>NC_047086.1:248912582-250162582 GCF_902459505.1 Geotrypetes seraphini
GCCTGCTGTCTGTCTCTCTCTCTCCCTGCCCGCTGTCTGTCTGTCTTTCTTTCTTTCTGTCTCTCTCCCTGCCCCCTGTCTTTCTGTGTGTCTGTCTTTCTTTCTCGAGCGCTGAGATGCTTCAGCTCCATTCCTCTTCTCCCACTTCCCCTTAAATCACTCCTTTTGCTTCCTGCTAGTCATTTCCACCGTCCCCAGCCTGAACAACCGCCAACCACAGTCCGGATGCTGAGGTTCGGTATGCCTGCTTCCCTGTTATTTTTGTGCTCTCCATGGTCCTGTTAGATGGAGTGAGGGCGGGAGGAGGGAGTCGCCTCCGTGCTTCCTTATGCGTAGTAGAAAGAGCCACCGTCACCAAGGGAGAGTGATGGGGAAACCGCCGCTGGCTCCTTCTACTGAGCATGTGCGGGCACAGAGGCACGGACACTGAACTGCGTATGCGCGCTAAGGGTTTTATTATAGCACATATATGAGTGAAATAATAGGCTTAGGAAAGGAAATGGTAACTTATTGTTGTGAATCTGTTTCTTTTTTTTAATGCTGAGTTGTTGAAATTGTTGCCTTATTACCAAAGATAAATTGATAGACTGACATATAAATATATACAGTGTATACTACTCAAATTCCAAATTTTGCAGGTAATCCATGGCCATGCCTCGGTAGCTCCTCTATTCACCCAAAATTGGCAGTGTCTAAAGACCATTCTCGAATAATATGTACAAAATTTTTTTTTCTCGAAAATCGTCTACTACGTCTGGCCGTTTGATCATCCAGACTGCCAAGTTGTCTATCTTTATACCACATTCTCGTCCAAAAAAATCATCCAAGTCCCAAACGCCTAGAACAAGACCTTTTGGATGTGGGAGAGGTCAGCAATGTGATGGACTGGCCACCCAGACATGGCAACAGAGTAGAGGGGCACCTTACAGGGCACTGCTTTGAGCTTCACAAAAAGGGTGCCACATAAACATCTCACCACAACTCCCTTGCAGGTCATGGTGAGCCCCCCAAACTTACTATATCTATCTGTCTACCACCCCAATAGCTCTTATGGCTGCAGGTTCCACCTATATGGCAGTACAGTAGTGTTTTGGGTTTTTTTAGTGGACTCGCATTTTTCACTATGAATGAGGTGGTTAGAGTGGTTTTTGGGCCTGGATCCTTCTCTCTATGATTCACTAGCCCAACCCCGACTACTTAAGCCACTTCTGTGCAGCTCTACTAGGCTATCCTATGCCAGGTGCTGATGTTCTAGAGACAGGTATGCATGTTTTTATTCCGATTTGTATGGCGGTAGGGAGGTCAGTGATCACTGGGGGAGTGTGTGGGGAGTGTGTGTACTTTGTGTCTACAGTGGTTATCTGGTCACTTTGGATAGCTTCTGGGCACTTAAACCTGTTTTTAGATCGCCTAAGTCACAATGTAAAAATTCCATCCATGTAGCCTCATAAAAGTTTCAGTTATACTTGCAGTACGACTAAGTCTAGGTTGGCCCATGACCCGCCTAAATCCCGCCCTCATCACTCCTCCTAAAATGTCCCTTTCAGCTCTAGGCATACAGTGGCATTCAGAGGCCTAAAAAGTCCCTGGATACATCTAAAAACCCATTTCGATTATTGGCACTTGGATGATTTGGATGATTGGCACATCGTCCAAGTGCTGATTTAGGCAGGTTTTTGGACGTATTTCTGTTTCGATTATGAGCCCCATATTCAGTGCTGCCACATATCATTATAATGGGGCTGACTATACATTTTTTTTTCCATGCCACAGCAGCCATTTAAAACCACCTCTCAATATTGACCCATTTTATTTATGAAAGCTTGATATACTACTATGCTGTCCTGAAAGTGGAGGAGATGAGAACATCCCAAGGAGAGAAAGGACCAAAGCTTAAGATCCCAAAAATTACTAGATCTGTGACCACTAGAAGGCGTAAGGTAGTGGTAGTTGGCGATTCCCTTCTAAGGGGTACAGACATCTGCAGACCAGACATGATGTCATGAGAGGTATGCTGTCTACCGGTTGCCAAAATCCAAGATGTTACAGAGAGCTTGCCAAGACTCATCAAACCTGATGACTACTATCCGATGCTGCTCATCCACATTGTCACTAATGATACTGCCAGGTATCCCTGTGAACGTGCCAAAAGTGATTTTGTGGCTCTGGAAGAGAAGGTGAAGCAGTCAGGTGTGCAGGTGGTATTCTCGTTCATCCTCCCTGTCGAGGGTAAAGGCCAGGGTACAGAAGCTCACATCCTGGAGATGAATGTATGGCTATGTGGATGGTGTCGTTGAGAATGTTTTGGCTTCCTGGACCATGGGATGATTTTCCAAGGGCTGCTGAGCAGGGATGGTATGCATCTATCAAAGAAGGGAAGAAGTGTCTTTGCCGGCAGGCTGGCTAATCTACTGAAGAGGGCTTTCAACTAGAAGTGATGAGGCAGGGTGATCAAATCTCCCGGGTAAGTATAAGCTCTCAGGTAAGTAAATCACTGAATACCTCTACACAGATGGTAAAAAGGGGCAATGTCTGGAAATCAGTATATACTAATGCTTGAAGTATGAGAAACAAGATTCTGGATCAAGCTGTGATGGAAGAAGAGGGGTTGGATACAGTGGCAATCACGGAGACGTGGTTCATGGAGAGCCATGACTGGGATGTAGTTATACTGGGCTATAGTATGTTCAGGAAAGACAGGGTAGGAAGAAAAGGAGGGGGAGTAGCGTTATATGTTAAAGATCATATTAAAGCCACATGTTGCAGGATCTGCAGGGCAAGGAAGAGGCACTATAGATCAATTTGGAAAGAGGAAATGGTGAATATATTTACATTGGTGTGATATACAGGCTTCCTTCACAGATGGAAAAAGTAGATAGAGATTTAATAGTAGACATTCAGAATATATCTAAAAAAGGGGAAGTCTTGCTAATAGGTGATTTTAACATGCTGGATGTTAATTGGGGTATCCCTATTGCGGGGTTTTCTAGTAGGGAGATTCTGGATTCTCTAAAAGGAGAACTGTTCCAGCAGTTGGTAATGGAACCTACACGCGGGATGGGGGTCATACTGGACTTATTGCTTACAAACGGGGAAAGTGTTTCTGATTTTACAGTGGGTGATCATCTGGCATTCAGTGATCACTGCATGGTATGGTTTAATATTAAGATGGGTACAGAGGGGGCTCATTCAAAAGCAAAGGTTCTAGACTTTTAAAAAAGTAACTTTGTTCAGATGGGAGTTTACATTAAGGAATTGTTGTCTGGGTGGGAACATCTGGAAGGAGAGGAAATGCGGTGGGCAAAACTGAAAGGAGCGATTGTAAGGGCGACAAACCTTTTTGTGAGGCAAGTAAGTAAAAGTAAGAGGAAAAGAAGGCCGCTTTGGTTCTCAAAAATAGTAGCTGAGAAGGTAAGGAATAAGCGGTTAGCTTTCATAAACTACAAAAGATCGCAGAAAGAGGAAGACAGGCAAAAACATCTGGAAAAATTAAGAGAGGCTGGTCGTGTAGTCAGGAAAGCATAGATGCAATGGAAAAAAAAATAGCTGACACGGTAAAACGGGAAGACAAGACATTTTTAGATATATTAGTGATAGGAAGAAATGCAAAAGTGGCATTGTGAGACTCAAAGGTGAAGGGGAGCAATATGTAGAAACTGATAATGAAAAGGCCGAATTGCTTAACAAATATTTCTCTTCTGTGTTCACGGATGAAGCGCCGGGAGCAGGACCGCAGAAGACAAGCGTAAATAGGGATGGAGATATAATAGACCCTGGTCGATTTTCAGAGGGTTGTATTCATGAGCAGCTAGCTAAAATAAAGGTAGACAAAGCGATGAGGCCGGATGGTGTACATCCGAGGGTGCTGAAGGAACTTAGAGAAATTCTGGTAGCTCCGCTGACAAACCTTTTTAATAAGTCTCTAGAGTTGGGAGTGGTACCGGAGGACTGGAGAAGGGCGGATGTGGTCCCTCTCCACAAAAGTGGAAATAAGGAAAAAGTAAGGAATTACAGGTTGGTAAGTCTGACTTTTGTAGTAAGCAAATTAATGGAAACACTTTTAAAACAGAGAATGGTCAAGTTTCTGGAATCCTGTAGATTACAGGGCTGGAGGCAACATGGATTCACTAGAGGTAGGTCTTGTCAGACAAATCTGATCAATTTCTTTGACTGGGTGACCAGAGAATTGGATAGAGGATGAGTGCTAGATGTGGTGTATTTAGATTTTAGCAAAGCGTTTGACAGTGTTCCACACGGACGTCTGATAAATAAACTGAGTGCCCTCGGGATGGGTCCCAAAGTGATGAGCTGAGTCAGGAACTGGTTGAGTGGAAGGTGACAGAGAGTAGTGATCAATGGAGATCACCCTGAGGAAAGGGATGTTACCAGTGGTGTGCCTCAAGGATCTGTTCTTGGGCCTATTCTTAACATTTTTATAAATTATATTGCTGAAGGGTTGTCAGGTAAGATTTGCCTTTTTGTGGATGATACTAAAATCTGCAATAGAGTAGACACACCGGATGGTGTGAATAACATGAAGAAAGACATGGCGAAGCTTGAAGAATGGTCTGAAATTTGGCAGCTAAAATTTAATGCTAAGAAATGCAAGGTCATGCATTTGGGCTGCAAAAACCTAAGGGAATGGTACAGTATAGGGGGTGAAGAACTTATGTGCACGACGGAAGAGCGGGACTTGGGTGTGAATGTATGTGATGATCTTAAGGTGGCCAAACAGGTTGAAAAGGTGACGGCGAAAGCTAGAAGGATGCTAGGTTGCATAGGGAGAGGTATGGCTAGTAAGAAAAAGGAGGTATTGATGCCTTTGTATAAGACACTGGTGAGACCTCATTTAGAATATTGTGTACAATTCTGGAGGGTGCACCTTCAAAAATATATAAAAAGGATGGAGTTGGTCCAGAGGAAGGTGGCTAAAATGGTATACCGTACTTTGGAGGAAAGGCGGGAGAGGAGAGATATGATAGAAACATTTAAATATCTATGTAATATCAATGTGCATGAGTCGATACCATTGTCTTATGATGTGGTTCTATTTGGAACATTGTTGAAGGCTAAGAATCCAATAGACATTTAAAAAAAGCAGACTTCTTCTGATTATGACAGGGGTGACCATGCAATTGATACCCAGAAAATGGAAGAACTGGCAAAACAGGCCTTCCTCAGGGATCCAAGAAAATGAATACACAACTTTTGTCAAATGTGGAATAACATGAATATCTTGACAAACCCAACTGAAAATCGCCAAAAAGGAACAAAATCACTGTAGAAGCAAACTGGGTCCTCCATGACAAATGTGGACAATGCTTTTTTAAAGGATTAACGGAATAATAAAAGAAGCGTCAAGAACATTGCATTTCCACAGTTTCGTTTCTTTTGGATTATGCATCAAGACTCGGTACTTCTGGCAGTATTTCCTGTAATTCTGGAGTAAGCGCCGCACTTTCTAAAGAGTCCACATAATGTTTCAGTTGTAAGTTCCAAGTTTGATATATTGCCCATAGTACCTCTGAGTGGTTTACATAAATAAATTTCAAAAAAAGAATTGGTTGTAATTTGAGAATTTCCTAAATTGATGCTATCATGTTTTGTTATATGCAATCCTATATCCTGCCGAATCCTCATTAATTAAAGTTCTAGTGGGTTACAGGCGACATATTGTTACATAGAATTTTGTATAGTGTTAAATATGTTACAAAGAATTATGCATGCTATATACATTTATCAAATTGTTATCAAATTATACATGGAGTCTGAAGTGATATAACATAAATAGCAGCTCACCAATAACACTGTCTTTATTTCTGGTGGTGACTTGTATTATTATTATTTTTTATTTTATTTTAATTTTTATTAAGGATTTGAAAATTATATCCAAGAGCATACTTGTTTAAGAAATACAGAAAGAATTGTACAAACAGGAAATTAAACAAAAAATACATATTCTATAAATCTTTCTTAGACCACAATCAGAGCAAGAGTCAATAATAATAATAATAATAATTTTATTCTTGTATACCGCCATACCCATAAAGTTCTAGGCGGTTCACATCCATTAATGTCAAGAAATCCAAGTGAAATTAAAGAGGAGATTCTTCTATCATAGAACACAATTATTAAGGCATGGCTTAACAGTTGTCCCACAATTCAAATTAAACTGTTCAATAACACTAAGCTTTCCCAGTAACCAATTTCTTCATATCAATAAATGCCCTTAGTTGTTCTGGAGAAAAGAACACATATTTTGTCCCTAAATATTTTATCATGCATTTACAAGGATAGGAGAGCAGAAATGAGGCACCCAAGGAAACCACTTCAGGTCTCATGACAACGAATAATTTCCTTCGTTCTTGAGTTTGTCTGGTAACATCTGGAAATATCCAGACTTTTTTACCACAAAATGGTACCTGAGAATTTCTAAAGAGCATTTTAAAGACAGCATTAACGTCCTGTTCAAACACAATAGACACCAATAAAGTTGCTCTTTCAGTATTTTCAGTGATAGTAGATTCCAGTAAATTTGTAACATTTAAAGGAGCATTAACTGGACTTAATTGTAAATTCGCTGGATCTGATCCCATTTCTTTTTTCTTTGGCAAATAGTAAATATGGTTTACTGGCGGGATATTGTCAGAGGAAAAACTCAAAATTTCAGACAGATTTAGGAAAATTGAGAATTCTTATATTCAATCTGCAATATAAAATTTTCTATTTGTTCAATCTTCCTATTTAGAGCAATTCTTTCTTTTACCTCCCGGACGTTAAGGGGGTAGTAATAATAAAAAAAAAACATCTAAAAAGTGTCCAAAGTGGCTATTTGGACGATCAAAAAGCCTGATCGTCCAAGTACCCATAACCAAAGCTGGTTTTTAGACGTATCTAAAACCAACTTAGGCCTTTCCCCTGCCTCTAAACGCACAGAGAGAAAAGAGGTGTATTTAGAGGAGGGGAAAGGGCGGGCAGTGGGCGGGAGGTGGGCCGACCTACACCTAGGCGTACAACAGGTATAACCAATACAGTTTAGTCGGAACTTAGATAAAATAAAACCAGGTCTAAGTGCCGAAAAACGGGCCGCTGAGCTGATGGCCGTTGGTGCCATCAGTTCAGCGGCCCGGCAACCTAACCATCGTGGCAGGAGAGATGCCTCATCTCCCCTACCGCGATGCCATCACTCTTCTACCCGAACTGCCGCGACCCGCGGCAGTTCGGGTAGAGGAGTGATGGCATCGCGGTAGGGGAAATGAGGCATCTCTCCTGCCATGATGCATCACTCCCCCCCCCCCCCCACACAACATTGGGGCAAGAGGGAGCTCAAGCCCTCTTGCCCCAGCCAATCACGGCACCCCCGACATATCGGGGCAAGAGGGAGCCCAAGCCCTCTTGCCCCGCCGATCGTGCCCACCCCGACTCGTTCGGGCCAGGATGGAGCCCAAGCCCTCCTGGTCCAGCCGATCCTCTACCCCCACCCCCACTACATTACGGGCAGGAGGGATCCCAGGCCCTCCTGCCCTCGACGAACCCCCCTCCACCCAACGTCCGCCCCCCCAGAACCCCCGATTGGCCCCCCACCCAGCCGACCAGCGACCCCCAGCCGACCCTATGACCCCCCCACCTCCACCCCCCTTCCCCATACCTTTAGGTAAGTTGGCCAGACAGACGGGTGCCAAACTCGTCCATCCGGCAGGCAGTCCTCCAACGAATGGGGCCAGATTGGCCCAGCCTAACCAAAGCCTCTCCCACAGGCGGGACCTAAGACTCCCGGGCCTATTCTGATTGGCCCAGGCGCCTTAGGCCCCACCAGTAGGCGGGGCTTTGGTTAGGCTGGGCCAATCTGGCCCCATTCGTTGGAGGACTGCCTGCCGGACGGACGGGTTTGGCACCCGTCTGTCCGGCCAACTTACCTAAAGGTACGGGGAAGGAGGGTGGGGGTGGGGGGTCATGGGGTCGGCCGGGGGGGTTGCGGGTCGGCTGGGAGGGGGGCCGATTGGGGGTTCTGGGGGCAGACTTTGGGGGGAGGGGGGTTCGTCGAGGGCAGGAGGGCCTGTGATCCCTCCTGCCCGTAATGTAGTGGGGGGTGGGGATAGAGGATTGGCTGGACCAGGAGGGCTTTGGCTCCCTCCTGGCCCGAACAAGTCGGGGGAGGGCACGATCGGCGGGGCAGGAGGGCTTGGACTCTCTGTTGCCCTGATGGAGTCGGGGAGTCAGGGGGGCAAGAGGTCTTGGGCTCCCTCTTGCCCCGATGGAGTCAGGGAGTCGGGGGCAAGAGGGCTTGGGCTCCCTCTTGCCCCGATATGTCGGGGGTGCCGCGGTTGGCTGGGGCAAGAGGGCTTGAGCTCCCTCTTGCCCCGATGGAGTTGGGGCATCGGGGGGGCAAGAGGGCTTGAGCTCCCTCTTGCCCCGATGTTGTCTGGAGGGGGGGGGTCGCGGTTTAACATGGCAGGAGGGCTTGGGCACCCTCCTGCCTGGATTGTTGGGGGGGGATTCTGTAACCGGTGTTGTTTTTCACAGACACCGGTTACAGAATCCAGCTTTTAGGCGAAGAACTGGCTCCTCCTTCGCCTAAAAGCCCTTCTCTTGGACGTTTGTGGCCTAGGCGTGTTTTTGTTTCATTATGGCTAAAAAGTGTAGACGTGCTGTGGGGGTACTTTTAGACGTAGTGGAGATTGGGCGTTTAGGCAGAGGAAGGCCATAATCAAAACATGTACGTTTGTTTTGGTTATGGACACTTTCCCTGCTTCTGGGTTGAACGTTTAGGGACTTAGGCCAAAAGGGGACTTAGACGCTTTTTTTTATTTTGCCCCTCCACGTCTTCAAGTTTCTCAGTCTTGTCTGAGACCTTTTTTAATTCTTGAAAAAATTCTACACTAGTCCCATCCAATTTCTTTCCCAGAATATTAACTATACTTACTAAAGCTGAAACTTCATTTGAAGTCCTTGATACTGAGGTGTTTAGTGTCTGGAGAGCTTCCCAAATACTCTCCAGGGTGATTGCCGCCGGTTTCACTAGCTGGGGAGTAGCCTGCACTACTCATCCCAGCTCTCCATGCTCCTCTCCGAATCTCGCGGCAGTTGCCTCTTGGATTGGGGTTTCCCCGGACGAGCACTCCTCACCGGGAACCACCAGCTGTGCTGCAGTAGGAGCTGGAGGCGGCGGAAGAACAGAGCCTAGGGGGGAGAGTGAAACATCAAAGTCCAGCTCCTCAACGGCTCCTCTCGCTGAAGAGACAACAGACTGCACTCCGGTCACTTGTGAAGACGAAGTGAAGACAAAACTTGTATTATTAGTCTGAGTCTCGAGCTAATACAGATAATGTAATCTTTTTGCTGTCCACATTACGACCTCATTTGGAGTATTGTGTTCAATTCTGGTCTCCTTATCTAAAGAAAGATATAGTGGCACTAGAAAAGGTTCAAAGAAGAGCGACCAAGATGGTAAAGGGGATGGAACTCCTCTCGTATGAGGAAAGACTAAAACAGTTAGGGCTCTTCAGCTTGGAAAAGAGACAGCTGAGGGGAGATATGATTGAAGTCTACAAAATCCTGAGTGGAGTAGAACGGGTACAAGTTTCACTCCATCAAAAATTACAAAGACTAGGGGACACTCGATGAAGGAATAGGGAAGTGCTCTTAAAACCAATAGGAGGAAATTTTTTTTCACTCAGAGAATGGTTAAGATCTGGAACACGTTTCCAGAGGATGTGGTAAGAGCGGATAGCGTAGCTGGTTTTAAGAAAGGTTTGGACAAGTTCCTGGAGGAAAAGTCCATAGTATGTTATTGAGAAATACACGGGGGAAGCCAATGTTTGCCTTGTATTGGTAGCATGGAATATTGCTACACCTTGGGTTTTGGTCAGATACTAGTGGCCTGGATTGGCCACCGTGAGAATGGGCTACTGGGCCTGATGAACCATTGGTCTGACCCAGTAAGGCTATTCTTATGTTCTTATGACCCCAAGGAAAAATTGTTTAATACTTTTATGCTTAAGTTTCCCCTTTGCAGTTTTAACTAATTCAAAGGAACAGCAAACAAAAAAGTAATCTTTCTATGACATTTCCATTAGAGTCACTTTCTGCAATATAAAGATAAGCATTTTTATAAAATAATATTTTTGTAAGCGAACTACAGTGAATCGTTTTTAAATTAGGCTTTTCTGGACTCGTGATAATGGCAAATGTCAAGGAATTCTTTCCTAGGTAAATTTCTAAGGTCCTTTTTCTAAAGTTTATACAAATATCAATATAACAATTTCTTTATTTACAGTATTATATAAGATTGTGATTTGGATGGTTATAATGTAATGAATGCTAGCAATTAAGTAAACTGAACATGTTGTTGTCTTATAAAACATCCAGACAGGTACTTAAGACCATGTATAATTATACATCTCTTTAATCAGGGAGTGCGTGGTGCAATGGATAGAGCTACAGCCTCAGCACCCTGAGGTTGTAGATTCAAATCCCACGCTGCTCCTTGTGACCCTGGGCAAGTCACCTAATCCCCCATTTGGCCAAAGTACATTAGGTAGACAGACACCGGGACAGATAGGGAAAAATGCTTGAGTACCTGAATGTAAACCACTGAGGGCTTCTTTTACAAAGGTGCGCTAGCGTTTTTAGTGCACGCACTGGATTAGCACACGCTAGACAAGAAATGATCGCCTGCTCAGGAGGCGGCGGTAGCGGCTAGTGCGCGCTATTCCGCGCATTAAGGCCCTAACGCACCTTTGTAAAAGGAGCCCTTAGACTATAAATAGCATATAAATACATAAAAAAATATTGTTCACTCTGAGTTTGCAGATATTGTTCCAAGATGGCTGCTTGTAAGAAATAAATGCTGGCCTTTACTAAATGGTGCTAGAGGTTTATAGCAAGGGTCAGTGAAGTAAATGCTTCAATGCTCATGGGAATTCTATGAGCGTCGAAGCATTTAACTTGCCGACTCGTGCTAAAAACCTCTAGTGCTGTTTAGTAAAAGGAGCCCAAAATCTCTTGAACATAAAAACTTCAATAAAGTAATGCATTTTTTTCTACAATGCTATAGGTTTTGGTTTTTTAATTATTATTCTTTTTTTCATAGGGTTGTTTCTTAGCTAAATTTTTTAAAACAATTTCTCCTTTTAGTGACTGAGCTGGTTGGATCAGATCAGCGAAGAATTGTTGGTATTGTGGTCCAGATGTTCTTCACTTTAGGAGTCATTATCATTCCCGGGATTGCGTACTTGATTCCAACATGGCAGGGGATCCAGCTGGCAATTTCGCTACCAAATTTCTTATTCCTGCTATATTATTGGTAATTTTTATGGTTTTATATATTTTTTTGTTGATGCGATGTTAATATATAGCACAAAATAATTTTCAGAGATAGACTCAGAATAAGTCCTGTTATTCAAAAGTTGCTGTTGAAAATATTGTTTTATTATTGATTTAACACTGGTAGTATGTATGGCACTGTACAAGAAACATATGTATTGGTGCATGATAAGTAATTAACATAAGTTGCTTGGAGAAACTTAGAGGTATTTTACTAAAAGCTTGCTTATTCAGTATATCTACCACAGGTCCCATTTTATTCCTATGAGTCTTTAGTAATATGGAAATCTGGGGGGGATGTTTTCAAATGTCTTGCTCATTTCTTTCAAAAATGCCTAATAGTTAGTATGGTGGCCTGAGAACTAAGGAAACTGGGCTTGTTTCCCATTGCTTCTCCTTGTGATCCTAGGCAAGATATGTAACCTTCCATTGCCCCAGGTAAGAACAAATGCACTGCTAATATAAAGCCATTTTTTAATTTAACAAAGTTGCTGATGCATCATGGTCTAATACATGGGATGTGTTTAAATCCTACATTAGAGGTTTTTAAATGTTCAATTGTTAAACATCATTTATTGTACTTGATTTTAAGATATGAAATGAATAAAGATTAAAAAAAAAAGAGGTACCATCATATCTTACTCATCCAAGAAAAAGAAAGAATGCAATGATTCACTAAAAGCCTTAGAACAACAAATAAAATCTTCCGAGTCTCTCCATCTCAATTTATCTAATATTCATATAAAAGACTATCTTTGCAAACTGAGATATGAATACAATTTACTATTCAGTATTACAGCCTCAAAAGAAGTATTTATGAAATAGGCTAACTATTACGTAAATGTGAATAAAAGTGGCCATCAACTAGTTGCATATGTGAAACTACGCTCTGAGAAAACATCAATACCAGCAATAAAAGACGACTCTGATGCTGTGCTTATGAATAGCAAATATATCTGTTCTCAATTTCAACATTTCTATAAGAAACTATATTCATCATACAAACAGGATTTACATCTGTTTAATCCTTTTCTTCAAGGTTTACCTCAAGCCATGCTATCAGAAGAAGATAATGATGTACTTTCAGCGCCTATTCTACAAACACATATAGAGGAAGTAATTCACTCTATGGCCAAAGGAAAATCACCATGCTCAGATGGTTTCACCATAGAATTCTATCAGGACTTTCAAAACATTCTTCTCCCCTTCCTTTTACAATATATTACACATCTTATTGAGGAGGCATCTGGAACCTTTACTGAAGCGATAACTGCTGAAGCCAGAGAAAGATCCTCTACTGGTTCAAAATTTTAGGCCGTTATCCCTCATCAACGTAGATGCTAAGATTTATGCTAAATTGTTGGCCTTAAGAATGCAATCTGTATTACCCAAACTTGTTTACAGTGATTAGAACGGTTTCATGCAGGGAAGACTATCTAATGACAACATGAAGCTTTTTACTCACATAAGTATACAATCTCAGCACAGTCAATGGTTGCAACAGCTTTAGATGCAGAAAAAGCCTTTGACCATGTACAGTGGTCATTGCTATTCCGAGTGATGCATTGGTTTGGTTTCCATGACAGATTTATTAAAATGTTTGAATACTATATTCAAACCCTTCTACTAAACTTCGAATCAACGACTTATCCAAGAGCTTCCATCCTAAAAGGCAAAAGGCAAGGGTGTCCTTTATCACCATTACTTTTCAATCTAGCACTCGAACCGCTTCTAATTGCCATTAGGTCCAACCCAGACATCAGAGGATTTCAGATTGAAGACTTGTCTATAAAGTTATTGGCTTATGCAGATGATGTTTTGATTAATTTAATGCTGAACTGGATACCTATTATTCTACAGACAAGGAATATGCAAAAGTTTCCGGTTACAAGATGAACCTTTCCATAACCAAAGTTATTCCCTTAAATGGATTATCCTGTAATGACATCATCACACGTCTGAACTTATAATATTCTCCAAGTAAACTGAAATACCTGGGTGTTTACTTTGGCACGTCAACTGAAGAGATAAGAAATTATAACATAGATCCTGCCCAGCGGGAGCGGACCGCTGGGCAGGATGGACCTCTGGTCTGACTCAGCGGAGGCGACTTCTTATGTTCTTATCATATCACTCATATTATCAAATCTCTCATGGAATAGTGGTCTCCTTTAAAACTCTCTTGGTGGGGCTGACTAGATACCATAAAGATGGTATTGGCTCTAAAAATAACTTATATTTTATCAATTTTATATTTTATAATTTATCATTTCTATTTCCCATCTCTATATATGCTAAGTTTGAGTCAATGATGGTTAAATTCCTCTAACAACCAAAGTCTCTCACATCGCTTTTAAAAAATTGAAATGCGCCAAGGAAAATGGTGGTGTGAATTTTTCTAGTATATATGACTATCATGTAGCATTTCTCTGTCGACAAGGATCTCAGTGGTTATTAGAACCACAATCACATTGTTTATCTAAATGGTTGTATCTTGAACATAAATTATTCAATAAATAATTTCTGATACATTTGTCTATCATGTCGCTTAAGAATATATCAAAAGACAATGTAATTCTCTCAACCAAATCTGCCTTATTGGAATATGACAACTTCGCCATCGTCAAGGAGAATAATACTAATATGGTCTCCATTTGGCATAATCCAAAGTTTAAAATTCATGGTCAATAGAAAGAATGGAAATCGAGGTGCAAATTGGGGTGGTCAATTAATCACTTAATGAATGATAACAAGCTAATGGACTTTTCAACACTGGCATCAACCTACCTGCCAATCAATCCTACAGATGGTTACTACTCCATCATTGCATCTCAATTTATTTATAGAAATACTCACCATCATTGGAAACTCCCTCTATTTTACAGTGGTGTAAAGATCTCAGTTTTAGAAAGCGTGAAGCATCCGCTTGGTAAAAAAATGTTGCAAAAAGCCAAATTTTCAGCACCAACAGCTTTGTATGATGTTTGGATGAGAAATACAAATACCTCATATTCTATACAGGACTAGCATGACATTTGGTTATCATCATTCAGCTTTAAAATCATCGGCAGCAATGCAAACAATGCTTTTCCTCTATCATAGACTATACTAGGCTCCATACAAGCTTTCAAAAATCAATACATCTGGTTCCAATGTATGCTGGTCATGTAATAACCCCATTGGAACACTGGATCGTATGTTACTTCATTGTACTCATTTGCACTCATACTGGTATGAGATTTGGTCCACAATATGCAATATTCTACTTATCAAGGATACCCTATCATATTCAGCAATATTATTTGGTGAGCCTGCTATTAAGAGTGTCTTAGATAAATCTCCCTCTCTTTTACTAAGGTGTGCTAGCCAATTTAGCGCACGCTAAACGCTAACATATCCATAGAGTATAATGGACGTGTGAGCATTTAGCGCGTGCTAAATTAGCACGCCTTAGTAAAAGGACCCCTCTGAGTCCAAATTGCTCAGATGCCCACTGGTAATTGTGCTGAAAACTATTATGTCTAACTGGAAAGACCTTTCTTCGTTGAAGTATAATACTTGGTGGAAAACTGCCTTTATGTTAAATTTGAAAAAGTTGCAGCTGAAAAATCGAATGCATTCTCATCATTTAATAAAATATGGTCAGGGGTTATGGAATATTGTGCGATACCTGTTGCATCTCACATGTAAGTTAATACAATCTACTGAGTAACATACTACATATATTCTACATGATGTAATCTTGACTGTATTTGGAGGATGTATTGTGTTATTTTCAATGTAAATATGCTTCCTGCAAACCTACTGTTTAAGCATTCTGATGTTCTTTTCTTTTATTACAAAATAATAAAAAATTATAAAATAATAAGATTGAACACACATAAAAAATAGGCACCCTTTTGGACTTCTCAAATAGCTATTCTGCTATAAAATCAGGCCCAATAAATCAAATGTAAGACACAGCAGCAGAAAATATATTATAGCAATGCTTTCTGCCTAATTATCTGTAGGGATGGTGGGATAACTGAATAGTGTAATTGCTTGTCTGAAGAAATAAACTTTGACAGCACGGCAAATCAAATTTACAATGTCTTGTATTATAGTTTCACAGTAAAAGAATAGCAATCACACAACAAATACTGTTTTCCATCACCTGCTACATCTCCAACTATTCTAAACAGGAAGGCTCACATACATATACAGTGGTACCTCGGTTTACAAGTGCACCAGTTTGCGAGTGTTTTGCAAGACGAGCATGCAAGATGGCAATGACATCCCTTACCCCGACTGGGCACTGGTCTCGCTCTCTCCGAGATTCTGAATCTGAGAATCTCGGAGAGAGCAATACCAGAAGGCTTTGAGCATGCGCAAATGCTCAAAGCCAGTCCAGCCCAGCCCAGCCCAGAAGAGGGAGGATCTCCGACACACCGCCCAGCCTAGGCCGCGCCAGAAGAGGGAGGATCTTCGGGCACCGGTGCTGGTGCCGATGCCCAGTCGTGGTAAGGGATATCATTGCCGTGCTCGGGGGGGGGGATGTAGGATCGCGATGGAGGGGGGCAGCACGAGCGGGTGGAGGATGCCGGTTCGCAGGGGGGGATGCCGGATCGCGGGGAGGGGTATGGAGCAGCATCGGTGGCCTCAAGGGGGGGAATGGAGCAGCGCCGGTAGCCTCGGGAGGGGAGGAGGAGGTGTGAATGCTGGGTGGAGGAAGTGTGGAACAAGGCTCAGCAAGAGGAAAAGGGGAGACTGCTCAAAATGGGGAGAGGAACAATGAGAGTGCAGGTGGCAGGAGTGGAGGTTGTATCTGGTGAATTTGAAAGGCTGTCGGCAAGAAAACTAGTTGTTTGCTGTCTGCTAGAGAAGGGGGAAAGGTGGAACCAATCAAAGCGAGTTTCCCTTACTTCCTATGGGGAATCTTGCTTTGATATACGAGCAATTTGGTTTACGAGCATGCTTCTGGAACGAGTTATGCTCGTAAACCAAGGTTCCACTGTAGTGAGATGGTTAACTTTTGCATAGATGCTGCATGCGGTACATTTAACCTTCAAATTTTTTTAGATTTCCAAATCCGAGCCAGGGCTATTCTAGCAGCTTTTAACTAGTATATTGTTTGTTTTGTTGACTTCACTGCCAAAGTTGGCTGTGATATAGACTCCTGGAACAGAGTACTGGAGCACTATGGAATTAGCAAAGAAAAAAACAAAGGACAGTGGAGTGGGTCTGAGATGCAACAAATAGGCAGAGCCCAATATCAGAGGATACACATTTTATTAAGCGACCAGACATAGCCTGTGGGGCTCATAATCAAAACAGAAATATGTCTAAAAAACGGCCTAAATCGGCACTTAGACAATTAGTGAGACAAGTTGTCCAAGTGCCGATAATCAAACCGGGTTTTAGACGTATCTAAAAATGACTTAGGCTTTCATAGTGCTGCAGTACGCCCCAAAATAAAAGGGGCGTTTTAGGAGGAGTGGTGAGGGTGGGATTTGGGCAGGACTTGGGCCGTCCTAGACTTAGTTGTACTGCATGTATAACTGAAAGTTTAACAACACTGCCTAGACAGAACTTGGACGTTGTGACTTAGGCCTTCTAAAATCAGGTCTAGGTCACAAGAAGGTATCTAAAGTGACCAGATAACCACTGAAGGGACAAAGTACAGATCCCTACACACTCCCCCAGTGAACACTGACACCCCCCCACAACCACCATAAAATTTGGAATAAAAAAGTACATACCTACCTCCAGAACATCAGCACCTGGCATAGGAAAGCCTAGTAGAGCTGCACAGAGGTGGCTTAAGTGGTCTGGGGGTGGGCTAATGAACCATGGAGAGGAGGACCCAGGCCCATAAGCCACTCTAACCAATCCATGTATGGTGAAACATGTGCACCCCCCAAAACCCTTATGTATTGCCATATAAGTGGTACCTGTAGCCATAAGGACTATTGGGGTTGTAGATTCTGGGGGGTGTTATGAGGGGATCACCATGACCTATAAGATTGTTGTGGTGAGATGTTTGTGTGGCACCCTTTTTGTGAAGTTCACAGTAGTGCCCTGTATGGTGCCCCACTACTCTGGTGCAATGTTTGGGTGTCCAGTCCATCACTTTGCTGACCCCACCCACATCCAAAAGGTCTTTTTCTAGACTTTTTGACTTGGACAAATTTTTGGTCGAAAATGGAGTATAAAGGTAGATGACTTAGAAGTCTGGATGATCAGACAGCTGGACATATAGTTAAACAATTTTCAAAAAAAAAAAATTTATATTTTTATTAACCTTTATGAACACAGTTACCATACTACTTTATCTTAAATGGAAAATAAAATTCTTTTTTCTACCATTGCTTTTTTTCAGTTGTGTAGATCCCAGTCTCTAGTTTCTATTTTTCTCATTTTCTTTTAACTCTCTTGCAGAATTTTCTGTTTGTTTCTCTCTCCTCCTTTTTCTTTCAGCTTTCTTTCTTTTCTGCCTCTGTCTAGATTAAATTATTTCTTGCCATCCAGTCCTCAATTTCCCTCTTTTCACTGTTTCTAATTACAGCTTACCACCTCTTTCCCTCCAATTTCAATTCCTCTTATTCCCCCAGTATCTTATTAACGCTATCCTCTTCCCCATCTGCCTTTTTCTTCACCCTTCCATCCAGCATGTGCCCTCTTTCTATGCCCCTTTCCATCAATCATTTATCCCTTTCTTCTCCCCTCTTACATCCATCAAGTCGTCCCTTCTGCCTGCTAAGCAAAGGTGGAAGGTGGTTTAGAGGCAAAACTCTAGTTGTGCTCCCGCATCCAGTGTCTTCCTCTCCTTTTTTTTCTCCCCTTTCACCCAGCGTCTTCCCCCTCTCTTTTCTCCCCTCTTCCATCCAGCGTCTGCCCCCGCTCTCAGCTGCAAAGCTGAGAGGTGGAAGAGAAGTGTGCAGATGAAGTCAGAAAAACTAAAAATACTGAAGAAATCCTTCTATTCAGTGTTCAGCCTGAAGTTTTGGTTTGGAAAGGCAAATAATCTAAAATCCAAATACAAATGCTTGCCAGGGCTATAGACAGAGGAATATCACTGTATTTACAGAAGATAGAATTCATAAGGGACTAACAAAACTAAACTTGGATAAGCAAAGGGAGCAGCTGGGATGTATCTTAGGTTACTAAAAGGAGGCCAGAGAGGTCCTGGCAGCTTCATGGATAGTTCTGTTCAATCACATGTTGGAGACAGGCAATTCCAGAGGACAGGAGAGAGATCAAGAGCCATCCTTCTTTGTAGAACAGGAATCAGGGGAGAATGGCTGCTGTTTCATAATGGGCTGCTTTGTTTGACATCAACAGTGATTAAGGGAGTCAGTGGCGTACCTAGGGTATGTGGCACCCGGGGCCCATCATTTTTTGACACCCCCCCCCCCCCCTCATGTAAAATTTTTTTTTTTTTTTTTTTTGCAATAACCATGAAATGGAATAAATGGTCAGAATAGAAACAGGCAGTGAAAATTTTCTTTTTTTTTTTTCAAAGTATTTTTATTGAGAATGGCAAAAGGTCCAGACAAGCAACCATGGTCTGTACAGAAACTTATACATTATCAAAAAGAACACAGAATGAGAGTAACAGCAACAACAAGCATGAACAAGCCTCTCCCAAGAGAAAATTGCCAATGAGAGGCATAGCAATACACAACAAAAGGCCAAAACTTGGGGCAAGCAAACAAATCCCACCCCAGAACCCACAAGAATAATAAGCCGGACTAGACCCTCAGCCATATTTTATAATGAAAAAAACCCCCACAAGCAACAACACCCAGACCGCTCACCAGACACACCAATCCGCACAACAAGCACCCAAGAAACACCCAGCCACCACCCAGACAAAACTACCAGACACACCTACCCCACCAAGCCCAGACCCAACCCCCCCTCCCCAGAGAGTGCAAGCGCAAAGTGGACCGTGAAAAGGGCAGCTGCAGAAGTGGAAAGCCCCAGATAAGTAGGTTAGCTAAAGAAAGCCCACAGATAGAAGAAATCAGGATAACAGAAGTTCCAACAAATGCTCCCACAGAAAATTTTCTTTTATTGAACCTCATTTATGTAACCATTATTCCAAACATAACATAACATAAATTATGTCTGAATTGTCATGACATCAGAAGTACATATGGAGTAGTTGCAGGTGATGCTTGGGACAGTTCTGATTATGTTAGTTTGGTTTTATGTGTTTTTTTAATAGAAGGGTTTTTATTTCTTTTTTTAAGGTTTTGTAGTTTGTGGTCGAGGTCAATAGGTTGTAGAGTTGGGGGTCAAGTGTTGCAGCTCGAATGGCTAGGAGGTTGTCGAACAGTTTTTTTCTTTTGACGTTTTTGGTTGGAGGGTGTGTGAATGGTGCGTGAGTTCTCCTATGTCTGTTTGAAGTGGATTGAATTATTTAGCTGAAGAAATTAGTTACCCCCCCCATTCCACACACATTAATTCTCTTCCATTTTTGTTCCCATTATAAAAAAACACTGATAAGTTCCCAGGAAAAAAATACATTAAAATAAGAAGTGAAAACAAAGGCCCCTACAGATGAGAACATAACATAAGAATAGCCTAACTGGGTCACACCAATGGTCCATCATGCCCAGTAGCCCATTCTCATGGTAGCCAATAGTGCTGCCCGATTCAGAGAAAAATATTTCATTCGATCCGATTCACCCTGTTGAATCGATTTTTCGATTAGATTCACTGTTAATGACACCGCTTTTTAAGTTTAAACAAAGTATAACAATAAATTTCACAACAACAATAAATTTCACAAAGTACTTTAAAAAAAAAAATCACATTTTTCCATTAAAGCAGTTCTGGAGACATTTGCTTGAACAGTCTTTTTTCCCAGTCCATAAGCAAGCAATATGAAAAAGATTTCCTTAATTATCTACTCAAACATTTTTGCTATTTACTTTCATTGTACCTAGACTATTATTCAGTAGAAAAAATTTAGTTTGTTCAATCAAGCAGAACATTCACTCATAGAAGTCCAATGTCCACACAGGATTTGATTGAACAAACAAATTTTTTCTACTGAATAATAGTTTAGGTATACTGAATAGCAAAAATGTTAAAGCCACACAGAAAAGCAGTAAAAGTCAATAGGTTCTCCAAGTGGGAACAACTGAGTGCACCAATCCAGGGCAAGCAGACGCTTCCCCCATGTCTTAATAACAGACAATGGACTTTTCCTCCAGGAATTTGTCCAAACCTTTCTTAAAACCAGCTACGCTATCTACTTTTAACATAACTTCTGGCCACTTCATTTTTAAGCTTAGATCTTTCCTTCCAAACAGAGACCTTGCTAGATGTCAAATACAGCACAAGGTAACTTCACATGGACTTAACTGTGCAGGAAATGAATCTCCTCATACACCCACCATATAGTGCAAAAATGTGCAAAGGTCTGTTTTTTTCTTTCGATCACTACATAGCCTAATGCCACACAAGCAGCGCTGTTACAAACATATTCTGAAGGTCAATGCTAAGGTTGACAAAGTTTCCTTCCTTGGACCAGAAGGAGATACTGACAAACCACTGGAAGAGATTCTAAAACAACTACCCAGAAATAACACCCAAAGACCCACTCAGTGTGTGAACCAGTTGAGTGGAGTGGACTAACTGGGGGTGGAAATGGGCCCAGAGTTTGCTCAGCAGAATTTCCCAGACTACCTCTTCCTCTCAACACACTGACATGCTACCACCACCACCAACACTAGGAACACCTCACCGAGTATGCCAGCAATGCTTATAAACTTTATAAAACACATTATTATATTTTCTTATAAAGCATATATTTTAACTGAACTCAGCCTTGCCATTCACAAAAATAGAAAAGTTCCCATTTCAAGCTGTCTCATGTACACTTTTCAAATCTAACATATTGTAATCACAAAACAGAAAATAAAATTATTTTTTCTACCTTTTGTTCTCTGATCAATATTCAAATCTTGTTGGTCCCAGGCTCTTGTTGTCTTGCTTGCCAGGGTCTCCTTTCTCCGTGCTAACCATCCGTCTGCCATCTCTGTTCTCCCCTTCCGTTTCCCTTCCCTCTCCCGGAGATCTGGCATCTTTCCTTTTTTTTGTCTCCATCCACAGATTCACCTTTTCTCAACTCCCCACCACCCCAGGATCCACCATCTCTCCCTTTCTGTTCCCAACTATCCTCCTATCCAGTATCTCTATCCCCCCTCCACACCATCCCCTGTTTCCAAGTTCTCTCCCTTTCTGTTCCTTCCCTCCCTAAATCCCATTATGCACCATCTCTCTCCCACTCCTCTGTTTTTAGACCCATTATTTCTAACCCCCAAAGTCTGGCATATGCACGTATCTTTGAACCCCCCCTTCCCTCTCTCCCTCTGTGTACTTTTACACCAGGACCCCCCTCCCCCGAAGGTCTGTCCCCCCTCCGAAGGGCTACACCCCACCCCTGAAGACCTGCACCCCCCGAAGGACTTTACCTCCCACCCGAAGGTCTGTCCCCCTCTGAAGGCCTAAACCCCACCCCTGAAGGCCTGCACCCTCCCCGAAGGATTGTACCCCCCACCCGAAGGTCTGTCCCTCCCTGAAGGCCTGCACCCATCCCGAAGGCCTGCACCCACCCCGAATGCCTGCACCCACCCCGAAGGCCTGCACCCCCGAAGGCCTGTCCCCCCCCTTGAAGGCCTATCCCCCCTTAAAGGTCTGCCTGTCCCACCCCCTTGTAGGCCTGTCCCCCCTTAAAGGTCTGCCTGTCCCACCCCCTTGTAGGCCTGTCCCCCCCTTGAAGGCCTGACCCCCCCTTGAAGGCCTGCCTGCTTGTCCCCCCTTGAAGGCCTGTCCCCCCCTTGAAGGTTGGCACCCCCCCAAAGGCCTGCACCCCCTTGTAGGCCTGTCCCCCCCTTGAAGGCCTGCCTGCTTGTCCCCCCTTGAAGGCCTGTCCCCCCCCTTGAAGGCCTGCACCCCCCCTTGAAGGTTGGCACCCCCCCAAAGGCCTGCACCCCCTTGAAGGCCTGCACCCCCTTGAAGGTCGGCACCCCCCCTGAAGGCATGCACCCCCCCTGAAGGCCTGTCCCCCCTTGAAGGCCTGTCCCCCCCCTTGTAGGCCTGCACCCCCTTGTAGGCCTGTCCCCCCCCCCCTTGTAGGCCTGTCCCCCCCTTGAAGGCCTGCCTGCCTGTCCCCCCCTTGAAGGCCTGCACCCCCTTGAAGGTCTGCACCCCCCCCCGAAGACCTGCACCCCCCCTTGAAGGCCTGCCTGCCTGCCTGTCACCCCCCTCCCCCTTGAAAGTCTGCCTGCCCGCCCGCCCGCCCCACCCTGAAGGCCTGATGCCCCGACCCACCCCGAAGGACCATTCGCCCCCCTGGCCTCCCCGCACTACCTATGAAGCAGCCGCAGCAGGATCGCGACGTCAGCTATATTTGCGCTACTTAGGAGCTGCTTCCTGCGTCGCGGTCCCGCCCCCTCCTCTGACGTCAGAGGAGGGACGGGACCGCGGCGCAGGAAGCAGCGCCCAAGCAGCTGAGGGATTGCTGACGTCGCGATCCTGCTGCGGGCTGCTTCATAGGTGTGCTGGAAGGTCAGTGGGGCGAGCGGTCCTTCGGGCGTGGGGGGGGACTGAGCGGCAAGGCCGGGAACACCCCCTCAGGGCTGGTACCCGGGGCGGCCCGCCCCCCCCCGCACCCCCCTAGGTACGCCACTGCACCGAACCAAACTGATAGAAGGAGAATGAGCTTCTTCAGGGATCTGACCCAGTTCTAATACCTCTCCGTCTCCGTGCCGACCGACCCCCTCAAGGACCGACCCTTGGAAACATGTTTTCAGGCTTGGAATCCAGTTAAAAGGCAATAGACGCTCTGTCTATACCTGGGACCAAACTGAAAGAAATTTGTCCAGCCCTGGCAAGTTCAAACCCAACTCAAACCAAATTCTGCACTCCTGGGGAAGGGGGAGGTTTTGCTTCTGAGAAAGTGCTCCTTAGTACATCAGAATCTCTGTCTGCTTCTTGGCACCAGCACTGGAGAAATAATGAGACGCCCTACTTTCTTTCTGCATGTGAAGCCATCTGGAGGGGGGGGGGTGTGTGTGTTTGTGAGTACCAGAAGGCACTGCGAGGAAGGAACGGGGTATATTAGTAGATCTGTGTGTGATGGAGGGCACTAGGGCCAGCAGGAGTGAGGTACATAGTTAGAGCTGTAGAGGGGGGGGGGGGGGGAGAAGGAGGGTGTCCCTATTGCAAGGGAGGAGTGAGGTTTTCCCTCGCCTTTTCTTCAGTCCTAAAGTTCACATTTTCTGGCTTTGGCTGCCTTCAGCAGTCATGCGACCGGGTAACAAAGCCCCCCTGACCCTGCACGCTGTCTGATTCGGCTGCTGTTGAACAGTTTGCGTGCCGGAACCCTTCTCAGGCTGAGTGGAATTTGGGTTATGAGCTGCAGGGAGTGGTTGTGAATTTCTCCGTGAGAACCTTGTGCATCCTCCTCCAGCTTGAGTTCCGATCCTCCCCGAGGCTGACGTATTTCCTGTTGCCTCAGCTTTCAACAGCAATCTGACCTGGAGGAGGGGAGAACAAGGCCTGGGAATGCATTTATCTGAGTTTGGGGTTTAGGTTTCTGCCACTTGGTGCTGAATGTAAGACGCGCGCACGAGGACGCGCACGCGTAGACGTCCGCACGTAGACGCCCGCACTAGACGTCCCCACGTAGACGTCCGCACTAGACGTCCGCACTAGACGTCCCCACGTAGACGTCCGCACTAGACGTCCCCACGTAGACGTCCGCACTAGACGTCTAGTGCGGACGTCTACGTGGGGACGTCTATTGCGGACGTCTAGTGCGGACGTCTAGTGGGGACGTCTATTGCGGACGTCTAGTGGGGACGTCTATTGCGGACGTCTATTGCGGACGTCTAGTGGGGACGTCTATTGCGGGCGTCTAGTGGGGACGTCTATTGCGGACGTCTAGTGGGGACGTCTAGTGCGGGCGTCTAGTGGGGACGTCTAGTGCGGACGTCTATTGCGGACGTCTATTGCGGACGTCTAGTGGGGACGTCTATTGCGGACGTCTATTGCGGACGTCTAGTGGGGACGTCTATTGCGGGCGTCTAGTGGGGACGTCTATTGCGGACGTCTAGTGGGGACGTCTAGTGCGGGCGTCTAGTGGGGACGTCTAGTGCGGACGTCTAGTGCGGACGTCTATTGCGGACGTCTAGTGCGGACGTCTATTGCGGACGTCTAGTGCGGGCGTCTAGTGGGGACGTCTATTGCGGACGTCTAGTGGGGACGTCTATTGCGGACGTCTACGTGGGGACGTCTAGTGCGGACTCAAGCTGGAGGAGGATGCACAAGGTTCTCACGGAGAAATTCACAACCACTCCCTGCAGCTCATAACCCAAATTCCACTCAGCCTGAGAAGGGTTCCGGCACGCAAACTGTTCAACAGCAGCCGAATCAGACAGCGTGCAGGGTCAGGGGGGCTTTGTTACCCGGTCGCATGACTGCTGAAGGCAGCCAAAGCCAGAAAATGTGAACTTTAGGACTGAAGAAAAGGCGAGGGAAAACCTCACTCCTCCCTTGCAATAGGGACACCCTCCTTCTCCCCCCCCCCCTCTACAGCTCTAACTATGTACCTCACTCCTGCTGGCCCTAGTGCCCTCCATCACACACAGATCTACTAATATACCCCGTTCCTTCCTCGCAGTGCCTTCTGGTACTCACAAACACCCCCCCCCCCCCTCCAGATGGCTTCACATGCAGAAAGAAAGTAGGGCGTCTCATTATTTCTCCAGTGCTGGTGCCAAGAAGCAGACAGAGATTCTGATGTACTAAGGAGCACTTTCTCAGAAGCAAAACCTCCCCCTTCCCCAGGAGTGCAGAATTTGGTTTGAGTTGGGTTTGAACTTGCCAGGGCTGGACAAATTTCTTTCAGTTTGGTCCCAGGTATAGACAGAGCGTCTATTGCCTTTTAACTGGATTCCAAGCCTGAAAACATGTTTCCAAGGGTCGGTCCTTGAGGGGGTCGGTCGGCACGGAGACGGAGAGGTATTAGAACTGGGTCAGATCCCCGACCCACCCCGAAGGACCATTCGCCCCCCTGGCCTCCCCGCACTACCTATGAAGCAGCCGCAGCAGGATCGCGACGTCAGCTATATTTGCGCTACTTAGGAGCTGCTTCCTGCGTCGCGGTCCCGCCCCCTCCTCTGACGTCAGAGGAGGGACTGGACCGCGGCGCAGGAAGCAGCGCCCAAGCAGCTGAGGGATTGCTGACGTCGCGATCCTGCTGCGGGCTGCTTCATAGGTGTGCTGGAAGGTCAGTGGGGCGAGCGGTCCTTCGGGCGTGGGGGGGGACTGAGCGGCAAGGCCGGGAACACCCCCTCAGGGCTGGTACCCGGGGCGGCCCGCCCCCCCCCCCCCCGCCCCCCCCCCCCCCTAGGTACGCCACTGAAGGGAGTCACAATTAAAGAGAAGGATGGTGCTTTACAGAAGAATCTAGCTTATATGTGTTTTTAGCAGAGCAAAACCATGTAGCCTAATAGAGCAGTGGACTGAGAACTAGGGAAGCCAGTCTTCTAATCCCATTGATATTGCTTGTTATTCTGGGCAAGTCACTTAACCCTCTATTGCCACAGGGACAAAGAGACTGTAAGTCATTAGGGATAGGAAAATAGCTACTAATCTTGAAAGTAACTTACCACTGAAAAGAGATACCTTGAAAACCCGACTGGCTGGGGGACCCCCAGGACAAGTTTAAGAAGCACTGCACTAAAACATCAATACACCCATTGTAAAACAAGCCATATTAGCACAGCTTGAGCCTGCATAGTCAATGCTAACAGGATTACTCAAAACACTGCTATCAAACTCATCTCTAAAGCACATCATTTTGATCATGTAACTCCTCTTCTGATAAAAGTGCATTGGCTGCCAATCAGTTACAGAATTACTTATAAAATTGCCTTCCTATCATTTAAAATTCTAAAAACTAATCTTATTAGACAAATTGTTGACTCCCTATGCACCTGCTGGACCACTTAGATTAGCTGATCAATCATTACTTTCCATTCCATCTTTGAAGATAATTAGTATTAAACGCCATGACATGTTTTCGGTTACAGCACCCCAAATATGGAATGCGTTACCTGCCTATATTAGAGAAGAAAAAATGGAGGAGATTTTCAAAAGCACTTCTTTAAAGATGCCTTCAATCTACCTTAAATTAATAGACAGGTTTGCTAGCTTTTCCTTCAAATTATTCATTTCTATTTCTTATCCATATTGTATTTTTCCTTAAGTGCCTTCCTATTCTATTCCTCTCAGAGCATGTAAATTGGTTTTTAAAAAAATTTGTGTTACTGTGTTTGTACATTTTTATTATCTGTTAATTCCCTTTTACTGCTTGTACATCGCTTAGAATTTGGATAGGCAATTTATCAAATTATAATAAAAACTTGAAAACTGAAATGTCTTTCATACCCACAGAACACAGAAACACCCTCATCTAGATGGAATAAGTAATCACAGACTAAGAACATAAGAATTTCCGCTGCTGGGTCAGACCAGTGGTCCATCATGCCCAGCGGCGGCCCCTAGGTCAAAGATCAGTGCCCTAACTGAGACTAGCCCTAACTGTGTACTTTCCAGTTCAGCAGGAACTTGTCTAACTTTGTCTTAAATCCTTGGAGGGTGTTTTCCCCTATAATAGCCTCCGGAAGAGCGTTCCAGTTTTCCACCACTCTCTGGGTGAAGAAGAACTTCTTTATGTTTGTACAGAATCTATCCCCTTTTAACTTCAGAGAGTGCTCTCTCATTCTCCCTACCTTGGAGAGGGTTAACAGCCTGTCTTTATCTACTAAGTCTATTCCCTTCATTATCTTGGACGTTAAAGTCATGTCCCCTCTCAGTCTCTTCTTTTCAAGGGAAAAGAGTCCCAGTTTCTCTAATCTCTCACTGTATGGCAACTCCTCTAACCCCTTAACCATTTTAGTTGCTCTTCTCTGGACCCTTTCGAGTAGTACAGTGTCCTCCTTCATGTACGGTAACAAGTGCTGGTGACTAGTGCAGTTGAGGGTGTACCATGGCCCGGTACAGTGGCATGATAACATTCTCCAATCGATTTGTGATCCCCTTCTTAATCATTCCTAGCATTCTATTTGCCCTTTCCACCGCCGCTGCGCATTGTGCGGATGGCTTCATCAACCTGTCAACCAGCACTCCTAAGTCTCTTTCTTGGGAGGTCTCTCCAAGTAACGCCCCGGACATCTTGTATTCGTGTATAAGATTTTTGTTACACCTTACATGTATCCACATTGAACCTCATTTGCCATGTCGCGGCCCATTTCTCAAGCGTGTTTATGTCACGTTGCAGATCTTTGCAATCCTCCTGCGTCTTCACTACTCTGAATAACTTATTATCATAGATAAAAGTTAAACTGAATCACCAAGAAGCCAGACCTTCCATATAATGCAACACCACAGAAACATTGATGCATGTCCCCTAATATTGTTCAAAATATAAAGATTTATGTAAATTAAAAAAAAACAAAACTGAGAAATAACAATCACTGGTCAAAGTAACAAATAAAACTAAAAAAAAAAAAAAAGGAAAATAAGATAATAGTGTACCATTTTATTGGACTAATAATATATTTTTCAGTTAGCTTTCGGAGGCCATGAGGTTGGCCAGCTAGACGGAGACATCCTGCAGGAGCTGAGGAGCCTGCGAGAAGAGGTGACGTGCCTGAGAAGCATCCAGGAAGGTGAGGCCTTCATAAGAACATAAGAAGTGCCATCCCTAGAAGAGACCCTAGGTCCATCAAGTCCGGCGATCCGCACACGCGGAGGCCCAGCCAGGTGTATCCTGGCATAGTTTTGGTCCCCATATCGCTCTAAGCTTCTCGTAAAGAGAAGTGCATCTAGGAGCTGTCACAAATCACCAAGCAGGCGCAAGACGAGACCATCCTCGAGACAACCAAACCAACAGCCTTGAAACCAACAATTGGGGTGCAGGAAGAGGCTAGAGACTCTGACTCCTGGCAGCTGGTTACCTCCTCTACAGGCAAACACAGAAGACCTTCCTCTTCTTTTTCTTGCAAACAGGGCAGATCCACATCAACCCCATAAATCACCTTGAAGAACAGATTCCAGCTTTTACAGGAAGGACCTGCCAATGAAGTACAATAAGTTATCCAACAGATGGCTCCGGTTCCGGGGGCAACAGATCAGCTCCTCCCGAATAAGCGCAGAGTGGTGGTCATTGGGGACTCCTGCTGAGAGGCACAGAGGGACCAATTTGCAGACCAGATATGCAATCCAGAGAGGTTTGTTGTCTTCCAGGAGCCAGAATCCGGGATGTGACCACCTGCTTAGAACGACTCATCAAGCCCCAAAACCACTTCCCTATGCTTCTCATCCATGTTGAAACGAACGACACTGCCAGGAACACCCCAGAGAAAATACCCGAAGATTTTGGAGCCCTGGGTGAGAAGCTGAGGCGGATGGGAGCACAGGTGGTTTTCTCCTCGATCCTTCCAGTGAGATGTAAGGGAAGAGTCAGGGAAGATCGTATCCAGAAGGCAAACGAGTGGCTACACGGATGGTGCAAAGAGATGAACTTCAGATTCCTGAACCATGGAGATACACTACTAGGACTACAGGGAGCAGACGGGCTCCACCTGACTAGAAGGGGTAAGAACGTCTTTGGACACCGACTAGCCCGCCTGCTTCGAAGTGCTTTAAACTAGGTAAGACGGGGGAGGGTACCCATCACAAACTGGTGTGGTAAGTAGTCATCCTGGTGGGGCAAGTTGCCACTCCAATTCTGAATCTGAGGTAAGTACACACATGGCAAACAGTACTGTAGGAACCACACTAACTCAGGAGGGAAAATTGCCACGGAGACTTAGCAAACATAAAGTATGGAGGGCTATGTACGTTAATGCCCACAGTTTAGGCAACAAAATTCTGGACTTAGAAACAGAAATGAAAAATGCCGACCTAGATGTGGTAGCAATATTCGAAACCTAGTTCACGGACTCCCATGGGTGGGATATGGTTATACTGGGATACAACTTAATTCGGCAAGACAGAGAGGGCAAAACAGGAGGAGGAGTAGCACTATACACCAAAGAGGACATCAAAGTTACCAGAATCGCAGATGCCAAGTACACCGGGGAATCCCTTTGAGTGAACCTAGCCAGGGGGAATGACAAATACCTGTATCTTGGTGTTGTATACAGACCTCCAAGACAACAGGAAAACATAGATTCAGAACTAATTGAAGATATAGAGACCATCACTCTGCGAGGAGACACGGTACTTTTGGGGGACTTCAATATGCCTGATGCCGATTACAACAAACTCTGCACTACATCCAGCGGCAGCAAAAGACTACTAACCTCCATAAGGGGAGCACAACTCAAACAGATGGTATTAGAGCCCACTAGGGATCAAGCGATACTGGACCTAGTACTCACCAACAGAGACAGTGTCACAGAGGTTTCGGTAGGCGATACGTTGGCCTCCAGCGACCACAACATGGTATGGTTTCACCTCAGGAAAGGTTTCACTAGATCAAACACATCCACGAAAGTCCTCAACTTTAAGGGCACCAACTTCAAAAACATGGGAGATTTCGTCTATCGGGCGCTGCAAAACCAGGCCACAACAGATAATGTAGAGGTAATGTGGTCAGCTCTGAAATCTACCCTACACGAAGCAACCAACCTCTATATAAAAACAGTAAGTAAATGGCGGAGAAACAATAAACCTCAGTGGTTCTCTGCAGAGATCTCGGACCTCATAAAAAAGAAGAAAAGAGCATTTATCTCCTGCAAACTTACTATTCCCCACCTGCTCCGCAAACATTCTCTCATATTTGTAATACAAGCACAATGTCTCCCACCAAAAGGAGAGGATCAGCCGATCATAATTTTTCCAATTCCTGGTTATCTGCATAGCAACCCTTTCATAATTAAAAGAAGTCTGCTTTTGTGTTTGTTAGCTGGGTTCTTTGGTTTCAGTAAAGTACCATATAAAACACTCTCATATGTCAATGGCAGAGGATCACCAAGTATCATAATAATCTTTCCCCAAATCGATTTCCAGAAATTGAGTATCAAGGGACAATAAAACAACAAATGATCCAGTGTCCCTACTTCAAGATGACAGTTCCAGCATCTCTTAGACTTTGAACTATCCAACTTTTGTAACCGAACTGGGGTCCAAAAATTTCTATGTAACAAAAAGAACCAGGTTTGTCTCATAGATACTGACGCTGTACATCTCATCCTCCAAGTCAAAATCCATGCCATTGAGTAGCAGAAATCTGCTGCTTTATTTCAATTCTCTAAATATCTTTTAAACTTGTTTTAGGTTTCTTATTCAAACATTCAGATATTAATTTGTACCACTTGGTGGCCTGATTGCATTTTGTACTGAAACTATGAATAATCCTTCCACACACATCCAGAATCCTAATCTAACCCCCCCCCCCCCCCATTCCCTCCCGTAATCCATCCCTCTAAAGTTCTTAAAAACTTGGGTGCATCTATACAGACCAGCAATTACCACTCTCCCCAAGCACCTTAATCTCCCCCCCCCCCCCGAAAAATTAATCAGCACCATTTAATAAATAATACTGAATATGAAATATAAATACCATTTATGATATGTTATATTTAACTAAAACAGCAGTTTAATTAACTTATTAAACTTTGATCTACAAATGAACATAGCACAATATACTTAATTTAACTCAAACATAATACAATAGTAAGACATTACCAAATAAAGTAATAACAATTCCTCTCTCTCTCTCTCTCTCTCTCTCTCTATATATATATATATATACATATATATACTGGTAATAGAATAGCTGAATTTCAGATATGCTTTATTCATTTGAGTCAGTCAGTTTTATTGATCAACTTATTTAATTAGTACTGACAGACATATACTAATCAGTACTAATTAATTAAGTTGATCTGACTGAAATGAATAAAGCATATCTGAAATTCAGCTATTCTATTACCAGTATTATTTTAAATATTAAAATGTTCTACCAACAGTTAAAAGATAGTTATTAACTCAGAATTCATAGAAAATTAATTTCAAACTCATAATAACCAATTCACCTCTTTATCCATTCACTCCATTTACATTCCATTCAAACTACTTTATACTCCCCCAACCCAGAAACTTCTAACCTCTAACCAGTTTATATTTCTCATGCAACATACAAACTCATATCCCAGAAACAAGCCACATACACAATCCAGAACAGATCCATGGGTGAACATAACGAATCTCCAAGCTTCCAGTGTCAAACTAGATGCTTCCAGACCTGTGTCGCTTACACAACATTAACCACAGAACAGGAAGTTCCCAATTACACATTCCCGAACCTGCAGACTCATGATCATCCTCATGGAAGGATTAATTCTTCGAGGGCCCCTAGGCACACAACTACACTGGGCCCCCTAGCCATACTCTGCCCCGCCTTTGCCCCGCCCCTGCCCCGCCCACACCCCACCCTGCCCCATTTATTTACTCGTTTTCTTATTTACTTATTTATTTCCACTTATTTTTCTTTTATTATATAATTCAAAACAAACAAGAAAGATTACCATACCAGTGCCAGTGTACAGTTTTAGTTCTTTTTTTTTTTTTTTTTTAATTATCTTTATTAGCAATTGCAAAGGGAACATACAACCAGGATCAAAACAAGGGGGATTGATATTGCTTTAGTTCTATATAAGCCTCTAGCATCTCTGAACAAAAAAGATGGAGTCGGTCTAGAGGAAGGCTACTAAAATGGTGTGTGGTCTTCATCAAAAGACATATAGGGACAGACATAAAGATTTAAATATGTATGGACATTAGATGCTGAAAATATATGCAAACTATATAATATGTAGAAATATTGACTGTTACTCAGATGTTAAAAAAAAAATATGAAATATTGACGCAGAACTGTTACTCAGATGTTAAAAAATAAAAAATATATATATAAGGAACCAGATAGTGTTATGTGCTAACACGGCACCTGAGAAGTATGCAATAAGCAAAACCAAAGGACCTGACCTACCAGCTAGAAAACATAATAAATATTGTAGCAAAAACTAGCTCTCTTACAGTGTGAACAAGAACCCTAAAAATATGGGGAACATCAGTGAAATATAATAAGAATTGAGGTCGCAAATAAGCCGCAGAGAAAGTCTTATGAAGTTGCACAAAACGTAAATAAATTTGCTGTCCATATGGATTACAGGGGGTTTTGAACTAACTCTGCTAAGTGCAAATAAAAAACCCCCAACATATATGTATTTAAACAACTGTATAAGAGTGCTGTGCATAATTAAAATACCAAGGACGCCGCTTGTTATGCCGGCTGTAAAAAGTGCACAGTTAAAACGAGAAAACATTTGTTATTTTTGTTTTGCTTTCTCTTATTTAGCCTACTTTTATTCTATTTTTACTATTTTATGTTATTTTTTTCTTCTGGTTTTTTGATTTGGTCTGGCTCAGTTTGTTTGGTAGCTGTCTGGCCGCTGACTCCAATGGTCGAGTCAGCCCTTCTGCCTGCCCGCTGTTCTTTGCTTGCCTCTAGCCCATCCAACCGGGCTAGAGAGGAGCTGCGGGAGCGACGTCGGCACTGCTGTTCATAAATGCAGTTGGCGACAGGGGTTAGGGAGAGCTGAGCACGTGGAGAGCATGAAAAGAAGAAGACTGACAGGAAGGAGCAGGAGAAGTGAAGGAGCCAGCCAGATACCCCTGCTGCTTATAAGCAGGCCACCTGAGACATATCGTCACCTACCACCACAGCCCATCTAGGTGTGGAGCTCTCCCCCAGCCCATCTTGCAGCCGCCAGCACTCACCAAGTTGCAACCACCACAGTTGCAATGAGCGTGGAGAGGCCTCGCGCACACCATGTGATCTTCACCATTGCCGATTTTACCCACCTGGGGGGGTGCATTGCTGATCGATGCCGGGGGGGGCCTGTTTTGAAAAAAAATAATGCTGGAGGGGGCCCCATTTTGGAAAAAAATTTTAGTAGTCTGTTTGTCCTCCTTCAGCGGGCCCTAGGCATGTGCCTACTAGGCCTATCCTTTAATCCGGCCCTGATCATCCTTTAGTCACTCAATCTCCGATTTCTTTTACCGCCCCAGTTGTAAGGGTCAAACACAAATTTTTTCAACTTTCAAGAGACATTAAGTTTAAAAATTATACAGGTTCACATCCCAGTCCTCCTTCCTACTACCTCATTCTTTTCTTCTATGCCTTCTGCTCTAAAATCAGCTTGCTTTCTGATTGAAAAACACGCTGCTAAATCCAAGTCCCAGACCAAAAGTCCAATCAACTCCCTCGTTGATTTTTTCTAAACTAAAACTCTATCCATGAGTCATTGTGACGTTCTTCAGAATCCTCAACGGAGACGTGCTTCCCCCTCAGGTTAAATTTCAAGTTAGCAGATAGTAGTTCTGGTGTCAAGCAGTGCCTGTCATACCTTTTTGGCCCAACCCACTTAGCCAATTTAAAATCCCGATAGCATTCTAAACCAGCACTGGAAACATCATTTTAGAATTTGTTCTGAACTTATATCAAAATGTCAGTTTCTCCAAAGAACTCTCCAGTATCCATGTCAATCAAGTGTTTCCAACCACATAAAAATTGCCAATTAAAGTATACAGCAGTCATTTTCTCCCACAAATTCAATCATATATTAAACCAAAAATAAAATAAGACAAAATGAATAAAAATAAAAATGATATTCAATAAATATTTTTCATTTTATCCAGCTCAATCGTTAAAATTATGATATCTCTTTAGAAAATTGATTGATGCATGCTTGTAATTTTCCTGGGACCTCATAGTGAATGGTCTTATTATTGTGAGTGACCTTCATCACTGCCGGATATATTAACCCATAATTTGCACCCATCTGTCTCAACTGCGGCTGGAGCATCAAAAACTGCTTCCTTACATCAGCTGTTGTTTTTGCAAAGTCAGGTAAGAGTACAACTTTCGACTCCTGCCACTTTAAATTTCTTTTTTCTTTTGCTGTTCTTAAAATTTGCACTGCTTGTGTAAAGCGTAGCAATTTAAAAATTAGTGTCCCAGGGCCAGTTTGACCGTTTATCCTCCTTGATGGCACTCTATGAGCCCTTTCAATTTCCAATGGCTAAGGGAACTTTACTGAGAGCATTTTTGGTAAGAAATCTTCCAAAAACATTATAGCATCTGGACCCTCCACTCCTTCAGGAAGACCAATTAACCTGTCATTCTTCCTCCTTCACCTATTATTTAAATTCTCTAATTCTTTTGACAGGTGCAGGATAGTCTTATGATCAGACTGGCATTGGATCAGTTTAGTTTCACATGATTCCACCCGATTTTCACACCTGCTTGGTAAGGTTTGCCATTTCTTCTTGCACTGAAGCCAACTTCATTGAATTGTCCTGCAACATATCTTGTATACTTTTCATCCACTCCATTAGCTGTTCTAACATGTCCATGGAGTCCCTAGGTAATGGCACTTTGGAAGGAGTAATGATGTCCGGCTTTGATCTTTTACTTTAACCTGCAGCAGCAAAGGCAGCCTCTAGCCAAGTTTGTTTCCCTGTTGCCATGCTGAATAAGTATCTATCTTCTGGGAGGAAATCAGTTTTCCAATGCTGATAAATAAACTGCAGGTGCTACCAGAGGAGGAGCTCAGCAATCACACAGCCATCTTCGCTGCAACCAAGTTCCGGAATCCGAGCAAAAGTAATGTTGTTCCTCTAAGTTCAGATTCCAGTCAATGCTATTGTTTTGAAGGAAAATAATATGGAGACTGTTTACCCAATAAAGATCCCAACAGCTTTTTCAGTTCTCCAGACAATGCAGCATCCTGATTTCCTTGACATAATATATTTGATATTTTGCCACTGAGTTATTTGTTATGTGGACTGTAGATTAATGGTACAGTGGATCTTGCATATAGCTTTCAGGTAGTGGCAGGGAATGAGATCTCATGTTCTATTTATTTTTCTAGGCTAGTTCCTGAATCCCCCCGTTGGTTGCTGATACGTCAGAAAAAGGAAGAGGCACTGAAATTGGTGCGCACCATTGCCAAACATAATGGGAAATATCTAACACCAAGTTACAGAGAGGTATATGCAGTAGTTTCATATTATAGGATTTTGCTCTGGTTAAAAAATATAGTCTTATTTGATGAATGTGTGTAAGACCGCACCCCCCCCCCCCCCCCCCCCCTTGCTCAGAGCACTTCCTGGTAAGAAACTATGCTGGAATACTGCAGAGCACTGACAAACTTTCTATAGTCCCAGATTTCAGGATTCTTCCTATGAGGAGCAACATAAACTATTCCCCACATTCTATATATTGTACTAGCTGATGCCCCGGCGTTGCACGGGTATTTAATTATAGCAATAACACAGTAAATGGATTGAAATAAAGATACTTTATAGTGGTGAATTAAATTATTTTTTTACAGCTTTATAAAAAGTACAATAATCAAATTATAATGTGAAATATTTGACAAAATGAATACAATACAACTAACACAAAACTTGATTATAAACAACAATTTTAGTTTCACCTCCAGGAGCAAGAACATATAAATTCTTGGGTGAACCCACCCTTGATCAAGCAACATAGAGTTGTCCATGGGAAAAACAGGGGGATCTTAAATCCACTCCACAGTATGTAATAGTCTGTCCCTGTGATTTGTTGATTGTGATAGAGAATGCAAGTCTCACTGGAATTTGCAATCTCTTAAACTGAAAAGGAAGATCTGTTGGAATAAGTGGCATCCAAAAGTTTCAGTATTGATTTAAACAACTCAATATGTGGAAACTCAGGTTGAAAAGAAACTCCATGCAGTTTGTTCCCGGTTCAGAATGGAACCTGTGTTCCTAGTTCAGGATATGTGAGTACTCATGTAATGTAATAACATTATGAACTGGGGTGCATGAAGGAAACAGTTACAAACACAGTTAGAACATACAAACTCTATATGTATGGTGTCCGTGGTAGAATAGAAATGATGTCCCTAGTGGTTATAGTGTCATAGAAAGTGTTTTATAGTTGGAATTACTGTGAGAATGGCAGCTGTTTACATTTTTTCCATTGACATGAATGGGTGAAATCTGATTTTCTGTGTGTAGCTCCGCCCACGTGTGCAGGTGGGCCGCGAGACCCCCAGAACATATCACCCCAGGTAGTGAGGGATCTGCATACCAAGTTACGTTCAAATCGGTCAAGTCGTTTTTGAATTACTGTGAGAATGGCAGCTTTTTACATTTTTTCCATTGACATGAATGGGTGAAATCCGATTTTATGTTTGTAGCTCCGCCCATGTGTGCAGGTGGGCCACTAGACCCCCAGAACATATCACCCCAGGTAGTGAGGGATCTGCATACCAAGTTTCGTTCAAATCGGTGAAGCCGTTTTTGAATTACTGTGAGAATGGCAGCTATTTACATTTTTTCCAGTGACATGAATGGGTGAAATGTGAATTTCTGTTTGTAGCTCCGCCCACGTGTGCAGGTGGGCCGCGAGACCCCCAGAACATATCACCCCAGGTAGTGAGGGATCAGAATACCAAGTTTCGTTCAAATCGGTCAAGCCGTTTTTGAATTACTGTGAGAATGGCAGCTTTTTACATTTTTTCCATTGACATGAATGGGTGAAATGTGAATTTCTGTTTGTAGCTCCGCCCACGTGTGCAGGTGGGCCGCGAGACCCCCAGAACATATCACCCCAGGTAGTGAGGGATCTGCATACCAAGTTTCGTTCAAATCGGTCAAGCCGTTTTTGAATTACTGTGAGAATGGCAGCTTTTTACATTTTTTCCATTGACATGAATGGGTGAAATCTGATTTTCTGTTTGTAGCTCCACCCAGGTGTGCAGGTGGGCCGCAAGACCCCCAGAACATATCATCCCAGGTAGTGAGGGATCAGCATACCAAGTTTCGTTCAAATCGGTCAAGCCGTTTTTGCGTGATCACGGCACATACACACACACATACATACATACATACCTCCGATTTTATATATATAGATGATGTATGTACTGTATGTAGAATTCTAACCCAGCGGAGTACAATATCAATGAAAACAAAAGTCTTCCCTCGTCCCAAAAGGTTGGGGGGAGGGCAGAGACAATCCTGACTGTCAGGACCGTCTCTGCCCCCACTTCCCCCACCCACCCTTTTGGGGCGAGGGGGAGACTCATTTGTTTTCCTTCTGTAGAATTCTATGAGCATCGGAGCATTTAGCACTCCGAGCCAAGGTAGAAACCTCTACCACGGCATAGAAAAGGGGGGGTATATTTTTGAAACTACTCTTCCCCCTCCCTATTCACGGTTTCGACATTCGCCGTTTCGATTATTCGTGATTTTTTTCCCCAAGCTCCCCCCACACTGAGAATCACTCGTTGGCAGCCTGCATTGAAAAAAAAACAACCCCGGGACTTGGATCGGTGCGAGGAGGGAGGCAATCAGAGGAGGAGAAAGGCAATCAGAGGAGGAGGGGGGGTGATCAGAGGCGGAGGAGGCGAGCAGCCACCCCAGGAGCATGGACCTTACCTGGTGATCTAGCGGTGACGCGGGGCAGGAGCAATCTTCCTACACTCCTTCCCATGCAGAGCCGTGCTGTGAGTTCCTGTGGTCTCACGAGACTACAACAGGGAGTTGTAGGAAGATTGCTCCTGCCCTACGTCACCGCTAGACCATCAGATAAGGTCCGGGGTGGAACAGATATGGCTCAAAAGTTATTCACAAATTTTCCCTATTCGCGGGCCGGCTCTGCTCCTAACCCCCGTGAACAGGGAGGGAGAAGTGTAGTTGTTTTTATTGCTCAATTTGTTTAGTTTTTATTGCCCATTTCTTTGTTTTATCCTTCGCATTTACCAGATTTGGAATGAGTTATATTTTACACCTATATGAGCATGTATTATGGACTTTGTGCTTCTGTGTGCTGTTAAGTTTGAGCAATTTTATCTTTTTAAGTCATTCCCCTCCCCCTTTTACAACACTGCAAAAGCAATGTTTAGCACAGGCCAGCAAGCCGAATGCTCTACGCTGCTCCCGACACTCATAGGAACTCTGAGTGTTGTGAGCAGTTCAGAACATTCAGTGCACCGGCTTGCTCTAAAAAACACTTTTGCGTTTTGTTTAAAAAGGAGGGGTTTGTTTTGAGTAATTATTATCCATTATTTGATTATAATTTTGATTCATAACATAACATAAAAATGTATTTGTATACTGCAATACCTTCCATTTCTATGCGCTTCACAATTTAGCAACTTACAGAACTTATAATTACAAACATTTATCCTATAAGTAAGTTTTCAACAATTTCCTAAAGTGTTGATAGGATGCCGAATTAACAATTAAATGATTAAACTCTTTATCTCTTATTGCTGCTTGAAATGAGAATATTCTATGAAAGTATTTTTGTACCAACAGTTCTTGACTGAAAGAGGCAAAAAATGCTTGAGAGTTTTGTGAACGTCTAGAGTTGGCAAATATAAAATGATCCACAAGATAATTTGCTGTGAGGCCATGTAACACCTTATAGCACATTGACTAATTCTGATGCTTTTTCATTTGTTATGTTTCATTAGCAGCTGCTAATCAGGACCTTCTTTTATCAAGCTGCGTTAGGGTTTTTTTTATCGCAGGTTGCTGCGTTAAAAGCTTTGACACATATTCCATTGAGCATTGGCGCTTTTACCTCAGTGATTTGTGCCCATGTTATCACTGTTTTGTTTAAGTCATTATTTATGTATGCTGTAGATTTTTATGTGGTGTTAATATTCATTTGGTTATACAGTATTTTTAGCTCCTGTTACAGCTCAAGGGCAAAACTTGGCTAAGTTGGGCAAGTTTTCCCCCTCTACTATTATTGCTAATAATGTTACCATTGGACTTTCTTTTGGTCTGCTCACTATTTTGGAGAATGGGTGGAACATAGACAAGACTCCCACTTACATTCGTAACTTACAGTAGTGTATCGCAAACTGTGTGCCTTGATGAGATTCCGGGTGTTCTGCAAGACGCCGGCGAGGAGAGGCACTGGTGCCAGCTGACTACTTACAAGACATGCCTCTCATGGCAAAAGGCACGTCCTGTAGGCAGTTAGCCGGTGCTGGCGCCTGTCCTCCTCTCCGTGGAGGGCCTCTACGCTTGCGTAGATGTTGACGTGATGACTTTGCACATCTACATGATGTCATCACGTCGATGTCCTCACATTTCTGGATGCCCTCCAGCCATGGCCCCGAGTTTAGTGTAGTAGAGTAAACTGAAACACATACGTGTTGAGTCTTTATATAAATGAATGAATAAATCCTGTTGAACGCAGAGGTCGCCTTCGCTGTTCTTTCCATTTTCTCAAAAGTTTAGTGTGTCATGGCTTTAAAAAGTTTGCAGGACACTGCCTTACAAAATAAGTCACATACGTCCCTGCCACATTTAGTTGCCCATGCTTTTGCCTGCTCTGTGGCTGGTATAATTGAAGACACCTACATTTTAGGTATGCTGATACTGGATTACACTTGTATTTTAGAATGGAACCTAAGCACTTAAGTCTATTATAGAATAGACTCCAACCACATGCCCTTGAGACACCTTAAATATAGGTGCTCAGCTATAGAATTGCCTCTTTAGATATCAGTATTATTGTACACTGATTATAAGTATTGTGAGATTCCGCTCCTCCTTTTCCCCCACCCCTTTCTACTTCACTTATTTTAAGAAGATTGAGAACAGTTCAAAATGCTGCAGTTCGATTGATATTTGGTCTGAAGAAAAATGACCATATTAGTCCATATTATCGATTATTGCACTGGCTGGCGTTGGAAGCAAGAATACCATTTAAGTTTTCTTGTATTTGTTTTAAGCTGATTTCAGGAGAGTCTCCAATCTATTTGCTTCCTCACTTTGAATTTTATAGATCATCAAGAATTACAAGAAACTCTTAACTTAATTACCTATCCTAAGCCAAATGGTGTTAGATATAAGACCTTTTTTGAAAGGACCTTAGCATTTCAGGCAGGCAAACTTCAATGTTGGCTCGGTGAATGTCTTCATCAAGCCGTGTCTTACTGTTCCTTTCGAAAGTTAGTAAAGTCTGCTTTGTTTGACAAATTTATCATATACTTAGGTCTTTTTAACATTGTATTATTTTATCATTTTTAATCTTGCTTTTTTTAATCTTATGATATGTATGTACTTCGCTGATTGTTCAGTTTCTTACGTTGTAAACCGCTTAGAACTCTTGGGTAATGGCGGTATAAAAGAATTAATTTATTATTATTATTTACTGAGCTCTCATCTTACATCTTCCTGGGCTTAGTCCACCTCTTTTAGAAAGTTTATCTCCAAAGTTTAATTGTAATCCACAAGATCAGTAGTTTAATCCAAGGCTCCAAAGTGAGCCAGTCTAGGTTTTCCCCTTTTGAATTATCTGGTGGCTGGAAAATGGTACTGTAGTGGTTCTTAAACTTGTCCTGGGGGGACCACCAGCAAGTCGGGTTTTCAAGATATCCCTAATGAATATGCACGAGGCAGATTTGCATGTAATAGAGGTGGCAGGCATGCAAATATGCCTCATGCATATTTATTAGGGATATCTTGAAAACCCAACTGGCTGTGGGTCCCCCAGGACAGGTTTTAAGAACCACTGAGATACTGTATTCCAAAAGGCAATTTGTAATCCACAAGATCAGTAGTTCACTCCAAGGCTCCAAAGTGAGCTAGTCCAGGTTTTCCCTTTTTGAATCAGCTGGGGACTGAAACAGATAATGTATTCCACAAAGCAATTTGTAATCCAAAGAATCAGTAGTTCAATCCAAAAGGAACAAATGCTTAGGAAAAAATAGAATGAGAGAATCGCACTTCTCTAGTTGAAATAAAAAAACAACAACAATGAAGCATTCCAACCCTTGTCTTTCCTGGATTTGGTCCAAGGGCTTCTTGGGCAAGATCACCTCTCACTCACAGCATCCGCTTTACAACTGTGGTCACCCAGTCTGGCTACCTGCCGGTAATTCTCTTTAGGCTTTCTGGTTCAGGTTACAGTCTGTCGCTTCAGGCTCTTACCCAGACTGTGTAGGTCACTCTGTACAATCCATCTCTTCAGCAGTTGGCTCAGATCCTCCTCCATCCAGGTGCTTTCCCCTTTCTGCTAATTCCCTCTGGGTTATAGGTAATATATAGAAATAAATCAAAAACATAAACAAAAAAAAAGTAATACCTTTTATTAGACCAACTTAGGGACAGACAGGGAAAAATGTTTGAGTACCTGAATAAATTCATATAAACCGTTCTGAGCTCCCCTGGGAGAATGGTATAGAAAATTAAATGAATGACTAAATAAATAAATGTAGTTTATGATTAGCTTTCAAAGGTAACCCCTTCTTCTTCAGATCAAAAAATGAGTTCTTGAAGTCAGCTCTGCTCCTTTCCAGCTTTGGGGAGGAACAATGTACTGCTTTTGTAACCAAGGGAACTGGAAATTCTCTCCCTTTTGCTTCCTTCCCTCCCCCTCTTCCTCCGGAGAACCTGGGGACCTTTCCATGGCTTTGAATAGGGGTACTGATCTGTGTTTTCCCTTTCTGTAAAATCCCTACTGTGAGAACTTTGGGGATTTAGATTCTGGTCACCCACCCCCACCCCTTTTTGGTTACTCATTGTGCCCTCTGACATGCTTCATTACAGTATTTTGAACCTGAACCTTTGTTCTGACACTAACAGCGATTTTCTTTCTTTTAGATTGTAGTTGCAGATGAAGGTGTCACTAATCCATCATTCCTAGACTTGGTGAGGACTCCACAAATGAGAAAATGCACCCTCATCCTTATGTATGCTTGGTGAGTTAGACCTGTGTTTTTTGCTTTTTTGTTTGTTTGGGTTTTGTTTTGCTTTTTCAAGAAATTAACTGTACTGGACATCTGCCACACTAATTTAGTAATTTTATGCATTCAAGATGCCAAATGGCACTTTCTATTTGTTTATCTGAGGAAAGAAATCGATATTGAATAGTTTGCTAAATTGACATTTCAAAAGCATACATATGGTTTGTTAGTGCCTTAAAAAAAAGTAGTACATGAAAAATTATTTCCTCCATGGATTAACACATATAATGTCAATTTGCAGATGCTTAAAAAGTTCTTAAACATTTACCAAAAAATTTAAATCAAATGTGTGAAACCAAAAATTCATTAAAAAAATTGGCAAATGAACCAAAACCATTTCCCCTTTATATCTAGGTTTCCATAAATGGTACAATGTAGAGAATTCTAGAACATTTATTATCAAAAGGAGAAATCCAGTTGTCCCAAAATGCATTCCCTATACATACACATATGCACTTAATTATGACAAAGGAATATACTGTGATGGTAATTTAATAACTCGAGACTTGAGAGTCACATATATGTCATAGGGCTCCTTTTACTAAGCTGCGATAGCGGTTTTAATGCACTTTAGTCGCTAATGCCAGCATTGAGCTGGAGTTAGTTCTAGCTGCGTAGTGAGGGTTTAGCGCACGCTAAAATTCTGCGCACGCTAAAAATGCTATCGCAGCTTAGTAAAAGGAGCCCATAGTTTTTCTTATTAACCCCTTCCTTTTTCAAAGCCATGCTAGCATTTTTAGGCCCGGCCGCCACAGTAAGAGCTCTGATGTTCATAGAATTCCTTTGGATGTATTAGGAAATTTCAAGATGTGTGGGAGCCATTAATAAAATTTTGTAATGATTAGTTGTTACTTTTCCCTTAATTCTTAAAGTTCATTTTTCAGGGAGGGGTGGGGGGATTTTAAGTATAACATCTTATAGAAAGTAATTTAATTACTTATTAAGAAGGGGTGGGAAGGGAGGGAGATAAGATTTTATGATTGGTATTATTGCTGAATATTAAGTGATATTCTCAATGTGCAAATGTGTTTATGTATTATCACACTTATTGTACGTATAAAAATGAATAAAGATTTACAAAAAAAAAAAAAAAGAATTCCTTTGAGCGTCCGAGTTGTTACTGCCCCAGCTGGCACTAAAAACACTAGCGCGACTTTGTAAAGGAGGGGGTAAATTAGATGTCTTCCGCTGTTACATAGATCCTTACCAAATCAAGCATGTTGGTGATTCAGTTATTGCCTTAACACTATTCCATTTTTTCATTCTGTTTAGGTTTACAAGTGCCATAGTTTATCAAGGGCTCATCATGCGCTTGGGAATTGTATCAGGAAGTCTCTATGTTGATTTTTTCATCTCAGCCATAGTGGAGTTGCCTGCTGCTATCCTAATACTACTGACAATTGATCGCATTGGTCGGCGACTTCCTTTCGCTCTGAGTAATATCGGGGCTGGAGTGGCATGCTTAATCACAGCTTGCCTATCAGAAGGTATGGTACATAGAGGTCGCTCATATCTACTTCACAGGCCACTCCCACACACATGTTCAGAAGTAGGGTATAATAGGTAAGCTAACTGGCTGCAAATGTTCTCAGTTGCACCACAGAGTCATTCCTCATAAAGTAAAGTAAAGTAATTTATTTCTTATATACCGCTACATCCGTTAGGTTCTAAGCGGTTTACAGAAAATATACATTAAAATTAGAAATAAGAAAGGTACTTGAAAAATTCCCTTACTGTCCCAAAGGCTCACAATCTAACTAAAGTACCTGGAGGGTAATAGAGAAGTGAAAAGTAGAGTTAGAGGAAAAATAAAAATAAAATAAACATTTTAACAAGACAGCATTGATCTAAATATTTTGGAAGGTAGAAGAGAGGAGAGAAAGGAATAGAAGCAGAAGGGGGAGCCGTTGAACAGTATAATTCTGGAGAAATTTAAATGATAGAAATAGAACAAAACAAAGACAAAAGGCAAAACAATAGATAAGATTAAAGATAAATCATAAGCTGGAAAGAAAAATAAAATAAAACTTTGTCTTCAATCCACGGTTTCAGCGTCAGTGATGAAGTGGAGCAAGTAAGTTTAGGAGGAGCGATTGACGTTTCCAGAAAGGGCTTCTTCAGGGAAGAGACTTGGCAGACAGTCCCAGGATGCCTATGTCTCCTCCCCTGCGATGTTCTCCCATCCATGCATTCCCTCCCAGACACACTGCCCGTGCCCCAGCCGCTCCAAGGAGGCTGCCCCAGATGAGGCCCACGGTGAATGCAGGATTCTTTCCTCTGCGGGAAAGCCGCCCGGAGCCGACAGTCGATCTTCTTAGCGGATTGCATGCTACAGGAATTAAAAATTCAGAACAATCAGGATGTTCATTGATCTGATTTATAAATATATAGATAACATTTAAAATGTACCTGTGAACAGTAGAAGAAGTAGACAGGAGCAGGGTTGTTGGAACTTGGGCCTGTGATGCCAGATTAAGGAGCCTGTGAAGCGGAGAGTTTGGGGCCTTGTGTTGGAAATATATTGATAAAGAAACTCTGTAGTGATCAGGATACACGAAAATACATAGAAGAAAGGCATAGACAGCTCTCAAACAGTACATAACATAGAAAAATGACTGAGGAAACAATACAGGATCATAAAAAAAAATTAAGAATTTTATCAAGACATATATAGAACAACTACAGTCACATCTATAAAAACTCATACTAAATCAGTGTCTCTCAAACTGTGTGCCACGGCACAGTGGTATGCCATGAGAGACTCCAGAATTTTATTTTATTTTAAAATATTCCTTTCATAAGTATACACTAGAATAGATGACATGTACATCACATATGCATGAGTCTGTCAATGTCGTGAGCGTTTGTGTGCATAAGGATACAACCACCCAAACAAGCATCATTCTTTGACGTGATTGGTCCTTGAAAACTAACGACAAGTAATTTTAATGTTATTTTTTATGCAGCATTTATCCTAACTTGAGCAACTAATCAGTCAAGGCTTTATTACTGTTTGGATCTTCTTATCTTTGCAAAGTTGGATTTTCAGCTCTAACAGAAATTAAATCAGAAAAAAAAGAGAGACTGCAGATGGTGGATGATGAAATGTGTGTTTGCTTGTTGACTGAGCCGCGTTTTGAGTTAATTTGCACTCAAAAACAAGCACGTCCATCGCATTGATTAGCTATTCTATTCTATCTACTTTAGTTTCACTATTGATACAATTACCCATACATAGCTGTTCGCTCGCGCCGGACTTTCCAATCCCCGTTGACAAATAAGTCGGTCAGGAAGCTGCTTCTCGGCCATGGCTTTTAAAGATACTGGCAAAGCACCTGTGGAACAACAGGTTGCCATCCTTCGGATTAGAATCACCCTGACAAGTTGCAATGTAAAGTCTCTTGAGAAGGTTTGTGCTGATCTGATCCGAGGAGCCAAGGAAAAGAATCTAAAAGTGAAAGGACCTGTTCACATGCCGACCAAGACTCTGCGTATCACTACCAGGAAGACTCCTTGTGGCGAAGGTTTCAAGATCTGGGATCGGTTCCAAATGCGCATTCACAAGCGTATGATTGATCTTCACAGTCCTTCTGAGATTGTCAAGCAAATCACTTCCATCAGCATTGAACCAGGTGTAGAAGTTGAAGTTACGATTGCTGATGCCTAAATTTGGTTTTCAGTTCAATAAAAGTTAACGTCATTTTTTTTTTGGGGGGGGGGAAAAACAACTTTAAATAAATAACTCTCAAATGTAATTTTTTGTTGGTTTTGCAATTTTATCATTTCAGTTATAATGTACCGCAAAAAAATATTTGCTCCGTTTGTGTGGTAGAGCTAAAAAAGTTTGAGACAGTGCACTAAATCATCCTTTTATGGTCTCTGCAATGTAAGATTTATAAATGTAGAAACCTATGCAAACCAGTCATATCTGGTATTCGCACACTCACAATCTCTCTGAATAAAGTCCTTAAACCCCTACTGCACAAGAAAAAACAGTTTCATATAAGAAACCACAGACTTTCTGAGCACATTTAAAAAGCATTCAAGCAGCTACCACCTTGCACACTCCTGATCACAGCAACATTCCCTATGCAGGTGGCATAGCTACATGTGACAGATTCCTAAAAACATCTACTCTGGACTACCATTATACATCAGAAACCATTACAAAATTAATCAAATTCATCCTAACCCACAACTACTTCTGTTTCAACAATGACATCAATCTATAAATCATGGGCACTGCTATGGGTACCAGGACTGTATGACAACATACCAACCTTAAACTAGAAAAGCTAAATAGTTGTTTGATAGTTAAGTATAAAGAATCCAAAACCATTAAAAAAGTCAAAATGGGCTGTAGAAAATTTTTCTTAAACTTTAATTAAACCTTAACTGAGCAAACAGAAACAAGCCTCAGATTATGGATTCATTTTTTCCCATTCTGGGATTTCTTCCAAGAGAAATAAAACTTCTTTTCTCTTACTCCTGATAACATCACTGGCTTGAACCCATCCTCCCTGCTATAACTAAAACCATTAATTTAAATCTTATATTTTATTAATTTCTTAATTTCTTATTTATTCTCCAAATTGATATCTTTATCGATTCATACTCAAATTCAATTACCGTATTTTCGCGGATATAACGCGCGCGTTATACGTGTTTTTACGTACCGCGCATACCCCTCGCGCGTTATATGCCTGAGCGCGGTATACAAAAGTTTTAAAACATAGTTCCCACCCCGCCCGACGCCCGATTCACACCCCCAGCAGGACCGCTCGCACCCCCACCCCGAACGACTGCTCGCACGCGCTCCCACCCGCACCCGCATCCACGATCGGAGCAAGAGGGAGCCCAAGCCCTCTTGCCCGGCCGACTCCCCGACGTCCGATACATCCCCCCCCCCCGGCAGGACCACTCGCACCCCCACCCCGAAGGACCGCCGACTTCCCGACAATATCGGGCCAGAAGGGAGCCCAAACCCTCCTGGCCACGGGGACCCCCTAACCCCACCCCGCACTACATTACGGGCAGGAGGGATCCCAGGCCCTCCTGCCCTCGACGCAAACCCCCCTCCCCCCCAACGACCGCCCCCCCCAAGAACCTCCGACCGCCCCCCAGCCGACCCGCGATCCCCCTGGCGACCCCCACGACCCCCCCACCCCCCTTCCCCGTACCTTTGGTAGTTGGCCGGACAGACGGGAGCCAAACCCGCCTGTCCGGCAGGCAGCCAACGAAGGAATGAGGCCGGATTGGCCCATCCGTCCTAAAGCTCCGCCTACTGGTGGGGCCTAAGGCGCGTGGGCCAATCAGAATAGGCCCTGGAGCCTTAGGTCCCACCTGGGGGCGCGGCCTGAGGCACATGGGCCCAACCCGACCATGTGCCTCAGGCCGCGCCCCCAGGTGGGACCTAAGGCTCCAGGGCCTATTCTGATTGGCCCACGCGCCTTAGGCCCCACCAGTAGGCGGAGCTTTAGGATGGATGGGCCAATCCGGCCTCATTCCTTCGTTGGCTGCCTGCCGGACAGGCGGGTTTGGCTCCCGTCTGTCCGGCCAACTATCAAAGGTACGGGGAAGGGGGGTGGGGGGGTCGTGGGGGTCGCCAGGGGGATCGCGGGTCGGCTGGGGGGCGGTCGGAGGTTCTTGGGGGGGGCGGTCGTTGGGGGGAGGGGGGTTTGCGTCGAGGGCAGGAGGGCCTGGGATCCCTCCTGCCCGTAATGTAGTGCGGGGTGGGGTTAGGGGGTCGCCGTGGCCAGGAGGATTTGGGCTCCCTCCTGGCCCGATATTGTTGGGGAGTCGGCGGTCCTTCGGGGGGAGGGATGTATTGGACGTCGGGGGGGGGCATCAGGCTTTCAGGATGGGGACAGACCTTCAAGGGGGGACAGTGCACGGAAGTCAGGGGGGGTAAACGGAGAGTCGGGACAGCGCACAGAAAGTCAGGGCGGGCGAAAGGAGCGTCGGGCAGCATGCGCGGTATACCCGTGAGCGCGGTATACCAAAGTTTTTGTACATAGCATCGTGATTTCTGCGCGCTATACCCGTGTGCGCGTTTTACACGGGTGCGCGTTATATCCGCGAAAATACGGTAAATCTAAAATTCTTGTAACTTAATGATTTATCATAATTGGTTGGGGATTTTTTTCATAAGAAGGTTACAGTTCATTTTAACACTCAAAACTGACAGAAAGACTATACTGTAACTTTAAAGTGCACTGGTGCTATCAGTACAAACAGCAAGCAAGCTATCTAGTTTGATAGTAACTTTCACAGAGAGCCTTTTGCAAGAGTATTCCTTTTAAGTTTCAGGATAAACACTGTGTTCAGTTATCTGTCAATTAAATCACAGTAACTAATTAAAGACAAAAGTTCAAAAGGCCCTACTGACATATTGGGCTAGATTCACTAAGCAAACTGATCGTGTACCGATCGGTTTGCGACCCCTTTGTGACCTGATTTCCCTCCGACTCGATTCACTAACCTGTCCTGCAATCCCCTTCCGATCCATACATTCAAATGAGGGGAAACGGCATGCAAAGTAGGCAGGGATGCGATTCACCAAACAAATCTGGGACACCGACTGGGCTGGTCGATCAAGAGAAGAAACAACTGCTGGGGACCAGTCGCACATGTCTCTGCCGACTCTCCTGCTCCATGGCTGCCCTGCCCTCTGCCCCGATCTTCCAGTCCTGCTTTCTGCCCCGATCATGTCCTCTCTGCTCTGAGGTCTGGATCTCTGCTGCCTTCCCTGCACTGCGAGCCCACAGGTTTAAAGCGGGGCTGCACGCCGCAGAGATCCAGAGCTTGGGGCAGAGAGCAGGGCATGACAGGCTGACAGGAGAAAGCAGGCTTCAGTGTTGACAGGAAATCTTTAGGCCTTGGACTTAAGAAAAGTTGAAGACGTTGTAAAACAAGAGAGCACCGAGCAGCAGAAAGGCAACAAGCCAGTGTTGACGAAAGGGAAGAGGCTGCTGCCGCCGAGGATAGCCCTTCCCTGGGAGAGCAGGAGAGTCGGGGCCTGGGGGAAAAAAAAAACGGACACAAAACGCATGCCCAGACCATCTGCAGGGAAAGCAGATGGTCTGCGCATTCGTCAGGATTGCACACTAACGATCCGTGCGGTCAGAGGGGGGCGTTCCTCCGATCGCCCTCAATTGAATTTTTTCCTGTTGTGAATTGGTCGGGCCTGCTGGAATCTGCCACGGAAATCAGGTTAGTGAATCTAGCCCATTATTTGCAATGTGGATCATCAAGGAGCCAACAAAAAAAAAAATGGGGAGACCCAGTGATCCACAGTGAAAACAATCCACCGATGAAAACAAAAAACTGTGGATACAGATATTCTGGAGATAATTTATTATACACTGACATATAAAAACATGAAAATATAATGATAAAAAATACAATGGTAAAAATCCAACCAGACCCTACACGGTCCGTGTTTCGGCGAACACGCCTTCCTCAGGGATCCAATTGTTTGCAAACTCACATATAAAGAGAGAGTCTCTATTACAGTTCATAGGCTAGCAATTAAAGAGCTAGCTTAAAACTGCTATAGTATCAGTATAAAGCACAGGTGGAATCAAGGAATGCTTTATGGAGCAGCTGGTTCTGGAGCCACAAGAGGCAAAGTAATTCTAGACCTAGAATTCATAGTGGCGTGCAGGAGGTAATGGTGCTGGAACCACTTGATAACAGTGATCATAACATCTCTGGAGTAAATACACACAGGAAATCCAATACTATAGCATTTAACCTCAAAAAAGGAGATTATGATAACATGAGGAGAATGGTATAAAAGAAACTTAGAGGAGCAACTGCAGAGATCAAAAATTTACATCAGGTGTGGATGTTATTCAAAAATGCCATTCTGGAAGCTGAAACCAGATATATTCCAAGTATTAAAAAAAAGAGGAAAGAAGACCAAATGGCAACTGGTGTGGTAAACAAGTGAGGTGAAGGAAGCTATTAGACCTAAAAAAGAATTCTTCAGAAAGAGGAAGAAGGATCTGATGGAATATAATTATAAACAGAACAAGGAATGTCAAGTCAAATGCAAGGCACAAATATGAAAAGCAAAGAGAGACCTTGAAAAGAAGATTGCACTAGAAGCAAAAACACACAGTAAAACCTTTTTTAGGTATATTAAAAGCAAGAAACTGGGAAGAGAATCAGTTGAACCACTAGATGACCAAGGGATAAAAAGGGCTGTCAGGGAAGAAAAGGTCATAGTGGAGAGATTAAATGAATTATTTGCCTCGGTCTTCACCAAGGAAAATGTGGGAGAGCAAATGGTGCCAGAAATGGTATTTAATTCTGATGAATCAGAGAAACCTAAACAAATCTCTTTAACTCTGGAAGATATAATGGGTCAATTTGACAAACTGAACAGTAGCAAATCGCCTGGACTGGATGGTATACATCCCAGAGTACTGATAGAATTGAAAAGTGAACTTGCAGAGCTATTGTTATTTGTAATTTTTCTTTAAAATCCAGCATAGTACCAGAAGACTGGAGGGTGGCCAACATAATGCCAATTTTAAAAAAGGTTTTAGAAGTGATCCTGGAAATTATAGACTGGTGAGTCTGACGTCAGTGCCGGGCAAAATGATAGAGATTATTATAAAGAACAAAATGGCAAAACATATACATAAGCAAAGATTAATGAGAGAAAGCCAGCATGGATTTAGTCAAGGGAAATCTTGCTTTACCAATCTACTGCATTTCTTTGAAGGGGTGAATGAACATATGGATAATGGTGAGCCGGTTGATATTGTATATTTGGATTTTCAAAAGGCATTTGACAAAGTACCTGAGGAAATTAGAAAGTCATGGGATAGGAGATAATGGCCTATTATGGATTAAGAACTGGTTGAAAGACAGAAAACAGAGAGTAGGGTTAAATGGTCAATATTCTCAATGGAGAACGGTAAATAATGGAGTTCCCCAGGAGTCTGTGCTGGGACTGCTGCTTTTTAACTTATCAATGATCTTGAGATAGGAATAATTAGTGAGATAATTAAATTTGCTGATGACATAAAGTTGTTAAATCACAAGAGGATTGTGAAAATTTTCAAGAGGACTTTGCAAGACTGGGAAACTGGGCATCAAAATGATTGATTACGTTTAATGTGAGCAAGTACAAAGTGATTTATTTAGGAAAGAGGAACCCAAACTATGTGATGTTAGGAGTCACCACCCAGAAAAAGGATCTAATATCTAGGTGTCATTATTGAAAATACATTTAAACCCTCAGCTCAGTATGCAACAGCGGTTAAGAAAGCAAATAGAGTGTTAGGAATTATCAGGAAAAGAATGGAAAACAACAATGAGAATGTTATAATGCCCTTGCAGTGGCGTACCAAGGGGGGGGGCGGGGGGGGCGGTCCGCCCCGGGTACCAAGCCCTGAGGGGGTGCTCCCGGTCCGGTCCAGTTCCCCCCCTGCGCCGGGTGTCGCGTCTGGAAACAGCCTGCAGCAAGATCGCGATGCCAGAGATCTTTGCCTGCTTCGACTGTTTCCTCCGCCACGGTCCTGCCCCTCCTCTGATGTCAGAGGAGGGGCGGGACCGCGGCGGAGGAAACAGCCGAAGCAGGCAAAGATCTCTGGCATCGCGCGATCTTGTTGCAGGCTGTTTCCCCAGGGCAGTAGCGTACCAAGGGGGGCGAGGGGGAGGTCCATCCCGGGTGCCGCCTTAGGGGGGGGTGCACAGCTGGCCCGGTCCCTATCGCGCTCCTACCCTCCCAGCGAAAGCAGCATCGGCGCCATTATCGAAAAAGGTAATGGCGCCAGGCCTTGGAGCACCAAGGCAGACCGCTTCTCCCCCCTCCCAGCCGAAACCCCGCTGACCATCCTATCTCTCCCCCCCCAAGTGAACCTTTCCGACCCTCCCAGCGAAAGCAGCAAACCTCCCTCCAGTAGCGTCGGCTTTATCCTCCCTCTGCCGCATCACTGATGACGTCATCAGTAATGCAGCAGAGGGAGGAGAAAGCCGCGAAGGAGGTTTGCTGCTCTCGCTGGGAAGGTCGGAAAGGTTCACGGGGGGGGGAGATAGGAGGGTCAGCGGGGGTTCGGCTGGGAGGGGGGAGAAGTGGACTGCCTCGGTGCTCCATTACCTTCTTCGGGCAGCAGCAGCGTTTACAATTCGCTGCTGTTGCCGGCTTCAGGCCTTGTTCTCTGCCGGGTCCTGCCTACTTCCAGTTTTCATGAAGACAGGACCCGACAGAGAGGAAGGCCTGAAGCGGGCAACAGCAGTGAATTGTGAATGCTGCTGCTGCCCGATGAAGTTCAGGACATCAGGACATCGGGGAAGGAGCAGGGAGAAATCGGCTGCTGGCTTGGGGGTGAGGGTAGGGAAAGAATCGTGGAAGTGGAGAAATCGGCACGATGGCTTTGTGCAGGCTAGGGGGAGAGAGAAAGAAAGGAAAAAATAAAGAGGGGGGGGCCAGGGGGAGAGAGAAAGAAAGGCAGAAATAAAGAGGGGTCAGGGGGAGAGAGAAAGAAAGGCAGAAAGAAAGAGGGGGGTCAAGGGGGAGAGAAAGAAAGGCAGAAAGAAAGAGGAGGGCCAGGGGGAGAGAGAAAGAAAGGCAGAAAGAAAGAGGAGAGCCAGGGGGAGAGAGAAAGAAAGGCAGAAAGAAAGAGGGGGACCAAGGGGAGAGAAAGAAAGACAGAAATAAAGAGGGGGGTCAAGAGGGAGAGAAAGAAAGGCAGAAAGAAAGAGGGGGGCCAGGAGGAGAGAGAAAGAAAGGCAGAAAGAAAGAGGGGGACCAAGGGGAGAGAAAGAAAGACAGAAATAAAGAGGGGGGTCAAGGGGGAGAGAAAGAAAGGCAGAAAGAAAGAGGGGGGCCAGGAGGAGAGAGAAAGAAAGGCAGAAATAAAGAGGGGAGCCAGGGGGAGAGAGAAAGAAGAAGGATCAGAAGAAGGACCAGAGACTCATGAAATCACCAGACAAAAAAGTAGGAAAAATGATTTTATTTTCAACTTAGTGATCAAAATGTGTCCGTTTTGAAAATTTATATCTGCTGTCTATATTTTGCACTATGGCCCCCTTTTACTAAACCGCAATAGAGTTTTTTAGCGCAGGGAGCCTATGAGAGTCGAGAGCAGCGTGGGGCATTCAGCGCAGCTCCCTACGCTAAAAACCGCTATCGCAGTTTAGTAAAAAGGGAGGGGGAATATTTGTCTATTTTTGTATAGTTGTTACTGAGGTGACATTGCATAAAGTCATCTGCCTTGACCTCTTTGAAAACCCGCGGAATATAAATGATAATTAACATTTTCTCTGCGTACAGCGTGCTTTGTGTTTTTAAAATTTTATTGTTGGTAGATCATTTTGACTTGGCCACAAAGGTAAGGGGGAGGGAGGGAGGGGAACTGCTGAAAGACATCTAATAATCCTTGCAGGCTTGACTGCAGGGAATTATTTTTGTAAAATCATGTTTTGTTATGTGACTGGCATTATCTAGACTTTAATTTCTATGAATGAATAGAATGAAAATGATATAAAATTACTTGCTTGTTTTTATGTGCGTGCGCTGAAGGAAAGTGGAGAGAGAATGGGCTGAGGATGCTGAAGGGAAATGGGGAAGAGAGTGGGGAGAAGACGCTGATTTATAAATTGACAATTGTACAGAATATTGTTTCTTTTTATACTTTAATATAAACAATTCAAGGCTTGTGTGGATGAAATCAGGTGGTTTGCGGGGATGGGGACCGAGCTTACGGGGATTAGTCCAATAAAATTGTATTTTTTTATATCTCATTATTTGTTTTATTTTTATTTGTTAATTTATAAAGTGGTGATTGTTATGTATCAGTTTTTTCAAATTTACATCTACTGTCTTTATATTTTGCACTGTATTAGAGGACATGTGTTACTGTTTTTTGTGGTGTTGCATTGTATCCAGGGTCTAGTTTCTTGGCGGATCAGTTTAACTTTTGTCTACATATTTCTATTTTTAGTTTGTGATTATTTCATTTTGGGCGAGGGTGTATCTCTGTTCTGTGTGTATGAAAAAGACATAGTTTTCAGTTGGCATTGACTACAGGACCAATTGACTGTGCGGGATCTGGCTTGTTTAGTTTTACAATGTATGTGTTGGTGTTCTAGTGCTCACTGCAGTGTTTAAGATGCAGCCTTTTCCTAGGTACACTCTTGTGGTGCGATATATAGATTGGTACTAAAAATCATATTTTTCATATAGATGGGGGGGGGGGTGTCAAAAAATGATGGGCCCCGGGTGCCACATACCCTAGGTACGCCACTGTGCCCTTGTATCACTCCATGGTGCTGGTCGCTACATCTCAAAAAAGATATAGTGGATTTAGACAAGGTACAAAGAAGGGTGCTAAAAATGATAAAAGGGATGAGACGACTTCCCTGTGAGGAAAGGCTAAAGCTAGGGCTAGAGCTCTTCAGTCTGGAGAAGAGATGGCTCAGGCAAGATATGATTGAGGTCTATAAAATACCGAGTGGAGTGGAGTGGAATGGGTAGATGTGACTCGCTTGTTTACTCTTTCCCAAAATACTAGGACTAGGGGGCATGCACTAAAACTATTAATCAGTAGATGTAAAACAAACCGGAGAAAATAATTAAACTCTGCAATTTGTTACCAGAGAATGTGGTGAAAGCAGTTAGCTTAGCAGGGTTTTAAAAAAAGTTTGGCTAATTTCCTAAAGCAAAAGTTAATAATCTATTATGAAGATGGATTTGGGGAAATTCACTGCTTATTCCTAAAATAAGCAGCATAGACTGTGTTTTACTCTTTGGGATCTTGCCAAGTACTTGTGATCATTGTTTCGATTATTGGCACTTGGACAACCTGTCATTTAGGTCGTCCAAGTACCAATTTGGGTGGATTTTTAGATGTATTTTTCTTTCGATTATTAGCCCCATAGTAATTAGCTCTACTGACCTCGGGGTCAAGCCATATACTTTCTTAAATTATTTCTCTCTCTCTCTCATGTCCCCTTTAAATTTCTTTCCCAGCTAGGGTATGTCATATCTTTTAGAAATAACAAGATAGCCTTTTTAATTACATAAGAACATAAGAATAGCCTTACTGGGTCAGACCAATGGTCCATCTAACCCAGTAACCCATCCTCACGGCAGCCAATCCAAGTCACTAGTACCTAGCAAAACCACCCAAAATAGCAACATCCCATGCTATCAATGGTAAGTTATTGGCAAGGAAATATATAGTCAGGATAGCAGTAAAAGAAAATATTATTGTTCCTATGTTGCTGACCAAATATTATTTGGAAGACAAAAGTTTAATTGGAAGGCAGTAATTGATTTTCGGCTATTGCATCTCTTTATGGTCCAGGTGTTCCTGTACTCTGTACATGATCTCATATCATGTAGCCTCTTATAAAGGATAAAAAACCAGAAGTATAGAACCAAAGAGACAGAATGATTTGAACCCATAAGCATCTAGGCCCAAACAAGAGACCTCAAGCAATTATTTCTTATCAGCAGAGAAAGAGAGGGCTCAAAAGAAAGGAATGCAGGTCCTAATTAATGGCAGTACCAGATTTACAGAGTGGACAGCATAAGAAAGAAAAAATACTTATGAATCTTATAGAGTTAGTTTGCATGAAGTACTGTATTCTGTGTGTTATACATAAAATAGTATCAGATTATAAAAGCAGAAAAGTCATAGAACCAAGATTAGAAAAGAGAAAGAAATACCAGGCAGAGACAGAAATAGTAGTCTGCAGTAATTGCTCATTATAGATAGTCTGAGAAAAAAAAAAGATGGGAAAGCAGCTTGTTAGTGACTTCAAAAAGGCCTGTTTGTTTTAGCATTCCTGGATAAGTTCTGTTTTTGTCTTCTGTTGAACACTGTTATTCTGCTTCTCAGAGCAAGCAAATATCCCAAACCCCTGTACTTAGTCCAGTTCAGAGGCTAGGTATTGTCTTGACTGAAATTTGACCTGTTCTGTGTGCATTAAAGAGATTAAAACCAGAGATGTATGCATGTAAGAAAAAATTAAAGTGGTCCAACTATTGCATTAATAATACCATTATTACATTTCCTTCTATACAACTCATTAATGCTGAATTTATCAACACAACATCTTAGTTAGATAACAGGTCAAGGATTACTTTATTAAAAGAATGATGGGCAAATTCTATAAAAAGCGCCCAACAGTTAGGGGCTGACTTAGGCACTGTTTAGCGTGATTCAAGTAAAATGCTCGCAGTCTAAGCAACAAAGTTCATGATCTGCAAGCCCTGATATTAGAGGCAGATCTAGATATTGTTGCTATCACAGAGACATGGTTCAGTGAATCACATGGATGGGATGCAAACATACCGGGATATAATCTTTTTAGGAAGGACAGAGATGGTCATAAAGGTGGAGGAGTAGCTCTCTATGTAAAGATCAATATCCAAGCGACCGAAATGCAAGGGACCTGGGGAGAGGAAGAAGCGATATGGATTGCTCTGAAAAGAGAAGATGGAACTTCTATCTACGTGGGTGTAGTCTACAGACCTCCGACTCAATCGCAGCAAATTGATAAGGATCTGATTGTGGATATCCAAAAGTTTGGAAGGAAAGAGGAGGTTCTGCTGTTGGGAGATTTCAACCTGCCGGATGCGGACTGGAATGTTCCGTCTGCGGAATCGGAAAGAAGTAGGGAGATTGTGGATGCCTTTCAAGAGGCTCTGCTCAGACAAATGGTGACGGAACCCACAAGGGAAAAAGCGATATTGGATCTGGTCCTCACAAATGGAGAGAGTATCTCTAATGTTCGAGTGGGTGCTCACCTGGGTAGTAGCGATCATCAAACGGTTTGGTTTGATATAACGGCTAAAGTGGAGAGCGGCCGCACGATACTTAAAGTCCTAGATTTCAAACGTACGGACTTTAATGCAATGGGAAAGTACCTGAAGAAAGAGCTGTTAGGATGGGAGGACATAAGAGAAGTGGAAAGACAGTGGTCTAAGCTGAAAGGAGCGATAAAAATGGCTACGGACCTTTATGTGAAGAAAATCAATAAAAACAAGAGAAAAAGGAAGCCGATATGGTTCTCCAACCTAGTGGCTGAGAAAATAAAGGCGAAAGAGTTGGCGTTCATGAAATATAAAAAAACCCAAGAAGAGGAGAGCAGAAAGGACTACAGGGTGAAACTGAAAGAAGCCAAGAGAGAGATACGTTTGGCGAAGGCACAGGCGGAAGAACAAATGGCTAAAAATGTAAAAAAGGGAGATAAAAATTTTTTCAGATATATTAGTGAAAGGAGGAAGATAAAAAATGGAATTGCTAGGCTAAAAGATGCTGGGAACAAATATGTGAAGAGTGATGAGGAGAAAGCAAATGTGCTAAACAAATACTTCTGTTCTGTGTTCACAGAAGAAAATCCTGGAGAAGGACCGAGATTGTCTGGCAAAGTTACACGAGAAAATGGAGTAGATTCTGCGCCATTCACGGAGGAGGGTGTTTATGAGCAACTTGAAAAACTGAAGGTGGACAAAGCGATGGGACCAGACGGGATCCATCCCAGGATACTAAGGGAGCTCAGAGAGGTTCTGGCGAGTCCTATTAAAGACTTGTTCAACAAATCTCTGGAGACGGGAGTGATTCCTGGGGATTGGAGGAGAGCGGATGTGGTCCCTATTCATAAAAGTGGTCACAGGGATGAAGCAGGAAACTAAAGGCCGGTGAGCCTCACTTCAGTTGTTGGAAAAATAATGGAAGTGTTGCTGAAAGAAATGATAGTGTATTTCCTTGAATCTAATGGGTTACAGGATCCGAGGCAACATGGCTTTACAAAAGGTAAATCGTGCCAAACGAACCTGATTGAATTTTTTGATTGGGTAACCAGAGAGCTGGATCGAGGACATATGCTAGATGTAATTTACTTGGATTTCAGCAAAGCCTTTGATACAGTTCCTCATGGGAGGCTGTTGAACAAACTTGAAGGGCTGAAGTTAGGACCCAAAGTGGTGAACTGGGTCAGAAACTGGCTGTCGGACAGACGCCAGAGGGTGGTGGTTAATGGAAGTCGCTCGAAGGAAGGAAAGGTGACTAGTGGAGTCCCTCAGGGTTCGGTGCTGGGGCCAATCCTGTTCAATATGTATGTAAGTGACATTGCTGAAGGGTTAGAAGGAAAAGTGTGCCTTTTTGCAGATGATACCAAGATTTGTAACAGAGTAGACACCGAAGAGGGAGTGGAGAATATGAAAAAGGATCTGCAAAAGTTAGAGGAATGGTCTAATGCCTGGCAACTAAAATTCAATGCAAAGAAATGCAGAGTAATGCATTTGGGGATTAATAATAGGAAGGAACCGTATATGCTGGGAGGAGAGAAGCTGATATGCACAGACGGGGAAAGGGACCTTGGGGTGATAGTGTCCGAATATCTAAAGGTGAAAAAATGGTGTGACAAGGCAGTGGCCGCTGCCAGAAGGATTCTGGGCTGTATAAAGAGAGGCGTAGTCAGTAGAAGGAAGAAGGTGTTGATGCCCCTGTACAGGTCATTGGTGAGGCCCCACTTGGAGTATTGTATTCAGTTTTGGAGACCGTATCTGGCGAAAGACGTAAGAAGACTTGAGGCGGTCCAGAGGAGGGCAACAAAAATGATAGGAGGCTTGCGCCAGAAGACGTATGAGGAGAGACTGGAAGCCTTGAATATGTATACCCTAGAGGAAAGGAGAGACAGGGGAGATATGATTCAGACATTCAAATACTTAAAGGGTATTAACGTAGAACAAAATCTTTTCCAGAGAAAGGAAAATGGTAAAACCAGAGGACATAATTTGAGGTTGAGGGGTGGTAGATTCAGGGACAATGTTAGGAAATTCTACTTTACGGAGAGGGTATTGGATGCCTGGAATGCGTTACCGAGAGAGGTGGTGGAGAGTAAAACTGTGACTGAGTTCAAAGAAGCGTGGGATGAACACAGAAGATTTAGAATCAGAAAATAATATTAAATATTGAACTAAGGCCAGTTACTGGGCAGACTTGCACGGTCTGTGTCTGTGTATGGCCGTTTGGTAGAGGATGGGCAGGGGAGGGCTTCAATGGCTGGGAGGGTGTAGATGGGCTGGAGTAAGTCTTAACAGAGATTTCGGCAGGTGGAACCCAAGCATAGTACCGGGTAAAGCTTTGGATTCTTGCCCAGAAATAGCTAAGAAGAAAAAAAAAAAAAAATTTTTTAAATTGAATCAGGTTGGGCAGACTGGATGGACCATTCGGGTCTTTATCTGCTGTCATCTACTATGTTACTATGTTACTATGGGTGCTGTTTATTGAATCATGCTGAGCGGCACCTATTTTGGAGGCACCCAATAAATAGGCCAGCTCTAGGCACAACTAAAAGTTAGGCACCTTGTGGCAGGGAGCCCGGGCAGGATGATAGAGATCCTGTGCCGCACACCCAGCCAGTCTCTGTGCCCTCCAAAGAACCTAGGTTTAAACCAGAACTGCAGTACCGAAAACTACACTTCCCAAGAGCCTCTAGTTTGCTTCCTGTGCCAAGAGGAAAGAGTGGGGAGGAACCGGGGTTAGAGAGGGATGATGTCCTGTGGTGTTCCACAGGGCTCTCCCCTATCCCCTATTCTCTTCAACATGTATATGACCTCCCTGAAGCTCCTTAAACAATTCCCCCTTGAAACAATTTACACATATGCAGACGATATCCTCATCCTCCTCGAAACAGATCCAAACCTTACAAACCTCCAAGAGAACATCACATCATGCAAAATGAGACTTCACGCCTGGTCCCTCTCAGTACAGATTAAATTAAATGAATCAAAAACAAAATTACTCTGGCTCGGCACAAAATTAGCTCACCTGCCCGCCCTCTTCACCCTACCCACAGGCCCTGCTCTACACCTTAAGTTCTCAAGCAAGGTCCTCGGCATCACTATCGACTCCTCCCTTTCCCTCAACGATCACCTGAATTCCCTGGCAAAATCTTGTTTTTTCAGCCTCCACATGCTGAGGAAAGTTAGATCCTATTTTCACCAAAAACATTTCACCATCCTTGTACAATCCATCATCCTATCCAAACTCGATTATTGTAATGCCATCTACTTAGGCCTAACGAAAAAAAAGTCTTCGCAGACTCCAGCTTATCCAGAACACTGCGGCCAAGCTGATTTTTGCTAAACGCAAATATGACCACGTCTCCCCTCTACTTACCAATCTTCACTGGCTCCCAGTACTTTCCAGAATTCATTTCAAATGCTCCTGCCTGGCTTTCAAGATCATTCACGGCATCCTTCCACCCCTAATCCCTCTATCCTTCCTCACCCCGACACCAACTACCACCAGATCAGCCCACAGACATAAACTATCCTTCCCCTCTCTACACGGCATCCTCCACGCAGGTAAACTGGGTAGATCCCTCCTCTCCAAAATCACGGGACTCTGGAACAATCTCACTGTCCCGCTGCGGAACCTGGGCTCCCTCCAACTATTCGGAAAACAACTGAAAACCTGGCTTTTCTCTAGCATATAACATCTCTTTCTCCTGATTACATCCCCTCTTTTTATGCTTTGTAAACTCTTTCTCTTCTCTCTTCCCATATTTTTTAAACTTTGTAAACCGTGTCGAGCTCCACTTCCGTGGAGAAGATGCGGTATATAAACCTAAGGCTTAGTTTAGTTTAGTGTCTTTAAGATTTCCCCTCAAGCCTAGAGCAGTGCAGCTGGGGAAAGTTAGATAGACTTGGGCTGCACCTTTTAATCCTGTCCCTTTAAGAAGAGACAGAGAATTACCCTGGCTTCAAGCCAGAAAGCCTCGGCTGTGCTCACTGATTGTAATTAGGGAGAGGGGCCTGACACGTGTGAGCCCTTATCCTCCAGCAAAGCTGGGACAGAGAGTAGAGCCGGGGGGGGGGGGGGCCGAGGAGGAACAGCTGAAAGAAAAGCCAAGCCAACGAGGCAAGGAGGAAAGTAGTCCTCATGCTTTCCAACCCCAGCTGGGAGACTGGGAAATGGAAGAGGCTAGCTCAGAGGCAGGGAGCCCTGAGGAAGAAACTCCCATGCAGTGGGATAGCAGCTCACCTTCAGAGCTGGCAGCTGAGGATCCCATGGAAATGTAGCTGCTTTGACACGCAGCTCCTGATTGGTATAGCCTGACTTTACTACAGGAAGAGGCGGTCAGAGTAGACCGCGAATGATTTTCTTCACCCGCCGGTGCTCCAGCTGCCCTCTCCTGCCTCTTGACAGGTGAAAAATCGCATTTGCGGAACCCCTGCGAATTTTGGGGGAGTACTGTATTTGGATACAAACAAATGAGACATACAGCAAATCAGCATTTGCAAATGCTGTAGTGCACAAAGCCATGGGAAAAGGCTCCTATGCACATCCTGCAACGTCAGAGGGAAGGCTTCCAGATGACGCACGGGACGCGCGCGAGGAGCTGCTACCCACAGCTTTGTGCAATGTAGCACTCAGGGAGACGGCCCGAAGACACCGCGTTGATTGCACCATGGACTGGCCTGAACATAACACCAGGGGGGGGGGGCAGGCCAGAAGGCAAGGTACAGCATGAAGGGAGAGAGACAACAATGGTAGGGGAAATGCTTTTATTTTTCTATTTAGTGATTGATTTACATCTGCTGTCTGTTCAGGAAAAAATGCATTTGTTTCTTTTCCTCTGGGGTTGTACTGCTTGCAGAATCTTGCATCTTAGGGTTTGTTTGTAAATATTAGTACTTTTAGTTTTTGCTCCTCCATTTGCATGGGGTTATCTGTTTTCTGGTAGGAATGAATGTTGAAAAGCATACAGTGTGCTTTGTGTATTTTAATTTTGTGGTTAACCATTATGTGATGTTAATACGATTATATTGTGTGTGTCTATATGAAAAATGAATGGAAAAAATGGTGCTACAATTAGTACTATTATGGGGGTGGGGTCTGGGGCGGAGATTGGGTGGAGATGGGCACGACATAGCCCAGTGTTCTTCAACTGCCAGTCCACAAAATAATTATTTTATTTCTGCCGGTCCATAGATGTCAAAAGGTTGAAGAACACTGTTCTATGACACAATCAGCAAAACAATTTTTTCAGTGATAGCGCCTTCGCTTTGGAATTCTCTCCGTATAACGTTGAGGCAGGAAACAAACCTTAATAAATTCAAGTCTAACCTCAAAACCTTTTTCTTTAAAAACTCATATGAGGTGTAGACCCGGAGCCTAATCTTATCTAACACATGTGCCCTTATGTTTTATCCTTCCCCTTCTATTTAATTCCTTCATCTTCCCTTTTATGTCTCATGTAGTTGTCCTTTTTAAATATTTTAATCATGTATGTTTAATTCCTTTTTAATGTTCTTCAATTTTTAAAATTGTATTATGTAAACCACTTAAGTAGGTCAAGTGGTATATCAAGGCGCAGTAGCGGTTTAACGCGCGTAATAGCGCACGCTAAACCGCCGGCCGCACTAGCCACTACCGCCTTCTCTTGAGCAGGCGGTAGTTTTCCAACTAGCACGGGGGTAGCGCGTGATTAAACGTCACGCGCGTTAAAGCCTCTACCGCAACTTCATAAAAGGAGCCCTTAATAAAATTTGAACCTTGAAATTTTTGCAGGTCGTGCTCTAATGTTATTGTCAGTGTATGATACCTGCATAGAGTTAACAGAATACTTATCTTGTATTTAGGTGGCACTAAGGACCTAATTCTATAAATGGCACCTAGATCGGTGGCACCTTGCTGATTTTGGTGTGGAACTTAAGATATTTTAATTGGCTTAATTAGCGTGATAATTGAAAATGCCATTAAAGGCCAAATAAACAATTAAAAATGATTTAAGTTCTCCATGAAACTTGGCAAGGCGCCTTCCAGCACCTATATCAAGGTGCTTACCTATGCCTACTGGCGCCTACATGAAAAGTAGCCATGGTTAGGGGAGGTGTTTGGGCGTGGAAAGCATTAGCGCATAGTTCTACAAATTTAATTAACATGCTCCTCCCATGGGGTGGAAGGGGACGTGCACAGATGGGTCAAACACTGGTTGGCAGAAGGCAGAAGGCAGAGGGTTGGAGTGAAGGGTCACTACTCGGGCTGGAGGAAGGTCACGAGCGGAGTTCCGCAGGGGTCTGTACTCGGACCGCTGCTGTTCAATGTATTTATCAATGACCTGGAAACGGGGACGAAGTGTGAAGTTATCAAATTTGCGGATGACACTAAACTCTGTAGAAGGGTTAGAAATGCGGAAGAGTGTGAGGACCTACAAAGGGACCTAAACAAACTGGAGGAGTGGGCGAATAAGTGGCAGATGGACTTCAATGTAGGGAAATGCAAGATCATGCACATAGGGAGAAAGAACCCGATGTTCAGCTACCAAATGGGGGGATTAGCATTAGAGGGAAGTAACCTTGAAAGAGATTTGGGTGTACTGGTGGACACAACAATGAAGTCAACAGCACAATGCGCAGCAGCCGCGAAGAAGGCAAACAGAATGTTGGGTATTATTAAGAAGGGTATTACGACCAGAACGAGAGAAGTCATCCTGCCGTTGTATCGGGCAATGGTGCGCCCGCACCTGAAGTACTGTGTTCAGTATTGGTCACCGTACCTTAAGAAGGATATGGCAATACTTGAGAGGGTCCAGAGGAGAGCGACACGAATGATTAAGGGCATTGAAAACCTTTCATACACTGAAAGATTGGAGAGACTGGGGCTCTTCTCCCTGGAAAAGCGGAGACTCAGAGGAGACATGATAGAGACCTACAAGATCATGAAGGGCATAGAGAGAGGAGAGAGGGGCAGATTCTTCAAACTTTCAAAACATAAAAGAACAAGAGGGCATTCGGAAAAGTTGGAAGGAGACAGATTCAGAACGAATGCTAGGAAGTTTTTCTTTACCCAGCGTGTGGTGGACACCTGGAATGCGCTTCCAGAGGGCGTAATAGGACAGAGTACGGTACTGGAGTTCAAGAAAGGATTGGACAATTTCCTGCTGGAAAAAGGGATAGAGGGGTATTGATAGAGGGCTACTGCACAGGTTCTGGACCTGTTGGGCCGCCGCGTGAGCGGACTGCTGGGCACGATGGACCTCGGGTCTGACCCAGTGGAGGCATTGCTTATGTTCTTATGTTCTTAATTAACGGGTTAGCTTACACAAACAGGCAGTAGACTGCAAAACATTGTAATGTGCTTCTGCAATTTGTTTGTGTGTGCTATTAAGGGCATATTAAGAAGTGGCCTAGTTGTTAGGGTTGTAGCCTCGGCACCCTGAGTTTGCAGGTTCCAACCCAGCGCTGCTCCTTGTGACCCTGGGCAAGTCACTTAAAACTCCATTGCCCCAGGTACATTAGTCAAATTGTGAGCCCACCGGGACAGATAGAGAGAAATACTTGAGTACCTGAATGTAAAATGCTTAGGTAATATGAGGTTTATAAATACTAAAATAAATAAATAAGGGCTAGATTCACTAAGCAAACCGATCACGTACCGATCGGTTTGCGACCCCTTTGTGACCTGATTTTACTCCGCCCGATTCACTTACTTCTCCTCTGATCCGATTCCAATCCATGCATGCAAATGAGGGGAATGGCATGCAAAGCAGGCAGGGACACAATTCACCACAGAAATTTTGCAAACCGACTGGGCTGGCCAATCAACACAAGAAGCGACTGCTGAGGACCAGTCACCGAGGTCCTTTCCGACTACCCTGCCTTCTGCCGCCCTACTTTCTACCCTGCTTCTCCGCCCCGATCTGCTGCCCTGTCTCAGCCCCAATCTCCTGCCTGCCCCGATCTCGTGCTCTGCCCTGAATCTCTCCTGCCTGCTGCCCCAACTTGCCACCCTGCTCTTGCCCTGAATCTCTCCTGCCCTTCCCCGCACTACGAGCCCATAGTTTTAACCCATGGATTTAAAGCGGGTTAAAACCACTGGCTCACTGGGCTAGTAAAAGGTAAAAAAAAAAAAAAAAGTCACGGCTCTAGATGGCTCTTAGACACATGTGCATACCATCTACAGATGGTCTGTACATGCATCAGGATCACACTAGCAATCCGTGCAGTCGGAGGGGGGCGTTCCTCCAATCACCCTCATTTGAATTTTTTTGTTTTCTGAATTTGTTGGGACTGCACGGATAGGCCACGGATCAGGGAAGCAAAGGAGGTTTAGTGACTCTAGCCATAAATTGCTTAAGTCCATGAACTCTTTACAATGTTTTTTACCTGTATGATTCATTATTTACCTAGAGTAGTAGTTATTTGCAATTAAGTTGAACCCTGACAAAGCTTTGGATCAGATAGTCCAACGTGTTATTTTTTGTTCCAAGATGAAATTAAGTACTAGTTCCATGCTCAGAAACTAAGGGGTCCTTATATTAAGGTGCGCTAACCGATTTAGCGCATGCTAAATGCTAAGATACCCACAGGATATAGTGGATGCCTTAGAATTTAGCACGCGCTTAATCGGTTAGCGCACCTTAATAAAAGGACCCCTAAAATTTTAGGAGTTTGGTTGGGTTTTGACTTGGCCATTCAAAAGCAAATATGCTTGGTAGTGATGGTAAATGTCCAGTATTTTTGGGATATTTATTTATGATCAGTCTTGGGGCCCTGCAGAGTTAGCCCCAGTAGTGTACGATATCTTGATCGCAACACAGTTGGATTATTGCAATACTCTTTCCCCTTAATTCTATAAAAAGTGCTGAAAATCGCAGGCCCAAATTTGGGCAAATACCCGATTTCTGTATACAGTTTAATTGAATGAGAAGCTAATTAACGCCAACAATTGGAATTTTAACAGGTTATTATTGGTGCTAATTAGAATCAATCACAAGTTACATGTGTGAATTTAGGCACGGGATCTGGGTCTAAATCTTATGCGCTTATGGCAGACACAATTCCCGGGTATAAGCTCTGTTCTATAAACATGTCTAAATTTAAGCATGGTTTATAAAACAATGCTTCTTTGGCATCAGTTTTATAGGCTCCAAATATATAATTTACCTCTTTATGTTGATCTTCCTTGCTATTAATTGTAGAGGCTTCAGCAAGTACAAAAAATGGCTGGGCAACAGCTCACTAATACCAAATCACATGTTCCTATTTAGCCTATGTTAAAGGCCCTTCACTGGCTCTCTAGCCAGTGATATACTGAATATAAACATTACCATTACGTGCCAGGGCATGGGCACCTGCTTATCTTAAAATGCTACAGAATCAGCATGTCCTTACCAAGGCTCTGCATCTTGCACAGCAGACCTTTCTGGTAATTGCAACTGATGTCAGACTGATGGTTCTGTAGGATCTATAGTTTGAAATAAGCTATCTTTTGATCTTAAGTTGGTGGAAGATCTGCTTCCTTTTCACAAGCTTTGTAAGATTTGGCTATTTCAAATGGCTTAAGACTAAGGGCTCCTTTTACAAAGGTGCGTCAGGGCCTTAACGTGCGGAATAGCGCACGCTAGCCGCTACCGCCTCCTTTTAAGCAGGCGGTAATATAACGGCTAGTGCGCGCTAATCTTATGCGTGCGGTAAAGACGCTAGCGCACCTTAGGAAAAGGAGCCCCAAGTTGTTTTAATATATTATTTTATGATATTTCATTAATTCTACTCGTATTTTATATATTTTATTATGGTGTATATTGCCTTGTAGCCTTTTCAGCAAAGGCACTTTATAAAATTGACTAATAAAATGGAACCAAGTCTGCTTTTCTCAAATACAATTTTTGGGTTGAAAATTCAAGTATGAAATGAATAATTTGATAATGCAAGCATTGAACAAATTTCCATAGATAGCTGAGCAGAGCTTTGCAAGTAATTCAAAATGCAGCCGTGTGTTTGATTTGCAGTGGGAGCAGATTTGAACATGTTACACCAAGTTTGAGAAGTCTCCATTGGTTATCTGTCAAATTTTGCATTATTTTCAAGGTTTTCGTATTAACTTTTAAAGTCATTCACTATAAGATCCCTTGGTATCTTACACAATTGATGAGGCTTTATCAGCCTTCTAGATCAGAGGGAAAGTTGCGATTATCAACAGATGAACTAGTAAATGTATATTATACTAATATGAGAACATCTATAATATCAGTTGAAGGAACTTTATTATGGAATAATCTGACAGGACAGCTGAGGTTGCTTTCTGATGTTCAAAAATTTAAGAAACTATTGAAAACAACTTTGTTTATGGAAGCATTCTCTTGCACTGAGAACCTGTGCTACAATAACCTAGCATTCCCCACAAACTGGTAAGCCTGACCACAGTGGCTGGCAAAATAGTGGAAACAATTATAAAAAATAAAATTGTGGTACATGTAGACAAACATGATTTAATCAGCCAAGGGAGGTCTTGCCTCACCAATATGCTTGATGTAGTGTATCTAGAGTTCCTCATGAGAGACTCCTGAGAAAATTAAAGAGTCATGTGTTTGGATGCAATGTTCAAATAATGGATTAAGAATTGGTTATCAGACAGAAAACAGAGGGCATTCCCTCTGTCACATCACTGATGATGTCATCAATAACGCGGCACACGGAAGGCCCCGGTGGGAGAAGGCCACAAAGCAGCCTGTTTAGAGTGCTGCTGACGCTGCTCTTTGTAGGTCTCGCAGTCTGCAGGGTTCGGATGGGAGGGAAAGATGGAAGGGTGGGAGAGTCTGTGGGGATTCGGCTGCGTGGTGGGAGGCTGCTCAAGGGTTCTGCTGCACGGAAGGGAGGGATAGAAGCTGTGCAAGGGTTCTGTACATGGGATGGGAGGGAGGGATAGCAAGATGCTGTATGGAAGGGAAGGATAGAAGCTGTGCAAGGGTTCTGCTGCACCAGGGATGGGAGGGATAGAAAGATGTTGTGCACAGTGCAAGGGTTTTTCTGCACAGGGGGATGGGAGGGAGGGAGGGATAGAAAAATGCTGCAGAGGGAAAGCACAAAGGGGTGGGTGAGAGGGGAGGAAAGATGCTGCACATGTGGGGGAGAGAAAGGAAAGAGAAATAATTGGGGTGAAGGAGAGGAAAGAATAGACGATCATGTACATGAAAAAAAATAAGACCTACCCCAAAAATAAGCCCTAGTGCATTTTTGGGGCCCAAAATTAATATGACACTGTCTTATTTTGGGGGAAACACGGTATGAGTGAGGTGATTAAATTTGCAGATGACACTAAACTGTTCAAAGTTGTTAAAACACATGCAGACTGTGGAAAAACTGCAGGAAGACCTTAGGAAATTGGAAGACTGGGCATCCAAATGGCAGATGAAATTTAATGTGTACAAATGCAAAGTTATGCACATTGGGAAGAATAATCCAAATTATAGTTAACGGATGCGAGGGTCCACCTTGGGGGTCAGCGCTCCAGAAAAAGATCTAGGTGTCATCATGGACTCAACGTGCAGCAAAGGACAAGAAAGCAAATAAAATGATAGGAATTATTAGAAAAGGGATGATAAACAAGACTAAAAATGTTATAATGCCTCTATATTGTTCAATGGTGCAGCCTCACCTTGAGTATTGTGTTCAGTTCTGTTCTCCTTATCTCAAAGATATAGCGGCACTAGAAAAGGTTCAAAGAAGAGCAACCTAGATAATAAAGGGGATGGAACTCCTCTTGTATGAGGAAAGACTAAAGAGGTTAGGGCTCTTCAGCTTGGAAGAGAGACGGCTGAGGGGTGATATGATCAAAGTCTACAAAATCCTGAGTGGTATAGAATGGGTACAAGTGGATCAATTTTTTACTGCATTAAGATTTACAAAGACAAGGGGACACTTGATGAAGTTACGAAGTAATACTTTTAAAACCAATAGGAGGAAATATTTTTTTTACTCAGAGAATAGTTAAGCTCTTGGAATGCATTGCCAGAAGATGTGTTGAGAGTGGTTAATGCAGACGGTTTTTATAAAAGGTTTGGCAAGTTCCTGGAGGAAAGGGCCATAGTCTGCTGTTGAGACAGATATGGGGGAGCCATTGCTTGCCCTGGATTGATTGCATATAATGCTGCTACTATTTTTGCCAGGTACTTGTGACTTGGATTGGCCTCTATGAAGACGAGATAGTGGGATAGGTGGATCATTGGTCTGACCCAGTAAGGCTATTCTTATGTTCTTATGATATCTTCCCCCTCTTAAGAATTTATTTTCAATGTTCCATCTAGTTGCAGAGTACACTCACAAATGTGTACCTGTGAACTTTGTGGGTTTTTTTTGCAAAGGGATGTTACATAGTTTGCCTTTGAGAATCAGTTTCAAGTACACATGTGAGAATGGTAGGTCCCTTTTCCACTTGCTGTTTCTATGGGCAGCCAATTAAAAATAAAACAGATGCATTCATTGGTTGATGAAATGTGCATACTTTATTAAGCAGCGCAAAATCTGCTTTACTCTTTGAGATTTTGCCAGGTACTTGTGACCTGGGTTGGTCACTATTGGAAACAGGATTCTGGGCTTGATGGACCTTCAGTCTGTCACAGCATGACAACCCTTATATTCTTATGTAATATTCATGGGAATGCCTCTTTTTAACCTGGCTAAAAATATGCACATTGTGAAAGACCCTGTGTATTTTTAGCTGCTTTGAGAGGGATATACTTCAGCCAAGGCAATGTTTTCAGCTAAATGCACTTGAAAATTTTCCTCTTGTTAAACTAGACTTATGTGTTCACGTTTTACAGGTTTTAGGTGCTTAGATGAGTTAAGCACCTAAATTGGTCCCTTTCAAAAATAACTAGGACTGGATCCAAGTATCACTATGTACTTAAATTGAAGTGACTATAAAAATCAGTGGAGGGGGTAAAACAATGAAGTGCTTAGCACTGATTTCAGCACTAGCCTAACCACTGTTCCCTCTAAACCAGTGGTCTCAAACTCGCGACACGGGGGCCACATGCCAGGTACTATTTTGAGACCCTCAGTATGTTTATCATAATCACAAAAGTAAAATAAAACAGTTTCTTGATCGTATGTCTCTTTAGCTATAAATGACAATATTATTATTAAGACTTAGCCAAAAGGAAAGATTTATAAGAACATAAGAAGTTGCCACCGCTGAGGCAGACCAGAGGTCCATCTCGCACAGCGGTCCGCTCCCGCGGCGGCCCATCAGGCCCACTGCCTGAACAGTGGTCTCTGACTAATTTTATAATTTACCTCTAATCCTGTCCCTATAACCTTACCTCTACTCCTATCTGTACCCCTCAATCTATAAACTATAAAAAGTTTTACCTCTTGCAAAATTGTCATTTCTTTAATAAGACATTAACTGGGGTTTTTTTTTCTGAGGCCTTCCAAGTTCCTACTAATCCAAAATGTGGCCCTGCAAAGGGTTTGAGTTTGAAACCGTTGCTCTAAGCTGAATGACAGTCCTCCACCTACAGTCATGCGGGGCGGGGAGGGGGTGCTGTTTTAGCATCACATTTTTGATAATGAGGGACAGGCAAACTCTTCAGAACTTATAGAAACCTACATGTCCTTAGTGACTGAAAATGCAGTATTGAACCCCTTTCCCTCCCCCCCACCTTACCGGCAGCAGTGTGGTTGGAGGACTCCCGCTCAGCTTAGAGAGAACAGTGCACCTAACCTGGGAGCTGATTATTTATTTATTGATTTTATTGATTTAAAAATTTCTTATATACCGCAAATCTAACCTGGGCCATAGTTAATGCAAAGAAACAAATAAAGGTTAAGAAATAAAAACAAACAACAACAAAAAAGAATACACTTCTCCCTCCATATTCACGGTTTCTGCACTTGAGGTTTCGCTTATTCACAATTTTTCGTATGCTGTCTACTTCCCCTAAAATTTCATCATGAGTAAAGTTCCTTTTCTTTACCGTACCGATAAAAAAGTTAACCGCTTACCAACATTCACTCAGAGAATCGCTGCTTCCATGCTTTCACCCACAAAATCGCTGCTTCCCTATCTGAAAATCGCTGCTTGACTGCTATCAGCACCGAGAAGAGCAGCGGGAGGGAAGCGTGGGCCACTCAGGTTAAGTGACAGTGGGCTCAGGTCTCACGAGAGGAGCACCGGCGCCAAGAGCAGTGGGAGGGAAGCATAGGCCACTCGAGATAAGTGACAGCAGCTTCAGGCTCGGTTCGGTTCTCCAATCCTCCAACGATGACGCGGGCTCCCCTGTCCCTCGCACTGCCTCGTGCAAAAAAGGGCAGGCTCAGGTCCTGGCTCCCTGCGTTGAGTGTCTGAAGCTCAGGTGGAGCCATGCTCGGAGGAGACGATCCGTGGAGCAGCTGAACCTCGCTTCCTCATTCATAGAAACATAGAAGATGATGGCAGAAAAGGGCTACAGTCCATCAAGTCTGCCCACTCTGCTTACCCACCCCCTGTCTATGCCCTAATGACTCAATTTTCTTATCTTGACCCTCGTAGGGATCCCACATGGGTATCCCATTTATTCTTAAAGTCTGGCACGCTGTCTGCCTCGATCACCTGCACTGGAAGCTTGTTCCAATGATCAACCACTCTCTCTGTGAAGAAATACTTTCTGGTGTCGCCATGAAATTTTCCGATCCTGAGTTTGAGCAGGTGCCCTCTTGTGGCCGAGGGTCCCTTGAGAAAGAAAATATCATCTTCTACTTTGACACGTCCCGTGAGGTACTTAAATGTTTCGATCATGTCTCCCCTCTCCCTACGTTCCTCGAGAGTCTAGAGCTGCAATTTGTTTAGTCTCTCTTCTCTAATCAGAGGGTTTTACATGCAAGCAGACACATTTAAAACTTTGAAAAGTCAGGATAATTAACAAAAGACCAGGAAACCGATGTATAGCGTAGGAAAATGGGAATTCAGCATTTATGTGAATTGTTAGGTAAAGCAAGGGAAATTGAGTATACACATTTATAGAGTTATTAATCTTTCTATGTCTCGCTCTGTTCAGTATTCTTTGTGTCCTTTGTCTAAACTACTGTAGTTTTCTGCCTTGACTTTATGGCTTAGGGATAATATAGGGTTTCACATTTTTGAATACAGTTATATGTACCTTAACAATAATTATTCAAATATAACGTGTTGCGTGTGCCTGTGAGTGACTGTATGGGATCCCATATATATGTGAATTTTGGGTGTGTTCTTACATATAAAATGTGTATTTAAAATTATTATAAAATTTAAGGTTTTGGAAATTCCAGATGTGACATGGAAATGGTTAAGTAAAGCTAGGGACACGGTTACCATGGAAACCTCTAGAGGCCCAGGGTCAGCTAGTTTGACCTCTAGCATAGGAATTTTCATTAAGGGGGGGGTCATATGGGCTACTGTTGTCACTTGAGGTTGTCGTATTCTGTCCAGTATGAGTTCTGAAGAGTCAGAAAGCTGTGTGGATTTAAATTTTAAGAGAAGGGAGTTTGCTTTGTGGTATATTATAACAACTATATAATTTGTAAAACTGTCTTTAATCCTGGTATCTCTAAGAGCTAAAAGGAATGTCTTTGTTCAACATATGGCCAGCCTCTGCTGGCTGATTGGTTGATGAGGAGTGATGTCATACTGGTCACTGAGAAAGTATATAAGGGAACCTAGGGGTTCAAGAAGGGATTGGACAATTTTCTGTTGGAAAAGAGGATAGAGGTATAGATAGAGGATTACTACACAGGTCCTGGACCTGTTGGGCCGCTGTGTGAGCGGACTGCTGGGCACGATGGACCTCGGGACTAACCCAGTGGAAGCATACTGTCCAGGAAAGATGCATTTTGACACGCCTGGCTATATATGGCTCCATTGTACAAATGCCTTTTGAATCAAGATTTATGTTAATTCTAATTAACAATATTTGATTGGAAATATTTGTACAATTATTATTATTCCTGGGCACCTAAAGGCGGGGTTAGTGCATTACGCTGCTTAATAGGCTTCAGCATCACTACCATGGCTTTACAAAAGGGGCCTTAGTGAATAAGCCTAGTTGAAATAAGGAGCGGGTGTTTTAATTGAAGTCATGGTTACCTGTATTCATAGTAATATAGTAAAATCCTGAGCAAACAGACTAGAAGCCTAAATTTAGGAAACATTTCAGCTGAAAACATACAAGTCATTGTTCAAAAGGATTTATGAAATTAACTTGAGAGTTAACTGCAAACATTTTTGTTCTTTAATCAAAATTCATGGCTGGTCAATACATGGTATTGGCCAGATTTCTCAATAGCTAAACAAAAGTTACACTTATAGGAGGAGATGGAGGTAGGGCTTCCAGATTTTCCAAATGAAAAATCCAGACCCATGACCCCGCCCAGTTCTGGCTGGCCACACCCAGTTCTGACCCCCCCCCCCCCCCGACCTGTACAATAAATGAGCAACATTGGATGGCATTTCCACATGCGCTGGTGTGACACAATGACATGTCACCGCGTTGCATTCACACATGTGCAAATGCCATCCCAACATCGCTCATTGCGTGAAGCTTTTCAAAACCCAGACAAAGTGCCGGGTTTTGAAAAGCCATCCAGACCCCCGACATGTCCTCAAAAGGAGGACATGTCTGGGAAAATCCCGATGTCTGGTAACCCTAGATGGAGGAGCTGGGAGGCACTGTGGAGAGCAGGGCCTAAAACTATGTGGATAGCACCAGTATTCAGCACTATTCAGTTAACTTTGCCTCTTTAAGGGCCCCTTTTACAATGCCACTGTAGCAATACTGCTGCAGTAAATATACAGGCAGTCCCCAAATTACAGACACCTGATGTAAGTACGACTCATATTAAGAACGCAGTTGTGGCTTCATTTGATTTCACTGAGCAGTATTTCCAATAGCACAGACTCCTACACTTCTGTAACAGATTCAGAAATGATGCTTGGCCACATTAAGAACAGTGTGTGGTTGTGCCTACTGAACCTTTGAGGGAACACTGCCAGTTGGCACTTTTGTCAGCTGGGAGCAGAGGTAAGCAGCAAGCAACTTAAACTCTACAAGTTCTGAGTTGCATACAAATCCGACGTAAGAACAGCTTTAAAAACGTAACTCGTTCTTAACCCGGGGACTGCCTGTACTGAAGCCCATTCAATTCCTATGGGCTTTGGTGCATTTACCATGGCAGCATCGCTACCATAGCTTTGTAAAAGATGCCCTAAGTAAGAAATAGAAAATGTATCCGCTTAAGTTTAGGACTGCATATTCAGTCAAAACATAAGCAACAGAGATGTGGATGACTTAGTTATCACATATCTTTTTGCAGCAGCTGCCCTACTGATGTTTGATAATTTTAATTTAGTGCTGAGTATGCTTAGAAAATTGGCCTCAAAATTTTCTGGGACTGGGGTACCCACTTAACATGATTTCAGACTTAAACTAAGTGGTATATAGCATGCCATTTCAACTTGGATTTTACGTATCCTTCATTACAGATATACTCTGGCTAAAAATAACAATAGCCACATTGGGAAGACTCGGGATCACCATGGCCTTCGAAATTGTCTATTTTGTAAATACTGAATTATATCCAACAGCCTTAAGGTAATTGTAAACATTTTCATTGCCATGCTCTTTAACTACTGTACTTTCTAACACACTGTGAGTGATCAATGCATGGAGTCAATATGAAAATGGACTAATTGGACAAGAAGTAAGATTTCTTTAAAGCCTAGTATTTAATGAACCATCCTAGCTGCTTGGGGAAGACCTTTGGTACTCAAGGTGCCAGAAAATAGTCTGAAAGGTTTGATTTTAATGCTCTGCTTATCGCTTGATTAAACATTCTGCGATTTTGTTAAAAAAAAATATTGGGGGACATAGGTTCTAGGAATCTGGCTGGTATTTCCCATGGTCATAAAATTACAAGGTTGTGGCTGCTCTGGACTCCTCCCTACCTTTTCCTTCATCCACCTACCCTTTTCTCTGAATTTCTAATATAGATTGGTTGTGACCAAAGATTTATTTTTTGCAAATCCATCCTATGGCCAAAATTAGCACAGCAGGTGCCAACTGCCTGTAGATTAAGAAAATGAATAATTAAGAAGAAAAAAAAACCACTTATTACCCAGGAACACACAAAAAAAATTTTTTGTTACATGGTGATATTAGGGGAACATGTGAAAGCAGTGTAATCCTTCTAACTGCTTTTGGAGAGCATACTCTTTGCCAATGATCTATGCAGACCAAATTTTCATTGGAGGATGGGGGATTTCCCTTCAAGATCTTAACATAGAGATCTCTCAAAACAATCACTCAGAGACAGATATAGGGAGCTCCAACTTACTTTACTGCAGTCAAGTTCAAACCATACTTTCAGATAACCTTTATGTCCTAAGCTTGGACAGCATTACGGTAATTATATACTGTAATATTCCACACACTTCTTTAACCTATGTCTATGATCCCTTTCAAAATCATCTGTCTTTTGGGGTTGGAGTTTTCCCAGCTACAGAGTCCCCTTCCTGCTTTCTGTCTGCCATGGTCCACCCGGGTGGAAACAGGAAGTTGCGTAATTGGAAACAGATCCCGGCAGATTAAAAGCAGTGCCAGATTAAACATGGAGGGAAAGCTTATAGGGCCAGAAACAGAGGACTGAGAGAGAGAGAGAGAGAGAGATGTTGGGCAATGGTTTGAAGGGAGAGAAGTTGGACCTGGGGTGGTGTAGAGGACGAGGGAAAAAGATACTTGAAGGGAGAATGGTTGGGAAGAGAAAGGGAGGAATGGTGGACCTGGTTGGGAGGGGGGGGGAAGCAGGCAGGGGGTGAGATGGGATGGGGCAGTTTGGGCAGAGAAAGGGAGAAAAGTAGGATCTGGGGATAGAAAGAAGGGATAAATATTAGGCCTGGGGGTGAAGGAAGAGAGAGTTGCATCTTTTTTTTTTCCCTTCCATCTCATTGTTCAGCATCAAGGGGGGAGGGAAGAAGAACAACAACAGAAAAGAGAGGGAGCACAATGCTGGACCATGGGAAGATAGACAGAGAGATGTGGTTATGGGGAGCAGATGAAAGGAAATAGAAGGCTGGGAATTGGGAGAGATAGGGACCGAGAGAAGATGGAGAATTGAGAGGTAGCTGAAAATTTAAAATGAAGAAGGGTGAGAAAGAGGGCAAGATTTGAGTGGACAGATGCAAAAAAGAAAAGAAAGTTAAAGCTGGGAAAAAGCAATATGTTGGAGACAGGCATAAGGAGCGAATGGAACAAGAGAAAAAATTTGACAGAAGACACTGGAAAGAGAATTAGTAGAAGAAAGACAAAAAGCAGAAAGAGAAACTGGGAGCAAGATGATGGAAAAACAAAATGACCAGATAATAAAAGGAAGAAAAAATAATTTTAATTTCTATTTAATGATTACAATATGTCAGATTTGAAATGTGTATCCTGTCAGAGCTGGTATGGAGTTGGAGAGGTTGTAACCCTATACTTTTACTAAGACACAGTATCTTAATTAAAAAATTTGGTCCTCAACTTAGCCTGTGTTTTAGATTTCGGCCCCTTATGTGATTGAGTTTGACACCCCTGCCCTAAACTATACCGTTCCTTTGGATTTTTGCAGGCCAAATTCATGACCTTTCATTTCTTAGCATTAAATTTTAGCTGTCAAATTTCAGACTATTCTTCAAGCTTTGCTAGGTCTTTCTTCATGTTATTCACACCATCCAAGATGTCTACTATATTGCAGATTTTGGTATCATCCACAAAGAAGCAAATCTTACCTGACAGATCTTATAAATATGTAAAAAAGAACAGGCCCAAGAACAGAATCTTGAGGCACACCACTGGTAACATCCCTTTCCTCAGAGTGATCTTCATTAACCACTACCCTCTGTGGTTTTCCACTCAACCAGTTCTTGACCCAGCACATAACTTTGAGGCCCATCCCCAGGGCACTTGGTTTATTTATTAGACGTCTGTGTATATTACTGTCAAAGGCTTTGCTAAAATCTAAATACACCACATCTAGCACACTCCCTCTACCCAATTCTCGGGTCACCCAGTCATAGAAATTGATCAAATTTTTCTGACAAGTCTGACCTCTAGTGAATCCATATTGCCTCTGGTCCTGTAATCCACCAGATTCCAGAAACTTGACCATTCTCTGTCTTAAAAGTGTTTCCATTAATTTGCTTATCACAGAAGTCAAACTTACTGGCCTGTGATTCCTTACTTCCACTTTTGTGTAGAGGGACCACATCTGTTCTTCTCCAGTCCTCCGGTACAACTCCCGCCTCTAGAGAAGCATTGAAAAGGTCAGTCAGTAGAGCCACCAAAACCTCTCTAAAGTTCCTTCAGCACCCTTGGATATACATCATCCAACCTCATTGCTTTGTCTACCTTTAATTTAGCTAGCTCCTCATGAACACAATCCTCTGAAAATCAGTCAGGTTCTATCACTCCTCCTTCCCTATTTGCATTTGTCTTCTGCGGTCCCACTCCTGGCGCTTCAGCTGTGAACACAGAGCATAAATATTTGTAAAGCAATTCAGCCTTTTCTTCATCAGCTTCTACATATTCCTCCCCTTCACTTTTGAGTCTCACACTACCAGTTTTGCACTTCTTCCTATCATTGATATATCTAAAAAATGTCTTGTCTCCCTATTTTACCATGTCAGCTATTTTTTTCTTCCATTTGCATCTTTGCTTTCCTGGCTATTCGACCAGCCTCTCATAACTTTTTCCAGATATTTTTGCCTGTCTTCCTCTTTCTGCGATCTTTTGTAGTTTGTAAAAGCTAATCTCTTATTCCTTACCTTCTCAGCTACTTATGAGAACCAAAGTGGCTTTCTTTTCCTCTTATTTTTACTTACCTCACAAAAAGGTTTGTCAATCCTTTCATTTTTGTTTACTGTATTTCTACTCCCAGACAACAGTACCTTGATGTAATCCCCCAGCTGAACAAAATTAGTTTTTTTAAACTCTAGAACCTTTATTTTTGAATGAGCCCTCTTTATACCCATCTTAATATTAAACAGTACCATGCAGTGATCACTGGATGCCAGATGATTACCCACTGTAACATCAGAAACACTTTCCCCATACTGCGTGGGTTCCATTACCAACTGCTGGAACAGTTCTCCTTGTAGAGAATCCAGGATCTCTCTACACCTAGAAGACCCTGCAATAAGGATACCCCAATCAACATCCTACAAGTTAAAATCACCTATTAGTAAAACCTTCCCTTTTTTAAATATATTCTGAATGTCTACTATTAAATGTCTGTCCACTTCTTCCATCTGTGAAGGAGGCCTATATATCAATTACTATTACTACTATTATCATTTCTATTGCAATGAAAAGCATACAAAGTGCTGTACATTTAACATTCAATAGATGATCCCTGCTCAGAAGAGCTTACAATCCAATTTGGACAGACAGAACATCTCAGGGTTGGGGTGTTTCTAGCAGAAGGAATGATACGATGGGTAAAGTTAACTGATGGTGAGTGAGTTGAGTTGAAAGCAGCTTTGAAAGAGTGGGCTTTTAGCTTGGATTTGAATACGGCTAGAAACGCAGCATGACATATTGACTCTGGCAGCCTGTTCCAGGCATATGGCGAGGTAATAAAGAAGGGATGGAGTCTGGAGTTGGCAGTGAAGAAGAAGGGTACAGAGAATAATAATAATAATAATTTTATTTCTTATATACCGCTATACCCTAAGTTCGAAGCGGTTTACAATGAGGGTCGTGCCGAGAGAGAGTACAGTGTTAGCAGCAGGAGACATATGTTTACAGCGAGATACATTTGTTTGAACAAGATATGAGACTTACTCGATGAACGGAGTTTACAGGGATACTGGGCTTTGACGGACCTTTGCTTTGTCCCAGTATGGCAATTCTTATGTTCTTATTGGGATTTGGACAAGTTCTTAGAGGAAATGTCATTAAAAAATGATAAACCTCTACCATGGCTTAGTAAAAGAGGGCCAAAGTTAGGAGCCTAACAGTGCATAAATTTAGAACCTCGCTTTTTTTTTTTTTTTTAAATATCGAGCCCCTAATCTTTAGGGTAGACCTTCTAAACTATGAGAGCTATTCTCCCCTGAGGTGCTAACTCTTTAAAACCAAATTTTACATAAGAAACTTCAGTTAACATGCGCAGTGAAGTCTCAATGTACATTTCTCATTTTTAATCTACAGTGCAACACATTTATTTGTTTGTTTTCTGTTCAACAAAGTAAAAAAAAGATCTTTACTTGCTTTGCAGAAACTTTGGAGTTTCATTATGTTCAGGTCTATGTGATTTTGGGGGCATCATAGCCCCATTCCTGCTTTTCCGATTGGCTGCTTTATGGATGGAGCTACCTCTCATTATTTTTGGTGAGAATTTTACCATATTTTCTCTCAAGCTATTGGGAAAATATTTGCATGCCATAAAACTGTCATGATTTGAGAGTAGTTTATCAAAAAAGGAAAGAGAGGTCTAGTAGTTAGAGGAGTGGACAGGAAGTAGAGTTCAAATTCCACGTATCCCTCTTACCCTGCTTATGGAAGCCATTTTGTCTCCCCTTGTCTGTGGTACATAATTATATAGTAAGCTCTTTATGGCATGGATTTATCATACCTAAAAAGGTTACAAACCACTTATGAGCTAAAAGTTGAAAAGGTAGTCCAGAAATTGATTATGAGATGCATGACAAAACAGAAAACAAAGATAATTTCTGGATACTACTGGAGCAAATAAACCCTTTAATTTGCAGATGGCGAAATGGCTGCTTTACGTATTTTGATGTTGAACGAGAGCAGCAGTGCCAAGTAACAGACATTTAGAGATGCAGCTCGCCCGTAAGAGTTTATTGTGGACATTTTTTTTGTTTCTCCCTGCTCTTTTTTATTTATTTATTTATTTATTTTGTTTCTCCCTGCTCTGGTTTATTGATCCACCTACATGATCTCCCATAAGAGCCATAGAAAATACATGTTGCTTCTGAACAACAATGACAAACAAAGGGTTAATAAAGGTTGCTATGGTACTTTGTGTGTCTAAGTGCTTTGAAAATGAGCCCCCTTGTAAATTAGTAAATGCCTGGTCTATACTGCAAGACGTGTTGCAGAGTCAGTCAACTACAAAGTAATCTTCACCATTACCCCTGTAATATAACATCTAAGACTATTCTGGAAAACAAACAGATCCTTTGGGGCAACTTTTCTGAAGAGATGGAGAAATTACAGCCACAAAGTAAAAGAAAAATATAAAAAATTGACCTAAATAAGCATTGCAGGAAGTTATCTTAAATTAATTGCGCACCTTTAAAAAAACACATTCTTCAGATTTGCAGTTCATGCTCCCAATGACTTACAAGTGCTGACAAGTGAGAAATGTAAGTTTGATCACTGGATATATTTCATGCTATATGAATTGACCACACCATTAAAAACTGATTTAAAAAAAATATATTTTAATGACCAACTTAGGGTTCACACGGAATACTGGGCGACACCTAGCAACGCCTATGTCAAGATGCCCTTTGACACTTAACGACGCCTACCTGAAAAGTAGGTGTGGTTAGGGGCAGAGAATAGGAGTGGTAGGCATCACTAGGCTTCGTAGTTAGGTGCCAATAAATTAGGCCATTTAAAACCTGGCCTAATATACTGGCACTTACTACAGAGACGTCTAATGGCACCTAAGCGTGATTCTATAAGTGGCACCTAAGCGTGATTCTATAAGTGGTGCATAGTGGTTAATTAACAACCACATTGACTGGTGCCTAGAAGCTAAGTGCCATTTATAGACTCAGGCTCATAGTGGTACTGAATATACCCAGTTAGTACATAAGCAGAAACCTGCTGTTTTGTGGGTGGGCCAGGAGTAGAGTTGGCACTTATCTGGTTAAGTGTTAATATTCAACATTTAGCTGCATAACTTAACTAGATTTATTTATATATTTAAAATATTTATTATCAACCTAAAACCTAGGCAGCTTACAATAAAAAAAACATCCAAAATCATTAAAACATACAAAACATTAAAAATAAACAAGTACATTCATAAAATAAACCAATGATCACACTGAAATCATCCTAAATAAAGAAAGCCCTTCATGTCAGTTAAATGCCTGGATAAAAAGATGGGTTTTTAACAGCTTCCTAAATCCCAACATACTGTATTTTCACAGAAATGAAAAATCCCAGTCAAGCTGTTCCACAAAACTAGGCCAGCCACTGAAAAAGAAAATTTTGCTAAATCAAATAATGTATCTTTCCACTTCCTCCCACTTCTAGCAACACAGAACCACATAAAATAGTCCTACCTATATCTAGTTTAGTTAAACATTTAAGTGCTGAATATTGCATTTAACCAGATAAGTATTATCTAGCTCGGTATAACCAGATATTCCATGCTAGTGTCTGGATATGGCTCGATATTGTACCCGGGGCTAATGTAGCAGTCAAAAATATGCTGACTGTCTCTGGCTGAATATTGACCCCCATTAGTGCATGTAGAAACAAAAACTTTACTACTGAAGCCTCTGGCGAGATGCAGGGGGTGGGGGGGGCAGTCCACCCCAGGCATGGTCTTCCTAAGGTCGTGGCACTCTTCTTCCTCTTCGCCCCCCACTTGCGTAATGTGCGTGCCCCTTCCCTTACCCATACCTTTTTTACTTCCCCAGGGCGAGGTTGCTGCCCACATCGGCATCTGTGCTTTCTCTGATATCACTTCTGGGACTCGTACCTAGGAAGTGATGTCAAAGGGCGAGCCGACACTGATGTAGGCATGCTTCTGATACCGAAGAAGTTAAAAAAAAAAGTACAGGGAAAGGAAAGAGGGCATATACACAGCAGGATGGGGTGGGGAAGAGGGAAGGGGCACCGCTGACCATGGCGCCACTCACCCTTACTACATCACTGGCCTCTGGATTTGTTATTATTGACCAAAGCATCTACTGAACACACATCAGAGCAGAAGAAAACCCACACATTCCTTTTTTACCGTGTTTCTCTGAAAATAAGGCTGAAAATATTAATTTGGAGGTCCAAAAAACACATTAGGGCTTATTTTCGGGGGATGTCTTATTTTTTTCATGTACAACAATCATCTCTCCCTTCCTCTCCTGCACCCCATTTCTTCCTCTTTCCTTATTCCCCCTCCCCATGTGCAGCATCTTTCCTTCCCTCTCATCCATCCCCTTGTGCAGCATCTTTCTATCCCTCCCTCCCTCCCATTCCCCTATGCAACAGAACCCCACCAAACCTCCCACTGTGAGACTGACATGCCTCCACTCTGAGGCCTCCTAAAGTAGCAGTGGTGGGGGTTGCTGAATCGATGAGTCCAATTTTTTTAGCAAATCAAGCAGCACTAGTGTCAAGGATAGAGTCGGGGACATTCGGGTGGGGGGGAGGGCTTCGGGGATCGATCTTAACTAGGGCTTATTTTTGGAGTAGGGCTTATATTAGGAGCATCTTTAAAAATTATGCTAGGGCATATTTTCGGGGAAACAGAGTAGTTATTTCCTGTTGTCTTGTCCTAGGTATACTTGCCATGATTTGTGGTGGCCTGGTAATGCTTTTGCCAGAGACCATGGGAATTCCACTGCCAGAAACAATTGAAGATGTTGAAAATCTTTCAAGGTAGGGTGCTGCTGCCACTGTCATATATTTTCATTGTTAACAAATTGTATCGGTTTTCAATTTGGGCTCGATTCACCCGTAGTTAGAAAAAAAAAATCTTTGAGCAGATAACTGTGATTTTTGGAAAATAAAAATATTCATATTGTGTCACCAAAAATAAAATGTTATTTGAAGCACATCCTCCCATAATGATATTTAGGCATGGAGCAACAAAAAGAAGTAGAATTGTACAGAGTAAATTAAAATACATTGTAAAAATATTTAAAATATAACGAATACAAAATTTACAAGTCAACAAGTGATTATTATAAACAAACCATTGTATTAAAAAAATGAAATGTAGGAACTATATAATGATATTTTATGTTTAAAAAATATATTTAAGAAGGGTCAAAAATGAACTCAATTTACTTAGGTGCCATTTTACTAAACAGCAGTAAAAAGTAGCCTTAGCATGCCCTTACGTGGGTCATTCCTGTGTGCTAAAGCCATTTTTACCACTGGGCTAAAATGACTGATTTGGGGATTTTTTTCAATAATGTTGAAGTACTAATTTTCTCATTTGCATGTGGTCATTAGTGTATGAGCCTCTACGCCACCTCTTTTGTAGGCAGTAGGAACTCATGTGCTAAACCAGAGTCATTTGGCTAACACGTGGCTAACCAATTATCACAGAACATGTCCACCCCTAGACCCACACGGGTAGCACCAGTAAGAGCACGGGGAGATCATTACTATGTTGTATCCCATCACTTACATTTGGGTTGGTAATCTTTTCTTCAAATCAGATGCATGAAAGGACCTGCACTTCCAAGCACTTTCCAGTAGTGTTTTTGGGGAGGGGGGTTGCCCTTTTCATAATCAACAATAGTGTATACAAACACAACCCATCACATGCTTTCTCACAGAACCTGACTGACTATAGTGAAGGCTATAACGCCTGTGCTGCAAGCCCTTTCCCACTTCCTCCAACTTATCCGCCAGGCCAATAAAGAACATGAAGTGGGTCCCCCGAAGGCTGCTACTTCTGACATCAGTAAGCATCATCTTTCTATTACCTTTGTGTATACATGGTGTTTTAGATAATGTTCAGCATGTGCAGATAGTTACTTGATCTGCTTTCTGTTTGAGCAGAAGTTATGACTGAGTGCTAAATAACTTGTTTATTGTACATGTGTGCTATGTGAAATTTCTTATTTCTCTATTCCTATTTTTCTGAAAAATGGAAATGGGGCCACCTCCCTGATATCAGTGTATGGCATCTTTGGAGGGTCCCCTCTCTTACTCCTGTTTCAGGAAGATGAACCGAAGGATGGAAGTAATCCAGAGATTCCACCCCCAGCCTTGGCTATATACATTTGTCTTCTTCCTTTTGGTGAGTGCTTTTTTGTGGGTGCTTGTATGCCTGTGAATTAGGGATGCATATTTGTTAGCCTGCATTTGGATCATGGGTGCACTTTAAAAAACATGAGAGAGGCAGTTACTAATGTGCGTTAAGGGAATAATGCACATTTTTGCCAAATAATATGTGCAAAATATCAAAACTGTGCTTTATCTCCCTCATTCTATAACAAGTCACTTAAAAGTAGGCACCAATTGCGCATTAAGTTATACTGTAGAATAGTAGCACTTATACACGTAAGCATTTGCCATGTGCTCAGCGGTATTCTATAATTTAGACGCACAACTGCTTTGACATATAAATTCAAGGGAGTGTTCATAGAGGGCAGGGCATGGGAATGTCCAACATTTGCATGTTTAATTTACAGAATACTTGTATTTACATACTAAAGTGCTGCATTTAAACTCATGCCTTTAAGTGTTCATATAGAATAGGCTCACAATCTGGATGCCTAACTTATAAAATTTGCCCAGTATATGCCTTAAAACATTTTTTATTACAGTGCAAGTTAAATACTAATGAGTTGCTGCAAAGCATGTAAGTCTATTCAAAGCAGCCCATCATTATACAAAATTAATAACAAAGTTTGCATTTGACCTCACAGGCGGCATTATTCTTTGCCAGTCTTTTCTTATTTCTCAATTTGACCCCCCCTAGCAATACGAGAGGGTGGTGAAAAATTTCAGCACAATCAACCAACTTCCTAAATTCTGATCGTTATTTTGCCTCTGTAACTGAAAAGAGTGTTATCTTATTTCATTAAGCGACAATTTGTAGAAAACAAAATTCTGTGTTTTGACATTACTGTATTTTTCACTCCATAAGACACACTTTTCTCTAAAAAAAAGTGGGTGGAAATAAGGGTGTGTCTTATGGAGCGAATACCCAACCCAAACCCCCCCCCCCCCCCCCCGGTTACCTTATTTTACTTCTGGCAAAAGGCTGGCTGTCTGCCTTCCCATGAGAACTGAGTTCTCATGGGAAGCAGCGCGAGACCAGGAAGGCAGCCTTGTGTACTGCTCTGCCGCTAGACAGGCAACTGCGTCTAGCGAGGGAGGGCGCCAGATGTAAAATAAGGTAACGGGGGGAGGGGGTGCCGGGGCCTGTCGAAATAAAAATATATACGGGAGGAGAGGCCCGAGCCTGCCTGCCCTGCTAAATTAAAAATAGGGAAGGAGAGAGAGGCCGAGACCTGCCTGCCTGGGAGCGGCTTGGGGGAGGAGGCCTGCCTGCCTGCCCTGTCCCTACCTGCCTGCTAGCCACTAGATTACCAGAGGGGGGACAGGGTACAGAGCCTGGCAGGGAGGGGGGACAGGCTGCAGATCTTGGCAAGGAGTGTGGGGTTGGGTGCAGAGCCTGGCAGGGAGAATTTGGTTCAGAATGGGTTTTTTCTTGTTTTCCTCCTCTAAATCTAGGGTGCTTCTTAAGGTCAGGTGCGTCTTATGGAGCGTAAAATAGGGTATTTCAGATTATTGATTGAACCAAATTCATGTCATTTTCTTCTTGGTTGGGCTAAGAACTTTTCAGCATCCTCGCTTGGTGCTAGGAGTCTGCTGCTAGGGATCAAGTGGTACCATTTTGGATCCGATTACTGATAGGGCAGGAGCATCTAGGAATCTCTCCTATATCCTACTAGCCTAGGTGCTGGGCAGGGGCACTAGATCTGGAGTTGGGAGGCTATGTAGGGCTTGAATCCATAAATGGGTGATTGAATCTAGGGATGTGGGTTTGACTATGGTGATGTGAATCATTGATTAAAGATAAGGAATTAGATCTTGGGGTGTGGGGGATTTGATTGGGGTCAGGTTGGATCTTTGATCAGGGTGTGGGAGATATACTGGTCACCAAGGAGAGAATCAAGGGATTGAGCAGTGATCTTTACTATTTTTCAAGCAAGATCCACACTAGCAAAAAGGCTTCAATGTATGACAGCCAGAGCCATTCCTGGACAAGTGGCCAAGGCAGTGAAACAAAGGAAAGCCTCCCTACAATGATGCATCCAGTCTAACTGTTTAACATACCCAGGTACTAACATATGACACTTTCACAGGGACAGTGCAAAATAAAGTAAAGCAAATGGTAAATCAAAACGATGCACATGCATAATTTAGCATTTGTTTTACTTTATTTTGCACTGATCGTGTGAAAGTGCACTGTCGTGTGCAGTGGTTGGCTCTACAGCCTCAGCACCCTGGGGTTGTGGGTTCAAACCCCGCGCTGCTCCTTGTGACACTGGGCAAGTCACTTAATCCTCCATAGCCCCAGGTACATTAGATCAGTGATTCCCAACCCTGTCCTGGAGGAACACCAGGCCAATTGGGTTTTCAGGCTAGCCCTAATGAATATGCATGAAGCAAATTTGCATGCTTATCACTTCCATCATATGCAAATCTCTCTCATGCATATTCATTAGGGCTAGCCTGAAAACCCGATTGGCCTGGTGTTCCTCCAGGACAGGGTTGGGAATCACTGCATTAGATAGATTGTGAGCCCACCGGGACAGATAGGGAAAATGCTTGAGTACCTGATTGTAAAAACCGCTTAGATAACCTTGATAGGCGGTATATAAAATCCTAATAAACTTGAAACTTGAATATGTTAGTACCATTGGATTTTTACTTATTCTGTGTCATTTTGGCTTTTTTATTTATTCTATTTTGACAACATACCCAGATAAACATGTGTAATTAAAATGAAGTTTGATTACCTAGCCTCACTCTCATCCTCAACCCATCATATTTCCCCAAAACCAGATTAAGACATAGACAATCTAGGCACATGACTAACGTGACCATTTATTTTTTTTTTCATCAAAACAGGACATCTATTAATTTTCAGTCCTGCCCCCAATCCCGCCCTAGCCCCACCCTCATCCCACCCCCAATCTCTTCCATTCATTATTCATGTACACATAATATCTTATTAATTCATAATGGTAACCATAAAATTAAAAAAACCACACAGCGTTTCTATAGAGATTTCTTCCGAGGCATTGATCTGAAAAAAATTCATTCATTTTTAACTGGAATTCCTCTATAAAGTTGGAATCTGCCAGCATTGTATTATCAAATCTCCAAACAAACCTATTATTTTCTTATCCATCTATATAACATTCAATCCAAACACCCCCATGATCCGATAAGATGATTGGATCTATGGTTGCCTTCTTTTACCTGCTGAACTAAATTATCTGATATAAACATATAATCAGTTCTTGAGAATGATTTATGAACATGGGAGCAAAATGAAAATTCCTGATCATTGAAATGAAGAATTCTCCAAATGTCTTTTAAACCACAGTTCTTCAACCGCCAGTCCACGGACCGGTGCCGGTCCGCAAAAAAATCTTGCCGGTCCGCGAAGGATTCAGGACCCCACTGCAGCAAAAGGTGCCGGCGTCAGCTGACGTACAACTTCCTGTTGCCGTCGCTATGCCGACACTCCTGCGTGCCACCACCGACTCCTGCCTGTATGTTTCTGCACCCCCAGAAAAGCAGCGGCAGGTCTGTTTGCTTTTAACTTCGGCACACAGCTGCCCCTAGGCAGTATTTTAGCGCGGTTTCATGAGGCAGCCTCGGGGCCTTTGGTAGGCCGGCCCACATCGCATCATCGAAGCGGGCCGGCCTACCAAAGGCCCCGAGGCTGCCTCATGAAACCGCGCTAAAATACTGCTTAGGGGCAGCTGTGTGCCGAAGTTAAAAGCACACAGAGCTGCCGCTAGCCTACATAGAGGAAACATTTGCTGGAGAGGGAAGGGAGAAGGGGTACTTCTGGACAAGGAAGGAGAAGGGGCTACTGCTGGCAGGGGAGAAGGGGAAGGGAAGGGATGAGAATTACTGTTGGACAAGGGGAGGAGGAAAGGGAGAAGGGGTACTCCTGGACAAGGGAGGGGAAGGGGCTACTTCTGAAAGGGGAGAAGGGAAAGGGAAGGGACGAGAATTACTGTTGGATAAGGGGAGGAGGAAAGGGAGAAGGGGTACTCCTGTACAAGGGAGGAGAAGGGGCTACTGCTGACAGGGGAGAAGGGGAAGGGAAGGGATGAGAATTACTGTTGGATAAAGGGAGAAGGGGACCTCCTGGACAAGGGAGGGGAATGGGCTACTGCTGATAGGGGAGAAGGGGAAGGGAAGAGAGTTACTGTTGGATAAGGGGGAGGAAGAAAGGGAGAAGGTACTGCTGGACAGGGGAGGAGGAACATTGGAAGGAAACAGCTGGCAGGGAGATTAGAGGAGGGGAAGGAGTCAGGATGGAATGGAGATATCAGATGAGGGAAAGGGGAGAGACAGAGGAATGACAAGGTAGAGAGAGTTTGATGCTGGGAAGGGGGGTCAGATGAAAAATAAGGAAAGAGGGACAAAGATGCTAGATCTGGTGTAGGAGAGAGGGGCATAGAAAGAATGCAGAAACCATATGGGAGGGGAAGGAGTAGAGGGCAGACAGTGGATAGAAGAGGCAGATGCTGGATTGAAGAGACAGAGGGCAGACGCTGGATGGAAGAGAGTGAAAAGACGATGAAAGCAGAAACCAGAGACGACAAAAGGTAGAAAAAAATAATTTTATTTCTATCTTGTGATTAGAATATATCAGATTTAAAATATGTATCCTGCTAGAGCTAATGTTAGACATAACTGGGGAGTGCAAAGCCCAGGCAGTGCGTCTTTAGCTTCCAGCTGGCTTAGGGCTCTCTCTGACCAGGGGGTAGTTGCCCTAGTTGCACTCCCCCTAACACCATTCCTGCCATGTGTGACTGCGGTATTCTGTTAGCATGATATTTGTGTAGCATTCTGTAATAATTTGGCTTATTCAGTTTTCTTGATAGTAGAGGGGATAAATGTGAAGGGGAGGGGAGATGGGGGTTTTGTTGATCCTTGCCCTGTATTGTTTATATTTATAAAATGACAATTGTACAGAATATTGTTTCTTTTTATACTTTAATAAAATATGTTCAATATAAAATCATAACTATTTGAGGCTTGTGCGGATGGGATCAGATGGTTAATGGGACCGAACTCGCGGGGACAGGGCGGCAATGGGGTTTTTAAAAATTTCAGTCTTATTAGTTTGCCGGTCCACAAAATAATTATTTTATTTCCGCCGGTCCATAGGTGTAAAAAGGTTGAAGAACACTGTTTTAAACCACAGGATTTTATCAAATTGTCCAGACCTCAAGATTTTAATATTTTCTCTATAGAGGCATTATGGGGTGCCTTCAAGGCTACCATGAGAGGACATATAATCTCGTATTCAGCATATATTAGAAAACAACTAAATAAATATTTTCTTGTCTTGGAACAAAATATTAAAGATCCAGAGTTAAAGTCGAAATTAAATTGGGAACAAAATACTTTTCAGGATCTTCTAAAAGCAAAATATAGATATAATGAGATTTCTTCCCAGTTGGCCAGGAAAGAGTTGGTTTCTCATAAAGCTTTGTATTAGGGAAACTAATAAAGCAGGAAAATTACTAGCTAATTATCTAAAAAAAAAAAAAAAATTAAACATAGTGGCTATTACAGATGAGAATATGTATGAAAGACAATCTCGAAGCTCCAATTTCACAAAAAGAAATTCAGATAGCCTTGAAGTCCCTTAGAGTTGGATCCGCTCCAGGTGGTGATGGATATACGGTAGAGTTTTACAAAGCCTTTCAAATTACCTTGTTACCTCATCTATTCAATTTATATCAGGCTCAACTAAATAAAGGTTGTATTACAGGTACTATGGCAGAATCTTTAACAATAGTTTTACCAAAGCCAAATAAATACCAGATTGGCCTTTCATATGTTAAACTTGACAAAAGAAATAGATGATCTGGCTTTCTCTGTATCCTTGGATGCAGAGAATGCCTTTGATCGAGTAGAGTGGACCTTTATGTATCAGGCAATGGATTGGTTCGGTATTGGTTCTGGATTCATACAAATGGTTCAAATCTTGTATAGTTCCCCTTCTGCCAGATTGTATATAAATAATACTTTTTCAGAGCGTTTTTTTCTAGAGGGGGAGTTAGACAAGGGTGTCCATTATCTCCTTTGCTATTTGATATTGTTCTGGAACCTTTACTTTTGGCTATTCAACAAGCGGAGGAGATACAAGGTATTCCTTATGCAGGTCAGGAATATAAAGTCTCTGCGTATGTAGATGATATTTTGATTCATTTGAGAAATCCTGAGTCGACCATTCCACATTTACTGGATTTAATAGATAGATTTGGAAAATTCTCTGGTTACAAAATAAACTGGAGTAAATCGGAGGTTCTTCCATTAAATGTACATTGTGCAAAAGGATTATTTGATCCGTTTCCTTTTATTTGGAAGGAAGATGGTATAAAATATTTAGGGATTTGGATAAAAAGTACATTGGAAGAAACGATGAAAGTAAATGAAAAATCCTTATTATTAAAGGTCACGGAAATGTCTTGGTGGGAGAGAGTTCAAATGGTCAAAAAGATGATTTTGCCTGTAGTTTGCTACCAAATGGGTATGTTGCCAGTTTATTTTGAAGGGTCCTTTTATAAAAAGCTAAATAGTATTCTGACAAAATGTATTTGGCTTGGGAAAAATGTAAAAATTGCTTTAGAATCTTTACAACTAAACTGATAAGATCTTTACAACTAAACTGATAAGAGGTATGGAAAACCTCTCATATACTGACAGACTGAAAAAGCTGGGGCTGTTCTCCCTGGAAAAGCGGAGACTTAGAGGAGACATGATAGAAACCTTCAAGATCCTGAAGGGTATAGAAAAAGTAGACAGGGACAGATTTTTCAGATTATGGGGAACCACAAGTACAAGGGGGCACTCGGAAAAATTAAAAGGAGACAGGTTTAAAACAAATGCCAGAAAGTTCTTTTTCACCCAGAGAGTGGTGGACACATGAAACGCGCTTCCGGAGGCTGTGATAGGCCGGAGCACGTTACAAGGCTTCAAAGAAGGTTTGGATAGGTTCCTAGAGGATAAAGGAATTGAGGGGTACAGATAAGAGTAGCGGTAGGTTATAGGGATAGTCTGGGACCATTGCTCAGGCAATGGGCCTGATGGGCCGCCGCGGGAGTGGACCGCTGGGCGAGATGGACCTCTGGTCTGCCTCAGCGGAGGCAACTTCTTATGTTCTTATGTTCTTATAATTGCGGAGGGTGGGATAAATTTTCCCAATTTTTATAGGTATTATCAAGCCTATATAATGCGTCAAGATATGTATTGGATCCTACCTGAGCTCATGGAACATCTGCTGGATTGGCTATATCTTGAATGGAAGATTATGTCCCCTATGTGATTATCTCATGTACTAAGTATCAGATTACCTAGATATGCTAAGGACAACATAATTTTATTGGATACATGGAAAACAATTGAATTTATTGATACTTTGCAGTCCTTATGGTTAAACTCCAAGATTTAAATAGGCGGTGCTGGGATTGCCTGGAAGAATTGGATGCAGGCAGGTATTCGGACATTAGATGATGTTATGTCTAATGGAAAACTGCTTGATTTTTCACAGCTGCAACAATTATTTGGCATTTTAAAGTCTCAACAATATAGGTGGTTGCAGTTGAAGCAGGCTATTCAGATTGGGTTCCCTGAATGAAAAAATTTAAAAACTTATTTCAGCTTGCAGATCCTCTGCTACCAGACAGATCTAGTAGGGCATCAGGCCACCCAGTGGTACAAATTGATTTCTGAATTTTTAAATAAGAAGCCAAAAAATAGTCTTAGAGATAATTTGGAGCATCGAGATAAAACAGTATATTTCTGTATCTCGATGGCCACGAATTTGGACTTGGAGATTGAAATGTACAGCGTCAGCATCTATGAGACAAGCATGGTTATTTTTATATTGCATAGGATTTTTTACCCCAGTTCGTTTACAAAAAATAGACAATTCTAAATCTAATAGATGCTGGCATTGTCATATTAATATAGGGACTTTGGATCATCTGTTATATTTTTGTCCATTGATACTTGGTTTCTGGAAGTCAATTTGAGGACAAATTAATCTCATTCTTGAATCATCTATCCCTTTGTCATATGAGGCGGTAATATGTGGTACGCTACTTCATGTTAAACCTACTTTGGATAAGTATAAAAGGCGCCTTTTCCTGATATTGATAGGAATAGGGGTTTAACTGATTACTCGTAATAGGATTAGTTTTACTTTTTGGTGGGTAACTGTGTGTACCACGTATAAGTATGAAAGGATAATGGCAGAACGTTTGGGGACTAATAAGTCCTTTAATGATGTATGGAGTCCATTGACTAATTTTATTGCATTATAATTAGCATTATAAGAACATAAGAACATAAGCAGTGCCTCCGCCGGGTCAGACCATAGGTCCATCATGCCCAGCAGTCCGCTCCCGCGGCGGCCCAAACAGGTCACCTGTCTGAATCACCAGAAGGGGCCCCCTTGCCACCCTGGTTTCCCATTGAAGTCCTATCTTCCCATCGAAGTCCTAACCCTCCGGTTTTGCACATGCACGACCTGGTCGGGTTTCTATACTTATTTCCTGGATACTTCTCTCAGTATCCCACGATCCCTTTGTCCCTCAGGAATCCGTCCAATCCCTGTTTGAATCCCTGTACCGTACTCTGCCCGACCACTTCCTCCGGCAGCGCATTCCAAGTGTCCACGACCCTCTGGGTGAAAAAAAACTTCCTTGCATTTGTTTTGAACCTATCTCCCTTCAGTTTCTCCGAGTGCCCCCTCATACCTGTTGTCCCCTTCAGTCTGAAGAATCTGTCCCTATCCACCCTCTCTATGCCCCTCATGATCTTGAAGGTCTCTATCATATCTCCCCTGAGCCTCCTTTTTTCCAGGGAGAAGAGTCCCAGCCTATCCAACCTCTCGGCGTATGGGCAGTGTTCCAGCCCTCTTACCAGTTTCGTCGCTCTCCTTTGGACTCTCTCAAGCACCGCCATGTCCTTCTTGAGGTATGGCGACCAATACTGAACGCAGTATTCCAGATGCGGACGCACCATCGCTCGATACAATGGCATGATGACTTCCCGCGTCCTGGTTGTGATGCCCCTCTTTATGATGCCCAGCATCCTGTTGGCTTTTTTCGAGGCTGCTGCGCACTGTTTCTTTCTTTCTTTTTCCATTAGAGTCCTTACACATCCAGGGAGGGTGGGGGGTGGGGGGGGACATTTTTTGAGGAGCTAATTTATTTCATTATAATACTGAAATCATATCATATGTATTATTGTTTTAATAATTAAGATAAGGGAGAAAATTATTGTTTAATGTAATAATTGCATAGTTAATAGTGTATTTTTATGCAGTTTGTATGATTTATAATTTGTTTTGCACTATCAAAGTTTAAAAATCAATAAAGATTTGCAAAAAAAAAAAAAAAAACCCCCACACAGCTCACTGTACGAAGAGAAAATATTAATTATCATTTATATTTGGGGGGGTTTTCAAAGTTGTCAAGGCAGATGACTGTAAAATATGCAATATTACTTCAGCAACTATAGAAAAATAGACAACTATAGTGCAAAATATAGACAGCAGATATAAATTCTCACAACTAACACATTTTGATCACTAAATTGAAAATAAAATCATTTTTCACACCTTTGTTGTCTGGTGATTTCATGAGTCCTGACTGTGCATCCAATATTCCTTCCTTCCTCCCTTCTTTCATCCAGCCCCATCCCCTTTGGGTCTAGGTCTCTCTCTATTTTCTCTCTGTTACCCTCCCCAGATCCAGTGTCAGTTCTTCTTTGTACCTTTGTTCCAGGTCTCCCTCTCTCCCCCTCCTCTGTTATGATATTGCATTTTTCTGCTCTTCTTCAAGGTCTCTCCCCCTCTGTCTACACCTCGCATAGTCCTGCATCTGCTTCCTGTCTTTCACCTTTGGTCCAGGCCTTTCTCCCTATTCTGCTTACAAATTTCCCCCTCCCCCCTTTTCTCTGCCTCTTTCTCTCCCTCCTTCCTTTGTCTTCCTCACTGCCTTCCAGCTTTTGTCCCACCCCCTCCCTCGAAGCCAGCCAGCCTACCTCCCTCCCTGCCACACCAAAGCCAGCCTGCCTGTTTGCCTCCCTCCCTCCAGCACTGAAGCCTGGCCTACCACCGATTCAACCCCCCCAACGACCGGTCCCCGCTGCTGCTTCCTGCCCGCCACCGCTGCAACTGAAGGAAAGGAAGATCCAGGCGCCTGCCCAGACATCTAATAAATAAACTGATTGCTCTCGGGTTGGGTCCCAAAGTGACAGGTTGGGTCAAGAACTACCGTATTTTCATGCATATAACGCGCGCGTTATACGTGTTTTTACAAACCGTGCATAACCTTGCGCGGTATACGCGTGAGCGCGTTGTACAAAATTTTTTTTACATAGTCCCCCCCCCCGATGTCCGATTCACCTTCCCCCCGCAGGACCGCTCGCACCCCCACCCCGAAGGACTGCACGCATGCACCCGTACCCGCACCCCCACCCCGAAGGACCGCTCGCACGCGCTCCCACCTGTACCCGCATCCCCACCCTGAAGGACCGCTCGCACGCACTCCCACCCGCACCCGTACCCCCACCCTGAAGGACCGCTCGCACGCACTCCCGCCCTCTTGCCCCAGCCAACCACGGCACCCCCGACACGATCGGGGCAAGAGGGAGCTCAAGCCCTCTTGCCCTCCCCCGACACGATCGGGGCAAAAGGGAGCCCAAGCTCTCTTGCCCCGCCGACTCCCCAACTCCCCGACAATATCGGGCCAGGAGGGAGCCCAAACCCTCCTGGCCACAGCGACCCCCTACCTCCACCCCGCACTACATTACGGGCAGGAGGGATCCCAGGCCCTCCTGCCCTCGACGCAAACCCCCTCCCCCCAACGACCGCCCCCCCAAGAACCTCCGACCGCCCCCCCAGCCGACCCGCGACCCCCCCTGGCCGACCCCCACGACACCCCCACCCCCCTTCCCCTTACCTTTGTGTAGTTGGCCAGACAGACGTGAGCCAAACCCGCTTGTCCGGCAGGCAGCCAACGACGGAATGAGGCCGGATTGGCCCATCCGTCCCAAAGCTCCGCCTACTGGTGGGGCCTAAGGCGCCTAGGCCAATCAGAATAGGCCCGGGAGCCTTAGGTCCCTCCTGGGGGCGGAACCTTGGGCACATGGTCGGGTTGGGCCCATGTGCCTCAGGCCCCGCCCCCAGGAGGGACCTAAGGCTCCCGGGCCTATTCTGATTGGCACAGGTGCCTTAGGCCCCACCAGTAGGCGGAGCTTTGGGACGGATGGGCCAATCCGGCCTCATTCCGTCGTTGGCTGCCTGCCGGACAGGCGGGTTTGGCTCCCGTCTGTCCGGCCAACTATACAAAGGTACGGGGAAGGGGGGTGGGGGTGTCGTGGGGGTCGGCCAGGGGGGTCACGGGTCGGCTGGGGGGCGGTCGGAGGTTCTTGAGGGGGGCGGTCGTTGGGGGGGAGGGGGGTTTGCGTCGAGGGAAGGAGGGCCTAGGATCCCTCCTGCCCATAATGTAGTGCGGGGTGGGGGTAGGGGGTCGCCGTGGCCAGGAGGGTTTGGGCTCCCTCCTGGCCCGATATTGTCGGGGAGTTGGGGAGTCGGTGGGGTAAGAGGGCTTGGGCTCCCTTTTGCCCGATCATGTCGGGGGGGGCAAGAGGGCTTGAGCTCCCTCTTGCCCCGATCGTGTCGGGTGTGCCGCGGTTGGCTGGGGCAAGAGGGCTTGAGCTCCCTCTTGCCCCGATCGTGTCGGGTGTGCCGCGGTTGGCTGGGGCAAGAGGGCTTGAGCTCCCTCTTGCCCCGATCGTGTCGGGGAGTCGGGGAGTCGGCGGGGCAAGAGTGCTTGACGTTAGAAAAAGGGCGACCACTAGAAGAGGAAGCAGCGCAGGCGCAGGGCTCACGGAAGGGCCGGGACCGCCAAGAGAAAGCAGCAGGACACCGGTAGGAGCTTCTACATGATGGGGGGGGGTTCGGGAGGCTGTGGGGGTGCGAGCGGTCCTTCAGGGTGGGGGTGCGGGTGCGTGCGAGCGGTCCTTCGGGGTGGGGGTGTGAGCGGTTCTGCGTTGGGGTGAATTGGACGTCGGGGGGGGCATCAGGTTTTCAGGGTGGGGACAGGACTTCAAGGGGGAGAGGAGAGTCGGGCAGCGACGGGAGAGTCAGGCAGCATGCGCGGTATACGGGTGTGTGCGGTATATAAAAATTTCTGTACATAAATTTGTGTTTTCCGCGCGCTATACCCGTGTGCGCGTTTTACACGGGTGCGCGTTATCTACGTGAAAATACGGTAGTCGAATGGAAGGCAACAGAGTGTAGTGATCAATGCAGATTGATCTGAGGAAAGGGATGCTACCAGTGGTATGTCTCAAGGTTCTGTTTTTGAGCATGTTCTTTTTAACATTTTTATAAACAATATTGCTGAAGGATTGTCAGGTAAGATATGCCTCTTTGGAGATGATACGAAAATGTGCAATAGAGTAGATACGCTGGATGGTGTGAATAACAAGAAGAAAGACATGGCGAAGCTTGAAGAATGGTCTGAAATTTGCTAAAATTTGCTAAAATTTAATGCTAAGAAATGCAAGGTCATGCATTTGGGCTGCAAAAACCTGAGGGAATGGTACAGTATAGGGGGTGAAGAACTTATGTGCACGACGGAAGAGCGGGACTTGGGTGTGATTGTATGTGATGATCTTAAGGTGGCCAAACAGGTTGAAAAGGTGACGGCAAAAGCTAGAAAGATGCTAGGTTGCATAGGGAGAGGTATGGCTAGTTGGAAAAAGGAGGTACCAAGGGGGGGCGGTCCGCCCTGGGTGCACGGCCCAAGGGGATGCACAGCTGGCCACTCACCGGGGAATAGGCTGCCGCTGGGGAAAGGCTGTCATTGCCGTCATCAGAAACAAGCCGGTGCCGAGTTCTCCCTCCCTGCTTCTCTTCCCCGCGAGCCAACCAACTCTAGCCGTCCGATGTCAATTCTGACGTCGGAGAGGACGTTCTGGGCCAGCCAATCGCTGCCTAGCTGGCCCGGAACATCCTCCGACTTTAGAATTGACGTCGGGCAGCGAGAGTTGGTCGGCCTGCGGGGAAGAGAAGCAGGGAGGGAGAACTCGACGCCAGCCTGTTTCCAATGGCCAGTGGCAGCCTTTCCCCGGTGGCGGTGGCAGCAGCATGTTTCCAAATGGTGGTGGCATTGGGGAGGGCAGGGAGAAAGAAAGAAAGGGGGGGACAGGGAGCCAGAAAGAAAGATAGGGGGGACAGGGATCCAGAAAGAAAGAAAGGGGGAAGGGTGAAAGGAAGAAAAAAAATGGGGCATGGGGAGAGAGAGAGAAAGACAGACATAGAGAAAGAAAGGGGGAATGGAGAGAGAAAGAAAGAAGGGGGCAGGGTGAAAGAAAGAAAGAAATGGGGCACTGAGAGAGAGAGATGGAAAGACAGAAAGAAAGGGGGCATGGGGAGAGAGAAAGAAAGAAGGGTAGGGTGAAAGAAATAAAGAAATGGGGCATGGAGAGAGAGAGAAAGACAGAAAGAAAGGGGGCATGGAGAGAAAAAGAAGGGGGCAGGGTGAAAGAAAGAAATGGGGCATGGAGAGAGAGAGAAATACAAACAGAGAAAGAAAGGGGGCATGGGGAGAGAGAGAGAGAAAGAAAGAAGGGGGCAGGGTGAAAGAAAGAAAGAAATGGGGCACGGAGAGAGAGAAATACAGAAAGAAAGGGGGCAGGGTGAAAGAAAGAAATGGGGCACGGAGAGAGAGAAAGACAGACATACAGAAAGAAAGAGGGCATGGAGAGAAAAAGAAAGAAGGAGACAGGATGAAACAAAGAAAAAGTTGGGGGAGGGAATGAGGTCTGGAGGAGAGGAAGCATACAGGAAGCTGAAAGAAAGGAAGAAATATTGGATGCACAGTCAGAAGAATAAAGTGCAACCTGAGACTGATAAAATTACCAAACAAAGGTAGGAAAAATTATTTTATTTTCAATTTTATTTTCAAAATGTGTCCGTTTTGAGAATTTATATATGCTGTCTATATTTTGCACTATGGCCCCCTTTTACTAAACTGCAATAGCAGTTTTTAGCGTAGGGAGCCTATGAGCATCAAGAGTAGCATGGGGCATTCAGCGCAGTTCCCTGCACTAAAAAACACTATTACGGTTTAGTAAAAAGAGAGGGGGTATATTTGTCTATTTTTGTATAGTTGTTACTGAGGTGACATTGCATAAAGTCATCTGCCTTGACCTCTTTGAAAACCCACGGAATATAAATGATAATTAACATTTTCTCTGCGTACAGTGTGCTTTGTGTTTTTAAAATTTTATTGTTGGTAGATCATTTTGACTTGGCCATAAAGGTAAGGGGGAGGGAGGGAGGGGAGCTGCTGAAAGACATCTAGTAATCCTTGCAGGCTTGACTGTGAAGGGAATTATTTTTGTAAAATCATGTTTTGTTATGTGACTGGCATTATTTAGACTTTAATTTCTATGAATGAATAGAATGAAAATGATATAAAATTACTTGCTTGTTTTTATGTGCGTGCGCTGAAGGAAAGTGGAGAAACGAAAGGCTGAGGACGCTGAAGGGAAATGGGGAAGAGAGAGTGGGGAGAAGACACTGATTTATAAATTGACAATTGTACAGAATATTGTTTCTTTTTATACTTTAATATAATAAGTTCAATATAAAACAATTCAAGGCTTGTGTGGATGGAATCAGGTGGTTTGTGGGGATGAGAACCAAGCTTACGGGGATGAGTCCAATAAAATGATATTTTCTTATTTCTCATTATTTGTTTTATTTTTATTTGTTAATTTGTAAAGTGGTGATTGTTATGTATCAGTTTTTTCAAATTTACATCTACTGTCTTTATATTTTCCACAGTATTAGAGGACATGTATTACTGATTTTGTGGTGTTGTGGTGTTGCATTGTATGCAGAGTCTGGTTTCTTGGCAGTTCAGTTTAACTTTTGTCTACATATTTCTATTTTTAGTTTGTGATTATTCCATATTGGGCGAGGGTTTATCTGTCTGTGTGTATGAAAGGGACATGGCTTTCTGATAGCATCGACTGTACAGGATCTGGTTCGTTTAGTTTTACAATGTATGTGTTGGTGTTCTAGTACTCACTGCAGTGTTTAAGATGCTGCCTTTTCCTAGGAACACTCTTGTACGATATGTAGATTGTTACTAAAAATCATATTTTTCATATAGATGGGGGGGGTGTCAAAAAATGATGGGCCTCGGGTGTCACATATGCTAGGTACGCCACTGGGTATTGATTCCCCTATATAAGACTCTGGTGAGACCTCATTTAGAATATTGTGTACATTTCTGTAGGCTACACATTCAAAAAGATATAAAAAGGATGGAGTCGGTCCAGAGGAAGGCTACGAAAATGGTATGTGCTGTATCAGTAGCATGGAATGTTGCTACTCCTTGAGTTTTGGCGACGGGACTAGTGACCTGGATTGGCCACCGTGAGAACGGGCTACTGGGTTTGATGGACCATTGGTCTGATCCAGTAAGGTTTTTCTTATGTTCATCATAAGGCGTATGGAGCCAGATTTAAAGATCTCAGGCTGTATACTTTGGAGGAAAGGTGGGAGAGGGGAGATATGATAGAGATGTTTAAATACCCATGTAATGTAAAAATGCGCATGAATCAGTCTCTTTAATTTGAAATGAAGCTCTGCAATGAGAGGGCATAGGATGAAGTTAAGAGGTGATGGGCTTCAGAATAATGTATGGAAATACTTTTTTTTACAGAAAGGGTGGGAAATGCATGAAACAGTCTCCCAGAAGAGGTGGTGGAGACAGAGACTGTGTCTGAATTCAAAAGGGCCTGGGATAGGCACGTGGGCTCTCTCAGAGAGATAAAGTGATAATGGTTACTGCGGATGGATAGACTAGATGGGTCATTTGGCCTTTATCTGCCATCATGTTTCTATCCTTGTGACAGCATTTTTTAAATACGCCATAACATGTTCATTTATAATTTTTACTTATTCATTGGTCTTCAGAAGTGCCAGTATTAGCCAATTGGTTTGAGTGGCCAAATACTATGTGGCACTAGCCTCCTCATCAGACCGTTATGTTTTATATAAAGTGCTTTAGTGCATTAGTGCTTCTAGACTTCAGTGCTTGAATAAATAAATAAATAATCTTTCAACTTATCTTTTCTGAGTTTTCCCTTTGTCAGTAGTTATCGGGAAGGGACCTGTCATTCCGGCATGTTTCGCCCGAAGGCTGTATCAAGAAAAAGTCCCTCCTTCTGCTTTAACTCCACACCATCCCAATCATTGGTAATTTTGTGAATTAAAGCCTTTCAGAATAGAATCCAAAGCAGCACTCCAGGTTTTTAATGCCCTGCTTGCCCAGACTGTTTTTCACTGGAACACAACTTCTACTCGCTCACTTTAGTAATAGTTCACTCAAAGTGTCAGTTTGTAAATCGCTGTGTAGCGCTCTAGAAATAATTAGTAGTAGTAGTAAATCCTCTGGCTGTAAAACTCCACAGCGTTACCAGGCAACGAGAAAAAAAAAAAAACAAAAAAAAAAAAACGCTCACACCACAAAGAAACACAAAATATTAGAAGTTCAATCCATGGCTGCAAGTGAGCTGGTCCAGGTTTTCCCACTCTAAAATCTCCCAATACTCCAGGAGTATTTTTCTCTTGATAATCAGTTTTTAAACTCTCAAAATTAGAGGAGTCACGTGATGCAGTGAGAAGAGCATACCCGGTTTGCTGCAGCTCCCAGGGTTCTGCACCGCATTGATCTTTAATCAGCACTTTTCTTGCTCCACCACTCTCCAGTTTGCATTAGTTTTGTTAATACTCTATGGACAAATATTTTACCTCCACTCGAAGCATGATGGCCAGAAAAAGCTACAAAAAAAAGACAAAGACAAGGTCCGCCACGGTGAGGCAATATGGCGGCCTTTACATTGGCCACATCGTTGGAGTTCACCGACAGCCAGTTACACCAACTCACCTCAGCAGTTACCAGAGAGTTACAGCTGCAGATGGAGAAATTATTGGGTCAACTGATGCACTTGGAGTCTTTGCTGGAAGACACAGTCCATCACACTGGTGAGTTGGAAACACGTATGGCCTCCATAAAGGATTTGACACACACAACGGAGGAACAGCTTGATTGTTTGGATATGCTGATCTGGGAGCATACCAGCAAATTAGAAGATCTTGAAAACAGATCCCGAAATGATAATCTTCAGTTTGTTGGCCTGCTGGAACACCTCCCCGAATGAAAATTGGGTACTGTACTGCAGGAGCGACTAGCCAAAGAACTTTCCTTCCCGTATGGTCTGCTCCACTTTGAATGGCCCCTTAGAGTTGATAGATCATAAGAATTGCCGCTGCTGGGTCAGACCAATGGTTCATCCTGTCCAGCAATCCGCTTACATGGCAGCCCCAAGGTCAAGACCAGTGCTCCAAATGAGTCCAATCTCACCAGTTTAGCATGAACTTGTCCAACTTTGTCGTGAAACCCTGGAGGGTGTTTTCCTCTATATCAGACTCTGGAAGAGCGTTCCAGTTTTCTACCACTCTCTGGGTGAAGAAGAATTTCCTTACATTTGTACAGAATCTATCCCCTTTCAACTTTCGAGAGTGTCATCTCGTTCTCCCTACCTTGGAGAGGGTGAACAGTCTCTTTCTCTACTAAGTCTATTCCCTTCAGTTTTTTCAATGTTTCGATCATGTCCCCTCGCAGTCCTCTCTTTTCAAAGGACAAGAGGCCCAGTTTCTCTAATCTCTCACTATACGGCAACTCCTCCAGCCCCTTCTGTGGACCCTTTCGAGTAGTACCGTATCCTTCTTCATGTATGGCGACCAGTGCTGGACGCAGTACTCCAGGTGAGGGCGCACCATGGCCTGGTACAGCAGCATGATAACCTTCTCCGATCTGTTCGTGATCCCCTTCTTGATCATTCCTAGCATTCTGTTCGCCCTTATCGCCACCTTAGCACATTGTGCAGATGGCTTCATGGACTTGTCGATCAGAACACCCAAGTCTCTTTCCTGGGAGGTCTCTCCAAGTACCGCCCCGGACATCCTGTATTCGTGCATAAGAATTTTGTTCTTGACATGCATCACTTTGCACTTATCCACATTGAACCTCATTTGCCATGTCGATGCCCATTTCTTGAGCTTGATTATGTCATGTTGCAGATCTTCGCAATCCCTCTGTGTCTTCACTACTCTGTATAACTTCGTATCGTCCGCAAATTTAATCACTTTGCTCGTCATACCAATATCCAGATAGTGTATAAAGATATTGAAGAGCACAGGTCCAAGCACTGAGCCCTGCGGCACCCTGCTGGTGACGCTCTTCCAGTCTGAGAATTGTCCATTTACCCCCACTCTCTGTTTCTTATGCTCCAGCCAGTTTTTAATCCACGTGAGTATTTCATCCTCATTTCCATGGAGGTGATCGGTATCTTCCTAGAGTGGTGGTGGTAAAGATCCACAATTATCTCCATTTAGTGGAGCTCTTGCATGCCTATTATCAGAAGCAGTACTCTCTCTCCTATGATTGCTCTTCAGTGCACATTTTTCAGGATTACTCACAGGCCTTGCAAGACCGGCTTCGCTGGTATCAGCCTATTTGTTCATATTTGGCAGAAAAGAAGATCAGCTTTCTCTTCCTCTATCCAGCAATCCTGAAGGTTCAGCTTAATGGAGTCTGGTAGGTGTTGGATTTCATGGAAGCAGCCCAAGAACATTTGCAACAATTATCTTGATTTTTTTTATTTTATGGACTTTTGCATGTTGTTTTTGAACAATAGGAATTACTACTAAGCTTTGTTCGCTGATGCGGGTGTTATGCCATTTCAGCTCGCATTTGCTACACTGGTGTGGGTGCAGGCTCTTGCATATAAGTGTGACCCTCACCCCGGGTGGTGATGTGTTTGGAGCTTCATGGGTGGTTCATTGTATGTTTGGGGATGGGTTTCAGGTGGGAGAGGATGGGAGGGCAGTAGGGAGGGTATTGTTTTATGGTAGTTTGTGAAGGAGTGAGTAGAATCTTTCGTATGAGTGAGTGGATGAGTATATTTCTTATGTTTTGTTCTTTGATGGTTGGAGTGAGGGCTGAGCACTCCTGCTTTGGATTCTGGGGCATATATATTTGGTACATGGCTCTTGCTGTATCCTGAGAGCTAATCGGGGACATCTCCTTTCATGGAAAGTGGGTGGCATTACATCTCCCATCAAATGTAGTAAGATACTACAGGCTTTCAACAGGCTTAGGGCCAATGTGGCTTGCTTGCAGGAGACCTGTTTGAGTGGGGCTGAGTTGGGGAAGTCTTTTACTCCTCTTCTGGAGGCCGCAGGGGAGGGGTGGCTGTCCTTATTCATAAATCGGCTCAATGTAAGGCAGAGCTTTAGCAGAAAAATGTGGGATGCCGGTATCTCTTGTTATGTCTCCAATTTCTAGGACATTAAGTCATTTTATTGGTTGTTTATGGCCCTAATCAGGGATCTTCCTTTTTTTTCAAAACCTCCTCTCACTCTGTGTTCTCTTTATCTGTCACAGAACTTAATAGTGGAAGGGGATATGAATACAGTGATGGATCCAGCCCAAGATGGATCTGCAGACTCGGGATCTACTTCTGCAGTAGGGGATAGACTTAGTAGATATGGACAGATTGTTCACCCTCTCCAAGGTAGGGAGAACGAGAGGACACTCTCTAAAGTTGAAAGGGGATAGATTCCGTACAAGGAAGTTCTTCTTCACCCAGAGAGTGGTAGAAAGCTGGAACGCTCTTCCGGAGGCTGTTATAAGGGAAAACACCCTCCAGGGATTCAAGACAAGTTTCTGCTGAACAAGAACGGGCGCTGGTAGGGCTAGTCTCATAAGGGTGCTGGTTTTTGACCAGATCACAATGGTGCTTACTGATGTTGACTCTGTTAAAGCTGGAAAGGACACAAATTCAACCTACTGATACAATTAAGTGGAGGATCTTTAGCTTGACTTGGAGACCTTTGGGGGATTCTTTTCCCTCATAAATGTGACATAACTTGTTGCACTTGTAACCAGGCTATTAAGATAGTGTGTTTGCTCATCTCAGCTCTTGATATTGAGATACTTGAGGGGGAGGGGTTGGGGGAGTTTGGTGAGTTGCAAAGAGCTGTACATTGTAAATCATGCCTTTGTTTGCTTTTTTGCCAATAAAAATGATTTTGCCAAAACTCTCAGAATTAACCAACAAAAAAAAGCAGAAAAGTATTTTGCTGAAAGAAGAGTACAGTTCATTTCCCCTCTCCTTCAAAGAAAGTTTATTTGTGTGATTGTTTTATATGTATTTTATGTATTTTTTATTAAGTATGTTTATACTTGTGAGCCGCTCTGGGAAAAGCAGGTTATAAATAAAATTTTTAAATAACAAAAAAGTTCACTTTTGTCACCTTAGTTAAGAGTTCATGTTCATCCCAGCACATACATAGTCTTTACCACTCTAAACAAAACAATTCTTTAATATGAAGATAGTCAGGCAGTCACCTCTTGGGCCCCACAAACAGGAAGTGACATCAGAGAGAGGGATGAGGCTGGAGCAAGCAGCAAGTAAGAGATGCTGCTTGTGGCCAGCAAAGATATGAAGAGGTACAGAAAGTACGGGCAGGGGGAAGAGAAGAGGTGGTGGTGCCTGGGGCAATCTGTCCCCATTGCCCCTCCTTTACTGCACCAAGGGCCACAATGAATATGCAAAGGGAAGATTTGGCTAGTGGGTAATGAGGACCAGATTGAAAACTATTGTTCTATTGTCATTTAGTTGTGTTATACACTAGGTATAGCTGTTATTCATAACATAACCACCTTTGGCTATTGTTTCATTATTTTGTAACATTCATATGTAATTGCATTTTCCTTTATCCACTCCAGAAAGACATCTGTGCTAAGGATGAAGGAGGCAAAAGAAGGAAGAGACATCCAGTCCACCAGGAAGAGGACAAATGAGAAAATACTGCCGTGATTATATATACTTCCCTCTCTGCAACCAGCAGATGAAGATACATTTTCTGATATAACTTTGTGTCTCCTGTTTTTTGTTAATTCATTATTGTATTCACAGTAAAGTATTATATTGTGCTGGTCTTCATGAGAGCTTTGAGCAGACTTTCTCAACCCAGTCTTACTGGCATACCCAGACAGTTATTGGTTTTAAAAAAAATAAATTTCACAAAAAATATACATGAGAAGAATTTGTATACAGTGAAAGCAGTACATTCAAATCTGTCTCGTGCATATTCATTATAGAATTGTGAAACTCAGATTGGTTGGATAAGGGACAAAACTAGTGACCAAGTCAAGACTATGATATAACAACAGGAAGTGAAATTTGAAGGCTTAATCGGTCTTTCCTGCTTTCTCTGTCATCATATTCTTTGTTTCCATTTTTCAAATATGCTTATTACCATATTTTTCGCTCCATAAGATGCTAACTTTTTCCCAAAAAAGTGGGTGGAAATAAGGGTGCGTCTTATGGAGTGAATATAATATCCCCCAACCATCAGATATAAAATGCCTACCCCGCTTGACAGGATTGGGTTACCGCCGTTGTCCACTGTGGTTCTCCAAGTGCTGCTCGGCCGCTTTCTCTGCTCAGCTCCGCCTCCCCCGGCTGCACTTCCAGGTGGGCGGGTCTGCTCGCCTCAGTGACAGATGGGCGTCAGGGGAAGGATGAGGCTGGTGGCTGGAGGAGGAAGTGCCAAGCGGCCGTTGAGCCACACCAGGGACGCAGCCATGGAGAGCTGGGACTGAGCACCTCAGGACGGCGGACAGCTCGCAGCTGCTGCGATGTTGCACTGGGTCTGGCAGCAGCTGGGTTTTGGCCCACCACATTCTAGTGAAACTCAAACAATTCATGAAGCAAATCGGTTTCCACGACATGGGCATTACACACCCCAGAAATCTGCAGACAACAGAATCATATCATCCAAGTATACAGTATGGAATTTTGTTTCTAAAAATCTATTTGAACAGTTCAGAAGAATAGCCAATTTCTATTTTCGTATTATATTTCTTGTTCAGCTTATGATAGATACCCCTACAAGTCCTGTGACCAGTGGACTTCCATTGTTCTTTGTAATAACAGTAAAGGCCATAAAATAGGGTTATGAGGACTGGTTACAGCACAAAGCAGACAATGAAGTAAATGGAGCACCAGTATATGTTGTTCGAAGTGGTGGCCTTGTGAAAACCAGATCAAAAAATATTAGGGTGGGTGATATTGTGAGAGTAGCCAAAGATGAAATTTTCCTGCCAATATAGTGCTGCTGTCTTAAGAACATAAGAACATAAGAAGAACATAAGAAGTTGCCTCCACTGGGTCAGACCAGAGGTCCATCCCGCCCAGCGGTCCGCTCCCGCGGCGGCCCATCAGGTCTGCGACCTGTGAAGTGGTTTCTGACCACTTCTATAACCTACCTCAAGTTCTATCTGTACCCCTCTATCCCCTTATCCTCCAGGAACCTATCCAAACCTTCCTTGAACCCCTATACAGAGTTCTGGCTTATCACCTCCTCCGGATGCTTGTTCCATGTGTCCACCACCCTCTGGGTAAAAAAGAACTTCCTAGCATTTGTTCTAAACCTGTCCCCTTTCAATTTCTCCGAGTGACCCCTAGTGCTTGTGGCTCCCCACAGTTTGAAGAATCTGTTCTTATTCACTTTCTCTATGCCCTTTAGGATTTTGAAGATTTCTATCATGTCCCCTCTAAGTCTCCTCTTCTCCAGGGAGAACAGCCCCAGCGTTTTTAACCTGTCAGCGTATGAGAAATTTTCCATACCTTTTATCAGTTTAGTCACCCTCCTCTGCACTCCCTCGAGTACCGCCATGTCCTTCTTGAGGTACGGCGACCAGTATTGAACACAGTACTCCAGGTGCGGGCGCACCATTGCGCGATACAGCGGCATGATGACTTCCTTCGTCCTGGTTGTGATACCCTTTTTGATGATGCCCAGCATTCTGTTTGCTTTCTTTGAGGCTGTTGCACACTGCGCCGATGGTTTCAGGTATGTGTCGACCATCACCCCCAGGTCCCTTTCAAGGTTACTCACCCCTAGCAGTGTTCCCCCCATTTTGTAGCTGAACATCGGGTTCTTTTTCCCTACATGCATGACTTTGCATTTCTCTATGTTAAAACTCATTTGCCACTTTTTTGCCCAGTCTTCCAGTCTCGTTAGGTCCCTTTGCAGGGCTTCACAGTCTTCAGCTAGAGCAGATGGCTCTTATACTACCACAGCTAGCCTGGATGGAGAAAGAAATCTTAAGACCCACATTGCAGCTCGAAGAGCACACGTGATCTGTCTGAGATACAGTAGGTTATCACATTTTTCAGTACATCTTAATACTTAATTACCATATTTTTCCGCTCCATAAGACACACCTGACCATAAGACGCACCCTAAATTTAGAGGATGAAAACAAGAAAAAAAACATTCTGAACCAAATTCTCCCTGCTAGGCTCTGCACCCAACCCCACTCTCCTTGCCAGGCTCTGTACCCTGTCCCCCCCTCTAGTGTCCCTGCCTGCCCTATGCCCTGGGCATAGGGCAGGCAGGGACAGGGCACAGATATCAAGGCAGATGCCTTTTTAAAACATACAATGTTACCTCAGTAATAGCTATAGAAAAATAGACAAATATAGTACAAAATATAGACAGCAGATATAAATTCTCAAAACTGACACATTTTAATCACTAAATTGAAAATAACATCATTTTTCCTACCTTTATTGTTTGGTGATTTATTTATTTCTTTCCTTTCTTCCTCAGGCCCAACAATTGTCCCTTCCTCCCTCCTATGTCCCCCTCAATGCCTTCCAGCCTTTGTCCTCTTCCTCTCCCCATTGTCTGGTGATTTTCTTGCTTTCCTTCCTCAGCCCAACAATTATCCCTTCCTCCCTCCTTCCTGTGCCCCCTCACTGCCTTCCAGTGTTTGTCCTCTTCTCCCTCCCCCCCAACTCAAGCCCAACAATTGTCCCTTCTTCCCTCCCTCCCTCCAGTTCCTCTAACTGCCTTCCAGCCTCTGTCCTCTTCCACTGCTCCCCCAAGCCTGCCTACCTGCCCGCCCAATTTAATTACCTCTAACTGCTGCTGCTGTAAGGACATGTCGACGAAGCAGCAGCAGCGGGGGGGGGGGGGGGACGGGACTCCTAGCTCAGCAGCACGGCACCCGGAACAGATGTTGCTAGGAAGGGCCAGGCGGGTGCAGCGATTGCACACCGCCGGCCCAGAAGCCTTACGCCCAACGACAAAGAAGCAGCAGTAGCGGGTGGGGGGAGGACTCCTGGCTCATTGCAGCACCCGACAGAAGATGTTGATACTTGCTAGGAAGGGCCAGGCAAGTGCAGTGATTGCACGCCGGCCCAGAAGCTTTACTCCCGACGTCAATTCTGACATCAGCAAGAAGGTTCGGGCCAACCATTGGCTGGCCCAGACCTTCTCGCCGACGTCAGAATTGACATTGGGGATAAGGCTTCTGAGCCGGCGGCGTGCAATCGCTGCACCTGCCTGTCCTTTCCCTTCCTCTACTTTCTGCGGCAGTGAGCAACCAGTAGCAGCAGCGGAGTGCGAAGGGCGAGCAACGGCAGCAATCTAAATAAGGTAAAGGGGAGGGGGGATTTGGGTATTCGCTCCATAGGATGCACCCCTTTTTCCACCCACTTTTTTGGGGAAAAAGTGCGTCTTATGGAGCAAAAAATATGGTACCCTGTACTCTAAATTATGCAAAGTTTTCTAGAAGAAAGTTAGAACAGGCTTTACACACCTGCACTGCTAAATAGGTTTTTAAAATATATAATGAACTAGTATTATAGCCCGTTAAATTAACGGGTGCTAGAAAAGATTAGTCTGATCCATTATGGCTTTCTTCTTATGTCTTACACCCATATTCAGGCTCCCGTTTCCCTTTACCTTCCCTATTTTCACTTTTTTTCACCAACTTAAAAATCTGTCCCCTTTCTCTATCCTTCACCTCCATAGAACTCCCTCTCCATTCCCCCTTTCCCCATCAACCTTCACTTATTCTTCCAGCTCCTGTCTTCAAAAATTATTGGCACACGTCGCACCTCCACTTTTTCTGTGACAGCCCCTATGATCTGGAATGCTCTTCCTTTATACCTAAAAATGGAAAAAAACTTTAAAAATTTTAAAAGCAATTTAAAGTGCTTCCTTTTAAAAGATGCTTTTAACTGATCTATTGTATTTTAGAGATTAACCTATACTTGGTTTTGTTTTTGTTTGTTTTTTTACATTTACTTTCCCAGTTCCTTTTGTGTTTATCTTAAATGTTCCTCACATTTTCTATTTCCCCCCCCCCCCCCTTTTCCTATTTGTGTCCATGGGTCTGTTGGTCCGTATTTACCTAGTATGTAATTGTCGTCAGTCTTGTAGTTTTCATAGAAAAGTATGTTTTAATTGTTATATTTTTGTTTAAATGTTATTTTAAACCTTGTACAACGCTTTGTAGTTTCGAAAAAGCGTTTAATCAAAAAACTGAATAAACAATAAACAATTCAGTCCCAGTCCTTTTCTCTCACATGTTCCCTTTTTTGTAGCCCCCTTCTCCCACTGCCCCCTTTTTTCATCCCCAGCTCCCTTCTCTCATACATTCCGTTTTTATAGTCCCCAACCCTAACCCCCTTCTCATATCTACTCGTCCAGCCCTCAGTTCTAGCCCCAGTCTCCTTATCACACCTGTCTTCCTTTTCAGCCCCAAAATCCAGACCCAGACCCCTTCTCTCACAACTCACCTTTTGCAGTTCCAAGCTCCAGCACTCTTCTCCGAACTGTCTTTTAACAGCCTCCTACACCAGGTCTCTTTTCCCAAGAACCCCCCTTTAAAGCTTCCTTCCCTCACATATCCTCTATTTTAAGCCCCAGTTCCAAACCCCTTTTTAGGCCCCCACAGCCCCCCTTCTCCCATCTTTTTCCTTTCAGCTTCCAGCCCCAGCACCCTTTTTTCACTTTTGCAGCCTCCTTCTCACACATATCCCCTTTTCTGCCCCCAGCCCCCTTCTCTTACATGGCAGCAGTTGTTTTTACTTTTCCTTTTGGTCTCATCCGGGGTTAACTCAACAGACGGAGAGAGGGTAGGAGGGGGGAGTCGCTACCGTGATGGTCACCACTGGCTCCGGGCTCGCAGCATCACCGAGGGAGGGCAATGGGGAAACTGCTATAGGCTTCTGGCAGACAGAGAGAGTTCTATTCTACTGCGCAAGCGGAGGCACGGAATTTCAATGTACATGCGCGCTAAGGTTTTTATTATTATTGATGTGGGACATTTTAACTTGGAGCTTTATAGCTATATGCCCCTATTTATCTAAGATCTCAGCTTGATCAACCTTGATATTTGGGGTTCAATGATTAATATATTGACATTGTACCTATGTGCATAAATGCCAAAAATCTGCCTAAGTGCTGTTCACCGTTCTCTCTAAGCTGAGCGGAAGTCCTCCACTTATAGTCCTTCCAGTGGGGGGATGCTAATGAGAGAAGAACCAACAGTGGAGACCCTGGGGCAAACAGCTAAAGGACAAGGCCTATAATAAAAGCAAGCCAAGAACATAATGGGTTCTATAAAAACTTCATTATTGCCCCATAGGCTGGCAACATCCAAGCTGCTAGTGGAGAAATTTCCTTGCAGAAGTACTGGTCACAAGATAGTGATGTGGCATGGAAAGATAGTCGCAAGGTGGCACTGGAAAAGCTCATATGTTCTGAGTACACAACATGCTGAAAGTGCTGATAACAGTAACACCCATGAAGCAGAAGGAGACCACCCAGAGGGCGGGGGTCCATATTCAGAGAGCCTGGAAATTAGCACCAAGGATAGACTGTCAAGGGAGATAAGGAAGTTGTTTTTTAGACAACACCCAAGCCTTGTAATGACACAAGCAAATGTGTAAAACAACCAATCAAAATAACAATTTAACCACCAATCAAGGTGGCAAAGTTAACATTCCAGGTCCAGGGATAAAAGGCCAAGAATGAAGAACCAGACTCAGAGAGAACTGAAACTGCTCAACTACTAGTCTCTGGCCGATTCCTTCTCTTGGCACATTGCTGTATAATCATTTTAAATGTCAATTATGAAAGCTGAGTATTGATTTATTACTTATAAAGAATAATTTGATACAGCATATGTGTTGTGGTTGCATTGTCATTTCCAGATAGTGAAAGGTAGCAGCCTCCTTTCACTATCATATTTTTAACAGTGAGAGACTGCCAAGCTCTGCAGGACTCCAGGAAACTTGTCTGTCCCCTGGGAATCGAAGACATAGTATTGAAGCACTACCACCCACTGGCAGTGATGCAGATAGATGACTCCCACCCAGCTCAGAGGGAACAGTGCTGCTATTCTATAAATATCGCCTACTGTCAGGTCACCCAAAGTCGGGCATGGATACCGTGACCATTTATTTTTTTCATTAAAACAGAAAATCTATTAATTTTCAATCCAGCCTCCAATCCCACCCTAGCCCCTACCCCTAATCCCACCCCCAATTTCTTCCATTCATTTTTCATGTATACATAATATCTTATTAATTCATAATAGTAACCATAAAATTAAAAAAACCCCACAAAGCACACTGTATGCAGAGAAAATGTTAATTATTTATATTTGGGGGTTTTCAAAGATGTTAAGACAGATTACTTTAACTATAGAAAAATAGACAAATATAGTGCAAAATATAGACAGCAGATATAAATTCTCAAAATTGACACATTTTGATCACTAAATTGAAAATCAAATCATTTTTCCTACTTTTGTTGTCTGGTGATTTCATGAGTCTCTGGTTGCACTTCTTTCTGACTGTGCATCCAATATTCCTTCCTTTCTTTCTTTCTTTATCCAGCTCCATCCTCTGTGGGTCCAGGTCTCTCCCTCTTTTCCCTCTGTTACCCTCCCCAGATTCAGTGTCAGTTCTTCTTTGTACCTTTGTTCCATGTCTCCCTCTCTCTCCCTCCTCTGTTATGATCTTACATCTCTCTGCTCTTCCTCAGGATCTCTCCTCCTCTGCACCTCCCATAGTCCTGCATCTGCTTCCTGTCTTTCACCTTTGGTCCAGGGAGGGAAGGGAAGTGATCGCTCGTCCCGTTGTCCCCACGCACAGCTTCGGGACTCTGTCTCTGAAAACGGGACATTTCGGTGTCTCAAAACTGTGCGTGGGGACAACGGGACAGGGGGATCTAAAAATAGAATGGTCCCATTCAAAACGAGATATATGGTCACATTAGGCATGGATCACAGATCCCCACATAAACTAATTAGCTAATTAGATGTTAACAATCATTTATTGCTCATTAACAAGCACTCTCATTGGCAGTCATTAGGAGTTATGAAAGGATCTGTCCTATGCCCTATTTTTACAACATGTGTTCCTAAATTTCTTAGCATACAACCTCAAAGGGGGCACGGACAGCTCAAGGATGTTCTAGAAATTCGGTGTGATGTTATGCGGCAAAATGCACGTTAACCTTGTATTCTATAAACGTTGTTTTGCCTTTTACAGAATACTAGCTTAACGTGGATCATCACAGCGCCTAACTGTGGACACCATTTACTGAATCTACCTTTTACCATATCTTACATAGCACATTTATTTATTTATTTAGTTATTTGATTTCTATGCCTATCCTCCCAAAGGAGCTCAGAACGTGTTGCAAATCAGGTACTCAAGCATGTTCCCTATCTGTCCTGGTGGGTTCACAATCTTTCTAATGTACCTGGGACAGTGGAGGATTAAGCAACTTGCCCAGGGTTAAAAAGAGCAGCATGAGGTGCTGAGGCTGTAGCTCTAAGTGCTGTGCCACACTCTCCACATAGTTGAAGAGTAGGCAGACACATGGGTAGATTCTGGGCAGAGCATGAACAGGACTCTCAATTACATGTACAACTTATAGAATACTATTGTATGCATATCTCTGACATTTATGCATGATCATTTACACCAGTTCACACCTAAGTGCATATGTGCATATATACCAAATTATGCTAATGCCCTTTGCTAATGACTCATAGGTATCCAATTCTATAAATAATGTGATAGTATTTACACACTGAATACACATGGCAACATAGGACCCAATTTTTGGACCATGGGAGGCTTCAATCAGTGGTGGACCCAAAAAATTCAATCAGCATTGAATTTCCAGTCTATGTGAATCTGGCCCCTCTTGCAATCCAGGACATACAGAGTAAAGACAAACAAAGAAAAATCAGAACCATGGTCCAACCCCTGCGGCATACCCCAAGGATCACCTTTATCCCCAACACTCTTCAACCTCTACATTGCATCCCTCGGCACCTGCCTAGACAAATTAGGCTTAACCTCCTATAGCTATGCAGACGACATCACCATTCTCCTTCCTTTTGATCAACCAATGCCCTCTATGACAGACACATTACAAGAACACTAGAAAGATTCTAGTGGATTAAAGATCACAAACTGAAACTGAATCCAGACAAAACAAAATTCGTACTCCTCGAAAATAACAAATCCCCAACCATAACAAACCTAGTAATAAACTCTATCACATACCCCATTCAACCCACTCTAAAATTTCTGGGAATGATGATAGTCAGATGCTGCACCATGCAGCCCCAAAACAACAAAACAATACAGAAATCATTCATAGTCATGAGAAGGCAAGTTTGGAAATTCTTCGACAGAAAACAATTCCAGATCATGGTCCAGTCCCTAGTCCTAGGTCTTCTAGACCAGTGGTTCCCAACCCTGTCCTGGAGGACCACCAGGCTAGTCGGGTTTTTGGGATAGCTCTAATGAATATGTATAAGAGAAATTTGCATATAATGGAGGTGAAAGGCATGCAAATCTGCCCCATGCATATTTATTAGGGCTATCCTAAAAACCCGACTGGCCTGGTGGTCCTCCAGGACAGGGTTGGAAACCACTGTTCTAGACTACTGCAATATCCGCTATCTCCCCTGCCCCATAACCATGATAAAACAACTACAAATAGTACAAAACACAGCTCTGAGACTTATCTATTCACTGAGGAAACACGACCACATCACAGCGGCATACCTCGAATCACACTGGCTCCCAATACAAGCAAGAATACTATTCAAATTCTACTTTCTACTATTTAAAACCATAAGTGGAGACAGCCCAGCCTACTTGAACAACTGCCTAATCCAAACTACCACTACCAGACATGGGAGAACCCAAACACCATTCACACACCCTCCAGTCAGAGACATCAAATTAAAAAAAACTGTACAATGGCCTTCTAGCCACACAAGCAGCAAAACTAGACTACCAATTCTCCAATTTACTGATCATGACCCCAGACTACAAAACTTTCAGAAAAGAAATAAAAAGAAATCAAGAAATCCTTAAAGACAAACTAATACCCGCAAGAATCATCTCAATCCTCTGTAGCAATCCGCTCCACTATGTAATACCTCTGGAAATGTCTAAATAACTTCTTATGTAATCTGCCTTGAACCGCAAGGTAATTGCAGAATAGAAATCACTAATGTAATGTAATATTGGCGCTGACATAGCTGTTGCCTGGGCTAGCCACTGACCAGGTTATTCAGCAGAAGATAGCCAGCTATCTCCTGCTGAATATCAGTGATTAGCCAGCTCAACATTATTTAGCTGGTCAGGAATCATTCCAAGTCAGCTAAATAGCTCTGCACATCAGGCAGATAGTAAAGAATAAATAGCAGATAAAGATCTGCACAGTCCATCTAGTCTGCCCAACAAGGTGGCCAGAATTTAATCTGTAAGTCTGCCTAGGTTCCATTTCTTCATGATTGAGTACTGGTATACTTGATCTCTGACTTGCCCTGCCAATTTTGGGGCACAGACCATAGAAGTTTGCCTGGTCCTACTTCCCAACTACAGAAGTTACCATCGAAGCCTGCTCCAGTATTGATCCTGATCTGATTTTTGCCATGTACAGGTAAAGGTCTGCCAGCATTGCTCCTACTTCCCAACTTCTGAAGCTGCTGTCAAGCCTCACTCCAGCTATGAAGTCATTTAAATTTTGATTTAATTGGATTCCATCCTTTTTCTATATAGAGATCCTAATTTTTATTGAAACCACAGAAAGGTAGTACAGTCAAACCTCGGTTTACGAGTACACCGGTTTGCGAGTGTTTTACAAGACGAGCAAAACATTTGCAAAATCAGCACCTCGGAAACCGAGCTTGACTCGATTTATGAGCGCTCCCCCCACAATCCGATATCCCCCCGTGATCTGGCATCCCCCCACTCGCATCGCTCCCCCCATCACGATCTGGCATCCCCCACGCACCCAAACACATTGGCTTACCCCCGCTGTCTCTGCAATTCTCAGAGATCTCCGAAAATCTCAGAGAGAGGGAGAACTAGAAGGCCTTGAGCATGCGCAGATGCTCAAGGCCCAGCAAAAGGAAGATAGCAGATCTTCGGGCACTGGCACCATCATGTCCTGTGCATTGGTGCTGTTGTCAGTGCCAGATGGGGTAAGCCAATGTGTTTGGGTGGGTGGGTGCATGGGGGATGCCAGATCATGGTGGGGGCAATGCAAGCGGGGTGATGCCGGATCACAAGGGGTAGGTGGAGCAGCGCCGCTGGCCTCGGGAGGTGGGGGGTGGGTGGGAACATATCAAGCAAGTTTCCCCTAGTTCCTATGGGGAAACTCGCTTTATTATATGAGTACTTTGGTTTACGAGCAATGCTTCTTGAAAAATTATGCTCGTAAACCAAGGTTCCACTGTATATCAAATCCCATCTCCATTCCCTTTCCCATGCATTACTGAATTCTGTCACCATCATTATCTTCACAATACAAAACACAGAGCAAATAAACATAAAAAATAACAATAATGATCAAAACCATGCATATTACAAATCAAGAAAACATCAGAAACATACACATACACACACATATACAGTATATATGATTCGAATACAGGCATATATGCACATCTGTGTATACATACACATTTAAATACTAAAAATCCTCAATGCTATTCTATTAATACCTATATATCTTACATAGCATATATTGGACATGTGGGCATGTGAGAGTATGTGTACTGGTTAGTAGATGACGGAGTATGGGTACCTGTTTCCTGTAGTTTATCACATAAGCAATGCTGTGGAACAGTGTGGATATCTGCTTACCTCTTGATCAGTTAGCATTGCCAAGAACATATTACAGCAGAGACCATCTCACCTATATGTGACCAGCTGGGGCTGAACTTCTGAGTTCATGTAATGTGCATAAAATCTTGCAAAACCATCATATTTCTGGCACTGTGGCAGAAATGCTGAGTCATGCAGTGCCCTGCAAAGATCTCACCTTTCTGGGTTAAAGTCAGAGACTTTCCTGATCCTTTCAGAACACTGCATTGTGAAATAGTGAGAGGGACAAAGCCTCCACCACACTATATAAGCAAGGCTGCACATCAGGACTAGAGCTAGCTGGTTAGTAAGACAACAGACTTGGAGGACATCATCTACAGTGTTCATCTGGATCTTATGAATCATCTGCCTCCTGCTGTCCATCCATCTCTCCAGGAAACCTTGTTGCCAAATGGTAAACCTTCTATATTTGCAGCCTTTCTTCAGGTTTAGTGAGGGCTGGTGTGTGTATTTCATCTAACTGCTGGCAGGTAAGAATAGGTACCTTTCATTCTTCCAAGCTGCATAACTTGTATATAATTCTGATTTGCTCACATGTTTAGGCTAGACTGTACTGTAGATAAAATCTTCTCTTTTTTATACACATGACCTGGATCAATGCTTAATAGGATAGGGTTGTGTAGGGTTAGAACTTAGATCTGGGGAACTTAGTCCAAAATCCTACCTAAGACTATTACATATACTTTCTGTTCTCTCATTCCCTGGTTACTTGACATCAGGAACCCTGTAGGCTTCTCCTGCACCCGTGACTCAGTATCAGGTTATCACTTACAGATGGAGGGTCTACTAAGATAAGTTAACAGATAGGGTTTGAATATTTTGGGGTATGAGCTAACCTTTCTATCAGAGCTTAGGCTGTGTTAGGAATACTATGGTTATGGCTATCTTTATTTGATATTTCACCCATGGATATCAAAACATTTTACAATACATTAAATAGTAAGCAGGTTTTCTGAGTTTTTTTCCCTATCTGTCCCAGTGAGCTAACAATCTAAATAATACATTGGATCTTTCCCCACAGTATTTTATCTTTGTTCACAGTACACAGGATATCTACTGTATTTGGATAAACAATTCTGCTTTGGCAGTGTTCTCAGAAAGGACTTAGAGACAAGTTGTTTTCTGTTTCTGAGCAGTAATAAGCCAGAAGAGATTGCCTTAAAGCCAGGAACACCCTTTTGCTTCATGCTACTGTAATCACAGAGTCTCATTGACATGTAAGTAAGCTTGTATATTCTCTTAAATCACAGTACAGAATTTTAAAGTCGCGTTTCTGTGCTGTACATCTGAGAAGATTCTGTCAGTGGAACACTGTATCCTTGAGTAATTCCCTTTTAAAACTTCTGCATGTACTGAGAGAGATACTGTTAACTCTTTAATACACTGTTAAACACTGTTTCAAATGTCAGTGTTTTTATTGTATGCTGTAAATAATCCCTAGTAGCATACAGTGAAATTTATTTTTCAGTTTTGATTAAGAGTTATTTGTTTAATATTAAACAAGGTGGCATTCAAGATGGCAGAGATTACCCTCTAGGTTCATTATCTTCCTGTCACATTACTCCCTGATTATATTGATTATTTAATGGAGAATGTTATACTTAAAGGTCTCTCTGTTATACTTAAAGGTCTCTCTGTGCAGGACACTGCTGTTAGACTCAATATCAAGGTTGTTGATTTCCCAGACCCTTTGCTAACTGGCAGGTAACCCTTATAGAGTTTGGTATAAAAAGGGAGATCCTGATGAAGCTGCGTAGGCAACTCTTAGTTAGTAGGGGTATCCAGTGTTCAAATAGCATTGTGGAATTCCTCCAGACCATTGGTAGGATGGGGAGGGTATGGGAGATTTCTGGGGAAACCTGACAAGAGAATTTATCTTTGAGCAATTTAAAGGGAGCACCTTTGACATCCGTATACTAAGTCACACAGAATGTGAATTTGTGCTTCTGTCAGAATGGTCGCCTAATTTAGGCTCTCATTGACCAGTTAAAAGTCTCTCTTCACAGGGAAATAGTGTCTCAGAGATAAAGGAGGAAAGCACAAATGCTGACACCTCTGCACTTAATTCCATAGAGGTAATGGGACTTCAAGAGACTGATACTATTTCTGTGCCCCTGCCAGAGTGTGATGCTGAAGAGCCAGTCTCTCTTATAACTGGGGACAGCTTTGAGCGGAAATCTAGTTTTGTAACAAAGGCACAAGAGATTAATGGCCCTGGGAATAACATAGAGCAAGAGATAGCCACAGCTTTCCTCCCTCCTGGGGAAAATGATGAGCAAATCTATTGTTTCTGACTTTGATACAGATAGTGAAATAGTTTTGGATGAGGAAAGTTTCATTGTTAGTTCTGACACTATAGAACTTAATGAGTCTCTCCAATTTTCAAAAGCAGTCTCTGTTTTAAATACAGAAAAAAGTGATTGTGTGCTTGATCCAAAGAATTCCAAGAATCTGCCCATTGTAAGTGATAATTCCTTAGTGCAAGGTGCACTATATACAAAACTTTTACTTTACTCCCCTAAAATTTATGTAGTAGTGCAGCGAAGTGACACAGCTAAGCGGGTTATTTTTTTATTATTTCTTTATAAATGTCATAATACAAATACAAGAATCCTCTTGTTAGCTAAGCAAGTCAAAAGGGCAAGCTGTAAATCAGACATGAGTAGGCAGCAACACAATTATTCAAAGGGGGTGAGGAAAGAGATCTTTTAAGATTTTTTCTGTATGTGCTCAGAATTGAAATACAAGGATAATGGTTTTATTTCTGATGTTAGTGCAGTTCAGAGTCCAGGAACTGATTCTGTGTAGCTCCCTATCTGGAGTATTGCCACAAGAAACCCCTGGATTTCTAGTCACTCAATTTGGCTCTCCAGGCATATGCCAGAGATTCAATTCTTTGAGTGCCTTGTGTTCTCAGGTGTTAGAGAAATTTAAAAGGCCAATGCATTGTCATAAGCCACTATCTGAATTCATCTCTAGTGTAGATTGCTGATAAGGGGGGAGGCATAGGCAATTACGTGATTTCCATTATCTCTCTTGATTGCACCAATTAAAAAGAAAAAGATAGAGCCAGGAAGCAGCCAAGAATGTTACAGAATGTACCAGAAGGTTTTAAGTCAGTATCTCCATTCAAGCATGCAAAGATATCTGGGATGGCAAAGCTGCCTTCCCACATACATGGACCATAAATAAATTAATTTTCTTTTCCTTTTCTAGGGGGGAGCATGTCAGCCATGAAAGGAGTAAGACCTCATTGTGATAGTTAACAGAGAAATAACCTAGCTGAAGGGAAGAGATTTAAACTATAGCAAGTGATCTGATGCATAATAATGCATTCATGGTCTACATATTTTATCCTGTGTAAGGGGATTGGTCACCCTCAAGCCTGCCAAGATGTAGACAGATATAACTGTTAATAGTTCTAGGAATGAATTAATGAGGTACTGTTTGTTCTCTGAACCTCAACATGACTGACATGAACCTAAGTGTCTCTGTAATGATAAACAGGACATACGGAATCAAATCAGTCAAATGATAGGCACAGTGTACTTCCCAACCCACCGTATGTTATATGGAACTGCCAAAAATGCTCCAGCATTTATTATGGATAGGTTTACATTAGTAAGCTCTAGCAATTAATGACTCTTTTTGCTGTGTGTACACAGGTGTCTGAGGAAATGTTGCCCTGAGACTCCTGAAGGATTTGGTGACCTTGGGTTAAGAAGGAAAATTTAAACCTCTCCTCTCAAGCTACGTTCCGTTTTACAGGTTGAAGCAGTGTGTGACACTAAAGACCTCCAATTCTAAACCTCTGTCAAACACTAATCTCATTTGTTTGTTTCAGCCAGAAGCCAGACACATCCATCCTAAAAAATGAGGTTTTAAATAATGATTTTTTTCTCTCTCTCTCTCTTTGCAGAGCAGACTACTTTCCTGGTTTAGAGGGGGGGAGGATAGAAAGTTTAAAATGACTAATTTACTAAATCCTCTGATTTTAGAGAATATCTAACATTTATAAATAACTAATTGAAGTCAATAACATGGTATATTACTGTTTTAATTGTCCTATGTGTTGTCCTATGTCTTGGACAGTATTGTAAAGTTTTTCCTCCAACACTGTGTTTGATTGTTTTTTTTCTTACCCAGGTTTTCTTTCTTTTATGCAGATCTCAAAAAAGTGTTAACAAAGATAAAAACCCAAACACTTCCCCGTTCATTTGATCATTGCAAGAGGATGGGGGACAAATAAGCAATTGATGTGAAGGATAGACCTGCTTTTGGACTGAGAGAGCGCTCTTTGACATCTTCCTGGCCCCCTTTCAAACATCATCTTCCTGGCCCCCTTTCAAACGTGTTACAAAGACTGGCACAAACTGCCATCCTATAAACTGCTCAAATAATATTTTATAAACTAGCCAAAGGTTGAACGTGCTTTAAGTATTGTTTTGTATAATTAAGGAATAAATCTATGTTTTTAATGAATGTGTTATGTTCCTTCCTACTATATATATGCTTATGTGCTGAGAGACTTTATGGGAATGCATGATAACTTCAGTCTGTTACGTATCTGATAATGTTTGCAAACCCTGAGAAGAAGGCATATTTCTCAGCTGCATGATCATCGTATGTGACCTTGATTTCTCTCCCAGTCCTTGAGGGTCACCAATGGGTCATGAATATTCATGAGAGGGCTTTGCATAGAGTAGATGTCAGCGGAAGAGCTGATGGGGTTGCGAAGAGCACGTTGACCGCCGCAAACAACTTCTTCAATTAGAGGTATGGGGGAAGGGAATTGGGGCACACATGTGGAGGGGAGGAATGGGAAAAGGCGAGGGATGGAGAGGGAGGGGTGTATGCACCCCCACCAACATGATGCCCTGGACAGACTGCCCCCCTCTCTCCCGCTTACTATGCCACTGTCTCCAAAATTATACCAATTTTAACCCCCCTCCCAACACACACACTTTTACAGACCCATACAAGAAGTTTTTAGCACTGACCGGTGCGCTAAATGCATTCTCTGACAGTCATAGAGTTCCTATGAGCGTCAGAGCAGTATAGAGAATTAAGCGCGCCAGCCGGCGCTAAAAACCTCTTGCACGTTTTTGTAAAAGGGAGGGAGGTATATTGCAATGGGCCATCATATTTGAAGCATTTTTTGAACAGTAGTTTCAGTGTTTTAATATCAGTCCATATACGAAGGGCCAACCGAGAAAAGAATGATGCGGAACCATGAAACTTACAAGTTATTCCACACTTTTCTTGACACTTTTTGTTTTTATGATATGAAATAAAACGAAAAGTGTTAAGAAAGCCTTTCCACTCCACTCAGTATTGGGATTTTACCATGGGATGCCTCAGCGTGTCCCTCAGTAAGCCCTTTTAAACTGTGGGTAAGGCACATAATAATGCTTACCAGTTCACTTGCAAAAAAAATTTTCTCAAGGTTAATTTGTCTTAATTTGGGATTAAATTCTGCCTGCTGCTCTTTAATCATTGCTGTGGTAATAGAAGAAATGCTCTTCAGGTATTTTTTGTTTTTGAGCCCTTTTCTCCTGAGGCAGCATGATTTTGTGAAACAAGGCTCTTGTTGAGGAAGGGTTTAGTGTTTCATGCCATTGGCCTAGAGCAGTGGTTCACAGGCTTGTCCTGGAGGACCACTAGGCCAATCGGGTTTGTGGAATAGCTCTAATGAATATGCATGGAGCAGATTTGCATGCCTGTCACCTCCATTATATGCAAATCTCTCTCATGCATATTAATCAGGCCTATCCCAAAAACCTGACTGACCTGGTGGTCCTCCAGGACAGGGTTGGGAACCATTGGCCTAGAGTACTGGTGGAAACTGTGGAGAAAACAGTCTGGCTTGCAGTCTGGAACATGTGAGGGGTATGGCCATATGCCGGTGTGAGTGTTAGTCCTGCTCTCTTATAGCAGGCTTTTTGATCGTCCAAATAGCCATTTAGGACACTTTTTAGACTTTTTTATTATTATTATGAACACCATACTGTATAGGGTTACCAGATGCCCAGAGTTATCCAGGCATGTCCTCTTTTTAGAGGACTGTCCAGGCATCCAGTCAGCCCTGAAGAGACGGGGTTTGTGTGGGGCCAGGGATGGGGGGTGGAATGAGGTAGGGCTATGGGCAGAATGAGGCGGGGCTATGCATCCTCTTTTTTGAGGACAAAATCCAATAACTAGGCATACACTGTATCATACAGGGATAGTCACTTATTTTAGGAAAGTACCATCTCTGATTTTGAAATACTTATCTTTTTTTCTGACAAATGGAATGTTTGGCTGGCTTTACCCATGGCAAACTCTTTGTAATTAGGTATGAATGCCACAATGTTGCTTATTTTTGAAGTATATGGGCATCCCAAATGGCTGAAATGTGCTTGAAACGTCCCAAGTACCAATTTTGCAAAGGCAGAAAATGCACTATGTCTAAAGAACAAGGGGGCATGTTTTGGGTATATTTTGGGTGGGATTAGGGAGGGCCTTAAATATGGACATTCAAGAGCAATTACTAAAGGGGAAGAAACAACCATGTCTAAAATGAAGTCCATCCTTATTTAGACCTGTTTCAAGAACGTCCAGGTTACAGAAATGTGCTCTGATTCAGCAGTTGTTCACTGGCAGGATTAAGGCATGACACCTCCTTAATCCCCCAATGGTTATTTTCCTCCTCCCTCTCTCTTGAAACTGAAACCAAAGGGAGATACCAGGATCTATAACAGTTTCATGTTCAGCTTCTGCCCATCGCCTATGCTTTCCATCCATCCATCCATTGCTCCCGTCTTAAAGCGACTTGTCATTCTGTTTTCTTTTGCACTGTGCCCATACAATGGAATTCCCTTCCTCCTGATCTTCTGGCTGAAGTCTTACCCTAGATCAGTGGCTCCTAAACCTGTCCCGAGGGACCTCAAGCCAGTCAAATTTTCAAGATATCCCTAATGAATATGCCTAAAGCCTAAGCTTGGGGTTTTTTTTCAGTTAATTAAATAGCTGCCTATTGGATAACTCAAATTCTTAAAACCAGCTATTAAATATTTAATTCATAGAAACATAGAAATATAGAAAATGACGGCAGAAAAGGGCCATAGCCCATCATGTCTGCCCATACCAATGACCCACCCCCCTGACTTTACTCTCTTAGAGATCCCACGTGAATATCCCATTTTCTCTTAAAATCTGACACGCTGTTAGCCTCAATCACCTGCTGAGGTAGTTCGTTCCAATGATTGACCACCCTTTCGGTGAAGAAGTACTTCCTGGAATCACCATGAAATTTTCCTCCCCTGACTTTCAGCGAGTGACCTCTCGTGGTTGAGGGCCCTATAAGACAGAAGATATCATCTTCCACCTCTATACGGCCCATGATATACTTAAACGTCTCAATCATATCTCCTCTCTCTCTTCGTTCCTCCAGTGAGTACCGCTGCAATTTATTTAGCCTTTCTTCATACATGAGATCCTTGAGCCCCAAGACCATCCTGGTGGCCATTCGCTGAACTGACTCCATTTGCAGCACATCCTTCCAGTAGTGTGGTCTTCAGAATTGAACACAATACTCCAGATGGGGTCTTACCATGGATCTGTACAGCGGCATTATGACTTCAGGTCTTCTGCTAACAAAACCCCTACGGATACAGCCCATCATTTGTCTTGCTTTGGAGGAAGCCTTCTCCACTTGATTGGCAGCCTTCATATCATCGCTAATGATCACTCCTAAATTACGTTCCGCCGTAGTCTTGACCAAGGTCTCACCATTTAGTGTGTAAGTTCTGCACGGATTTTTTTTTTACCTAGGTGCATCACCTTACATTTTTTAGCATTGAAGCTTAGCTGCCAAGTCAATGACCACTGTTCCAGTAGTAGGTCCTGCATCATACTGTCTGGCACACTGCTTTTACCTACTATGTTGCATAGTTTGGCGTCGTCGGCAAACAGTGATACTTTTCCTCTAAGCCCTTGGGTCATATCTCCTATGAATAAATTGAATAGAATCGGGCCCAAGACAGAGCCCTGTGGTACTCCACTCGTCACGGCTGACGTTTTGGAGGGGGTACTGTTTACCATTACCCTTTGAAGACTACCGCTTAGCCAATCCCTAACCAATGCAGTAAGTGTATCCCCCAATCCCAGCGATTTTAGTTTGTTTAACAGCCTGCGGTGTGGAACGCTATCAAAAGCTTTGCTGAAGTCCAAATATATTATGTCCAGGGACTCCCTGGCATCCAGTTGTCTAGTCACCCAGTCAAAGAAGCCAATTAGATTAGATTGGCAGGACCTGCCCCTGGTAAATCCGTGTTGGTGGGGATCACGTAGATTTTCCTCGTCTAGGATATTGTCAAGGTTCTGTTTGATCAGTGTTTCCATGAGTTTGCTCACTATGGATGTGAGACTCACCGGTCTGTAATTTGCTGTCTCTGTCCTGCAGCCCTTTTTGTGGAGTGGAATTACGTTAGCCGTTTTCCAGTCCAGGGGGACTCTTCCCTTGCTTAGGGAAAGATTGAAGAGCACAGATAGTGTTTCCGCCAGAACTTCACACAACTCTCTGAGCACCCTGGGGTGTAGATTGTCTGGTCCCATGGCTTTGTTTACTTTGAGTCTTGAAAGTTCGTAGTAGACGCTACTGGGCGTAAACTTGAAATCTTGAAACAGATAATTTTGGCTGTCTCTTGTCCGTAGTTGTGGACCAGCTCCTGGCGCCTCACAGGTGAATACTGAGCAGAAGTATTCGTTTAGTATTTCTGCCTTGGTAGAATCAGATTCTGCGTAGTTTCTGTCCGATTGCCTAAGGCGTTCTATCCCATCTGTGTTTCTTTTCCTGTCGCTAATATACCTGAAGAAGGATTTATCTCCTTTCTTAATGTTCCGTGCTAGATCTTCTTCTGTTCGGAGCTTGGCCTCTCTGACTGCTTTTTTGACAGCTTTAGATCTTCTTTTGCCTCCCTCTTTCTAAGACGTTTGTAGGCGATAAATGCTTCTTTTTCCTTTTTAATGAGGTCCGAAATTTCGGTACTGAACCATTGTGGTCTTTTGTTTCTCTGGCGCTTGCTTACTGTTTTTATGTAGTGGTTTGTTGCTTCTTTCAGGGTGGATTTCAGAGTTGACCACATAGTTTACGCAAGTATTACCTGAATCAATTCAATTTTAATCTTATCTCCCACAGTTAATTTCATTACAGTACTTTTACAACTTACCAGTACTTAATTTATTAATAACTATCAGAATAATTTAGTCAGTGAACCCAATCCCCAACACTCACTCACTTTCCAACTTTCACACACATACTACAGTCATTGTGATTACTTTTATCTAAAACTGGATCTTGGTTAGTTCATGAGTTCATTAATCCATGATCATCTAGTCAGAGAGGCTTCAAACTGAGAGTTACACAACAGTCTAGCACAGGGGTGCCCAAAAGGTCTATTGCAAAGGCAATGTGAGTCGATCACGTCTTGTGTCGCTTTTGCGTTCTCCCTGTTCTCCAATGCCATAACAGGCCAGCAGCAACTTCCAAAGCACCAGGCAAGCCAGCCTTAAACCCTCCCCACAATTCTGATGTTGGAGAGGAAGTTCCTGCCATCGGGGGGAAGGCTGCTGGCCTGTTGTGGCATCAGGAAACAGGGAGAACTCAACCGTGGCGGTGGTTTGGGGGCCTGTTCCCAGATATCAGCGGTGGCCTGTTCCCAGATGTCAGCGGTGGCTTGGGGGCCTGTTTCCAGATGACAGCCCCAGTGGTGGCTTAGGGAGAAAGAAAGGGGAGACAGAATGAAAGGGGGGTAGAGAGACAGAAAGAATGAAAGGGGGGCAGGGAGACAGAAAGAAAGACAGAAAGAAAGGGGGCAGGGAGACAGAAAGAAAGACAGCAGAGAGAAAGAAAGAAAGAAAGGGGACAGGGAGACAGATGATCATGGACTAATAACAGATGGGCATTAAAGGATGGTCCAGCATTCAGCTGAATGCTTTATGAATTGAAGAACAGGACCATCATGAAAACAGACTGTGTTTAAGAAACTGTAATTTTCATGTGCTAGACCAGGGGTGCCCACACTTTTTTTGGCTTGCGAGCTACTTTTAAAATGACCAAGTCAAAATGATCTACCAACAATAAAATTTAAAAAGCACACTGTATGCAGAGAAAATATTCATTATCATTTATATTCGGGTTCTTTTTCAAAGAGGTCAAGGCAGATAACTTTAAAATATGCAATGTCACCTCAGTAACAACTATACAAAAATAGATAAATATACCCCCTCCCATTTTACTAAACCGCGATAGCTGTTTTTAGCACAGGGAGCTGCGCTGAATGCCCCACGCTGTCTCGATGCTCATAGGCTCTCTGCGCTAAAATCCACTACTACGATTTAGTAAAAAGAGGCCATTGTGCAAAATATAGACAGCAGATATAAATTATCAAAATCGACACATTTTGATCACTAAATTTAAAATAAAATCATTTTTCCTATCTTTGTTGTCTGGTGATTTCATGAGTCTCTGGTTGCACTTTCTTCTTCTGACTGTGCATGCAATATTTCTTCCCTCCTTTCTGCCTCCTGCATGCTTCGTCTCCTCCAGACCTCATTCAATTCTCCAACCATCTCTGTCCTTCCATGAGTCCATCTTTTTCTTCCTCCCTGCCTGTCCCCTGACACCCTACACACTTCATTCCCTCCCCCATTTCCTTCCTCTCTTCCTGCCCCCTTTTTCTTTTTTTCTCTGTCTTCTTACTTTCTTTCTCTCTGCTGTCTTTCTTTCTGTCTCCCTACCCCCCCTTTCATTCTGTCTCCCTGTCTTTCTGTCTCCCCGTTCTGCCTCGCTGTCTTTCTGTCTCCCCTTTCTTTCTCCCTAAGCCATCACTGGGGCTGTCGTCTGGAAACAGGCCCCCCCCCAAGCCACCGTCGATGTCTGGGAACAGGCCCCCAAACCGCCGTTGCCACAGAGTTCTCCCTGTTTCCCGATGCCGCAACAAGCCAGCAGCCTTCTCCCCGACGTCAACATCGGAGAGGAAGTTCTGGGTCAGCCGGAACTTCCTCTCTGACATCAGAATTGATGTCGGGGGGGGGGGGGGAAAGAGTCTGGCTTGCCCGGCACTTCGGAAGTTGCTGTTAGCCTATTGTGACGTCGAACAGGGAGAATGCAAAGGCAACGCGAGTCGCAATCGACTCACGTTGCCTTTGCGATTGATTGGTCGATTGTGATTGACCTTTTAGGCACCCCTGTGCTAGACTGTTGTGTAACTCTCAGTTTGAAGCCTCTCTGACTAGATGATCATGGACTAATGAACTCATGAACTAACCAAGATCCAGTTTTGGATAAAAGTAATCACAATGACTGTAGTATGTGTGTGAAAGTTGGAACGTGAGTGAGAGTGTGAGTGATGGGGATTGGGTTCACTGACTAAATTATTCTGATATTTATTAATAAATTAAGTATTGGTAAGTGGTAAAAATACTGTAATGAAATAAACTGTGGGAGATAAGATTAAAATTGAATTGATTCAGATAATACTTGTTTGTATTAAATATTTAATAGCTGGTTTTAAGAATTTGAGTTAAAGAATATGCATGAGGCAGATTTCCATGCCTATTAAGTCTATTATATGCAAATCTGCCTCATGCATATTCATTAAGGATATCTTGAAAACCCGACTGGCTGGGGGGTCCTCCAGGACAGATTTAAGAACCACTGCCCTAGATTTAAGGCATCCTTTAATGCCCATCTGTTCTCCCTAGAACTCAATTGCCATGACGGTTGGGTTGTCTTCCAGCCTAAGCAGTTCTGGCTTTTTTTAAATTATTCTCTCCCCTTTCTGTGTATTACTTTGTTAGATTTTCCAACTGTTCTATTGAAATTTGTAATTCCTTTCCTTTTTTTGTTCTGTTGTAAACCAGTTTGATTTTATTTGAAAAGTGGTATTATCCAATGTGCAATAAACTGTTATGGGTATTCTTAATAAAGCAGGAAGTAGGTCTGAGGAACAGCCTAGGCTCACAATTGCACAAAAAAAAGTTAAGTGAGATTTGAACCTGGATCCCTTGGTTTACAGTCCCCTGCACTAACCACTAGGCCAGTGGTTCTCAAACCTGTCCTGGTGAACCCCCAGTCAGTTGGGTTTTGAGGATTCCTTAATGAATATGCATGAGACAGGTATGCAAATATCTCTCATGCATATTCATGAGGGATATCCTGAAAACCTGACTGGACAGGTTTGAGAACTACTTTCCTAGTAGTTAGTGCAGGTGACTGTAAACCAAGGGACCCAGGTTCAAGTCTCACTTAGCTTTTTTGTGTAATTGTGAACCCTGCAGAAACATAAAAATATCTATTGTACCCATACATATAAGCCAACTGCAAGCCTAAAGGCTATAGTGATATACATTCAGGTAAAGAAGGTATGTTGCTGGTCCTGGAGGGCTCACAATTACAAAATAAAAGAGTTATAGTGGGATCTGAACCTGAATTCTTTGGCTCGCAGTTCACTGCCCCTCTGCTCTACATGGTTGTCTGTGGCCATTTTCAAAGAATACTGTCATTCAGATGTCCTTGTCCCTTGATTTCCCTGTTAATAAGTTGGACATTTCAGTTTGTAAAATGGATGCTCACTCTTCATGCTGGACATTTCCAGTGCATGGACATCTATTTGGTATGGTCTGACTTGGATGCCATTTTGAAAATGCCCCTCAATGTACAATATATTCAACATATCAATTCAAGTATGCAAATTGTGTGATTATGGTAATCGCCGTTATACAACAGCACCCCAATAAGAGCTACTCATCTTTCAAGAGACTAACGAATAACTTTATTCATACCAGTTCTCAAATATGGTTCTTTTTCAATGAAATCATTCAAGGAGCTAGAGGAAACTGATGTTAATGTGACACAGGAAGAATGGCAATCAAAGCATAAATCTTTCTTGGAAAACATGTTTCTTTTCCTTTATTGTATTTTACTGCACACACTTATAATCTCTTTCAGAGTCAGCTTTAAGTAAATTTAGCTAGGTTAACATTGGCAATGACCAAATAATTGTTTTTTGTTTTCATTATAGAATATGTGAAAGAAAGATTCAGATAAACAGGCAAGCGGGGGGCTGGGGGGGGGAGTTGCTGTTTCTTCTCATTACAATAGCTGACTACATGATAGATTTTTCACTAATCGCTGAAGGTAATTTCAGAATTATTATGGTATGCAATTTGATCTGTAAAGGTGAATGAATCCTCAGGAGTTTTCCTTTATTGTCTCGTCTATCCATGGGATATAGGTGGAAACTCGAACATAAACACCAGGCTTCATAGGTTGGGCACAGCCAAGACCCCAAGACGTCACTCCTTGCAGGATAAATTGATTTCCTTCAGGACAAACCAGAGGTCCTCCACTATCACCCTAAGAGAAAAGGAAAAGAAAGGTTCTTATAGCAGGTTCTACTGAATTCAAGTTTCAAGTTTATTAAAATATTTTTTTGACCGCTTAATCTAATTTCTAAGCGGTTAACATAATAAAATTACATGAAAACAAGTAATACAGTTACATTGAGACGTATATTAAAACAGGGAAAACGAGTTACTTACACAGACATATGGCAACTTAAAGGGCAGATGGGGAAGAACTACAATTGATATAGAATAGGCAAAACATAAATGGGTAAAACAATAGGTTAGGTAAAAATTATTTAAAAAGATTAAAGTTTGATTATAGACTTAGCCCTTAAAAGAGCATTTTAACAAAAAGCATCTTGGAATAGAAATGTCTTTAATTTTGTTTTAAATTGTTTTATATCAGATTCGTAACGAAGATATTAATTCAATATTCATTCATTTCATTGAGCAGGCACTGTTGTTAGCTTATGGCCTACAGCAGCTTTAACTATCTACAACGTACACTGAATTGTGATTGTTCTTCACAGAATACGATTGTACCTTTATTATATATAGTTAATTCTTTAACTACAGCAACTTCCAACATAAGCAAATATAGCAACAATAAAATAATAATAAAATATACAACATCAAAATAATAATCATGGATAAAACAAACCAATCCCTGGACATCAGCCCTTCTCCTCAAAATATTTCCTAAAAAATATGCTTGTTTACAGAAAATTTTAATAGTGATTAGCAAGCTTTCACAGTATGTCTGAGAGTGAAAATTAGAATGTTACCTTAAATTATATATCTTATTTATTTATTAAGGCTCCTTTTACAAAGGCGTGCTAGGGCATTAACACGCGCAATAGCGCACGTTAAATTCCCGAGCGTGCTAGCCACTACCGCCTCCTTTTTTGGAGACGGTAGATTTTTGGCTACCGCACGCTATAGCATGCAGTAATTTTGTGCGTAAGCTAAAAACCCTTCGTAAAAGGAGCCCTAAGATTTATTAACTACCTTCCCCCCCCCTCCTTTCACAAAGCCGTGTTAGCATTTGCCCCTCGGCAAGAGCATCCAAGCCCTTTAAATCCCTATAGGCTTCAGGGCAGTTTCCACAGTGGCCTGCATTAATCGGCTTCTATGAAGAGAATCACTTATAATGGAGTACAGGAGCTATATCTGATCATAAAAATCCCCCCCCCCCCTTTAATCAAACTGTGCTAAAGGTTTATAGCAGGGTTGTCAAACTCAATCACATTAAGGGGCCAAAATCCAAAACAGACTAAGTCACGAGCCAGACCCCGCCCAATCTCCACCACAGACCCCGCCCCCATAATAATACTAATTATAACACCATTTTTCCATTCATTTTTCATATATATACACACAATATAATCTTATTAACACATAATGGTAATGGTTAACCACAAAATTAAACTACACAAAACACACTGTATGCTTCTCAACATTCATTCCTACCAGAACACAGATAACCCCTATGCAAATACGGGACCAAAAACTAAAAGTACTAATATATTTTTAAAAAACACCCTAAGATTCAAGATTCTGCATGCAGTACAACTCCCAGAGAAAAAGAAACAAATCTATTTCTTCCTGAGCAGTGCAAAAGATAGACAACAGATTAAAATGCTCAAAATTAACACAATTCAAACACTAATTTGAAAATAAAACCAGTCCCCCTACCTCTGTTGTCTCCCTCCCTCCATGCTGTGCCTCCCTCCAGCGAGTGTCTAACCTTCTGGCCGGCTCCAACCTGGTCGTTTTATGTGGCCCATGGTCCGATGCCACCCGGTGTCATCTTGTTGCCAGCTCCCTCCTCCTCACAGCCATAGTGTGCATGGTGCCACATGCAGCGGCAACTCGTGCGTCCTGCACCTGAACTGGAAGCCTTCTCTCTGACATCACAATGTCAGAAGGAATGCTTCTGGATGAGGTGTGGGACACGGCTCCGTGCACATTATGGCTGTGAGGAGAGAGCTGGCCACAAGGTAAAACTGGGGGCATTGGACCACGGGCCGCATAAAATGACCAGGCTGGCTGGATTTGGACTGCAGGCCTTGAGTTTGACACTTGTGGTTTATAGCGTGGGCCAGTGAGGTAAGTGCTCATAGGACTTCTATGAATGTCTGAGCATTTATGGCACCAGCTCGTGCTATAAACCTCTAGCGCAGCTGGATAAAAGGGACCCTTTTCAAAGAATACTATCATTCAGATGTCCTTGTCCCTTATTTTCCCTGTTAATAGTTTGGACATTTCAGTTTGTGAAATGGATGCTCAATGTTCATGCTGTTATTAAAAGATATGGCTCTTTAAATTCCAGAATACAATATATGCAATGTCCAATCAAAATTCCAGCAAACACACTTGTATATATACAGTGGTACCTTGGTTTACGAGCATAATTTGTTCCAGAAGCATGCTCGTAATCCAAAGTTCTCGTATATCAAAGCAACTTTCCCCATAGCAAGTAATGGAAACTTGGACAATTCGTTCCACATCCCAAAACTAGGACTCTGTTGCAAATAAAAGCTCATCCTTGTCTACAAACTTTCAGTATCTATTGCAGTACACCCCCCCCCCACCCATACCGAAGAACACAGCATCAGCCGCTGGCCCCTGAACAGCTTTCCCTCCTCCCTCTGTGCACTATTGCTTAAGAAAGCCTTCCTTTATCTCCAGCCCGCCTCTTTTTCTCCTCTCTAAGCACAAACCAGCCCCCTTGCTGCCAACCCACCTCCCTGGCTCTGATGCCAAGCTTAACCCACCCACAACTCTAGAAAGAATATCACCAACACTTACACCTGGCAGCTGCCTGCGCACATGCAGTGGGTGGATGGTTTCTCCCTTCCACATTTAAGCGCTGCCAACATTCAAACCTGGTGTGCAAAATTAATGAGGGCGACATCAAGTGAAGCACTCCAGTGGGAGAAGTTGTATTGGGCGGGGAAGCTCCTGTGCTTCTCTCCAACTTCCAGCTAACACGTTTTTGGAGAAGCCAGCCCAGCGCTCCAAGCCACGTCCATGATGTGGGCCAATGGCAGAGAGGCTGGAAGTGAGTTGGGAGGGGAGCTAATAATCGCGGCCAGCATGCTGCAGCTGAAGAACACGGAAAGCAGCCCCACAGCCCTGCTGCCAACTGAGATCGATATCGTGGAGGTGCCCTTTACTCCCCCAGGTCCCCCAGCTCCACCCTATGGCCCTTAAACATCTGCAACCCGATCCCGCAGTACTTTCTGTTCCGGGTGAGTACTACTCTCTGCCGCAAGCCTCCTGCTCCTCTCGTCCGGTGTCCGCTAGAGGTAAGGGTTTGGGGATGGGCCGCAGGGGGAAAGAATCCAGATCTCGGGGTGGACTCGCTCACTGATCGAGTCAATGCTCGTTTTGCGAGTTAAAGTTTGCTCGAGTGTTTTGCTCATCTTGCAAAACATTCGCAAACCGCGTTACTCACAAACCGAGGTTTGACTGTATATTGTTATAGAAAATGAAACAGAAAATGATGGCAGAAAAGGGCCACGGCCCATCAAGTCTGCCCACTCTAATGACCCACCCCCCTAATTTCTTCCATGAAGAGATCCCACATGCTGATCCCTTTTTTTTTTTTTTAATCTGGCACACTGCTGGCCTCAATTACCTGCAGTGGAAGATCATTCCAATGATCAACCATCCTTTCGGTGAAGAAATACTTCCTGGTGTCGCTATGAAATTTCCCACCCCTGATTTTCAACGGATGCCCTCTTGTTGCCGTGGGTCCTTTAAGAAAAAAGATATCTTCTTCTACCTTGATATGGCCCGTGACATATTTGAACATCTCAATCATGTCTCCCCTCTCTCTGCGTTCCTCGAGTGAGTATAGCTGCAACATACCCAGCCGTTCCTCATACGGGAGATCCTTGAGTCCTGAGACCATCCTGATAGCCATTCGCTGAACCGACTCCACTCTCAGCACATCTTTTTGATAATGTGGCCTCCAGAATTGTACACAATATTCCAGATGAGGTCTCACCGTGGATCTGTACAACAGCATTATAACTTCGGGCTTTCGGCTGATGAAACTTCTTCGGATACAACCCATCATTTGTCTAGCCTTGGATGAAGCTTTCTCCACTTGATTGGCAGTCTTCATGTCTTCACTAATGATCACTCCCAAGTCTCGTTCTGCTGCAGTCCTTGCTAAGGTTTCACCGCTTAGGGTGTAAGTTCTGCATGGATTTCTGCTGCCAAGGTGCATGACCTTACACTTTTTGGCATTAAAACTTAGTTGCCAAGTCATGGACCAATGTTCCAGTAAGAGTAGGTCCTGTGTCATACTGTCGGGCACTGTGCTTTAGCCTACTATGTTGCATAGTTTGGCATCATCAGCGAATAATGTAATTTTACCTCGAAGCCCCTGAGCCAGGTCCCTTATGAAGATGTTAAATAGGATCAGGCCCAAGACCGAGCCCTGCGGCACTCTACTGATCACCTCTGACGTTTCGGAGAGGGTACCGTTCACCACCACCCTCTGAAGTCTACCTCTTATATTCTTATGATCCTCAGAGGGCTAATGTTCATCCTGGGCATTTTCATTGTATGGACATCTATTTGGTATTGTCTGACTTGGAATATCCTTTTGAAAATGCCCCTCAATGTACAGTATAGTCAACATATTACATTGCATTACATTACATTAGAGATTTCTATTCCGCCATTACCTTGCAGTTCAAGGCGGATTACAAAAGATTTATAAATGGGGGTTACAATAGAAGAATAATTGTCATTTCTAGAGTTGTAAAGAGTAGATAATTTGTCATTTCTAGAGTTGTTAAGAGTAGGTGAAGTTAGGACTGTTTCAGGAATTTCTTGAAGAGTATAGTTTTTATTTCTTTTCTGAAAATCTTGTAGTCTGGGGTGGTTATCAGTAGGTTGGAGATTTGGTTATCTAGTTTTGCGGCTTGAGTGGCTAGGAAGCTATCGTATTGTTTTGTCTTCTTTGATCGGGGGAGGTGTGAATGGGGAGTGCGTTTTTCTATGTCTGGTTGAGGTTGCATGGATGAGGCGGTTGTTTAGATAGGATGGGCTGTTTCCGTTTAGGGTTTTAAATAACATGCAGTAAAATTTAAATAGTATTCTTTCTTGGATTGGTAGCCAGTGTGAGTTGATGTAAGCTTCTGTGATATGATCATGTTTCCTCAATGAGTAGATGAGTCTCAGAGCTGTATTTTGGATTGTTTGTAGTTGCTTGGTCATAGTGGCAGGGCAGGGGAGGTAGAGGATGTTGCAGTAGTCTAGCAGTCCTAGGATTAGGGATTGCACTATAAGCTGGAATTGTGTTCTTTCAAAGAATTTTCGGACTTGTCTCATATTTCTCATTATTGCGAAGGATTTCTGTATTGTTTTATTTATTTGCGGTTGCATAGTACAGCATCTGCCTATTGTCATTCCTAGTAGTTTTATGGTGGTTTGGATGGGATAGTTGATTGAGTTAAGTTCTAAATTGGTTATGGTTGGGACTTTGTCATTTTCGAGGAGGATGAATTTAGTTTTATCTGGGTTGAGTTTCAGTTTGTGATCTTTCATCCAGGTCATAACTGTTTCTAGTGTTCGATGTAGTATATTTGTCATGGTGGTCTTTGGCTGATCATATGGTACGAGGATGGTAATGTCATCCGCATAACTATAAGTAGTTTTGCCTAGATTATCCAGATATGCTCCGAGAGAGGCAGTGTATAGGTTGACGAGAGTAGGGGATAGTGGGGATCCCTGTGGTACGCCGTAAGGGTTTGACCAAGGTTCTGATTTTTCTTTGTTTGATTTTACTCTGTAGGTTCTGGATTTTAGGAAGCCTTCAAACCAAGAGTATACTTTATCTGAGATACCTATTGCAACCAAGATTTGCAGAAGGATGTTATGGTCAACTAGGTCAAATGATGCAGTCAGGTCCAATTGTATGAGAAGCATTTTTTTCCTGTGCTAAGGTGTTGTCTGGCTGTGTCCATAAGGGAACCTAGTAATGTCTCTGTGCTGAAGTTGGTTCTGAAGCCAAATTGCTTGGGGTGGAGTAAGTTATGGTCATCTAGATAGTTTGTGAGGAGTTTGGCTACTAGGCCTTCTGTAATTTTGACGTATAGCGGTATTGAGGCAATAGGTCTGAAGTTGGATGGTTGGTCTGTTGGTCCTTTTGGGTCTTTTTGAATTGGGGTAATGATTTCGCTGAGGTCAGTAGGGAAAATGCCGTCTGTGAGCGTGGTTTGTATCCATTGCAGAAGTAGAGTACGGAATTTGACGCTTGAGGAAGTAAGGAGATATGATGGGCAGTGGTTGAGGTCACAGGAGGCATGGCTGTATTTTTTGTAGAGTTTATTGAGTTCGGACAATTGTATGTTGGGGAATTGAGACCATGTTCTGTCTGCTGCAGTTGATTCTTTTTCTGTGGGGTGAATTGTGATTTCGTTTAGGTGGGATGGGGTAAAATTGAGGGTGGCTCTGGCCTTAGTAATTTTGTTCTTGAAGTGATCTGCTAAGAGGGTAGCTGAGGGGGGTGGGGTATTGTTAGTGGTCGTGTAGGGTTTTGTGTCTGTTAGGTCTTTTAATATTTGGAATAGTTTTTTGGTATCTTGGGTTTCTGTGCCTATAAGATTTGTGTAGTGAGTTTTCCTCTTGTCTTTTAGTAGAAGTTTATATTGTTTGTTAATTTTTTTCCAGGCGATTTTCGTTTGATCTAGGTTTGTTTTCCTCCATTTTCTTTCTAATCATCTGCATTGTCTTTTAAGTTGGAGCAGTTCGTTGTTAAACCATTGGTCTGATCTTCTGCTGGTTCTAGTTTTGGTTTGTAGTGGGGCTAGTTCATCCAGGATGTTGGTGGTCAGATTATTCTTGTGAGAGATGAAGTCTTTGGGGTCGCAGTCCTGGAGTGTTTCATCTATTTTTGTCCAGAATGCGGTTGGCTCAATATGTTTACATGAGGTGTATGTTATTTTTTCGGATTTAGGTGTAGTTTTGTTCTTGGTCCATTTGATGTTGAAATTGTAAGTGTAGTGGTCTGACCAGAGGGATGGGGACCAGGTTCCATTGGGTGTTTGAATTACTGGGGTGGTTGGTTGATGGGTCATGAAGGCTGCAATGTCAAGTTGATGTCCTTTTTCATGAGTGGTTTGTGGGTTTAGGATTTGGAAGGATAAGGCATTGAGAAATGATAGACAGTTTTTTGCTGGTGTGGATGTTAGGTCTTCTAGGTGAAGGTTTAGGTCTCCTAGGATAAGGTTATATTCTGCTGTTAAAGAGTTTTGGTAAATGAAGTTTTCAAATTCAGGTCTCACTGTGGTCCAGTTACCTGGTGTTATATAACAGAGCATGCAGTTTAGTGAGTTTTTTTAGTGTGGTGCTTGTGAGATGACAGGCAAGGAAGTCCATTTGTGTGGTGGATGTTTTTTCTAGTATATTTAGGGTTAGGGAGTCCTTGATTATTATTGTTAGTCCTCCTCCTCTTTTTTTCTCTCTGCAGGTCACTGTTATTTTGTACCCCTGAGGGCATACCTCTGTTATTCTAGGTTCTACGTCTGAGGTTAACCAGGTTTCTGTGAGGAAAAGGCAGTCTAGGTTTTCGTTTTTTATCTAATTTTTTATATGTTCTGTTTTAGATCCTAAGGCTCTGATGTTTATATAGGCACAAGTTAGGGTAGTGATATCTGTTTGATGATTGTGAGTCGTTTCAGGATAGATGTGTGTTTTAGGAGGAGGTTGAGGTTTGGTCTTGGGAAGTGTTGATCTCCTTCTCCAGGTTAGGGTGATGGGATGTTGAGTGCTGGTTTGGTGGTTCGAGTTTCTTATTATAAGATTTCTCTTGTTGTGGTATTGGAAATTGGTTGCAAAGGAGCTTGTGGGTGTGGTGGATAAGTTGTTTGCTACTACTTTCCAACTGGTAATGAGGAGGATTATCAGTAGGGTGGCTTGAGTGTGTGTTTGTGGGGATAGCTTCATTTTTGGTGGCAGGGGGTAGGGGTCTGGATGGTTCAGAGAGCCGCCTGTCCTGCTGTTATCGGTGAGGGAGATATATCTCGCTGTTGTGTGGGAGATAGGTCCTGCTGTTAGCCTATTCAAATGATTGAGCTGCGGGGGGCTTCGGGGGCGGAGCTGGTCTCCCACGCGGTCCGAAGTCCCTTCCCTGCAGCGGGAGGGCTGGCTTGCGTTGGGGCAGCTCCCAGTGGCAAGAGAGAGAGCTGTGAGTCGCAGGGGGCTTCGGGAGACGGAGCTGGTCTCCCACGCGGCCCGATGTCCTTTCCCTGCAGTGGGAGGACTGTTTTGCGTTGGGGCAGCTCCCGGTTTCAATGGAGCTGCTCTGAAGAGAAGAGGCGGTGAAACTGTGATCTACAGGGGGCTTCGGGAGGCGGAGCTGGTCTCCCACGCGGCCCGAAGTCCCTTCCCTGAAAATTATGTGATATGGTAGTTGCCATTATACAAACAGCATCCCGATAACAGTCACTGATCTTTCAAGAGACTAATGAATAACTTTATTCATACCAGTTCTTAAATATGGCATCTAAATGCCAATTTTCAGATGTCCAAAGTAAGAATACAGCTTCTAAAAATAGCCACCTGTATGACTGAGGTCACTGCTATTAGTTTTAAGGGTTTATTCCTAACTGGTTGCTTTGTGTGGTCCAATCCAATCCAGTCCTTGGTCTTATACACCGATTTATCCCAACACGGGCTCAATTTGGTTTACAAAAGATTAAATAAAATGACATGGAATATATGATATTAAAATACAAAAATCATCATTTGCAATCCTTATTTATGTTGAAGAATCAAGGTGATTTAACTGGCCAGAAAAAGGCTCCTGGTTGGTTAAATTGCCTGTTTGGGATTAACTGGACATTTTTTATTGGCATTTCACAGGAGAATGCTGCCAAAAATATCCACTTAACACCTATGCCAAAACAACTATTTTGGGGTATTCCAGGGAAGGACTCAGCACTTGGCCAGTTAAGGGCTGAAATTCAGATAGTCACAGAAAGAGAGGAACCCTTTTGATGACTGGTCCAGATGATTACCTTCAGAACCAGTAGACAATGTGCTGTTGCATGGGTTTCTCTTACCTGACAGCTATCAATACCACCATGAATGTGTCCAGCACACAGTTCGGTAGATTTAACTTTTCCACTCAGAAATTCAGGTCGGTTGCACACTTTGTTCTCAATGACTGGGAAACCAGCTTCTTTTAATACGCCGTCTCCCCCGGTACCTACACTCAGAGAAAATCATGCATGAAACAGAACAGTTTTCCAACAGTTACTCAGAAGCTTAAGGTTTCAAGTGAGATATTTTCACATGATACTATTAAAAGAGGGAAATCAGAGGAGAAAGGATAAAAACTTTGTAGATGGCATCAAACAGATCTCCCAGCCATGAAAAACTATGCAAGTATTTTACAAAAGGCTTGTATATTTGGTGCCACACACTCAAGAAAATGCTATTTTATAAATGAACACATTCAAAATGAGCGATATCAATAGGAGTTTTGAAACTATAAATAGTGCAGTGAGATAATTAAATTTGCTGATGACACAAAGTTGTTAAATCATAAGAGGATTGTGAAAAATTGCAAAAAAACCTTGTGAGACTGGAAGACCGGGCATCAAAATAGCAGATGACGTTTAATGTGAGGAAGTGCAAAGTAATGCATGTGGGAAAGAGGAACCCGAATTATAGCTATGTGATGCAGGGTTTAACGTTAGGAGTCACTGCCCAGGAAAAGGATCTAGGTGTCATTGTTGAGGATACATTGAAACCCTCAGCTCAATGTGTGGCGGCAGCGACTTAGAAAGCAAATAGAATGTTAGGAATTATCATGAAAGGATTCCGGAACTTGGAGACATAGGAAATGGCTGTGTAGCTGTTGAGCTCTCATCCCTGGGCACCCTTTTGTTGGTTTTCAGCTTTATAATTTTTCTCCTTAAAAGCAGAAAGTCTGAAATTGTTCAACTAATGACTTCTAGTAAACAATTTAAGCCTGAAACAACTTCAAAATCAGGTGGAAAGGCTAAGAGACTGAAAGAGGATCCATCCACTCCTATTAAGACTCACCTGCCTGTGGACGCTCTAGATATGATTGAACTATTAGAGGAGCTTGCCAGCATAGCTATTGCTAGCAATCAGCATTTTCAGTTGGCAGAACTAATGTCAGCAAAGGCCTATGGGAAATTATTTGACTATGGAATGTTGATGCAGAATTCTGTGCTCCTGCACAGAATTCACATACATTAAGCATCCAGCCAGACTAGATTGTTTATCAAGAAGATAGGCTGCTTGAATGGGACAAAGAAGCCAAAGACTAATCCCATCTACCATGCCTGCAAGTATCACACCTTCCTTATCAATTAAATTAACCATTGTTTCAAACAGTTTACAAATTCTAAACAGAAACATACTGGGACATACAATAGTTTCTATATTCAGAATAAGATTCCAAGCTATAAAAGCCTCCTCTCTGCAACACACAAGGAGCTCTCTCTTTCTCTGTCTATCTCTATGTTTATTCTTCTCTTTATCTATGGAACCCAAAACTTAGACCATCACCCCATCCCCCTTTCTCTCTCTCTGGCTCTCCTTAGAACTTCAGACTCTCTGTCTCTTTGTCTCTGAACTCTGTAAGGCAGGGAAACTGCTTTGCTCTCTACTTAATTATAATGCTTAATTGTAATGCTTATAAATATTGCTTTTCTGTAAGCCTATTTCTATAATATATTCTTTATGCAATCACCTCTGGCTGTGTTTCTTATTGGATTCTACTCCTGGTGAATCTTCTGTGAGGGAACTGAACCTGGGACCTGGCGTGTGTAAGGGCGCCTCTCACATTACCCCTACCACCTAATATTGTGGGGGCCACGGGGGCCACACTAACAATCCTTACAGAGCTGATAAATATTAGGTCAGCTTTGAAGGATGTCACAGAGTAGATGGTGGCAGTAACGGTGAAGGAAGAAGTGGCAAATCTGGGAAACAAAATGGATATGGTTAATGCCAGAATGGATCAGATGGAGACCAGAATGGAGCAGCAGCACTGTAAAAAGGATCATAAGGTCTTCAAAGAAATGGAAAAAATGGATGACAGATTATGAAAACCGTGTGAGAAAAAAAAATGTGAGGATCCTAGGTTTAAAAGAAGAGGTGAAAGGGAAAAATATGTTGTCTTTCCTGGAAGAAGTGATTCCAAAAATACTCCCCCTAAACTTAAAGGTGCCTCTGGAAATAGCGAGGGCACATAGGATCCCAGGAAGGAGACCTCACAGCCAGGTGAAACCTAGACCAGGGGTGGGCAATTCCTGTCCTTGAGAGCTGGAGCCAGGTCAGGTTTTCAGGATATCCACAATAAATATGTATGAGATGGATTTGCATGCACTGCCTCCTTGAGATGCAAATCTATCTCATGCATATTTATTGTGGATATCCTGAAAACCTGACCTGGCTCCGGCTCTCGAGGACCGGAATTGCCTACCTCTGACCTAGACCAGTAATTTTTCGCCTGCTACGTTTCCAAAATATTTTAGAAATTTTAAGGGTGGCAAAAGAGACAAAAATTCTGTCTTATAAGGATTCAAATATTATGTTTGTCCCAGATTTTGCAAGTGCGACAGTGCATCTTCGCAAACAATTTCTACAAATAAGGCAACAATTAAAGGATATAGGGGCAACATATGGGCTTTACTATCCTGCTCTCATGAGGGTTACTTACAAAAAGAAATTCTACCAGTTTGAAGACCCTGAAAAGTTAAAGGAGTTTTTGTCCCAACAAGAAACACTGATGAACTAATTGGTTGATCCTGACAGCTGTAATTGTGTCTTTATATACTGATTTCTCTGGATATTGGGGAGTTTGAAGATGAATTTAACATTTAATGTTTTTTATTGTTTATTTTATATGGATTTGGTCATTTAACTGCTTCCGATTTTTTTTAAAATTTTTTTAACTGTCATAGAACCACGAAGACAGTTTGTGGGGTTTTTTTTTTTTTAAAAAAAAGGCCTTCTGATGGGAGAAAATTTTATTTCTAAGGAGAAAGTTCTAGCCCACTAGATCAATTGGAAGTCAGTGACGAGGGGAGAGGTGGGCGGAGCTGGCAATGTGGCCTACGGTAAGCAGTGGGTGCCTTTTAATGTTTAAAGATCGGATAAGTGCTTAATGAACATTAAAGATCAAGGTTCAGTCTGCATGTGGCCATTGCCCCCTTACTCACCTTCATTCCGTTTCCTCAGTTGGTGGCCCCTACTTCTCCGACTATGGCCCACATCCGTCTTTGGCCTCCTCTTCCTCCTGATGTCCCACCTCTTCCCGCTGACCTATGCGCAGATGGACAAGTTCTATGAGCGCTCTTTTCTCTACCACCTCTTCTACATGGCGCCAACCTTCTTTGTTTTCTGCATGCATTTCTACATGGCCTGGATATTTGCTGAATGCGGCTGCATCACTGTGGCCTTCGGTTCTTACCCTGCTGCGGTCGTCACGCCCCAGAGGTGAGCCGACTGTGGATTATGTCTGCTGAGAGGTCCCCTGAGGGCAATCTCCTATTTCCTGTTTGTGACTGCTGTTGTTCCTGCTAGCAGAGAAAAAGAAGGGCCATGATCACCATGGAGGTGGGGTGCCGGTGCTGGATTGTCTGGGACTAGAGGCCCTGGTACCTGGCGCTACCTTCCTGCTTCTCTTCCTTTTGTGTTTCAGTTCCTGAGGCTGTTGGAGGCAACGGCTGGCCTGAAGGAGTGCGAGGAGTAATGTGTAAACAGAGCGTAAAACACCTCCAGTGGTCAGTGTCTGTGCGAGCCTGGCTGGATGGGAGACCAGTACCAGCACTGCGGAGGCTACTTCAAGTAAGTACCAGAGAAGTTGAAGGCCTGCCCGGATTAAAAATGAGGGCTGTATGCTGCTTTCAAGAAAAAAAACACACAACAACAACAAAAAAAAGAATACATAAGAACATAAGCAATGCCTCCGCTGGGTCAGACCTGAGGTCCATCATGCCCAGCAGTTCGCTCATGCGGCGGCCCAACAGGTCCAGGACCTGTGCAGTAATCCTCTATTTATACTCCTCTATCCCCTTTTCCAGCAGGAAATTGTCCAATCCTTTCTTAAACCCCTGTACTGTACTCTGCCCTATTACGCCCTCTGGAAGCGCATTCCAGGTGTCCACCACTCGTTGGGTAAAGAAGAACTTCCTAGCATTCGTTTTGAATCTGTCCCCGTTCAACTTTTCCGAGTGTCCTCTTGTTCTTTTATTTTTCGAAAGTTTGAAGAATCGGTCCCTCTCTACTCTCTCTATGCCCTTCATGATCTTATATGTCTCTATCATATCCCCTCTAAGTCTCCTCTTCTCCAGGGAAAAGAGACCCAGTTTCTCCAATCTCTCAGCATATGAGAGGTTTTCCATCCCTTTTATCAAACGTGTCGCTTTCCTCTGCACCCTCTTGAGTAACGCCATATCCTTCTTAAGGTACGGCGACCAATATTGGACGCAGTATTCCAGATGCGGGCGCACCATCGCCTGATACAATGGCAGGATAACGTCTTTCGTCCTTGTTGTAATACCCTTCTTGATTATGCCTAGCATTCTATTTGCTTTCTTAGCAGCCGCTGCGCACTGTGCCGTCGGCTTCATTGTCATGTCCACCATTACCCCCAAGTCCCTTTCTTGGTTACTCTCATTCAATAATATCCCTCCCATCGTATAGTTGTAGCTCGGGTTTCCGCTTCCCACATGCAATACTTTACATTTCTCAACGTTGAACTTCATCTGCCATCTCGCCACCCATTCCCCCAGTTTGTTCAAGTCCCATTGCAATTCTTTGCATTCCTCTTTAGTCCCAGCTCCACTAAATAGTTTTGTATCGTTCGCAAATTTTATTATCTTACACTTCGTGCCTGTTTCCAGATCATTTATGAATATATTAAATAGCAGCGGCCCGAGCACCAAGTCCTGCGGAACACCACTCGTGACCCTCATCCAGTACGAGTAGCAGCCCTTCACTCCTACCCTCTGTTTCCTACCCGCCAACCAGTTTCTGATCCATCTATTTACGTCTCCGTCCACTCCATGGTTCTTCAGTTTCTGGAGTAGACGCTCGTGAGGCACCTTGTCAAAGGCTTTTTGGAAATCAAGGTATATGATGTCTATGGGGGTCTCCTCTGTCCATCCATTTGTTAATTCCTTCGAAGAAGTGCAATAAGTTCGTTAGGCACGATCTCCCCCTGCAGAAACCATGTTGGCTTGTTATCAGAAGTTCGTTTCTTTCCAAATGTTCATCGATGTGTTCTTTAATCAGTGCTTCCGCCATTTTCCCCGGAACCGAGGTCAGACTCACTGGTATGTAGTTTCCCGGGTCACCTCTTGATCCCTTTTTAAAGATAGGCGTGACGTTGGCTATCTTCCAATCCTCCGGGATCACGCCTGTTTTCAAGGATAGGTTGCAAATTTGCTGCAGTAGTTCCGCTATCTCCTCCTTTAATTCCTTCAGAACCCTTGGATGGATTCCGTCCGGACCCGGGGATTTGTCAGTTTTAAGTTTTTCTATCTGCCTGTGTACATCATCAAGGCTCACTTCCATGGATGTTAATTTTTCTGCTTGATTTAAAATTGAATATTTGCTCAGGTTCCGGTATGTTGGTTGTGTCTTCGTTTGTAAATACAGACGAGAAGAACATGTTGAGTCTTTCTGCGACTTCTTTCTCCTCCTTCACCACTCCCTTCCTGTCTCCTTCGTCCAGCGGTCCTACCTCCTCCCTAGCTGGCTGTTTCCCTTTAACATATCTGAAGAACGGTTTGAAATTTCGTGCCTCCCTAGCTAGCCTCTCTTCATACTATGTTTTTGCTTTTCGAACCACACGGTGACATTCTCTTTGATACGTCCTGTGCTCCTTCTGGTTCCCTTCAGTTTTGTTCTTTTTTCATTTCCTGAATGAATTTTTCTTATTGCCTATCGCTTCCTTCACTATTTTAGTCATCCATATCGGGTCTTTTGTTCGACTTTTTTTGCACCCCTTTCGGAATCTGGGGATGTGCAGATTTTGTGCCTCGCTCACCGTGTCCTTGAAAAAAGACCAGGCATGTTCTACTGTTTGCCATTTTTTGGAAGTGTTCCTAAGTTTCTTCCTTACCATTTTCCTCATTGCTTCATAGTTTCCTTTCGTGAAGTTGAAAGTTGCCGCTATGGTTCTCTTTCCGTTTGGTATTCTTACTTCAACTTTGAACTTGATCATATTATGATCGCTGTTTCCCAACGGTCCCACTACTTCTACTTCCTTTGCAGGTCCCCTTAGTCCATTTAGGATTAGATCCAGAGTGGCATTTCCTCTCGTCGGTTCCCTAACAAGCTGCTCCATGAAGCAATCTTGTATAGCCTCCAGGAATTCTGTCTCCCTAGCGCATCTTGAGCTTCCAAGACTCCAGTCTATCCCAGGGTAGTTGAAGTCTCCCATAACAACTGTGTAACCGCTTTTGCATTCTCGCTTCATCTCAGCATCCATTTCTTTATCACCCGGGTGGACGATAGTATAGGCCCATCTTTATTTCTTGCCCTTTCCTACCCGGTATTTTAACCCATATCGATTCCAGTTTGTTGGTCGTCTCCACTGTGTCCATTCTTGTCGATTGTATGCTTTCTTTTACGTATAGGGCTATTCCTCCTCCTTTCTGTCCTGACCTGTCCTGGCGATAGAGCTTGTACCCCGGCAGTGCCGTATCCCATTTGTTTTCCTCATTCCACCACATTTCCGAGATTCCAATGATGTCTATGTCCTCTGTATTAGAGAGCTGCACGGGAACGGGGACGACGGGAATCCCGCGGGACCCGAGGGCATCCCGCGGGTTCCCCCTTCGGGTCACGGGGATCCCGTGGGGACGCCCCTAGGGTCGCGGGGATCCCGTGGGGATGCCCCCTAGGGTTGCAGGGATCCCATGGGGACGCCTCCGAGGGTCGCGGGGCTCCTGCGGGGTTGGATGTACTCAGTCGCGCGGGTCTTCTTCTCCCTACCTTCTCTGCTTGCAGCACAGAGCCGAACGGAAGTCTTCCCGACGTCAGCGCTGACATCGGAGGGGAGAGAGGGCTTAAACAAAGCTTAAACAAAGCCCTCCCTCCCTCCGACATCAGCGCTGATGTCGGGAAGACTTCCGTTCGGCTCTGTGCTGCAGGCAGGGCAGGTAAGGAGAAGGAAAGTAGCCTCGCGGTTCGAGTGGCTACCAAGGGAGGGGGGCGGTCCGCCCCGCCCCGGTTGCAGCACAGCCGGCCAGGTCCCCTTACTTTTGTGGCACTTCCCCGACCGACCGACAACAGCCCGGGTCCGACAATCCTCCCTGCCCTGTAGCCGCGAATCTAAATTACCTTCTTACAGCAGCTGTAAGAAGGTAATTTAGATTCGCGGTTAAGGGCAGGGAGGTTTGTCGGACCCGGGCTGTTGTCGGTCGGTCGGGGAAGTGCCACAAAAGTAAGGGGACCTGGCTAGCTGTGCTGCACCCGGGGCGGTAGAGAAGGAGGGGGGGGAGAAGGACGCTGAAAGGCCATGGTGAAGACAGGAGGGGGGGGAAGGACTCTGAAAGCACTTGAAGACAGAGGAGGGAGAAGGACGCTGAAAGCACATGGGGGAATACAAAGGGGTGGAGAAGGACGCTGAAAGGCCATGGGAAGGGCGGGGGGGAAGGACTCTGAAAGCACTTGTGGAAGACAGAGGGGGGAGAAGAATGCTGAAAGCACATGGGGAAGACAAAGGGGTGGAGAAGGACGCTGAAAGGCCATGGTGAAGACAGGAGGGGGGGGAAGGACTCTGAAAGCACTTGAAGACAGAGGAAGGAGAAGGACGCTGAAAGCACATTGGGGAATACAAAGGGGTGGAGAAGGACGCTGAAAGGCCATGGGAAGGGCGGGGGGGAAGGACTCTGAAAGCACTTGTGGAAGACAGAGGGGGGAGAAGGATGCTGAAAGCACATGGGGAAGACAAAGGGGTGGAGAAGGACGCTGAAAGGCCATGGTGAAGACAGGAGGGGGGAAGGACTCTGAAAGCACTTGAAGACAGAGGAGGGAGAAGGACGCTGAAAGCACATGGGGGAATACAAAGGGGTGGAGAAGGACGCTGAAAGGCCATGGGAAGGGCGGGGGGGGAAGGACTCTGAAAGCACTTGTGGAAGACAGAGGGGGGAGAAGGATGCTGAAAGCACATGGGGAAGACAAAGGGGTGGAGAAGGACGCTGAAAGGCCATGGTGAAGACAGGAGGGGGGAAGGACTCTGAAAGCACTTGAAGACAGAGGAGGGAGAAGGACGCTGAAAGCACATGGGGGAATACAAAGGGGTGGAGAAGGACGCTGAAAGGCCATGGGAAGGGCGGGGGGGAGGGAAGGACTCTGAAAGCACTTGTGGAAGACAGAGGGGGGAGAAGGATGCTAAAAGCACATGGGGAAGACAAAGGGGTGGAGAAGGACGCTGAAAGGCCATGGGGAAGACAGAGAGGGAGAAGGACGCTGAAAGGACATGGGGAAGATGGGGGGGAGAAGGACATTGAAAGGAAATGAGGAAGAGAGAGTAGGGAGAAGACGCTGGCAGGGAAGAAGACAGATGCCAGACTATGGGGGGAGCGGAGAGAAGAAGATTGGTGCCAGACCAATTTGGAAGGGGGAAGAAAGGGAGAGGCACAGTAACAGAGCAAATGGAAGATGCAGAAGGAAGAGAGACAGTGGATGGAAGGAATTGAATGAGAACATGAGGAAAGCAGAAACCAGGCAACAAAGGTAGGAAAAGAATTCTATTTCTTTTTTTTTTTTTTTTTTTTTGCTTCAGGATAAAGTAGTATATTAGTTGTGTTGATAAAAATTTATAAACATTAGAGGCTCTGGTAGAAACCCGTTTACAAAGTATGTATTCTTCCTAATTAATATTTTCAAATTAATAAAGTCTTTTTGCTTATTTGTAAATGGGTTTCTACCAGAGCCTTTAATTCAGTAGCATAATTAAATGAAATAACTATTTCTGAAGTTTATAGGGACGGGCGGGGACGGAGGGGATTCCTCGCGGGGACGGGTGGGGACGGAGGGGATTCCTCACGGGGATGGGTGGGGATGGAGGGATTCCTCACGGGGACGGGTGGGGACGGGTGGGATTCCTCGCGGGGACGGGTGGGACTTTGGCGGGGACGGGTGGGATTTCTGTCCCCGCGCAACTCTCTACTCTGTATTGGCCATGGCTTCTAGTTCACCCATTTTGTTTATATAAGTTTTAATAAGTTTTAAGCAAACTGAGCTGTGCTAAGAATATTCCTCTGCATCGTCATAGTGGCTGTTTTCAGCTCCTGCTCCTTGGTCAGTGCCTTTCAGTGGATCCGATGCAGCATCATCGCCAGCATTTTTGCGTGCTTCTGCCGGGTCACCGGCGGTGGGATCTGTATGCTGGTGTACATGCCGCTTGTCTTCCCTGCCACCTGGTTGCTGTATCTCAATTGCTGTTTGTACAACAAAATGTATTTGTAAAGCTGTATTTCTTATATAGCAAACTGGCCTAAAAGAATATAGTGGCAAAAGTTTATTGGAAATATCTGTATTTGAAAAGGCAAAAGTTATTCCCTAGGAACAGGAAAAAATGTATACAAGGTCATTTTATAGTCATGTTATAGGAGGAAAAGGGAAAAAAGAGGAAAATTTTCAGGTTTCAGATCTCACTGGTATATATAGATATATCATCTCATTGACGAGGTATGTATATCTCATTGATCTTATTGATATATCTGTGTATAACATATAATAACTGAATAGAGGGGGATTTTAGATTGATTTGGGGGCAATATAAAGGTAATCAGTGGAGTGCCGCAGGGCTCGGTCCTGGGCCCGATCCTATTCAACATCTTTATAAGAGACTTGGCAGAAGGGCTGCGAGGTAAAATAACATTATTCGCCGATGACACCAAACTAAGCAAAAGCACAACAGACATAAATTCAATGTCCGACAACATGATGCACGACCTACTCCTACTGGAGCGCTGGTTTAGGTCCTGGCAACTCAGCTTCAATGCCAAAAAATGCAAAGTCATGCACCTGGGCAGCCAAAATCCATGCAAGACTTGCACCCTTAATGGCGAGATCCTAACAAGAACTGAAGCAGAACGAGACTTAGGGGTGATCGTCAGTGAGAACATGAAGACTGCCAATCAAGTGGAGCAAGCTTCATCCAAGGCAAGGCAATTCATAGGTTGCATAAGTAGGAGTTTCGTCAGCCGTAAGCCTGAAGTCATTATGCCATTGTATAGATCCATGGTGAGGCCCCACCTGGAATACTGTGTGTAATTCTGGAGGCCGCATTACCTTAAGGATGTGCTAAGACTGGAGTCGGTCCAGAGAATGGCCACCCGGATGGTCTCGGGACTCAAGGATCTCCCGTACGAGGAACAGCTGGATAAGTTGCAGCTGTACTCACTCGAGGAATGCAGAGAGAGGGGTGACATGATCGAGACATTCAAGTATCTCACGGGCCGCATCGAGGTGGAAGAAGATATCTTCTTTTTCAAGGGTCCCATGGCAACAAGGGGGCATCCGTGGAAAATCAGGGGTGGGAAACTGCACGGGGACACCAGGAAATTCTTTTTCACTGAAAGGGTGGTTGATCACTGGAATAGTCTTCCACTTCAGGTTATTGATGCCAGCAGCGTGCCTGATTTTAAGGCCAAATGGGATAGACACGTGGGATCTATTCACAGAGAAAGATAGGGGAGGGTCATTGGGGTGGGCAGAGTAGATGGGCCGTGGCCCTTATCTGCTGTCTATTTCTATGTTTCTATGTTTCTAAGTAATCTCAATAATTTAATGAATTTCTATATGTATAGGAAATGTACTTTATTTATTATTATATTCTATTATTTATTTGTTCACTTTTTATGAGTATTTATTAATTTTGGTATTTATAAAATATTTTAGTATATATGGGTTGATTAATTTTGTGTATAAGGGGAAGTAATTAATAAGGGTGCCTAGGGGAGGGTTCTAGTTGCTAGTGTAAATATATGTCTTCAAGAAATTGCATGATATGGGGGTTAAGGAATTGGGGGGAGTACAGGGGATTTTTAATAGGGGGTTTAGGACGTATCTTGAGCAAAAGGGTGTTTATTGGGGGGAAAAGGATTTTTGGTATACTATTATGGATTTTCTTCTTTAAAATTTTGCAATGAATTTTAAAGTGTTTTCTTTAAATGTTAATGGCCTCAATAATCCTGTTAAGAGGAAGAAAACGCTCAATTTTTTAAAGCAGCAAAATGCGGATATATGTATGGTACAGGGAACTCATTTGTCTGCTAGGGAATCTATGAAATTAGAAGGAGGGTGGGTCAAGCAGTGTTTCTTTGCACCAGCTGTGGGAAAGAAAGCGGGGGTGGCTGTTTTAGTGCATAAGAAATGTTCAGTTGTATTTAATTTTATTTCTGCAGATCCTTCAGGAAGGTGGGTTCAGGTAAATATGACCTTGGGGAAACATGCTCTGACGCTGTTTAATATCTATGCCCCTAATTCAAATCAAGCAGAATTTTTCAAAACTCTTCAACAGGTACTTCTGCCACTGGCTGCCTCTAATCTAGTGGTAGCTAGGGACTTTAATGCTGTTATGGATCCATAGGATAAGCAACCCAGTAAGATTTTGAAATCAATGGGATTGGATAATTTAGTTAAATCCTGTGGATTAAAAGATATTTGGCGAATTCTCCATTTTAATGCTCAGGAGTTTCCTTTTGCTCCCACGTTCATAAATCATTTTCAAGAATAGATTATGTATTTGTATCAGATCAATTAGTTCAACAGGTAACCAAAGCTGGCATAGACTCAATTGTTTTATCAGATCATGCTGGAGTTTGGATTGAATTACAATTTGAGGAACAAGATTGTAGTAGGCCTGTATTGAGATTCAATAATACATTGCTTGCAGATTCTAACTTTATTGAAAAATTTCAATTAGGGCATGGCTTGGAAGCGCACTGTAATGGATGGGTGAATCCATTGCTCCTCAAACCCAGGCACATTTATAGTTTATTTATCAGGCATCTGGCACCTTTTCTCCCCCCCCCCTCAAAACAAAAATGTATATTCGTAAGGATGGCTTCAACACGGCAACAAAAATTGAGATGGCATTTGCTGCAGGAGGTACAGCAATGCGAGTTAAACATGACCAGCTTACTCCTTCAAAAATGCCACTACCTAAGGATCATATTGAAAATGAGGATTTAATGGAGGAATTAAAAAGCATAAAAACGCTGCTTCAAGAAACAGTGGGATAGTTAATTGAAGGAAGAGGTGGCTGGTCTTACAAAATAGATGGAGTTGGCAAATACAAGAATGACTGGGCTGGAAAGCCGTGTGGAAGAAACAGAAAAGGACATAAAACAATGTAAGAAAGATAGTAAGATAATTCAAGAAATGAAGAAACAGATGGAGGATTTGGAAAACAGGGGACGTAGAAGTAATGTATGAATCCTTGGGATGGCGGAGGGTTTGGAAGATACTAATGTTATTGCCTTTTTAGAAGAACTTCTGCCTAAGCTGTTTTCGTTGGGCCAAAAGTACCCGTTAGAAATTGAATGGGTGCATAGAGTTCCATCTAGGAAATCAGCTGGCCAAACGGGCCCAAGGCCATTTATATTTAAAGTATTAAGATTTCAACAGGCCCTTGAAATCCTGAAATTGGCAAAGGCTGATAGAAATTTAAATTACAAATGATCTAAACTTAGCTTTGTGCCGGACTTTGCTAAAGTGACAGCTGATACTCGTAAGCAGTTTCTCCTTATGCGAGAGAGCTTGGAGTATCGTTTGGGCTCTATTATCCAGCAATTATGCGGGTCACATATGAAAACAGATCTACGAATTTCGATGATCCTGAGAAGCTTAAAGAATATTTGTCTCGAATGGAGCCGATGTCTATATGAGATCCTGCAGAGTGTTTGTCTGTCCTTTAACTATAATGGTTTGGAAGGGTTACTAAATTATACCGGGTTATGAGGATTATAAGTTGAAAAAGAAGTCATTTTCATATGATTGGAGCTTATATGATAAAGAAAGAATGGAACTGTCACTAACTGTAAGTGTTTTAGCTTGATTCATTTGGAGTCGGGAAGAACGGAAAGAGAAGGGGAATAAAAAGAAGACAAACAACAGCTGTTTGGTGGTTGTAACAGTTGACAGCGTGGACTCATATAGAAGATTGGATGGATTTATAAGATGCTCTTGCATGACTGGCTAAAATCCCTGGGAGGGAAGGGCTAAGAGCACTCATCATTCTTTGGTGGGAGAGTCAAGATCAGAAAAGCACAGGGGTTATTGTCTTTATTATATATGGTGGAGACGCCTCCCCTTCTCTCTCAAGTAAAATGGTAACTTCCAAATCAGTGGGAAGTTGACTGTATTTCATTGATGGATATGTATCTTGGTCGAAGGATGGAATGTTCACGATAAAATATTTTTTATGTTTGAGTTCCTGCGGATGTCAATTCAATACTAAAGGAGGCAGAGGATACAAATCATTCTGGGTTCGGAGGAGGAACGGAATATGGTCTTGCTAAGCAAAATGGTACTCTGTAGATGTCATCGGGAGTGAACTACTTTGCGTCTCTCTAAGGAAAGAGTGGTTCACTGTGATCCTGCACTTTTTAACTGAATAGTGATTAAATATACTTTTAGCTTTGGCTCAAAGGGTGTGAATAGATCACTCAGCATGTTTATTTGACACTCCCTCAAATTTCATTCGCCATTTTATGTGCGGTTGATAGATGCCTTATGTTCCTTCAAGTACAGATTTACAGTGATTGAATGTATATGTGTTTAGGATTGGGTATTTACAGTTTGAATGATTATGAAGCAAGTAAACCCTGTCTTTTCATTTATCTATCTTATTTAGATGAAATAAGTTGGGTGGGTAGTCTTATATAGTATGAAGTTAATATAATAAGAGATTAGATTCTCTTCATATATGGTATTTTTTAAAAAAAAGGAATATATAATTAGAAATAAAGGTGATTGGTGGAGAGGGGAAAACAGTTTAGAACTAGATTCTATGCTTAACTTTATTTATATTTAATATAATCTAAGGTTAAAGATCAAAATTAATTTGTTAGTTTTTGATTTATGAAAGGTGTTAAGTTGGGTTAATTTATGACTAAGCAATTTAATGTGTTTTATTATTTTTCATTATAAAGGGGTTCGGTAGTGGTCTACTTATTTATTTAAGGGGATATGTTGTGTTTTTGCTGGAGAGTTTGAAATATGAGTGTGATTTCATTACTGATTAATTATAGTCTTATTATGAAGTCTAATAAGAGTTAGGAAAAGGGTATACAGTTGGAATTATATGTGTTAGTAAGGATGCAATCGAATTCAACATCTTCCTCACTTCTCTAGGTTTCCCCTCTCCTGCGTCCTCCCAACCCATGAAAAGGGGCATACTTTAGATATTGTCAGCTTCCTCGACCTGACCGAGCACAAAACTTCTGCCGAAGATGCCCATTGGGAACATGTCCCTTAGTCTGATCATTTTTTAGGTTCTTTCTGCCTCCCCATTTTCATGTCTCACTTTGGATCCCCACCCCGTGTTACAAATCCTATTACCTTCTGCAAAAAAGAGCGAACTGTTCTGGATACAATTTCTTAACCAACTTCCCTCCTGTCCTAAACCTGTAGACTCAGAATCCAACTGGCACAACTGGGTAAACCTCTCTGAGACCACCTATTTTGCTCTTGCCCCTTTAACTATTAAATCTATCTCCCTCCTGTAAGGCCCCCTGGTATCTTCCGTTCCACAGAGAACTGAAGCAGAAATGTCGATCTCTGGAGCGTAAATGGAAAAAATCTAAATCCCCTTCAGACAATCCTGGAGGGACAATATCAAGTTTTATAACACAGTACTAAAAAAAGCAAGGAGGAACGTCTATGGTGATAAAATATCCAGATTCAACAACCAGAGTAGTACACTGTTTAACATCTGGTGCACCTTTAACTTCTAAAAACGATTCCATTATTTCCCCCTCCTCCCCATCAGCTGACGACCTAGCAAAATTCTTCAACAAAAAGATTACTACCATAAGGAGTTTCTTCCCACCAGCAGTTTCTTACAACTTTCTGGCTCCCAACAACTCTAACCCTATCCCAACAGACAGATCCTGGACTGCCTTCGAACTCGTATCCAAACCCCAGATCTCTCAACTCTGTCTCAAACTGAACTCCTGCAAATTTACTTTGGGTCTATTCCCTTCCTACCTATATGAGAATATTCCCACGCAGGCCATCTCATCCCTCACCAGAATTATAAACTCCGCTTTACTATCGGGCCTATTCTCCACAGAAATGGGACATATTGCCTTATCCCCACTACTGAAAAAAGCTGATCTTGACCCTTCCTCACCATCTAACTACCATCCCATAGCAAATATCCCTCTCCTGAGTAAAATGCTAGAGGCCATCATATTTACTCAGCTCTCATCTTACCTAGAGAGATTCTCCATTCTCTTACCCTGCCAATATGGCTTCAGACCCAACTTCAGCACCGAATCCCTACTGGTCTCATTAATCTCAAAGGTACAACAATTACATTCCCGCATTAAGTTTGCTGTCCTATTACAATTCAAACTCTCTGCAGTTTTTGATGTCATCCACCACGATATTCTAATTTATCAACTTTCTGAGAGGCATCAACCACAGTCTTAGAGTGGTTTTCAAACTTCTTATGTTCCTGCTCCTATACTTTCAACACAAATGACACCACGTCCACTCCTTGGAAACTGACTTGCAGAGTCCCATAGGGATCACCCTTATCCCCTATTCTCTTCAACATCTATATGTCCTCCCTGAAACTCTTTCATCTATCTCCTCTCGAAACAATCTATACATATGCTGATGACATCCTTGTCCTTCTCGAAACAGACTTGAACCTCACCACCTCTCAGAGAACATAGCAACTTGCATAACGAAACTCCAATCCTGGTCCCTCTCAGTTCAAATGAAACTGAATGAGTCCAAAATGAAACTACTCTGGCTCAGCCCAAAATTAGAACATCTACCTACCCTCTTCTCACTGCCCTCTGGAGCCACACTGCAGCTCGAGTTCTCAAGCAAAGTTCTAGGCATCATTATCGACTCTTCTCTTTCCTTCAATGACCACCTCAACTCCTTGGTAAAATCATGCTTCTTTAGCCTCCACATGCTGAGGAAAGTGAGATCCTGCTTCCGCCAACATTTCGCCATCCTTGTTCAATCTATCATCCTCTCCAGACTAGACTATTGTAATTCCATCTATCTAAGCCTACCTAAAAACGTCTTCAAAGACTTCAGCTAATTCAGAACACTGCAGCCAAGTTGATCTTCGCAAAATGCAAATTCGATCATGTTTCCCCACTTCTGTCCAAAATTCACTGGCTCCCAATAATTTCCAGGGTTCATTTCAAATGCGCCTGCCTGGCTTTTAAGATCCTACATGGCATCCTCCCTCCCCTAATCCCACTATCTTGGAACTCCTCGAGCTCTGACACCACCATGCCCACCTAAAAACTCAAACTATCTTTCCCCTCGCTAAAAGGTATCCTCTATGCAAGAAAATTGGGCAAATCTCTTTTTCAGAATCACAGGGCTCTGGAATAATCTCACTGCCCCACTACAGAATCTGAGCTCCTTCCAACTATTCCATAAGCACCTGAAAACGAGGCTCTTCACAAAAATGTAATGTTCTTTTCCCCCTATACTCAACCTCCAACCCTTATGCTACTCCTTCCTTTATTAAACTCATGTAAACCATGCCGAGCTCTATAATTATGGAGATGATGTGGTATATAAACTTAAGGTTTAGTTTAGTTTATGAGTTTCAGTTAAGAGAGAGGGAAAGAAAAATTTCTTTTGACATGGTAATGCAGATAATATATATTTTTTTATAATTATAGGAGGGAGTCTTTTAGGATTGTTATGGGAACAGAAATTTGATTAATTTATATTTTCAATTATATTAAATATGGGGGCAACATACATGAATTTCTGGGTTAATGTTTAATTGAACCATCTTTGCTGGTATATCATGGTACTTAATGGTATTATTTTAAAAGGTTTGGGTTGTGGAGTGAAGGTATGGAAGTCTGGGGGGTCTGTGATTACTGTCCTAATGGGTGCTCCAAGACAGTCATTATTTATGGGGTGGGGAGGGGAAGGGGTTCTTTTATTGGGGATATGGACATGTATGGAAATTAGGGGAATGTCACAACAAAAATTAATTTTAATGTACCTATTATGGTCCCTATTTATTAAAATATTGCAATGAAGTTAAAAAATTTCTTTAAATGTTAATGGGCTCAATCATCCAATTAAAAGAAAAAAGATGCTTAATTTTCTGAAACAACAGAATGCAGATGTCTGTTACATTCAAGAGACGCACTTATCGACCATAGAATCCAGGAAATTAGAAGGAGGGTGGGTAAAACACAGTTTTTTTGCCCCTGCCGTAGGGAAGAAGGCTGGAGTAGCTTTTCTGATTCATAAGAAATGGGGTGGCTATTCTGATTCATAAGAAATATTTAATTCATAAGAAGCTGTGTTTAATTTGGTTGCTGCTGATCCCCTAGGCAGATGGATTCATGTGGATATGAGCTTGGGGAATAATACACTGGCGCTTTTCAATGTATATGTCCCTAATTTGAATCAAATTGAATTTTTCAAAACTCTGCAGAAATTGATACTACCACTGGCTACTGCTAATATAGTAGTGGCAGGTGACTTTAATGCTGTTATAGATCCATTGGTAGATAAAAAACCTAATAAGATTTTAAAATCATTAGGATTAGAGAATTTAATACAATCTTGTGGGTTGAAGGATATATGGCGGATTCTTCATTTTAATGATCGGGAATTTTCTTTTTGTTCCCAAGTTCATAAATCATTTTCACATAGATTATATTTTTGTTTCAGATCAAATGGTTCAAGAAGTAACAAAAGCCATCATAGATCCAATCATCTTGTCTGATCATGGTGGAGTTTGGATTGAATTTAAACTTGCTGAACAGGATAGTAATAGACCTGTCTGGAGATTTAATAATACTTTGCTTGCAGATCCAAACTTTCTTGAAGAATCTAAATTAAAGATGAATGAATATTTCCAACTTAATGCCTTAGAGGAAATCTCATTAGAAACATTATGGGATGCTTTCAAAGCGACCATGAGAGGGCAAATCATTTCATATTCGGCATATATTAGGAAATAACTTAAAAGGGAATTTTCTAATTTGGAACAAAAAATTAGGGTTTTGGAGTTAAAATTGGTTGAAAAGTGGGAACAAATTACCTTGCAGGCTCTTTTAAAAGCTAAATGTAAATACAATGAGATTTCTTCACAGTTGGTCAGGAAAGATTTGTTTTCTCAGCAGGCTCTGTATTATAGAAACTTGAATAAAACAGGAAGATTATTGGCTAATTATCTCAAAGCAAAGAAAAGAAAGGTAAAAATTGTTGCAATCAAAGATGAGAAGGGAATAATTCATTCTCAAACTGGAAATATTTTTAAACAATTTCTGAATTTTTATAAAGCTTTATATTCTTCCGAGCCTTATTCAAATAAAGAATTAGAGGGTTTAGAATTTTTAAAATTAATCAAGGGACCAAAAATTCCTCAGCATATAAAAAGAAGTCTTAAAGAGCCTTTATCGATGAAAGAATTACAAACATCGCTGAAGTCCCTGAGAGTTGGATCCGCTCCAGGTGGTGATGGTTTCACTGTAGAGTTTTATAAATTATTTCAAAGTACCTTATTACCACATCTGTTAACTTTATATCAGATGACTAATGGTTCCATTACAGGTACTATGGCAGAATTTTTAACTATAGTTATGCCGAAGCCAAATAAAGATCCCATGTTGGTTTCAAATTACAGGCCTATTTTTTTAATTAATGTAGATGGAAAACGTTTGCCTAAACTATTGGCTTTACATTTGGCTAAGGCTTTCGCTTATATTATTGGTATGCACCAAACGGGGTTCATTGCTCAGAGACATTCTAACAACACCAGGCTGGCTTTTCATATGTTAAATTTAACAAAAGCCATGGAAGATCTGGCCTTCTCTGTATCCTTGGATACAGAGAAAGCCTTTAACCGTGTGGAGTGGACCTTCATATATCAAGCAATGGAGTGGTTTGGTATTGGTTCGGGATTTGTACAAATGATTCAAACCTTGTATAGCTCCCCTGCTGCTAGATTGTATATTAATAATAATTTCTTAGAACGTTTCTGTCTGCAGCGGAAAGTCAGACAAAGATGTCTTTTGTCTCCTTTGCTTTTTGATATTGTATTGGAACCCTTGTTATTAGCTATTCAACAGACAGAGGAGATTCAGGGTATTCCTTATGCAGGTCGGGAATGCAAAGTCTCTGGATATGCAGATGATGTTTTGCTTCATTTACTAGATTTGATAGAGAAATTTGGGAAATATTCAGTATATAAGATAAATTGGAGTAAATTTGAGGTTCTTCCTCTTAATGTACATTGTACAAAATGTTTATTTGATTCATTCCCCTTTCTTTGGAAGGAAAAAGGGATAAAATATCTAGGTATTTGGATTCAGAAAACCCTGGAAAAAATGATGAAAGTAAATGAAAAATCTTTATTGTTAAAGGTCACAGAAATGTGTGAGAAATGGAACCCATTACATCTGTCTTGGTGGGGGAGAGTTCAAAAAGTAAAAATGTTGATTTTGCCTGTGGTTTGTTACCAAATGAGTATGTTACCAATTTATTTTCAGGAGTCCTTTTATAAAAAATTAAATAATATACTGACTAAATTTATTTGGCTGGGGAAAATTGCTAGAATTGCTTTAGTTTCTCTACAAAAACAAATTGCGGTGGGTGGGGGTAAATTTTCCTAATTTTTATAGGTATCATCAGTCTTATATTATGCGTTAGGGTATGTATTGGATCCTCCAAGAGCTCATGGAAAGTCTTCCAGATTGGTTATGGCTGGAATGGCAACTCATGTCCCCTCTGAGATTATGTCACATTTTGTGTGTCAAGCTACCTTGATTGTATAAAGACAATAGAATTTTAGCAGATACCTGACAGACATTAAAATGTGTGAATAATTTAACACCTATTCCGATTCATAAATCAAACTGCCAGTCCCTATGGCTGGACTCCAAGATTCAAATTGGCAGATTTAAAGTCATCTGGAAACATTGGATGAAGGCAGGTATAGATGATGTTATTTCTGATGGTAAGCTGCTTGACTTTTCAAGATTGCAACACAAATTTGGCCTCAATAAATCACAAAATAATAGATAGTTGCAGTTGAAGTAGGCTATTCAGGTGGGGTTCTCTGAATGGAAAAATCTTGTAAATCAATATAGCTTGCCGGTCTTATGTTTTCAGGCGGATTTCCTGGGACACCAGGCCGCTCAGTGATATAAATTAATATCTGGATTTTTGAATATGAAACCAAAAACTGGTCTACGTGACATCTGGAGCACTGAGATTAAGCATCAAATTACTGCATCTCAGTGGCCACGAATTTAGGCTTGGAGGATGAGATGTACATTGTTGGCATCTATGAGACAAACTTGGTTTTTCTTGTTACATAGAGCATTTTGGACCCCATTCGTTTACAGAAGTTAGACAGCTCTAAGTCTAATAGATGCTGGCACTGTCATCTTGAACTAGGGACATTGGATCATTTACTAGTCTATTGTCCATTGGTACTTGCATTTTGGAAATCAATTTGGGATCAAATAAATAATTTATTGGAAAATCCGGTGGCATTATCTTATGATAAGAACATAAGAACATAATAAGTTACCTCTGCTGGGTCAGATCAGAGGTCCATCGGGCCCAGCAGTCCGCACCCGAGGCGGCCCATCAGGTCCATGACCTGTCAGTGGTCCCTGAACTCATCCTACAACCTATCACTACTTCTATCTTTATCCCTTAATCCCCTTCTCCTTCAGGAATTTATCCAAACCCACTTTGAATCCCTGTATTGTGTTCTGTTTAATCACAGCTTCCGGGAGTACGTTCCATGTGTCCACCACTCTCTGGGTGAAGAAGAACTTCCTGGCATGATACTGTGCTATTTGGTACATCAATGAGGGTTAAGAGCCAAATATCTTTTAATAATAATAAACTTTTGCTCATAATAACAGGGGTTGCCATACAACATACTATGAAAAACTGGAAGAATTGGGATCGATTGAATTACAGTTTTTGGTGGAATTCTTTATGTCACATCTTTATAATGGAAAGGGTAATAGCAATACAGCAGGGTAATTTCAATAAATTTTGGGATGTTTGGGAGCCATTAATAAAATATTGTAAAGATTGAATATTACTTTTTCCTTTTGAACATACACGTCCAAGGTAGGGGAGGGGTAATTTGGGTTTGTTTTCCTTTATTGTGGATAAATGTCGGGAGGGGGGGATATTTTATGTTTTTTATATTTTCTTAAGTTTAATGATAATTGATGGGTGTGGGAGGGAGGAGTATTTGTTCTGAATTTATCTCTGATAGACTATTAAGTGATGTTAAAGTATAAAATGATTGTATCTTATGTTACACTTATTGTAAGTTTTAAAATGAATAAAGGTTTAAAAAAAAAAATTTCAATTAAAAATGAATGAATATTTTTAAATCAATGCCTCAGAGGAAATCTCTTTAGAAACACTATGGGATGCTTTCAAAGCAATTTATCTCATATTCTGCACATGTTAGGAAACAACTTAAATTGGAATTCTCTAATTTGGAACAAAAGATTAAGGACTTAAGAGTCACAATTGGTCTTGAAATGGGAACAAAATACTTTGCAGGCCCTCTTAAAAGCTAAATACATATACAATGAGATTTCCTCTCAAATGGCTAGGAAAGAGTTGTTTTCTCAACAGGCTCTGTATTATGGAAACTCAAATAAAGCGGGAAGCGTATTAGCTGATTACCTTAAAGCTAAAAAAAGGAAAGTAAAAATTGTAGCTATCACAGATGAGAATGGGGAAACTCATTCTCAAATTGGAAATATCTTAAAACAATTTTTGAAGATTTCTGGAACTAAAGGGGAGTGGCCAAGATGGCGGCGGCGTGCGTTTTAGTCAGGTTAGTGGTTACCTCGCTAGCAGACTCGCTAGATTTTCCTTTCAAGAATGCCTCACACTAAACGGAAAAGCACTGTCTGGATGGGACCTCCACCAAAGGACATATCATCTCCCATGCGCCAGGCCCTACTCGACTTCACCGCCAGAGCCCCTTTGGAGACTGGAGAGCGAGGCTTGCCTGCGCTGGCACTTGGGGACTCAGTACCAGCGCTTGAGCCGGAAGTTTCACTATCGCCTCCAGCTCCCATTGTCCCTCTGTATCCCGTGGTGCAATCGCCTGAAAGTCAAAGTCTACCCGATACCGAAGTGGTTGCGGGTTTGTACTCTCTGGAGGGTAATCAGGCGACAAGAGATCCCGCGGTGGAACCAACAGGTGCTGGGGTTTTATCCTCAGCCATATCGGATGTTACCCTGCTGGACATGTGGGAAGTTCTCTACAGAATGGAAGGAACAGTACTGAAGACTGCCCAAGAAACATAAGAATTGGTGAGGAAAATGGACTCTTTGTCCAAAACAATTGAAAATGTTAAAAGTGACAATGAAGCTAAGTTTCAAATAGTACATGAAGATATAAAAATCCTGAAAACAGCAGTTGATAGCTTGGTCAAAGACAAATTGGTGGTCTATAGGAAAATTGAACTAGAGAATTTCAACAGAAGACAACTTGCGTTTCTTGAATTTCCCAAAGACTTTAGAAATATCAGTTGTAGAACTGTTTAGGAAGTACTTAATACAAAATTTAAACTTCTCTCCCGAGGCTATTCCTCCATTAAACAAAATTTACTATTTGCCTATGAAAAAAAACCCTGGGACTGAAGTGGAGATAGAAAATCCAATTCAGCAAGTTCCTACTACCATAGATTTGGACAATTTGTTAGCTATATTGGAGACTACTACAACAATTGAAGAAAGAGCAACATTGCTTGTGTCTTTTATTTTTCAACAAGATCTGAATTCAGTATTGAAACTTTATTTTCGGAAATCTCAAATTCCCTTTATGGGTCAACATATATGGGTTTTTCCTGATGTAAATAAAGAGACTCAAACAAGGGAAATCATGTTTAACGAATTTACTTCAATTTTTCGAGACCGTGAACAAGCAAATTGATAGTGGAATGCCGGTGGACATAATATATTTGGACTTCCAAAAAGCATTCGACAAAGTTCCACATGAAAGGCTTCTCAGGAAACTACAAAGCCATGGAATAGAGGGAGATATACAAAGGTGGATAGGCAAATGGTTGGAAAACAGAAAGCAGAGAGTGGGCATAAATGGAAAGTTCTCAGACTGGGAGAAAGTGACTAGTGGTGTGCCCCAGGGCTCAGTACTTGGGCCGATCCTATTTAATATTTATATCAATGACCTGGAAGACGGAATATCCAGTGAGATCATTAAGTTTGCAGACGACACAAAGCTATGCCGGGCAATCAGATCGCAGGAGGATAGCGAGGAACTCCAGAGCGACTTGTATCAGTTAGAGAAATGGGCAGATCAATGGCAGATGAAGTTCAACGTGGAGAAATGCAAAGTAATGCATTTAGGTAGTAAGAATAAGGAATACGAGTATAGAATGTCAGGCGCAACTCTGGGTAAGAGCGAACAAGAAAAGGACCTGGGTGTACTGATAGATAGGACTCTGAAGCCGTCGGCACAATGCGTGGCAGCGGCAAAGAAAGCAAACAGAATGTTAGGCATGATAAAGAAAGGAATCACGAGTAGATCGGAGAAAGTCATAATACCGCTTTATAGAGCAATGGTCAGACCACACTTGGAATACTGTGTCCAACATTGGTCTCCCAACCTAAAGAAGGATATAAAACTGTTGGAGAGGGTGCAGAGACGAGCAACGAAGTTAATAAGAGGTATGGAGAACTTGGAATATGAGGAACGACTCAAGAAACTGGGACTGTTCTCCCTTGAGAAGAGAAGGCTGCGAGGGGACATGATCGAGACGTTCAAAATGCTGAAAGGCATCGATAAAATAGAGCAGGAAAATAAATTATTTACATTGTCCAACGCGACACGGACAAGAGGACATGGTTTGAAGCTAAGGGGGGACAAGTCCAGGACAAATGTCAGGAAGTTCTGTTTTACGCAGCGAGTGGTAGACGCCTGGAATGCTCTCCCAAAGGAGGTTATTAAAGAATCCACTGTGCTGGGATTCAAAGGCAAATTAGATGCACATCTCCTTATGAGAGGCATAGAGGGATATGGGTGACTAAAACTACATCAGGTGTATACCTGACTGGGCCTCCGCGTGTGCGGATCGCCGGACTCGATGGACCATGGGTCTGATCCGGAGATGGCAGTTCTTATGTTCTTATGTTTAAGAAGGAAATCCTTTTTAGCTATGAAACAAGAGGCTATGGAAATTGGTGCAGTCTTTCAATTGATGTACCCATGCAAATGCCTTATTAAATATGCTGGGACTAAATATACTTTATTTGTTCCAGTCCATTTGCAAGCCTTCCTAGACTTGAAGAAAATCTCCAGGGGGTAAAATGGGAAGTAATCGGATTTTTAAGGGGCCAATAAGCCGTTAAGCCCTTTCATTTATTTAACTTTATTGTTTCCTCAAGTATAACTTGGTCCCCAGTAGTTAGCTTTCTCCCCTTTCAATTTATTTGAAATCTAAGAAGAAATATTGGATTCTTATTATGTTGATGTTCTGTGATATATATTGTTATCTTTCGAATTGCCTACACAAGTTGTTTTACTTGTATCTTATTTCAAAAATTATAAATAAATAAAAATAAAAAATAAAAAACAATTTTTGAAATATTATAAATCTTTATATTCTCCAGAGCTTTATTTAAATAAAGAACTTGAAGGTTTAGAGTTCTTGAAGTTAATTAGAGGCCTAAAATTCCCGCACATATAAAAGGAACTCTTGATGTGCCTATATCAATGAAAGAACTACAAGCAGCGTTGAAGTCCCTTAGAGTTGGATCCGCTCCAGGTGGTGATGGGTTCACTGTAGAGTTTTACAAATCATTTCAAATTACCCTATTACCTCATTTATTAAATTTATTTCAGGCTCAACTGATTAAAGGTTGTATTACAGGTACTATGGCAGAATCTTTAACTATGTTTTACCAAAGCCAAATAAAGATCCTACGTTGGTTTCAAATTACAGGCCTATTTCTTTGATTAATGTAGATGGAAAACTTCTGGCTAAGTTATTGGCTTTACGCTTGGCCAAGGCTCTCCATTATATTATCGATATGCACCAAACGGGGGTCGTTGCTCAGAGACAGTCTTCTAATAATACCAGACTGGCTTTTCACATATTAAATCTAACAAAAATTATGCAAGATCCGGCTTTCTCTGTATCCTTGGATGCAGAGAAGGCCTTTGATCGTATGGAATGGACCTTCATGTATCAAGCAATGGATTGGTTTGGTATTGGTTCTTGATTTATACAAATGATTCAAACCTTGTATAGTTGCCTTAATGCAAGATTATATATTAATAATAATTTTTCAGATTGTTTTTGTCTTGGAAGGGGAGTTAGACCAGGGTGTCCATTATCTCCTTTGCTTTTGTACATTGTATTGGAACCATTGCTATTGGCTATTCAACAGGCAAGGGAGATTCAGGGTATTCCTTATGCAGGCCGGGAATACAAGGTCTCTGCTTATGCAGATGACATATTGCTTCATTTGAGGAATCCTGAAACCACCATTTACTGGATCTGATTAATAGATTTGGAAAATTCTCTGGTTACAAAATAAACTGGAGCAAATCAGAGGTTCTTCCACTAAATGTGTTTTGTACACAAGGATTATTTGATGCATTCTCTTTTCTTTGAAAGAAAGAGGACATAAAATATTTAGGTATTTGGATAAAAAGTACACTAGAAGAAACTATGAAAGTAAATGAAAAATCTTTATTGCTGAAGGTCACAGAAATGTGTGAGCATTGGAACCCATTATATCTGTCTTGGTAGGGAGAGTCCAAACAGTTAAGATGATGATTCTGCCTGTGGTTTGTTACCAAATATTATTTTACTATTGTTTTTTCAGGGGTCCTTTTACAAAAAATTAAATAGTATTCTGACTACATTTATTTGGCTGGGGGAAGCAGCAAGAATTGCCTTAATATCTTTACAAAAGCCAATTGTGGAGGATGGGATAAATTTCCCAAATTTTATAGGTACCATCAAGCCTATATAATGCACCAGGGATATATATTGGATCCTCCCTGAGCTCATGGAAAATCTTCCAGACTGGTTATCGTTGGAATTGCAACTCATGTCTCCACTGCAATTGGGTCATGTTCTAAGTATCAAGCTACCTAGATTGTATAAGGACAATGGAATTTTACTAGACACGTGGCAAATTTTAAAATTTATCAATAATATAACACCTATTCCAATCCATAAATCCACATGTCAGTCCCTCTGGCTGAACTCCAAAATTCAAATAGGCGGATTTAAGGTCATCTGGAAACATTGGATGAAGGCAGGTACGTACTTTGGATGATGAAATATCTGATGGTAAGCTGCTTGACTTTTCACGATTGCAACATAAATTTGGTCTTAACAAATCACAAAATTATAGATGGTTGCAGTTGAAGCAGGCCATTCAGGAAGGGTTCCCTGAATGGAAAAATCTTAATAATCAGCATAGTGCCGGTCTTATGTTTTCAGGTGGACTTCCTGGGACACCAGGCTGCTCAGTGGTATAAATTAATATCTGGATTTTTGAATAAGAAACCATAGACTGGTCTACGTGACATTTGGAGCATTGAGATAAAGCATCAAATTACTGTGTTTCAATGGCTACAAATTTGGGCTTGGAGGATGAGATGTACGGAGTCGGCATCTATGAGACAAACTTGGTTTTTTTAGTTACATAGAGCATTTTGGACCCCAGTTCGTTTACAGAGATTAGACAGCTTTAATTCTAATAGATGTTGGCACTGTCATCTCGAAGCTGGGACATTAGATCATTTCATATTCTATTGTCCATTGATACTTAGTTTTTGGAAATCCATTTGGGGCCAAGTGAATAATCTACTGGAAAATCCGGTGGCATTATCATATGACACTATGTTATTTGGTACTTCCATGAGAGCCAAGAGTCAAATCTCTTCTAATAATAATAAACTTTTGCTCATCATGACAGGGGTTGCAATACAGCAAATTATGAAAAATTGGGATCGGCTGAATTATAATTTTTGGTGGAATTCGTTATACCAAATCTTTAAAATGGAGCGGGTAATATTTAGGGATGTTTGGGAGCCATTAACAAAATATTGTACAGAATGAATATTATTTTTTCCCTTTATTCATACACGTCCAGGGTGGAGGGGGGGGGGGGAGGCGATACTTTATGTTTTTTTATGCTTAAGAACAATTGTTTGGTATAAGGGGGGGAGGGTTATTTGATGTGAATTAGACTAGGATGGAATATTAAGTGATGTTAAAGTGTAAAATGATTTTATCTAATGTTACACTTATTGAAAATTTTTAAAATGAATAAAGACTTGTAAAAAAAAAAAAAAAAGATTATCATAAAGGAATGGAAAACAAAGATGAAAATGTTATAATGCCCTTATATAGCTCTATGATACGGCCGGACCTCGAATACTGTGTGTAGTTCTGGTCACCGTATTTCAAAAAAGATATAGTGGAATTAGAAAAGGTAGAGAAGGGTGACGAAAATGTTATAAGGTTTGGGACGACTTCCCAATGAGGGAAGGCTTAAGCGGATAGGTCTACTCACTATTTACCCCAATATTTACCCTTCTCCATTGGGAATATTGACCATTTAAACCCATTCTCTGTTTTTTCCTGTTTTTCAACCATTTCTTAATCCATAATAGGACATTACCTTCTATCCCATGACTTTCCAATTTCCTTAGAAATCTTTCATGAGGTACTTTGTCAAATGCCTTTTGAAAACCTTACTAAACAATATTAGAGAATGACATGGTGGCTATTACCCGCGGCTAGCCATGGGTAACCCGCCAAAACAGTGAGAAAAAAAGTTTTCACTGCAGTTATGGGGACAAAGCCATTCACCTCCCCGTGGAGTGGTGAATGGCCTTATCTATGCAGTTAAGAGAGGGAAAGCGCGGTCACCGATCGCGCTCCCTCCCTCCTTACTAACAATCACTGCCACCGTCCATCTGGGCATCTCCCTTTCTACCTCCCTACCCCTTACCTTCATGGCAGGCGTTTTCTAAATTTTCTTTCTACGAGCAGCCGAGCCTTGAAGTCACACGTGGCTGCCGTAAAGGTCTCCTCTGATGCAACCGGAAACCAGAAGTCGCGTCAGAGGAGATCTTTATGGCAGCCACACACAACTTCAAGGCTCGGCTGCTTGAAGAAAGAAAGTTTAGAAATCGCCCGCCACAAAGGTAAGGGGAAGGGAGAGAGAAAGGGAGGAAAGGTGGGGTGGAGAAGAACAGACGCTGAAGGGAACTGGGGAAGGGAGAGAGGGAGGGAGGGAAGGTGGGGTGGAGATGAACAGATGCTGAAGGGAACTGAGGAAGGTGGGGTGGGGAGGAACAGACACTGAAGGGAATTGGGGAAGGGAGAGAGGGAGGGAAGGTGGGTGGAGAGGAACAGATGCTGAAGTGAAATGGGGAAGAGAGAGATCCCAGACTATGGGGGGAGCGGAGGGAAGAAGATGGGTGCCAGACTATTTATAAACAAAAGCCCTGCCAGCTGAACATCTCTTTCTCTAGTTCAGCAGCCAGAACTTTGATTTATAAAATGACAATTGTACAGAATATTGTTTCTTTTTATACTTTAATAAAATAAGTTCAGTATAAAACTATTCAAGGCTTGTGTACATGGAATCATATGGTTTGCGGGGACGGGGACCGAGCTCATGGTGACGGGAGGGGATGGGGCGGAGACAGGGACAAAGTTTTTTCCCATGTCATTCTCTACACAATATCATCCGTTTCACATGTTCCTTCACCCCTTCAAAGAAATGCAGATTAGTGAGGCAAGATTTCCTTTGATTAAAACCACGTTTGCTTTCTCTCATTAATCCATGTTTACATATATGTTCTGTCATGTTGTTCTTTATAATAGTCTCTACCATTTTGCCCAGCATCGACATCAGTTGAGGACTTCCTCTGAAGGTGGTCAGGGGTCCTTTTTGCCAAACTTGGCAGGCAGCAACTGCATCCCCGAGTCACAAATCCTGCCAGCTCAGTGGCTCAAGGATGCTGCTAGTGACAGATATACTTGGTGGAGGGAAGTTCTGCCCGCCTCTGGAGGAGGTCCTCAGCTGGTGGTGCATTGGGGATCCACATCAGCCATAGCAAGGGTCAGCAAGTATTCAACACTGGAGAAATAAACCCAGAAATGCATTTCCTTTTCTGTTGAACACAGTACGAAGACATCTGCTATATACATTTCCCAAAGCTAACATATCCCCTCCCCACTACTGCACAGCATTTCTTTCTCTCCCCCCTACCCCCATGTGCAACATCTCCCTCTTTTTCTCATTGTCCACCATCTCTCATTCTCTCCCTTGCTGCAAAGGGATTTGGGAAAGAGAGAGAAGGAGGGATACAGGGTACATTTATCCCACCCCTTCCCACTGTTACATCCAACATTTCTCCCTCTCTCAACCCCCAGACCATGTGCAGCATCATTTGCCCCTACCTACCAGCCCTATGCCCAACATTTCTCCTTCTGCCATCCCTCTCCAGCCACATCTCTTCCTCCATTCCCTCCACCACCATGTCTAACATTTCTCCCTCTTGCATCCCTTTCAATCTGTCCCACTGTTCCCACTCCACAACCATATCCAACATTTCTTCCTCTCATCTTTCTCTTCCCCATGCATCTCTATCTCACTCTTCTCCCTCTCTATGCCCAACAATTCTGTTTCTTCCTTTTCCCATGTACACCATCTCTCTTTCCCTATCACTCACACACTCATGTCAAACAATTCTCTTTCTATTCCCTCCCCCACCTCAGCATCTCTTTCTCTCCCACCATCCTATGTCCCAAGTTTATGCCCCCTTCCTCCCTGTCTTGTGTCCCAAGTTCATGCCCCTCTCTTCCTTCTGTGTCCAAATGAGTTCTCTTGTTCCCTTCTGTGTCTCAAGCTTGTGTCCGCCTCCTACCTTCCTTCCTGTGTCCCAAGTTCATGCCCCTCCCAAGTCCCACTGCACTCCTTCCTTTCTTTATCTCATGTTCGTGTCACCTTTCTCTTTTCCTTGTCCCAATGTGCATTCTCCCTCCATCAAGTTTGTACCCCCCTCCCATAAGTATGTACCAGAGCCATCAGGTGGGCCTCCTTCTTCCTGCCTTCCAGCCGCTGTTGCTTCTTGGCAGGACAGCAAGCAGCAGTCACGTGGCTGACCCATAAGCCTTCCCTCTGATGTCAGCTCTGATGGAAGGAAGGCTTCCGGGTCGGCTGCAGATGGTGTGCTGGGAATGTTGAACATGGCTTTGTGGAGGGGCAAGTTAGATACGTTAAATAGATTGTGAGCCCAGGACAGATACGGAAAATACTTGAGTACCTGATTATAAAACCGCTTAGATAAACCTTGCTAGGCGGTATATAAGCATCTAATAAAAACTTGAAGTGACATAGTAACATAGTAGATGATGGCAGATAAAGACCCGAATGGTCCACCCAGTTTGCCCAACCTGATTCAATTAAAATTTTTTCTTCTTAGCTATTTCTGGGCAAGAATCCAAAGCTCTACCTGGTACTGTGCTTATGTTGCAACTGCTGAAGTCTCCGTCAAAGCTCACTCCAGCCCTTCTACACCCTCCCAGCCATTGAAGCCCTCCCTCAGCCCATCCTCAACCAAAAGGCCATATACAGACACATATCGTGCGGAAGGAGGGCAGGAAGAAGGAGGCGCTGAGGTAACACACTTGAGTATCTCAAGATGCCTCCAGCCCTGCTCGATCCCTATGACCCTGGAAGGGGGGGGGGGGAGAGGGGATCCCCACAAACCCTGAGAGGAACCCAGCGGGATCCCTATGTACCCAGGAAGAACCCAGCAGGGTTCCCGTCAGCCCCATTCCCGTGCATCTCTGTAAGCGCAATAACCTTTTAAATATCAATCCTAGTATTAATGCAACATTAAAAATCCTGCACCCTTTCCCCACCAGTGATGCAGCCCTTACCACCTACGCCCTCCCCCTCTACATGTTTGAGAATCACAGTTCTAAGACAAACCTACTCTTATGATCCTACTAAAAACAAATTTTCAGAATACCTACAGTGAGATGAATAAGCTGAAGATATACTTGAACTGGACATTTGAATACAGACTTTTAATCTTTTCAGTTCTTGTCTCTGGGGGGCAGTTTCTTCTCCAAGTGAGTTAGTTCTCTGGTAATACTTATGACTGTTGTTTGTATGGATCTGTATTACCAAATCTCTGTGTTTTTTTGTTTCTGGAGATATACTTATATAGACTGAAGACTCATTGGTTGAAAATTTATCATCTGCATATTTTTGTAGTTCAAAATCTGCCTGAATGCAAGGACCAAAAACTGCTATACAGAAACATAAAACAGGGTAGCTGTTTCTAAACTATATTCCATGCATTTGGGACATGTGGACTCACCATGTGTATCACCCCATCCTGTAACATGGCACTGTAATCTGTCTGGTACGACGTAATCTTGTGGTGGCAAGCAAGCAGGAAGTACTTCATCAGTGATCAGTACTGGGCTAAAACAACAAAGATGTTTTTTCCAAGATTTAATTTACCTTCTTGTCTCCTTTGAGATACACTGGGCCTTATCATAGAAGGATCTTTAATCATTTCTGTGTCTGAGGAACAAACACTCTTAAATACACTTCCCCCTCTGTATTTGCGGAGATAGGGGGATCAAAAAAGACACAAACCACAAATAACCTTACCTGTTCCTATGAAGAAAGTGCCGCGATTTTCTCTGTACATGAAAAACCAAGAATAACCGAAACCGCGGACAACGAAACCGTGAATATGGAGGGGAAGTGTAAAGATCATTTGATCTCATAATTATTAGATGAGCTGCTTAAGGCAGAAGACCTCTTACTGAAATGTTAAAAGTAGCAGCTTTTTTATTCCATTTAGTATGTTTAATGGTGCCCAATATTTACAAAACATTTTCTCTTCTCTTTTACCATCACCATAAATGAGGGTTTCAAATAAATTCTCATCTGAAATGGGGAAGGCTACAGTGAATGGTAAATATGATGCCAAGTAACATGATCCAGTCTTTGCATTCATTGAAATGCCAAGGAGAACATGTTCAAAATGTCCACATTGGGGCAAAATTTACTTATTATCCATAGGCTTTACCCCATGCTTGAAAATGCTTGTATACTTTCATCTAGAGAATTACCATCTGGTTTTTTATATGGAAAACTATCAGGCCAGTTTTCAGTACAACAGTCAGCATAATTTTTTTAAATGCTAACTATGCAGAATTTAAGAAAATATGCATATTCAGTGCCATTAGTTGGACAGCAGCAATACACAGCCTCTATTCTGGCAACAGCAGACATAAACAAATACATGGGTTGTCCAGATATACACTGAATATCACCTTTCTCTGGATAGATTTTAGTCACGCCTAAATTTTACATGAGTGAAAAAAGGGGGTGCAGAAATAGGTAAGTCATGGGCAGATCGAGGGCATTACCTTTAGTTACAAACATAATTATAAAATATGGGCATCCGCACAATGTTTTTATTAGTGCAAATAGTCACCCCTAAATGTAATCATGGTTACCGGGTATAAGTGCTATTCTATACACCGTGTCTAACTTTAAGCATGGCTTATAGAATAGCGCTTTTTTTGGTGCCCATTTTATGGGGTGCCATATATAGAATTTAACCAGCACTATTTTATTCAGGATAATTTTTGTGGGACCTTTTGTGATATCCTTTGTTGTTGGGTTATTTTTGTGTGTGTGTGCCAAACTTGGTATCTAATTTTCAGGCAAGCAGATGACAGCAAATGCTCAATACATCTCCCCACTTAGGCCCAGATTCACTAAGGGCATGTATCGGATCCGATCCGTGAGTGATTCGAACCGTGTCTGGGGGGCTGGTTCACGAATCGCCCTCATGCGATCGGAATCATGCCCCCATTCATGTGTCGAAGAACAGCAAACTTTTTTACTTTTCTTTACTTTTAACTTTTTAGTGAGCCCAGCGAGCCCATGGTTTTAACCCGCGGGTTAAAACCACGGGCTCGCACTGCAAGGGAAGGCCGGGGCAGAAGCAGGGCAGAGCAGGGTCACAGAGCAGGAGAGTTGGGGCAGAGAGAGCTGGAGATTCAGGGCAGAGAGAGCTGGAGAGGCAGGGCAGAGAGAGCTGGAGAGTCAGGGCAGAGAGCAAGAAAGTCGAGACAGAGAGCAGGAGATGCAGTCGGAAACGACGTGAACGACTGGTCCCCAGCAGTCGCTTGTTTGTTGATCGGCCAGCCCAGTTGGTGTTGCAGGGTTTTTTTAGTGAATTGATGCCTGCCTACATTTGAATGCCATTCCCCCTCATTTGCATGCGCAGATCGGAGGATGATCGAGACAGAGGTTAGTGAATCGGGTCAGAGAGAAATTGGGTCGCAAACTAATCGGTACACGATCAGTTTGCTTAATGAATCTAACCCTTAGAGAGTAGCTTGCTGTCCTATATTTAGAGCAATGATCAAATATAAATCAAGATACAATCTGGGTTCCAAAACACCAAAAACTGAAATGTGAACCTGCATTATTACCTGCTCAGTTTCAGGAGGGCAATATCAGCCCTACTGGGTCCCTTGATGAGTTTTACCACGTCTCTAACTTGCTTGGTTGCCTCAGTGGCAGCTTCTCTGTGTATTCCAAGATATACTTTGTAAAAAGAGGGTCTACTTGATCTGAAAAAGGAATGAGGCCACAAGTGAGATCAAAACAACTTCTGTTATCCTTTTTTCACAGAGGTGGAATGCATACTACATTGAAAACTGTTCTTTGTACACTGGATTAGCAAGGGCACCTATATTAAAGTATTTATAAGGCAATTTAGGTGCCTATGTGCTTTTATAAGATAGGCTTCTACCATGACCTCAGATAAGTTTAGTGGTAAATTTGACAGCATAAATATATGTACTATCTTCAACTGCTAAAAAAGCTTACTGCTTAGTGCCGACTATAACTGGTTAACAGTTTAATGATTTTAAAAACCTAGATATTCAATGCTGGTTGCCAGAAATGGCCTGGCATTGAATATCTAGGTTTAATGCCAAAGGTGGACAGCATAAGCACTTTCCCCCACCAACTGGATATCAGATCCCACATGTTTATGTATACGTTTACTAAATTCTTTATATACCGCCTTTCTGTGGTACAAACAAAGTAGTTTACATGTCGCATACAAGTACTTTCTCTGTGCCTAATAAGTTCACAATATAAAGCATGCTTTCTTGTCACCAAATGTAATTGTATGCGTGGGGTAATTTTATAAGCAGCAGCCTAGTAGTAGGCTGAAAGAAGGAATACTGTATACAGTAAATGGCAGAATTTTAGTCATTTACATATGCAAATGATCTCCTGTAACGAAAAAGTATGCAGCATAGGAGAAGATTAGGCAGAGTGTGGGAGGAGCATACAAGTAAGCATGCAAATTATAGAATAGCATAATTTATGCATATGCCAAGTCATAACTAGGCTCAGCATTTACATCAGCTCTAATGCTGGTGTAAGTACTCACATTTTAAAAGTAAGCATGTTTTTAACTACATGTCCTATAACCAGCATCTTTAGCAGTTGTCCTGTTATTGAAATTACCTTCCACATGTGTGCACAACATGGCTTATACAAAAAAATCATTTATAAAGTTACCCCTAAAATGTACTAACTATCACAGATCAGGTGTTAATTTTTAGTGTGTATGCCAAGGTAAAGGATCTGCAGCCAGCAAGCATTGTGGCTGAAAGTAGAAGGTCTTGTCAAGTGATGAAGGAGTTTGGAGGTTGCGTGAGTCCTCTTGAAGACTTTCGAAGTTAAAATGATTACACATTTTGGAACCAACAAGAAAGGACTCAGCAAAGACATGGGTTTCTTAAAAAGTTATGAACTACAAATCTGCACTGCCTGATCATTTTAACACCCCACCCTTCCCCTTCATGGTACCACTGAATTGTATTTTATGATTTATTTAAGTCTTCAGCACACTTATGCTTTGCTTATTCTGTTCAGACCTTAGGAAGGAAGCCTCAGCTTTAATAAATGAGACCACCTTATATTACTATATTTTTGGTGGAGGAGGTAAACTTTATTTATATGTACAAGTGATGACCCTATAAAACAGGATGAAAACAGAGGCTAAACCACAAGCTGTTGCGAATATCATGATGAATTACGAGGTACTGTGGATTATATTAGTGAGATGGTTTTCTGTACATGTTATATTTAAAATCCATAATTGAGATTCACCTTAAGCTGTTATATTATATGTTGTAGGATGTTTAACAGAAAAGAAGCCTTTACCAATCTACGCTCCTGAAGACGCCTATTGGTGAAACACAGAACTGTGTCGGGCTTGGTTGATTTTGATGATCGTGGCATTCAAATGGAGGAATTACAAGGATTATAGGAGACATTTGGACGTATGAAATTTGCATAAAGTGTGGAGTAAACGAGAAAAGGACAGTTTTCTGTTTGTATAAGATCTGTTTGAACTGACACTGCACATGAACTTTTTATATATAAACAAATATCGTTGGGTGGTTATGTATTGATATGGACTGGGAGGGTTTTGGATGAATGAGGCGTAAATGAAATGTGATTTTGTTTGTTAAATTATTGATGAAATTTGCATTTAATGTTGATGAATTACATTTATATAAAACATATGAAGTTTAATAAAATGTTTTAAGCGTTGGTATTTATAACTCTTCTTTTAAATTGTTTATTTAATCATTTTAATACAATAGTCTCATACAGCACACAATTAGCATTAAATATAATTCATAAGCTTAATAGACTAATACGATTAATGCATCTTATCACTACTACAATTAAAACAATCCCATTCTCTATCTTACCCACCCAGGAGACCTGGTTCCAAAACCATAGGAATAGGATAATTCTTTCATAGAGCTTCTTTTTCCATTTCAATATATCTCTCCCATATATCATTAAATTTTGCCCATTGATTGGTTAAAAGGGCCGAGAGTCTATATTTTTCACACACTATTCCTAAACGTTCCCTCACATCTCTTAAAGTGGGTACATTTAGCATACGCCATTGCTGAGCTACTGTCAATCTAGCAGCTGTGAAAGCCAAATCCAAAAGTTTAGATTGATAAAGTGTTAAACCTTCTGTTCTTACTCCTAATAATGCCCTTTCAGCATTCAACTTAACTGGCGTCTACTTATATACACTTCTCCCTCCTCATTTGTGGTTTCTGCACTCGCGATTTCACATAATTGCAATTTTTTTGGGGGGGGGGAGGGGGAAACCCCCCCATATTTTTGCTTTCTCCCGGCATCCTGCTCTTACCTGGTAGTCTAGCGGGCTTTCGGGGCAGGAGCGATCTTCCTACGCTCCTGCCCCGTGTAGATCGCCAATAGGAAATGGCTGCTGTGAGCTCCCGCCATAGTCTCGAGAGACTACGGGAACTCACGGCAGCCATTTCCTATTAGCGATCTGCACGGGGCAGGAGTGTAGGAAGATCGCTCCTGCCCCCGAAAGCCCGCTAGACCACCAGGTACGACCAGGATGCCAGGGGGAAGGCGGCAGGGAGGCGGGGTGGGTCAGAGCCGGATGTTTGCAGTTTTTCGCCATTCGCGGTCCAGCTCTGCCCCTATCCCCTGCGAATAACGAGGGAGATGTGTACTCAAATACTTGCTCCCAAAACTTCTGGACCCTTTGAAATTCCCACCACATATGTTAAAATGTACCTCTGTCACCACATCCTTTCCAACAAGTAGTATAACTCTGCTTGGTACATTTACTAATTAAAACCGGGATAGTGTACCAACATACTAGGAGTTTAATAGCATTTTCCACCAAGGTGCTAGCCCAAGCTGTCTGAAAAAGATGTGATACGTTAGATAGATTGTGAGCCCACCGGGACAGATAGGGAAAATGCTTGAGTACCTGACTGTAAAAACCGCTTAGATAATCTTGATAGGCGGTATATAAAAAACTTAATGAACTTGAAACACCCCACTCATCTATGGACCAATCCTTCCCCAAATCTTTTTCCCATGCTTCCATATATGATGTTTTAGTTACTTTATCTTCATATATAATTTTATATAACCAAGAGACACATCCTTTTACTACTGGTTCTTCTAACCTTTTTTCAAATTCAGATTTCTTTAAAATTCCATTATTCTTCGCCTTATATGTCAATATATAGTTTTTTATCTATAGATAAGGGAAAAGAGCTCTCGCTTCTAATTGATATTGATCCTGAATATCTGTAAAAGCTTTTACTTCCCCTTCTTCAACTAGTTGACCAAAACATGCTAACCCCTTTTGTCTCCCACTTCTAAAAATTCCCCCCTCCCTACCTGGTATAAAATCTTGTGCATATAATATAGAGGAGAAAAAGATATCTTTTTCTCTACCTAAAAGTATTTTCCTAACACTTTTCCAGGTTTTCAGAGAACATTTACTAAAGGGATTATTTATATTTGTTAAGTCTTTTTCTCCCACCCATCTCTCTCCCATCTAGCTTGCTTGTTCTACTTTTACCCAAAGCTTAGAAGGAGAAGAATGCCATTCAACTATTGCTCTCAACTGTGCTGCTTTATAGTAATTCTCCAGAGAAGGTAGACCTAGTCCTCCTTCCGCCTTAGACTTAAACATTGCCTGCCTTCCGACCCTTGGCCGCTTTCCTCCCCATATAAATCTCAATATCATATTATTCCATTTTTGAAAAAACTGTTTTGGGATTTCTATCGGTAGTACTTGGAATAAATAAAGAAACCTAGGGAGAATCATCATCTTTACCACTTCCATACGTCCTAACCAGGAAATGAACAACTTATTCCACTTATCTAGATCTTTCTGAATGTCTTTTACCAATGGTATAGAATTTTGCTGGAACAAAAGTGTCCAATCTGCTCCCAAAGTTATTCCCAGATATCGAATAGGACCCTTTACCCATCTCAGGGATACTGATCTTTGTAATTCCATAATCCTCTCTGTTGATGCTGAGATATTCATCACTTCAGTCTTATTTAAGTTAGCTTTAAACCCTGATAGTTGGCCATATTCACTCATAATATCTTTAAGGGTAATTAGAGTCTTCTCTGATGCCTCAGCAAAAGCTAATATGACAGCTTTTTCTCTTCACCCGCCACCCTCTGGCCTTTTACCTGTTGAGATTGTCTGATTTTCTGTGCTAAGGGCTCAATGATTAAAAATCAATGGGGACAAATGGCAACCCTGCCTTGTCCCTCTTTGGAGTTCGAATGTAGTGGAATAAATTCCATTTATTTTAATGCATGCTAATGGGTTATTATATAGTGTAAATATCCAATCCCTATACCTTTTCCCAGGGCCCATATGCCCCAAGACTGCATCCATAAACCTCCATTCAACTCAGTCAAAAGCTTTTTCAGCATCGACCGAGACTGCCACCTATCTTGTTCTTTCCCTTTTAGCCCTCCATATCAAATCTAACACCTTTCTAATCCCATCAGATGCTTGTCTCCCGGTAATAAAGCCTACCTGATCCGAATGGATAAGTGACAGCATATATAATGACAATCTATTAGAAAGGACTCTAGCCATGATTTTTGTATCTATTCCCAACAAGGAAATGGGTCTATAGCTAGCACAGTATGTGTTATCTTTTCCTGTTTTAGGTATTATTGTTATTCCCAACAGTCTCACAAAATATGGCAGTTGTTCTCTATCTTTTAAATTGTTAAATAATTTTGCTAAAAGAGGAGTTACATAGGATATAAACTTTTTATAAAACATTCCTGTGAATCCATCCATTCTTGAAGACTTGTCCGATTTAATTTGATGTATTAATCCTCCAATCTCATCCTCAGTTATATCTTCTTCTAATCTTTGGGCCTCTGAATCTTGAAGCTTATTTAATTCTGAGACAAGTATTGCGTCAGGGATATTTCCTGACTCTGATACTCTAATGTATATAGTTTCTTATAAAATTCCACAAACCTATCATGGATCTCCTTCTCTTTTGACAGTAGATCACCGTGTTCGGATTGTATGCCTGTAATATTACCTTGCTGATGTTGTACTTTAATGTGATGTGCTGATTCCCAGGCCTATATTGAACTGAATGGCTTCATCTTCCATTTTTCCTAAAGATATATGAATTTATTTTATTTGGGTCCTAATCGGTTCCCCACCAATCCACTTTTTATGTTTTATTACTAATCCCATCAATTTTTCTCTTAATCTTTTTTTCCTCCTTTTCACAGATCTTTTGCTTATAAGAAGCTATAGAAATCAACTCTCCCCTTAAGACAGTTTTTAAAGATTCCCAATCAAAGTACTGTTGTTATCCAAAAAATTTCTGATAGATTGTTCTATTTTCTGGACTACCTTAGGATCTTTTAATAGAGTATCGTTTAATTTCCAATATCGTGTCCCTATTTTAGTATATCCCCATGCTATGTCCACCCATAATGGGGCATGGTCTGCCCAACTGGTTTCCTCTATTTTTGTATCTATTAACTTACCTCCTAAGGATTTATCCACTCAAATCATATCAATACGGGAGTACACTCTATGTGGGGAAGAATAGTAAGTATAATTCTTCCTAACATATGTATGTTCTGCCATCCATCCAATAAATTTAATACTTCCAGAAATCTTTTTAATTGTTTCCTATCCTTTTTAGTACTTGTAGTATCCCAATGAGGGTCCGAGACCAAATTAAAATCCCCTCCTGCTAATAATAATCCTTCTTGGTTTTTTGTTTTTTTAAATTATACTCAAAAGATCTTCAAAAAATTTCCCTTGATTAAGATTAGGTGAATAAAAGTTCACCAAAGTCACCTTTACCCCATTCAGTTCACCCACCCAAATGATCCATCTGCCTTCATCATCTCTCCATTCCTCCTTTGTCAGAACTTTTAATTTTTTTTCAAATAGTATTCCCACCCCTGTTTTCTTTTTCTCCTTTTTATTAGAAGCCCAAACTCTCACCGGATAGTCTTTAAAATGGATCATCTTTTCTCCCAGTTTTTGTAAATGCGTTTCTTGTACATAGCATATATCCAATTTCAACCTTCTCATCTCATTTAAGAGCAACTGGCGTTTTCGAGGTATATTAAGTCCATTCACATTTAGACTTCCTAATCTTATCTTACTTTCATACATTCTTTCAAACTCCATTCAGTTTTTTTCTAGCGTTCCTAGGTTTACAGATCTTATCATTTTTTCCCCAGGTCCCTTTGCTCCCCCAATCAAACCTAAAAAGAAAACTAATTTACCCTCCACCCCTTCTCTCTTCTCCCCCCTTCCCCTTCCTCCTCCAAATCTCTCTCTTCTGTCTCTGGTCAGTAGGACTGAGTGCCAGATCCATTTCTAGACATCAGAGTCGAAGAAAGTTAACCTTAACCTGGCTCTCAACAACTTTCTTAAAAATCTACTCCCTTGCAGCCTCTTATCTTTATTTTGTCTAACAGTTATTTTAAAAACCCACAAATATTAGTATCAAAAATTATTCTCATTGTGTCAGTAATCTCTTTTTTTGTTTTGCTCTATGCTATCTCTGACTTGGCGGTTCCATAGGTGGAGGTTGTGATGGTTCCTTTTGGTGTTTTTCTCCCTCAGTAGTCCAGAGTTTGGCTTGTATAAGTAGCTGTTGGGCTTCTAGAGCTGATGCAACTTTATGTAGCTTGCCTTCTAGCATAAAAGAAATCCCAAATGGATAATGCCATTTGTAGCGAATATTATTCTGTTGCAAACATCTGGTTACTTCACGGCAATCTCGTTGTCGTTTCAGAGTCGCTGAAGAGATATCTGCAAACAGTTCCACTTTTGCGTTATTCCATATCAAATGGCCACTTTTCCAAGATGCTTGAAGAACTCTCTCTTTTTGTGGGTATCTTATGAAGCAGACTATTATATCCCTTGGTCTCTCCGATTTGCGTGGGCCCAGAGCTCAATGTATCCGTTTGAATTCTATAGCTGGAAGTTCTGCATTTGGGTTTTCTGTTTGTAAAAACTTATGGCATATAGACTGTATGAAGGTTATTGGGTCTTTAAGGTCTTCCATTTCAGGGATTCCTCAGAATCTCAGGTTATTTCGCCTTGATCTGTTTTCTCCATCTTTGACTTTAAGGAGTAACTCTTCTACTGATAGGTCTATTTGTTTGCAGTGTTGTTGAATTTCCGTTATCTCCTGTTCATGCGAAATAACCCGCTCTTCAAATTCTTGGAGGCTCCGACTCATATCGTCTATTTTTTTTGTGAAGGCCATCAATATTTATTTTAATGTCTGAAGTAAAGACTGCTAATGAAAGCTTCATATCGGCCATTCATTGTTGTAAGTCCCCCTGCTGAATCTGCTGAGGGAAATTCTAATGACTAAAGTTTCTTTTCCAAGTATAGTTGCCTCCTCTTCTTCCTCTCCGACATCAAAATTGAAGTTGGGAAGAAGGCAAGAAGCAGCGGCGGCGGCCCAGGGTTTGAATCAGCACAGCAGGAAGGGAAAGTGATCGCCTGTCCTGGTGTCCCCGCGCACAGCTTCGGGACTCTGTCCCTGAAAATGAGACATTTTGGTGTCCCGAAGCGGTGGGTCGGGACAACGGGACGGTCGGTCCAAAAATGGGACTGTCCCGTTGAAAACGGGACATATGGACACCTTAGGCATGATAGATCCCTGGTCTGACCCAACAGAGGCACTGCTTATGTTCTTATGACTCTCTGCCCCCTAAATGATGGTCCCATCACACTAAAAAATCAGGATGAAAAAATATTTATATATCATTTTGAGTTCTTTCTGAATAGTGCAGGTTGTTTTGAAATCATTATATAGCTTTAGAGGATTTTGTGATATTCAAGCCTTCACTTCCTTTAAGACAAAAATTATACTACTTTATAAAAATAGCACAGGAACTTATGCGCCTTTATAAAACAGGCTCCTACAATAATCTCCAATATTGCATAAATGCTCTTGCATTAATTTGCAGCTGCTTCAAAATATATGTAATTGTATGCATTCACTCTATGGGGATAATCTTGAAAGGGTGATAAAAGATAGGTGCACAAATCTGAGCTCTAAGCTAATATTCTAAAATGGCAAATTTGGACACCAAATCCATTGTAGAATATCAGCTTAGATTTAATATTCTATAACGAGACTGCCGCTAGAAGTCATAGCAGCCATTTTCATTGCTGAAAAAGCATGGGCAGGAGCGAGTGGGAATTGCTCCTGCCCCAACGTGCTGCTAGCCCACCAGGGAAATAAGGTAGGCCTTGGATCCTTCCTCTGAGTCTGGGAGGGAGGGTGGTGGTATATGTTTGGGGAGGGGGCACGGCAGTCCATGAATATAGTGACGTGAATGGGGAATATTGGTTGCAATTGATACAACCACAGATATGCAAATTTGCGTATCACAAACACATGGATAACGAGAATGAACTGTATGCGTGTACCTCACATCTTCCCACATTGATTAAACAGAAATACAAATCCAATGCCGACAAGCTAACTTACTTTGCCAAGCAATGATCAGCAGTGAGAACCCACTCTGGTGCTATCAAAGTGCCTCCACAAAAGTGCACACCTGAACTGGAAGAGAAAAAGATCAGATTCAGAAGATTGCAGTGTTTTAAGCTATGCGCCAATTTTGGACTTGCTCTGTGTCTCTATCACCTTCTTGCAGTCTTCATAAGAAAATGTGTTCTTTCATTCTCACTAATACATCAACTTGAAATTGCTGGAAAGAGAGTGAGTTCAGTAACATCAGGCTTCACACTTCCTCAACAAAATCTATTCATGCACTTTAGATATTCTAATACATTTGTACTGGTGTTCATTCCTTGCCTGAGATATTGGTAAGTTTTCAATAAAAAAAAAAGAGTGACTGGTAATACCGTTATCATAAAATATGTTGCAAACCACTCCCAGGGGAGATAAAGCGGATTGGTTTTAAGATTTACGCATGCATCATCAACTCACTGGTACTAAACAGTATAACATTATAAGAAAAGATATGTATCAGTAATGATTTCTTCTGTATACTATGAACTTTTAAAATAATGCCATTGTGCAGTAATAGAAAGTGTGCAGGGATCAGCTCTTGTTTCCTAGACCTAGTCCTTGTTTATTGATATGTCTATCCATTTGTAATTTGTTAATTCGTTTGTGCTTGTTCCCTCCCCTCTCATATACAGTCAAACCTCGATTTGCGAGTAACCCAATTTGTGAGTGTTTTGCAAGACGAGCAAAACATTCTCGCAAAACGTGTCTCGCAAACCGAGTGTTGACTCGATTTGCGAGCACCCCCCCCCCCCCCCGATAACCGGCATCGCTCCCCCCTGCTTGAACCAGCACCCCCTGCCGGAACAACTTAAACTTACCCCCCTTCTGGCACCGGCACGCAGCCCACAGGACGTGCCGGTGCCACTAGAAGATCTTTCCTGCTTCTGCCGGCCTTGAGCATGCTCAAGGATTTCTAATTCTCCCTCTCGCCGAGATTCTCGTAGATCTCCACAGCCATCTGACAGACGGGCCGCAAGAGATCCTCCATCCCTCAGCAGAACTCAGCCAACTGCCAAACTCCGTTCTGAAAAGAAGCGGCAGCAGCACTGAACAGGATACTTTGTTGCCTTTCCCGAGGCCTTCCCTTTGCTGCCGCGTAATTAATAACAGTGTTGCCGCTGCTTCTTTTCAGAACGGAGGTAATGTTGTGGCCTCGCAGTAGGAGGGTCATTGGGATTCTACTGCACATGGAGGATGGGAGGGAGAGATGGAAAGGTGCTGTGCAGGGAGATGAGTTGGCAGGGTCATTAGGATTCTGCTGCATGTGGGGGATAGAAGGGAGAGATGGAAAGGTGCTTAGGGGGATGGGTTGGCGGGGTTTCGGGGTTCTTCTGCACGTGTGTCACTGTCTTCCATCGTCCCCAGATGGGATCGTCTGGTTGTAGGAAAATAATCTCAGGGCTCCCACTGATTCTGCATTATGGTAAGTTGTATAATTTCTATTATGATATTATAACTTAACTAGTCTTTAAGCCCGTTACATTAACGGGTGCTAGAATATATGTCTGTCTGTCTTTCTTTCTTTCTGTCTCTCTCCCTGCCCTTGTGTCTTTCTTCTTTTCTTTCTGTCTCTCTCCCTCCTACTATTTGTCTTTCTTTCTATCTGTCTCTCTTCCTGCCCCCCTATGCAGCATTTATCTCCCCCCTCCACTTTCCTGTACAGTAGCCAAGGAGTGACAGCTTTTAAGGTGCTGGGTCCATGAGTAGCACCTTATGCCTGGCCTTGTAAAGACCCCAATTAAGTTTTCTGTGAAATATGATAATTTAATATACTGTCTTCCACCATAGTTTCAAGGTAATTTACAATAAAACAACTGTTTTCAAATATATAAGAACAATAACAAAAAAAAAATCAGACCCCCCTCTCATCTTTTTTTATTCTCCTCCCTTATGTTTATTATGGTCTGCTGGAAGAACCTGTATTTCATTCATGTATTTTCCTTTTGATCTGATGCCTTCGATCTTATTTTTTTCTTGGAAAAGCAAGTCCTGTGTGTTTAACTTGTCATTATTGCTAATGTAATAAAAATTTTTAAAAAACAATCGGATCCCCGAGTCCTTCGTACCCTGAGCCAGAGCCAATGCAGCAACCCAGAAGAAATGGCATCCTTGAAAGGTCTCTGGCCCAGCCCGAGGGCCCCACCGTGGATCAGGCATTGAGAGACCATCCCCCCCATTCGCATTCCAGTTACCTGAGCTGCTGCTGGTCCCCTTTCAGGGAAAGCCACGCCGTCCATCACCTCACGCAGCATGAGCAGAGGGGCGGAAGGTCCCTCGCAGCGCTGGGGTGGGCGGGGCTGCGCACGAGCCTCTCCCGCGCTGGCCGCAGCGGTTAAAGGCTCGCACTGGACACAGCCGTTGCTCGGGGGTGCCTGGAATTCCCGCACAGAACGAAGAGCTTCAGGAGACGCTTGCTCAAGGGAAACCGTGGGTGAGTGGGAGGCGGCGCCACTCCCCCCTTTGAGGAGGTAAGCCCAGCCATCCCCGCTACCAGGTGCCCGGCACGCTTCACAGTCGCTGCAAAGGTGGTTCTCTTTGCAGGGGCGGGGCGAATGAAGGTGGCTAAAAACCATGGGGCGGGCACTGATACCATTAGAGCCGTTGTGGCGTGTTGTTTTAAAATAAACTCCACGAGGTGGAGAGCAGGCAGGCCACTGGCACAGCTAGGCGTGCATACATACTCCTACCTGCAAGAGACCTACAGCTCACGGAAAACCAGCGCACGCAGGTGGGAGTTCGCATGCACAGCTAGAGCTTTATTATATTAGATAATAATAATAGAAATGTAATGTATATTGTATATAAAACTGCCCTACGAACCTGCCCCAAATCCTCCCTCCCCGGTCCCTTGAAAAATTTGCTTCTATAAAAGCGGTCCTTGGTGTCAAAAAGGTTGGGGACCACTGCTTTACTAGACAGCCAGCTTAACAAGCAGTCCAACATCTACAAAGATGACTCTGATTTCCCTGAATTTCAACTGTTTATTGCAACATAAGTCTGAACAGTTTACATGAAAACTAGAAGTCTTTTGGCCCTCGACTGGATATTCACAGTTACTGACAAGCTGACAACAGTGAAGAGAGGAAGATATGGAGTGCCTGAAGAATGAGCTGATTTATTGTAAAAGTAGAACTACTTAGGGAATAAACTGAGGCTTAAAAGATTGGACAAAAGAAAGTTTGATGGGCTTGAAAGGTGAAAAAAAGGTCCACTTTCCAATGAAGGAGAAGGGCTAGGGATACCAATAGTCCGGGAAAACCTGGACATGTTCTCTTTTTAGAGGACTGTCCGGGTGCCCGGATGTTGTTTTTTTTTTAATGGGGAAGTCTGTTCGGGTTAAGTCAGCTCTCCCGACTCCTCTACTTACCTCCTCCCTGGGTCTGGCCACTATAATTTAATCTTTGGGCAGCCAGCACCAGTAACGAGGTCAGCCTGTTGCCGCTGGCCTGCCCCATAAGCTGCCTCTCTGCAGGTCCCATCTACAGGAAGTTGCTGCAGAGAGGCGACTTTCGGGGCAGGCCGGCGGTAGCAGGCTTACCTCATTGCTGCTGTCAGCTGTCCGAAGATTCAATCACAATGGCCGGGCCCGGGGAGAAGGTAAGTGGGGGAGTCGGGAGCTAGAAACATCATGAGATGAAACAATATTGGAGGAGAGGAGGGTGTTAGAGAAACAGCGTGGAGGGGGGGCTGGAGAAACAACATGGATGGAGAAAGAGAAGGATAGAGGGAGGCTGGAGAAACAGCATGGTGGAAAGGAGGGAGAACTAGTTAAATAGCATGGATAGATGGAGGGAGGGAGGGGATCTGGAGAAACAGTATAGATAGATGGAAGGAGGGAGGGGGTTTGGAGAAAAAGTATAAGAACATAAGAATAACCTTACTGGGTCAGACCAATGTTCCATCAAGCCCAGTAGCCCATTCTTACGGTACTAGACCTGACCAAAACCCAAGGAGTAGCAACATTTCATGTTACGGATTCACTGGAAGCAGTGGCTTCCCCCATGTCTTTCTCAATAACAGACTATGGACTTTCCCTCTAGGAAGTTGTCCAAACCTTTCTTAAAACCAGTTACGCTATCCGCTCTTGCCACATCCTCTGGCAATGCGCTCCAGAGCTTAACTATACTCTGAGTAAAAACATATTTCCTCCTATTGGTTTTAAAGTATTTCCCAGTAACTTCATTGAGTGTCCCCTAGTCTTTATAATTTTTGACAGAGTAAAAAGTCAATCCACTTGTACCCATTCTATTCCACTCAGGATTTTGTAGACTTTAAGCATTGAGGGAGGCTGGAGAAAACAGCATGGAGGGAGGGCTGGAGAAGCATTATGGAAAGGAGAGAGTGCTGGAGAAAACAGCATGGCGTAGGGTAGTGCTGGATGGAAAGGGAGAGAGAAACAGCAGGAAAGGAGATGGGGGGAGTTGGAAGGAGAAAGAGAAAGAAAGAAGCACCCACAGGACAAGGGGTTTGAAAGGAGGGAGAGAGAGAAGCACCCATGGTGGAGGAGGGTTATAGGAAGGGAGAGAGAGAGAAGCACTAAGAGGATGGGAGGAGGAACCAAGGAATGGGTGGAGTATGGGTGTGGTCATGTATCCTCTTTTTTTTGTCTTCACAAATATGGTAACCCAAAGAAGGGCAGATTAGTGTTGCATGCTCTAAATCAAAGTGGTGATTCTGCCTTGTAGGGAGGTAGTAACAAAAAATCCATAAGACTAGAGGGCAAGAGAAGGGTTCAATAAGACCAGTGCCTATCACTAAGAGCACTAGTGCACGCATCTACCAGGACTTCAGTGTTCAGAGGAAGAGGGTCACATGCAGAGGCTGACCTATCAGACTGCAGAATACAAGGACAATCAAGAAGTGGCAGCAGCACAAAATATTTAGAACTAGAATATAAATAGACAAATGCAGAACACAGACTGAAGAGCTTTATAAATGTTTTTCATGATCCACAAGGTCTCTAGATGACATAAGCTGACCCTTAGGACATTTGAAGAATTGCACTCAGGCTCCAGGTATACCTACGGTGACCATACGTTCCGTTTTGAACGGGACCATCCCGTTTTTAGATCCCCTGTCCCGTTGTCCCCACTAGTGCTGCCCGATTCAGGGAAAAAAAATTTTTTGATTTGATTCGATTCAGCCTATTGAATTGGTTTTTCGATTCGATTCGATTTTCCTGCCTAATTGGGTGTTTTTTTCAAACATCCTGGTGGGTTTATTTTATAGCCTCTTCACCCCCTTTGCCTTCTCCTAACCACACTGGCACTGTGGTGTAAACAAAATAAACAAACAAAAAAGACTTTTCCTCTCTCTGTTAAATCCTAGCTCACGTTTGTAGTCTAACACCAGCTCTGGCAGAATACACGTTTCAAATCTGAAATATTGTAATCACAAAACAGAAAATAAAATTAGTTTTTCTACCTTTTGTTGTCTGGTCATTATTCAAATCTTGTTGGTCCCAGGCTCTGGTTATCTTCTGATAACTTGCTTACCAGGGTCTCCTTCTTTCTCCATGCTAACCATCCATCTGCCATCTCTGTCCTCCCCTTCCGTTTCCCTTCCCTCCCCAGGAGGTCTGGCATCTTTCCTTTTTTTGTCTCCCTCCCCAGATCCACCTTTTCTTAACTACCCTTTAATCCAGCATCTCTCCCTCCTTCCCCATCACCCCAGGGTCCCTTTCTTTTCCCAACTACCCTCCTATTCAGTATTTCTATCCTCCTCTCCACACCATCCTTTGTGTCCAACTTCTCTCCCTTTCTGTTCCTTCCCTCCCTAAATCCCATTGTCCATCATCTTTCTCTCTCTCCTCTATTTTTAGACCCATTATTTCTTCTCCCCCAAAGTCTAGCATAGGCATGTCTCTTTGAACCTTCCTTCCCTCCCTCCCTCCCTCCGTGTACTTCTACGCCAGGGCCCCCTCCCCTGAAGGCCTGCACCTCCCCCTGAAGGCCTGCACCCCACCCCTGAAGGCCTGTCCCCCCATCCCTGAAGGCCTCCCCCCCTTGAAGGCTTGCTCCCCCTTAAAGGCCTGCCTGTCCCCCCTGAAGGCCTATGCCACCATCCCTGACCTGTCCCCCCTTTGAAGGTAAGGCCTGTACCCTCCCTTAAAGGCCTGTACCCCCTTTGAAGGCCTGTTCCCCCCTTAAAGGCCTGCACCCCCCAAGACCTGTCCCCCTGAAGGCCTGTCCCACCCCCCACTCCGAAGGACTATGCACCCCCCCGGGAAGGCCTCCATGTTCCCCCTAGCCTCCCCGCACCGTTTACCTTATAGGTGCAGCCTGCAATGAAGATCACGGTTATAGCGTCTTTGTAAACTGCTTTGAGCTGTTTCCTCTGCTGCAGTCCCGCCCCTCCTCTGACGTCAGAGGCAGGATCGCGATGGAGGAAACAGCTCAAAGCAGTTTGCAAAGATGCTATAATCGCGATCTTCTCTGCAGGCTGCACCTATAAGGTAAACGGTGCGGAGAAGCCAGGGTGGGAAACTAGGAAGGGGGGGGAAAGCCGGACAGCAGCACTTCCTGACTGACCCTCCCTCCTCGCCCTCTAAAGCAGGTGCGGCAGCGGCCAGCCAGCAAGAGCAGCACTGCCGCTCCTGCTTTAAGGGGGCGAGGATCCGAATCGGGAAGACGATTTTTTTTTGTTTTAAATCGATTCGAATCAATTCACCCGAAGTGAATCGGTGAACCGATTCGAATCGTGAATCAGGCAGCACTAGTCCCCACACACAGCTTCGGGACGCCAAAATGTCCTGTTTTCAGGGACAGCATCCCGAAGCTGTGCGCAGGGACAACAGGACAGGCGATCCTTTCCTCTCTCTCCCTGCCGCGCCAAAGCTAGCCTCCCTCCTTCCCTCCCTCTAGCGCCTGATTCAACCTCCCCCTCAGTCTGCCGCTGCTTGCCGCCCAGAAGCCTTCTTCCCGACATCAATTCTGACGTCGGAGAGGAAGTTCTGAGCCAGCCAGGCAGCGATTGGCTGGCCCGGAACTTCCTCTCCGACATCAGAATTGACATCGGGGGGAGTGGAGGTTGAGAGAAGACTTGTAGGCCTGGCGCTTGTACAGTGCAGTCGCTGCATGCGCCTTGATGTTGCTGGGTCAGGGAAGCAGGGTGCGTGGGGGCAGGGGAAGCTGGGTGGCTTGACTTGGGGGGCAGAGGAAGCAGGGTGTGTCAGGAAAGCAGGGTGGTTTGGCTTGTCAGGGGGAAGGGGAAGCAGGGTGCGTCGGGGAAGCAGGCTGGCTTGGCTTGTCGGGGGCAGGGGAAGCAGGGTGCGTCGGGGAGCAGGGTGGCTTGGCTTGTGGGGGACAGGGGAAGCAGGGTGTGTCGGGGAGCAGGGTGTCTTGGCTTGTCAGAGGGCAGGGGAAGCAGGGTGCATTGGGGAAGCAGGCTAGCTTGGCTTGGGGGCAGGGAAAGCAGGATAGCTTGGCTTGGCTTGTCAGGGCAGGGGAAGCAGGGTGGCTTGGCATGTGGGGAGCAGGGGAAGCAGGGTGCATTGGGGAAGCAGGCTGGCTTGGCTTGTCGGGGGCAGGGAAAGCAGGGTAGCTTGACTTGGCTTTTCGAGGGGCAGGGGAAGCAGGGTGGCTTGGCTTGTCGGGGGGGGCAGGGAAAGCAGGGTGGCTTGGCTAAGGTGCGTCGGGGAGCAGGGTGGCTTGGGGGGGGGCAAGGAGAGAGAAAGAAAGAGAAAGAAATGAAAGAGAGGTTGCACAATCAGAAGGAAGTGCAACCAGAGACTCATGAAATCACCAGATTTCAAAGGTAGGAAAAATGATTTTATTTTAAATTTATTGATCAAAATGTATCATTTTTGAGAATTTATATCTGCTGTCTATATTTTGCACTATATTTAATGGGATTGGGGGAGAAGGGGGAGAGGGAATGGATCCGGGGGTCCTGTCCCGTTTTGAGGGAAAAAATAAATGGTCACATTAGGTATACCAAACACCACTTATGAGTATTAGTCACTCAAGTAGTCCTGGCATACCTGCCTATGCTTTCCTGAAACTGCAAAGTGTTTCTTTCATTGGAACACTGAAGGTAAAAAGCTGCTGTAAAATCAAATGTCTTGATGATCACAAACCACTGACCATTATTGATACAGACCATATTCACACAAAAATGTCAATGAAACCTTAAAACAATTTGCCTGGGACACTAAGAAGAAGGAGAATACAAGGGAAAGACACCAGAAAACTTTCATTTTGTGTCATTTCCTGTGTCATTTAAGGGACTTTCCATTTTGTTAAAGAGTCCCCCACCCACACACATACAAATGTTTATCATCACAGGAGATGGCAGAAAATGAAAAATTTCTGATCCCCTTCCTATTAGCTCCCCCCCCCCACCCCACAACTTACTCCTGGCAATCCAATTCTGTGCTTGCTCTTTCCAACCACTCCACCCCTACCCCATTCCCCATAGGCTCCCTGGGTCTATTTGAATCCCTTGTGATCTGGGAAAGAGTTATGCCCATTCTGCCTATGGCTGCTACCTTTCGCTCTAGACTTGCAGTATCACATATACCCAGGGTTATCATATGGCTCCAGAAAAGGGAGGTCAGATTGAGACAACCGGGTTTTACTTCCACTGAAAGCAATGGAAGTAAGGAGGACAGACTGAGACATCTCTCAATCCATTCTCCTTTTTCTGGAGCCATATGGTAACCCTACATATACCAATACCCTCAGGGCACAAGATCTCTGAGCCATAAAGGGAAGGGGGGAGTTTGTAACTCCTAACCAAAAGTTTTCAAAGTCCTAAATGTTAGTGACATGAATCTATACAAATAAGGTCATGTTACTGCTTTTCAGTGTTCTATTGTACAATTATTCATGCAATCATATGTTTGCAAAGTTTTACAGAAAAAAAAGAAACCTATGTATAGGCTCCATAAAACTTCATGTTGTAATATATAAGGACATTTTCAGACAGAAGTTAGTAGTATACTGTGGATTATGAGATATATCTTCTGATCTATTTTATGGCATATGAAATATCTAAATGTTGTTAAAAACTTAAAACAGTCTCTTACCTTGTCCTGAGGCTGATTTGCCAGGGCCAGGAATGTGGAAATGAAACACAACCACCCACAATCCTTCCAGAACATTTTCTTGGAATTCTGCTCGGTATGCCACATTTAATTTCAGTCGGAGCTAAATGGCAGAATCATAAAAGGGTACACTCAAATGCACAGAGCTCTATTTTTTTAACTAATTTCATGAATTAAAAATATATCAAAAGCCAGAATTTATAGTTAATTTCCTGTGTTAAATGCCATTACACTTGATTTAGAGAACTTCTCTAGTGTTTGTGAACTGAATTCCACATCCACAGTCACCAGGAATAACATAAATGCAGAAAGTGGACACTTACAGATCAATATTTAAACTCTGCAGTAGGGTGTTGCTTTGGTTTTTAAAATATTTTATGTATACAGTATGCAGCACTGTTGAATCAATATTCCTGAATATAGGTATACAGTGATGGAATGCTGCTGCTTAATCGCTGGTGATACTCAGTTGCTCTCCATTTAGCATTTTTGCTATACTAAACTATTTCTTTTAGGATGTTCTTACAGCCTTTTTGAAGAAATTCACCCAAAGCAGTATACGAATACATGATCAATCCAGACTTATGCAATAGACAGCAGAAAAAATATTCAAATAACAATACATATTATATCATAGTATTCTGTTGACACAATCCACATTAAAACATCTTAATAGACAGCATAGGGTGGAAGTGGAGTATATAGGCAGATGCTTTGTACTGCTTCTGAATGGTGGACATTAAGAGAGAGATCCTGTAAAGAACGTCTAAGTGTTGGACGCAGTATTCCAGGTGGGGGCGCACCATGGCCCGGTACAGTGGCATAATAACTTTCTCCGATCTGTTTGTGATCCCATTCTTAATCATTCCTAGCATTCTGTTTACCCTTTTCACCGCCACTGCCATGCATTGCGTGGACGGCTTCATTGACTTGTCTATAAGTATTCCCAAGTCTCTTTCCGGGGGGTCTCTCCGAGTACCGAACCGGACATCCTGTATTCATGTATAAGATTTTTGTTACCGACATGCATCACCTTGCACTTATCCATGTTGAACCTCATTTGCTATGTTGTGGTCCATTCCTCGAGCGTGTTTATGTCTTGTTGTAGGTCTTCGCAAACCTTCTGTGTCCTCACTACTCTGAATAACTTTGTATCGTCCGCAAATGTTATTAAAGATAAGGTAGCAATGAACAATACATGATATGAAAGATGAAATTTTCAATAAGCAGCAAAAGTATACATTCACATACCCCCCCCCCCCAAAAGCCCAGCAACACATAGTTGACAAAACAATACATACAGAACTGTTATGGTAGCAAGTATATGTCAAGAAACAACAAGAAATTCAAAACCCCAAACCCCACCCCTGATCCCCCACAGTCCTCCCACCAATAGTAAACCCTGAGTCTGGAAACACAATCAAAACAACCAAAGCATAAAACCTAATTGGGGGGATGTTAAGCATGAAAAAAGAGCTCCAGATACAAGAAAAAAGGCCCTGATGCCCCTAAAGGGACGCATCCCCCTAATTGATTCAAAATTTGACTATGTGCTCTGAGACAGAGACTGTAAATGTGGGTCCCAAATAGATTTGTAAAAAATCTTCCTCCGCTTATAGCATCCTGCAATTCCCAAGCAATCAATCTAACAATATGCGCTCTCCAAGTCCAATAAGAGGGGGGTTGTGAGATAGTCCATACCTGAAAGATAGTTTTATGACCCAGTAAACTAAGTTTTCAAATCCATGCCAGAGTGCTCCTCCCTCTAAGAGTAGAATCCCCAGTGATGCCCAATAAAAGGAGTATGGGAGTGCAAGGTACCACCTGGCCTAACACTCTACGCACATATGCAGACTCTCTTCCAAAAAAGGTGCACCTCAGGGCATGCCCCAAAATAATGGATATATGTAGCACTCTCTAGGGGGCATTTTGCACATATATCCCTAGCCAAAAATCCCATACGATAGAGCTGTGCTGGAATTACATAAGCCCTATTGAGAAAGCGATATCTGCATTCTCGAAGAGAGACACTATAAGCAATACTAGATATGACTGGCAAACTAGCCTCAATGCCCCAAGCCTGAAGATAAAGTCCCAAATCTTGTTCCCAGCTGGCTCGCAAGGTCGAGAAATTTATGGGTGGTCCCCTAGCGAGTAGGGCTTTATATGTACCAGCTATCAAAGGATGGTCAGGACTGACCTGGTCAAAAACTCTCTAAGCTTACCTCCAAAGAAAAAGGTCTCAGTATCAATAGCCAGGGAGGAGAAATAATGTTTCATTTGGTGAAAGGCGAAGTAATGACCCCATACCCAAAGGCCTCTCTGAGAGAATTCCTGATAAGAGGGTAGGCTGCCCCTCGGTTGTACTAAGTGCTCCAGGAGAGAGATCCCCAAGGTCCCCCAGGCTGAAAAAAATGCTTTCCATCCCTGGAGGAAACTCCAGGTTCCCCCCTAATTGGCAAAAGATCAGAAACTTGCGGATTAACACCCAGGCACGGAACAAACATCCTCCACATATCTCTCAAGGGCCGCACCTCCCAGCTGAATCTAAGATGGGCAGGAAGGAGACAGAGTGGAGCCTGTAACAAAGAGGCAAAATGATAAGATTCCAAATATGTCCATTCATAGCACAAATGACCATAAAGCACAGTTACTTACCATAACAGGTGTTATCCAGGGACAACAAACAGATATTCTCACATATGGGTGATGTCAACAACGGAGCCCCGGTACAGACTACTTTAAAAGTGCATCGCCACTTTAAGTCTTTGGAAAGTCCGTGATAGCCCGCACTGCACATGCACGAATGCCTTCCCGCCTGACGTAGGTGCGAGGTCTCTCAGTTAAGATAAGCCAGCTAAAAAGCCAACCCGGGGAGGTGGGTGGGTTGTGAGATTATATGCCTGTTGTCCCTGGATAACACTTGTTACGGTAAGTAACTGTGCTTTATCCCAGGACAAGCAGGCAGCATATTCCCACTGATGGGTGACCTCCAAGCTAACAAGAATGGGATGGTGGGAGTGTTGGCCTTTGGAAAATAAATTTTGTAATACAGATTGGCAAAGTGCGCATCCCTTCTGGAGAAGGACTCCAAACAATAGTGAGAAGTGAATGTATGAACTGAGGACCAGGTGGCAGCTTTACAGATTTCCTCAATGCGAGTAGATCTGAGGAAAGCTGCAGATGCTGCCATAGCTCTAATTTTGTGGGCTGTGACATGACTCTCCAGTGCCAGTCCAGTCTGAGCATAACAGAACGAGATGCAGGCAGCCAGCCAGTTGGAAATTGTTTGGATCAAAAGAGATGAAGAGTTAAGGAGATGTTCGATGTGGCTTTGTCCGGTCAATGTAATAGGCCAAAGCCCGTTTACAGTCCAAAGTGTGCAAAGCGATTTATCCTGGATGAGAACGAGGTTTAGGAAAAAAAAAACCACTGGTAGAACAATTGATTGATTGAGATGAAACTCTGAGACAACTTTTGGGAGAAACTTTGGATGCGTGCGCAGAACCACTTTGTCATGATGACAAATTGTGAAGGGTGGATCTGCCACCAACACCTGTAACTTACTGACCCTCCTGGCAGAGGTGAGAGCAATGAGAAAGACAACATTCCAGGTGAGAAACTTGAGAAGAGATGTGGCTATTGGTTCAAATGGTGGCTTCATCAGGCTGGAAAGAACCACATTAAGGTCCCAGATGACAGGCGGAGGTTTGAGAAGTGGTTTCACATTGAAAAGACCTTTCATGAATCTGGAGTCTAAAGGACGAGCAGTAAGAGGTTTTCCCTTCACTGGCATATGAAAAGCTGTAATAGCGCTGAGATGGACTCTGACAAATGTAGATTTGAGGCCAGAGTCAGACAGCTGAAGCAGATAATCCAACACCAAATCCACTGATAAGGAAGTTGGATCGTGATGATGAAGATGACGCCAAGAAGAAAACCGAGTCCACTTTTGTTGATAACATTGTTGGGTGGCTGGTTTCCTGAAAGCATCAAGAATATGTCGAACAGGCTGAAAAAGATGCATGGTAGATGGGTTCAGCCCGAGAGAAACCAAGCTGTCAGGTGTAGTGATTGCAGGTTGGGATGTAGAAGAGATTTTCAATTCTGAGTAAGCAGAGTAGGAAATACTGGAAGAGGAATGGGCTCCCTGGAGCTGAGCTGAAGTAGAAGGGAGAACCAATGTTGCCTGGGCTACTGTGGAGCAATGAGGATCATGGTGGCTGTCTCTCGTTTGAGCTTGAATAGAGTTCTCAACATGAGAGGGATTGGAGGGAATGCATATAGAAACAGGCCTGTCCAATCCAGGAGAAAGGCATCTGCTTCCAGTCAAAGAGGAGAGTAAAGCCTGGAGCAAAATTGGGGCAACTGGTGAATGTGAGTGGATGCCTGGAATGCGCTCCCGAGAGAGGTGGTGGAGAGTAAAACTGTGACTGAGTTCAAAGAAGCGTGGGATGAACACAGAAGATTTAGAATCAGAAAATAATATTAAATATTGAACTAGGCCAGTTACTGGGCAGACTTGCACGGTCTGTGTCTGTGTATGGCCGTTTGGTGGAGGATGGGCAGGGGAGGGCTTCAATGGCTGGGAGGGTGTAGATGGGCTGGAGTAAGTCTTAACAGAGATTTCGGCAGTTGGAACCCAAGCACAGTACCGGGTAGCGCTTTGGATTCTTGCCCAGAAATAGCTAAGAAGAAAAAATTAAAAAATTTAAATTGAATCAGGTTGGACAGACTGGATGGACCATTCGGGTCTTTATCTGCCGTCATCTACTATGTTACTATGTTACTATGTGAGGAGCCGCAAACAAGTCCACTTGAGGAGTGCCCCATTGAGCAAAAATGGACTGGAGAGTTGCAGAGTTCAGAGTTCATTCGTGAGGCTGAAGAATTCTGCTGAGGTTCTCTGCTAGGGAATTCTTCTCCCCTTGAATGTAAACAGCCTTTAAGAAAAGGTTGCAAGCCATTGCCCAAATCCAGATTTTTTAGGCTTCCAGGCATAACAGGAGAGAGCCTGTGCCTCCTTGCTTGTTGATGTAGTACATCGCTACTTGATTGTCTGTGCGAAGGAGGAGGACTTGGGGGCAGAGAAGTTGATGGAATGCCTTGAGGGCATAATAGATCACTCTGGGTTCCAGGAAATTGATGTGAAATTTCCACTCCCTGGCGATCCAAAGACCCTGAAGATTGTCCATATGAGCCCCCCAGGCATAAGGGGATGCATCCGTCATGATGACCTTGTGATGAAGGGGTAAGTGAAAAAGGAGACCTTTGGATAGATTAGAAGAGGTCATCCATCACTGAAGCAACTGCAGATATATGTTGTGAGAGACGATCCATCGCTTGAGACCACCGAGAGGTAAAGGTCCACTAAGGAGTGCGATGTTGTAGTCTTGCCAGTGGTGTCACATGGACAGTAGAAGCCATGGCCTTGCCCTCTCTGCCAGGAGGTATAGAGGCATGCACACTAGCCCCTGAGGATTTCTTCAAGGTAGATTCTACCAGGAGACACTCATGTGGAAGTTGGGGCTTGTCAAATCCAGGGATAGGCATCACCCGATACAAGGAGTTCAACTTATGAGGAGCCACAGGAATAGTCAGTGGTGTCTCAAAATTTTTATAAAAAGTTTCTCGTAAGAAGTTTGAGAAGTTCCTTGGTGGTTGATCATAATCCAAGGCATCCAGGAACTGTTTAAATCTTTTAGAGTCAGCTTCCAGAGGGATGGACAAAGTCTCTGACATCTCTCAAAGAAACTTAGAGACAGAGGATTTCTCAGACAATAGATGAGCCTCTTGAGAAGAGTGGTGAAGAGATTCATCAACTGAAGAACCCTTATCTTCAGACAAAATAGGATCTTGTTCAGAGTCCCCCCATAGGTCTAAATCCTGAACAGATTGGTGCTGAGAACTCGATGCCGAAGGCTTGAGATATTTCAATTTCTGTAGTGCCTTACCAGACCGCACCAGCGTCGATTCAGGTGATGTCTGAGTTGAGAATGACCGGTGCCAGTGAGACGCAGGTGTCGATTCCTTGACAAGTCACCGATGGAGACTCCACTGCAGATGCAACTGGTGTCGAGGGCTCATACCGGATTGGCACCGGGGAAGTTGGTGTCGATGTGGGCAGAAGTTGGATTGGCACCAGCATTTGGAAATGCTCACTCAATTACTCTCTTAGCAAATTGTCTATTTTTTGCTTGAGAGTAAGCAACAGTACCGCTGGCTTTTTTTCCGGTACCTTCAGTGCAGCTCTACACTCCGACGATGAGGGGGCCGATGTCGAGGCATTCACCGAGATCGGAGTGGAGTGCTTCTTGGGCCTCTTCGAGGTCAGCAGGACTTGGCTCACTGCTATTTTGACCTGAGGCTCAGAGGGGATGGGGGAAGGCTTCTTAGCCGGCTTACCCACTGAAGGATGTGACACCGAAGATGTTTCACCGGTGTCGGTCTAGCCGGTGCCGATGTCGAAAGTGGCGTCAAGTCTCCTTCCATTGTGACACCAAAAATAAGACACTTTTGAATCAAGCGGTTCTTTAAGGTTCTTTTCTGCAGAGAAGAACAGCGAGAACAGTTATCAGGATGGTGCTCAGGCCCCAAACACTGGAGACACCAGTGAAATGAGTCAGTCACAGAGATTGGGTGAGCACAATGTCCACACTTTTTGAAACTCGTTTGCGAATGGGACATCGAAGGAAATGTGACCTCAGCTAAATCAAAATTCGAGGTCAAGGTGGTCGAACAGGCCCCTCCAGGCCGAAACCGCAAAAGGGAAAAAATAAAAATTGTTAATTTTTTTTTTTTACTGAAAACTATTAAACAAACAAAAGAAAAAAGAAGATGACTGAAAAGTCAAAGGTCCGCGAGAGCGGGAATGCAGCGGAAGAAAAAGTTTCAACGGCCGTTCAAAAAACACGTCTTCTTAGCTCCGTGGAAACTATGAAACTGAAGGACCGTGCGCCTATGTCTGGTGAGAAGGCACTCGCACATGCACGGTGCAGGCTATTGTGAACTTTCTAAAGACTTAAAGTGGCGATGCACTTTTAAAGTGGCCTGTACTGGGGCTCCATCGGTGACGTCACCCATTAGTGAGAATATGCTGCCTGCTTGTCCTAGGATAATCCTGGCTCTCCCACAACCAATCACAAAGATGTCACAAAAGGCAGACATCATTATATATCATAACATCCGATAATCCTAGGCTACTCACCTTCCAGTTCCCAAACATTCTCAATAAGGCTATCTTAGCTTTCTTGCCCGCCCATCAGAATTTACAGAGCAAGGTGTGTAACACACGGATATCTTTCTCCTGTATCCTCAAGGGGAGCACCTAAATAAGAAACAACCACTAAGGGAAAAGAGACATTTTATAAAGACTAATGCAGCCTGCTAACAATAGGGGGGAGAGACATTCACACCGCCAATTGTCATTGTGATATCCAGGAGGTGAGAAATATTTTGGGCAAAGAGTTCAGCAATCTGGCTGGGGAGCATAATCCCCAGGTACCAGAGTCCTGTGCCCATTTGAGTGGAAAATTGGGGCCACAATCTCTATGCAAACTCTCCAAGGGATACATGGTTTCCGATAAATCTAAGTTTAACTTAAAACTTGAAAAGTCTCCATACTCACGAATAAGTTCCAATAAAATTGGCAAAGAACTCGTGAGCTCCAGCAAATGCACCAGCAAGTCATCTGCAAAAGCAGCAACTTTAAATTTGTGGTCCCCTAACCGTACTCCCAAAATTTCCTGATTTCCAGTAATATCCTGAATGAGGGGGTCAAGCGTTAGTATAAAAAGTATGGGTGAGAGGGGGAAACCCTGCCTAGTGCCCCTACAAATAGGGAACGACTCAGAAAGGCGACCATTAATCCAAAGATGCACACTAGGGTTGTGATAATGAGTCTGAATGCCCCGCATAAAGGTACCCTGTAAACCATAAGCTTGAAGTGCTGCATAAAGAAAGTTCCAGTGGACCCAATCAAAGGCCTTCTCTGCATCAAAACTGATTACCAGAAAAGGCCTCCAATTCTGAGCCACCACCCCCATGGCCACAATTATTTGTTGCATGTTACGAAAATATATATCTAGCGAAAACGAAAAACTCTGTGGAGATGGTGATGTTCAAGATGCAGGCTTTATTTTAAAATATACAATTTGATAATCCACATAAAATTTATCTAGGACCTAAATCATTGAGAGCTATGGACCCAACACGATCTGTGTTTCGACAATGCTGTCTTCCTCAGGGGTCCCTAAAAGTTCTGATATGAGAGCACGTGGATTAAAAACTGAAAATAATACTGAGCCGTAACTCTGCGCGGATGAGGATTCCTCAAAAGTGAGAAATAAATCTGCCTTTGATAAATCCAACCTGTGGATCACGGATCAAATTAGGTAGCACCCTCTAATTTTCAACTTTCGGCTCTTTAGGGCAGCTCCACTGCTACCGGGAGCTTCCCCAACGAAAACAGACCTTCCACTGCAGGGGAAGGACATCGGGTCCGTGTGGGAGACCAGCTCCCACTCCCGACACCCCCTGCGGCTCTAATTTTCAACTTTCAGCCTCTTCAGGACAGCTCCACTGCTACCGGGATCTGCCCTAACAAAAGCCAGAGTTTCCACTGCAGGGGAAGGACATCAGGTTGGCGTGGGAGACCAGCTCCGCCTCCCGATGCCCCCTGTGGCTCTAACTTTCGAAGGGCCAGTCTCTTCAGGGGTAGGATTGGTTCTAATAGGCCTAAGGGCTGTTGCCAAGACTGGACTGTACTACTAAGGAAAAGCTCTTTATTAAGACTTGTCCAAGACAAATTGAGAGACCTGAGCTATAAGAGCTATCTCCCTCAACAGTACTATCCAAAACTGACTATGTTAAGGAACGAGCAATCTGACTAGGTTCAATTTATAACCTAGAAATTAGGAGAGATAGAGGAAAAACAATATAGTTATTGGGACAGGAAGGAGACACATTAATCTGCAAACATGAATCTCCTATTGATACTACTAATCTATTTAATAAGCGGTAGCATTAAGGATGTTAATTCACTCTATCCACAACTACACTTAGTCCATTATCCTGAGGTACCCATTAGGCTCATTACTAACCAACAGGAAGACAGAGCAAATCATATGAAAGTAATTACAAGCAACGGAAGACATCAACGTATCCTTACAAAAAGGGCAAGGGAAGTAAAACCTATCAGAACTACCAAATCTGCCAGACCTATCACATCCACTTCTGTTCCTTGTGCATATCATAATACTAGATCTTTAAGGAATAAAGCTTTTTTAATCAAAGACTGGATCATCAGCAAACAAATAGCCTGTCTTTTTCTAACGAAAACATGGCTATTGTCCGAAGAGGATCCAATAATAAATGACCTTCTACCAGATAATTTAAAATTCACATGCTAAATCGTGATGGCAGAAGAGGGGGAGGATTAGCAGTGATTTTTAAGGAAGGATTTGAATTTGATCTATTGGATACAAAAATGACCAATCAGTTAGAAATATTAGCCTGTAAAATTAGCAATATGGAACTAGAAGAATCCCTTTCTTGCATATTATTTTATGTCCCAGCAAAAAGCTGGACAAAAGCTAGAGAGGACTTCTGCAAATTTGTTCTACATAATTCAATTACTCCTTCATACAACATTATTGCAGGAGACATAAACTTACACTTAGACGAAGAGGACAATCCAGAAGCGAAAGATTTTAAAAACTTTCTATCTCTGCTTAATTATAATTTCCCTCTAACCACACAAACACATGAAAAAGGCCATCATCTAGATGTGGTAGCTATATCCACAAAGGAGATTCTAGAACCTGCCATCTCTCTATCTGTCGGTACTTGGTGTCATGATATCTGGTCTGATCACTTTACTTATTATTTTACTTTAATCTGGACCCGCCTAAAATCCAAAACACACCCAAGGATAAAAAAAGAACATCTCACAAGGCACCATATCAATCCAGAGGCATATTGATCACAATACGAATTATGAGCGGAGATAGGAGAAGGGGTTGATTTCTGGGATCACTGGATGAAAACAAACAAATCTATTATAGATAAAATTACCCCTAAACGAAATAGCAAAAGCTGCTCAAATAAATACAATAAATGGTTTGACACTGAACTTTTAAAAATGAAACAAGTAGTAAGACGATTGGAAAGGATCTGGAAAAAAATGGTAAAATTGTCAGACTGGAACAACTGGAGATCCAACATAAAAATCTACAAACAATTGATAAAAGAAAAACGTAAAGCTTTTTACTCATCCAAAATTGACTCATCGAGTACTAGCTCGAAAGGAATCAATACAAAAGAACTGTTCAACCTAGTTACGAACTTATTCAACACCACACGCTACACTCAATCCACGCATAATAGTAAGTTACCTTCAGCAAGTGATCTAGTTCAGTATTTCGATTCAAAAATTAAAAACCTAAGAAATAACTGCTTGACAAATGATATACATGAACATCAAATAGTTAACGTACAAAGAAATGAAATACCAGCAGATATGATTTGGAACTCCTTTCAAGATTTAGAATGGAATAATTATATCAAATTATATAACAAGTACATTAAATCATACTGCATCTTGGACTCCTGTCCCCCAGAAATTATGAAAGCAGCCCCATCAGGCTTTAAACTAAATTTATTGAATTATTTGACCGATAATTTAAAAAATGGAAAATTCCTTACTAATAATGGTCACATTATAATAACTCCAATTCCAAAAAATCATAAAGAATCACTAGCAGTAGAAACCAACTATAGATCAGTAGCATCCATTCCAGTTTTTGTAAAAATCATGGAAGGATTGGTACATACCCAATTGATGGAATATCTTGATCAGTTCTCCCTTTTACATGAAACTCAATCTGGTTTCAGACCTCTATTTAGCACTGAGACAGTAATCGCTGCCATCTTGGATAATTTACGCTCCTTGTTTAGTAAGGGCCTTAACGCACTGATTAAGCAATTTGATATGAGCTCTGCTTTTGACCTAGTGGACCATGAGAAACTGTTACAATGCTTAGATGCAATTGGTATCAGAGGCGAGGTGCTAGACAGGTTTCCTTATGTCCCACACTTAATAAGTATGCTTTAAATGAAACCTGGAGTAATCCATCCGACGTTCCGCAGGGGTCACCATTGTCCCCACTGCTTTTCAACGTTTACATGTCATCACTAGGTGCACAATTGTCCCAACTGGGGATAAAATAATTCAGTTACGCAGATGACTTCACGATCATTATCCCATTCATGACCTCTCTCTCCGAAGTCACTCTTATGGCTACAGAAGTACTAAATGTGATGGAACAATGGATGAATGAATTTAGACTGAAACTAAACTCAGAAAAAACAACATTCTTTGGAGCCTCGCCACACCCACTTGATACTAAAACATTGCTGCGCATCAACAAACTCAGTTACCCTATCCAATTTACTATGAAGGTACTGGGTGTAATACTAGATCAGGGCATAACCATGAAAGACCAGGTGGACTCTTTGGTCAGAAAGGGCTTTTTTACTCTCTGGAAGCTTCGGTCCATTAGAGCATATTTTGATGCTTCATCATTCAGAATTCTGGTACAATCCCATATACTGAGCCAACTTGACTCCTGTAATATCGCCTATCTAGCAATTTCCCAGAAGAACTTGCAGCAATTACAACTGGTGTAAAATGCGGTGGTCAGGCTGATTCTTGGGCTGAAGAAGTTCGATCATGTAACTCCTTCCTACCGACTCCTGCATTGGCTGCTGATGGAGGCACGTGTGAAGTTTAAGTTTGGGTGCTTCTGCTTTAAGGTACTTTTCATCCTAGCTCCCAGATATATATAACCGACCTTTTCTCTTTCTCAACTAATCAACTTAAAAGAAGCTCAAACTTGAATTTTATTTCTCCACTGGTTAAAGGATCATCAACATCATCTACATCTCTTCTCATATCAGGCAGCATTATGGGGTAAAGATCTGAATCAATTACTCATGCTTGCGAATACTTATGGGGAATTTAGGAGACACCTAAAAACATAATTGTTCCTAAAGTACTTAGGTAGCTGCATTGCACAATCTTTCCCCACAATAACTGACTGCTAAACCTTAGCTCTGGTACTACTCAATCCTTAGCTCCTTAGTACTACTCAATCTGTAACATTTTTTTAAATCATTGTAAACCACATAGAACTTCACGGTCCTGCGGTATATAAACTGTTATTATTATTATTTGCCAACACTTTGGCCAGGAGCATAGTTTTAAAGTTAAGAAGCGATATAGGTTGATAGTGTAATCCCCTCCTTCTCAGACTGAGGAAAAAGGTATCCCTTCTTGAAATAAAATTTGTTTGTAGTCGTGGGTGTCTGAGGGTTCAGTGTATACCTTTCCCCAGGAGAAGGAGTGATTTACATTTTAATACATCTTTTCAGTTACAGCTCCCCATACTTGGAATTCTCTCCCTATCTATCTACGTGAAGAATCTAATTTGGATAAATTTAAAAGTAATCTTAAAACTTTTTTATTTAATGACGCCTTCATTACTTAAATTTTATTCGGTTTTTTCTTTTATTTTATAATAAATTTTTTTTTTTTTTTTTTTTTTTTTTTTTTATTCTTCCTTTATCCCACCAACATGTGTTTTTCCCTTACTTGTTCTCTACTCTACACAAATAAATTGTAACTTCTCCCCTTACTTACCCTATTGTTTCCATTTCGTCCAGTAATGAATTTGTTTTGTCTTGTTTGTTTGTTTTTATGTAAATTTTACATATTGTAATTTTAAACTTTTGTTAATCGCTTTGAAATTGATAAAGCGATCAATCAAATATTTATTAAACTTGGAAACTTGGAAACTTGGATAAATATAATGTAACCTTGAAATAAAAATATTTATTAAACATATAATAAAATAAATATAAAAAAAATACTGAGAATAGTAATAGGATTTAATAAACAGATACTGCAAAATCTCTAGGAAATGCAATTCAGCTTCACTTTTGCACAGTTCTCTAAATGTCTAATTAAAATCTCCTTTAATCCTATAAACAGGAAATCAATTGCAGCTGTTACTCTGAAGGCTTGTCAGACAAGTATTTTTCACTTCCTTTATATCTTCTGAATCTGTTGTATAGAAATGACTACCTGATGTGTCTAAGAAACTGATTCTTTAAATAATTAGTCTTACATCATCCAGCTTCCCAGAATTTCACATCTTCTTTAGGTAAGTTTAGTTGTTGCTTTGTTGTCCTTTCTTTAGGTGGGTACCATGATGGCGCGCTGTTGCTTGCAGATCACTGAAAACCTTACCACTCTGTCTTTAACAAATCAATAAAAGAAACTACAACCCTAAAATTATTTAATCAGTAACTTTCTCTATCTAAAGAAAATTAAAAGATAATTAGAAAAATTACTAAACTATTCACCTCCCAAAATTTTCTATACTACTACAACAACCAAAATCATCATACAACAACCACAATAATCTCACAGAATAACTTTACAGAATATGTTCACCAAAAAGTTTCACAGAACAGCTCTCCAAATTCTTTCACAGAATAACTCCCAGATCTGCTTCACTGAATCTCTCAGAGAAAATCTCACAGAATAATTTCAGCATCAATACCAAACTTCACCAAATACCAAACTTAACCAAAATTTCACAATCCTTCTCAAATTTAAATAAAACAACCATAATTACCTTCTCAAAAAGCACAGAAACCAAACCACCTCCACACAGATCCAAGACACTCTCCCAACTGTAAAATCTGACAGTTGGAATGTTCACCAGCTGATGCTGATCTCTGCACTAGGACAGCAAACCTGTGCAGGATATCAGCAACAGAATACCAAAACTGCACAAATACAAAAGATACACAAACCAAACTTCTCAAAATAGAAAAAAAAAACACAGGTTTTACCTTCCAGATTTTCTTTACTTTAAAAATCCTTTAAAATCTTCTTTAAACCTTGTTTTTCTCACTCAGGTAACTTTTAAACTTTTAACCCTGGTTATAATAGGAACCTGACAACAATGGATCTCTCCCTGGATTCAAGAGTACTATAATTCGGGCCTCCAGAAAACTCCGGGGGAGAGCCTTATTCTCTATACAGTGATTAAACATGCGAACTAAAGGCCTGTGATTTCACTAAGGAGTAACTTATAGAATTCTGTATACTCAGCCATTAAACCACGTCAACTCCAAAACCAAGCTTATATTCTCTTGATTCACAATCAATCATTTCTCTAGGATAAATATCAAACATGCACCTTCAACATTTGTCCAGTTCCTCTGCTGTTTTCTAAAAAAAATCACTTTTTTGGCCTCTGTGTTCCTCAATCAATACACACACACACACACATATACACACACATATACAACACATATACACACACACATATACAACACATATACACACACACATATACAACACATATACACACACACATAGGACACCTGGTCTCAGCAGCTTTTAAGAATCGCATACGGGCATCAAATACAGAATCATGTCTGTCCAGATAAACAGATGCCTAACCCCCGTCTAACCCTGCCTAACCACCCCGATTCTCTAACCAGCATCTATGTCACAAGGCACCGGTTAGAAAACCACTTTGCTACAGAGCTGATCGCGATAAGGAAACCTCCCTGCTGTAATCAGCTCAGCGGCAACCACAGTGGCAGTGAACCCCCGACCCCCCTCCACCCCGCGATATCGGGCAGCAGTATTGATGTCCACTCCTTTCTGCCAGTACCCCTCGAGTAACCCCTGGCAGGAGGGATGCCCAATTCCTCCTGCCAGAACCCCCCGAAACACCCCCCACCCAACCGCGATAGGCAGGAGGGATGCCCACTTCCTCCTGCCAGAACAGCCCCCCCCTCCGAAACATACCCCCACACAGCGACTGACTGATACCCCCACCAACCCAGCGATCACCTCTCTTACCCACCAATCTCCCTAAAGGAGAGATCACCACCCCCCCAACTCCCCTCCATCGCTTGTAAACAGAAGATCCAGTCGGAGGGAGGCATACATCCTCTGGCCGATTTGAGATACCGTTGAGAGAAACTGCATAATACAATACAATACAGGTCCCCCGTTACTGAAATCTTTCAGTACAAAATATAACTGTTCAACATCTATATATTAATTTATATTACAGTTATTGTTTGATTTTTGGATTGACTTATAGGGGATATTTTTGTGCTTGCTTTTTTTTTTGCCTCAGTTTATTTCCCTTCATATTTATTTATTTTCAGTTTTTGTTATTTTCCGTGTAGTGCCATGATGGTCAGCAAGAATTTTCAGCAACACTATGTAAGTCAGTGGTCTCAAACTCGCTGCCCGGGAGCCACATGCAGCCAACCAAGTACTAATTTGAGGCCCTCAGTATGTTTATCATAATCACAAAAGTAAATAAAAGTTTCTTGATCATATCTCTTTAGCTATAAATTACAATATTATTATTAAGACTCAGTGGCGTACCAAGGGGGGGTAGGGAAGGGGGGGAGGTCCGCCCCCGGGTGCATGCCCCAAGGGGGTGCACAGCCGGCCACCCTCCCTATTCTGCTGCTGCTGCTTTCCTTAACCAGCAGCAGTGGCAGTAAATTTTAAATCAGGGATATCCGAAGTCCAGCTTGTGCTCCCTCTGGCAGGAATTTAGCTTCTGGCCAGCTCCCCTGCAGCAGTGGCAGCAAAGGCTCCCCTGCACCGAAGGCTTCCGATGCAGCTGTGGATTGTGCAATGTGTCGACGCCTGCGGCTTTGAATGGAAAACCGGCTGCAGCAAGGAACCGGCCAGAAATGCTGTTGCTGCACAGGGCAGTGAAGAGAAATGTTGCTGCTGCATGGGGGGGCGGAGAAATGCTGCTGCTGCACAGGCAAGGGGGGGAGAGAAATGCTTCTGCTGCACAGGGAAGTGGTGGGAAAAATGCTGCTGCTGCACAGGGAAGGGGAGAGAGAAATGCTGCTGCTGCACAGGGAAGGGGGGAGAGAAATGCTGCTGCTGCACAGGGAAGGGGGGAGAGAAATGCTGCTGCTGCAGCACCCAATTGGGGGAGAGAGAGAAGGAGTGAGAAGGAAAACAAGGGAAAGGAATCAGAGATGCCTTGTCCATGGGAAGGAGGGAAAGGAAAGAAGGAAAGCAGATACCAGACCTTGGAGGGGGAGGGAGGGATGCCAGGGCATTGGGGGAGGGAAGGAGACAGATGCAAGACTAGGGGAAAGGAAGGAGGGAGGGAGAGAAAGGAAGAAGAGGAGATGCCAGATAATGGAAGGATAGTTAGAAGGAGAGGAGAGAGATGCCAGGGCATGGTGGAGGGAAGGGAAACTAAGGAAACAAATGCCAGACCAGAGAGGAAGGAGGTGCCAGAGCATGGAGGGAGAGAGATGCCATGGCATGAGGAGAGGGAAGGGAAGGAGATAGAGATGTCAGACCATAGTGTGGAGTGGGAAGGAAGGAAAGGAGAAGAGAGAGTGATGCCAAAGCATAGGGGAGTGGGTGGAGATGGAAAAATGGAGAGGGGGTGAAACTAAAATGAATCATGTACAAAGGAGAGAAGGGGCACAGGATATTGAAGGTACATAGAAAGAGAGAAGATGCCATATGGGAGAGAGAGAGTGGGTAGTAGATGGAAGCTGGGTGGAAGGGGCAAAGGGGAATGCAGATGTTGCATGTAAGGGAGAGAGGACAAATGCTGTATAGAAAGAAAAAAGCGAAGAGAAGATGATTAAAGCAAAAATGACAAAAGGTAGAAAGATTTTTTGTTGCTTTACTTTCTTATTTCTCATTATTTGTTTTATTTCTATTGTTAATTTGTAAAGTGATGATTGTTATGTACCAGTTTTTTCAAATTTACATCTACTGGTTTTATATTTTTCACAGTATTAGGGGACATGTGTCACTGTTTCCGTGGTGTTGCAGCAGGTACAGAGAACACACAACCACACACTGCTAAAGGAGAGCAGAAGAAGGACACAGCAGGCGCAGAGGACATACAGCCAGGCAGACACAGAGGACAGCAAGCGCTGAGGACAGCCACAGCCAGGCAGGTGCAGAGGATAGCCACAGCAGACACAGAAGGCATCCACAGCAGACCAACAAGCAGGCAGCAATGGAAGCAGCAGACAGAAGCAAGATGTTGAGCTACCCAGTTTTCTGCACCGTCTGCCATATGTATGACTACCTCTGGGACACTGTGCTACCAGGATACAAACTATACTGCAGAGACAGAGTGGCTCAAAAAGGTAGGGGCATTGCCATATACAGTGGTGCCTCGCATAACGAACGCCTCGCACAACGAACGCTGCACACAACGAACTTCATGTCTTGATTCACACAACGAACTTAGTTTCACACAACAAACTTCACACAACGAACTTCGTTTCACACAACGAACTTCGTTTCACACAACGAACTTCGTTTCACACAACGAAGTCGCCCGAGCTGCCGATGTATTACATCCTTCCGCGCAGGCACTGCAGGCAGTCGTTAGTCACTGCGCTTAACTGCCCTCTCTCACTGTATACAGTCGTCCTTTTAAGATAAACTCAATATTTTTTATATATCATGGCTTCTAAAAAAAGCAGGAAGGTGATTTCTGTTGAAATGAAACGGGAAATAATTAGAAGGAGTGAATGTGGGGTAAAACAGTGTGACCTCGTCAAAGAGTTTGGCCTCAGCAAGACCACCATTTTCACCATTTTGACAAATTTACCTTTTTTTATGTCATCTTAACATATTTTATGCTGCAGAACGAATTATTTTTTTAAACATGTATTGTTATGGGAAAACGCGTTTCACATAACGAACTTTTCGCATAACAAACTTGCTCCTGGAACGAATTAAGTTCGTTGTGTGAGGCACCACTGTACGTCAGAGGGAATTGAATCTACTGGAGAGAACATGCCACAACTGCTGGATAAGTTAGAGTCCCTATGGATCAAAATTCTGGGAACAAATGTCCTGGAAATGAAGATCGGCATCTACTACCGACTCCTAGGGCAGTCCAAAGAAATTGACGGAGACATGACGGACGAGATTAAATGCAACTGCAAGGGAGGTAACGCAGTTATCATGGGTGACTTCAACTATCCGGGAATAGACTGGAACCTAGGCACCTCTGGCTGCGTTAGGGAAACCAAGTTTTTGGATGCTGTAGGCGATTGCTTCCTGGAACAAATTGTCAAGGAAATACAATTCTGGGCTTAATTCTAAATGGCCTGCGAGGACCGGCACAAGATGTAGAAGTAGAAGGGACGCCAGGAAACAGCGATCACAATATGATCCGCTTCGATCTGGACGCAGGGGAGAAACATCGGTCCAAAACGACAGCCACGGCATTGAACTTCCAAAAAGGGAATTATGAAGGAATGAGTCTCATGGTAGGGAAGAAGATTAAGAAGAGGATAAGCACGATAAAAATGCAAGAGCAAGCTTGGTCCCTTTTTAAGGACACAGTCACCGAGGCGCAAAATCTATATATACCGCGTATCAACAAGGGATCAAAGGAGAAAAAGAACCGGCGTGGCTCACTGTAGAAGTGAAGGAAATGATCAGAGACAAGAAAACTTTGTTTAAGGAATGGAAAAGGTCAAAAACGGACGAAAACTGGAACAAGCATAAACAACATCAACGCAGGTGCCATAAGGCGGTAAAAGGGGCCAAAAGAGACTATGAGGAAAAAATAGTCAAGGAGGCGAAGAACTTCAAGCCGTTCTTCGATATATCAAGGGGAAATGACCCGCGAAGGAAATGGTGGGACCGTTAGATAACCATGGAATAAAGGAAGCGCTAAAGGAGAACAAAGCAATAGCCGACAAACTGAACAAAACATTCAAGGTACAGAAGGGAATAGATTTAGTAGATAAGGACAGGTTGTTCACCCTCTCCAAGGTAGGGAGAACAAGAGGGCACTCTCTAAAATTGAAAGGGGATAGATTCCGTACTAACGTAAGGAAGTTCTTCTTCACCCAGAGAGTGGTAGAAAACTGGAATGCTCTTCCGGAGTCTGTCATAAGGGAAAACACCCTCCAGGGATTCAAGACAAAGTTAGACAAGTTCATAATGAACAAGGATGTACGCTGGTAGGACTAGTCTCAGATAAGGTGCTGGTTTTTGACCAGAGGGCCGCTGCGTGAGCAGATTGCTGGGCATGATGGACCACTGGTCTGACCCAGCAGCGGCAATTCTTATGTTCTCTCCAAGGTAGGGAGAATGAGAGGGCACTCTCTAAAATTGAAAGAGGATAGATTCCGTAAGAACATAAGGAAATTCTTCTTCACCCAGAGAGTGGTAGAAAACTGGAATGCTCTTCCAAAGTCTGTCATTGGGGAAAACACCCTCCAGGGATTCAAGACAAAGTTAGACAAGTTCCTGCTGAACCAGAATGTACACAGTTAGGGCACTGGTCTTTGACCAGAGGGCCGCTGTGTGAGTGGACTGCTGGGCACGATGGACCACTGGTCTGACCCAGCAGCGGCAATTCTTATGTTCTTATGGTTTCTTGGTGGTTCAGTTTAACTTTTATTTATTTCTATTTTTAGTTTGTGATTATTCCATATTGGGCGAGGGTGTATTTCTGTTCTATGTATATGAAAAGGACATGGTTTTCTGTTGACATTGACTGTATAGGATCAATTGACTGTGCAGGATCTGGCTTGTTTAGTTTTACAATGTATATGCTGGTGTTCTAGTGCTCACTGTAGTGTTTAAAATGCCGCCTTTTCTTAGGTACACTCTTGTTGTGCGATAGTGGATTGTTACTAAAAATCATATTTTTCATATAGATGAGGGGGTGTCAAAAATGATGGGTCCTGGGTGTCACATATGCTAGGTACGCCACTGTTAAGACTTAGCCAAAAGGGGGGGCGCTGGTGAGCACTGCATGAGATGGACGCAAGGTGAATGAGCTCCAACCCTAACAATACATAACTCGAGAAAACACCAGAAATATTTATTTCAAAAAGAACCAGCGAGTACCATCACAAATCGGAACATGTCCACTACAAAACCTGGCAAACGTATGAACGCAGAACCTTCCTCACCGCAGAAAAATGGAGATGATAAGATGGAGGATGAATCATCGGCCTCCATCATGGAAGAACTACGTTGAATTCGCAATCTGATTCTGGACACTAAGCAAGATATTGCTGAAATGAAAGGAGAATTAACAAATCTGCAGAAAGAATTCAGCAGTGTAAAACAACGCACAGAAGATTGGAGACTAAAGTCCAAACATCGGAAGACTCCATTAAGATCCTATTCAAACAAACGCTATGCATATCCCAATTGGAGCTTGCCTTGGAAGACACGAAAAATAAAGCTAAACGTAACAGTTTTCATATCCTTGGCTTTCCTGAGGGTAGGGAGGCTTGCATCTCACGGTTTTCCTGGCAGCGCTACTCCCTGAGCTTCTTAAAATGTCTGCTGACATGAAGCTAGACTTTGATACTGCATATAGAGTGCCTCTGCACGTGGTGCGCCATAATCGCTACCCGAGGCCAATAGTAGTAACGTTGCTACGCCAATCCCAAGTACAAATCATCTTACAAAAAGCGAAAACACACTCGCCGATTACCTTTGAAGGTAATAAATTGATCCTGGTTCCCGATCTATCCAAAGAGTCAGCTAAGAAGAGAAAACAACTCCTTGCCTACAGGCCTAAACTATCAGCGATGGGCGCCAAACATGGGATTCTTTACCCAGCGCGACTGCGGGTCACATACAACAATTCAACTAAAGATTTCACCAATCTGGCTGATCTAGCTGACTTTATCGAAAAACTTAACCCGATTGCAATAGACAAAACCTGACTTCACGTTAGTCAGGAAGAGCAACGCAACTAACTGCAAGCTGTGAAGTTTGATTGCTGAATATTGCTCCAAATATCGTTGGTCGCTGGTAAAACATGGCTACTTCCAATGTGGCCATTTATGTTTGGTTGTACACTTAAGTCCTTGTTCTAATTGTCTGGTGTTTCCTTATATTCCACTTATCAAATGCTGGTTTTCATTGCCGATATGTCTCCCTCTTCTCTCTCACTAACCCATGGGGGCATTCTGGGATTTTCCCCTTACTAACATTTTCCTTCTCACAGGTATATTCATAACATTGAAGTATGTCGCTAACTTTTTTACTGCATATCTAATATGTTTGTGCACCATTCTTTCTGTACATCATTTCTCTGTCCCGATATATGCGGTTCAATTAAAATTTGATTTTGCTGGTTACCTAAGTTTATTTTTCCTATCAATAGTCACATGCATCTTGCTACAGCGTAGTTCATCACCCATACTGACAGACCGGAATGCTTATATTAACCTTCATAAGTTTAAGTTAAGTTTAAGTTTAAGTTAAGTTTAAGTTTAAGTTTATTAGGATTTTATATACCGCCTATCAAAGCTTTCTAAGCGGTTTTACAATCAGGTATTCAAGCATTTTCCCTATCTGTCCCGGTGGGCTCACAACCTATCTAACATACCTGGGGCTATGGAGGATTAAGTGACTTGCCCAGGATCACAAGGAGCAGCGTGGGGTTTGAACCCACAACCCCAGGGTGCTGAGGCTGTAGCTTCAACCACTGCGCCACACACTCCTTAACCATTTGTGCTTATGGACCTTACTACTGCTTTTATATTTTTGCAACTTTGCTAATATAACCATATATCTGAATATGGAGCTTGATATGTTAACCAAATGTCTTTTTCCTCTATACCAAGCGATTATGCAACGAGGTAATATTTTAGTTCGGTTAAATATACTGATTGTACATTTCAAAGGTGACCACATAGTCTCCATTACATAAGCAAAGTTAGATTATGCTCCTGTCTATCCGAAACTGTATATTGGTACACCAGAGTACATCACATTTATATTGCTCAGTATATGCGAAGTCAAACTATGCTGTTATTTATCCCAAACTGTTTACTAGTGAACTGAAGTACATCACATATATACTATTTCAAATGGAGGTACATTGTGCTTTCCTTTTTATATACTGCTGACATTCTTGTTGCAATGCATCTATTAGCTAATTTCAGCATACCGATTATTGTGCCAAGATCATAAACCTTTTTATTGTCTTTCTTGGCACCACAATTAGATAACATATACCTAACTGTATTTATTAGCACCTGGGTACATCACATTTTGAGGCACTATATCTTAATAGAATTTTATGTATAATTCTGCAATGTTGTTTTCCATTTTACCCATCTGCAAACTCATGCATCCAAGTACATCACAAAATTAATTTATTATATCTCTCACCTGCTTTTCTTTAAATGTAAAAGGTTTTAATAACCCCATCGAGAGAAGTAAAATAATTAAATATACAGAACAGTTTCACCTAGATATAGTATTTTATCAAGAATCTCATTTATCAGAGAGCGAGTCCAAGAAGATTTCTCCTAAATGGGCATATCCACCCCTGTATTCACCAGCTCAGGGAAAGAAAAATGGAGTCATTAAATTAATAAGATGCCAACCTGATATTAAGATCCTGACTCATTCTACTGATACCAAGGGACGATGGAGTAAGACGGAATTGACCATTGATGACTCACCAATACATGTTATTAATATATACGCTCCTAATGTAGACGATCCCACATTCTTTCACAAGATTACAGATCTAGTATCAGCATCAGCAGCCATTCCCTGTATATTAGGAGGAGACTTCAATCAAATCTTAGACTCTAAAATGGATAAGAAATCTCAAGCCACTTATAGACAATCCAAAACCTGGACTACTATACAAGATTTGATGAGTCTAACAAAAATGTTGGACATGTGGAGAATCTTACATCCTAAGGAGACATGTTATACTTTTTATTCTCCCCCACACTCGTCATATTCCAGGATTGACTATTTTCTATCTGGTTTCTCTCTAGCTTCGAAAGTGGACTCCGCCCAAATTCATCCCATCTCTATCTCTGACCATGCCTCTATTTTGATTACATTTAAGGATATGGGACAGGCTCGCAACAAAGGTCTATGGCGCTTTAACTCTTCCTTACTCTCTGATGATAACTTTCTTAAATTCACCAAAAACAACATAGCGGACTTTTTTTTGCTAAAAATAAACCCACTGATACCTCCTTGCAAATTACATGGGATGCCTTTAAGGCTTTTATAAGAGGTACTATAATTTCATATGTAGCCACCAAAAAGAAAAATAAAAGAGCCAAGTTACTTTTATTAGAACGCAAAATCCAAGAAGCAGAACAACTTCATCTGGCTGATTTAAGCAGCCCTGCCCTACAAACAACGCTACATAAACTGAGATTTGAATATAATTTAGCTTTAAGTAATGAGGCTTCCAAGGAAATTTTTATGAAATCTGCATCATACTACTCAACTATGAACAAATGTGGACATCAACTTGCCACGTATTTGAAACTATGTACCGAAAAAACTAATATCCCTGCCATCAAAGATATTAATGGTGAGTTAGTATTGAATGACAAAGACATAAGTTCACAGTTCCAGTTCTTTTATAAGGAGTTGTACGCCTCTGAACATCCAAATCAAAACTTATTTGAACCATTTCTTCAAAAGTTGCCACATCAAGTCCTCATGGAAGATGATGTCGAACAATGGTCTGAACAGATTACGGAGATACAAGTTACACAGGCTCTTCATACTATGGCGAAACAAAAATCACCCTGTCGCCTCTATTATTCAACATTGCACTGGAACCCTTGTTAATAGCAATTCGTAATAATCCTAACATCATTGGACTACAAATAGATGATCTACAAATTAAACTATCAGCTTATGCAGATGACATTCTGATTTACTCTACGTTGGATTCTATACCACACATATTACGAACTATTGACCAATATGCTCTCTTTTCTGGCTACAAACTGAATACCACCAAAACGGAAGTTATGCCATTGAATAATAAAACATGTAAAAACATAATTTCAGATCAGGGTCTTAAATATTCTCCTTCACAATTGAAATACTTGGGAATATTTTTTTGTAACCTCAATAGAAGAAACAGGAACGCTTAATGAAGTCCATATTCTCAATATCATTAAACGAATTACAACACAATGGTCGCCTCTGAAGCTTACATGGTGGGGTAGATTAGACTCTATTAAGATGGTGCTATCTCCTAAAATCACATACATTCTCTCAATGTTACCATTTTTACTTCCCCGGCACATCTATTCAAAGATGGAGTCACTGATGACACAATTCCTAAGGAATCATAAGGTACCACGTGTAGCTCTAAAGAAGTTGAAATGTGCAAAACACAATGGAGGAGTGAACTTCCCTAGTACGTATGATTATCATGTTGCTTTTTTAGCTAGACAAGGATCTAAATGGTTAACAGAAACTCAATATTCCAGTCCTCCCACTTGGTTACAAATAGAACAAAAAATGTATAACATGGATCGTCTGAGAGTCTACTCTTTTCTAAAGCCTTCTGATAATCTACCGGACAATCCTATTCTCCAAGCCACTGCCTCGGCATTACAAGAAATAGATACGATGGCACCATTCACACCGCAATATGGTGTAACCCAATGGTGAAAATACAAGGTCAAAATATTGAATGGAAATCATAGATTAAAGCAGGTATATGGTCAATAACACAGTTGATCAGTGATAAGCAACTAACCGACTTTGCTACATTAATTACCTCATATGATATTTCTCCAACCCAGTTTTACAGTTGGATACAATTACAACATTGCATACAAGCACTCAGGAAAAAACAGTTAATTTTACAAGTGACCCTGACGATACTAGATTGGAACGCAGTGATTAGCACAAAGAAGGGGGTAGCATCATCTTGGTATAGATTGTTAAAACAATATAAATTTAAATATCCCAAAGCTCTATACGATGTATGGTCTCATGACATCTCTTCACAGTTATCCTCCAATACCTGGGAGAATGTATGGCTTACTGTGCTTGGATTACTGCAAGCTGCTTCGATAAAACTAGTCCTTTTCCTATACCATAGAGCATACTGGACCCCTAATAAACTCTCCAAACTTAACCCAACAGTGTCTAATTTATGTTGGTCATGTAACACTCAGACTGCAATGGTACAACATATGGTCTAGTGACTAGACCATATGTTGTACCATTGCAGTCTGCTAAAATCATATTGGTTAGATATTTGGGCAACTATATGTTATATCTGACCTATTCAAGTTCAACTCAATTATTCTATACTTATAACAGGGGGTTCCACATTAGTACCATCACTTGATAAACACAATATTAAAATGTTGAATTGTTTTCTCCTGATTGCGCTGAAAATCATCTTATCCCATTGGAAAGATTTCTCTTCTTTACATTATAATGAATGGTGGAACACTGTATGTATGTGCGATATGAAAAATCGATAGGAGAAAAAAATCATTCCTCCTCTATCCTATTCATTAAAATAAACTAAACTAAACTAAACCTTAAGTTTATATACCGCATCATCTCCACAAAAGTGGAGCTCGACACGGTTTACAGGAGTTAATATAGAAAGGAAAGGAGAAGGGCTTAGTAAAAAGGAGAAATAGGGGACTTAGTATAATGGAGAGGGAGGGAGTAGTTACATTTTAGCGAAAAGCCAGGTTTTCAAATGTTTTCGGAACCATTGGAGGGAGGTCGAACTCCGAAGAGGGGCAGTGAAGCTGTTCCACAGCTCGGTGATCCTGAAGAGGAGGGACGTCCCAAGTTTTCCTGTATGGGATATACCTTTTAAAGAGGGGAAGGATAATTTGAATTTTTGAGTGGATCTGGTGGAGGTAGGATTCGAAGAGAGCCAAGATAGAGGAAAGAGGGGAGGAAGGATGCCGTGTAGAGATTTGAAAGCTAGACAGGCGCATTTGTAGTGAACCCTGAGGATAACTGGGAGCCAGTGAAGCTTAGACAAAAGCGGGGAGACATGGTCGAATTTGCTCTTAGCGAAGATTAATTTGGCCGCAGTGTTCTGAATCCGCTGAAGTCTGTGAAGACTTTTCTTTGTTAGGCTTAAGTAGATGGAGTTGCAATGTGGTCTAAGGTCCTTTCATATTCTGTTAACCCTTTTTCTTAATACTTTCAATTGAATCCACTTAAGCGCTGTACATTCATAATCATAATTGTCACTACTTACTTCTTTTATTCAATTTCATATTGACATCTATTTTGACATACTATTACTCACAACTGACTGTCCTGTAGGAATGTGAAAATGTATTAGTACATTGTTGATGTTCACTTCTTTTATGTTATACCTGTATTATCTAGTTTCCAAGTTTCCAAGTTTATTGGTTTTTTATACCCCGATCATAAAAACAAATATCTGACCGGTTAACAATAAAATTTAAATAGGAAAGCAAGATATATTTAATTGTGTTTAGAGAGAGTATCTGTATTATTGTTTCTTAAAATTTGAATAAACACTATTGAACTTAAAAAAAGACTTAGCCAAAAGGAAAGATTTATAAACTATAAAGAGTTTTACCTCATGCAAAATTGTCATTTCTTTAATAAGACATTAAACTATTTTTTCTGAGGCCCTCCAAGTACATACAAATCCAAAACGTGGCCGTGTAAAAGGGTTTGAGTTTGAGACCACTGATGTAAATATAATGCTACTGAAGATGGATGTATCTGCCACTCTACGCTTGCGGAGATGGCGCGGTATACAAACCTAAGGTTTAGTTTAGTTTAGTTAGGTGATATTCAGCCCACACGGTCAGCATTTTTTTTAAACACTGGCTACTGTGTACTTTTTTAGGCCAGTCTATATCAAGATACCAGTGTTGAATATCCAAGTCTTTGGTGGGTGCCGGAAGTTATTCAAAGCTACTACTTAGATAGAATGCTATTGAGATAGATATGGGGGAAGCCACAGAATGGAATGTTGTCATTATTTAGGTTCATGCCAAATACTTGTGACCTGGATTGGTCACTGTTGAAAACAGTATACTGGGCTAGATTGACAATTGGTCTGACTCAGTATTGCCATTCTTATGTTCTTATACTGAAGTCTATGAGTCTGTCGATACTGTATATGCTTTATGATGACCACTGGCTATTTTAGTAGCTGCTCTCTGGACTGACTCCATCCTGGTTATATCCTTTTGAAGGTGTGGTCTCCAGAAATGCACACAGTACTCTAAATGGGGCCTCACCAGAGATTTATACAGAAGCACTATCACTTTCTTTTTCCTGCTGGCTATTCTTCTCCCTATGCACCCAAGCATAGTCACCCTGTTATAGAATTACTCTTTTTATGTGCCCCTGAAGGGTCTAGGCTCTTGTACAATTGCCTGCTCTTTATGCACATAAAAAGCAGAGGCTTGGACAGCATGATGACAACAACATTAATGCAAATTCAACCTCAGGCAGTTTTGTACCTGACTTCTTGAACATGCAAAATGCTGTCTGACAGACTCATGTTGCTTACCCCAAGTAATTTACAATTAATTCTTTAATAAGAAACTACTTTTGAAAATTCCCTCAACTAGAGTTACCAGATTTTTATGTTAGCAAAATCTAGACCCTTAGACCCGCCCCCAGTCCTGCCCCCCACTGCCTGTTCTTGTCGGGCAAGAGGGCATCTACATATGCGCGGATACCCTCCTGCCCGATGCAATTTTGAAGAAGCTTTTCAAAACCCAGACAAAGTGCTGTGTTTTGAAAAGCCGTCCTGACCCCCGGACATGGCCTCGAAAAGGAGAGGGTTTTGGGCCACTCTTAACCAGCTAAGTCAATATTCAACGCTGGACAGTTAATAGAAGCCAAAGATAGGCCTGTTATTTATGCAGCCCAATTTAGCCACTAAACTTAGCCAGCCAGCTAAGTCATGCAACATAGCCAGCTAATTCATGCAAATTAGCCTATTAAGTTGTGCAAATTAGCCAGCTAGTGACTAGCCACTAACGGTGAATATTCAGCGAAGATAACTGCAGTTCCACCCCAGGCAGCTATTGCCACAAGAGAGTGACCCCTCCTGATGAAGAGTAAATATCGAAACTCGAGTGGGGGGCCATGTTGGTTTATTGAAGACTTGAAAATTTGCACTGAAGCACTTTCAACATGGAATAGCACTTTTCCACGAATTCTACCTGCAGTTACTAAAGAAAATAGCCAACCAAAAAGAACGCACAGATAAATTTATTCATTTAGTAAATTATTCATAATTAAGAGCGGTTGGCAAGGGACTGTAAAAGCTATGATGGTCCCTATAATAACCGCAGTATGATGTTATCATCACATATGGGTTATGAGGTCTGAGCTTTTTACTAAGGAATATAAGTATATTTATTATACATTTAAGCTGTGATTTCAAGAAGATATAGTATTGAGTTATCAAAGCAGTTTAATGAATATCTCCCTCAGTATAAGATTTGCTTAAGGCAATAAAATATGACATGAAAAATTACCACACTTGGGGATGTCACAGTAGTCCCATTGTGCAGAACCAGGAGTTGTTATGAAACACCAAGGTCCATTAATATCTCTATCTGGATTTCGACAGTACTATAAGAAAAGCGAAAAGACAAACATGAAATTATTATATAAATAAAATCATATGTTTTTCACTCAAACTTCAAGTTTATTAAAATTTGATATATCTCTTATCGAATATCTAAGCGGTTTACATGATTAGAAAACTAACATTAAAAATTAAAAGGTAATCACAATAACCGAGATAGTCTAACACAAATTAGGGATAAAGGGGAGAGAAGTACAATAGTCAATAGGAAAGAGAAACATCAAAAGAGAAACACAATAGGGAAGGCATTAAAAATCCTGCGAGAAATTCGAGGCATAAACGATATTAACAGTCAAATGCATCCTGGAATAGAAATGTTTTAAAGTTTGATTTAAATTTGGTAAGGAGAGGAATCATCCCGGGCATACTATTCCATAGAGATGGGCAGTGACTGAAAAAATTGATTTTCTGATCATATCGTATATTATATGTCAAGGTGATAGAATTTCCAATAGATTTTGATTGCTTGAGCATAGTGATCATGTAGGTGTATAGAGCATGCAAAACATAGACCCAAATCTTGTTGACACCTGCACATAATCAACAGCAGTTGGGACTAGTGTTTATGGAAATTCACTTAAAAGTAGAAAAAAACTTCCATATAGGAAGTGGTAGAGATTAGTAGTTAGCATGGACAGGCATATGGCATAGGCCATATGGTCTTCATCTGCTGTCATTTTCTGTGGGCCCAATATTCAGCCCATGAGAGGCAGCCCGGCTATCTCCCGTGGGTCACAGTGATCTCAGATATTCAATGCTGGGGCCTTTTTCTGCCCCGGCATTGAATATCCGGGGCAAAGTTTGGCAGCGCACATCTAGCCAATTTTCATGAACTGGCTAGCTAAGGCAAAACAACTAAAGATACACCTACTTTTTAGATGCGTCTATCTGGACATGTGCCTTAGCCAGCCATCTAATCAGTGGTGACCAACTTTGTCACGCGACAGACGGTCACCGGGCTAGCCAGCAATTCCGATATTCAGTGAGAGATAGCCAGTTATCTCCACCTGAATATCGGCGGATAGCTAGCTAAATGGGACTTAACCAGCTGGGAGCCATTCCCGGCCTGATAAGTCCCTCTGAATACTGGGGGGGCAGGCAGAATTAATTCTTCAAGGGCCTCTAGGCATACAAGTGCACTGGGACCCTGCCTCCCCCCGTTTACATGTCAAACTCATTCTGGATATCAATTAGATCTACAACTGGAATTTTTCACATTGTTCAAATGCATTGTAAAGCAGTAATACTATCCGAAACATAAACATAAGTCTATATTACCGTGTTTCCCTGAAAATAAAGACAGTGTCTTATATTCATTTGGGGCCCAAAAAGGCACTAGGTCTTATTTTCGGGTAGGGATTATTTTTTTCATGTACATGATCATCTCTCCCTTCTTCTCCTTCATCCCAATTCTTCCTCTTTGCTTTCCCCCATATGTACAACATCTTTCCTCCCCTTTCACCCATCCCCTTGTGCCTTCCCCCTCTGCAGCATTTTTCTATCCCTCCATCCCTCCCATTCCCCTGTAAAACAGAACCCTTACCCAGCTTCAATCCTTCCCACCCTCCCATCCCTCGTGCAGCAGAACCCTTGAGCACCCACCGCCACACCCGCAACGCAGCTGAACTGCTGATGACCCTCCATCTTTCCCTCCCAACCGATCCCTGCCAACCGCAACCATAAATACCTTGCTGTAGAGGAGTGTTGGGCCAGCAACACTCACAGGCTGCTTTGTGGCCTTCTCACTGGGGCCATCTGTGTACTGATGATGTCATCAGTACACAGACAGTTGCCAACACTAGGCCTGTCTGAAAAAGAAAATATTGAGTTTGAAATGGAAAAGCAATTGAGAAGGTGAGGGGAAGGGAGGGAGATGGGGCAACTAGGGGAAGAAATGTCCGGATTGCAGAGCCCCCTGGAGCTGTGAGGCCCAGGGCAGCTGCCCTGTTTGCCCTCCCCTAATAATGACCCTTGTCAAAGCACCACACCGGTGGCAGGCCCTCCTGATGTTTTCAGGCTCGAGGCACGTGCCTACTGGGCCTAACTTTTAATCCCGCCCTCCTGGGGGGTTTGTGTCTAATCATTCCATCTTTTACTTACTCTAATAAATTGAGGCTCTACACAAATACATAGTAATACAAGTCGAACAAATTATAACTATAACTTATTAAACCTACATCCCCATTTTAGAAAGAATGTAGATATAATCCAGGTAAGGATGTATAAAATTCCAGTAAAATTGTAGAAAATGATCTGCTAGAATAGCTAAGATGGCTATGTGAATCTGGCCAGTGTTTGCACTGTGTCTTACTTTCTGCATTGGATTTTGCTTCTTGGATCATTATGCCTCACACTAAGAGGAATGGTGTAATAAAGGTAGTTCCCCCCAACTCCTGGAATCTCTTCTCCAGTGCAGCAATTGATTGCAAGTTACGTGACTAGAACTTCCATTCCATGATCCAGAGATTACCCACTGAGGCTTCGGGTGAAGAACTCCTAGCCCATGGGTTAGATGCGCCATTCTCTTCCTCCAGTGCTCAATCCACTACCACACTCTTCTGACTCCATGGTAGCAGGGGAGCTGGTCTCAACAGAAGCTGTTTGAGCAGAGGCCCTATTCAGGGGCATTTGTTCTGCGGAATCTAGTAAGGGAAGAAGCATTCTGCAGGAAATATCATAAGCAGCTGATGCTTCGGTGGTGGTGTCCTTGGAGAGTATTATGCAAGCTCTCCAAAAACTGGACACAATGATTGAAAAGTCTTCAGAGGAGATACCTATTAGTAATCATTATCACAGTAATTCCTTGGTTACCTCGGTAATTATCACAGTACCAGTGAAGCCCAGAGGAATTTAACCAGTATTGAATTCTGAGGTTCTAAGTTGGTTTGATCTAAGTTTAGATATTTTATTAGATTCCTCAAGAAAGAAAGAAAAAATCCAACAGAAACTGCAGTGGAATTGGGACAACAAATGAAAATCAAGAAAAAACTGCAGTCAGAATGTACAAGATGCAGGCTATGTTTATTATATCAAACTAGTGTTTAAGCCCGTTACATAACAGGTGCTAGAATATATGTCTGTCTGTCTTTCTTTCTGTCTCTCTCCCTCCTGCTATCTGTTTGTCTTTCTTTCTGTCTGTCTCTTTTCCTGGTCCCCTTTGTCTGTCTGTCTCTCTCCCTGCCCCTGTCTCTTTCTTCCTTTCTTTCTGTCTCTCTATCTCCCGCTGTCTATCTTTCTTTCTTTCTCTCTCTCTCCCTCCCGCTGTATGTCTGTCTCTCTTTCTTCCTTTCTCTCTCCCTGGCCCCCTTTGTCTGTCTTAACATAAGAACATAAGCAATGCCTCCGCTGGGTCAGACCTGAGGTCCATCGTGCCCAGCAGTCCGCTCACACAGCGGCCCAACAGGTCCAGGACCTGTGCAGTAATCCTCTATCTATACCCCTCTATTCCCTTTTCCAGCAGGAAATTGTCCAATCATTTCTTAAATCCCAGTATCGTACTCTGCCCTATTACGTCCTCTGGAAGCACATTCCAGGTGTCCACCACACGTTGGGTAAAGAAGAACTTCCTAGCATTTGTTTTGAATCTGTCCCCTTTCAACTTTTCCGAATGCCCTCTTGTTCTTTTATTTTTTGAAAGTTTGAAGAATCTGTCCCTCTTGAGAGAGAATAAAGCATGGAAGCTCTGGATACATCCCGGTAAGTCCTGACATAAGCCAGGTGAAGGGGGATGGGAGGAAGACAAAGATCACTTTTCTCTTTACAGAAAAACTGCCCTCACCCCCTGCAACTGAAATCTACCTTATCTATCTCTGCAGATGATAGAAACAGTAGATTAACTATGGAAAGATATTTCACCATTAACTGAAGAGCATGCAAAGATAGAGAAATACGCTGTTTTATGAGTTCAATTAGCTACTGTAGAAGTAAAACTAGAGAAAAAGCAACAGGTCCTGAGGCTGTGGGCTAGCTGTGGTTTTACACCAAGGCCCACCCAGCCAGATACCATAAAGAGATAAACAGACCATGGTCAGAAGACAGAATTCTCAGAAGAAAGAATTCATAAGAAAAATCATCTAATAGAAAGTATCAGAGATGTTTAAAGTTGGGAGGGGGGCTTGTGCTCGGAAATACTAATATGGTAGGGAAACAGGCATTTCGGGGAAAAGGTAGGTTTTACGGAAAACAGAGTGGACATATAACATGACGTAGTTGAGAATAGCCAATAAATGAATGTAGTTAGGCAGTAATGCATAAGTAAATAACCAATAAGGATGTATCATGTGATGTAAACCAACGTGGTGTTGGCCACTAAGAAATGTATAAAAACCAGGCCTTTAGAAGGGAGAGGTCAGAACAGACATCAGAGGACCTCTAGGCCTAGAGATCACCTTCTGTTACGCTATATATGCTAAATGATTTATTCCTGTAAGCTGTTATTGATTGACTAAATAAATATATACTTATTGAAACCAGTATATAGCGTTCGAGGTCTCATTACCGAGGTAGGCCTGGACAGCTGCCTACATCACTCTCTACTCTCTCTATGCCCTTCATGATCTTGTAAGTCTCTATCATATCCCCTCTAAGTCTCCTCTTCTCCAGGGAATAGAGACCCAGTTTCTCCAATCTCTCAGCGTATGAAAGGTTTTCCATCCCTTTTATCAGACGTGTAGCTCTCCTCTGAACCCTCTCGAGTAACGCCATATCCTTCTTAAGGTACGGTGACCAGTACTGGACGCAGTACTCCAGGTGTGGGGGCACCATGCCCGATACAATGGCAGGATAACTTCTTTTGTTCTGGTTGTAATACCCTTCTTGATTATACCTAGCATTTTATTCGTTCTCTTAGAGGCCGCTGCGCACTGTGCCTTCGGCTTCATTGTCATGTCCACCATTACCCCCAAGTCCCTTTCTTGGGTACTCTCATTCAATAAGATCCCTCCCATCATGTAGTTGTGCCTCGGGTTTCTGCTTCCCACATGTAAAACTTTACATTTCTCAACGTTAAACTTCATCTGCCATTTTGTCGCCCATTCTTCTAGTTTGTTCAAGTCCCTTTGCAATTCTTCGCCGCTTCTAGAGCCGCGGGAGCGCCAGAGAACAGACACGGCAGCAGGGACACGTGAGCGCAAAAACGCGTCTTCCTGGGGACTCACCGACAGAGGCGGAAAACTGCGCAGCTGGCAAACTTTTAAATGGCCGCGATCCTGTCCGCTCTGCTCCCTGCGGCCACAGCGTCTGAACGCTGTTCACGCATGTCTACTAGCTACGATCTCATAGCCGGCCCGCCGAACTGGCCGCATGTGCAACGGCAGCGGCCAAACACCCCTCTAGGCCACCCGGGGAGCCGCGCGTCCCTGTCCCGGCGCTGCGAGCAGCCTGATCCGGAAGTCGGGAAGGTGGCTGGGTGCTGGTGAGGATACTAACGGCTCGGGTAAGGGGAAAATGGTTACCGCTACTGTCCGGCGACGCTACCAGGCCGCCTCTGCAGCGGCCCAACCCCGTCTATGCCCCTGGGCACTTACCCGCAGGTCGACTGTTGGAGCCGCGTCTGAGTCCCGCTCACCTCAAGGCATAGATGGAACCTCCCTCCGCAATCGCACCGCCGAGGCAGCAGATGACTGGCTGCTCTGCTCCCCAACGGCCGAAGTTGAGAAAAGTTTTCCAAGTCGAGGGTGAGCGGGAGGGAAGTCGCGTCCGCCTCGTGTGATGCTGGATCGAGAGGGGCAACCTCCCTTCCGCTCACCCCTTATCTATCCTGCCCTCCTCCCCCCTCCCCCTACCGATTGGCCACAAGGCTTCGGCCGATTTGTCTTCGCTCCTCCCTATGTGGCTCGGAGCTTGTTTTTTCTTCGCAGTCCTCTTTTGTCCGAGCTCCACTAAATAGTTTGGTGTCGTCCGCAAATTTTACTATCTCACACTTCGTCCCTGTTTCTAGATCATTTATGAATATATTAAATAGCAGTGGCCCAAGCACCGAGCCCTGCGGAACACCACTCGTGACCTTCCTCCAGTCTGAGTAGTGGCCCTTCACTCTGTTTCCTATCCGCCAACCAGTTTCTGATCCATCTGTGTACGTCTCCTTCCATCCCATGGCTCTTCAGCTTCCGGAGTAGACGTTCATGAGGCACCTTGTCAAAAGCGTTTTGGAAATCTAGGTATATGATGTCTACGGGGGTCTCCTCTGTCCATCTGTTTGTTAATTCCTTCGAAGAAGTGTAATAAGTTAGTTAGGCACGATCTCCCCTTGTAGAATCCATGTTGGCTGGTTATCAGAAGGTCGTTTCTTTCAAAATGTTCATCGATGTTTTCTTTTATTAGTGCTTCCGCCATTTTAACCGGTACCAAGGTCAGACTAACCGGTCTGTAGTTTCCCGGGACACCTCTTGATCCCTTCTTAAAGATGGGCGTAACGTTGGCCATCTTCCAATCCTCCGGGATTGCTGCAGTAGTCCCGATATCTCCTCCTTTAATTCCTTCAGAACCCTTGGATGGATTCCGTCCGGACCCGGGGATTTGTCAGTTTTTAATTTTTCTATCTGCCTACGCACATCTTTAAGGCTCACTTCCATGGTTGTTAATTTCCCTGCTTGATTTCCATAGTAGAATTGCTCAGGTTCTGGTATGTTGGTTGTGTCTTCGTTTGTAAATACAGACGAAAAGAACATGTTAAGTCTTTCCGCGACTTCTTTCTCCTCCTTCACCACTCCCTTCCTGTCTCCGTCGTCCAGCGGTCCCACCTCCTCCCTTGCCGGCTGCTTCCCTTTAACATATCTAAAAAACGGTTTGAAATTTCGTGCTTCCCTGGCTAGCCTCTCTTCATACTCTCTTTTGGCTTTTCGAACCACAAGGTTGCATTCTTTCTGATAAATCCTGTGCTCTTTCCAGTTCCCCTCAGTTTTGTCCTTCTTCCATTTCTTGAATGAATTTTTCTTATTGCCTATCGCTTCCTTCACTATTTTAGTTATCCACGCCTGGTCTTTTGTTTGACTCTTTTTGCACCCCTTTCTGAATCTGGGGATATACAGATTTTGCGCCTCGTTCACCGTGTCCTTGAAAAAAGACCAGGCATGTTCTACCGTTTGCCATTTTTTGGAAGTGTTCCTAAGTTTCTTCTTTACCATTTCCCTCATTGCTTTGTAGTTTCCTTTCCTGAAGTTAAAAGTTGTCGCTATGGTTCTCTTTCCTTTCGGTATTCCTACCTCAACCTTGAACTTGATCATATTATGATCACTGTTTCCCAACGGTCCCACTACTCCCACTTTCTGTCTTTCTTTCTGTCTGTCTCTCTCTCCGGCCTCCTTTGTCTGTCTGTCTGCCTTTCTTTCTGTCTGTCTTTCTCTCTGGCCCCCTGTCTGTCTGTCTTTCTTTCTGTCTCTCTCCCTGCCCGCTGTCTTTCGTTCTCGTACGCTGCCTGACTGTCTTTCTGTCTCTCTCCGTGGTACCCTGCCTGCCTATCTTTCTTTGTCTTTCTCCGTGGCCCCCTTCTGTCTCCCCCCCCAAAACAAACCAAGATTGCTCCCTGCCCCCCAGCACACCCCTCCCCCAAAGCAAGTTAGCTCCTTGGCTCCCTTTCCCTCTCCCCCCCACTTCCGTGTGCAGCAGCAGCATTTCCCTCCCACCCTTCCCTGTGCAGCAGCAGCATTTCCCTCCCTCTTACTTCCCTGTGCAGCAGTAGCATTCCCTCCCCTTCCATTTCCCTGTGCAGCAGCAGCATTCCCTCCCCCTCCATTTCCCTGTGCAGCAGCAGCATTTCCCTCCCCCACTTCCCTTTGCAGCAGCAGCATTCCCTCCCCTTCATTTCCCTGTGCAGCAGCAGCATTCCCTCCCCTTCCATTTCCTTGTGCAGCAGCATTTCCCTCCCCCCCACTTCCCTGTACAGCAGCAGCATTACCACCCCCTCCATTTCCCCGTGCAGCAGCATTTCCCTCCCCCCATCCCACTTCCCTGTGCAGCAGCATTTCTGGCCGGCTCCCTTATCCTTGCCGAAGTTATTTTTGAGTTTAAAGCTTTATTGAAAGCTGGCTATATTTCCTCTCCCCTGACAATGTGAATGGAGCTGTGTGGATCTGGGGTTTCAGACTCTTTCAGGGTCTGACTGTAAACACAAAGAAACAAGCATTAGTACTGTTTTCTTATATGCTTATTTGAGGCAGAAATCTTCTCCATTTCCCAGCTGCTGTTTTAGTTGATGCTGGCACAGCACCAGCAGACTGTATGTAAGTACATTGCTGCCTATGGGAGACATTAGGGGTGATTCTGAAATTGAGTTGTGGGGGGGTTTCTGGGGCTAGGATTTGGGCCCCTACCTCCAAAAATACCATTTCTGAAGTTTTTGTGCTTTTATTTAGTCTCTCCAGGCTGTTGTTTTTTTTGTACCAAAACATTGCTGCAGCAACCATCTTGGATTTCCCAATTTAATTTTAAAAGTCTCTATCTGCCTCAGAACACCTCGATTTTTACTAAAATCACTATAGATCAGTGGTCTCAAACTCGCGGCCCAGGGGCCACATGCGGCCCGCCTGGTACTATTTTGAGGCCTTTGGTATGTTTATCATGATCACAAAAGTAAAATAAAACAGTTTCATGATTATATGTCTCTTTAGCTATAAATTACAATATTATTATTAAGACTTAGCCAAAAGGAAAGATTTATAAACTATAAAGAGTTTTACCTCTTGCAAAATTGTCATTAACTATTTTTTCTGAGGCCCTCCAAGTACATACAAATCCAAAGGGTTTGAGTTTGAGACCACTCCCTAGAGAGTCCAACACTCTTGCCCCCCTTCATGTGACCGCAGCACAATGAACATGGATACTCTTCAGCCGGCCATCTAGTGCATATCTGGCATGAATCAGGGGTAAAACAACCTGAAGAGTCCATCTATAGCAGTGGTCTCAAACTCAAACCCTTTGCAGGGCCATATTTTGGTTTTGTAGGTACTTGGAGGGCCTCAGAAAAAATAGTTAATGTCTTATTAAAGAAATGACAAGTTTGCATGAGGTAAAACTCTTTATAGTTTATAAATCTTTCCTTTTGGCTAAGTCTTAATAATATTGTAATTTATAGCTAAAGAGACATGTGATCAAGAAACTGTTTTATTTTACTTTTGTGATTATGATAAATATACCAAGGGTCTCAAAATAGTACCTCGCGGCCTGCATGTGGTAAGGCCCGACTTTAGTACAGGTAGCTCCGGCTACCCTCTCCTGCCTCCCCTGCCTGGTCATTCGCGGTCAGAAAATACCCTGAATAACCGGGACCGCGAACTGCCAACCACGAATTCACGGGGGAGCACTGTATGTACATTTGAAAATGACCAAAAAAAGGCATGCGTACTAAGGACCAAAACGTCTACATAGATCATTTTTTTTAAAAAGGACAGGCGTACTAAGGACCAACATAGATCATTAAAAAAAAAAAGACAACTTGCTGTTTTGAGAATGGACATTTTCTCTACAGGATTTCTGGACATCTTTCCCAAAATGTTCCAAACTCAGACTTAGACGTCCTCTCAAAAATGCTCCTCTATATCTTTAAGAGTATCATTAACTTGGACATTTCTGGATAGACACAGATATAGCAAGATTGGGACACATTCGTTTAGCACTTTTTGTTCAGCACGTAATGGTATTATTTAAGACGAAGAAGAGAATACTAGTGATGTAACTGGACCATTTACGAATTGGGATTTTTTTCCCTTATGCAGCTCTTTGAGCAGTAGAAACTACAGAAGTTACTGAAGCTCTCCGTCATACAAAATATTATTAAGTATATAGTTACTTTATCCAGTGGACATTCATATGTTTTTTGATACAATAGGAGTCTGGACATTAAAAAAAATTTAAGAAATCTCTACCAGGGGTCCAAAGAGACTCAGACTAATAATACAAGTCACCCAAAATAAAATAAAAGTCAATGTTAATAGTCAGCTGCTATCTTTGATATATTACCTCACACAGGATTTTACTAATTTGATAACTTTATGTAGCATATATAATTCTTTAAAGCAAATATAATTCTTTGTAACATGTTTATACAGAACTCTATAATGCAATATGCTGCTTGTAACCCATCTAGAATTCTAATTAATGAGAATTCGGCAGAATATAAGATTGCATATAACATCAACAGACCAAGCTAGAATCACATACACCGTGTCACACACTCTTTAGATCTACGATATGCAACCCTTAAATCAACATCCTTGAATCTCCCTGTGATCTTCAGCATTTGCCAATGTTTTTTTTTTAATTTTTTTATACAATCTGGCTCTTTAGAGCCATTGTGCCACTCATTGTGCTATGGTCTAGAACAGGGGTGTCAAACTCAATCACATGAAGGGGCCGAAAACCAAAACACAGGCTAAGTCGCGGGCCAGACCCCACCCAATCTCCACCCCAGACCCTGCACCCATAATAATACTAATTATAACACAATTTTTTCCATTCATTTTTCATATATACACACACAATATAATCTTATTAACACATCTACTATAATAAAATGCTAAGCACGCATGCGCACTCCTACCTGCATTTTACGTGATCCGTAAGTCCGTGGCAGGCAGGAGAGCACATGCACGCTTACAATGGGCCCACATTCAAGCGCTGTGGCCAACTCTTTTACACTGTACGCCTGAACTCAGAGCCGCACCTGTTGAATTTATTAAGAGCGGCGGCAGATCCTCTCAAAAGCCTCACCAGCACTCGAGCGCTGTAGTCGACTCACAGTGCACGCCCAAACTCACAGCCACACCTGTTGAATGAGCCGCAAGCAGACGGGGATCGTGGGAGGAGGCACCGCGCCAAGTTCTGCACAGGGACTGGAGGGGGAGGAACATACCGCTTCTCCTGCACATACCGGCACAAACCTCCTTCCAGCATTGGCAGCCGCAGCAAGCTAAACAGGCTGCTTCGCGGCTTTCTCCTGCCGGTGAGTCCCTCTGCCGTGTCACTGATGACATCATCAGTGACACGACAGAGGGACTTAACGGCAGGAGAAAGCCACGAAGTAGTATGTTTAGCGTGCTGCGGATGCCAACGCTGGAGGGAGGTTTGTTGTTAAGGTCATCTCGCTGGGAGGGTCGCATGGGAGGGAGAGATAGGAGAGTCAGCGGGGGTTGGGCTGGGAGAAAAGAAAAGCGATCTGCCTCAGGTGCTTCAGGCATCAGCAATTCACTGCTGTTGCTGGCTTCAGGCCTTCCTCTCTGTCGGGTCCTGCCTACTTCCTGTTTTCATGAAGACAGGACCTGCCAGAGAGGAAGACCTGAAGCCGGCAACAGCAATGAATTGTGAATGCTGCTGCTGCTGCCCGATGAAGTTCAAGGAGGAAAGGGAGCAGAGGGGGAGAGAATGACTTGGAGGGAAGGAGGAAGGTATACCAGAACAAGGGAAAAGGAAGGGGGAAAGGAAGGAGGAGAAGCCATATGAAACAGAGAGAGAGAGAGAGAGCGGACACTGGATGGAAAGAGAAGAGAGGGCAGTGAATGGAAGGGGCAAGACAGAGGGTGAACAGTAGATGGAAGGGGTAGAGAGAGGGAGAACAGTAGATGGAAGGGGTAGAGAGAGGGAGACAGACACTGAATGGAAGTGTGGGGGACAAGGGGGAGCAGATGTTGGAAGGAAATGGAGAAGAGAAAGAAAAAAGGGCACATGCAGGATTGAGGGAAGAGGATAGAGTTAGAAATAAAGATAGACAGACAGGGGGCCAGGGAGAGACACAGACAGAAAGAATGACAGACAGACAGCGTCCAAGGAGAGTGAGACAAATTAAAAAAAAAAAAAAACAGACAGACAGACATCTACTCTAGCACCCGTTAATGTAACGGGCTAAAACACGTATGAGTGCTTAAAACGACCCCACACTCACGGCAGCAAAACCCAAAGTGAATCACAATGACCCCATGCTCGTAGCAGCAGAACCCAAAGTGAATCGCGGATCCAAACAGCCCTGGCAGCTGAACTAAATAGCGGCCCGGGAAGAGAAGCGCTGACAAAAAAGACTCCAGCCGCTTTGCCGGCTCCCCACTCACTCCGTAAGTAATTTCTTCGCGGTCTGACCCTCCCATCCCTTCCCGATGTCTGATCGGCTCATTTAGTCCTTTACCGCCCCCCCCCCCCTTTCCCTTCCCGCGGTCCCGATTCCAAACCTGCCAACTCCAGCAGCATCCGCAGCACTCTACACACCTGCTTCGGGGCCTTCTACTGCCCTGATTTGCTCAGCCGCGTCTCTGATGATGTCATCAGGGACGTGCCAGAGTAAATCAAGGCAGTAGAAGGCCACGAAGCAGCATGTGTAGAGTGCTGCAGACGCTGCTGGAATCAGCAGGTTTGTCAGGACCGAGGGAAGGGAAGGGGGGGCGGTAAGGGACTAAGGGAGCCGGCCAGACCGCGGGAAGGGAAAGGGGGTTAAGGGAAACGCTGCTGCTGCACAGGGAAGTGGTATGGGGGGAGGGAAATGGAGGGGGAGGGAATGCTGCTGCTGTGGCTGCTGTACAGGGAAGTGAAGAGGATCGAAATGCTGCTGCTGCACAGGAAGTAGGGTGGGGGAAATGCTACTGCACAGGAAAATGGAGGGGGATGGAATGCTGCTGTGGCTGCTGCACAGGGAAGTGGGGGGAGAGAAATGCTGCTGCATAGGAGGCAGGGAGAGAGACAGATAGATAGAAAGAAAGACAGACAGCGGGAGGAAGGGAGACAGAAAGAAAAGAAGAAAGACACAGGGGCAGGGAGAGACACAGAAAGACAGACAGACAAAGGGGGCCAGGGAGAGAGACAGACAGAAATAAAGACAGTGGGAGGGAAAGAGAGACAGAAATAAAGACAGACAGACATATATTCTAGCACCCGTTAATGTAACGGGCTAAAATACTAGTAATACAATATAATCTTATTAACACATAATGGTAATGGTTAACCACAAAATTAAACTACACAAAACGCACTGTATGCTTCTCAACATTCATTCCTACCAGAACACAGATAAGCCCTATACAAACATGGAACCAAAAACTAAAAGTACTAATATATTTTTAAAAACACCTTGAGACAAACTTGTTTTTTTTCCTGTTACATAGAGCATTTTGGACCCCTGTTCGTTTACATATATTAGATAGCTCTAAGTCTAATAGATGTTGGCATTGCAATCTCGAAGCTGGGACTTTAGATCATCATTTATTTTGGATTTTTGAAAATCAATATGGGGCCAAATAAATAGTTTATTGGAAAATCCGGTGGCCCTATCATATGATACTATTTTATTTGGCATGTCAATGAGAGCAAAGAGTCAAATATCCTCAAAAAATAATAAGCTCTTGCTAATTATGACTGGCAGGGCCGCCATCAGGGCAGTACTACCAGTCCTGCATTCAGGGGCCCGGAGCTGACAGGGGGCCCGGGCTCCCCCAGGGTCCTAGGTAGTGTTCTAAGGCAGGGGCGCCAGTAGCTCACCAAGGCAAAGTGAGTCGATCACCCAGGACTCACTTTGTCTTGGTGATCTAATCTATCGGGCCGATCAGTCTTCCTCTCCGACGTCAATTCTGCAGTCGGAGAGGAAGTTCGGGCCAGCCAATCGCTGCCTGGCTGGGCGGAACTTCCTCTCCAATGGCAGGATTGACGTCGGGGAGAGGAAGACTGATCGGCCCGAAGCAGGGAGAGCATGCGTTGGCGTCGGCTTTGGGGCCTGTTATCCATTGGTGGGTCCTGTTCCCCGATGGCAGCGGCAGTGGCAGTGGCTTGGGGAACGGCAGGGAGAAAGAAAGAAAGGGGGCAGGCAGGGAAACAGAAGGAAAGAAGAGAAACAGAAAAAAAGAAAGGGGGCATGAAGAGAGGAAGAAAAAGTTGGGGGAGGGAATGAGGTGTGGAAGAGAGGAAGCATACAGGCTGAAAGAAGGGAAGACAGATTGGATGCACAGTCAGAAGAAGAAAGTGCAACCAGAGACTCATGAAATCACCAGACAAGGTAGGAAAAATGATTTTATTTTAAATATAGCAAAGTGGAGGCAGTATTACCACAGTTTTCAAAGGAATTTGCCCAAATAACCTAATAGTTAACTGGGTAAATTCCCAGAGATGAAAACTTCCCTTCACTTACTATGCACAGTTCTGAATTTATATCTGCTGTCTATATTTTACAATATGGTCCCCTTTTACTAAACCGCAATAGTGGTTTTTAGCGCAGGGAGCCTATGAGCGTCAAGAGCAGCGCTGGGCATTCAGCGCAGCTCCCTGCGCTAAAAACTGCTATTGTGGTTTAATAAAAAGGATGGAGGGTATATTTGTCTATTTTTGTATGGTTGTTACTGAGGTGACAATGCATAGAGTCATCTGCCTTGACCTCTTTGAAAAAAAAACCAGAATAGGAATGATAATTAACATTTTCTCAGCGTATAGTGTGCTTTGTGTTTTTTAATTTTATTGTTGGTAGATCATTTTGACTTGGTCATTTTAAAGTAGCTCACAAGCTCAAAAAGTTTGGGCACCTCTGAGCTAGAGTGTTGAAACTGTGTATTTCTATTTTATCCCCCCTTTTACAAAACTGTGGAGCATTTTTTAGCGCCAGCCGTGGTGGTAGCAGCTCTAATGCTCAGAATTCTATGAGCGTCAGGGCTGTTACCACTGTGGCTAAAATCCACACTACAGTTTTGTAAAAGAGTGAGGGGTTAGTTTGTGATGACATATTCCATACTAGGCGAAGGTGATTTCTGTGTTCTGTGTGTTCGAAAGACATGGTTTTCTGTTAGGATTGACGGTGTAGGATTGATCTGTGCTGGTCTGGCTTGTTTAGTTTTACAATGGGTGTATTGATGTACTGCTCACTGCAATATGTAAGATGCTGCCTTTTCCTAGGCACTCATGTGTGACGTGTGGTTTGTTACTAAAAATCATGTTTTTCTTACAGATGGGGGGGTGCCAAAAAATGATGGGCCCCGGGTGTTACATATGCTACGTACGCCACTGTATGTAAAGATACCAGAAAGCTGGCATAGCAAAAACTTTAAGTAAATTGTTATTCTTCTAAGTTTTGAGTATTTAACCCTCCCACAATCTCACGGGCACTCGTTTCAAGTTTCAAGTTTATTGAGATTTTGATTTAAACGCAATATCAAATATTTTCAATGCGTATAACAAAAATAAATTTGGGGAAATAAATAAAACCATTTGAACAATAAACATACAAACATATCCATAGATGATTAAAATTACATAAGGAGTACAAGGATAAACTACATTTGTTTAAAAATGCGTTCTCCGCGCCTGCTCATAAATTTGTTGACTGGAAGGATCCAACAATGTGACCAGATGTCATTCAGGACAAAGACAGAGAAAGAATTGTGCAATTTGGATTAATGATGGAAGATGATTTAAAGCAAATGGCACAGTCTATGAGTAAAGATCTTGACGGACGTTCTTTTTATGAATATCTCCTCTATGCCAAATCACCCAATGGACGTGAGAAGATTTTAAGGGACTGGCTTAGGTGGAGCATTAGCAGAAAAGTATGTGTGTATTTGGCCCATGGAAGAAGGGGGGGCATCGGGGGGGGGGGGAAGGGGTGCGTGGGGGGCCCAATAGGATTGCTCAGTAAGGGGCCCAGAAATTTCTGATGGCTGCCCTGATGACTGGAGTCGCCATTCAACAAATTACTTTTAATTGGAAGAATTGGAGTAGATTAAATTTTAATTTCTGGTGGAATTCTTTATGTCATATATATATAAAATGGAAAAAATATTAGCCATACAGAAAGGACATTTTAATAAATTCAAAGATGTCTGGGGACCATTAACAGATTATTATAATGAGTAAATAACACTTTTCCCTTATTTACATAATTGTAACTGAGAGAGTGGGGGTGCTTGGATTAGTAGAAAAGAATATATTATATGATATACATGATTACATATGATATGATAAGGGTGGGGGGGGATAAATTTCATTAACTTAAGATGATTGTAATAGAAATTCAAGTGATGTTTGTAAGTTTGTAAATTTAAATGTTATTTCTGTTTACACTTGTTGTAAGTTGAAAAAATGAATAAAGAATTATATAAAAAAAACCACCACCCTAAGATTCAAGATTCTGCATGCAGTACAACCCTCAGAGAAAAAGAAACAAGTGTATTTATTCCTGAGCAGTGCAAAAGATAGACAGCAGATTAAAATGCTCAAAACCTAATTCAAACACTAATTTGAAAATAAAACCGTTTCCCCTACCTTTGTTGCCTCCCTCCCTCCATGCTGTGCCTCCCTCCGGCGGGTGGCTAACCTTCTGGCCGGCTCCAACCTGGCCATTTTATGCAGCCCGCAGTCCAATGCCCCCTGGTGTCATCTTGTGGCCGGCTCCCTCCTCACAGCTGTGCACAGAGCCACGTGCAGCAGCTCCTTGTGCGTCCTGCACCTGAACTGGAAGTCTTCTCTCTGACATTGCAACGTCCGAGGGAATGCTTCTGGATGAGGTGTGGGACGTGCGAGGAGCCACTACATGCGGCTATATGCACATTATGTCTGTGAGGAGGAGGGAGCCGTCCACAAGGTAAAACTGGGGGCATTGGACCGTGGCCTGCATAAAACGACCAGGTGGGCCGGATTTGGCCCGCAGGACTTGAGTTTGACACCTGTGGTCTAGAAGAACAGACAATACGTGGGAAGCAATTTTAGTGTCCTACCTCCCTTATGCCCTATGTAGCTGCACCACTCACACAGCCCTCAGTATAGCCTGGGTTCTAATATTCAGATATCTATTTAGGCAGCTAAGGACTCCCTCTCCAAAAAATGAATATCACCTTAACAGTCACCTCTATATTTGAACCAGTACCAATGACTGGAATGTTCCATTTGCGGAATCGGAAAGAAGTAGGGAGATTGTGGATGCCTTTCAAGAGGCTCTGCTCAGACAAATGGCGATGGAACCCACGAGGGAAAAAGCGATATTGGATCTGGTCCTCACAAATGGATATAGTATCTCTAATATTCGAGTGGGTGCTTACCTGGGAAATAGCGATCATCAAATGGTTTGGTTTGATATAACGGCTAAAATGGAGAGCGGCCGCACGATACTTAAAGTCCTAGATTTCAAATGTACAGACTAATAAAATGAAGTGGAAAAACAGTGGTCTAAGCTGAAAGGATCTTTATGTGAAGAAACCTAGGTCTTCAGACAAAAACAAGACAAAAAGGAAACCGATATGGTTCTCCAAACTAGTGGCAGAGAAAATAAAGGCAAAAGAGTTGGCATTCATGAAATATAAAAAAAACCAAGCAGAGGAGAGCAGAAAGGACTACCGGATGAAACTGAAAGAAGCCAAGAGAGAATACATCTGGCGAAAGCGCAGGCAGAAGAACAAATGGCTAAAAATGTAAAAAAGGGAGACAAAATTTTTTTCAGATATATTATTGAAAGGAGGAAGATGAAAAATGGAATTGCTAAACTAAAAGATGCTGGGAAATGATATGTAGAGAGTGATGAGGAAAAAGCAAACATGCTAAACAAATACTTCTGTTTTGTGTTCACAGAAGAAAATCATGGAGAATGACCGAGATTGTCTGGTAAAGTAACATGAAAATGGAGTAGATTCTGCGCTGTTCATGGAGGAAAGTGTTTATGAACAACTTGAAAAACTGAAGGTGGACAAAGCGATGGAACCGGACAGTATCCATCCCAGGATACTGAGGGAGCTCAGAGAGATTCTGGCGGGTCCTATTAAAGACTTATTCAACAAATCTCTGGAGACGGAGGTGGTTCCTGGGGATTGGAGGAGAGTGGATGTGGTTCCTATTCACAAAAAAGGTCACAGAGATGAAGCGGAAAACTATAGGCCGGTAAGCCTCTCTTTGGTAGTTGGAAAAATATTGGAAGTGTTGCTGAAAGAAAGGATAGTGAACTTCCTAGAATCTAATGGGTTACAGGATCTGAGGCAACATGGCTTTACGAAAGGTAAATCGTGCCAAACAAACCTTATTGAGTTTTTTGATTGGGTGACCAGAGAACTGGATCACGGACATATGCTAAATGTAATTTACTTAGATTTCAGCAAAGCCTTTGATATGGTTCCTCATAGGAGGCTCTTGAACAAACTTGAAGGGCTGAAGTTAGGACTCAAAGTGGTGAACTGGATTAGAAACTGGCTGTCAGACAGATGCCAGAGGGTGGTGGTTAATGGAAGTCGCTCGGAGGAAGGAAAGGTGAGTAGTGGCGTCTCTCAGGGTTCGGTGCTAGGGCTGATCCTGTTCAATATGTTTGTGAGTGACATGGCTGAAGGGTTAGAAGGAAAAGTTTGCCTTTTTGAGGATGATACCACAATTTGTAACAAAATAGACACTGAGGAGGGAGTGGAAAATATGAAAAAGGATCTGCAAAAGTTAGAGGAATGGTCCAATATCTGGCAATTAAAATTCAATGCAAAGAAATGCAGAGTAATGCATTTGGGGATTAATAATCAGAAGGAACCTTATATGCTGGGAGGTGAGAGGCTGATATGCACAGATGGGGAGAGGGACCTTGGGATGATAGTGTTCAAAGATCTAAAGGCAAAAAAAACAGTGTGACAAGGTGGTGGCTGCTGCCAGAAGGATGCTGAGCTGTATAAAGAGAGGCATAGCCAGTAGAAGGAAGAAGGTGTTGATGCCCCTGTACAGGTCATTGGTGAGGCCCCACTTGGAGTATTGTGTTCAGTTTTAGAGACCATATCTGGTGAAGGACTTAGGAAGACTTGAAGCGGTCCAGAGGAGGGCAACAAAAATGATAGGAGGTTTGCGCCAGAAGACATATGAGGAGAGACTGGAAGCCCTGAATATGTATACCCTAGAGGAAAGGAGGGACAGGGGAGATATGATTCAGACATTCAAATACTTGAAAGGTATTAACGTAGAACAAAATCTTTTCCAGAGAAAGGAAAATGGTAAAACCAGAGGACATAATTTGAGGTTGAGGAGTGGTAGATTCAAGAGCAATATAAGGAAATTCTACTTTACGGAGAGGGTGCTGGATGCCTGGAATGTGCTCTCAAGAAAGTTGGTGGAGAGGAAAACAGTGACAGAGTTCAAAGAAGCGTGGGATGAACACAGAGGATCTAGAATCAGAAATTAATAGTAATTATTGAAGAACTAAGGCCAATCAGTACTGGGTAGACTTGCACGGTATGTGTCTGTATATGGCCTTTTGGTTGAGGATGGGCTGGGAGGGTATAGATGGGCTGGAGTGAGCTTTGACAGAGACTTCAGCAGCTGGAACCCATGCACAGTACCGGGTAGAGCATTGGATTCTTGCCCAGAAATAGCTAAGAAGAAAAAATTAAAAAAAAATTTAAATTGAATCAGGTTGTGCAGACTGGATGGACCATTCAGGTCTTTATCTGCCATCATCTCCTATGTTAGACTCTAGTCCTTTTTGCCTCCTTCTATGTACTTCCCAAATGTATCTGTCATGTCTGTGGACTTATTTTGTGACTGTCTTCTTGTAACCCATTCTGAGCTTTTGGGGAGGATGGGATAAAAATTGAAATAAATAATATCTGGAAATTGGCTGGCATTGGAGATTCAGCTATACCTTTAAATGACACAGCTAGTATTTTAAAGGAACACTGATTTTGGAATTTAAAAAAAAAATAGACCTAGGTTTTTTCCAGCACCGACTTGCAAAGCTTTCTTTCTTCAAAATTAGCTCTGTGAAAAAATCAATCTTAGATCGATCTAGATTTTTCCTCAGCGAGAGTTTAATGAATGATTTGAAGAAACGAGGCCCAGTTGGAAATATCAGTTTCACTTTTCACTAAAACCTCAAATAGTAGCAACTGTGTACTTTTAAAGGCTATTGCTACCAGATATTTTATAAAAGAAGAAAAAAGTTTAGAAAGATGTTGCTATTTGAACTGATACAACCAGATTCTTACATTGCTGTCCAAGCCTGCATTGGGATGAGACACTGGAGTAAAGCTGGAGTGCTGCTGAGGATTCTGTAAAGTCCACACTTGGCATGTGTGGCCTTTAACAGTTGTCGATCTAGTACCACGATAATGTTCACCTCTGCCAACCAAACAGTCTGCTTGGGAAAAAAAGAAGGTTATTTGGGGGTAGGGATGACACAAACCTGTAATATATATAAACGTCCTTTTAAATATACAAGACACATATGAATTTGCATGGGGGTAAATTCTAACCAAGGTGCCTAACTGCAAAATACATGTGTATTTGAAAATCCACCCAAAATGCAGTTATTTTCAAATAAGAAGTGTCTATATGCATTGAGTGGTCTACTTAGTGCAATGAAATTAGCTTTTTCTTTTTTTATATATTTCACTTTTCTCTTTGTAGGCAAGAATTTCTAGAATATGCTATTCAGTGCCTAGAATGGCTGGATAGTGCAGGCTAAATTTTATTAAATAATTAAAAGTGAATAACCAAGGCTCCTTTTACTAAACAGCGCTAGAGGTTTTTAGCATAAGCCGATGAGGTAAATGCTCCGATCCTCATAGGAATTGAATGAGTGTCGAAGCATTTACTTTGCTGGCCTGTGGTAAGAAGCTCTTCCACGGTTTGACCAATCAGGCACTTCCTTAGGCTCAGCCCTATGGAAGTCCATGATTGGCCCAGGCGCCCAAGGCCCCTCCCAAGGTAGGAGCCTGAGCCAATCAGGGCCTTAGGCTCCTCCCTGTGCATCACATGATGCAACGGGGCAGGGCCTAAGACCCACATTAGCAGTGCATCATCGAGGAAGGGCAGTAGTAGGAGGGCTTTGCTGGAGGAATAAGGAGCAGGAGAGACTGAGCACCCCTCCTGCTCCCAACTTTGAGGTACAGGAGGGCCGGGCCCGGCCGGGGGGTTGGTGGGAGGCCTACGGAGCAGGAGGGATTGAGCATCCCTCCTGCTCCCAACTTTGAGGTCCGTGGGTGCCGGGCCAGGCCCAGCCGGAAAGGTGGTGGGAGGCCTACGGAGCAGGAGGGATTGCTCTGGGACGGGCTGGAGGTGGGCCGGGCCCAGCCCGGGAGGGGTGAGTGTCGAGGGGGGGCCGAGGGGGGTCGAGTGCCGTGACGAGGGGGGATGTCAGTTGCTGTGTGGGTTGGGGGGTGTCGGTTAGTGGTAGGAGGGAGAGTTGGCACCCCTCCTGCCATATTCGCATGGGCAGGGAGGGCAGTGTCGGGTGGTGGCAGAAGGGAGTGGGCATCCCTCCTGCTATTTGTGGGTCACCGGGGAGGGGTCTGCGTTTGTCGGGGGAGGGCCCTCAGCCGTTTGACAGGTCTGCCTGTCTTTTCATTTTTTTTATGGGGCAGATATTTTGCGTGTGTAACACATGCAAAATATTTGTGCCATGGAAAAAAAAATGAATTAAAAAAAAGACAGGCAGTAACTCAGTTACCGACAAGTCTGCAACAGTCGGGTTTGCCAATAGTAAAACCCCAAAATAGCCAAGCAATTGTTAATGAATCAATCGCTTGGCCATTTTGTATGGGGTTTTACTAATTTGCATGGGAGGATCAGGATCGGATTGCTACAGGCTTAGTGAATTGTGCAGGAGGGAAATCTGGTCACAAAAGGGTCGCAAATCGGTTTGCTTTGTGAATCTAGCCTATCGTCAGGTCTGTCACAACAGAAGAAAATTGAAAACCACTGAGTCAGAAGGTGCTAACTATGTGCTGAGTATTTCCTCTCACCACCTCAGCACCATCTGAACAAAAACAATGCAGTCTCTGGGCGGAGCCAAAAGTTATCCTGTTAGCAGGGTTATTCAGACCACTAATTGGATAACTAACCGTTTAAAGTTAGGACAGGAAAAAGGCTCCAGTTAGTTGTCTGAATATCGCCACTAACTGGATAGCACCAGTGATCAACGCTGATTACGGGATAATTTTAACCACAGTGGTTTTCATTTTTTAAAATGCTGTATATAAGGTCCCATTTACATGTTTAGGATCTAACTACAGAACAGTGTTTTCATTTGCAAACAAATTCCTGTAGCACCATCTTTTTAAAGTTTCCAGTACTCTCAGATTACAAAGCACACCTTTGATAATTTGAAGCAACAGCGCCCATCCCAGTCGTTGGGCACCACTTGGCCAGAAAAGCTTAAGGAATACTCATGAAATTTTCACGTTATATACTGCTTGCACTAAATCCATTTAAAGCAAACAGATCTTGTGCACATTTGTTATATGAACCCCCTAAAGACTAGGTTGAAACACTCCACCCTTAGGCTATTGTAAAGTACCACATAAAGCACAGTTACTTACCGTAACAGTTGTTATCCAGGGACAGCAGGCAGATATTCTCAACATGTGGGTGATGTCATCTATGGAGACCCGCAACGGACAGCCTCGCAAGCAGACTTGCTTGAAGATCTTTTAAGAGCTCGCGAGTGCTTCACCGCACATGTGTGCATGCCTTCCCGCCCGAGTCAGGTTGAGCGTCTCCTCAGTTCAGATAGCTAGCTATGAAGCCAACCAGGGGAGGTGGGTGGGTTGTGAGAATATCTGCCTGCTGTCCCTGGATAACAACTGTTACGGTAAATAACTGTGCTTTATCCTAGGACAAGCAGGCAGCATATTTTCAACATGTGGGTGACCTCCAAGCTAACCAGAATGGGATGGTGGGAGTGTTGGCAATTTAGGAGAATAAATGTTGTAAGACTGACTGGCCAAAATGGCCATCTCTTCTGGAAAAAGTATCCAGACAATAATGAGAGGTGAATGTATGAAACGAGAACCAAGTGGCAGCCTTGCAGATTTCCTCAATAGGAGTTGATCTGAGGAAAGCTACAGATGCCGCCATCGCTCATGACTCGACCCTGCAGAGGGAGACCAGCCCGAGCATAGCAGAAAGAGATGCAAGCAGTCCTCCAGTTGGAGATGGTTCGTTTGGAAACAGGATGCCCCAATCTATTTGGATCGAAGGAGATGAAAAGTTGAGGCGAAGTTCTGTGAGATTGAGTGCATTGCAAGTAGAAAGCCAAAGCACGTCCAGAGTATGAAGCGCTATTTCTCCAGGATGAGAATGAGGCTTTGGAAAGAACACTGGAAGAACAATGGATTGATTGAGATGAAATTCTGAGACCACTTAGGTAAGAATTTTGGATGAGTACGAAGGACCACCTTGTCATTATGGAAAACTGTGAAAGGTGGATCTGCTATTAAAGTTTGTAGCTCACTGACACGTCTAGCAGAGGTGAGAGCAATGAGAAATATCACTTTCCAAGTAAGATATTTAAGATGAGCCTTATCTATTAGTTCAAATGGAGGTCTCATCAAGTGAGTAAGGACCAGATTGAGGTCCCAAACCACTGGAAGTGGCTTGAGAGGTGGCTTGACATTGAAAAGTCCTTTCATAAATCTGGAAACCAGAGGATGAGCAGAGAGAGGTTTCCCTTCAATAGGCTGATGAAAAGCAGCAATGGCACTGAGGTGGACTCGAATAGATATGGATTTGAGGCCAGATTGAGATAAGTGCAGCAGGTAATCGAAAACTGAAGACAAGGAGGTAGACAGCGGCTCCTTGTGATGAGTAGCACACCAAGCAGAAAACGTAGTCCATTTCTGGTTGTAACACTGTCTAGTTGACGGGTTCCTGGAAGCCTCTAGAATGTCTTGAACAGATTGAGAGAACTGTACAGAGGCAGTCAGGGTGAGAGGTACCAAGCTGTTAAGTGTAGAGACTGCAGGTAGGGATGAAGCAGAGATCCTTGACTCTGTGTAAGCAGAAAGGGAAATACTGGTAGAAGTAGAGGCTCCTTGGTGCTAAGTTGAAGTAGAAGGGAGTACCACGGTTGTCTGGGCCACCGAGGAGCTATCAGAATCATGGTGGCACGTCTTGAGTTTGACAAGTCTTGAGTTTGACAAGTCTTGAGAATCAGAGGGAATGGAGGGAACGCATAGAGAAACTGATTTGTCCAGTCCAGGAGGAAAGCATCTGCCTCGAGGTGATGAGGAGAGTATATCCTTGAGTAAAAACTGAGGCAGCTTGTTCTGGGGAGATGCAAAGAGATCCATCTTCAGAGTCCCCCATTGAGCAAAAACTTGATGTACAGATGAGGAATTGAATGTCCATTCGTGAGGTTGTAGAAGGTGGCTCAATTTGTCTGCCAAGCAGTTTTGTTTTCCTTGAATGTAGGCAGCTCTGAGAAAAATGTTGTGAAGAACTGCCCACTTCAAAGTTTCAGAGCATCTTGACACAGAGAGATAGAGCCCGTACCTCCCTGCTTGTTGACAATAGTACATGGCAACTTGGTTGTCCGTGCAAACTAGGACTACATGGTCATGAAGATGTTGAAAAGCTTTGAGAGCATTGAAGATCGCTCCAAGTTCCAACAGATTAATGTGACATTGACGATCGGTGCTGGACCAATGGCCTTGAGTACGGAAATCATCGAGATGAGCTCCCCAAGCATAGGTTGACGAGTCTGTTGTGAGAATCTTCTGATGAGGGAGGCGTGTGGAATAGCAAACCTCTGGAAAGATTGGAAGAGAGCATCCACCACTGAAGAGACTGTGTCAACGAAGGGGTTACTGTAATGTGTTGAGAGAGTGGATCTGAAGCTTGCTGCCACTGAGACGCTAGAGTCCACTGAGGAATTCTGAGGTGAAGTCTAGCAAAAGGAGTCACGTGAACTGTAGAATCCATGTGACCTAGAAGCACCATCATATGTCTTGCCGATATTGAGGAGAGGGAAGATACTTGATGACACAGGTGTATGAGAGTGTCCTGATGTGATTGAGGCAGGAATGCTCTGAGTTGAACAGTGTCCAGAACGGCTCCAATAAACTATAGAGTTTGGGAGGGATGTAGTTGAGATTTTGGAAAATTGATTTCGAACCCCAGACTTTGAAGAAATGTAATAGTCCGTTGGGTCACTACAATAACCTCCTGTTGAGACGACACTTTGATGAGCCAGTTGTCTAGGTAAGGAAACACCTGAAGACCCTGCGTCCACAGGGCTGCGGCTACCACAACGAGGCACTTTGTGAAGACCCTGAGGGATGAGGCGAGTCCGAAAGGAAGAACTCGGTACTGAAGATGAAGATTCCCCACCTGAAATCTAAGGAATCTGTGAGAGGCTGGATGAATTGGAATATAAGTGTAAGCTTCTTTGAGATCTAGAGAGCATAACCAATCTCCTTGATCCATCAGGGGGTACAGTGTTGGAAGAGAGAGCATCCGAAACTTCTCTTTGACAAGAAATTTGTTGAGGGCTCTGAGGTCCAGAATAGGTTGCAAGTCTCCTGTCTTCTTTGGGACTAGAAAATAACGGGAATAAAATCCTGTGTCCCTTTGGTTCATGGGAACCTCCTCGATAGCTGAAAGGTGAAGAAGGGCCTGAGCCTCCTGAAGAAGAAGGGGAAGTTGTGACAAACTGGAAGGAAACTCTTTTGGAGGGCGATCTGGAGGCACTTGAAGGAACTGAAGTGAGTAGCCCTCCTGAATGATGGTGAGAACCCAGAGGTCTGATGTAATCTGCTCCCACTGTTGGTAAAAGTGATGGAGCCGACCTCCTATGGGAAGAAGAGAAGTCTGATGGATGGAGGTGGATGAAATGGACAGACCTAGATTGTCAAAAGGACTGTGCCAGCTTAGCTGCAGCAGGGGTCTAAGGTTTTTTGTTGACGCTGTTGCTGCTGCGGTCTTTTAGATGGAGGCCTGGAGAAAGCCAGAGTCGACTTCTGAGGGTAACGTCGTGGAGGCAGCTTATAAGGCTTAGCTGCTGGAGTTTTAGCCTTTGGCCACACCAAAGAGGCAAATGACTTCTCATGCTCAGAGAGACGCTTGGTAGCAGCCTCGATGGAATCGTCAGGGTAAATTAGCAAGACGGTCCTATAGGTTAGGATCCATATCCACAATATGTAACCAAGCCAAACGGCGCATTGCAATAGCAAAGGCAATAACCCTAGAGGACATCTCAAATGCATCATAGGTGGCTTGGAGCATGTAAAGATGTATTTGTGAGAATATCTGCTTAACATAAGAACATAAGAAATGCCTCCGCTGGGTCAGACCTGAGATCCATCATGCCCAGCAGTACGCTCATGCGGCGGCCCAACAGGTCCAGGGCCTGTGCAGTAATTCTCTATCTATACCCTTCTATCCCCTTTTCCAGCAGGAAATTGTCCAATCCTTTCTTAAACCCCAGTACCGTACTCTGCCCTATTACGTCCTCTGGAAGCGCATTCCAGGTGTCCATCACACGTTGGGTAAAGAAGAACTTCCTAGCATTTGTTTTGAATCTGTTCCCTTTCAACTTTTCCGAATGCCCTCATGTTCTTTTATTTTTTGAAAGTTTGAAGAATCTGTCCCTCTCTACTCTCTCTCTATGCCCTTCATGATCTTGTAAGTCTCTATGATATCCCCTCTAAGTCTCTTCTCCAGGGAATAGAGACCCAGTTTCATCAATCTCTCCGCGTATGAAAGGTTTTCCATCCCTTTTATAAGACGTGTCGCTCTCCTCTGAACCCTCTCGAGTAACGCCATATCCTTCTTAAGGTACAGCGACCAATATTGGACGCAGTATTCCAGGTGCGGGCGCACCATCGTCCGATACAACAGCAGGATAACTTCTTTTGTTCTGGTTGTAATACCCTTCTTGATTATACCTAGCATTCTATTTGCTCTCTTAGCGGATAGAATGCTAGGAAGTTGTTTAAATGCAGGTAGACGATCCACGGACAAGTCAGGAAAAAAGTTGGGCATAAGCTTAATGCCATACTTGAAATAAGAGATAACGATGAAGTTGTAATTGAGAATTCGATTCGCCATCATGGAATTCTGATAAAGGCGACAACCAAATTTATCCATGGTGTGGCCCTCCCTGCATGGAGGGACCATCGCATAAACCCTGGAGGGATTAGATTTTTTAAGAGAAAACTCCATCACCAAGGATTGATGGGAAAACTGTGATTTCTCAAACCCCTTGCAAGGAACCGTACGATAGCGAGATTCCATTTTAGAGGGAATAGCCGGTATAGAGTATGGAGTCTTGAGATTCCTGAGAAAAGTCTGTTTTAAGACAGAATTCATGGGAAGTCTCAAGGATTCTTTTGGCGGATGGGGTAACTCAGGAGTATACTTACACTCAGACTGGAGATCAAGCTGAAGAGCTGTACTCATATAAAAAATGAATCTTGAGAAAGAAGTTGATTTGGAGGTTGAAGGCTCCTCATGAAGTGAAAATGAGCGACACTTAGGTGCCGCTGAGTAAGATGGAGAAGCTTCTCTGGAGTATTGAGAAGGCATGTCAGTATCTAACGTAAGAGTCACAGAAGAAGCTCCGCTGTGTGATATAGGTGGAGTCAGAGAGTGCTTACGTTTCAGAAGCCTCGATGGAGGTCCCAGCAGTACGAGGGATTGAAAGCCTGGACTCATGCTTCGTGTATATGGGAGGAGTCCTCGACCTGGACTTGCCTCGAGGTGGAGAAGCAGAAGGTGTTGAAGGTTTTGGAGGTCGAGACATAGGCCTGGGCTTCGAAGAGGTCTCGAAGAGCTTCGACAATCGAGGCATAGGAGACCGGATAACCTTATGAGACTCTACTTCTACGAGAAGACTCTTTAGGCTTCTTGAAAGCTAGGTGCCTTGACGATGAGGTATGTTTCGACAAATGCCTCGAACGAGGTCTGTCTACATCTTCACCAAAAGACCGAAGAGCTGGAAATTCGGACCTGGTAGGACGAAGTAAGGAGTCACTGGAGGACAATGGTCGAGACCGACGAGGCTTATCTCGAGGTGCCTCGATAGTATGCTCAGGCTGGCTTGCAAGGAATATGGCCAAGGCAGAGACAAGCTGAGCAAAGACTGAGGTAATCTGTGTGGTCAAAATAGCTTTCAGCATGTCCTCGAAGACAGGCACCGAGACCAATGGATCTGGTCTTTGAGGTGCAGCAGTGTGCTCCAATGAGGGCGACCTCGATGATGAGTATTCCCTATGTTTGGAGGCACGCATAGAGGAGGGTCTCGGAGAGATTTGCCTGAGGACTGAACCTTAAGAGGCATAGCTGACAAGGCCTTCGAGGTCGGTCAAGTGTGACTTGCTCGAGGTCGAGGGCTTGGTAGATGAGGCCATCACTGAGGCCAAGGTCGCGAGGTCTTCTCCACAGACGGCTCCATTGGCCCATAAAGCTCAAGGATCTTTTCACGACGTCTGCGAAGAGCTCGTTTCTGAAGGGTAGCACAGCGTGGGCAGGACTCAGGACAATATTGAGGTCCTAAGTACTGAATGTACCAACGATGGGGGTCAGTTAATGAGATGGCCCGGCCACACTGGCTACACTTTTTAAAACCGGTAAGAGGCTGGGACATATTCAAAAAAGCATCCGCAGGCGAACAAGGGCCAGCGGCAGGGCCTAAGCCCAAGTCCCGCCGGACGAAGACCGACAGAAAAAAAGTTATTTTAAGACGCGCCGCACAGTGACTTTGAGAAAGAAAGTAAAATAAAACAAAAACAGAAAGCTGCAGTGCGAGAAGGCATTTAGTTTGAAAACTGCAGAGCTGAGAAAAAGAGCTTCTTGGCTCTACGGAAAACTAAGAACTGAGGAGACGCGAGACCTAACTCGGGCGGGAAGGCATTCGTGAGCTCTTAAAAGATCTTCAAGCAAGTCTGCTTGCAAGGCTGTCCGCTGCGGGGCTCCATGGATGATATCACCCACATGTTGATAATATGCTGCCTGCTTGTCCTGGGATAAAAATCAAGCTCACAGCTAATGAAAGATTCACTAAAGCAAGACAATAACAACTTTAAAAATAAAAATAAAAAATCATCAACATAACCTAGGTTGACTTCGGGTTTGATAGGTGAACTTGATGTTTCAGGTTTCTTAACTGGATGTTGTACTTCATTAATGGTTGGAACAGAACATTTCTGCAGATTGCAGTACTCCCATCTCACACTAGGATCTGTGGTGTAACACCAGGGGCTTATATCATTATCTGGGTTTCTGCAGTAGTTCTTTGATAAATCTCTGTGTGGAACAAAGCATAATCATGTCAATAAAGAAACAACAGTATGTGAACTCACAATGCTTTGTGGGGTGAATTCTAAAACTGATTTCTACATGGAAAACATATTTTACATGTAGAAGGGGCTTTGTTTAAAATTACTCAGAATGTGGAAGTAATTTAAGGTAGGCTTTCTAAACTGGTCTTTAAATATAGAGAGAGTTTTATAAAAATTTTCAACATACTCGTATATAAGTATCAAAGCCATAAGTAGGGAACAACCCTATACATTTTTTTTATTCCTATTTACAGTGAGCGTGCCCAGGGACAGAGTTTCAGTTGTACATGTTATACTTTTTTTTAAATGTATATTTATTCCTTGTAAATGTATCTATACTTAATAGGGCAATTGTATAACACACCTATTATGCATGTGTTTAGCATAATGTCAAAACCTTTGTCTACAAGGTATTGCAAATGTACCGGCCATGTTGGGAATTATAATCTGAAACATACAGTATTTCCTTAGCAACAGCAGCAGATGAATCCAGAGACCAATGGGATAGCACATATCTACCAGCAGGCAGAGATAGAGAAACTGATTAACAGGTGGTCCTATTGGCTGGCACTTCTCCTGTATCTTCAGTATGCTCTATCTCCCAGCAGGTGATGGTTGCTATTCAACTAGCTCCTGAATTCTGGCTGTGACTGGAAAATTATTTTCTCCTGTTGAGGTTTCTCTTCAGTGAGACTGCCATTCTATTTCTCCTGTTGAGATTTCTCTTCAGTGAGACAGGGGTATCCGGCTGAATGGTGCCGGCTTTAGGGGTTACACCTGGGCCCCCCCCCAGGTCCCTGCCTCACCCTCCCTTCATTGCTAGAGGGTCTGACGGGGTCTCTCGATTTTTTCTTCTTTCCCTTCTCTGTTAAAAAAAAAAAGGGAGACCACAGTTGCTACATTCAGCCCTGTTAGTGCTGCACAACCAGCTTTTACTGGCTTCAACTGGCCCTAACAAGCTTGTGAGTATGTATGTGTTTTTTACTGTTGTTTGAACTTCAGGTTCTGTTTGGGAATCTTAGTACTGTGTGTTCTGTCAACGTACGTTTAAGGAATGGATATTTTATTAAGGCTAAGTTTTATGACTAGAAATCCATTGAGGGAGCTGGGACTTTCCCGCCCTTTGCATGCACGCGCTTGGTTTCCTTGTTGGTTACAGTGCGGCAGTAGCAGTGCGATTTCATGCTCGCACTTGTTCTCCTCATTGGGTTTCAGTGCAGCAATAGTAGTCCTGTTTATTCCGAGGCTCTCTTTCGTCGATGTTTGTTGTGGCCATGTGCAGCTGATTGTGCAGGTGCCGGTTTATAGCAGTGCACATAAGATGGGACATGTTTTTTCCGGCGTTGTGGGAAGCACCGCACTGTTCTTCTAGTTATTCCCCAAGTCTGATTTTCTTTTTATGCAGGCCGTAGCAGGGTATATTTTGCGGGGCTTGAATCCAACTATGTTTCTAGGAGTGTTGATGCAGCAGCCACGTGTTGGCGAGAATCAGACGTGCACTGTTGAATTTCTTGGTATCTCTGGATTTGCTCACCTAGGGTCCGATCAATATGGATATTCATACTACTTTGGTATTACGACCTAGCTTTTGAAAAGTCAAGGGTGACTTTTAAGGGTTATGCTGATGTGTAAGGGTTATGCAAAGCAGGTTGTTTCTTCTCTTATCCAGGAGATACAGATATCTTCACCTGTGGCTTCTGCTTCCTTTTGAAGGTTTTTCCTTTCTTGGGTACTTCTCAACATTTGCACCCTTCCAGAGTTCTTTTTTGGCACAAGTGTATTGCCAAGGGCTTAGCATTCAGTTCCCTTCAGCTTCAAGTGCCATTCTTAGCTTGTTACAAGGGTATATTGCTTACTTCTCAGCTTCATGTAGTTCAGTTCCTATACAGAGTACGGTATATTCGCACACCTCTTAGAAAGCCCTGTCCGGAGTACAGTCTTAAGGTACTTCTTCACAGTTTACTGAAGGCTTCATTTCATCCTTGTCTTTTGAGACTCTAAAAGGCTATGTCGTTGAACTCGGGATTTCTTGTGGCCATGGCTTCAGCTCGGCGGTTTTCTGAGTTGCAGGCCTTGTTCGGCGGGGATTCCTATTTCTGATTTACAAAATTTGGGGTGTCAGTTCGGACGGTACCACAATTTCTTTCTAAGGAGGTGTCATCCTTTCTTTTATGACACTCTCACTTTTCCTTCTTTCTTCTTGGGAGGAGAAATGGGGAGACATGCTTTTATTCACTGCATTTTTTGAAAGTGCGGAGCGTTCTCCGCGAGCTAGGTTTCTAACAACTTTTAGTTGTTTAGATCACTTTTTTGTATTCTTCAAGGGACACTCAAATATATGGCGGCGTCCAAAGCCTCCATTGCTCGATGGGTCCAGGAGCACATTCTTTACGTTTGCTTGATGGCAGGGAAGCGGTTGGCGAAAGAACTTCATAACCATTCCGCCAGAGCGATGGCTACTTCTTGGATTCAGTCCAGAGGTTTTTTCCTTGGAGGAGTTTTGTCTCGCAGCTAATTGGTCTTCTGATAGTGCTTTATCTCAGCATTACCGGTTGGATGTGGGGGCGCATACAGTGGATGCGTTTAATGCTTCGGTTGTTGCGGAGGCGGCATTTGCTTCCCACCCAGATTGAGGATTGTTTGCTACATCCCATTGGTCTCTGGATTCATCAGCTGCTGTTGCTAAGGAAGGAAAAATTATGTTCTTACCTGTTAATTTTCTTTCCTTTAGAGTAGACGCAGCAGATGAATCCAGAGCCCCACCCTTTCTGGATATTGTCTATCGGTTTTTTCTTTTGCAACTTTCGGAGTTTGTTATTATTGATGGTTGTATTCTGTATTATTGCCTTTTGAGATTTGTTATAGGAAATAAGTTTTTTTACATGCTATGACTATTGATTGTTACGGATGCTTGGGCAAGGAGCTATACTGAAGATACAGGAGGAGTGCCAGCCAATAGGACCACCTGTTAATCAGTTTCTCTATCTCCGCCTGCTGGTAGATGTGTGCTATCCCATTGGTCTCTGGATTCATCTGCTGTGTCTAAAGGAAAGAAAATTAACAGGTAAGAACATAATTTTTCCATCTACACAGTAAAAGTAAAACAGTAATGACAGCAGATAAATATCCACATAGTCCATCCAGTTTGCCCAACAAGGTGGCCAAAGTCATACTTACCACTCTGCACAGGCCTATCAAGTCTCCACCATGCCAACCATAAAGGCAGCCAAACATGATGGGGATGATATAACCAAGACTCTAAGTATTGCTGACAGTATTCAACTTACCAGTCAAAATGTCTCTCTCTTCCCCCTGCACCCTCACTCACAGTACATGACAACAAAGTGATTTGCAAAACTGAAGTTTCTGAACTTTGTCAGTATTTTGCCATTTGCAGAACAATAGTGGGAACACTCAATTAGAATGTGATGGCACCCAGTCCTCAATTCTGGAAACAGACCAAACAATATAGACTGGTGTGTTAAATGTTTATATTAGTGGAGTTCTCAGATACCTACACCGTCAAATCATAAACGATTGTTCAAACGGCTCATAAGTATCAATCATTGAATTCCACTTTTTTCTATTATGCAGTACTCAAATACTAATTAAACAATTTAATATTGCACTTATCTTTTTTTAATAGTGGCTTTTTTCTTTTTGCTGTCTGTGCCGTGCCGACGGGACCCGTTTCGCCCGAATAAGGGCTTCTTCAAGGGTCTAAGGTGTGCACTTCATACAGCGTCTCTTACAAAATGTGGAACACACACCATAGAAGTCTGTCTTGCTTTGGCCTTAGCTCCACTACTCTTATGTAACACCACACCTCAACAGCCGTGTTATATTTCTATCCTCTTTCTATTTAAATTTGCTCACCGTTTTTGACTCTACTACCTCTCCTGGAAGGATATTCCATGCATCCATTATCTTTCTCGGTGAAAACATATTTCCTGACGTTACTCCTAAATACCTCCCTCATAAGAACATAAGAATTGCCGCTGCTGGGTCAGACCAGTGGTCCATCATGCCCAGCAGTTCGCTCATGCAGCGGCCCTCTGGTCAAAGACCAGCACTCTGAAACTAGTCCTACCAGCGTACATACTTGCTCATTATGAACTTGTCTAACTTTGTCTTGAATCCCTGGAGGGTGTTTTCCCCTATGACAGACTCCGGAAGAGCATTCCAGTTTTCTACCACTCTCTGGGTGAAGAAGAACTGCCTTACGTTCGTACAGAATCTATCCTCTTTCAATTTTAGAGAGTGCCCTCTTGTTCTCCCAACCTTGGATAGGGTGAACAACCTGTCCTTATCTACTAAGTCTATTCCCTCCAGTACCTTGAATGTTTCGATCATGTCCCCTCTCAAACTCCTCTTTTCGAGGGAGATAAGGCCCAGTTTCTCTAATCTTTCACTGTATTGCAACTCTTCCAGCCCCTTAACCATCTTAGTCGCTCTTCTCTGGACCCTTTCGAGTAGTACCGTGTCCTTCTTCATGTACGGCGACCAGTGCTGGACGCAGTACTCCAGTTAAGGGGGCACCATGGCCCGGTACAGTGACATGATAACCTTCTCCGATCTGTTCGTGATCCCCTTCTTAATCATTCCTAGCATTCTGTTTGCCCTTTTCGCCGCTGCCGCGCATTGTGTGGATGGCTTCATTGACTTGTCGATCAGAACTCCCAAGTCTCTTTCCTGGGAGATGTCTCCAAGTACCCCTCCCCCCCGGACATCCTGTATTTGTGCATGAGAATTTTGTTATCTACATGCATCACTTTACACTTATCCATATTGAACCTCATCTGCCTTGTTGATGCCCATTCCTCGAGCCTGATTATGTCACATTGCAGATCTTCGCAATCCCCCTGTGTCTTTACTACTCTGAATAACTTTGTATCGTCCTCAAATTTAATCACCTCACTTGTCATACCAATGTCCAGATCGTTTATAAAGATGTTGAAGAGCACGAGTCCTAGCACCGAGCCCTGTGGCACTCCATTGGTGACGCTCTTCCAGTCCGAGTATTGTCCATTTACCCCCACTCTCTGTTTCCTATGCTCCAGCCAGTTTTTAATCCATGTGAGTGTTTCACCCTCGATTCCGTGGCTCGCAATTTTCCAAAGTAGTCATTCATGCAGAACCTTGTCAAATGCCTTCTGAAAATCCAGATTTACAATGTCGACCGGGTCGCCCTTGTCTATCTGTCTGTTTACTCCCTCAAAGAAGTGCAGCAAGTTCGTCAAACAACCCTCTCTCTCTCTCCTTTTCTATAGCATATACATATTCAAGTCTTCCTGCCTTTTCTCATACATCTTAGGGCACAAACCCTGTATCATTTTTGTTGCCTCAAGTCTTTTTATGTCCTTAAAGAGATATGGCCTCCAAAACTAGACACAATACTCCAAATGGAGCCGCACCAACAATTTGTATAGGGGCATCAACATCTCCTTTCTGTTCGTTATGCCTCTCTTATTGCAACTTAGCATTCTTCAGGCAACAGCCACTACGTTTGTCACATTGTTTTTCAGCCTTGAGATCTGCAGTCACTATCACCCCAAGGTCTCTATCTTGTTCCTTGCCTGTCACTCTCACCTCCTAGCATATATTGCTCTTCTGGATTTCTACACACTTTGTACATCTTTGCATTAACATTCAATCATTCTTCCAACTTTTATAGATTTATTTTCAGGGTCAGATTTATGGGTTGGCAAACAGGGAAATTGTCCTGGGTACCAAAGCTGCCTAATAATACAAAAGATATCTAAATACAAAAAATAGGACAAACAGCTGTATTTCACAGGGTGAATCTATGCTCATGAGATTCTCAGAGAAAGCGGAAGCTGGATGACCTTGAGCATGCACAGATGCTCAAGGCCCTGCAGCGACCCAGCGTAAAATACCGGCATCAGGCTCTTTCAGCACCACCATGCGTATGTTAAGCACAATGCCAGCAAGCGTAGGGAAGAGATGGACAGCAGCGCCTATCATCTTGAATGCAAAGGAAGGACAGTGCCATTGGCATTGGGGAGGGGGTTGCAATGGAGGATAACAGCACCAGTGGCCTTGGGGGGGGGGGAGGGAGTTTGGAATGGGAGGACAGCAGCCTATTTTTAAAAACTCTCAAGCAACCAGAAACTACATTTATCCGGCATCTACCAATCCCCATAGGTGCCGGTTAACTGAGAGTCTCCTGTAGATTACTTTTGAATCTAGCAGTATTTGAAACCTAATACAGTGAAGATGGTCATTTCCACAGAAAATCATAATAACTGTTAGACTACTTGACACCAAGGAAGTAATTCTGGTATAACTTGATGCCTACATGTGATGGTGCAGGGTTGGGGCGGGGCTAGGGTGGGATTAGGGTGGGATTGGGGGCGGGACTGACAATTAATAGATGTCCCTTTTTGATGAAAAAAATAAAAGGTCACGTTAGGGATTGGGGATGCTAGTATTTGGGGGGACTGGGGAGGAGAGGTGGAGGTAAGAGGAAGTTTAAGACAGTGGGAGTGATCTGGATAGAGGAGAATTGAATGAGGAAGGGGGAAGAAGAAAGGAGAGGACAAATGATTGAGCTGTTTGGAGAGTGATGAGTTGGAGAAAGTCAGGAATAGAGGGGACAGATGAGTTAACAGAGCTGTACAGTTGTTGCAGTTACTATGTCTAGGTATGCTGAGCTGGAGCAGGAACACGAGCAAGAGCAGGATGTGACATCACTAAGTGTAACAAAAGGAAGACAGCATGAAAGAAAGAGGGAGGTAATGAGAAAAAGGAAAGATACCAGACCTTGGGGGAGGGAAGGGAAACAGAAGAGGAGGACAGAGATAGAAGATGAATGGTTAGCCCAGAGAAAAAAGAAAGAAGGAGACCCTGGCAAGCGAGTTATCAGAAGACAACCAGAGCCTGGGACCACAACATGATTTGAATAATGAGCAGACAACAAAAGGTAGAAAAAAATCATTTTATTTTCTGTTTTGTGATTACAATATGTCAGATTTGAAATGTGTATACTGCCAAAGCTGGTGTTAGATAGTAAGTGTGAACTTGGTCCTAAAAAAGAGGACAAGTCTATATTAACTATTTTGTTTACATCACAGAGCCAGCGAGAGGTTGGAGAGGTTGTGACCCTATACTTCTACTAAGACTAAGGGGTCCTTTTATTAAGGTGCGCATTTAGCACATGCTAAATCGGTTAGCGTATCTTAATAAAAGGACTCCTAAGTATCTTAATAAAAAATTTGGCCTGCGACTTAGCCTATGTTTTAGATTTCGGCCCCTTATGTGATTGAGTTTGACACCCCTTGTCTAGGCTGTGTTGTAAATCTTTCAGTTATACATTCAGTACGACTAAGTCTAGCAAGGCCCACGTTCTGCACAAATCCCGCCCTCCTGAAACACCCCGTTTAGCTCTGGTCGTTCAGCGGCACTGGGAAGGCCTAGGTTGTCTGTAAACACGTCCAAAACCTGTTTCGATTACCGGCACTTGGATGTCTTTCGTTTATGATCGTCCAAGTGCCAACTTAGGCCAGTTTTCGGACATTTTTCTCTTTCTATTATGAGCCCCTTAGATTGGATAGGTGCACCGATCTAGGTGCCTAACTTTAGGCATCTTTTATATAATCTAAGTCTAAATGTCAGCCATACCCGGATAGCTTCTGAGAACAGCCAAAGACCCAGGTATTCAGTGTCAATTTAGCTGGTTGTGGTTGTTTTTTGAAGAAATATTTAACATTGCTGGCTGAATATTGACCCCTTTGAAATGTATTCTTCTTATAAGGTTTATACAGTGCCACAGTTTAAGTCTCAGGGATACTGGTGCTATTGTCTATTCCAGGGGTGCCCACACTTTATGGGCTTGCGAGCTACTTTTATAATGACTAAGTCAAAATGATCTACCAACAATAAAATTTAAAAAAAAACACCACAAAGCACACTGAAAGGCAGAGAAAATGTTAATTATTCATATTCCAGGTTTTTTCAAAGAGGTCACGGCAGATGACTCTATGCAATGTCACCTCAGTAACAAAATACAAAAATAGACAAATACACCCCCTCCCTTTTTACTAAACCACAATAGTAGGTTTTAGCACATGGAGTTACGCTGAATGCCTCGCACTGCTCTCAATGCTCATAGGCTCCCTGCACTAAAAAACGCTATTGCGGTTTAGTAAAAGGGAGCCATAGTGCAAAATATAGACAGCAGATATAAATTCTCAAAACAGACACATTTTGATCACTAAATTGAAAATAAAATCATTTTTCCTACCTTTGCTGTTTGGTGATTTCATGAGTCTCTGGTTGCACTTTCTTCTTCTGACTGTGCATCCAATCTTTCTTCCTTTCTTTCAGCCTCCTGTATGTTTCCTCTCCTCCAGACCTCATTCTCTCCCCCAACTTTTTCTTTCTGTCTCCCTCTTCCCCCTTCTTTCTGTCTCCCTGTCTGCCCCCTTTCTTTCTTTCTCCATGCCCTCCCCCAAGCCACTCGGTTTGCTGCCACCGCCATCGGGAACAACCCCCAAGCCACCGCCGTCCCAAGCTTTCCTGCAGAAATGTCGCGCTGACCAGTATTCCGCTCCCTGACGTCAATTCTGACGTAGGAGAGGAAGTTCCGGGAAAACAAGGCATTTCTCCTCTTTCCATCCAGCCTGAGCCCCATCTCTCCTTGATCCAGCATTTCCGTTCTGTGTCTGTCAGAATTACCATTCCACCTATTTTCCAGCATCACCCTTCTTTGTGTCCATCTCACCTATATCCCTATCTCACCACTTTTTCAGAATCTTCATTTGTCTCTGTCCTTGTCTTTACCCCATGTTCACCATTTGCCCTTTCAATGTCTTTATCTCCCCTCCCACTTTTTCAGCATTACTTCTATGTCTCTATTTCACCTCCTATACATGTCCCCTCTGTATCTCTATCCTTATTCAGTAGGTCCTGCTTACCCTTTCTCTTCTTTGTGTCACTATCTCCATTTTCAGCTTTCCCCCCTTTTCCTTTGTTACTGCACCCTGTAGCCAGAATCTTTCCACCCTCCCTCCCAGCCCAGTATGAAATATTTCCTTTTGTTTCCCTCCCCTCTCTTTCTCTCTCTCTTCTCCCTCACCCACGATTCCTGCATCTAGCCCTCTCCCTTCTACCTGCACCTGGCAACACCCCCCTGCTCCGCGGCTCTCTTCAGCAACTCGTCAGCAGCGGTGATCAAGACAAGCTGCCGACATCGAGGCCTTCCCTCTACGAGTCCCGCCTTTGTGGAAAAAGGAAGTTGAAACAAGCGGGACTCGTAGAGGGTAGGCCCCGACGTCAGAAGCTTGTGTCGATTGCTGCTGCTGAGTTGCCGAAGAGAGCCGCGGAGCAGGGGGTGTGGCCGGAAGCAGGTAGAAGGGAGAGGGAGATAGGAAGGCTGTAGAAGCTCCGGAGCATGACACCGACCCCGGCCAGGATGATTTTTTTTTCAGGCTGCTGCTGCTGCTGCTGCTGCCGCTGCCACACTCCCGCTCCCCCCCCTCCCCGAAATGACAAAAAAACAGCCTAATGCCCGGCATCGGCGTCTTTGACGTCGGTGAGAGGAAGGCTGATAGGCCCGGTAGATCGGGACGGCAACACGAGTCTATCACGGATGGGCTCTGCGATCGACTCACGTTGCCTTCCTGAGCTACCGGTCGATCGCGATCGACGTGTTGGGCACCCCTGGTCTATTCTATATTGATCCTGGAACTTGGTTCCCATGAACTTTATTATAAATCTGCCCCTCTGCAAGCTAAGTCCACATTTTTAGAGTGGGAGCCCACTGGGACAGTTAGGGAATAATGCTCGAGTACCTGAATAATTTGTAATCCGCACAGAATTGTAGGATATGCGGAATATAAATGATAACAAAAGAAAAAAAAGTGTGTCTAGTTATAATGTTTGGATTTTTGTATTTTTGAAGGTTAAGACTTCCTGAAGAAGCATGACACAGAGTGTGGCACAGTGGTTAAAGCTACACTCTCAGCACCCTGGGTTTGTGGGTTCAAACTCACGCTGTTCCTTGTGACCCTGGGCAAGTCACTTAATCCCCCCATTGCCCCAGGTACATTAGCTAGATTGTGAGCCGCCAGGACAGACAGGAAAAAATGCTTGAGTACCTGAATAAATTCATGTAAACCGTTCTGAGCTTTCCTGGGAGAATGGTATAGAAAATTGAATAAAATAAAACAAAACAGAGTTTTTAAAATCACTTTGAAGAGAGAGCACTTTGGATTATTATGTTACACCAGGGAGCACTAAATTGGATTTTTTTCATTCAATAACCACCCAAGGGAATGAATGTGCAGACATCATAAAGCAGATAAGTTGACATTTCATGAAAGAGCGTGATGATATATGGGAACTATGTGCAACTATGATGGCTTCCCATAATGCTGGTCTTTAATAACATGACTGCATGGATGGAGCTCTGAGCACACACAAACACACATAAAAATTTTCTATATAAAGTTTTGTAAAAATCATACTTTTGAATGAAGGTGATGGTATAAAATGTTAAGCAGAAGTATATAAGTATTCCTCTATCTTTTAATATTGGTATTATAGAAAGTTGGGTACTATTGGTATATTTTATAATAATTCAGAAAAAAATCCTAATTTTTTGCCTTTCATTTTATTAATTTATTTACATTTCTAGCCAGTAAATATGCAGTAATCAAAGGTACTTGCACCATTAAACTATACACACCCTCTTTAGGATAGTCCATCTTAGCAGGTTCAATAACTGAAGAACATAAGAACATCCATACTGGCTCAGACCAATGGTCCATCTAGCCCAGTCTCCTGTTTCCAACAGTGGCCAATTCAAGTCACAATACCTGTAGTGGCTTCCCCTAGGTCTGTGTCAATAGCAGACAATAGACTTTTCCTCCAGAAACTTGTCCAAACCTTTTTAAAACCCATCTACATTACCTACTGTTAACACATCCTCTGGCAACAAGTTCCAGAGCATAACTATTCTTTGAGTGAAAAATAAGAATATAAGAACATAAGAGTTGCCTCCGCTGGGTCAGACCAGAGGTCCATCGCGCCCAGCAGCCCGCACCCGCGACGGCCCATCAGGTCCATTGACCTGTTAAGTGTCCCTGCCTTTTCTGTGCTTATCTCTATGTCTATCTGTCCCTGCTTTTCCTATACCTATCTCTATGTCTATCTGTACCTCTCAATCCCCTTATCCAGTAGGTATTTATCCAAACCTTCCTTGAACCCCTGAAGCGTGCCCTGCCCTACCACATCCTCCGGGAGCGCGTTCCATGTGTCCACCACCCTCTGAGTAAAGAAGAACTTCTTAGCATTTGTTCTAAACCTGTCCCCTTTCGATTTCTCCGAGTGCCCCCTTGTATTTGTGGCTCCCTTCAGTTTGAAGAATCTGTCCCTGTCTACCTTCTCTATGCCTTTCAGGATTTTGAAGGTTTCTATCATGTCTCCTCTAAGTCTCCGCTTTTCCAGGGAGAAGAGCACAAGCTTTTCTAACCTGTCAGTGTATGAAAGGTTTTCCATACCTCTTACCAATTTAGTTGCTCTTCTCTGGACTCCCTCCAGTATTGCCATGTCTTTCTTGAGGTACGGTGACCAGTACTGGACACAGTACTCCAGATGGAGGCGCACCATTGCACGATACAGAAGCATGATGACTTCCTTCATCCTGGTTGTGATACCCCTTTTGATGATACCCAACATTCTGTTTGCTTTCCTTGAGGCTGTCGCACATTGTGCCGATGCTTTCAATGTTGTATCCACCAACACACCCAGGTCTCTTTCAAGGTTACTTACCCCTAGCAATGATCCTCCCATTTTGTAGCTGAACATCAGGTTCTTTTTCCCCACATGCATGACCTTGCTTTCTCTACGTTAAAGCTCATTTGCCACTTTTTTTCCCATTTTTCCAGTTTCGTTAGGTCCCTTTGGAGGTCCTCACAGTCTTCTGTGGTTCTAACCCTGCTGCAGAGTTTGGTGTCATCTGCAAATTTTATAATCTCACAATTTGTCTCCCTCTCCAGGTCGTCTATAAATATATTGAACAGGAGCGGTCCCAGTACCGACCCCTGGGGAGCTCCGCTCATGACCCTTTGCCAGTCTGAGTATTGGCCCTTTACTCCAACCCTCTGTTTCCTACCCTCCAATCAGTGTTTGATCCATCGGTAGACATCCCCTTCCACCCCGTGGTAAAACAACTTTTTAAGCAGCCGTTCATGCGGTACCTTGTCGAAGGCTTTTTGGAAGTCAAGGTAAATGATGTCAATGGATTCCCCTTTTATTTTTATACTGCGGTACCTCTCAGTTCTATGCAGTTTACAATAATGAAAAGCAGGACAACACAGCGATAGTACAGCAATAGCATTAAAATTTGTGATATCATCAGACAAATTTATCAAAAAGATAGGGTTAACATTTTTCCTAAAAGTAGGAGTTAGAACCTGCAATCAAACTTCTTAACGTTTTACTCCTATTGATTTTAAAGGTATTCCCCCCTAGTCTTTATAATTTTTGATAGAGTACAAAATCAGTTCACTTATACCTGTTCTACACCTCTCAAGATTTTGTAGACTTCAATCATATCTCACTTAACCGTCTCATTTCCAAGCTGAAGAGCCCTGATTTCTTTAGTCTTTACTCATAAGAGAGGAATTCCATCCCCTTTATTATTTTAGTTGTTCTTCTTTGAATCTTTATTAATTCCACTTTCCTTGTCATCATCAGCAGATGAATCCAGAGACTAGTGGGATAACAGCCATCAACCAGCAGGTGGAGATAGAGTGTACTGAGTTGTTGGATGCACAGCCTCCTGGCCAACCAGTAAACTATATCTCCAGCAGGTTGACGGATGTGTTTCTCACAGCTCCTGGATTCTATGGGTCCTGGGGCTACAGAGCGTTCGAGCCAGGTCAGGCTCGTGGAATGGAGGGGTGTTCTAGCACAGCATGCCAGCTTTGAAGGTACACCTGGGTCCCCCCAGTGTCCCTAACTCACCCTCTTTGGGGTAATACCTGGGTCCCCCCAGCATCCCTTACCCGAACCGGCGAAGTTACTTCGGGGAGTTTCCTCTTACCCACGAGGGTTGCCTGAAGAGGAGACGGTAAGTTATTGAGTGCTGGTCTTTTTGTAGGGAGCTCTGGTTGCATCAAGGTTCGGGGTTGCTGTGGCTCAATGCATGGCCTTTCCTGGGGACATGAACACCTAGTATGGGGTGCCTGGTGGTGTTCTTACCCTCTCGGGGGGGGGGGGGGGATGACACCTTCCCGCAGATGAGCCAAGGCTGTTTTTTCCTTCACTGCCTTTTGGCAGTGGTAGGCCTGTGATGGTGAGTTGACTTTTGGCAGGTCGGGTCTCTGCCTTGGCGCGATCTGGTGAGAGGGGCTTGAGTCCGATAGGGGTGCCTTAGGGTCCGTATGTCTGGGAGATCCCCGGCACCTTTTAGTGTGATGCTGAGCGTTTTTTATTATGCTTCTGGTTGCGCTCCGAATCGGTTGGAGCAGTCATCGGTAGCCTACCCTCCTTCTGCTGGTCGGTCCCGGTAGCTTTTGGGCGGTGGTTCCCTTTGTTTATCAGGTGTTCCAAGGTGGGGGCGGCTGGTCGTCTGGGAATAATGCGATCAGGGGCGATTAATGGTCGCTGATGGTAACATGGTTGTGTTTTGACCGGATGCCTTCCAATAGGGAGAGGTCGGCAGTTCTTTATCGATGCGAGACTGCAGTGTGGCAGTAGCTACCGGTGTCAGTTTTTTGAAACGGTGGGGAGGCTTCAGCATTATTTACTGCCACAGTCCTCCCCCACTGCATTCTCTATTTGTAGATTAGCCCATGTAAATGTCTTCCTTTCCCATATGGTATTTGTATAAGAAGGTTAAGCAATAGAGGGTGTCTAGTTATGCACCCTATATGGTTCCAGTCTGCATTAAACACCAGTAGTTGTGTTCCTGTGGCTTAGGCCTCAGATGAAGAGTGTTCCTGGGGCTTCGGCCTCAGACGCAGAGTGTTCCTGGGGCTTTGGCCTCAAACGTAGAGTGTTCCTGGGGCTTTAGCCTCAGACGCAGAGTGTTCCTGGGGCTCTGGCTTCAGACGCAGATTGTTCTTGGGGCTTTGGCCTCAGATGCAGACTATTCCTGGGGCTTAGGCCTCAGACGCAGAGTGTTCCGGTGACTCAGACCTCAGATGCAGAGTGTTCTTGGGGCTTAGGCCTCGGACAAGGAGTGTTCCTCTGGCTTAGGCCTCGGAGTGTTCCTGAGGCTTAGGCCTCGGATGGTGAGTGTTCCTGTGGCTTAGGCCTCAGGCGAGGTGTGTTCCTGTGGCTTAGGCCTCACACGAAGTAGATTCCTGGGGCTTAGGCCGCAGACAGGGGGTGATCCTGTGGCTTCGGCCTCAGGCAGAGTGTTCCTGGGGCTTCGGCCTCATGCAAAGAATGTTCCCGGGGCTTAGGCCTCAGATGTTCCTGGGGCTTAGGCCTCAGTTGAGAGATGTTCCTGCAGCTTAGACCTCCGTTGAGGGATGTTTCTGCGGGCTCAGCCGCAGGTGAGTGGTATTCCTGCGGCTTAGGCCTCAGTTGTCACTGTTCCTGGGGCTTGGCCTCAGTTGAGAGTTCTTTCTCGTAGGCTCCGGCCTCTGTTGAGAAGGCGTTCCTATGACTCAGACCTCTGGGGAGTGAGCTTTCCGGTGGCTCGGCCTCAGTTGAGAGATTTTTCCTGTGGCTCAGGCCTCAGTTTTAGTGTTCTTTCCAGTGGCTCAGATCATTGTTGCATGCTCTTTCCGGTGGCCCATGCCTCCATTGAGAGATTTTCGTGTGGCTCAGGCCTCAGTTGCGGGTTCTTTCAGGGGACTCGGGCCTCCATTGAGTGTCTTTCCTGTAGCTCAGGCCTCAGTTGAGAGTTTTCCTGTGGCTTTATCTCAGTTGAGAGATTTTCCTGGGGCTCGGGCCTCTGTGGCGTGTTCTTTCCGGTGGCTCAGGCCTCCGTTAAGTGTTCTTTCCGGCGGCTCAGGCCTCCGTTGAGTGTTCTTTCCAGCGGCCCAGGCCTCCATTGAGAGATTTTCCTGTGGCTTAGGCCTCAGTTGAGAGATTTTCCTGTGGCTCAGGCCTCAGTTGTGGGTTCTTTCAGGGGACTCGGGCCTCCGTTGAGTGTCTTTCCTGTAGCTCAGGCCTCAGTTGAGAGTTTTCCTGTGGCGGTCTCAGTTGAGAGATTTTCCTGGGGCTCGGGCCTTAATTCAGTGTTTTTTTCCTGTAGCTTAGGCCTCCATTTGGGTGATTTTCCTGTGGCTCAGGCCTCAGTTGAGAGCATTTCTTCGGCTCGGGTCTCCGTTGGAAACTTTCCTGTGGCTCAGGCCTCAGTGGAAAAATTTTCTTGGGTTTGGGGTCAGTTGGAAGATTTTCCGGTGGCTCGGGCCAAAGTTGTAAGGTTTTCTTAGGGCTTAGGCCTCAGTTGAGAGATTCTCCGGTGGCTCAGATCTCAAATATTTCTCTGTTATTCAGACCTCAGTTGTGTGTTTGTTCCTGCCGCTCCTTCTAGGATTCCTTCCTATGGAGGAGTGGACGGGATGTTTAGGTCTACTTCCTCAGCCTCTGAGGTTGTCACTGTTTTTTTCCAGGGGATTCAGGGGGGGGGGAGATATGTTCTTAGACACCGACCTGTCTAAGAACATATCCTCTTGTCTCCTCCTAGTATTCTTCCCCACTTTGGTCGGCAGTTTGCCTCCTGTGGGAGCCCCTTGGACTTTAGGAATGAGAAGGCTTCGATTGGATGGGGAGCCTTCCCTTGTCGCAATCTTGGCTTACTGCCCTGCTGCCTTGCAGGGGTTTGGCCGTCATCTAAAGACGGGTCCCTGACACAGTGGGTTCTCTGGGGCACTGCAGTCACGGTAGGAGGCTGCTTGCTCTCTTTTGTTCCAGGGAACAGCATAGGGCGGTGATGTCTGCAGCATGGTGCTCCCCAGCGATGATTACTCCTACTCACAAAATGAACTCTGCTCCCATGGCTACCAAGGTCTCTTTTCACCTAGATCTAACTGTAAAGGAGGTGGCCTGGCAATCCTCTACAAATCCTTTTTCGATGTTCAGCTCCTCGAAAGGGGCTGCCACACCTCACTAGAATACATGCTTGCTTCCGTTAATGATGAACTTCACCCTCACCCACTGGGCATCCTGCTCCTATACCGCCCACCTACCCCTTGGAACAACTCCTCTGAACTCGTCCTTGAGACTATAACAAACGCCTTCCTCAAATTCCAAAGGTTATTGATCATCGGAGACATCAATCTCCACCTAGATGATATCACCAGCAAGGATACGATTGAATTTAATAGCTTCCTCACCTCCCTTGGCCTCCCCCCCGCTGCACCATCCCCAACCCACGAAAAGGTGATAGAAGAGAACCCTTTTCGTGGGTTGGGGATGGTGCAGCGGGGGGGAGGCCAAGGGAGGTGAGGAAGCTATTAAATTCAATCGTATCCTTGCTGGTGATATTGTCTAGGTGGAGATTGATGTCTCCGATGATCAATAACCTTTGGAATTTGAGGAAGGCATTTGTTATAGTCTCATTAGCTTCCTCGACCTCATTAGCTTCCTCGACCTCATTAGCTTCCTCGACCTTACCACTCACAAGACATCAGTTGACGACACTCGCTGGGAACATGTCCCCTGGTCTGACCACTTCCTAGGGGCTTTCTGTCTCCCCATCTTTATGTCGCACCTTGGGGCTCCACCCCACACTTCCAACCCCATTACCTTCCGCAAAAAAATCACAAACGACCTGTTCTGGTCTAAATTTCTCAGTCTATTCTCCTCTGCCCCTAAGCCTGTAGATTCATGTACCAATTGGCATAACTGGGTCGCTCTCTCCGAATCCACCTATTTTTCCCTCGCCCCTCTTTCCACTAAATCCATCTCCTACCCCCGCAAGGCCCCTTGGTACCTCCCATATCACAGAGAGCTAAAACAGAAATGTCAAGCTCTGGAGCGCATATGGAAAAAATCAAAATGTCCCATAGACAGACAGTCCTGGAGAGTCAATATCAAGCTGTACAATACAGCACTATAAAAAGCAAGAAAGAACTTCTATGGTGACAAAATCTCCAGGTCCAACAATCAGAGCAGTACACTATTCAACATCTGGCGCTCATTAACCTCCAAAAAAGACCCCACCGTGCTCCCCTCCTCTCCTCAGCCGATGTTCTAGCAAAATTCTTCAACGATAAGGTTTCTTCATTGAGATGCTCCTTCCCTCCTTCAGTCTCCTACAACTCCCTAGTGCCCACTGATCCCACTCCCACCCTAATGGTCTCCAACCCTATCCCAGCTGACAGATCCTGGACCACCTTTGAGCGCGTATCTGAATCCCTGGTCCTCAATCTCTGCCTCAAACTGAAATCCTGTAATTGCTCCTTGGACCCATTCCCCTCCTACCTATACGAGAACATTCCCACTCAGGCTATCTCTTCTATCACCAATCTTCAGTAGGGCTATTTCTCCCCAGAAATGGGTCATATTGCCTTGACCCCACTACTGAAAAAATCTGACCTTGACCCCTCCATACCATCCAGCTATCACCCAATTGCAAATATCCCTCTCCTAACCAAGTTGCTAGAGTCCTTCATTTCTACCCAACTCTCATCATACTTAGAGAGATTCTCTATTCTTCTACCCTATCAATATGGCTTCCGTCCTAACTTCAGCACCGAATCCCTACTGTCTTCCCTGATTTCAATGGTTCAACAACTTCACTCTCGAAACAAGTTCGCCGTCCTCCTACAATTTGACCTTTCCGCCGCTTTCGACATTGTCCACCATGATATTCTTATTTACCAACTCTCTGAGATAGGCATCAACTCCACAGTCCAAGATTGGTTCTCTAAATTCCTTCGCTCTCGTTCTTACATTGTTAACATGAATGGCACCTCATCCTCCCCCTGGAAACCGAATTGTGGAGTCCCGCAAGGCTCTCCACTATCTCCTATTCTTTTCAATATCTATATGTCCTCCCTAAAACTCCTCCATCTATCCCCCCTTGAAATAATTTACACTTATGCAGATGACATCCTCATCCTCCTCGAGACCGATTTGAACCTCACCGACCTGTCTAAGAACATATCCTCTTGTATAATGAACCTACAATCCTGGGCCCACATTATGCAAATGAAATTGAATGAGACCAAAACAAGACTTCTTTGGCTTGGCCCAAAACTAGACCACCTACCCACCTCCATCCCACTACCCTCTGGTTCCTTTCTGCAGCTTGAGTTCTCGAGCAAGGTCTTAGGCGTCATCATTGATTCCACACTGTCCTTCAATGTCCACCTCCAATCCTTGGTTAAAAAAAATGCTTTTTCAGCCTTCACATGCTGAGGAAAGTTAGATCCTGCTTCCATCAAAAACATTTTACCCTCCTTGTCCAATCCATCATCCTTTCCAGATTGGATTATTGCAACTCTATCTACCTAAGCCTAACTAAGAAAAACCTCCACAGACTCCAACGGATTCAGAATGCTGCGGCCAAGTTCATCTTCGCTAAAAGTAAATTTGACCATGTCTCCCCGCTCCTGGCCAAGCTCCACTGGCTTCCGATAATCGCCAGGGTCCACTATAAATGCGCCTGTTTAGCTTTCAAAATCCTACACGGTATCCTCCCTCCCTTTATTCCTCTTTCTTGGAATTCCTCAAACCCTAATACCACCAGATCCTCCCACAAATTAAAACTAGCCTTCCCCTCGCTAAAAGGCATTTCCCACACAGGAAAGCTAGGGACCTCCCTCCACTTCAAAATCACCGAGCTCTGGAACAACCTTACCTCCCCTCTTCGGAACTTGAGCTCTCTTCAAGTTTTCCATGAACATCTGAAAACCTGGCTTTTCTCAAAAAATGTAAGTATCCCTCCTACTTAGGAATCAAGGAAACTCTTTTATCCTGGCATCCCAAGTCCTCTAAATTTTCTTCACACTTCTACCTCTAACCCTCTGTTGTAGTTCCTTCCTATTTCTTCTACTGTAAACCGCGCCGAGCTCTACGAACGTGGAGATGATGCGGTATACAAACCTAAGGATTAGATTAGATTAGCTAAGGAGGGTTTGACCTCTGCATGAGCATGGGATACATATTCTGTCGTTTTGTATCTCCTTGGCCGGGTGCTGCAAGGCAGAATGGGGGGGGGGAACTTGGCCTTGCACGTACCCTGGGTTCTTTCCCTCCCTATGTTTGGATTGCTTTGGTACATCCCACTAGTCTGGATTCATCTGCTGATGATGACAAGGAAGGGAAAATTATGTCCTACCTGTTAATTTTCTTTCCTTTAGTCACAGCAGATGAATCCAGAGCCCCACCCTGTTGCGGGGTTGGCGCTCACAGGTGTGGTTTGGACATGCCTTGTGGGCTGGAATTGCATTCTCAGTGTGAGTGCCTCAGGGATTTGGGTAGCACATGTGCGGACAGATATTACATATATTTCTTATGTCTCGTAGGTTTCATTTCTTTTCTGTGCGTTGTTTCAGCTTCTTTGAGAAAACTTTTATTGGTTGGCCAGGAGGCTGTGCATTCAAGATATACCCTGAAAACAACTCAGTACGCTCTATCGCCACCTGCTGGTTGATGGCTGTTATCCCACTAGTCTCTGGATTCATCTGCTGTGACTAAAGGAAAGAAAATTAACAGGTAGGACATAATTTTCACATATCTTTTTTGAGATACGGCGACCAAAACTCTGCACAATACTCAAGGCGAGGTTGCACCATGGAGTGATACAGAGGTATTATAATATTCTCCGTTTTATTTACCATCCCTTTCCTAATAATTCCTAGCATCTTGTTTGCTTTTTTTGCCGCAACCGCACACTGGGCAGAAGATTCAGCATAGAGTCTACAATGACACCCAGATCTTTTTCTTGGGTGCTGACTCCTAAGGTGGACCCTAGCATCAGGAAGCAATGAAGTTCCAGCAAAACAGAGGAATAAGGGCAGGCTCTAAGCTTGACATCTGGAAAACTGCAATCCTTCAGTCAAGCTAAATAGAGAGCTTATGCGGGTCATTTATACTCACTAAGGCCCAAATTTTCTATACTGTGCTGTACATTGGGCTAATAAACAGTACGGTAATTGATCATGTCAATTAAAACCAAATAAAATCTAATTTTAAAAAATGTAGCAACTGCGTCCAACTTCCATCGACAGAGCCATCTACCGGCTAAAGTGCCTAAAATGTCTAAAGTGGGCATAGTTTATGCCAGAAGTGGACATAGGCGCCTCTATGGATGTGATTCTTGTTGAAAGTAGGCATTGGAAATGTAGGCCTGTAAAACTCTGGCCTACATTTCCGACACGGCCACAATTCTCTAAACAGCACCATCACATGATTGATACACGATAGGCACCACCGCTTTTTTAAGCGGTCATCGCTAATGGCGCCATTTAGAAAATCTGGCCCTAAACAAGAGCCTCTAAATGCCATTTTCCTAATTTATTCCATGCCCATTTCATCTTCCACATAGCAATCTATTCCCAGGCCAGCTCCAGTTAGGATCTGAATTCAGGAAGAATTCATTGCAAAAAGAATCATCAATAACAAGTTAGCTTAAAGCTGCCTTCACTATCTTTTGAAGAGACACGCTCTAAAAACCGTGACAACCAGCCTGGAAATCTTCATTCTCCTGACAGAGGAGGGAAGTTATCAACATGCATGAAACGGGACCTGTGCTAAAAGATCACAAGTTAGTGGTAAAATAACACATCTTATTGTACTTCTTTGAGGGGGTAAACAGACAGGTGGATAAAGGGGAATCCATTGACATCATTTACCTCAGCGGAGGCAACTTCTTCTTATGTTCTTAATGGTAACCCACATTGATAACTGTGCTCCTTAGTCAGACAGCTCTACCCAGTTCTCCCTCAGAAGCCAAGTTCATGGGACTGGTAAGCAGGTAATATGAAATTCTTCTGTTCTCAAAACAGCAACCCATGGCTCTGCACATGGATTTTTCATGTATTCTTGTGCCAACCAACTACCAGGTCATTGCACCACTAGGGGCCAGTTATGACTAAATGCACTCCAAAACTCTTTTGCAACTTGCCTCATTTCTTTCCCCAAATATACTTGGGTTCTGCACTTTTTTTTTCCTGCTTCTCTGCCTGCTCGGACCTTCTCCTTTTCCTGCCTTTCTTGTTTCCTTGGAATGACTACCTGATACTGATTCTGCTATCATTTACTGGAGCAACCTATAACTATAATATAGGTGTCTCTCTGTTTACCTGATCAGTCATCTATGTCTCAAGTACAGCCTCAAATCATCCTGGGGAAAAATGTAGAAGAAAGTTTAAGCAGAATATCAATAAAAATACATACTCAAGGGGGTGTTTTTCCGGTGTTTTGGTGTGAACGTGTGGTGACATGGAATTCCAAGCTTGACATTTCTTTCCTGAGATAGTCATGCATGTTGTGCCACGGTATGTTTTGCCATTGTCTACATAACATTCAGGCTCTGTACTTGAAGGAGCTTGTTCAGGCATGATTTCAACTGGACAAAGAAACAAATAAGCATTTAAGAGCAACTGTTAAACTCCCTGCAGAGCAGCAGCGTTGTCAGACCCATAATTTTGGATGGGCCCAGAGTTAACTTGAATGGGCTCTTTCACACCCTCCACCCCCAGAGATATTTAATAAAATAAAAGGCGCTTTTTATATATCTAACCTGCATTCAGTATATCTCCCCCTCTCTCCTCTGAGGAATCCTGATATCTGCCCTCCTGTCTCTGAACCCTGCCCCTCCCCAGTGTACCTTACAGGTCTCCCCAGCACCTGCAGTGATTCATTCTTGATGCCTGCACTGGCCCCACAGGCTTCCCTCTGCAGCATTCCACCAGACGGGAAACAGGAAATGACATCAGCAATTGAGGGACGTGGCACAGGGAGACCTGTGGGGCCAGCACAGGCAGTAAAAATGAATCACTGGAGGCACCTGTAAGACCTGTAAGGTACACCAGGAAGGGGCAGAGTTCAGAGACAGGAGGGCAGATGCCAGGATGCCAAAAAGGAGAGAGGGGAGAGGCCAGTGTGATGCCGCTGCTGGGAGGGCCTGAGCTGAAAATGGATGGGGCTTGTGCCCAGCAAGGCCCACCCATAGCTACATCACTGCTGCAGATCACCAGAGTATGCAGATACATTTTACCTATGAATTCTACATTAATTTTCAAAATAAATGTGTATGTGGACTTTTATTTTCAAAATTGCCTAAGAAAAAGTATCCCCATACTTGCACCTCATTTCTGTGCGGACAATTTTTTCTTTCTATTGTACAAAGCAGATATATTGTTCTAACCCCTGCATAAAACTTGCCCCCATGAATGCTGCCTCAGACTGGGGATAAAAGTATGCAGCTCTGCAGATACTTTCATTCTCATATAGAGTGGACAACTTTCAGACAACTAATTGATGCTGGTAAGAAAGATTTTTTTTTTTTTAACCTGTGCAACCCATTTTGAAATGCATAACTAAATTATGTTCCAACTGTCAACAAATAGCTAAGAGCCAAAAAAAGATAGAAAGACTTTGGACAATCAGTATCTACCTTTATAATTACATAATCAGCCTTTGACAATATCAATGTATTTGAAAAAAATGAAAGAAAAAGTTAAAACACTTTTAGAGAGAGAAAGGCAGGCATGCACAACTCTCAAATTCCTCCTGTAGCCATGGCAGAATCCTGAGAAACTGATCACTTCTTCCTGTTAGGCCTCTTCTACTACAAAGTCTTAAGGGGACCTTATTGTTCTCTCTAGACATTGTGCCTTTTACTTTGCCTTTCTTCTGGAACTCTCTTCCTCTCCATATCTGAGCTGAACTGTCTTTTGAAAAATTTCAAGGTCGCTCTATAAACATGGCTTTTCAGTTCTGTGCATAGAATTAATCAGGACCAGGGCCAGCATTAGGGGTTAGCAAACAGGGCAGCTGCCCTGGGTCCCACAGCTCAAGGGGGCCCCGTGGACCGGGCATCTGTTGTCGCATCTCCCTCTTTCCCCTTACGCACCTGATGGAACATAATAAAGCTCCAGCGTCACTCAACCTCTTCCCCTTGATGGCACATCTCTGCCCCCCTTCCCCTCACCTTCGAGGTCGCCTTTCCAAATCATGGTTTTCTTTTTTCAGCTGGGCCTCAGCGCAGCTGCTGTTTTCATAAGTTGCACACGACTGCCCTGTACCTAAGTTGGTGGGTTTTCTAAAGCCCTGCCAGTTGAAAATATTTTCCTTCAGTCCAGCAGCCAGAACTCTTCAAGCTCTGCAGCTGGTGGCAGCTCAGAGACACTACTGCTAGCTGCAGAGCTTGGGAGATTTCTGGCTGCCAGATTGGAGGAGGTGGTCTTCAACTGGCAGGGTTTGGGGATCTCCACCATCCAGAGCAAGGGAGGTGGCTAAATTTTGGTGGACCTGGGCCTTATGTGTTCAGTAAAGAAAAGAAGTGCATATCTGATTTTATTTCTCCAGTATTGTTATACTTGCTGAGTTTAATTTCTTGGGGTTCCCAGTTCCATTTGTCATCTCTTGGTATTTGGTAAAGATCGGTCTGTGTTTTGTGTGTGAAGAAGTCATTTAAAGTTGATTTATGTGTGGTATTAATGGGAGGTAGGGATATCAGGGGGAGGGTGCAGAGATGAGAAGGGATCAGGGGCCCCTCCTTAATTTCCCAGCATGTCTAAAATCAGTCCTGATCAGGACCCAGCTGAAGCTTGTTCTGCCCAAACCAACATTATTTCCTGTCATTTTTCACCACCTCCTTATCCCTCTCCTTCTGGCTGGTTGCTCTCTAACCTTTTCTGGACTGTTTTGAATGTTCTGTCTTATCATTGTAGTTCTTTTCTATTAAATTTTTGATTTAGATTGTACACCGCCGAGATCTTTGCAATAGTCCAAGCATTATAGCAAGTTTTTAATAAACCATCCCTCATTACTGCTTCTACTATGGCAAGACCCAGCACCCTTCTTGCTTCAGCTGCTTCTGCCATGGTTCTAGAACAGAAGGGTGAGGGCACCATAGCATCTCCATGTTTAGAAGTGGGGGGCCAGGCTTTATTGCTTTTCAACAAAAAATAACCCATGTGCAAAAATGGAGGAAAAAAATCTTTGAAATATTTTATAGATGAGGAGGGAGACATCTACTGTTCCACCTAAGCCAGTGTATCGCAAACTGTGTGCCACAACAGATTCAAGGTGTGCCCCGCGATGCCAGGAAGGAGGAGAGGCGCAGGGGATGGCTGACTGCTTCCAGAACATGCTTCTCACGGCGAAGTGACAGGTTCAGGGTCATGGCTGGAGGGCCTCTGCACATGAGTGGATGTCGGCATGATGATGTCGCACAAGTGCGTGACATCATCGCAATGATGTCCATGCACTTCCGGAAGCTTTCTGGCCAGGGCACCAGGTTTAGTGTGCCACCAGGCTGAAATGTTTGTGGAATACTGCTCTAAGCTGAGCAGGAGTCCTCCTGAAGGAGTCTGGGACTGGTTTTCCAAGTACTGAAGGAGTCTGGGTCTGGTTTTCCTAAGTGTTGAACTAAGTTTTCTCTTTAATAAAATGCTGAATTATGTTTAGCTGCAGACCTAACTTATCTCATGTTCTAGCCTGCCTGTACTGGGTGTTAGCTTGGACATTCTAACTTCTTATGGCTATCTCAGCATAAACGACATGCAACAGAAAGACTGCAGAGCCTAGATAAGTGACTTGCTAGTGACCTGCTAGTGTGAGCTGAGGACCAATGATTGTTAAGAAAAGTAACACGTGAAAAGTTTTTTCTAGAATTCAGTTGTATAACCAGAAGAATGTATAAATATCTCTGTAACGTCCTGTTTTCGGCACTTCTGAAGCCAGCTTGGAGCTCGGGAGTCACATAAGTATGCTAATAAACTATCTGTGCCTTCTTCAAGTCTCTTGGTTTTTGGCTGCCCAAAGTGACCTTTCACTCCAACTGCATTGTTGCCATTAGGGGTTAGTACTTCAATATTGTGTTTTCAGTCACTAGGGAGAGGCAAGTTCCCTAGAGTCCTGCAGAGCTTGTCCGTCCTTAACTATTAAAAATGTGTTAATTAAACACCACCACCATCACCACCGGCAGGACTGTAGGTGAAGGACTCCTGCTCTACTTAAAGGAAGCAATGGATATATCTTGTCAGCTCCATCAGTGCCATTGTCCTAGGTCTCCTTGACTACTTCAACATCCTCTATCTCCCCTGCCCCGCAACAATGATAAAACAACTACAAATAGTACAAAACACAGCCCTGAGACTAATCTATTCACTAAGAAAACACGACCACATCACCGAGGCATACCTCGACTCACACTGGCTCCCAATTCAAGCAAGAATACTATTTTAATTCTACTGTCTATTATTTAAACCCAAAAATGGTGATAGCCCAGCCTACTTGAACAACCGCCTAATCCGAACTACCACAACCAGACACAGAAGAACCCAGATACAATTCACATACCCTCCAATCAAAGACATCAAACGGAAAAAATTGTACGATGGCCTTCTAGCCACACAGGCAGCAAAACTAGACCACCAACTCTCCAATCTACTAATCGCAACCCCAAACTACAAAACTTTCAGAAAAGAAATAAAAACCCTGCTATTCAAGAAATCCATGAAGACTAACACTTTACGAAACATTTCAATCCTCTGAAGCAACCTGCTCTACTCTGAAACATCTCTGGACATGTCCAGAAATCCTCCTCTGTAATCCGCCTTGAACTACAAGGTAATGGCGGAATAAAAATCACTAATGTAATGTAATAGTAAGCGGGGTGGTCCGCCCCAGGTGCGGTCTTCCTCGGGGTACCAGCACCCCCTCTTCCTCTCTGCCCCCCTTCCCACTCCTCCCCCTGCCACATGCATGTCCCTTCCCTGTACCTTTTTAACTTAGGCGCGAGCAGCAATGAACACGCTGCCCGCATCGGCTTCGGCGCTTTCTCTGACATCAGTCCGGGAGGAAGTGATATCAGAGAGAGCGCTGAAGCCAATGCAGGCAACAAGTTCATCGCTGCTCGCGCCGAAGTTAAAAAGGTACGCAGGCATGGGAAGAGGGGCACCACCACCCCAGGTGCTGGTCACCCTCACTATGCCACTGAGCTCAATGAAGAAAAAAAAAGAACCGAGGCAGACTAGTGTGGGGAATATAACTCATGCATGGTTAAATGCAAAGTTTTGACATTTGTAAAGATAGCGGAAGATTGAGATTTCTCATGCAGGCTCTGATCTATTCCATGGATAATTCTACCTAACCAGGCAAGGCAGAACTTGCACAGAATTTCCCTCCCATTCAGAAATCTGTATATGCTCCACAGCTAAGAGACAGTGGCAGCTGCATAAAGGGCTGAAGAAAAATCTATTTTGCAGATTTTTTCTCTCTGACAGGGATCTTGGTTCTATCGTTATGACTCCTAGGGAACAGAAAATGAAAGAAAAAATGTTAAAAAAGTTCCATAGTACTAGGTTTCACGACGTTTTTGCTTTTCTTACCATCAGGAGGTGCACCATTGCAGCTGGGTATCTGGCAGTATTCCCATCGTGTATTGTTGTCTGTGGTATAACACCATGGCATTGTCTCCTCATCTGGATTTCTGCAGTAGTTTTTATCTAATTTCCTATAATGAAAGCATTTTAAGGCATAGACAATGAATGATTTTTTTTTTTCCTAGGGATGTAAACTGTTTGAAATGACAAGGTAAGCATCAACTAAAACTTTCGGCTTGCACTCACCTACTGTTTTCCAGAGTTGGCTACAGCTGCTTCTTCATGGTGCAGGGTATATAAAAGGCACTATCTAAAGCTGTTTTCAGATTATGCTTTTCATAAAACTTGAATCTTCCAGTACTTTGTACAAACATAGGCAAACTACAGTCGCTAAGCAAGCAGAAAATTAAAGGAATAGAAGCAAAAGCAATAGCCTTACATAAGAACATAAGAAGTTGCCTCCGCTGGGTCAGACCAGGGGTCCATCGTGCCCAGCAGTCCACTCACGCGGCGGCCCATCAGGTCCATGACCTGTAAGTGATCTTGTCTAAAACCTTTCAATACTCTTTCATACTCCTATCTCTGCCTCTATCTATATCCCTCAATCCCCGTATCCTTCAGGAACTTGTCCAATCCCTCTTTGAATCCTCTTAATGTATTCTGTCCTATTACATCCCCCGGAAGCGCATTCCAGGTGTCCACCACCCTCTGAGTGAAGAAAAATTTCCTAGCATTGGTTCTAAATCTGTCCCCTTTCAATTTCTCCGAGTGCCCCCTTGTTCTTGTAGTTCCCAATAGGCTGAAGAATCTGTCCCTTTCCACCTTCTCTAAGCCCTTCATGATCTTGTAAGTCTCTATCATGTCTCCTTTGAGTCTCCGCTTCTCCAGGGTGAAGAGCCCCAGCCTTTCCAGCCTGTCTGCATATGAAAGGTTTTCCATACCTTTTATCATTCTTGTCGCTCTTTTCTGAACTATGCAGGACTTTTTACATCTCACAAACAGGAATGTAACCACAGGTGGGTCTGGGTGGAACCTCCCCCCCCCCCCCCTTTGAAATTAAGCCACCCAGACAGAGAAGCACCGAAGGCTAATGAGAAAAATAGAGGCACTGTCTATACTGTCTGCACTTGCCTGCCCAATAACAGTGCTGGATATGCCATTGCCTACAACTACATACATCCTACTGACAGGCGCCTAGACATGACTAGGGTTGCCAGATTTTCCTTTCGGAAAATCCGGACCCCTAGCCCCGCCCCCAGGCTCACCTAGTTACACCCACCCCACCCTAATCCTGCCCCCAAGTCTGCCCTAGCCCTGCTACCTGCTCTTGGGCAGGGATGAAGTGCAAAAGTGGCATTGTGAGACTCAAAGGTGAAGGGGAGGAATATGTAGAAGCTGATAAAGAAAAGGCCAAATTGCTTAACAGATATTTCTGTTCTGTGTTCACGGCTGAAGCGCTGGGAGCGGAACCACAGAAGACAAACGTGAATAGGGATGGAGGAGTAATAGACCCTTATCGATTTTCAGAGGGTTGTGTTCGGGAGGTACTAGCTAAAATAAAGGTAGATAAAGCAATGGGGCCGGATGGTGCTAAAGAAACTTAAGGAAGTTCTGGTAGCTCCTTTTCAACAAGTCTCTAGAGTCGGGAGTGGTACCGGAGGACTGGAGAAGAGTGGATGTGGTCCCTCTCTACAAAAGTGGAAGTAAGGAAGAAGTAAGGAATTACAGGCCGGTAAGTCTGACTTCTGTGGTAAGCAAATTAATGGAAACACTTTTAAAACAGAAAATGGTCAAGTTTCTGGAATCCTGTGGATTACAGGACCGGAGTCAACATGGATTCACTAGAGGTAGGTTTTGTCAGACAAATCTGATCAATTTCTTTGACTGGATGACTAGAGAATTGGATAGAGGATATGCGCTAGTTGTGGTGTATTTAGATGTTAGCAAAGTCTTTGACAGTGTTCCATATAGATGGCTAATAAATAAACTGAGTGCCCTTGGGATGGGTCCCAAAGTGATGGGCTGGGTCAGGAGCTGGTTAAGTGGAAGACAATAAAGGTTAGTGGTCAATGGAGATCGCTCTGAGGAAAAGGATGTTACCAGTGGTGTGCCTCAAGATTCTGTTCATGGGCCTGTTCTTTTTAACATTTTTATAAATGATATTGCTGAAGGGTTGTCAGGTAAGATTTGCCTCTTTGCGGGTAATACAAAAATCTGCAATAGAGTAGACATGCCAGATGGTGTGAATAACATGAAGAAAGACCTGGCGAAGCTTGAAGAATGGTCTTAAATTTGGTAGCTAAAATTTAATGCTAAGAAATGCAAGGTCATGCATTTGGGCTGCAAAAACCCGAGGGAACGGTACAGATTAGGGAGTGAAGAGTTTATGTGCACGACAGAAGAGTGGGACTTAGGTGTGGTTGTATGTGATGATCTTAAGGTGGTCAAACAGGTTGAAAAGGTGACAGCGAATGCTAGAAGGATGCTAGGTTGCATATGAAGAGGTATGACTAGTAGGTAAAAGGAAGTATTGATGCCCCTGTGTAAGACTCTGATGAGACCTCATTTAGAATATTGTGTACAATTCTGGAGGCCACACCTTCAAAAAGATATAAAAAGGATGGAGTCGGTCCAGAGGAAGGCTACTAAAATGGTATGTGGTCTTCGTGATAAAGCTTATGGGGACAGACTTAAATATCTCAATCTGTATACTTTGGAGGAAAGGCGGGAGAGGGGAGATATGATAGAGATGTTTAAATACCTACGTAATGTAAATGCGAATGAGTCGAGTCTCTTTAATTTGAAAGGAAACTCTGCAATGAGAGGGCATAGGATGAAGTTAAGAGGTGATAGGCTCCGGAGTAATCTAAGGAAATACTTTTTCACAGAAATAATAATAATAATAATAACTTTATTCTTATATACCGCCAACAATCTTGCGACTTCTAGGCGGTTTACAATGAAGAGAAACTGTACAGACAGCGAATTACAGAGTGGTGGTAGATGCATGGAACAGGGTGGTAGATGCATGGAACAGTCTCCCAGAAGAGATGGTGGAGACAGAGACTGTTTCTGAATTCAAAAGGACCTGGGATAGGCACGTGCGATCTCTCAGAGAGAGAAAGAGATAATGGTTACATGGATGGGCAGACTAGATGGGCCATTTGGCCTTTATCTGCCATCATGTTTCTATGTTTCTAGACATGACTAGGGTTTAAGATAAGAGTTACCAGATTTTTTTAAGTTAAAAAAGAGGACAGGTGGCCCTGCCCCATTCCGCCTCCAGTTGTGTCCTGTTCCTTCCCTAGCCCAGCCCCATCCCACCCTGTCCCCGCCCCATTCCACCTCCAGTCACTCAGAGCTATGTCTGGAGGGCCTCGAGCATGTGCTGGTGCGACACAATCACGTCACGTCAATGTGTACGATATCATTACATTGCTTTTGCACATGTTCAGAGGCTCCCCCCCACTTCCCCCAAGAGGCAGCCCCGAGCTCAGGCTTTCCAAATCCTAGACAAACTGCTGGGTTTTGGAAATCCACCTGGTAATCCGGACAATCCTCTAAAAAGAAGACATGTCCAGGTTTTCCCAGACATCTGGTAACCCTAGTTTAAGGCATGTTTTCTGCAATGGCAAAAATTCTAAATGAATGGAAATCTTTTCTTTTTTTTCCCAAAACACTTTAGGGTGTGCAGCATTTATAAATTGATAAGGCATTAGAGTGGTACAGCTCTGGCCTCATGTCTTTAACCACTCATGACATTAACCATGATGTGGAGAAGTAACTTAGTGGTTAGAGCACTGGCCTTGACATCCAGGGATACCCAGTTCAACCCCCCACTGCTGCTCTTTGCGATCATGGGCAACAAATCACTTTAACCCGCCCATTTCCTCTGGTTTAAAATTAAACTGTGAGTCTCTAGGGAAAGAGAAATGACCTACTGTACTTGAATCAACAGCAAGAGAAGAAAACCCAGCAGTTCCAGAGTGAATGGAAGTCCAACAACAACAACAAAAGAAACTGTGAAGATGTACCTGAATGCAACTCACCTTGAGCTACACCTGAAAAAGGTCTGAACAAAATCCATATAATAAAGTCCAGGGCAGCAACTTTGTTGCTTTCAACTGTGATTAACAAGTGTTTGACTTAAACTATTTTAATAAGACATAACATTTGACAAATGAGGGCCTGATTTTCAGACCATGGGAGGCAGCTTGGCTATCTCCTGTGGTCAGTAGCGAACCCAGAAATTAAATCCTGGGGCCATATCTAGCCACTGGTATTGAATTTCCAGTCTATGTTGAGCCACGGTAGACATAGTCGGCCAAGCTGATATTCATTCAAATATAGAAAACTACAGTCACTAAGTGAGCAAAATTGAAGGAATAGGAGCCAAAGCAATAGCATAACATCTGTCCTGAAGAACAAAACTGCAGATCTGTGCAGGACTTTTTATATCCCACAACCAGGGGCGTAGCCACAGGTGGGTCTTGGTGGACCATTTCTCCCCCCTCCACCCCCTTCCATTGGCTGGCTGGTTAAGTCATAGCGATCAAAGATAGACCTGTTATTTAAGCAGGTCTGTCTTGATACTAGACTTAGCCAGTCAGCCAATGAACATTGGTGCTGACCGGCTATGTCATGTGACATAGCTGGTGACCGGCCTAACTACTGACCGGGATATTCAACAGGAGATAGCTGGCTGTCTCCTACTTAATATTGGCTAGTCCTGGCCTGCTAAATAGCACTGAATATTGAGTGGTGAGTGTTTATCACTCTGGAAATACATCAGCATTGCCAGTTTTTCTACTCCCAAGTGCTTTAAAAAAAAAAAAAAAAAAAGACATAGCTTACTTGCAGGGGTAGTTGTCTGGAATCCTGTGATGTCTGTGTGGGGTCTGAGAACTCCATGCCTGGCAATCTTTTCCAGATACTGTCACAGCTATTTTACCTATATAAGACTCTCCATTCCCTGAAAGACACTCAAGACCTGGGTGGGTAGTTGGTGGTGTAGTAGCTGATTCACAAAAGAGACAAAAAATAAAACTTGATCAACAAGAAAAATACAATTTATAGATCTTCATGAGCCTACCTGTGGGTACACAATTATTTTCTAAAAGGCTCAATGCATTGACAACATTGTTGTGTGAAGACCCATTGTACATAGAAGTCAGAGACTGAAACTGAGATATCCAGTCTGGAACATGCTCAGTTTCATGGGTATTTTAGAAAAGGCTCTGCCAGTGCCAACTCCCTTAATCCCTTGTGTAAAGATCTGGTGAAAACATGCACTTTTAAAAATCCTATACATGATTGGGGGAGGAGGGGATTTAAAACTTGACGAACTCTGTGAAGTGAGGATTACAAATGTAGATTTTTGCCCTACCCAAACCTATCCAAATCACACCTCCACCTTGCCCAGTAGCGTAGTGAGGGAGGTGGAGCACCCTGAGCGCTATCTTGGCAAGGCACAAGCATCTCTCCTTCCCCCTCCTCCAGTGTTGTACACATCCCCTGGTACCTCTTAAAGTCTTAATTTTTTTCCACTTGTAGTGAATAGGAACTTCTCCCTGCTGCTCACACTAGCCTTCAGCCCTCCTTCTGATGTCACTTTCTATTTGAAAGACCAGGAAGTTACATCAGAGGGCAGGCTTGAACTGGCATGAGCACAGATAGGAGTAGGGTTACCACATGGTTACCAGACATCCGAATTTACCCAGACATGTCCTCTTTTTAGAAGATTGGCCAAACATTCAGACGGCTTTTCAAAACCCAGCACTTTGTCCAGGTTTTGAAAAGCTTTGAGCTCTGGCCGCATCTGGAGGGCATCTACGCGTGCACGATGCAACGCCCAAACTGATGAGGTTTGTGTGGGGCTGGGATTGGAGGATGGAGCGAGGCAGGGCTGTGGGCAGAATGGGGCAGGGCCACGCATCCTCTTTTTGCCCAGCAAAAATCTGGCAACCCTAGGTTATCATATGGCTCTAGAAAAAGGAGGATGGATTGAGACATCCGGGTTTTACTTCCATTGAAAGTAATGGAAATAAACCTGTGTGAGATGGTCTATAAGATCCTACCACTCCCCCTGCTGGATACTTCCTCATGATGCCGGAGCCACCTTAATATAGGTAGCTCCTCCTTAAGATGAAGTGACATGGGAAGGAGGAGCTAGGGAAGCAAGGACCAGGAAGTATAAAAGGCAGGTTCAGATCTAGGTTAGAGAAGCCCAGAGAGAGGAAGAAAAAGTGGCCCCAACTTACTCCTTAACTACAGGTATTCTGCTTGGCTGAGGTAAGCCAAATCTTTCCTTGTTGAATACTTAGAAGCTTAACTCTTAGGTTTGGTTATGGTCATACCTTGTTACCTGGCTGAAGAAAGACTGTTGTAAGATTGTGTTTGGGGTACGGCAGTCACAAGCCATGGACTATATCTTGGGGCCTATCAGTGACAGGCCTATCTCAGGTGTTTTTGAACAAAGAGACTGTTCGTCATACACCTAGCCCCTGTGAAGTAACAGGACTCAGAGGAAGATTCTCAAAAACCCGAGTTAAAAAGCGATGGTCTGCTAACACAGCTGCTTTGATACCGAATTTAAAAACCTGAGACATTCTTTTAAAAAAAAAATGGCACATTCAAATGAGGTCAGTGGACAGCAGTGAAGATTCATTATATTTGCATGTGCCCATCGCTGGTGATAGCAATGGGCACACACACAGAAAAAAATGCTGTAACCCCCCCCCCCCCCCATAAATACAACAGTGGGAGAGATGCCCATACTCTCCCGCTGCCCCAAAATCGTGGCCGCGACCCCCCCCCTGCAATAGGAGATATGCCCACTCTCTCCTGCTACACTAAAATCCCTGCCGTGACCACCCCACTATGACCTGACCCAATCATCCCCCAAAGCGGAAGAGATGCCCACTCTCCCCCGCTTTCAAGTGACCCCTCCCGTTGCCACCGCCCTCTCCCCTTTACCTCAACATAAATGAACTGGAGGGACATGGACACCATCCTCCCAACTGCTGCGTTATCTAAAATGGGCCTTCCCTTCCACGGTGCATCTTGGGATGCAACGGGGAGGGGCCTGATGCTCTGATTGGCCAAGTTGTTTAAGGCCCCTCCCATGGGAGGGGCTTATACAACCTGAGGCAATCAAAGCCACAGGCCCCTCCCCAGATGCCAACAGGAAGGATCCTAAGGCTCTGATTGGCCCGGACACCTAAGGCCCCTCCTATGGGGTGTCCAGGGCAATCAGAGCCTTAGGACCCTTCCCGATGCATCCCAAGATGCACCATGGAGAAGAAGGCCCATTTTAGATGACGCACACCTGGGAGGAGGGTGTCCACATCCCTCCATCTCATCCATGTTGAGGTAAGGGGGAGGGGCGGTGGAGGCAGGGGGGTCACTTGAAAGCGGGGAGAGTGGGCATCTCTCCCACGGGGGGGGCAGTCAGGTTACAGTGAGGTGGTTGCGTCAGGGATTTTAGTGCTGCAGGAGAGAGTGGGCATCTCTCCTGCTGCAGGGGGGGTCATGGCCTGGATTTTAAGGGAAGGGGTATTATGATGCAGCGGAGAGAATGGGCATCTCTCCCACTGCATCGCAACACAGGGCTTTCTAGCAGCCCAGACCAACCCAGCCCCTGCTCACGCTGTTACAAACTGGATGTCTCAATCCGTCCTCCTTTTTCTGGAGCCATATGGTAACCCTAGGTAGGAGACCCTGCTCATAGCTGATGAAGAAATGAAGATTAAAAGGTACTGGGGAGAGGGGATGTGCATTTAAGAGATCCTTCCCTCTCATGGAATACCAAATACCAGCTTTCCTCTGCCCTGGGCGCCAGCTTCCCTCACTAAAGAACTGACTATAATGTCTCTTTGAAATCTCTGCCTGGTGTGCAACTTCCGTGTGTAAATAGCAGCTTTTTTAAATTGCTATTTATCATTGCAGTGAGGTGTAGCTTAATGGTTAATGCAGCAGCCTGAGAACCAGGGAAACTGGGTTTGATTTCCACTGCAGCTCCTTCTGACCCTGGGCAAGTCACGTAACCCTCCATGGCCCCAGATACAAAACAAGTACCTGTATATAATCTGTAAACCGCTTTGATTGTAACCACAGAAAGGCAGTATATCAAAACCCATCCTCATATGTATGCAATTTACCTCCTTCCCCCAAGACACTCCTGCTCACTCATCTATCTGTGGCTATTTACACCTGGAAATGCTTTTAAAATAGAAACTACTATATTTTCAAGTTTTATTAAAAATGTGATATTCTGCTTATCGAATTAGCACAGGTCCCATGTTATGCAATGAGACCTAGTTACTAATAACCCAGGTAGCCCATACTGATAAACATACTCCACCCCGGGTTGTATCCAGCCTACTCCCAAAGGAGATTATTGCAATAAAATTAAAAGAAAGCATTTGAGTGGTCTGCAGGGAGTTCTGGTTACGTCTAATTTTATAATTTTGAGAGACATTAGAGCTTACATGCAGACTTTATAAAATATATACATATGCTTGTAAATTAGCCACATACAATAATATGCTAGGTGGATCATAAGCTGCTTATGATTATCCAAAGTCCATTAAACTATTTATTTTTGCCAAATGGAACTTTATTCTACTGCGTTCTGACTGAAGCTGCAAAGTCAGTGGTGTTTATTGATAATGGAGATGCTTACAACAACGAGGAATGCTACAATACTCCCAACGTTTAGAGGGGCTGCTTGTGAAACACCATGGCCGTGGCTCCCCGTCAGGATTACGACAATAATTATTTTTTAGATCCTTTTCTGGAAATCTACAGAATTGAAAAAAGAAAAGGTAAAGGATTAATAAGGACGAAAAAAGAAGTACAAATTGTGTTCTAACTGTTTCTTTTTTTGAAATCATATAGGGCAGGTGTTAAGAGTCACTACACTGGGGCAGACCAAAGGCCCATCAAGCCCAGCACCCCACTGTTCTAAATATGGATGATATCTCATCAAGAAAAGTGGGCAATTTGATCTCATATTATCAAACTGTCTCAAAATAACCATTTACTGAAAACAAAGGGCCCACGATTTTTTTAAAAAGCTGTCTTCTAAATTTCTGCCCTTTTTTGAGCTGAAAACTTATCTTTTTTTATAATCTTTATTCATTTTTAAAACTTTAAATAAGTATAACATAAGATACAATCATTTTATACTTTAACATCACTTAATATACTATTAAATTCTAACTCACATCAAATATCCTCCCTCCCTTATACCCAACAATTCATAAACATAAGAAATCATAAAATATTCCCATCCCCCCACCCTGGATGTGTATGAACAAAAGGGAAAAAATAATATTTACTCTATGCAGTATTTTGTTAATGGCTCCCAAACATCCCTAAATTACTTAAAATGCCCTTGCTGTATGGCTATTGCCCACTCCATTTTAAAGATTTGGCATAACAAATTCCACCAAAAATTATAATTCAGTCGATTCCAAATTTTCCAGTTTTTCATAATTTGTTGTATTTCAATCCCTGTCATGATGAGCAAAAGTTTATTATTATTAGAAGAGATTTGACTCTTTGCTCTCATGGAAGTACCAAATAACATAGTGTCATATGATAATGCCACCAGATTTTCCAGTAGATCATTCATTTGACCTCCAAATGGATTTCCCAAAACTAAGTATCAATGGACAATAGAATAGTAAATGATCTAATATCCCAGCTTTGAGATGACAGTGGCAGCATCTATTAGACTTAGAGCTATCTAATTTCTGTAAATGAACTGGGGTCCAAACTGCTCCATGTAACAAGAAAAACCAAGTTTGTCTCATAGATGCCAATGCCGTAAATCTCATCTTCCAAGCCCAAATTCGTGGCCATTGAGACACAGTAATTTGATGCTGTATCTCAATGCTTCAAATATCACGCAGACCAGTCTTTGGTTTCTTATTCAAAAATCCAGATATTAATTTATACCACTGAGCAGCCTGGTGTCCCAGGAAGTCCACCTGAAAACATACGATTGGCAAACTATGCTGATTAATTAGACTTTTCCATTCAGGGAACCCCTCCTGAATGGCCTGCTTCAACTGCAACCATCTATAATTTTGTGATTTGTTAAGACCAAATTTGTGTTGCAAATATGAAAAGTCAAACAGTGTACCATCTGATATAACATCATCCAAAGTACATATACCTGTACAGATGACCTTAAACCCGCCAATTTGAGTCTTGGAGTTCAGCCAGAGGGTCTGACACGTGGATTTATGGATTGGAATAGGTGTTAAATTATTGATAAATTTTAAAGTTTGCCACTTTTTTAAATAAAATTCTATTATCTTTATACAATCTAGGAAACTTGATACTTAGAACATGACCTAATCGCAGTGGAGACATGAGTTGCCATTCCAACCATAACCAGTCTGGGAGATGTTCCATGAGCTCAGGGAGGATCCAGTATATTAAAACCAATATTTAAATAGGATAAAGAGAGATCAATCATAGATTCACAAAAATACCTCTCCAATTACAATTTTCAAATTCTCTGTTAGAAACAGTGATGGCATTTTCTCTATTAGGCTTATCCCTAACAATTATGCACTTTAGCAAGATTTCTTCAAAGAGGAGAGGCCTCAGATCCCCCTGCATTGTCAGTATTTAACTCCACAACCGCACTAGATAGGGAACTAACCTCATCGTCACTCTCCCCCTCCTGCTTAATTCTTATGCTGTTGGAGTTCTCAAAAAAAACTTGTAAAGAACTTAGCTTGAATTAGGCAGGAGGGGGAGAGTGCTGATGAGGTTAGTTCCCTATCTAGTGCGGTTGTGGAGTTAAATTGGAGAGGTATTTTCGAGGATCCAGTACATACCCTGAAGCATAATATAGGCTTGATGATACCTATAAAAGTTGGGAAAATTTACCCCACCCTCCACAATTGGTTTTTGTAGAGATACCAAGGCAATTCTTGCTGCTTTTCCCAGCCAAATAAATTTTGTCAGAATACTATTTAATTTCTTATAAAAGGACCCCTGAAAAAATAACAGTAACATTCCCATTTGGTAACAAACCACAGGCAGAATCATCATCTTAACTGTTTGGACTCTCCCCCACCAAGACAGATGTAATGGCTTCCAATGCTCACACATTTCTGTGACCTTCAGCAATAAAGATTTTTCATTTACTTTCAAATAGCTTAGGATATAATTAGTCCAGTCTTGAGAGCTGAATTGTTGCATCGAGTAATAGATTCCTAAACAGTGTTTCTGTTGACGTTACGAGAAGATTCATGCTGATGATTTTTGCAGATAGGAAGTGCACATTTATCGCAGACTTTTATTAGGATGTTAAATTATGTTGACAGAGGATATTTATGGCACATGTGTCATTGGTTGCTTATAGAATATAATATGAATGAATTCTAATGTAATATTATTTGCTTAAAGCACTCTTGAGCATTATATTGCAACTGAATATCTATATATTGACAGTTTATTAATTCTATCATATTATTTGTTCCTTCCCCTACAGATATTTTAATTTCTTACTAGACTACATAAACTGTTTAGACTTTTGTTTAGGGCTCCTTTTACTAAGCTGCAATAGCATTTTTAAAGCACACAGGATTTTAGTGCGTGCTAAGCCCGCGCTACGCGGCTAGAACTATCGCCAGCTCAATGCTGGCGTTAAGGTCTAGCGCATGCGGCAATTCAGCGCAACGCAAGCATGAGCTAAAACCACTATCGTAGCTTAGTAAAAGGAGCCCTTTGTTTAAGAGATATTTCAAATAGATGTGGAGGGGCATTTAACCCCCACCCCCAATCTAAATCCAGCTTGTACGTTTCCAGCTTTATGTCCAAAGTTGGAGATACAGAAATGGCTATTTTTGAATGGAATACTGCTGGACATCCAAATATCCTTAATCACGTTAACAGTGCTCAGATGCTGCGGGGACGGTGAAGGGGCAGTGAATGGGATGGTGGTGACGGGGCAGTGAATGGGATGGCGGTGACGGTGACGGGGCGGTAAAGGGAACGGTGGTGACGGGGCGGTGAAGAGGACGGTGGGCCGGGGACAGGGCGGTGACGGGGACAGATTTTTTTCCCCGTGTCATTCTCTAGTTCCCATTTCAAGGCCAATTGTGACTCTTAAGTCCTTAATATTTTGTTCCAAATTAGAGAATTCCAATTTAAGTTGTTTCCTAACATGCACCGAATATGAGATAATTTGCCCTCTCATGATAGCTTTGAAAACATCCCATAGTGTTTCTAAAGAGATTTTGCCCTATTTTGAGATGAAAATTAATCTTAATTTAGGAGTTTAAGAGTTATCTTTATAAATTTAGACCTGCCATTCATTTGCTTAGCTTTTTATAAGCCTAATTTGTGAACCTAAGGCTGTTCTGTTCCTATCTTTTTTCCCCCCCATCCTAAATCCATCACTGTTGCCACCCACTTGTTATGCTCCTAAATTTAATTCATGGTCGGGTCCAATAAAATTGAGTTTGATTGCCTGGAACTTGAAAGCCCTTTGTGGTTTTTTTTTGTCTTACTTCCTGTGTGGTTTGTACTTTGGTTCCCTCTCTGCTTTTCTATACCACAAATTATTAACAGAATGAATCAATAAACAAAGGGGGTCAATATTTCAAGCAATTTAACAGTTACGGTAAATCAGTTGTGCCTGGCTATCTGCTGATATTCAATGGCACTTAACCAGGTACTGCCACTGAATATTAGCACGACTACCTCTGCACTATTCGGGTAGTGCTGGGGCAATCTAACGACAAGAGTCTGGGTCAGCACATATCCAGGCACCGGCAATATTTAGTATCAGTGTCTAGACAGCAAACTGGAAAGAGAGAACCGCATAAAAAGCAGTTGGCTAACATCTGGGTAGTAGGCTGATTGGCCTCATCCTCTTCCCTCTTGACCCCAAGCCCCACAGTGGCTTATCCCCTCCCCTTCCCCCCCTCCCCCCCACACACACACATACACCTGGGAGCAGAAGTCACAAGCAGATACTTTTAAAACCAATAGGAGGAACTTTTTCACTCGGAGAATAGTTAAGCTCTGGAATGTGTTGCGAGAGGATGTGGTAAGAGCGGTTAACGTAAACATGGGAGGAAGCCACTGCTTGCCCTGGATCAGTAGCATGGGATGTTGCTACTATTTGAGGTTTTGCCAGATACTCAGGGCAGGATTAATTCTTCAAGGGCCCCTAGGCACACAAGTACACTGGGCCCCCCTGGCCCTGCCTCGCCCATGCCCTAAAGCAAAAAAATTAATAGAACATTTTTTTCTACCTTTGTCTTCTCTGGTGTCTGCTTTCCTTATCTTCTTGTCACTTTCTTCCTTTCATCCACTGTTTACCCTCTCTCTGCCCATTCTATATATCTTCTATCCTTCTATGCCCCTTCCAAAAACTGTATGCCTCCACCAATTGGTCTGGCATCCATCTACTTCCCTTTACTCCTCCAATGATCTAGCATCTCTCTCCTCCCCTTTCTTCTCCCACACCCCCATGGTCTGGCATTTCACTCTTTCAAGTTTATTAAAAATTTGATATTGTGACCAGTCAGGCTCCGTGCCTGCCAAGGTCTATGTGGGTACCAGAAGGAAAGCGGACAGGACAGGAAACCCAAGAAGGGGGTGCCCAGGACTCAGACCCGCCACCATTTGGATCTCCCTAAGCCTGCTAGCAATCCAGAATCATGGGTTGGGGAAACTTTACACAAACCTCTCATGAACACAGCAGAGCTAGGACCCGGGAGTGTAAAGCCAAACCTGAGAGCAGTGGCGTACCTAGGGTATGTGGCATCCGGGCCCATCATTTTTTGACACCCCCCCCCCCCCCCCCCCCATGTAAAAAAATATTTTTTGTAATGACCATGAAACGGAATAAATGGTCAGAATAGAAACAGGCAGTGAAAATTTTCTTATATTCCAAACATAACATAACACAAATTATGTCTGAACTGTCATGACATCAGAAGTACATATGGAGTAGTTGCAGGTGATGCTTGGGACAGTTCTGATTGTGTTAGTTCGGTTTTATGTGTTTTTTGAATAGAAGGGTTTTTATTTCTTTTTGAAGGTTTTGCAGTCTGTGGTCGATGTCAATTGGTTGTAGAGTTGGGGGTCGAGTGTTGCAGCTCGAATGGCTAGGAGGTTGTTGAACAGTTTTTTTCTTTTGACGTTTTTGGTTGGAGGGTGTGTGAATGGTGCGTGAGTTCTCCTATGTCTGTTTGAAGTGGATTGAATTATTTAGCTGAAGAAATTAGTTACCCCCTCATCCCACACACATTAATTCTTTTCCATTTTTGTTCCCATTCTAAAAAAACACTGATAAGTTCCCAGAAAAAAAATACATTAAAATAAGAAGTGAAAACAAAGGCCCCTACAGATGAGAACATAACATAAGAATAGCCTAACTGGGTCAGACCAATGGTCCATCATGCCCAGTAGCCCATTCTCATGGTAGCCAATCTAGGACACTAATACCTGGTCAAAACCCAAAGAGTAGCAACATTCCATGCTACCGATCCAGGGCAAGCAGACACTTCCCCCATGTCTTAATAACAGATTATGGACTTTTCCTCCAGGAATTTGTCCAAATCTTTCTTGTAACCAGCTACACTATCTGCTTTTACCATAACTTCTGGCCACTTCATTTTTAAGTTTAGATCTTTCCTTTCAAACAGAGACCTTGCTAGATGTCAAATACAGCACAAGGTAACTTCACATGGACTTAGCTGTGCAGGAAATGTGAATCTCCTCATACACCCACCATATAGTGCAAAAATGTGCAAAGGTCTGTTTTTTTCTTTCGATCACTACATAGCCTAATGCCACACAAGCAGCGCTGTTACAAACATATTCTGTAGGTCAATGCTTAGGATAACAAAGTTTCCTTCCTTGGACCAGAAGGAGATACTGATAAACCACTGGAAGAGATCCCAAAACAACACCCAAAGACCCACTCAGTGTGTGAACCAGTTGAGTGGAGTGGACTAACTGGGGGGTGGAAATGGGCCCGGAGTTTGCTCAGCAGAATTTCCCAGACCACCTCTTCCTCTCAACACACTGACACGCTGCCACCACCACCACTAGGAACACCTCACTGGGTAGGCCAGCTATGCTATAAACTTTATAAAACACATTATTATATTTTCTTATAAAGCACATATTTTAACTGAACTCTCTGACATCCTCAGCCTTTCCATTCACAAAAATAGAAGGAAGAAAAGTTCCCATTTCCTGCTGTCTCATGTCCCCGGCCTATACAATATTTTTTTTCTGCAGACCCTTCAAAAGTCTGACCAAATCCTCGTTTCACTTGCATTATAAAGTACTGAGGATGCCATCTCTCCCCAATCCCAGGTCCTAAAGTCTAAGACAGTAGCACAAACTAATGCTGCCAGAATCAGGAAAAAAAATTTCGATTCGATTCAGCCTATTGAATTGGTTTTTCAATTCGATTTTCCTGCCCAGTTGGGTGATATTTTACAAAACTCCTGGTGGGTTTTATAGCTTTTTCACCCCCTTTGGCTTCTCCTAACCACACTGGCGCTGTGGTGTAAATAAAATAAAGAAACAAAAAGGACTTTTCCTCTCTCTGTTAAATCCTAGCTCACGTTTGCAGTCCAACACCAGCTCTGGCAGGATACACATTTCAAATCTGACATATTATAATCACAAAACAGAAAATAAAATTAATTTTTCTATCTTTTGTTGTCTGGTTATATTTCAAATCTTGTTGGTCCAAGGCTCTGGTTTTCTTCTGATAACTTGCTTGCCAGGGTCTCCTTCTTTCTTCTTTCTGCATGCTAACCATCCATCTGCCAACTCTGTCCTCCCTTTCCATTTCGCTTCCCTCCCCAGGAAGTCTGGTATCTTTCCTTTTTTTCATCTCCCTCCACAGATCCACCTTTTCTTAACTACCCTTTCATCCGGCATTTCTCTCTCCTTCCCCACCACCCCAGAGTCCACCATCTCTCCCTTTCTTTTCCCAATTACCCTCCTATCCAGTATCTCTATCCCTCCTCCACACCATCCCTTGTGTTCAATTTCTCTCCCTTTCTGTTCCTTCCCTCCCCAAATCCCATGGTCCATCATCTCTCTCCCTCTCCTCTATTTTCAGACCCATTATTTCTTCCTCCCCCCCAAAGTTTGGCATATGCACGTCTCTTTGAACACCCCCTTCCCTCCGTGTACTTCTAAACCAGGGTCCCCCCCAAAGGCCTGTCCCCCCTTATAGGGCTGCCTGTCCCCCCTTGAAGGCCTGCACCCCCCTTGAAGGCCTGTCCCACCCCCTTGTAGGCCTGTCCCCCCTTGAAGGCCTGTCCCCCCCCTTGAAGGCCTGCCTGCCTGTTCCCCCCTTGAAGGCCTGCATGCCTGCCCCCCCCTTGAAGGTCTGCATCCCCCCGAAGGCCTGTCCCCCCCTTGAAGGCCTGTCCCACCCCCTTGTAGGCCTGTCTCTCCCTTGTAGGCCTGCCTGCCTGTCCCCCCCTTGAAGGTCTGCACCCCCCCAAAGGCCTGCACCCCCCGAAGGCCTGTCCCCCCCTTGAAGGCCTGCACCCCCCAAAGGCCTGCACCCCCCCGAAGGCCTGCACCCCCCTTGAAGGCCTGTCCCACCCCCTTGTAGGCCTGTCCCCCCCTTGAAGGCCTGCCTGCCTGTCCCCCCTTGAAGGCCTGTCCCCCCCTTGAAGGCCTGCACCCCCTTGAAGGTCTGCACCCCCCCTGAAGGCCTGCACCCCCCCTGAAGGCCTGCACCCCCCCCGAAGGCCTGTCCCACCCCCTTGTAGACCTGTCCCCCCCTTGAAGGCCTGCCTGCCCCCCCTTGAAGGCCTGTCCCTCCCCCTTGAAGGTCTGCACACCCCCCCCCCAAGGCCTGTCCCCCTCCTTGAAGGCCTGCCTCCCCCCTTGAAGGCCTGCCTGTCCCCCCCTTGAAGATCTGTCCCCCCTTGAAGGCCTGCCTGCCTGCCTGTCACCCCCTCCCCCTTGAAAACCTGCCTGCCTGCCCACCAGCCCCACCCAGAAGGACCGCTCGCCCCCCTGGCCTCCCCGCACCACCTATGAAGCAGCACTACCTATGCTCCCGGCCTTGCTATACAGTCCCCCCCACCACCCCCGAAGGACCGCTCGCCCCACTGACCTTCCTGCACCACCTATGAAACAGCCGCAGCAGGATCGCGATGTCAGCGATCTCTGCGCTACTTAGGCGCAGCTTCCTGTGCCGCGGTCCCGCTCCTCCTCTGACGTCAGAAGAGGGGCGGGACCGCGGCGCAGGAAGCAGCGCCCAAGCAGCTCAGGGATCACTGACGTCGCAATCCTGCTGCGGCTGCTTCATAGGTGGTGCAGGAAGGTCAGTGGGGCGAGCGGTCCTTCGGGGGTGGGGGGTGGGACTGAACGGCAAGGCCGGGAGCACCCCCTCAGGGCTGGCACCCAGGGCGGTCCGCCCCTGCCACCCCCCTCTTGGTACGCCACTGCCTGAGAGCAAGCAGAGTAACTATTATCCAGGTCACCACCAGGGGAGCCAAAGAGAGGATCAGCTAGGTACTGACTCAGGTAAAACAGGGCGTGTCTTCCCCCTTGAAAAGCCAGCAGTGCTCAACAAGCTGTTAGGAAGGTTAGGGAGGAAGCTTAGGGCTCTCCCTGAAGAGGAGCTGCCTGGCTGAAGCGAGGGTAATGCCTGTGTGCCCATGGAAGTGAATGAAGCTGGAACCACTTTAGAATTACTAGCAACTGATCATGAGAGCCCCATGGAGTTGCAAGAGGAACTGATTACTGAGGATTTGTGTGGAGCTACAAGAGCTGATCGAAGTAGGAGTGGCAACCAGCTCTTGCTGAGCACCATGACTGTGAGATTTTTTTTCTTCTTCTATTGTTGGCTGGTTTTGTTTTTTGTTCCAGTCACATTCATAGACTTCCTGGACTGTGCACATCTGAAGGGGAGAAGTTTGCATTCATCTGGGTGGGAATTTTAAAAAGCTTTTAGGGCTTTTTGCAAGCAAACTTGAGACACTCCTCTTTGCCCAGCCCTGCTCCATTTTAGGCTGGAGGCTTTTTTGTGTTTGTGATAGGAATGTTTGAGTGAGAATGTATATTCTCCAGGACTTGAATGTTGGTCCTTTGAACTATGCTACCCGAGCTCTGCTAGGAGCAGACTTGGAAAAAGGAAGCTTTATTGAAAAGCCACCCTGTTGCTATCAGGAGTGAAGATCCTGAATGTGACAGAGTTTTCTTCTGGACATTTCTTTTTGTTATATGCATTTTTTTGTAGTATATTGAGAGATTGAGCCATTCTGACCTTTATTTTGAATAGTAAATTTTCTTTTGTTACCATCCTGGAACTGTGTTGGTGGTTTTTATATAGTTCCTTTAAATCCTGCAGGGTGACTCCTTTCTGAGTCACACACTAATGTAATTTTGGACTGTACCCACTGGAGGCACTGTGGAGTCTAGGCCTAAGGCTCTGGTGCTGGCTACAATATACCACCTTAATATTGTCAAAGTGGTGTACATAACATTAAAAATAAAGTTTAAAATTATTAACATATCATTAACATGTCATTAATACCCTTTCTCTCCCTCCAACTTAATTCTGTCCAGTATCCTTCCCCTTTATGTCTCTCTCCCCTTTCTCTCCCTCCACCACCCTTCTATGTTTCTTTCTCTCTCCCTCCAAACCAATGCCATGCAACAAGGTCCTGCGATGACTGCAACTGCCGGTTCTGCTCAGGAAGAAGTAAATTATTATTATTATGTTCTTGTATACCGCCATACCCAAACAGTTCTAGGCGGTTCACATCAATTAATTCATATCCGATTTGAACACGGATTTACAACATTTTGTCGGAGTTACAAGCAACGAGGAAGGAAATGTAGGAACTTTTTAGCAGAAATTTATCGGAGTTACCGGAAGCGATGAGATTGGATTGGACAGAAAGAGGGAGGGAGAGAGCAATAAAGGAGGGGAGGGAGGGAGAGGGGGAGAAAGGAGGGGGAGAGCGGGGGGTGGTTTATTGCAGGGGAGTGAGTGTTAAGGGTCCTTTTTGTGCTTACCCTTTATGTTCTTTCTTCTCTTCTATCAAAATTGTAACTATTCCCCATGTTAACCTCACATGTCGTGTAAGTTACCCACAAGTTTACTGTAAAGTCTTGTCTACACTAGTCTGTTTAGTTTGTTAAATTTTAACTAACCACAAATTTTTGTTTGGTTTGTAACACTAACATTTATCTGTTTTATTTTTATTAATTAATGTTATTATTATTGTACATCGCCTAGTAATCTAAATAGGCGATTTATCAAGAACGATTAAACTTGAAACTTGAAACTTGAATAGGTATGTTTTGAGGAGTTTTCTGAAGTCGAGGTAGGTCGGGGCCTCGAGGATCATTTGGGCTAGCCAAGGGTTCAGCTTAGCCGCCTGGAAGGCGAAGGTTTTGTTGAGGAATCTTTTGAGCTGGCATAATTTTATGGAGGGGAAGGCGAACAACTGAATTCTGCGGGATTTCTTATTGGTGCAATTCATGGCGAAGTGGGGAGAGAGGTATTTTGGTGATAGACCAAATACTGTTTTGTAGCAGAAGCAGGCGAACTTGAAAAGAACTCTGGATTCGAACGGTAGCCAATGTAGTTGGTGGTAGAAAGGAGTGAGGTGTTCCCATTTGTTCAGGCCGAAAATGAGGCGGACGGCTGTGTTTTGAATCAGTTTTAGTCTTCTGGTGGTTTTCTTCGTGGCGCTCAGGTAAATGATATTACAGTAATCCAGTATGCTAAGAATGGAGGATTGTACTAGTAGGCGGAATGCGGTGTCATCAAAGTATTTTTTTATGGTGCGAAGTTTCCAGAGCTTCGAGAGACTTTTCTTGACAGTGAGATCAGTGTGATTTTCTAGGGATAGATGTTTGTCTAGCGTGACTCCCAGTATTTTTAATGTTTGTTCGAGTGGGAAAACCAATTCTTTCACTTGGATTGTGGTGTCTTTGATTTTGTCTTTGGGGGTGGCCAGGAAAAATTTTGTTTTGTCCAGGTTTAGTTTTAGTCTGAAGGAATGCATCCAGAGTTCTATCTGACTGAGTATGCTTGTGATGTAGGCGAGAAGTTCCTGGGATAGACTGGTTAGAGGGATGACTATTGTGATGTCATCTGCATAGATTCAAAATTGGAGCTTGAGTTTATGTAGGAGGTTACTGAGGGAGGCGAGGTAGATATTAAACAGGGTGAGGGACAGGGGGGAGCCCTGCGGAACACCGCAGGAGTTATCCCAGCTGTAAGAGAGAGAGTCATTTTTGCGTACCCTGTAGGATCTGTTTCGTAGGAACCCTTGGAACCAATTGAGGACCTGGTCGGAGATGCCAATGTGGGCCAGGCATTCCAGGAGAATGGTGTGGTCGACTAGGTCAAATGCACTGCTCAGGTCGAATTGTAAGATCAGGGCGCTGGAGCCCTGACTAAAGAGTGTGTGCAAGTGGTCAAGTAAGGAGGCTATAATGGTTTCTGTGCTGTGGTCCGCATGAAAGCCCGATTGATTGTCGCTTAGGATGTTGAATTTTTCCAGGTATGCGGCGAGTTCTGCTTTTACTACCCCTTCTGCTATTTTGGTGAATAGAGGGATGCTAGCGATTGGTCTGTAATTGGAAGGGGCGTTGGGAGGTTCCTTCATGTTTTTTATGATTGGGGTTATCAGAATATGGCCTTGCTCTGGAGGGAAGTATCCTGAGGATAGTAGGGAGTTAACCCATGAAAGCATGTTGGCTTTGAAGTGGATTGGAGCAGTTTTCATAACATTGACTGAGTCTGCCGGTCCACCCCTCTCCAACGTCACTTACTTCTTCCGGAGCAGAACCAGCAGACTCAGTCATCGCGGGACCTTCCTGCACTTCAGCGTGGCTGCTGACTCTGTTCCGGAGTAAGTACAGCAGCCGCGCTGAGGTGCAGGTCCCGTTGTAGAGTAGGGTGGGAGGTTCTGGACCTGGGGCAGTCTGCCCTCCCCCCTCGGTACGCCACTGCCTCCTGTAGCGTCGTCAGCAGCACTGCTAGAGGGAGGTTTATTGGTTGGGGGGGCCCAGGACGACGACACGACACTGCTGCTGGCAAAACCAGCAAGAGTGAGCCCAAACAGCCCAAAAGCACCGCACCAACGGGCCCCCTGACCATTTTAGGCCTTAGGCCCGTGCCTACTGGGCCTAGCCTTTAACCCGGCCCTGCAGATACTTCTGACCTGAAATGGCCACTGTGAAGATGGGATACTGGACTAGATGGCTATTGGTCTGATCCAGTATGGCTATTCTTATGTTCGTATGATATGTTCCTCCTGGACCTCCCCCTCTCCAAAGACACTCCTGCTCACCTATCCATCTAGTGCCCTGCCTGTCTTGCCACAGAGAAAATGTAAAAGCAATCCTGGATTAAAGCCCACCACAGCTTTAGATAGTGCCTTTTATATACCCTGCACCATGAAGAAGCAGCTGTAGCCAACTCTGGAAAACAGTAGGTGAGTGCAAGCCGAAAGTTTTAGTTGATGCTTACCTTGTCATTTCAAACAGTTTACATCCCTAGGAAAAAAAAAAATCATTCATTGTCTATGCCTTAAAATGCTTTCATTATAGGAAATTAGATAAAAACTACTGCAGAAATCCAGATGAGGAGACAATGCCATGGTGTTATACCACAGACAACAATACACGATGGGAATACTGCCAGATACCCAGCTGCAATGCAAAAGAAGCCTATTCAATTTAAAGGGAATGTTTTAAGAAACCAGCAGGAAAGATCTTTTTGCCCCTCAGAGAAAGCAGTAATCTGCAGTATGACCAAAGGGGGAGGCAGAGAGAGTTCCTGCCTATGCTAATACCACGCAAGTGTAGGCAGGACTCTGACCAATATAAGCCAGACCTTCAGACAGCACAGGAGAGTAGCAGGGAGGAAGCAGAGGTATGGAAACCAACCAGAAGGAAAGGGGCATAGAAACAGATATTACCTCATAGTAGCAACCAGTCTAAATCCAAACCTGACATAGAGATGCTAGATTTGAATGAGCCTGAGGAACTGACTACCCCAGAGCTGACAACCCAGGAGTCCATGGAAGTTTGTGAAGGACTTCCTTTTGAAGGTGAGCCTGTAGAAGCCATGGACCAAGACATGATGTCAGAAAGGAGCTGTGGCTGGCGTAAGCAGCAAGCGAAAGATGCTGCTCATGCTGGCGAACATTTCAAGAGGTACATGGGGGTTGCTTGAGTGGCGGGCACTGAAGCAGAGGGGAAGAGTGGAGGGTACACAGTGCGGAGGTGCAGGGCGCCACCACCCCAGGCATTATCCTCCCTCTTTATGCTACTGCCTCAGTGCATGAGAAATTCACACTCTAATAGTAGTGCAGGCCACTTTTTCACATGGCTTAGTAAAAGGGCCCCTAATGCTTAAGCATTTCTAGTATTGGTTTTATTGCATCAACCCCTCAAAAAGGTTAAGAACTTAATTATTCACTGAATTTTTTTTTTTTAATTAAATTCTGATCTTCAACAGAAAACAATTCCAGCTCGTGGTCCAATCCCTAGTCCTAAGCCTTCTAGACTACTGCAACATCCTCTATCTCCCCTGCCCCGCAGTCATGATAAAACAACTACAAACAGTACAAAACACTGGGGGCAGATGCTGATCTATTCGCTGAAGAAATACGACCACATCACCGCCATATACCTCGACTCACACTGGCTCCCAATACAAGCAAGAATACAATTCAAATTGTACTGTCTACTATTTAAAGTAATGAATGGAGACAGCCCAGTCTACTTGAACAACCGCCTTATCCAAACTGCCACAACCAGGCTAAGGAGAGCCCAGACACCATTCATGCACCCCCCCAATCAGAGGTGTCAAACGCAAAAAATGTATGATGGCCTACCGGCCATGCAGGCAGCAAAACTTTAACACCAACTATCCAATCTACTAATCACGACACCAGACTACAAAACTTTCAGAAAAGAAATAAAAACCCTGCTTTCAAGAAATCCATCAAGACAAACTAACTCCACAGGAAGCATTTCAATCCCAAATTAACCCGCTAAACCATCTAAGTCTTCTGGAATTGTCCAGATAACATCTTTTGTAATCTGCCTTGAACCGCAAGGTAATGGTGGAATAAAAGTCACTAATGTAATGTAATCTTAAGCTTACATTGGTGGGAGGTATCCATGTGTGTGAGGAGTCTGTAAATCCCATGACTGACAGTCCAAACCAGACTCTGTTTTTGAAATGTTGCCTCTATAATATTTTCCATTGCAGTGCATACAGTCTTCTGTAATTAAAAAGAAAACAGAGAGAAACAAATGCTGGTGTTGCATAAGAAGAAAGTAGAATGACCCACAATTGACCTTAAAAAATGATAGCAACTGCCACATGAGAAAATGCTGTCAAATGTCAAAATTGAAATTTGACATTTGCAGTTCTCTGGGGCTATATATACACACAATTAGACACATTTACATATTGGCTGGCTGAGGGATTGATATCAGTAAGAACAGAATGTAGAGAGAAAGCCGAGATGGAGTTGAATGAACTCCATGTAGAGAGAAAGTTATAGGAAGAAGAGACTATTAAAATAGGAGGCGGGGTTGAGAGAACAGCAGGAGAGGGATCAGAGTGGAGTTGGGAAGGGACAGCGGCAAGTGGGGTATGAATTGTCAACTCTGGTTGCCAAAAGGAGGCAAAAGTGGAGAGAGGGAGAATGGTAGGGTTATAAAGGTTGATAAATACGCCCCTAAGTTGTGATGTTCAGCCATATATAAGCAGAACAAAGAAAAATCCAATGAATCTGCAGTGAAAAGCGAACACCAAAAAACAAGAAAGAAACTGCAGACAGAAATGTACAAGGACAGGAATTTTTATTTAAAAACCACATAAATTTGTAATCCTTTGAATATGGCTCTCATATACATGGAATGCAGACCCTACATGGTCCGTGTTTCTGAGAAACACTCCTTTCTCAGGGGTCCGAGATGTCCAATGTATCACATGTAGAGAGTAATACGGAAAACAACGTAATATGATCATCAAAATTTTTTAAACTGATGCGGGAAAATTTTCCTTCTGAGCTGACGCACTAGTCATACCCCATTTGCAGCTGTCCCTTCCCACTATTACTTTCTAAAGATTCCTGTCCTTGTACATTTCCATCTGCAGTTTCTTTCTTCCTTTTCAGCCATGTATAAAGTAATTTTATATCAGAGTGTCTAGATCTAGACACTAGTAAGGTGCCTATTTGAAGGTGGTTCTGTATAGTTCTATTGTAAACTGTGAGTTATATTGTAAACCACTTTGATCCTTTTTGGCTGTATATGCAGTATATAAAGATTTTAATAAACAAGCATATAGGAAAGTTGGTGCCTATTTTTCTTTATATAACCCTAGCACAAGCCATTTTAAATGCACCTAAAAGAAGAGTCCATAAGCCACTATTAAGATGGACTTGGGAAAATTCACTGTTTATTTCTAGGACAAACAGCATAAAATCTGTTTTATTCTTTTGGGATTTTGCCAAGTTCTTGTGACCTGGATTGGCTACTGCTAAATACAGGATACTGGGTATGATGGACCTTCCGTCTTGTCCCAGTATGGCAACTCTTCTCTTCTTATGTTCACCTACTTTGTAGGGGCAAACATTTGTGGCAGCCATAGAGCTGGTATTAATGCTCATTCCTAGATTGCAAAAGGATACATGTTCAGCATCTCCCCTTTCTCTCATTTCACCTGAAGATGATAAAATTTTATAGTTCATGTGTAGAAGTTTACACCCCACCTATAATCCTGCCAAACTCAACCCATGTGAATGCCCACCTGCAAACTCCACACCATTGCATCTTGGCACATACTGACAGAATACCGCATAGATTTAATGAGACAGAGTCAGCATAGATTCAGCCGAGGGAGATCTTGCCTCACAAATTTGCTTGACTTCTTTAAAGGAGTGAATAAACATGTGGATAAAGGTGAGCTGGTTGATGTAGTATATCTAGATTTTCAGAAAGCTTTGGACAAGGTTCCTCGTGAGATGCTCCTGAGAAAATTAAAGAGTCATGGCACATGAAACAATGTTCAACTGTGGATCAAGAATTGGTTATCCGTCAGACAGAAAACAAAGGGTAGGCTTACTTGGCCGTTTTTCTCAATGGAGAAGGGTAAATAGTGGTATGTCACTATGACCAGTGCTATTTAACTTATTTATATGCAAAACTGTTTATTGGTCAAAAGCACAATCAAAACTACAATGACAACAAAGCAGCATAGACCAATTCAAATGGTAAGCTGCTTAGTTTCTCACAGCTGCAACATAAATATGGTTTTACTAAATCACAAAGTTTTAAATGGTTGCAGCTGAAGCAGGTTATTCAGGAGGGGTTCCCTGAATGGAAAGATCTTGATACTCAATATAGTTTGGAAATCCTGTTTTTCCAGGCGGATTTCTTGGGTCACCAAGCCGCTAAGTGGTATAAATTGATATATGGTTTTACAAATAAAAAACAAAAAAAGGGTCTAAGAGACATTTGGAGCATTGAGATTAAGCATCAAATTTCTGCTTCTCAATGGCCACGAATTTGGTCTTGGAGAATTAGATGTACAGTGTCGGCATCTATGAGACAGACTTGGTTCTTTTTGTTGCATAGAGCTCTTTTGACCCCAGTACGTTTACAAAAGTTTGATAGCTCTAGATCTAATAAATGTTGGCACTGTAATCTAGAAGCAGGGACTTTGGATCATCTAATTTTTTATTGTCCTTGTATTAACGCCTTCTGGAAGTCAATTTGGTCTCAAATTAATTATTTTCTAGAAAATCCAGTTGATATGTCATATGATACAATTTTGTTTGGAACAATGATGAGAGCAAAGAGTCAAATTTCAGCAAATAATAATAAATTACTAATGATTATGACAGGAATTGCCATTCAGAATATAACTAGAAATTGGAAAGATTATACAAGACTTAACTATACTTTTTGGTGGAATTCTATATGTTATATTTATAAAATGGAACGAATTCTTGCTATGCAAAAAGGAAATTATGACAAGTTTAAAAAAATTTGGGGGCCATTGATTGAATATTCGAATGATTAGACACTTTTTTTTTTTTATAGAAGAATAATATGATATGGGATTGGGAGGGTATAATGTGTGAGATTCAAATAAAATGTTGATATGTGTGGAAGGGAAAGGGGGAGGGGGGATAATATAAGATTTAATATTATATGAAGTATACAAGTGAATTGTATGAATATTCAATGATTATTGTATACTTGTTATGAGATATGAAAATGAATAAAGAATTGGAAAAAAAAAAAAAAACCAAAGAAACCACCTCTTCCCCCAACCAAAAAAAAGAGAGAGAGAGAAAGGCACGGAACAACATGAGAGCAAATACAACAGACACTCCAAGGAATAACAATTATACAGTCAAATAATCAGGACATGGCTACAAGAATTCCCAGACAAAGAGGCCCAAAAAGGCTCCCAGATAAGTTGCAATTGACGGCCCTTGACTGAGTCCATCTCAGGAATTTCCAAATGTTCCATCTTCAATTGGAAATGATATGGAAATTGGAACTACAAGTGAGGTGATTAAATTTGCAGATGACACTAAGGGCTCCTTTTATGAAGCCGCGGTAGCAGCTTCAGCACACATAACTTTTCATCATGCGTTAACCCCCATGCTAGCCAAAAAACTGCCGCCTGCTCAAGAGGAGGCGGTAGTGACTAGCGTGGCTGGCGGTTTAGTGTGCGTTAAACTGCTACCTCGCCTTTATAAAAGGAGCCCTAAATTTTTCAAAGTTGCTAAAACGCATGCAGACTATGGAAAACTGCAGAAAGACCTTAGGAAATTGGAAGATTAGGTGTCCAAATGGCAAATGAAATTTAATGTGAACAAATGCAAAGTTATGCACATTAGGAAGAATAATCCAAATCATAGTTACCAGATGCTAGGGTCCACCTTGGGGGTCAGTGCTCAAGAAAAAGATCTGGGTGTCATCATGGACAATACGCTGAAACCTTCCATTCAATGTGCGGCGTCAGTCAAAAAAGCACACAAGATGCTAGGAATTATTAGAAAAGGGATGGTACACAAGACTAAGAATGTTATAATGCCTCTGCATCACTCAATGGTGTGACCTTACCTTGAGTACTGTGTTCAATTCTGATCATATCTCAAAAAAGATTTTGCGGCACTAGAAAAGGTTCAAAGAAGAAGAGATAAACACGATCTAATTTGAGGAGGTAGTCCATTCCATATCGCAGTTAGTAAGTATGGAAAGGAGTATGAAATTTTACTAATGGACTTGATTCCTCTCAGTGATGGAAAAGAGAGCTTATTCATATGAGTTGTTCTCGTGCCCGAAGATCTCATGTTGTTTAGAGATAAAGACATCAAAGGAACAAATAGTTCATGTAAAATTTTAAAGACTATACAGGCACATTTAAATTGAACTCTGGAAGCCAATGTAATTTCCTCAACAGAGGTGACACGTGATCAAATTTTTTGTTTCCAAAAATCAATCTTGCTACAGTGTTTTGAATCAATTGCAGCCGTTTCTCGTTTCCTTTGCTTAATTCCACATAAATGGAATTACAGTAATCCAGCTGTGCCAAGATGATGGTTTGAACCATTATTGCAAAATGATCTTGATGGAACAGATGACAGACTTTTTTCAGCGTGCAAAGACTAAAGAAACATTTTTTGCTAAGATTATTTACCTGCCATTGAAAAGAGAGAGAGCAATCCAAAACACCCAATGCACTAGAAGATGATTCTATATGCAAATTATCACCGGAATTAAGGATGACTGAAGATGGCAAATTACCAATATCTGGCCAAACCATAATAATTTTGTCTTTGTTGCTATACCATTCCATATCTAATTAACTTAAAAAATGTACATGGCATCTGAAAAATGAAAATTGTCTAGCAACTAAAAAAATTATTTTTTTACTACTGATAATAGGTTATAAACATTTGGGACAGCCCCTCTGATTCTTTACTACCCCCCTCCCTAATGCTCTCCTCTATAGACCCCCATGCTTTCCAGATGCCCTTCCAAATGCTCTGTTTGAGTTTTGAGCAACTCACACCATGGTTAAGAGGAAAGGATAGTCCAGGGATAGTCCTTTCCTGTACTACTTTCTGTTGCTATGAATCATTTATACTCTGGGGCACAGATTTGGCGTTTGTTTTGCTTGCTCTCATGAGAAATGGTGGCCAAGAACTGAGTACCATTTATATTTAATCTTATTTATGATTTTAGTCATAATTTTTGTTTTTAAAGTTTGAATGCTTAGAATTTTGAGTTTGTATATGGGTGCTCAATGTTTTGATTTGATTACAAATACAGTAATTGGTTTTATATAAATGTTTATTTTCAAGATTTTTCATGTTTTATTTGATTATAGATCATTTGAGAATGTTTTAATGCAAATCCATTGATTTAATTTTAAATGTATTTTGGTTATCAATATATGGTTATGGTTCTATATGTTTGCCACACTGATAATTCAACATAAACCATTATTTCAAGTACAATACTATATGATTCCATATTGCATTGAACTAACTGTATCCCCTGACACAGCCCTGTATTGAGTGAAACACGGTCACCTCAGGTTATTTGTATTTCTGAGATCTTAAAAGTTTTTTTCCTTCAATAATGGTTTGAATTCTGATCCTGTCCATGTGTGTTCTGCTGATATCTCCAACTGCTGGCTTTCTGCAGATCCTTTGGCCTCTATTAGCCAGAATTTGGAGGCACCACTGAGCCTGGAGCAGAGTAACTTGTGGTAAAGTGCCAAGAATGATATTGATGCCCACAACAAATGGAAAAAAAAACTGCAGGGTCATTGAAAGTGCCAGATGGAACATTGCAGGCCTTTGGATTGGAGAAGGAATTTCATCACTTTGGGGAACATGATGAGGTGAGTTTTGCCTTGCCCAAGGTAAATGTGTTGGCTTCATGAGACTTGCTTTGTATATTGGGAGTCTTACAATTGAACATCTGTTGAAGCATGACCAGGGGATAGCCAATTAAACTCCAGAAAAAAAGGAGGATGGATTGAGACATACAGGTTTTATTTCCATTGCTTTCAAAGGAAGTAAAACTCATATGTCACAAACTGTGTTCCTTACTTCCATTGCTTTCAATGGAAGTAAACCCCAGATGTCTCAATCTGTGGTTTTGTTTTTTTTTTCTGGAACTATACGGTAAACCCTAAATGTAACAGTTTGTCAGCAGGTCAAATCGGGACTCTTAAGCCTCAAATTATTACTCTTGACTAGTGTGTTTTTTTGTAGGAATAAAGGTACGGGTCATACAGCGTGAACCTTAATAGTGGGAGGTCACTATCTGTGGCTCCACCCCCATGGTAACCACATCCATTTTATTATGCATAAAATATATAAAAAGGCATCATTGAAAATAATATACCAATCCCCAGGTCCAACAAAATTAAATAGAACCATTTGGCCTGAATCAGGAAGCACTAGCTCTGTCACAGTGGCATAACATGGACAGATGCTTAAATCTATCCTACATGAATGGTGCATCTAGGGTCGCCATCTTTTTGAAAGATAAAAATCTGGCACCTGCCACCACCCTGCTGTATCACTGTACTGCCCCTTGTTGGTGTAGAGCAGAGCTAGGACATTATCCCATACAGCATGTGGTACTGTTATGTGCCATTCACCACATTATTTTTAATTTTGATTTATTTTAGTATTGACTTATTTCATTATTGTTTTATTTGATTGATTGGATTGTTGATTGAATGGATATCTTGTTTATTTGCTCACTTTTCTTTTGACTAATTGGCATTCCTTTCATTTATCATTTGTTTGTAAGCCACTGTGACATTTTGCAACCAACGGGGTATCAAGTTAATAATAAACAAACATAAATACATTTTGAAACCTCATAGATCATGCATTCCCCCCTTTATGAAGGGGGAATGCAGGATCTATGAATTTACACCTGCTCCTGGAGACATTTAGGTCTTGGAAAGGACTAATTTGGGCAGTGATCTACAGGAGGAATTAGAGGAGGTTGTCCCCTTAATCCTTCAGTGTTCTCCACCCCTCTGAAAACAATAGTGCTGAATGATTAGGGGCTCAGCCCCTAATAGTGAAACTAAAGATGTGTAGGTTTGTAAAATGAAAAATATACATATCTATGTGCTGCCATATACACCTCTACATTCTGAAATATTGACATAAATGCATATGTTGCCAAGATATAACGGAATTAGAAAAGGTACAGAGAAGGACAACAAAACTGATAAAAAGGATGGGACAATTTCTCTATCAGGAAAGGCTAAAGTGGCTGTGGTTCTTTAACCTGGAGAAGAGAAGGCTCAAGGGAGGTTTATAAAATACTGAGTGGAATGGAATGTGTAGAAGTGAATCACTTGTTTACTCTTTCCAAAATACTAGGGTTAGGGGGCATGCAATGAAGCAACTAAGTAGTAAATTTAAAACAGACTGCAGAACATATTTCTTCATTCAACGTGTAATTTAACTTTGGAATTTGTTGCCAGAGAATGTGGTGACAGCAGTTAGCTTAGCAGGGTTTAAAAAAAGGTTTAGTTTCCTAAAAGACCAAAAAGCCATTATTAAGATGGACTTGGGAAAATCCACTGTTTATTTCTAGGATAAGCATCAAATCTGCTTCACTCTTTTGCAATCTTGCCAGGAACTTGTAACCTGGATTGGCCACTGTTGGAAACGGGATACTGGGTTTGTTTGTCCCAGTATAGCAACTCTTGTGTTCTTAAGCCTCTTGCTATTTTAGATATTCACAATTGCAAAAAAGATGCTGCTGCTGCATGTAATTGGTACATTCACCTCTGCTCCTGCACGTATTTAGAAAAGGCTCCATGTCTGCAGATCCTTTTCTAAAATACTTTTGGCATTTGAGACATCCTGATATGAATATCTGAATTCTGTTCTGTATGTTCATCCTAAATGCCTTCACATTTGTAACCGTTTGAAAGATTTTTGTTTTCTTTCAATTTTGGATTCTTGCTTTTCCCCATATTTTTCTTTAATTTTATTTCCACTTATAGGTTTATTTCATAGATAGTAAGTTATTTCAGTTCATCACATAATATACATTGAAATATTTGAAACTTAAGAATTACAAATAATTTAAAACATAATCTGGAAAGAACAATAGCTAAAAGTAGTGTCCTGTCATAATAATAAATAGTTACTATATAGAACCATACCTTCACATTCTTGAATATTACAGTAGTCAAATCGGATCCCGCTTTCTGTGGTGTAGCACCAAGGTCCTTTTGTATCTCCATCTGGATTTCTGCAGTAGTTTGACTCTAACCCTGCATTTGGAAATTTTTCAGGTGTAATGCTATATCAGAAACAAACAAAAGAGATTAATTTAGAAGCTGTAAACAAAGTAAAGCAATACAAATGAACGATGTTCCAACCAGCCAATACTGATTTATCTATTTAAAATAAATAAATAAACCACCTTTCTAAAGGCTACCACGCAACAAAACTAGCCAGCACGATGAAACACCTGCACTATCTGATTAAACTGGGAAGGGATGGGTTACGGGTGTGACAGAGGCAGAGGCAGAGCAACACCATAAAAGAGGATCCCATGTAGACAACAGGATGTGTACACGACTTATTATCCTGTTGATCAGTGGTCTCAATTTCACGGCCCAGGGACCACATGTGGCCTGCCAGGAACTATTTTGAGGCCCTCAGTATGTTTATCATAATCACAAAAGTAAAACAGTTTCTTGATCATATGTCTCTTTAGCTATAAATTACAATATTATTATTAAGACTTAGCCAAAAGGAAAGATTTATAAACTATAAAGAGTTTTACCTCAATTCTTTAATTACATTACATTAGAGATTTCTATTCTACCATTACCTTGCAGTTCAAGGCAGATTACAAAAGAGATAAAAAATGGAGGGTTACAATGGAAGAACATTTGTCCTTTCTAGAGAGGTAAAGAGTAGGTTATGTAGTTTCTGTGTGGCGGGAAGAGGGAGGGGGGAAGGACGGTAAGTTTGAAGTTAGGGCTGTTTCAGGAAAGCAATGTTACTTACCGTAACAGTTGTTATCCAGGGACAGCAGGCAGCTATTCTCACTAGTGGTGATGTCATCAGACAGAGCCCCGGTACGGACGTCTCACAAGCACGTGTTGCTTGTAGAAACTTAAAGTTTCTAGATGCCCGCACCGCGCATGCGCCGGTGCCTTCCTACCCGGAGATCCGGGCGTGTCTCCTCAGTTCAGGTAGCTAGCCTGAGAAGCCAACCCAGGGGAGGTGGGTGGGACGTGAGAATAGCTGCCTGCTGTCCCTGGATAACAACTGTTACGGTAAGTAACATTGCTTTATCCCAGGACAAGCAGGCAGGTATTCTCACTAGTGGGTGACCTCCAAGCTAACCTCAGTGGGATGGAGGGGGAGTTGGCGACTTAAGAGAATAAATTTTTCAATACTGTTTGGCCAAACTGTCCATCCCGTCTGGAGAGGGTATCCAGACAATAATGTGAGGTGAATGTGTGAACCGAGGACCAGGTGGCAGCCTTACAAATTTCCTCGATTGGTGTTGATCTGAGGAATGCTACTGAGGCTGCCATTGCTCTGACCTTATGGGCTGTGACCTTACAAGGAAGTGATAATCCAGCCTGGGCATAGCAGAAAGAGATACAAGCCGCCATCCAATTAGAGATGGTGCGCTTTGATACGGGTCTTCCCAACTTGTTAGGATCGAAGGAGACAAAAAGTTGAGGAGTGGTTCTGTGTGGCTTGGTGCGATCCAGGTAGAAAGCCAAGGCACGTTTACAGTCTAGAGTGTGAAGGGCCGATTCTCCGTGGTGAGAATGGGGCTTAGGGAAGAATACTGGAAGTACAATGGATTGGTTGAGATGAAATTCGGAGACCACCTTAGGCAGGAATTTCGGGTGAGTGCGGAGGACCACCTTGTCATGATGGAATACTGTGAATGGTGGATCCGCCATCAATGCCTGGAGTTCGCTGACTCTGCGAGCGGACGTAAGGGCTACGAGGAAAAGCACTTTCCAGGTGAGATACTTAAGAGGGGCCCTGTTGAGTGGTTCAAACGGGGGCTTCATGAGATGGGAAAGGACTACATTGAGGTCCCAAACTACTGGGGGTGGTTTGAGAGGAGGGTTAACATGGAAGAGTCCTTTCATAAATCTGGCGACCACCGGATGGGCCGAGAGGGGTTTCCCTTGTAGGGGCTGGTGGAACGCCGCAATAGCGCTCAGGTGGACTCGTATGGATGTGGACTTGAGCCCAGATTGAGATAGGTGTAGGAGATAGTCCAGCACGGAGGATAAGGAAGCTCGCTGAGGTTCCTTTGACTTAGAAACACACCATGAGGAGAATCTGGTCCATTTCTGGGAGTAGCATTGTCGAGTGGCGGGCTTCCTGGAAGCTTCCAAGACCTCCCTCACTTCTTGTGAGAATTGGTGAGGGGTTACGTTGAGAGGAACCAAGCTGTCAGGTGGAGAGACTGCAGGTTGGGATGAAGTAGTGATCCTTGATGTTGAGTAAGTAGTGAAGGAAACACTGGAAGTGGTACTGGTTCCCTGCTGCTGAGTTGAAGTAGGAGGGAGAACCAAGGTTGTCTGGGCCACCGAGGAGCTATTAGAATCATGGTGGCCCGTTCGAGTTTCAGCTTGACCAGAGTCTTCTGGATCAGCGGGAATGGTGGGAACGCATATAGAAATCGTTTCCCCCAGTTCAGTAGAAACGCATCTGCCTCGAGGCGATGAGGAGTGTAGATCCTGGAGCAAAACTGAGGCAGTTTGGAGTTGTGGGGAGCCGCAAAGAGGTCTATCTGAGGCGTCCCCCATTGCGTGAAGATTTGGTGAAGGGGGCTGGAATGGAGAGTCCATTCGTGCGGTTGTAGCAGACGGCTTAGTTTGTCTGCTAAGACGTTGTTCTCCCCCTGGATGTATACTGCTCTGAGTAGGGCGTTGTGGCGCACCGCCCAGTCCCAGACTCGTAGAGCTTCCTGGCAAAGGAGGGCCGAGCCCGTGCCTCCTTGCTTGTTGATATAATACATGGCGGCCTGATTGTCTGTGCGAATGAGGATTACCATGTCGTGAAGTAGGTGTTGGAAAGCTTGGAGCGCATTGAAGATGGCTCTGAGTTCCAGTAGATTGATTTGGTGTAGTCTTTCCGCACTGGTCCAGAATCCTTGGGTGCGGAGACCCTCCAGGTGGGCCCCCCATGCATAATTCGACGAATCGGTTGTGAGAACTTTCTGATGGGGGGGAGAGTGCATCAGCAAACCTCTGGATAGATTCGAAGAGGTCATCCACCAAAGTAGAGACTGCCGAAGAGCAGGTGTGACTAAGATGTGTTTGGATAGTGGATCGGACGTCTGATTCCACTGTGATGCCAGGGTCCACTGGGGGATCCTGAGGTGGTGTCTGGCAAAGGGTGTCACATGTACTGTGGAGGCCATATGGCCCAGGAGCACCAACAGTTGTCTCGCCGGTAGGGTTTGGCGAGTAGACACCGACTGGCAGAGATGAAGGAGAGACTCCATGCGTTGCAGAGGCAGGAATGCTCGGAGTCGGGTGGTGTCCAGGACCGCTCCGATGAAGGGGAGGGACTGGGTGGGTTGTAGATGAGACTTGGAGAAGTTGATCTCGAAGCCCAAATTCTGGAGGAAGTAGGTTGTAGCCAAGGCCGCCGAAGTGACCTCTGGGGCTGACGGGGCCTTGATGAGCCAGTCGTCGAGATATGGGAACACCTGTAGACCCCTGTCCCGGAGTGCCGCGGCCACTACCACCAGGCACTTTGTGAAGACTCTGGGGGACGAAGATAGGCCGAATGGTAGCACTCGATATTGTAGGTGCAGATTTCCCACCCGAAATCTGAGGAACTTTCGGGAGGCCGGGTGAATGGGGATGTGAGTGTAGGCCTCCTTGAGATCCAGGGAGCATAACCAGTCGTTCTGCTCGAGGAGGGGGTATAGAGAAGCCAAAGTCAACATGCGAAACTTCTCTTTGACCAGGAACTTGTTGAGGGCCCGAAGGTCTAAAATGGGTCGCAGGTCGCCCGTTTTCTTCGGGACGAGGAAGTACCGGGAGTAAAACCCTCGGTTCAATTGGTCTGACGGGACCGGCTCGACAGCCCGAAGCTGAAGTAAGGTTTGGACTTCCTGAATAAGAAGGGCGGTCTGCATCGAGCTTGAAGGATACTCTCTTGGAGGATGGTCCGGGGGGACCCGATGGAATTGAAGGGAGTATCCTTCTCTTATGATGGTAAGGACCCATAGGTCCGTGGTTATGGCCTCCCATCGATGGTAAAAAAGATGGAGGCGGCCCCCTATGGGAGAGGCTGAGTGCAGAACGGTGTCGGTTATGCTCCCGGGAGGGGAGTCAAAAGGGCTGGGGAGCCTTAGGTGCAGCCGGTGGCTGAGGTTTTTGCTGAGACTTCTGGGGAGGTTGTCTCTTCGCAGGTTGTCTCGCAGCAGGCGCTTGTCTGGGCATGTAACGCCGCTGGTAAATCAGGGGTGGCCTGGAAGGTCGAGGCTGTTGAGGTTTGGGTTTGGGCCGCAGGATGGATTGAAAAGATTTTTCATGATCCGACAGCTTCTTGGTAACAGTTTCGATAGACTCATCGAACAGGTCAGCTCCAGCACATGGTACGTTGGCGAGTCTGTCCTGTAGGTTGGGATCCATATCGATTGTACGGAGCAATGCCAGGCGACGCATAGCTACCGCGCTTGCGGCGGCGCGTGCCGAGAGTTCGAATGCATCGAAGGAGGATTGCATCAGCTGGAGGCGTAATTGGGAGAGGGAGGCTACCACTTCCTCGAACTCGAATCGAGCTTGGTTGTCTATGAACGGAGTGAACTTGCGGAGAACCGGCAAGAAGAACTCCAGATAGGAAGAGAAAAAGAAATTGTAGTTTAGCACCCGTGACGCCATCATGGAGTTTTGGTAGAATTTTCTACCAAATTTGTCCATCGTTCTCCCCTCTCGGCCCGGCGGTACAGAGGCGTAGACCTGGGAGGGATGAGAGCGTTTAAGGGAGGACTCGACCAGTAGGGATTGGTGGGAGAGTTGAGGGCCCTCGAACCCTTTATGGTGCACGATGCGGTATCGAGCATCGAGTTTGCTGGGGATCGCCGGTATGGAATACGGTGTTTCGAAGCACTGCATGAAGGTCTGGTCCAGTAATTTATGCAAGGGGAGCCGAAGCGACTCCGTTGGAGGGTTAGGTAAATGCATGGTGTCCAGATACTCTTTGGAGTATCGGGAGCCCGTGTCAAGGGTCACATCCAGATCATCCGCCATTTGTCGGAGGAATGATGAGAAGGACAATTGTTCCGCCAGCGTCGGTCTGTGGGACGGGCTGGAGGAGGAGGAGGCCTCCAGGTCCATGGACATCGGGGAGTGGCAAGGAGAATCGGGCACCGATGTCTCCTCGTACTCCGGGCCCCCCGGAGGGGACACCTCTGATGAGGAGTATCCCCTACGTTGCAGTTTTTTCTGCGGTGACACCTCCGAATGGCGTGAGGAGTGCCAGGATGAGTGTCTCGATCGGTGCCCGTCTCGGTGGCGGGACGGGGATCGGGATCGTCTGTGCATCGCATGGTCTCCCGAGGCCCCCAAGTGGATAGGGCTGGAAGCGGTGGATCGCAACTGGGTTTGCGATGCGGGTTCTTGCGATGCTACCCAAGTCTGGTAAGGAGTACGGAGGAACTCTTCCTGACTATGCCCAGGGCTTCGAGTATCGATCGGAGGTCTGGTCCCATGTTGGCGCGGAGGCGTAATGGGTTCTAATGGCGGCATATCGGTAAGCGAGGCTTGCCGCGTGGGCATCGCCGCCCTCCCCCCGTTCGTCCTCGTCGGTTGTCGAGGTCGAACGGTGTGGGGGAGGGGGAGGGGGCGGACCGCCCCTTTGGACCGGTACCGGGAGGTCACCCTGTATGGCAGCGATGAGCCCGGGTCCGATGGTCTGCATGAGCTCAACGAATTGAGCTTCCAGCACGGACCGTAGCGAAGCCGATAAGGAGGGATCCGCACCGAAAGGGGGTCCTCCTGCACGGACATCGCGCTCCTTCGAGGCCGAGTGCTTCTGCTTAGTAGCTTTCGGCACTTTGATGACCATTGGTGGCACTGTGGAAGGAAGAGGTACCTGAACCGAGGAGACCGGGGCAGGCACCGACGTCGAGCTCGTGGATGGTGTCGGGGTGAGCGATGCCGGTTTCACCACACTCGATGCAGGAGGGGTCGATGCCGGTTTCGCCCGAACCGGGGAGGTATCAGATGAAGTGGAGGCTGAGGGATCCTTAGCTGCGTCCATCTTGAACATCGATTCCCACAATAGGCAACGCCGCTTGAATGAGCGTGCCGTAAGGGTAGAGCAAGGCCTGCACGATTTCGGGATGTGGTCAGGGCCCAAACACTGCAAACAGCGCCAGTGAGGGTCCGTGAGTGAAATCGCGCGTTGGCACTTGCTGCACTTTTTAAACCCGGTGATTGGCCGGGACATAGGCCGGAAAATCTCCGCCGCGAGGTCGAAGCCAGTGGGCCTGAGCCACGTGGCCGGCCCGTTCGACCCGCCGGAGGAAATAATCTTCTTTTTTTTTTTTTTTTTTTACTGAAAAAGAAAAGTACTGTTAACTGTAATTAAAAGAAAGCGAAAACGCGGACAAGGAAGGCAAATTTAACTGAATTCAGCTAGCGCATGATGAAGTTGAACTTCTCAGCTCCGCGGAAAAGAAAGAACTGAGGAGACACGCCCGGATCTCCGGGTAGGAAGGCACCGGCGCATGCGCGGTGCGGGCATCTAGAAACTTTAAGTTTCTACAAGCAACACGTGCTTGTGAGACGTCCGTACCGGGGCTCTGTCTGATGACATCACCCACTAGTGAGAATACCTGCCTGCTTGTCCTGGGATAATTTCTTTTTTTCCGAGGCCCTCCAAGTACCTACAAATCCAAAATGTGGCCCTGCAAAGGGTTTGAGTTTGAGACCACTGCGGTAGATGCAAAAATGCCCAAGATGGCCGTGTTTTGACATGTTTGGTCAGAAGCGTAACAAATCTGAGTTCATGTTTAGCAACCAGGTATCAGTATTTAACCAGGCAGGCTAAACTAATTTCATTCAGATGTTATAGCTGATCTCCATGTACCAGCATAAATATTCAGCCTGCTGGTTAGCCTGTTCCATACTAAATAAAATACTGTAGCTAACCACTGACAACTACCCCTAGAGGCCACATATTGGCTGATGGCACAAGTGACTGGAGATACTCATGTGCAGTGACTCTCTAGACCAGTGTTCTTCAACCTTTTGACACCTATGGACCGGCGGATATTAAATAATTATTTTGTGGACCGGCAGTTGAAAAACACTGGGCTACGTCATGCCCATCTCCACCCCAGACCCCGCCCCCAAAATAGTACTAATTGTAACACCATTTTTTCCATTCATTTTTCATATACACACACACAATATAATCGTATTAACAACACATAATGGTTAACCACAAAAATAAGATACACAAAGTTTCAAGTTTATTAAGTATTTGATTAATCGCTTCCTCAAATATCTAAGCGATGAACAAATCATTCAATTTACAGATAATACAGGGGTTATAAAAGACAGATGGACACTGGACAAAACATATTAAATTAACGACTAACAGAATAAACAGAAAAGGAAAACAAAGGGAAAGACAGGGTAATGAAATACAATAATAATGATAGAAAGAAGGACGATTATGGTAAAAAACAATAGGAGGGAAATAAAAGAAGTGGTCTTATGAAAATAAGCAAAGATAGGCTGGGACTAATAAATATCATAAGCGTCTTTGAAAAGAAAGTTTACTTTTAAATTTATCTAAGTTCTTTTCAACATTTATTCCTACCAGAAAACAGATAACCCCATGCAAATGCAGAACCAAAAATTAAAAGTACTAATATTTACAAACAAACCCTAAGATGCAAGACTCTGCAAGCAGTACAACCCCAGAGGAAAAGAAACAAATGCATTTCTTCTTTAACAGACAGCAGATGTAAATCAATCACTAAATAGAAAAATAAAAGCATTCTCCCTACCGTTGTTGTCTCTCTCCCACCATGCTATGCCTTGCCTTTGGGCCGGTCCATGGGAAGATCAAAGCGGCGTCTTCAGGCCGGCTCCTGAGTGCTGCATTGCACAAAGCTGTGCGCAGCGGCTCCTCACGCGCGTCCCATGCCTCATCTGGAAGCCTTCCCTATGACGTTGCGACGTCAGAGAGAAGGCTTCCGGTTCAGGTGCAGGATGCACGTAGGAGCCTTTTCCCACGGCTTTGTGCATTGCAGCACTCAGGGAGCTGGCCTGAAGATATCTCATTGATCGCAGCATGGACCGGTGGCTGTAGAACTGTCTTCTGCCCAATGGACGTGCTGGCCCTGTGGACTGGCAGAAAATTTCTGCGGACCAACACTGGTCCACAGACCGGTGATTGAAGAACACTGCACTAGACCACTAGGAATGTGCCAGTAGGCCCACATGGATCATAGGGAGTCCTTTCAGGGATAGGCCTTCTGATAAAGGGATGGAGGAAATGCCAATGGCCTCTTTAAGATTTAGCCTGGGAGCACCAGTTCCTGGCTTTGGGGCCCAATGTTTCCAGGTGGCTGAACCACGCTGCTTGTGAGGTAGTTTGCAAGTAGCATTGTTTGTTTACCATAGGAGTCGGCAACTTGCAGTGCTGCAGTAACACAGCTTGATAACGTACTCCCCTAAATCCCTCTGTCTGGCTCTGAAGCTGCAATTCAGCAGCATTTAAATGGACAATGCCACTGAATGTCAGCACAGACTGAAAAGTAAATAGTTAGTGCCAGGATGATCCAGATGACTACTTTCATTTATAGAATACTAGTCTTTAAGCCCGTTACATTAATGGGTGCTAGAATAGATGTGTCTGTCTGTCTTTCTTTCTGTCTCTCTGTCTCTATCTCTCTGTCTCTCCTTGGCCGCTGGCTGTCTGTCTCTTTCTCTCTGGCCCCCTGTCTGTCTCTAATTCTTTTTGTTTGTGTCTCTCCCTGGCCCCCTGTCTGTCTGTCTGTCTTTCTTTCTTGCTCCTGGGCTGCTGTCTGTCTGTCTCTCTGGCCCCCTGTATGTCTGTAATTCTTTCTGTCTGTGTCTCTCCCTGGCTCCTTGTCTGTCTTTCTTTCTGTGTGTCTGTCTCTCTCCCTGGCCCCCTGCCCATCTCTCTCTGTCCCCCCAAGCAAACCATGATTGCTGCCTGTCTCCAGCATACCCCTCCCCCCAAAGAAGCCCCTTTTCCCTCTCCCCCTCCACTTTCCTGTGCAGCAGTAGCAGCCGGACGCCTCAAAGCACCCACACCCTGTCCACTTCGTCCAGGCACCCTCCTGCCATTGCTCTCGCCTCCGCTCAAACCGCCGCACACGCTGCAAGCCGCCACACACCACACGCGCCGCAAGCCGCCCCACGTGCCACAAATGGAATGTGGCCATGGAAGCACACAGCACGGCGGCAGGGATCAAGGCCTCCTAAGTGCGCGTGCTCACTTAGGGTTTTATTTTAGAGGACTAGCAGGTAAAATACATGCCAATAATTTAGGTACTCCAATAAAAGGCTGATAGTATAACTTTTATATCAGTCCGAGTACTGTAGTAATATATCAACAACAGGGGACTAGATATTCAAATCCTCTTACAAATTCTCCAATAAATGTATATGGAAGCCTGAGTCCCACCACTCCACCGCTTTACCGTTTGCCTGTGGGGAGAATTACATGGTAACCTTCATCATTGGCATTCATAAATAATTTTAAATATATTTCAATATGCGTTTTAAGTGCTATGTGCCTTTTGTTTTAATTTGCTTATTTATGATATTGTGCACTTATCTCTGCGTCCGCCAACCTGGGAGCCAGACCCGACATGTTTTGCGTTGTTGCGCTTTATCAAGGGTCTCCCTACATGTTAAAAAGAAGGAAGCCGTTAAATTTTTATTCATATACTGCTCCCCCCCTACCTAGTCTTTCTAAAGTAATCAACCAAAGTAACAATAACCAACCTTACCGAGGTAGCCGCCGTCATCCGACTCCAAATGCAAAACTTGTGTAAGCAAGATGGTGGTGGCATACATCCTCGGCGTTTAAATACTCATCCACTTCCTATCACCAAAGGTTACCTTCCCCTGTTTCCCATTGGTGCAGCCTTTCAACCTATCAATGAATCCCATTCCAACTCATTGTTCAACCTTCTTGGTGTCACCGCGGCTACCTCGGTAAGGTTGGTTATTGTTACTTTGGTTGATTACTTTAGAAAGACTAGGTAGGGAGGGAGCAGTATATGAATAAAAATCTAACGGCTTCCTTCTTTTTAACATGTAGGGAGACCCTTGATAAAGCGCAACAACGTGAAACATGTTGGGTCTGGCTCCCAGGTTGGCGGACGCAGAGATAAGTGCACAATATCATAAATAAGCAAATAAAAAAGAATGGCACATAGCACTTAAAATTCATATTGAATTATATTTAAAATTATTTATGTTTTAAATATTTATGAATGCGGAATAGCCAATGATGAAGGTTACCACGTAATTCTCCCCGCAGGTGCAAATGGTAAAGCGGTGGAGTGGTGGGACTGAGGCTTCCACATACATTTATTGGAGAATTTGTAAGAGGATTTGAATAGGGATAGGAGTAAGAGGTAAGTTATAGAAATAGTCAGGGATCAATGCTCAGGCAATAGGCCTGATGGGCCGCCGCGGGAGTGGACCGCTGGGTGAGATGGACCTCTGGTCTGCCTCAGCGGAGGCAACTTCTTATGTTCTTAATATCTAGTCCCCTGTTGAATAATTTAGGTACTAGCATTTATACCTTACAAAGAGCTGGTGTAAATGCACACAATTAAATTGCTGAAACACCATGTTTACTGTAAATTATAGCAATTTATGTATGTAACTGTGTGCCCTGCCCAGACTTTGCCTATGTGTGTGCCCATCTTCAAACTTTGTGCATAAATGTTTAGAATACTAGCATATACTGTATGTGTAACTTCAAAAAATCTGCCTAAGCACTATTCCATAAGAACTCACCTATCTAGAATCCCAAGGGGCAGAACACACTCTGCTTTCAATGACTACCTTTAGCCTTTATAGAATAAGCTCCTACCAGGTGCCCTCCAGGATTATAGGCATCCTGTTACAGAATCACCCTTCATGTGGCTAATCCCCTCTTTTACTTAGCCCTTTAAATCCCTATCTTCCAGGTTTACAGAGATTTGTTTTGAGTTCCTCTGACTCATCAGTGTTGAATATCATTTCTGGGCATTGGTGTCTCCCCCACATCTTCCTCCGTGATTTATGTACCGGTGTGTTACCATTGTAACCCACATAGAATTTGGATATGCGGGATATAAATGTTTTAAATAAATAAATAAAATAATTTAGGTCTCTCCACTATGGCCTTCCCTGAATGCCCCTTTTACTCCTCAGTCATCTAGAGGTCCAACTGATTCCTTGCTTCTAATATACATTTAAAAAAAAGTTTTTACTATGTGTTTCTGCCTCCAAAAAAAGCTTCTTTACAAAGTCTCTCATTTTGCCTTCCTTATCAATGCTTTGCTGTTGTATATCTGTAAATGCATTATATTTATAGCTTACTGTTTATGCTGCCCTGAGTCCAGGAGACTAATAAACATCCTCAATAAATAAAAATATACATATATTATACATCTATTGACAGGACATGCAAAAAAAACAGTATGTAATAGAAATATAATAAGATCATACTTGGGAATATGTGGTACAGTGCTTGACCACGCCTGGCATAATATTCCTGTTGCTGTTTTAGACTCTGTCCCTCGGTAATCGGTTCCAGTGCCTTTCTTGCACTCTAAAAGGTAAACTGAGCAACAATATCCATTTTAATCTAAAAATTTCATAATATAGCTGTACTAAAAAATACTATGCTGTATCAATGTTATTGTTGTGAAATCTTATTCCAACTCGTTCACATATACAAGAAAAGGAACTAATTTCTGAAAGACATGAAATCTTCGGAAAGGTTCTACCAACAAGTTACTGGGCCAGGGTTGTGTAAGACTGCTGCAGCCCTGTAACACTTGCACTGCCAGCAGGTCACTTTCTGTTCCCTCTATTTACTTTAGTGATTACACATACCTGCAAACAAGAAGAGCCTGTGCCTACATGGTTAGTTTATTAAACATACACAAGAAAAAAACCATATCATCTGGAACAACTTTACTACATGACATCTAGTCAAAAAGTAGATAGGAAACTATGATATAACATGAATGAAACACAAAGGGGTGGTATCTATGTTTTTGTCCCCTTGCATTTGTGTAGTATTTAAATTAGGTGCAAGGCCAGAAACAGGCAGAGCAGAAGGTAGACTAAGAAATTAGACTACAAGTACTCCAGATAGTTCTACAGGAAAGAATGTTAATAGAAAAACTTGAGCTGGCCCAGACAACAGTGCATCTCGGAATACATACACAGTAGGTCCATCTAGAAAGTTCTTCAGATGGATGAGGAAGGGAGCAAAGGCCTCCAGGGTAACTCTCATAAAGAGAAAATCCAGAAAATGGGAGTGCAGAGTCAAAAATTCCAGGTCCCTGGAACTCAGAACCTTGACCAGTTACAAGAATATCCAAGACCTGATAGTAATTCAGAGATAACCCAGATACAAGAGAAGTTAAGTGCACCTCCAAGTTATAGTTGGGGACCAATAACCCAGTACAAGTGATCCAGACTAGAAAGAAGGGAAAAGATCAGGAATGCGAAAGGGGGTTTACCAAGGGGAGTTAGGAAGTTATAGATCCCCTGACACAAAAGTACCTTGTTATAGGGAGAAAGTTGTCTCTAGGACCCTGCACTGTAGCTCTTCTGTACCAGAGGTCAGTGAGGAAGGTGGTTAAAAGCCAGTGCTCCTAAAAGTGGAAGAAAGAAATTGCCCACAGAGAATGCTCAGATAGACTCAGGTACAGAAAGAACCTTAGCTTTGACCCAAGAAAAAAAAGATGGCTTATTTAACCGTTCCCCTTGACTGTATCCATGACATCCTGTTTGTTTGCCTGTCTTCTGTTTAGATTGTAAGTTCTTTCGAGCAGGGACTGTCTTCTTTGCAAGTCTGTACAGAGTTGCCTATGTCTGGTAGCACTATAGAAATAATTAATAGTAGTAGTAGTAGTTAGTTAAAAAGAGAATCCTAAAAGGCAGGAGGGACTAAAGAAAGAGTAGAGGAAAAGATAGTCTTAAGTTAGGACTATTCTGGAGCAATCTGCTGAATCCAGTGTAGCAGAGAAATACTTTCATAGGGAGAGAAGACCTACAAAATTAGTCAGAGTTGGGAAGAAGTTATGGGTTCACATATCTGTAATAAAGAAGAGACAACTTAGGAAGCCCCTCAGAGACAAGATGGAAGACATTCAAAGGGCATTACAGGTTATCTAGCATAGCAAACATAAGTGAACTAAGCATTTAAAGAGAGTCTGTGCTAAACACAGAGAGCTGCATCGAGAAACCCTGAAGAAAAGTTCTAGTAAAGAAGAGACCAGTGGACCTGGTATCTGGGAAGTAAGGCAGGATATAAGTTACAGGCATCTAGGCTGGGTAAAAATGAAAAGTAAGGATCAGGCCTATTTCTCACAGTTCCAAATGTTTAAATCTGGTAGATTACAATCCCCTAACTTAAATGAAAGGATGCGGAAAACACTTTCACTCATTCATTTTGGAGCTGTAGGGAAATACAAAGTTCTTGGGCTACCCTAGTGTACTTTATGCAGTCATTTTAAGGTGCACAGTGTTGGGTCCAGTTGATCAATTAGTCTTGGATAAACAGGGAAAGAGAAGGGAAGTATACTTCTATTCCACAAAACATGTTTAGTATTGGATGCTAAACATGTTTAGTATGGGATATCTGCCGAGCCTCCAACATACTGGCATTGGAGAAATCAGCTCCATTTGCTCACCAGTTAGGAAGCAAGGGGTTATCCAAAATGAAAAAAAAAAACACTATATGGAAACATGGCACCCATATTTAAATACTTTAAGACCCCAGGGAAGAAGTAATTTGTTAAACTTGTCATGAAGTACAGGGTTTGTGTCTCAGGTTATGCACTCCAGGAATAGCTGATAGGGTAGCAGGGGTTGGTGTATTGGTGGGAGGGATGTTGGTTATCTATTTTCTATGGAGGGCTTGAGAGTCACAGGAACCAGGATTCTCATATTCCTCAACAGCTCTTATTGAGAATGAAAGTGGGGAGGGAGGTAAGGGTTTGGGGGGAATAAACTGGGGTTGGGTTGGGTTTGGTAAGTTCTAAGGGGGAAGAAAAATTAATTTTGGATGATGGTTATTCACTTGAAGCTTTTTTTTTTTCTTTATTTATAGTTTTGAATACTTTACAATATCCAACAAATTCAAAAGAAAAGGAAAATCACATAAAACAATACATAATCAAATCATACATACAAAGCTCCTTTCAAGCCCACATTAATGGGGAGTATATCTTGCTAATTCTAGTAAAATAAAGTTCAAGAAATATAAAGGATAATGATTCTTGGTTCATATTAATGAACCCTGAGTCAATCCTTAAACTGGGATACCATTATATTAATTCTCCTCATATTTCTCAGTAAGGTGAAACAAATCTCATTTCTATTTCTTTTCTCTTGCAATTAAGAATTGTTGTAGTTGTATTGGATCCCAAAAAGAATATTCGATATCTTGTAGTTTAATCATACACTTACAGGGAAATTTCAGGTAAAAGGATGCATCCAGTGCCAACACTCTTTCCTTCAATTTCAAAAATTCTTTCCTCCTCAACTGTGTGGTTCAGGATACATCCGGAAAGATCCTAACCAAATCCCCACAAAATTATTCACTTGAAGCTAAGCTACTTTTTGATTGTCATTAAAATGTTTAAAATAAAAAGGTGGAGCACACCTATCCCACCTATCCCACCTATCCCAGCTTAAAGAGATGAAGTGAGGTAGCCTTAGGGAGGGATTGAGCAGTCAGCTGTATTCCTAGTTAGTGGAAATTAGTAGCAGTGCAAGCTGCTAAGGGGAAAAGGGGGTTAAAACCAATTGAAAGGCTTGTTTCCAAAACTCTCAACTAATATGGACATTGTGGGTTTTAAATAAGCCCTTTAATGGTAGTGCTAGCAGAAGAAAAAGGTAGGAAGGCTTGAGAATCTGAAGAAAGCTAAGAGGGAAAGATCTGAGGTGCTCCCTATTTCAGCTGGAGAAGAACAGAGGGAGAAAGTTCTGAGAAAGCTCACAAAGAAAGAGCTGAAGTGCTCTCTATTTGAACTGAAGGAAGGCTCCTCAGATATTTGGCAGGCTTTGCTGCAAGAAGGAAGAAGCTGGGATTCTCCTTTAATTCATGCCTGGCCTAATTGGAAGAGTGAGGCAGTAATAGCCTAGATAGGAGAAAGTTACCTTCTCCATGAATACCATGTTCCACAAAGGCAGAGAAGCTGGGATGGGGGAAAGATTCCCAAAATCCAGAAAACTAAAAAATCTAAATAGTTGGAAAGCAGGTCTTGGATGGCTTAGAAATGACTTCAAGGATTAATTCCCTTTTGTATTAATTTAGCTCTGAGGGCAAATCTTAGACCAGAGGGAGAGACCCATATACTGGCACTAAAATATTTAATCAACTGTATATCTGAGTAGTACCATCATGCAGTTTACATTCTGCTCAAGCCAGGGAGTTACACATCCCTACTTTAAGGAAGGCAAGGTTGCAAGTTACAAGAATGGGAGCCTTTTCTTGTGCTGGTCTGGAAGTATGGAATTCGATTCCATTGTACATTAGAAAGCAAAAGGATATGACTGTTTTAAAGAAGCGTTTGAAGAGGCATCTTTTCTGTGACATGAAGTATGGGTGCTGAGCACTTTATTTGCTGATGAAATTTATTTATGGCTATTTTGTAATATTTTATTGTGAATGTGGTATTGTAACTCATCTTGTTAAAGGGCAGCTATAACCAAATAAACCATTATATACTAAGAAGGCAAGCTGAAAGGAAATACAGGTAAAGAATGTATGAATTTCAAAATAGGCCTAGGGATTAATCTGAGGACTCCTTTGGGAATTTGCAGGGATGTAGAAGAATTCTATCTAGTATAAATTGAAGAAAAGCATATTAAATCTTCTTTGTAAGTGTTAAATGTGAAGCTGGACCCAGATCTCAACACGTTAAGATATTGACACAGAAGAGGTTTTTTTTAATATCTTAAGGAACTTTATAAATGACTATTATATTTTGGTATTTCAGGCACTGTTTTTGCCTATTACAATGGCCAACATTCATTTTGGTGCCTCAAATGTTAGACCTGTTTATGTGTATATTTGACCTGCTGATTCCAAAATGGCACCAGTTTTGTCCTATCAGTTCTATTTTTTGAGATACAGAACATGTCATATATCACTCTTTACTATGCTCACCCATTAAACAATCAGGATATTTTAATGTAGGATTTAAATTAATATCTTTTAAGCATGAAGGAAACATATTAAAAATTTAAAGAAAAGTGTACAACATGAAAATGTACTTATTTCATACCAAAAGCACAAGTTTATGATACAAACTTTCCAAGAGTGGGATCTGCTAGGACAATCTCACATAAGATTCAAATAATAGTCTGGCCATCATGTGTGCATCCCATCTTCCTTGGTATCTAGCTTCCATTGTTTTTATGTCTTGGTGAAATCTTTCACCTTGATCTTCGCTTAAGTCACTAAGGTTCTCTGGAAAGCAATCTACAATAAGTGACTGTGCAGATAATGGACTTTAGCATGAATGTTACAGCCAAGCCTGTTGTAATGAAAGAGCATATCCTCTACTAATTTGTGTAGTTGTCTGCCTTCTTGTTGCCAAGAAAGTTTTTCACAACAAGATCAAATAAAGACCAGGCACATGATTTGATTTCATTCACTGATGCTCTGAAATGTGGGTCATTCATAAGTTGTCTGATCTGTGGACCATCAAAAATTCCATGGTAAGTCCAGGTAACATATGTGTTATGTATTCAGTGAACGAACCGTCTTTATTCAAAACCTTTACAAATTGTTTCATCAGGCCTAGCTTTATATGTAGTGGTGGCAGTATGATTCTATCCTGTGCTACCAAAGGTTCATTGATTACATTTTGTCCTTCAACCACCATATATTCCCTCGGAGGCCAATCTTTTTTTTGCCCAGTATTCATGTTTGGCCCTACTATCCCAGACATAAAAAGCAAAGATATGTTGTGTAGCCACTTTCTTGACCAAGAAGAAAATTAACCATCTTCAAGTCATTATGCACAAAAAAATATGGGTAATTTAAATACATAAATTTCCCATTCAAAAAATAAAGCTTCTTATGACATCCCCAATTCTGAAAAAGAGATATTTTAAATAGCAGCAAAAAATTTAATAAATTCAACCATATCTAGGAAACTAGAGCTGATATACTCTATCCAATGCAATTTTCTGAATCAGCACCCCAGGAACAGGTAAAAAAAATAACCAAAAACTAAGGCACCAAGAATTTTTTTTTTGTTGGCCTGTGTTATTGTAATCTTCCATTTGTGGGTTGTTCCATTTAATTAAACAAGGCAACTTTATATCTTGTAAAATAGCACTGCTAGGCTATGTCACACTAAAGACACTACACTGGCTTCCAATGCACGTGCATATTTTATTTTTAAAGTTTGTTCATTGTTTTTTAAATCTCTTTGTGCACAATCTCCTAGATATGTTGTTCCAATTTTTTTTTTTTAAACAGCCATGACAGCAAGATTGGGCCCTCCCCAATGACAGCAAGATTTTGCACCCCCCCCCCCCCCCGGACAGCAAGATCAGCAACGGCAACTGCAAGCAGTGCTCAACCCAAAGCTTCCCTCTGACACGAACCACCCAGGCGAAAACATGAAGCTGCGTCAGAAGGGAAGCTTTGGGCTGAGCACTGCTTGCAGTTGCCATTGCTGAACTTGCATTTGATGCCAGGCGGGAAGGTCTGATCTTGTTGCCAGCTGGCTGTATGAGCATTCTTTGCTGCGCCACATCTATGGAAGCGGGAGCCTCTGCAGCAGGTGAGCGCTGTGGGAGGGGCAGATCCAGGCACTGGGATGCATGAAGATGGAGTTCCGGGGAGGGGGTGTTTGCTGCAGATGTTGGGCACAGTGGGGAAGGAGGAAGAGGAGGAGCTGGTGGCTTGAAGGGTACCACAAACTGCAGCCTCTCCGAGGAGTCTGTAGAGGGGGTGCAGGACCAGGACACAATGGGGAAGAAGGAGCTGGAGAGTAGTGCAGACTACAAGCACCCTGAGGAGCTGAGGGGGAGAAGTGGAGGAGCAGAGGTCGGAAACCCTTAGAGGAACAGGAGAAGGTGGTGGTGGGGAGGGTTTCAGGCCACAAACCCTCCAAAGAGGAGGAGGAGGGAGATTTTGAGGGGGAGGGGGGAGAAGGTTGAGTGCAGGCTGCAAGCACTCTGAGGAATAGCGCAGCTGGTTTTAAGAAAGGGTTGGACAAGTTCCTGGAGAAAAAGTCCATAGTCTCTTATTGAGAAAGACATAGGGGAAGCCACTGCTTGCCCTGGATCAGTAGCATGGAATGCTGGGGATTTTAGAATCTTGTTACTCTCTGGGATTCTGGAATGTTGCTATTCCTTGGGGTTTGGCCAGGCACTAGTGAGCTGGATTGGCCACCGTGAGAACGGGATACTGGGCTTGATGGACCATTGGTCTGACCCAGTAAGGCTGTCTTATGCCGGGGGGTCCCGATCTTGCTGTCGATGCCGGGGGGGAGAGCAGTCTTGCTGTCTATGCCGGGGGGGGGGAGGTGCCAATCTTGCTGTCTATGCTAGGGCCCGTTGTTGCCCTTTGGAAAAAAAAAATTCTGAAAGAATAAGGTGAGTAAGTGGTGACCCACGCGAAGGGAGGGAGATGGACCTGGGGTGGAGGCTCAAAGCGGGAGAGAGAAAGAGAGAGAAAGGGGAAGTTGGACAGATGATAGAAGTGGGGAGAAGGGAGAGAGAGAAGAGGGCAGACAGATGTCAGTTGAGAGGGGAGAGCAGATGCTGAATGGAAGTGGAGAAAGAGAACACATACTAGATGGAAGGAGGGGATACAGAAAAAGGGCATATGCTGGATGGGGGGAAGAAGAGATTTAGTGAGATAGTGGAGGGGTGAAGGAAAGGGGTGGCAATCTGTGGGTAGACACAGTGAAAAGAGGGAAACTGAGGACTGAATAGTAAGAGAGAATTTAATTTAGACAGCAGCAGAAAATAGAGGAGAGATTCCAGAGCATGGGGAGAAAGGGGAAGGATAGAAATATCAGATCTGAGTGAAGGAAATGATAAGAGAGAGGGGGAAGGAAGGAAAGATAGGAGAGAGATGCCAGGCCAAGGGGGCGGGGAGAGGGCAGGAGGAGAAATGGAAAGATGGAAGGGGGTTGGTTTCTGGAAGGAGCAGACAGTGGATGGAAGGAAGAAAATGACAAGATGAGGAAAGCAGAAACTGGGAGATAAAGGTTGTTAGGTGCCATCAACTTGTGCTCGTGGGGTTGGCAAACAGTTTCTGGAAGGGACAGACAGTGGATGGAAGGAAGAAAATGACAAGATGAGGAAAGCAGAAACTGAGAGACAAAAGTTGTTAGGTGCCATCAATTCGTGCTCGAGTCCTAGTCCAATATTAACATAGTAACATAGTAACATAGTAGATGACGGCAGATAAAGACCCGAATGGTCCATCCAGTCTGCCCAACCTGATTCAATTTAAAATTTTTTTTTTTTTTTTTTTTTCTTCTTAGCTATTTCTGGGCGAGAATCCAAAGCTTTACCCGGTACTGTGCTTGGGTTCCAACTGCCGAAATCTCTGTTAAGACTTACTCCAGCCCATCTACACCCTCCCAGCCATTGAAGCCCTCCCCTGCCCATCCTCCTCCAAACGGCCATACACAGACACAGACCGTACAAGTCTGCCCAGTAACTGGCCTAGTTCAATCTTTAATGTTATTTTCTGATTCTAAATCTTCTGTGTTCATCCCACGCTTCTTTGAACTCAGTCACAGTTTTACTCTCCACCACCTCTCTCGGGAGCGCATTCCAGGCATCCACCACCCTCTCCGTAAAGTAGAATTTCCTAACATTGCCCCTGAATCTACCACCCCTCAACCTCAAATTATGTCCTCTGGTTTTACCATTTTCCTTTCTCTGGAGAAGATTTTGTTCTACGTTAATACCCTTTAAGTATTTGAACGTCTGAATCATATCTCCCCTGTCTCTCCTTTCCTCTAGGGTATACATATTCAGGGCTTCCAGTCTCTCCTCATATGTCTTCTGGTGCAAGCCTCCTATCATTTTCGTCGCCCTCCTCTGGACCGCCTCAAGTCTTCTTACGTCTTTCGCCAAATACGGTCTCCAAAACTGAACACAATACTCCAAGTGGGGCCTCACCAATGACCTGTACAGGGGCATCAACACCTTCTTCCTTCTACTGACTACGCCTCTCTTTATACAGCCCAGAATCCTTCTGGCAGCAGCCACTGCTTTGTCACACTGTTTTTTCGCCTTTAGATCTTCGGACACTATCACCCCAAGGTCCCTCTCCCCGTCCGTGCATATCAGCTTCTCTCCTCCCAGCATATACGGTTCCTTCCTATTATTAATCCCCAAATGCATTACTCTGCATTTCTTTGCATTGAATTTTAGTTGCCAGGCATTAGACCATTCCTCTAACTTTTGCAGATCCTTTTTCATATTTTCCACTCCCTCTTCGGTGTCTACTCTGTTACAAATCTTGGTATCATCTGCAAAAAGGCACACTTTTCCTTCTAACCCTTCAGCAATGTCACTCACAAACATATTGAACAGGATTGGCCCCAGCACCGAACCTTGAGGGACTCCACTAGTCACCTTTCCTTCCTTCGAGCGACTTCCATTTACCACCACCCTCTGGTGTCTGTCCGACAGCCAGTTTCTGACCCAGTTCACCACTTTGGGTCCTAACTTCAGCCCTTCAAGTTTGTTCAACAGCCTCCTATGAGGAACTGTATCAAAGGCTTTGCTGAAATCCAAATAAATTACATCTAGCATATGTCCTCGATCCAGCTCTCTGGTCACCCAATCAAAAAATTCAATCAGGTTCGTTTGGCACGATTTACCTTTTGTAAAGCCATGTTGCCTCGGATCCTGTAACCCATTAGTTTCAAGGAAATACACTATCCTTTCTTTCAGCAACACTTCCATTATTTTTCCAACAACTGAAGTGAGGCTCACCGGCCTGTAGTTTCCTGCTTCATCCCTGTGACCACTTTTATGAATAGGGACCACATCCGCTCTCCTCCAATCCCCAGGAATCACTCCCGTCTCCAGAGATTTGTTGAACAAGTCTTTAATAGGACTCGCCAGAACCTCTCTGAGTTCCCTTAGTATCCTGGGATGGATCCCGTCTGGTCCCATCGCTTTGTCCACCTTCAGTTTTTCAAGTTGCTCATAAACACCCTCCTCCGTGAACGGCGCAGAATCTACTCCATTTTCTCGTGTAACTTTGCCGGACAATCTCGGTCCTTCTCCAGGATTTTCTTCTGTGAACACAGAACAGAAGTATTTGTTTAGCACATTTGCTTTCTCCTCATCACTCTCCACATATTTGTTCCCAGCATCTTTTAGCCTAGCAATTCCATTTTTTATCTTCCTCCTTTCACTAATATATCTGAAAAAATTTTTATCTCCCTTTTTTACATTTTTAGCCATTTGTTCTTCCGCCTGTGCCTTCGCCAAACGTATCTCTCTCTTGGCTTCTTTCAGTTTCACCCTGTAGTCCTTTCTGCTCTCCTCTTCTTGGGTTTTTTTATATTTCATGAACGCCAACTCTTTCGCCTTTATTTTCTCAGCCACTAGGTTGGAGAACCATATCGGCTTCCTTTTTCTTTTGTTTTTATTGATTTTCTTCACATAAAGGTCCGTAGCCATTTTTATCGCTCCTTTCAGCTTAGACCACTGTCTTTCCACTTCTCTTATGTCCTCCCATCCTAACAGCTCTTTCTTCAGGTACTTTCCCATTGCATTAAAGTCCGTACGTTTGAAATCTAGGACTTTAAGTATCGTGCGGCCGCTCTCCACTTTAGCCGTTATATCAAACCAAACCGTTTGATGATCGCTACTACCCAGGTGAGCACCCACTCGAACATTAGAGATACTCTCTCCATTTGTGAGGACCAGATCCAATATCGCTTTTTCCCTTGTGGGTTCCGTCACCATTTGTCTGAGCAGAGCCTCTTGAAAGGCATCCACAATCTCCCTACTTCTTTCCGATTCCGCAGACGGAACATTCCAGTCCGCATCCGGCAGGTTGAAATCTCCCAACAGCAGAACCTCCTCTTTCCTTCCAAACTTTTGGATATCCACAATCAGATCCTTATCAATTTGCTGCGATTGAGTCGGAGGTCTGTAGACTACACCCACGTAGATAACAGGATTTTCCCTACTTTAGTCACCCTGAGCCACAGGCACCAGAAATATAGACTTTATACCACCTAAAACACAGTATTTTAAACAAAACTGCAGGTTCTATCAGTGCTACCCTAAAACACAGGATTTATAACAGGATTTTCCCTACTTTAGTCACCCTGAGCCACAGGCACCAGAAATATAGACTTTATACCACCTAAAACACAGTATTTTAAACAAAACTGCAGGTTCTATCAGTGCTACCCTAAAACACAGGATTTATAACAGGATTTTCCCTACTTTAGTTACCCTGAGCCACAGGCACCAGAAATATAGGCTTTATACCACCTAAAACACAGTATTTTAAACAAAACTGCAGGAAGAGGAAATAAGATTTAACAGAGGAAAGAGAAGGATTTTTTTGTGCTTTTTTATATTTTTTTTAGTAAGAAACAGGGAGGAGAAGAGAAATTAAGCAGATATAACCTATTTGAAAATCAAGACGACAAAGGTAGAAAAAAAATTCTGTTTTTTAAATTTTTTTGCTATAGGATAAAGTAGTATTGTAGCTGTGTTAATAAATGTTTATAAATAGAAAATGGAAATATGGTGATCATTTTATTGGACTAATTTTAATACATTTTTGACTAACATTTAGGGCTCCTTTTACTAAGCTGCGATAGCATTTTTAGCGCACGCAGAATTACTGCATGCACTAAACATGCAATTCGTGGCTAGAACTAACCCCAGCTCAATGCTGGCATTAGTGTCTAGCGTGCGCGCTAAAACCACTATCGCAGCTTAGTAAAAGGAGCCCTTATAGACCAAATTCTCCTTCCTCAGGCAAGGACAGGATACTGTAACAGCAGTATACTTTACTGACCTATGAAAAGAGGGTTTAACCTCTGAAATCTAATTAAAAAATATATTAGTCCAATAAAATGATATCTTATTTTCTATTTTTTCTTTTATTTGTTAATTTGTAAAGTGATCTGTTATTTCTCTTTTTCAAATTTACATTTGCTATCTTTATGTTTTGTTCAGTATTGGGGGATATGCACCACTGTTTCTTCACCCCCTAAATGTACAGTTCCTTCAGTTTGTAACAAAAGCCAGCATGCTGAATGCGCTGCACTACTCCGATGGTCATAGAATTCCTATGATCGTCAGAACAGCGCAGAGAATTCAGCCCTCCAGCCAGTACTAAAAGCCTCTTTCGTGCTTTTATTAAAAAATAAAAAGGGGGGGAGGCGAAATTAGTTTGTGATTACTTATTCCATACTGGGTGAAGGTGGTTCTGTGTCCTGTGTGTATGAAAGACATGGTTTTCTGTTAGCATTGACCAGCCTTGTTTGGCGAAATGCATCAGACATGGTTCTTGGGATCACCTTGAATATACCTGATTTGAATCTCCTTATTGTCTGCCAATCTTCTTTTGTTCCACTTTGGATTCTTTGGTGGACCGCTTGCCTTGTTTTGTTGCAAATTAACATACATGGGAACGTACTAGAGGAGTTACAGATTTGTTTTTTTATACATATGGGTTAAAGTTGGACGACAGAGTGAGGCAGTTGAGAGGAGTTACAAACTTGGTTATTAATATAGACTTATGTTTTGGATAGTATTACTGCTTTACAATGCATTTGAAAACTTTTATATACATGTGGAAAGGGTTCAGAGTTAAAGTCCTGGGCAAATGGGTGGGAAGGGAAGGAAGGGGGAATTTGTTCAGAGATGTTTGGGGCTTTCATAGAACTAAAACTGTACCTAAACATCTCTGAACAAATCCCTCTTCCTTCCCTTCCCACCCATTTGCCCAGGAGTTAAACTCTGAACCCTTTCCATAAGTATACAAAAGTGTACTGCAACCTTGATTCATCATTAGGTGGAACTTCCATTTCATTTCACACTTCCCACTAAACAGAGGCATATACAGTACAATGCCGAGCGACACATAGGGCCTCTTCTATTAAACTGCGCTGTTTCTATCGCAGGGAGCTGCGCTGAATGGCCCGCGCTGCTACCGACGCTCTCCGTGCTAGAAACTGCTAGTGCAGTTTAATAGAAGAGGGGGAAAGTGTGCTGTATTCTTGTTGGAGGGAAACTTTTGCAAGGTGTATCCTGCTGCTATTCATCTCCTATGAACAGAAATGTATTTTTTTCTTGCATGAATATTTAATTAGTACATTTGAAGAAGTTATATCCTGTTTCCAGTGAGGTGATTCTAAATTTCCTACACCACATTCCAATGTATATACTTCCCCTCCATATCTGCGGTGGTGAGGGGCAAAGCCGGCCCGTGAATATTTAAAAAAACGTGAATAATATTCGGGCCGTTCTGCCTCTAACCCCCGCTTCCCCTTAACTATTTTAAGCCCTGTAAGCTCCCCTTAAGCCTTACCTGGTGGTCTAGCAGGTTTTTGGGGCAGGAGTGATCTCCCCTCGCGCCTGCCCCGTGCAGATCGCTTACAGGAAATATGACGGGAGCTCAAGGCAGCCATTTACTGTGAGCGATCTGCACGAGGCAAAAGCGTGGGAAGATCGCTCCTGCCCTGAAAACCCGCTAGACCACCAGGTAAGGCTTAAGGGGGGGGGCCTTACAGGGCTTAAAATAGCCCCAAAAATGAAAAAGCATTTTTTGTTTTAAAACCGTGAATAATTGAATCTGTAGATACGGAAACCACGAATATAGAGGGGGAAGTGTATAGCATTCAGTCACAGCCCTATTTCTCTTATTGGAATTGTCCTGGGATATAGAAAACTACCAGAGCACGCAAAACAAAGCTAGAAGGGAGAAGTAGACAGATTGTTTAAAGAGCTGGTGCACAGCAAATACAACAACAAAAGTGACCAATTGGTGTTCAGTCCATTACAAATAAAGAGACTGAACACCAATTGGTCACCTTTGTTGTATTTGCTGCTCACTGTTGTGAAGGCAGTTTCTCCTCTTTATATTAAAGAGATGGTGGCACCATACAAAATGACAGCAGATTGAAGAATGAAGCAGCTTTACTGTATTACAGCAGTCAAGACTAGGGTTACCATATGGCTCCAGAAAAAGGAGGATGGATTGAGCCATCCGGGTTTTACTTCTACTGAGAGCAATGGCAGTTAGGAGGACAGATAGAGACATCTGGCCTTTACTTCTATGGAAAGCAATGGAAGTAAAACCCGGATGTCTCAATCCGTCCTCCTTTTTCTGGAGCCATATGGTAACCCTAGTCAAGACGTGTCCAGTGATAATTTAGGCTTCTTTTGAACTTTCTTGTCCTAACACACTTTCAAATAAATTACAGAATAAAAGACCAAAAACTTGGAAATTGTTCTGTAGCCTGTCGTCAGCTCTGCCTTTCCCTAGACTCACACCTTTCCCTTTAGCCCAGCATCAGCTGTGGCCTGGGGTAACAAGCAAAATATATTGCAGCTCCCCCTTCATCATCCACCATTTCCAGTCCAGTGTGGTACCTCTCTATCCTACCCCTGACCAGCAAATGTAGCTTCCCTTTTCCCCCAACCAGCTCTTGCTCTCCTTCCCTCTTTCACCTCTACCAGCAACAGCTCTCCTTTCCACCTTCAACCAAGTATTAAGAAGAGAAATTGAACCCAGTGCCAGCAGAAATTGATGTGGAAACTATGGAAAGGCCTAAGAAGCAAAAGTGGAATGGTTTTGAAACCAACGGCGATGTACAGCTAAGTTGTCTTTTTCATACTTGCATAACTTATAATTAATGATTAAGTTGAAATACTTTCATATGATATGGAGTGACTTTAAGCCTGAAATATATATAACTGATTGAAGAATGAATTGAAAAAAGATGAGTTTTTTGTATAATATAACTCAAGAAAAATTACTTTGCACTACACTCACTCCATTGAGTTTTATGAACTTTGGAGATTATTAAAAGTGGAGGTTTTTTTCAAGCCTATGAAGCTAAACTGAGGTTTTTTTCCTCCACTTTTTTTTTTAAGCCACCTCTTTGCTTCTCCTCTACCAGAGACACCTGCACTCATCTCCCTATCTGGTGGCAGCATTAAGAAGTACATATCTCCAGTGTTGGCACATTTTCAAGAGATAAAAAAATAGTGTGAGTGAGTGTAAAGAGCCCCTTGTAATGTAAGATCCTAAGTTGTCACTTGTATAACTTGTGTAAAACTAGCCCTGACTTGATGGAGTAACACAGAACAGCACAATAGATGGAACAAGGGAAGGCAGAAAGAAAAAGGAGGCATAAAAAACACAGTCTTCAAAGTGTGCATCTGATAGGTCTGAGAAGGAGGTACAGAGTTTTGAAAAGGACAAACAGGTGAGCATGAAGGAGGATGAGCAGACTCCGACACAAAGTAGAGAGTAGGGGCTCGATTACAGCATGGTGTGTCATTTAGGATAAAAATAACTACATTTATAGCACTGGTCCTTAAGAATTTAAGCATGGTCTTTGGTAGATGCTCCCCAAGGGAAATCCCTGGCAGGGAAGCAACGCATTTGGAAACAAATGGCACTGGAGATCACCATATCGGAGTCACCCTCTGGACCAATAGGGCAAGTGAAACATCACTATCAGAACATTAGAGAGCTCTGCTAGGATCCATGCCCATCAGAAGATAGGATGTATCTATTCCTGTCCCATTAGTTTCAAGCTACTTATTAACTATGAATATTAACTATGAATCAGGAGTAAGTTGATGAGTTGCCTGATTTTACAAGAACACAAAGTAGTAACACACATTTGTAATGATGTTCATCAGTAGGAGGGAGGGCAGAGGGGAGCAGAGTGAGATACAAGGACAATTCAAGAAGAATCATATGACATGGTACCCCCTTGGCAGCGGAATAAAGAGGGTTGACTTCCATCTGAAGCTGCCACTTTCCCTTCAAGTTCAGCAGACTATGACTACATGAGGTTGGCACCTAAGGGGGAGGAAAGGGACTTGTATACCGCCTTTTTGTCGTTACACATTCAAAGCAGTTTACATACACAAAGGTATCAAAAAGTGTGTGAAAATATGCATCCTTGCCTTTTTCAAGCACTTATTTTGTAGCGAAGAGTATAATACGAGACAGTGCAAAAATGCAGTCATGAAGGAGTATAAAGCCAGTTCAGAGACTGTAGTAGATTGTGTGGCAAGAGCACAGTGGGAAAGCAGTCCAGAGAATAGCAGGAACTCAACAGGATCAGTAGAGGGCCTAGCTCGGGCAAAGAAATTAGGTAAGGTCTAAGTATTTATAAATACCTAAATAAGAAATGATCTCAAGGAAGATAGCTCCCAAAAGGAATTAGAAAGCATAGAGCAAGTGGGAGTGATTAAACCATCAGAAAAAAACATACTAACACTCGCTAGTAGGAAGCAGAGACATAGCCAGCAGTCCATTTTGGATTGAGGGGGCCATGCATTTTCTCTATGCTCCTCTCCCCCCCCCCCCCCCCCCCCATTAGAAATCGTACCATTGGCTGGTAGGGATGCCCAAGTCCTGTCAGCTGGAGATCCTCTACCCGAACCACCTCCCCTCCCCCATGCTCCCTCAGCAGCAAGGAAGTCAGCAGCATATTTTCCAGACACCAACACTCCCAGCATACAGTATGCTCAGTTCATACATGAACTGAACATGCATGAGGAGTGCCAGCATCAGTGACTGGGAAGCCTGCCACCAACTTCTCTGTTGAGGGAAAGGGGAAGTCTGGGCAGCAGCTCTTTTCAGCTAGCAGGATTTGGGCAACCCTACCAGCCATTCAACTGGTACTGCAGTTCTGGAGAGAATCTGAACCCAAAGTGAGGGGTCCAGGCCCCCTTCCCCCATATTTACACCACTGGCAAGAAAGTGAAGTTCACTCCTTCACAAAGTCTTAGAAACAGAATTACTTACAGGCACTGTTCCTTCTAATCTGAGCTGAAGTCTTCCAACAGCATTGCTGCCAGTGGATGATGGTGCTTCAATATTGTGTTTTCAGCCGCTAGAGACAGGTAGGTTCATTGGAGTCCTGCAGAGCTTGCCTGTCTCTCACTATTAAAAATGTGATAGTGAAACAGCAGCTCCCACTGACAGGATTGTAGGTGGAGGAAACGTGTTCCACTTAGAGCAGTGATTCTCAAAGTGTGTGCTACAGCACAGTGGTGCGCTCTGAAGACATTCCAGAATTTTACTTTATTTTTTAAAATTCCCTTCCTAAGTATACACTAGAATAGATAGCATGTACATCACATACTCAAGAATCTGCCAATGTTATGAGTGTCTGTGCATAAGGATACAACCACTCAGACAAGCATCATTCTTTGAAGTGATTGGTACTTGAAACTAACCCCCTCTTCTACAAAACCGCGCTAGCAGTTTTTAGTGCAGAGAGCCGCGCTGAATGGCCTGCGCTACTCCCCATGCTCATTGAGTTCCTATGAGCGTCGGGAGTAGTGCGGGCCATTTAGCGTGGCTCTCTGCGCTAAAAACTGCTAGTGCGGTTTCACTGAAGAGAGGGTAAGGGCAAGTAATTTTATTTTTATTTTCTATGCAGTAGTTATCCTAACGTGAGCAACAAAGCAATCAAGACTTTATTACTGTTTGGATCTTTTTATCTTTACAAACTTGGATTTTCAGCTCTGACAGAAATTAAATTAAAAAAAGAGAACTGCAGATAGTGGATGATGAAATGCGTATTTCCTTGTTGACTATCGAGCCACGTTTTGAACTAATTTGCACTCAAAAACAAGCACATCCATCAACATTGATTAGCAATTCTATTTTATCTACTTTACTTTCACTTTTATTATAATTACCCATACATAGCTTAAAGAACATTAAATAAATAGCTCAAATGTAAGTTTTTGTTGGTTTTGCAATTTTAGAAATTCAATTATAATGTTAATTTGCCATGAAAAACATTTACTCCATTTAGTGTGCCAGAGCTAAAAAGGTTTGAGAGACACTGGCTTAGAGGGTACAGTGCTCACAGGCTGATCATGGAACCTCACAATAATTGGAAATTAACCCTACTGTATTAGTCTTTTCTGGTCTGATTAAAAAGAACTTCAAGTGCACCTTGATTTGCCTATTCCCATTACATCTTATGAACTCCAGAAGGATGTTCTTATGGGTTCAATAAAAAATGTTCAAAAGACCTAACTATAAATTTGAGACTGAGATTATTATATATTTAAATTCACTGACTTGCCCATGAGTCCTCTAATGTTATCTTATATGCATAAATGTCCCTACAAGCTGACCACTAAAGATTAAAAGCTAAGTACTTTTAAAAATTGTTGCTAAAATGTTTAAAAATATTTAAAATATTTTAAAAATTTATATAAGTGTGACCCAGTGAAGATATGGTGCGTGATACAGTGAAAAATTTTGAGTATTGCAGTGGTACCTCTGAGGGTCGGTGAATACAAAGAAAGATTGAGATAAGTGTGAGTCTATTAAAAGGGATGTAGAGGAGACATCCTTTTCTTATAGGCCCCAACATGGTTATAGAGACTGTAGAAGTTACAGCCCTAATAGGTGTGAAGCTTTAGCAGGCATCTACTCTAAGGTGCCTACCAGCAAGTAGGTGTGGTTAGGAGCAGATTTTGAGTGTGGTTTGACTTAGGCGCTGGCATGTGCCTAACTTGGATGCACTCATTTAAGCCAAGAAAACCCTGGCCTAAATGGCAGTGAGCCTAAGCTTTCAACACCTACTGGTGCCAAAACGTGTTTAGGCGCTGCTCATTGCGATTCTATAAATGGCACTGAGCGGATGATTGACAATTTCACTCAACAGCACCAAACAGTTACGCACCGTTTATAGAAACAGGGCCTTAAAGCCCATAGGCATAAAATGAGCTTTAGAATTTAGAGCATGCTAATTCCCTCAATGCATGTAAAACGTGTTAAGGCCATACACTGCTCGATGAATTTTCCCCAAAAGGAGCTACTTAAAGAAAGGTATCAAAAAAGTGTGTGAAAATACGCATCCTTGCAAAGCATTTGTTGGACAAGAAAGCTGCTTATATGTACCTGAAGTTACACTTGTGGTTTTGCTATATCCAGTAGCGTACTAAAGGGGGGGGGGGCGGTCTGCCCCGGGTGCCAGCCCTGAGGGGGGTGCTCCCGGCCTTGCTGTTCAGTCCCCCCCACCCCCGAAGGACCGCTCGCCCCCTGGCCTCCCTGCACCACCTATGAAGCAGCCCGCAGCGGGATCGCGATGTCGGCGATCCCTGAGCTGCTTCGGCGCTGCTTCCTGCGCCGTGGTCCCGCCCCTCCCCTCCTCTGATGTCAGAGAAGGGGCGGGACCACGGCGGAGGAAGCAGCTCCGAAGCAGCGAAGGGATCGCTGACATTGCGATCCCGCTGCGGGCTGATTCAGGTGGTACAGGGAGGCCAGGGGGGGCGAGCAGTCCTTCAGGGTGGGGCGGGCAGGCAGGCCTTCAAGGGGGAGGGAGGGGTGACAGGCAGGTCTTCAAAGGGGAGACAAGCTTTCAAGGGGGGGTCAGGCAGGCAGGCAGGCTTTCAAGGGAGGGGCAGGCTTTCAAGGGAGGGACAGGCCTTCAAGGGGGGGACAGGCAGGCCTTCAAGGGGGGGCAGGCCTTCAAGGGGGGGATAGGCCTTCAAGGGGATCAGGCAGGCAGGCAGGCCTTCAGGGTGGGGACAGGCAGGCAGGCAGGACTTCAAGGGGGGTGAAGGCCTTCAGAGGGGGGGTGCAGGCCTTCGGGGGGAGTTCAGGCCATCGGGGGGGGGAATGCAGGCCTTCAGGGGTGGGATGCAGACCTTTAAGGGGGGGACAGGCCTTCAGGGAGGGGGGCCCTGGTGTAGAAATACACGGAGGGAATGAGGGGGTTCAAAGAAACGCGCATATGCCGGACTTTAGGTGGGAAGAAATAATGGGTCTGAAAATAGAGAAGAGGGAGAGATGATGGACCATAGTTTTTAGAGAGGGAAGGAACAGAAAGGGAGAGAAGTTGGACACAAGGAATAGTGTGGAGGGGGATAGAGATACTGGATAGGAGGGTAGTTGGGAAAAGAAAGGGAGAGATGGTGGACCCTGGGGTGGTGGGGAAGGAGGGAGAGATGCTGGATGAAAGGGTAGTTAAGAAAAGATAGATCTGTGGAGGGAGACAAAAAAAGGATAGATGCCAGACCTCCTGGGGAGGGAAGGGAAACGGGGAGGACAGAGATGGCAGATGGATGGTTAGCATGCAGAAAGAAGGAAGAAGGAGAACCTGGCAAGCAAGTTATCAGAAGACAACCAGAGCCTTGGACCAACAAGATTTGAAAAATAACCAGACAACAAAAGGTAGAAAAACTAATTTTATTTTCTGTTTTGTGATTACAATATGTCAGATTTGAAATGTGTATCCTGCCAGAGATGGTGTTAGACCGTAAACGTGAGCTAGGATTTAACAGAGAGAGGAAAAGTCCTTTTTGTTTCTTTATTTTATTTACACCACAGCGCCAGTGTGGTTAGGAGAAGCCAAAGGGGGGTGAAAAAGCTATAAAATAGACCCACCAGGATGTTTAAAAAAAAAACAAACAAACACCCAATTGGGCAGGAAAGTTGAATCGAAAAACCAATTCAATAGGCTGAATCGAATCGAAAATTTTTTTTTTCTTGAATTGGGCAGCACTAGTTTGCACTACTGTCTTACACTTTAGGACCTGGGATTGGAGAGAGATGGCATCCTCAGTACTTTATAATGCAAGTGAAACGAGGATTTGGTCAGATTTTTGAAGCGTCTGCAGAAGAAAAATATTATATAGGCCGGTGACATGAGACAGCAGCAAACGGGAACTTTTCTTCCTTCTATTTTTGTGAATGGCAAGGCTGAGGATGTCAGAGAGTTCAATTAAAATATGTGCTTTATAAGAAAATATAATAATGTGTTTTATAAAGTTTATAAGCATTGCTGGCCTACCCATTGAGGTGTTCCTAATGGTGGTGGTGGTTGCGGCAGCGTGTCAATGTGTTGAGAGGAAGAGATGGTCTGGGAAATTCTGCTGAGCAAACTCTGGGCCCATTTACACCCCCCAGCTAGTCCACTCCACTCTACTGGTTCACACACTGAGTGGGTCTTTGGGTGTTGTGCCTGGGAAGTTGTTTTGGGATCTCTTCTAGTGGTTTGTCAGTATCTCCTTGTGGTCCAAGGAAGGAAACTTTGTTAACCTTAGCATTGACCTTCAGAATATGTTTGTAACAGCGCTGCTTGTGTGGTATTAGACTATGTAGTGATCGAAAGAAAAAAAACAGATCTTTGCACATTTTTGCACTATATGGTGGGTGTATGAGGAGATTCACATTTCCTGCACAGCTAAGTCCTTGTGAAGTTACCTTGTTCTTTCTGTATTTGACATCTAGCAAGGTCTCTGTTTGGAAGGAAAGAACTAAGCTTAAAAATGAAGTGGCCAGAAGTTATGGTAAAAGCAGATAGCATTGCTGATTTTAAGAAAGATTTGGACAAATTCCTGGAGGAAAAGTCCATAGTCTGTTATTAAGACATGGGGGAAGTGTCTGCTTGCCCTGGATCGGTGGCATGGAATGCTGCTACTCTTTGGGTTTTGACCAGGTACTAATGACCTGGATTGGTTACCATGAGAATGGGCTACTGGGCATGATGGACCATTGGTCTGACCCAGTTAGGCTATTCTTATGTTATGTTCTCATCTGTAGGGGCCTTTGTTTTCACTTCTTATTTTAATGTATTTTTTTTCTGGGAACTTATCAGTGTTTTTTAGAATGGGAACAAAAATGGAAGAGAATTAATGTGTGAGGAATGGGGGGGGGGGTTACTAATTTTTTCAGCTAAATAATTAAATCCACTTCAACCAGACATAGGAGAACTCACGCACCATTCACACACCCTCCAACCAAAATCGTCAAAAGAAAAAAAACTGTTCGACAACCTCCTAACATTCGACCCCCAACTCTACAACCTATTGACCTCGACCACAGACTACAAAACCTTCAAAAATAAATAAAAACCCTTCTATTCAAAAAACACATAAAACCAAACTAACACAATCAGAACTGTCCCAAGCATCACCTGCAACTACTCCATATGTACTTCTGATATCATGACAATTCAGACATAATTTATGTTATGTTATGGTATGTTTGGAATAATGGTTACATATATGAGGTTCAATAAAATAAAATTTCCACTGCCTGTTTCTATTGTGACTATTTATTCAGTTTCATGGTTATTACAAAAAATATTTTTTTACATGGGGGGGGTGTCAAAAAATGATGGGCCCCGGGTGCCACATACCCTAGGTACGCCACTGGCTATATCCCATATTTATATGTATGTCCAAATATGCATTGTGGTGCAACATTTGTCAGAAAGCTGCTGGGGTTCTGGAGCTAGTTTTGCAACAGACCAGCAACACAGAAGATGGAAGAAGCCAGCCCAAAAGAGTTATCATGCTGACTCATATAATTTTCTTGTTTGCATGAACTGCTGACAAGTTTATATAACCTTCAGATTTTTGTCCCATACACTTGCAAACTTTAACCTCAAATACTCGGTGTTCTTTTGGTTAAAAATTTACAAATCAATCAGCAAAGGTAGTTTATGTTCAGCATATAATCATTTTTTCTCTTCCAGAATTACAGATTTGCGTTTGTGCTTATTTGCTTACAAAATCATTATATTATACAGTATTAATATGAAAATGAATTTGCCCTTTACACATTCTCCTTACATTTTATTCTAAATGTAGAGCCACAAAAGGTTGTAGAGGCTCAGCATTAAAGATAGTTTTCACAGCAACTTGTGAACTATTGTCTAGGAAAAGTAAACTTGGGTTCCAGTAGGTTATATCATTGTAGTTCTTTTTTAGCTCAGCAAAATCAGTTAGGCAATAGTGTAGCCTTTAGAGTCTCTATTAGGGTTTAATGGTTTGCGGAAGTTTCGCCCCCAACATTTCGCCCCCAGCAATTCGCCCCTCACATTTCGCCCCCCACATTTCGCCCCCAGGTATGTTTCGCCCCCGGAAGTTTCGCCCCCACACATTTCGCCCCCCGGATGTTTCGCCCCCACACATTTCGCCCCCGCACATTTCGCCCCTGAGCGTTTTTCCCCTAGTACTCCATTTGTCAGGAGATCAGTTGTCTAAGCCGGGGGAAAACAGAGAAGCGCTGACATCACTCCTGGGTCCCGCTGGAGCGCCGGGGGAAAGCAGAGAAGCGCTGACATCACTCCTGGGTCCCGCTGGAGCGCCGGGGGAAAGCAGAGAAGCGCTGAAATCACTCCTGGGTCCCGCTGGAGCGCGCTGATAAGTGTCAGACTATTCCTCTCGCAGGCGATTTCTTTGCCGACACGACGGCAGGCTACAAATTCAAAGTAAATGGTGTTTTATAACCTGGCTGGGAAATGCGACAAAGTCGGCTTTATTTGCAGTAGTATTTAAAATAATTTTGGGTCACACTACATACATACATACATACTAGGGGAAAAACGCTCAGGGGCGAAATGTGCGGGGGCGAAATGTATGTATAGTCGCCAGTGCTAAATTCGGCCAATCTGGTGCCAATGACTTTGCAAAATTCTACAGAGCTTAACCGCCAGCGCTTCTATAAATATAACGTGTTCTTGCCTCTTGGTCATTTAGTCCTTTCGATTTCCGAATTGGCGCTTGATTAACTGATCTGTGTAGTGATTTGTTTATTTATGGATTCAGTTCTTTCAAAGCGTGGCAAGAAGAAGCTAGTTTACGAAAATCATATTTATGTATTCTCTAAACGAACAGCAGATGACAGCCATGCTATTTGGGTATGCGAAAAGCGGTCAACGTGTAAAGGACGCGTTTGGACTGAAGGAATTGATGGCGAAGTTGTGAAAATCGTAAATATACATAATCATGCAGCACAGGCAGCAAGGCCTGAAGTAGTTCGATTAATCAATGAAGTTACTGCCAGGGCAAGGTCGACACAGGAGACGCCACAGCAGATTCTCAGTGAGGTCATTTCAGGCAGCCATGCAAACGTTGGAGCGCTTCTGCCTAGAAAAGATTCGCTAAAGAGATCAATTCAATCGTCAAGACAAGTCGAGGGTATGCCGCGGCTGCCTCAAACCATTGATCAACTCGTCATCCCGCCAGAATTTCAGGAGATCATTATCAATGGCGTCCAACAGCAATTTCTTTTGTGGGACTCGGGTAAACTTTTCTCTTCAAGCTATTAGCATTATGTACTCGTACATGTAGGCGTTATTTGCTCGCATTTTATATCACTTTGTGGCACATAAAATGGCCAAAAATTTCTTAATTTATTAGAATTGGTCAAACAAGTATGTCTGAGTCTTCTAAGCCGTTTTAAGCGTTTTCTTGAATTATTGTTACTATATAATCTTCCACATTTAATTTTACTAAATTACTTCGTACAATTTTTGGTAGAATTTTAGTAGAATTTGTCAAACATTCCATTAACGTAATAGCTCAAAAAAATGAAAAAAAAATATTTTTTTTGTCTTTCGGAATTTTTTGATGCCAGCGAATAGAGCTCGTCGAAAAATGGTGTTTTTTCTGCACCCCTGACTATTTCTGACCCTTTTTTGGACTTTGAAAAGCCCATGTATGGACAGGACAATATGTCCCGTCCCAACTGAGGGGTTTCCTCCATCCACCGCCTAAATTTATGCCTAAATTATTTTTATTTTTATTCAGGGACTGGAACCAGCCGAATATTGATATTTGGAACGAGGGATAATCTCCACTCGTTGGCACAGAGCAGTGAATGGTTCGCTGATGGCACGTTTTCTACTGCACCAGCTTTGTTCGAGCAGCTTTATACGATTCATGCAGTTCACGGTGGTGTCATCATTCCAGCATTGTACGCGCTGTTGCCGAACAAGACCCGAACAACCTATCGACAGATGCTGCAGCAGCTTAAGAATATGCAGCCAGGTCTCCAACCGCAGCAGTTGATGACCGATTTTGAACAAGCTGCAATTCAAGCGTTTGAAATCGAGTTTCCTAACATCGAGAAAACAGGCTGCTTCTTCCACTTGTCGCAGTCAATATGGCGAAGAGTTCAGAATGAAGGATTGAAAGTGCGCTACCAAAATGACCACGAATTTGCCCAGTGGATCCGCATGATACCAGCTCTTGCTTTTCTGCCTCCGGCCATTGTTGTGCAATCATTTGAAGAGCTGCTGGACGATCCCAAATTTCCAGAAGAAGCAGTACCCATTGCCAACTATTTCGAGGACACCTACATTGGTCGAATGAACCGAAGAGGACGCCAGAATCCATTGTTTCCAGTTCTGTTTTGGAATGTTCATCAACGAACGTTGAAAGGCCAACATCGGACGAACAATGACGTCGAGGGCTGGCATCGCAGCTTTCAAGAAACCTGCGGCTCACTTTTCCCCAATATATACCGCTTCATCAACTGCTTGAAAAGACAGCAAGGCCTTCACAATTTTGAAATCACGCAGATTATAGCCGGCAATCCTGTCAATGCGCGAAACAAGAAATACGCAGCGATTTCTGCAAGGATTCGGCGTATTGTGGAGGACTTGGGCAATCGAAATTTGATCGACTATCTCAGAGGAATAGCATACAATTTTGAATTTTGATTGACGTTCGTGCTTCTGACTTTTAGGTTCACTTTATCACTGTATTTCATTTTACTTGTTATTTGACTGTGTTGTGTTTGGACTGTTATTTCATTTGACATGTTAGTTTTTGTTCACTTTATCACTTCATTTTACTTGTTATTTGACTGTGTTGTGTTTGGACTGTTATTTCATTTGACAGGTTAGTTTTTGTTCACTTTATCACTGTATTTCATTTTACTTGTTATTTGACTGTGTTGTGTTTGGACTGTTATTTCATTTGACAGGTTAGTTTTTGTTTTGCACAGTAAAAAATAAAAAATTAAATGATAAACATCACAGAAATCAATGACTTCGCTCTGGGGATAAAGGAGACATCTCCACCAAATTTTCGATTTTTGAAACAAATCACCATTTTAACATGATAAAATAAAGCAAAAAAAGTAAATTATGTATTTTGGTCCTCTCAAATTCTGAAAAATCCGGTTTGGTCCCAGCGGACCAGTGACTTCTCAGACAAAAATCAGGTAAAAAATACCTACTTAATCATTTTAACTTTTTTTATTTTATTTTTTCATCATTTTAATCCGGGGGCAAAATGTGTGGGTGCCAATGCTAATAGCATGAAGAGAAAAGTTTACCCGAGTCCCACAAAAGAAATTGCTGTTGCGCTCCAACGTTTGCATGGCTGCCTGAAATGACCCCACTGAGAATCTATGGCAACATGGACCCACTGGAAGAACTTGAGCACAGTGAAAATAATGCTTGAGGAGAGTGGAAGAGGCCTAATAAAAGTGGTAGCACTTCCTGTATCATTGTCAAGATTGAGGCAGGAGTTTTAAGTTGAAAGCCGGCGCTGCAGTTCCTCTCTCGATCCTGGTGCAGTTCGAGAGAGGAGCCGGTACCATGCAGTGGGAGTCGGGTGAGAGCAGCGATCTGCAGTTGGATTTTTTATGTTTTTGTTTTAAGTTGAAAGCCGGCGCTGCAGTTCCTTTCTCGATCCTGGTGCAGTTACCATTGCTTCCCTTCCCATCCGATCGTACCATTCGCTCCCCCCACCCTCCTTCCACACGGTCGCACTGCGGCCCTCTCGGAGTCAACGGAAGAGAGGTAAATAAGAGGCGCTTGAGACAAACCTTGAAGATGGGGGTCATAATCCAACGCTCAGGGGCGAAATGTGCGGGGGCGAAATGTGTGGGGGCAAAACATCCGGGGGGCGAAATGTGTGGGGGCGAAACTTCCGGGGGCGAAACATACCTGGGGGCGAAATGTGGGGGGCGAAATGTGAGGGGCGAATTGCTGGGGGCGAAATGTGGGGGGCGAACCTTCCGGATCCCGGGTTTAATACAAAACAGTGTTTTAGCCTAGATTAGTGTTTTAGGTTGCATTTCAGAGTATAATATCAGATTAGGGCACAAATAACTGTTGAGGAAAGGCTCTGGTGTTAATGTAATACCTTCTCGCCTACCCCAAGACAGAGCTTTTTGATTTATAGGCTCTTCAGCCAACTAGGAACAAGGCCTTACTTTGGTAGGATTTTTCTGCCCTTTTTTTATTCTTTCCAGGTGTAAGTACTTCTGCACCATACTATGGCTGGGAAACATCGTATCATCAAAGATGCTGCTCAGGTAACAACTTCTGTCTCTGTGCAGACATAAAATGTTACCCAGGCAGAGGGAGTGGTTCTATGTGCAAGCTGTCTTCAGCTTAAATCTCTCATGAAGAAAATAAAGGAACTGAGATAGAAAGTGGAAAGACTGAGAAGCATCTGTGAGAACGAGAAGTACATCGATGAAATAGTTCATGAGGCGTCAAAGATTTCTAGCAGTGGGGAAGAAGAGACTATGCTGAGGGAAGACAACTGGATTCAGATTACAGAACATTGCAAGATTGGTACTGTGACACCCCCTGCCCTTGAACTGAAGAACCGGTATGCTGTCCTGGAAGTGGAGGAAATGAGAGCATCCCTAGGAGAAGACGGACTAAAGCTTGAAATCCCAAAAATTACTAAATCTGTGACCACTAGGAGGTGTAAGGTAGTGGTAGTTGGTGATTTCCTTCTGAGGGGTACAGAAGCATCCATCAGCAGACTATTATCTGATGCTGTTCATCCACATTGGCATTAACGATACTGCCAGGTACCCCTGCGAACGTATCAAAAATGACTTTGTGGCTCTGGGAGAGAAGGTGAAGTAGTCAGGTGCACAGGTGGTATTCTTGTCCATCCTCCCTGTTGAGGGTAAAGGCCAGGGTAGAGAAGCTCGCATCCTGGAGATGAATGCATGGCTGCTTAGATGGTGTCGTCAAGAGCGTTTTGGCTTCCTGAACCATGGGATGATTTTCTAAGAGCTGCTGAACAGGTATGATGTGCATCTATCAAAGAAGGGATAAAGTGTCTTTGGCAGCAGGCTGGCTAATCTACTGAAAAGGGCTTTAAACTAGAAGTGATGGGGCAGGGTGATAAAAGCCCCCAGGTGAGTATATGCCCTCAGGTGAGTAAATCACTGAATAGCTACACGGATGGAAAAAAGGGGCAATGTCTGGAAAGCAGCATATACTAATGCTCAAAGTATGGGAAACAAGATTCTGGATCTAGAAGCTGTGATGGAAGAAGATGAGTTGGATAGTGTGCGTCAATCTGTTGCATGCACTAAAAACGCTAGCGCACCTTAGTAAAAGGAGCCCTATATCTTTCTTGAGATAAGGAAACCAGAATTGAGCGCAATGCTCCAGGTGAGGTCGCACCATGGAGCGATACAGGGCATTATGGCATTCTTAGTCTTGTTAACCATCCCTTTTTAATAATTCCCAGCATCCTGTTTGCTTTTTTGGCCGCCGCCATGCATTGAGCGGAAGGTTTCATTGTATTGTCTACGATGACACCAAGATCCTTTTCTTGGGCGCTAACCCCCAAGTTGGACCTTAGCATCCGGTAACTGTGATTCAGGTTATTCTTCCCAATGTGCATCACTTTGCATTTGTCCATATTAAATTTCATCTGTCATTTGGACGCCCAGTCTTCCAATTTCCTAAGGTCCACCTGCAATTTTTCACGTTCCGCATGCGTTTCAACACCTTTGAACAGTTTAGTGTCATCTGCAAATTTAATCACTTCACTCGTCGTTCCAATTTCTAGATAATTTATAAATAAGTTAAATAGCACCGGTCCCTGTACAGACCCCAGCAGCACTCCACTGTTTACTCTCCTCCATTGAGAAAAATGACCATTTAACCCTACCCTCTGTTTTCTATCCAATAACCAATTCCTAATCCACAACTGAACTTTGCCACCTATCCCATGACACTTCAATTTTCTCAGGAGCCTCTCGTTAGGAACTTTATCAAAAGCTTTCTGAAAATCTAGATACACTATATCAACCGGCTCACCTTTATCCACATGTTTATTCACACTTTCAAAGAAGTCAAACAAATCTGTGAGGCAAGATCTCTCTCGGCTGAACCCATGCTGACTCTATTATAAAATCATACTTGTCTACATGTTCCACAATTTTATTTTTTATAATTGTTTCTAGCATTTTGCCCGGCACTAAAGTGAGGCTTACCGGTCTGTAATTTCCCAGATCTCCCCTGGAGCCCTTTTTAAAAATTGGCGTTAACATTGACCACCCTCCGATTTTAGCAACAGGTTACAGATCACTAACAGCGGGTCAGCAATTTCATGTTTGAATTCTTTTAGTACCCTGGGATGTATACCATCCAGTCCTGGCGATTTATCACTTTTTAACTTGTCGATTTGGCTCAGTACATCTTCCAGATTTACCGAGATTTCTTTCAGTTCCTCCACATCATCACCCTTGAAAACCATTTCCGGTTCAGGTATATCTCTTATATCTTCTTCCATAAAGACCAAAGCAAAGAATTAATTCAGTTTTTCCACTATGGCCTTATCCACCCTGAGCACCCCTTTCACTCCTTGATCATCCAACAGTCCCACAGATTCCCTCACAGGTTTTCTATTTCTGATATACCTAAAAAAATTGCTATGAGTTTTGCCTCTTTTGCAAGTTTCTCTTCATATTTATTCTTAGCTGTCTTTATCAATGCTTCGCATCTAACTTGCCAGTGCTTGTGTTTCTTCTTATTTTCTGCATTCGGATCCTTTTTCCATTCTTTAAAGAATGTTTTTTTTTTTACTCTAATAGCCTCTTTTACTTCACCTTTTAACCACGCCGGCTCTCGTTTCCTCTTTTTTCCACCTTTGCTGATTGTGGAATACATCTAGTTTGGGTTTCCACGACGGTATTTTTAAATAACAATCATGCCTTGTTCACAGTCCTAACCTTTGCAACCGATCCTTTTAGCTTCTTTTTAACCATTTTCCTCATTTTATCATAGTCGCCCTTTCATAAATTAAACGCTCCTACAGAAAATTTCTTTTACGATGTTGCTCCCGGTATCAGTTCAAATTTGATCATGTTAAGATCACTGTTTCCCAGTGGACCTAACACAGTTAATTCCTGTATTATGTCTTGCATTCCACTAAGAACCAAATCTAAAATAGCACCCCCTCTTGTCAGTTCCTGGACCAGTTGCTCCAACAAGCAGTCATTTATGACATCTAGGAATTTTACCTCCCTATCACTCTCCGATGTAACATTTAACCAGCGCCATTTTTTCCTGAAACCGGGTGTGGATTAACCCAAGTTGGCTGCAGCATGTGAGAGTGCTGTAGCTTGGTCGCTTATCCCCTGACGCAGCCTTGACTGGCGAAACAGGGATTCCCTGTCGGGGTACTGGTGTTTGAACTAAGCAGTAGCTGTGTGACTGGATAAAGAATACAGTTTTTCTGCTTAGTTTCTACAAGTACTTGGCGGCAAGTCATTTTTTCTGTCACAGCCCCTCAAACATGGAATTCCCTCCCTATTTATTTAAGGAAAGAACAGAACTTGGATAAATTTAAGAGCAAATTAAAAAGCTTTCTTTTTAAGGATGCATTCAATAATTAGAAAGCCTGACTAGGAGCCTCATTCCAATTCCATTCTATAACTTCCCTGAAGTACATTGCTCTCTCCCTTCCTATTGTTTTTTCCCCATAATTGTCTTATTTACTATCAACAATTTGTATTTCTTTTTCCATTCTTTCCTCTTGTTTTAATATGTTTGTAAGATTAGTCTTTATTATGTTTTGCAAGGTTTAGTTTTGTTTGTTTTGTTGTCCCCTAAAATTTTGTAATTTTATTGCTTAGAATTTTGAATAAGCGATCAATCAAGTTTATAATAAAACTTGAAACTTATTACACTATAGTGTCTGTTTTTCTTGGAATTGATGCTGACTGATCCTGTGGATATAATATATGTGGACAATATGACAAGTTGGCAGAATATACTATTGTGGAGTGTTTTTTGAGCCCATGAAGCATTAACTGAGGCTTTTTTCTCCACATATATTTATGCTGTGTTCAGCTGAGTGCAATAGACCATGACTTGCTTGTATCCTGTATTGTGCACAGTGGTCAGTGGAGTGATCACCAACATTCTATCAAGCATTATTTTTTTTTCCTTTGGTAATTGAAATCACCCATCATTATAGCGTTGCCCATTTCTCCAGCTTTCCTAATCTCTGAAAACATTTCTTCATCTGTCTGCTCATTTTGTCCCGGGAGATGGTAGTATAACCCAACCTTTATATTCCTTCCCTTCACACATGGAATTTTTATCCATAAGGATTCCACACTGCTGTCTATGTCATGCAGAATGTTTATTTTATTTGATTCAATTCTCTCTTTAACATATAGCGCAACCCCCCCCCCCCCCATCCAATTTCATCTACTCTATCCTTGCAATATAATTTGTATCCAGGTAACACAGTGTCCCATTGATTGTCCTCCTTCCACCAGGTCTCCGAGATGCCTATTATATCTATATCATCATTTAGTGCTATATACTCTAACTCTCCTATTTTATTTTTTAAGTTTCTAGCATTTGCATACTGACACTTCAAATTTGTGTTTTTTTTCCTTGCAACTACAGTCTGCTGAGAAGACAGAGAAAATTTGAGACTTTTACTCTGCCTTCTTCTTAAACCCTCCTAGCTTTCTTTCACCATTATTGTAATCTCTCTATCAGGACTCCCTAAATATCCTGTTTCAATAGTATCCTCTAAGGATACCTCACACCGAACCATCCGCCTCCGGGTGACTGTCAGCTTTTCCCCACATCTCAGTTTAAAAGCTGCTCTATCTCCTTTTTATACGTTAGTGCAAGCAGCCTGGTTCCATCCTGGTTAAGGTGGAGTCTGTCCTTTCGGAACAAGCTCCCCCTTTCCCAGAAGGTTGCCCAGTTCCTAACAAATCTAAATCCCTCATCCCTGCACCATCGTCTCAACCATGCATTGAGACTTTGGAGCTCTATCTGCCTCTTGGGTCCTGCGTGTGGAACTGGTAGCATTTCTGAAAATACAACCTTGGAGGATCTGGATTTCAGCTTTCTACCTAACAGCCTAAATTTGGCTTCCAGAACCTCCCTCCTACATTTTCCGGTCATTGGTTCCTACATGTACCAGGACAGCTGTCTCCTCCCCAGCACTATCTAAAATCCTATCTATGTGACGCGTGAGGTTTGCCACCTTTGCACCAGGCAGGCAAGTGACCAGGTGATCCTCATGCCCACCAGCCACCCAGCTATCTACATGCCTAATAATCGAATCACCAACTACAACCGCTGTCCTAACTTTTCCCTCCTGGACAGAAGCCCCTGGAAACACATCCTCTTCTTCTAGGAGACCTCTTTCCTCCAAGGTAGCACAAGGGCTACCAGACTGGAGGTGGGACTTCTCTACAACATCGCTGTAAATCTCCTCTATGTACTTCTCTGTCTCCCTCAGCTCCTCCAAGTCTGCTACTCTTACCTCAAGGGAACGTACTCGTTCTCTGAGAGCTAGGAGATATTTGCAGTGAGCACACACACATAACTTCTCGCCAACCAGGAGAAAGTCATACATGTGACACTCAATGCAAAAGACTGGATAGCAACCCTCTTGCTGCTGGATTACTGTCTGCATCTTGTTATTGGGCTAATTAATTAACCTTTTTAAGCTACTAGGAATATATTAGACTAGTATAGAGAGTGTTAGGATTGTATTAAAAGTTTGTTCTTTTGAGATCTAAACTGTCTTTAGAAGGGAACCTACAATTGAGCTTTACTTCCCAAACCTATCAAAGCTGAGAGCAAAATAATATATACGTACCCAAAGATAGGTCTTCTACTTTTCTCCTCTCAGAAGGAGAATGTCCTCTTCCCTCATTCTATAACAGACTCTATGGGCTACACCACTGCCTGACTGATTTTGCTGAGCTAAAAAGAGAACTACAAAAATATAACCCACCAAAACCCAAATTTACCTTTCCCAAGTTTGAATACCACCAGACAAAATGTTCCAATGGATGTATTTTTTATTTTCTCAGCAGAGCAGATCCCCTTAGTATCTCTTCATGTGTGGGGAAAAGGGTGAGTTTCCAGATCTGGTGAGAGGGCTTGAGGGTTAGGTGTTTCAGGTTGTGCAAATTGTTCTTGTTAAGATCAGCTGGAGAAATGTGAAGGGTAATTTAGAAGTAGTATAAGAGTAATTTGAGCCTAGGGGTGGGTGGGCAGATAGTAATTCACAGGTTGCTGTGAAAACTATCTTTAATGCAGATCCTCTACAACCTCCCTCTTAGAACCAGGCTTACTGAGGGTTAGGTACTAAGCCAGCATTCCTCCCCTCAAGGGTCAGCTGTGGAATCTGATCTCTTAAAAAAGTCCTCAGAGTTCAGATGTGGCTATCCATTCCATTAACTATAGGTAGCAAAATCCACTCAATAGGAGAAGTGCACTAAACAGGAAAAGGCCTCAGAGATGGAACCTACGCACAGTCATAGACTGGGGAATTCAGCGTAGTTTGTTAGCTCCTGGCTCCAATCATTGGCCAAAAAACCTGTATTTTATTTCCTAACTTTTAAATTTATTACTCATTTAAAACATTTTTTTGAATTTTTAGTTTTTTAGGTTTTTTAAACAAAAACCTTAAAACCTTGTCTATATTTTACCACCACTAAAAGTGTTAAACATACTATTTCAATGCACTCATCCATGAAACTGAGAACAAGTGTTACTTATCTGAAGCTAATAGAAGCTTAAGAACATGCCAGAGCAACAATGACTCAAAAGAGTGCCTCAAGAAGGTGCCAACGCGGCCAGCGTTTCGCGGGTTTATTTTTCATCCGCTGCGTCAGGGCCAGTGTCATGGCATGATAGATTTCTCTGCCTGGTCTGGTAGCCAGGAGGTAGATTGGGGCTTCTTAATTTCTTGAGCTGGCAATCTGTGACTTGCAACCAGCTGGGTTGGGAGCCGATGTGTACTCTGAGGCTGGTACTCCCACTGCTTCTGGAGCTGGCTCCCCTGCTTTGAGAAAACTATTCCCTTTTCTCTCACTGCAAGAAGCTGATTAGTCCTCCCTGCAGGTGTGATGGAGTAACCTGCTCTCACAGAGCTCCTCATCTGGCCTAAACCAATTTTGTTCAGCTTGTTCTCAGTTTCATGGATGAGTGCATTGAAATAGTATGTTTAACACTTTTAGTGGTGGTAAAATATAGACAAGGTTTTAAGGTTATTGTTTAAAAAAACTTAAAAAAACTAAAAATTCAAAAAAATGTTTTAAATGAGCAATAAATTAAAAAGTTAGGAAATAAAATACAGGTTTTTTGGCCAATGATTGGAGCCAGGAGCTAACAAACTATGCTGAATTCCCCAGTCTATGACTGTGCGTAGGCTCCATCTCTGAGGCCTTTTTTGTTTAGTGCACTTCTCCTATTGAGTGGATTTTGCTACCTATGTTGATATTGTATTTCATACCACTCGGGATATATATATATATCCATTCCATCACAAATAAAATGCATCATATACCAAAATAATACACGGAAACTCAGCAGTTCCACTCATCCAACTCTTCTCAAAGGCATGGTCTACCTCCCACAAAACCCTTAACAGGATCCTACTAAACCTTCCTTCAACAAAGAATCTCCAATACAAATGAATTTTTCACTCCATGCTTACCAACCTGATTCAATTTAAATTTTTTAATTTTTTTCTTCTTAGTTATTTCTGGGCAAGAATCCAAAGCTCTACCCAGTACTGTGCTTGGGTTCCTACTGCCGAAATCTCCGTTAAAACCTACTCCAGCCCATCTACACTCTCCCAGCCATTGAAGCCCTCCCCAGCCCATCCTCCACCAAACGGCCATATACAGACACAGACCGTGCAAGTCTGCCCAGTACTGGCCTTAGTTCAATTTTTAATATTATTTTCTGATTCTAGATCTTCTGTGTTCATCCCACGCTTCTTTGAACTCAGTCACAGTTTTACTCTCCACCACCTCTCTCGGGAGCACATTCCAGGCATCCACCACCCTCTCCGTAAAGTACAATTTCCTAACATTGCCTTTGAATCTACCACCCCTCAACCTCAAATTATGTCCTCTGGTTTTACCATTTTCCTTTCTCTGGAAAAGATTATGTTCTACGTTAACACCCTTCAAGTATTTGAACGTCTGAATCATATCTCCCCTGTCTCTCCTTTCCTCTAGGGTATACATATTCAGAGCTTCCAGTCTCTCCTCATACGTCTTCTGGCGCAAGCCTCCTATCATTTTCGTTGCCCTCCTCTGGACTGCTTCAAGTCTTCTTACGTCCTTCGCCAGATACGGTCTCCAAAACTGAACACAATACTCCAAGTGGGGCCTTACCAATGACCTGTACAGGGGCATCAACACCTTCTTCCTTCTACTGGCTACGCCTCTCTTTATACAGCCCAGCATCCTTCTGGCAGCAGCCACTGCCTTGTCACACTGTTTTTTCACCTTTAGATCTTCAGCAGTTTTAAGTCCTAGGCTTGCTACAGTTCTTTTGCTAGGAAGGTCAAAAGTCGCCCATGTTTTCAATTTCCCCAAGCTCAAAATTATATAACTTTCTCTATTTTATAATAAATTTATGAAATTAAGATACTTTTTCTTAGGGTTACCAGAAGTCCGGGAAAACCTAGACATGTCCTCCTTTTAGAGGACTGTCCAGATGCTCGGAGGGATTTCCAGAATCTGGCAGTTTGTCCTAGTTTTGAAAGGCCCAGAGCTCGGAACCACGTCTGGTGATTAATGTGGAAATGAATTTGCCCTTTACACATTCTCCTTACATTTATTTTAAATGAAGAGCCAACAGTGACCTGATGCACAGATGTTAACCTGATGACATCATACATATGCATACATGCGAATAACATCAGCATGGCAATGTCTGCACATGCGTGGTGGTCCTTCAGATGTGGCTCAAAACTCAGGGAAGGCGACATGAGGTTTGTGTGGGGGTGAGGCCAGGTGTTCTCTTTTATTAAAGAGGAAATCTGGTAACCCTACTTTTTTCTTCAATGTCCTGAGGCAGTTCCTCAGAAATTTTGTCATAAAGGAAGACCATACCTGTTTATAAAGTGGTTCCACCATCTTGCTGGCGAATGAATTTGTCTATACCTTTTGCATTATATTTGTCCTGTTTTTCAATTTGAAAGGTATATAAGTGAATGTTCAGTAATAATCTATTTACTTATTCAAACAGAAATTTATCCCCTGTGTACAAGTAATCATAGCTGGAATAGACACAACACTAATGGAAGACTAAACTGAATATCATCCATGTAAACATGATCGGAAACTCCAAATGACTTTAGTAAATAAGATAATGTACCAGGTACAAATTGAAAAGAACTACAGTCAAACCTCGGTTTGCGAATGTTTTGCAAAATGAGCAAAACAAGCAAATTGTGCATCGCAAACCGAGCATTGATTCGATTTGCAAGCCCCTACCCCCGAGAACCGGCATCGCCCGCCGGTCCACCCAAACTCAAACCCTTACCCCGAGAGCCAGAAGGCCTTGAGCATGCACAGATGCTCAAGGCCCAGCCCAGCGGCAAGAAGCATGATCTTCAGGCACCGGCACATCCTGTGGGTTGGTGCTGCATGCCGGTGCCAAATCAGGGTAAGGGTTTGGGCGGGTGATGCCGGTTCTCGGGGGGGGGGGGGGGCATGCCGGTTCTCTGGGGGTTTGCAGGTGGGGGAGCAATGCTGGTTCTCGGGGGTGGGGTGGAAGCACGCTAGTGGCCTCGGGATTGGGGGGGGTCTTTTTGGGATGTGGTGGGGTGGAAGCGAGCTGTGCCAGTGGCCTCGTGGGGGGGGGGGGAACCAATCAAACGAGTTTCCCTTACTTTCTATGGGGAAACTCGCTTTGATATATGAGCACTTTGATTTACGAGCATGCTTCTGGAATGAATTATGCTCACAAACCAAGGTTCCACTGTATTGACAAAGAGGTTTCATACAATTTAAAACCTATACATACTTCTTTGTCTTCTTCCAGTAATGAAGGACTCAAACCATTGCAGCACTGTCTCCGCAAGACCAAATGCCCAATTGCCAATAGGTGATCAATCAAAATCTTACAGAAACATAACAACAGATGTAGGCCGAATGGTCCATTCAGTCTGTCCATCCACAGCATCCACTATCTCTTCTTCCTAAGAAATCCCACTTGCCTGTCCTACACTTTTTTGAATTCAGATAGTCTGTCTCCACCACCTCTACTTGGAGGCTGTTCCATGCATCCACCTTTTCTGTAAAAAATGTATTTCCTTAGATTACTCCTAAGTCCATTACCTCTTAACTTCATCTTATGCCCTCTCATTTCCTTCTTGAAATAGGCTCACCATTTTCTTATTTGAACTTGCCTATAATACGTTGCACTAGAGAGGATTTTTTTTGGAGGGGAAGGGTTATATACAGTAAACTGCCTTGGAACACTAGTTCCCACTTTTCTCCCTTTATGTCCCTGAACCAATAACTCTCCTACTTTTATCGGTGTTCTACTTCATGCTTTTATATTTACAGTATTTTACTTTATAAACTACTTTATCCTATAATTTAACTAAAGTGGTATATCATAAATCAATAAATATAAACAAACTTCCTGTACATTAATGCCACAGAGATATTTAAATGTCTATCATATCCCATCCCGCCTTTCTTCCAGTGTATGCATATTGAGGTCTACAAGTCTGTTCCCATATGCTTTATGATATAGACCACTGAACAATTTTGTAGCCACCCTCTGGACTGACTCATTCTGTTTATATCATTTTGAAGGAGTCATCTCCAGAATTGTACATATACTTCTCCCTCTGAATCTGCGGTTTCAGTATCCGCGGATTCGGTTATTCGTGATTTTTTTTTTAGAAATAATTTCCTTTTTTGGGCTATTTTTTTAGACCCTTTGAGCCTCCCCGGAACCTTACCTGGTGGTCTAGTGGTGAATCGGGGCAGGAGCGATGTTCCTATACTCAAGCCCCGTGCACAGCCATCACCAAAATGGCTGTCGTGAGTTCCCGTTGTAGTCTCGAGACTACAATGGGAACTCACGGCAGCCATTTTGGTGACAGCTCTGCACGGGGCAGGAGCATAGAACATCGCTCCTGTCTCGCTTCACTGGTAGACCACCAGGTAAGGTTCTGGGGACGCAGAAGGGAGGCGGGGCAGGGTCAGAGCAGTCTGAAAAGTTATTTGTGGTTTTTCATACATCACAGTCTGGCTCTGGACCTAACCCCCGTGTATACGGAGGGAGAAGTGTATATTCTAAATGAGTCTCGCCAGTGTCTTATAGAAGGGCATCATTACCTCCTTTTTTCTATTGGCCATTCCTCTCCCTGTGTATCCGAGCATTCTTCTGGCTTTGACCATCGCCCTTTCTACTTGTTTGGTCATCTTAAGATCATTCCCATGTCCCACTCACCCCTGATGCCAGAGTCAGAATTTCAGAATGTGAGATACTGCCATCTACAGGGCAATGTGTGAACTTTAAATATAGAAACAAATATAAATCGTAGTTAAAGGCAAAAGTAGCTTGATTTAACATTCAACTATAAAGAATATTGATAGCTGATAGATGAGAGATAAGTAGCTTTAAACTTACATATAAAAGAGGAAGTAATACCAAAGTGTTTGTGCTGTTAATTCTTGGTTAAGAACTGACCATGTGATCATGTGCTGTGAAAATATGTTAGCTAATGTGATGTCAGAGAAAGTATATCTGTGATTGTCTGTAAACTGCACCCCGGAGAAAAAGACAGTAGGTCTGAGGACATATTTCTTTCCCCAGATAGAAATGCTGTCCTTATTAATTACCATCTTTAATTAATAAACCTGAATATTTGATTATTGTACAGCCTTTGTGTCTGACTTATTTGAAATTACAGACTGGGTTTTGAAAAGCCGTCCGGGGAAATCCAAACATCTGGTAACCCTACCTATTGCTAATTTTAGATGTCTCTGCTCATCACAAAAGAATAAAAAAAAAAACCTCATCCCATATTCTTGTGTGCCTGTGGTGCTTTATACAAACCATAATAGAAATAAATACAAGATAAACAATGGACTGAAAGATGGCAGCAGATCAAAGCAACGTATTAGGAAAGAACACATCTCTTGAATGAGCAAGCTACACTTAAGTATTTTCAAATGAATCCTATAGAAATGTATGTCACATGTCATCCAGTTCATTGCAAATAATCATTAAATATATACATACTTCTCTTCTCATAGAGAATAGAACTTGTGCTTCTGAGTAACGATGTAGACTTGCTGTTCCCAGGCAGTGTTATACACTTTTGAGTTTTGGGACTGTAGATGAAGGACCTGCAGGAGTCAGAAAAAGTTAGTTGTAATCATTTTGCTCATCAGCTTTTGTCTGGTTATTTTTCTCTACCTTATCTTCTGAATGGCGGGCATAGCAAGGGAATCACGAAGGGTAGGTTGTAGGACACGTTAAATGGGATACAGAAAAATCCTATTGTACAGAGCAGTGAAATGTATGTTAGTAACTTCTAGGTGCAGAGAGCATATAATCCTCTCATTCTGTATACTGTTCCAACCCAAGGTTTTGGGTAATGCATCTGATTCTCAACTGGATTATACTAGCAGTATATTGTATGCAACATACAGTGATCTCGTGTTATAACATGAGTTTAGATTTTTGTCTGTTCCAGGATGTGAAACATTTCTATATACAACATTCTTCAAAGTTATCATATCCTGGCACATCTATATTTCTAGTCTCAAACTTCATTATTTTCAGTACGCTTTTTTTTAATAGGAAGAAAAGGTACTGGTCCTCATGCAAGGCAACCTTAGAGGCAGGATGGCTATCCATGCTGAACCCCTACAGTAGCCACGCCCTCTCGCTCCTTTCCTTCCATCCCCTGAGTCCATCTCGCCTTCTGCCCTCCCCTAATCTGACATCTACACACATACTCACTCTCTCTCCTCCTTCTCCCCTACCCCAGGACACAGTCTGGCATCTCCCCCTTCTGTCCTCAACCCCCTTCCCCATGTCTAACCTGTCTTCTGGCTTCCAAAAGTCCAGCGACAGTGATTCCCAAATGCTACCCTGAGCTGGCCCTACTCCCTCTACCTTGGCCCACCTCCCTGACATACTTCCTGTTTCCTCTGAAGTGAACCATGGTATAGAGGCTGGGCTGACAGTATTTAAGAATCACTGCTGACTCGGAGAAGGGGGTTGAGGAAGGGGGAATGCCAGACTGTGGCCACTGGGGAGGGGGAAGGAGCGAGTAAAAAAAGGTGTCAGTATGCTGTACTAGGCCATTAATATTTAAACTGCTCAGGTTTCAACAAGCCATTGAAATCCTTAATGCGGCCAAGCAATTGAAAAATATAAAGTGGCAACAGTCAAAGCTTTTATTTTTTTTCTGATTTTGCAAAGTTAACATCAAATAAAAGAAAACTATTCCTGGGTCTGAGAGAGCAGCTGAGACAACTAGGGGCCAAATACGGTTTACTGTATCCTGCAGTTATGAGAGTAACTCATAACAATAAAACCATACATTATAATGAGCCGGGAGCTTTGCAGGAATATATTAATCAACATTCAGGATCAATGAATTAATTGGAATTGAGATAAAGACAAGTCTGGTTTTTTTATCAACATTCCACAGAGTTGTGAATGAATTGCTTCATTGGTTTCCTAGAAATTGACATCCTCTGTTGGATATTCCTTTAAGTTATTGGATATTCTGCAGGTTAATATAAATCTTCCAGGAAGGAGTGGTGTAAACAAATGTAAAACTGTTTTTGTAAAAGTTTTTTTTAGTTAAGCTGTTAACTGCAGCACAGGATTTCTTTCTAAACAGAAGGGTGCTAAGACCGTGAAGACAATTTTCATTAATTAGCTCTCTAGTTGCGATGTAAAGTTGTCATAGGGGTTTCATCTGAATTATCAGAAATCTGTAGCCCTTCCTTTCAATTAGTTCTTAAAGGAACATTGGAAAGGAAATTTCCCATTAACTTGGGCAAGTGAAGCAGTTACTTATTTAGGGATCATTATTCCACAAGATATTACCCGTTTAAATGATCTTAATATTCAACCGTTATTGAATAAGACCAAATCAACCTTATTAATATGGAGACATTTTCATATTTCTTTACTGGGACATATTGCTGTTTGTAATATGATAATTCCTCAATGGTTATATGTATCTAAAGTAGTAGAATGTCAATTAAATAAATTGATATGTGGGTTCCTTTGGATGGGAAAAGGATCATGTATTTCATTAAATCAGGTGACTTTGCCAATAACAAAGGGAGGATTGGGTTTATTACAGTTGAGGCAATTTGTCGAGGCTTGTCATATGCATCACATACATGATTGATTTCTTGCAACATCTTATTTTTCCTGGACTTCAGTAGAGTTAAAATTATGGAGGCCTTATCACTTTAGTTATCTTTTACATGCTTCTAAGATGAAGCCTGCTGTTCTGAAAAATCCTTTTTATTTTTTAATTGTTCCTTTGAGATATGTAATCGATTGAAGTTTGATTTTTAAAACTACACCACTTTTACCTATTTATGGAAATGGCTCTTTTTTACCTGGTATAACATCTGCAGGTTTTCAATCTAATAAACAAGGAAATATTTTATATTTTTACCAGATATTAACTAATGAGGGTAATTTACAAACATTATCACAATTACGTACTGTTTATAACTGGTCTAAATTGGATATATATTCTTACATGCAATTGAGTATTTTGTGAATTCCTTACCTTCATTGTCACCTTATTTAGATACATTAACACCACACATTCGCAGTTGCATATTATTTAATATGTAATTACAGTTCTAAAATGGGGAAAAAGGGGTAGGGAATTGGGTATATTTGCTTTTAGTGATAATGTTTATTATATATTAACCCTGTAAATTTTGTTTTTCTTCTTGTATTTGAAATGATTTTTTTTTTTTACTATTTTGTTTGTATTTGAAATTTAATAAATGTGATTTACATTATTATTAGGAAACTGCTAAAATTAGAATTTTCCAATTTGGAACAAAATATTTTGACTTTAGAGTCACAATTGGCCTCGAATTGGGAACAAGATACTTTGAAAGACCTGATGAAAGCTAAATATAAATATAATGAGATTTCCTCACAATTGGCCAGGAAAGATTTGTTTTCTCAGCAGGCTCTGTATTATGGAAACTCGAATAAAGTGGGAAGATTATTGGCTAACTATCTTAAGTCTAAAAAAAGAAAAGTAAAGATTGCGGCCATTAAAGATGAGAAAGGTAAAATTCATACCCACATTGGAGATGTTTTAAAACAATTTTTGGATTATTATAAAGCTTTATATTATTCTGAGCTTTATTCAAATAAAGAAATTGAAGGAAGAGAATTTTTAAACTTAATTCATGGGCCAAAAATTCCCGAGCATATAAAAGAAAATCTTGAAGCGCCTATATCACTTAAGGAACTCCAAGCAGCATTGAGGTATCTCAGAGTTGGATCCGCTCTGGGTAGTGATGGATTCACAGTAGAGTTTCTCAAATCTTTTCAAAACATACTATTACCTCATCTTTTAAATTTATATCAATCACAACTGTATAGCAAGTACTATGGCGGAATCGTTAATCACTGTTTTGCCGAAGCCAAATAGAGATCCCATGTTAGTTTCAAACTACAGGCCTATTCCTTTAAGTAATGTGGATGGAAAACTCCTGGCTAAGTTATTGGCTCTATGATTAACCAAGCCTCTCCCTTATATGATCGGCATGCACCAAACGGGTTTCGTTGCTCAAAGACATTCTTCAAATAATACCAGATTGGCATTTCATATGCTCAATTTAGCAAAAACAATGGATAATCCGGCCTTTTCTGTTTCTTTGGATGCAGAGAAGGCCTTTGATCGTGTAGAATGGACTTTCATGTATCAAGCAATGGATTGATTTGGAAAAGGATCTGGATTTATTCAAATGATTCAAACTTTGTATAGCTCCCCTTCTGCCAGATTATATATTAATAATACATTCTTAGAGCGTTTTTCTTTACAGAGGGGAGTTAGACAAGGATGTCCCTTATCTCCTTTGCTTGTTGATATTGTTTTGGAACCCTTGTTGCTGGCCATTCAGCAGGCAAGGGAGATACGGGGAATTCCATATGCAGGTCGGGATTATAAGGTTTCAACCTATGCAGATGATATTTTGTTTCATTTGAAGAATCCTACCATCCCACATTTACTGGAATTGATTGATCGATTTGGCAAATTTTCGGGTTACAAAATAAATTGGAGCAAATCAGAGGTTCTTCCGTTAAATGTGCATTGTATAAATGGCTTATTTGTTCCATTCCCATTCCTTTGGAAGGAAGAGGGTATAAAATATTTGGGTATCATGATTCAAAGAGCATTGGAAGACACAATGACAGTAAATGAAAAATCCTTATTATTGAAAGTCAAAGAAATGTGTGAGCATTGGAACTCATTACATCTTTCTTGGCGGGGGAAGAGTCCGAACCATTAAAATGATGATTTTGCATGTAGTTTGCTACCAAATGAGTATGTTACCAGTTTATTTCCAAGGGTCCTTTTATAAAAAATTGAATGAGATCCTTACAAAATGTATTTGGCTGGGTAAAACTGCTAGAATAGCTTCAGTATCTTTACAAAAATCACAATCTGCAAGGGGGGGGTAAATTTTCCAAATTTTAATAGATATCATCAAGCCTTCATTTTGCGTCAGGGTATGTATTGGATCCTTCCTGAACTCATGGAGAACCTGCCGAATTGGCTGATCTTAGAGAGTCATCTTATGTCCCCATTACATTTGAGTCACATTTTGAGTATCAAGCTGCCCAGAATATATAAGGACAATAGTGTTCGTTTTTCCTCCTGGAACACATTAAAATTAATTAATAATTTAACATCTATTCCAATACAACAATCCACGTGTCAATCCTTCTGGTTGAACTCCAAGATTCCAATTGGCGAGTTTAAGATCCTCTGGAAACATTGGCTGCAGGCAGGTATACGTACTTTAGATGATGTGATCTTAAATGGGAAAATGCTAAATTTATTACAACTGCAACAATCATTCGGCATCTCAAAGTTTCAAGCTTTTAAATGGTTGCAGTTGAAACAGGCCATTCAGAAAGGGTTCCCTGACTGGCAAAATTTAAAAAATCAGTATAGCTTGCTGGGCCTATGTTTCCAGACAGATTTCCAAGGGCATCAGGCCGCCAAGTGGTACAAATTAATATCTGAGTATTTAAATAAAAAACCAAAAACAAGATTAAAAGACATTTGGAGCATTGAGATAAAGCAGCAGATTTCGAAATAAGGCTACAAGTCAGGCTTTCTAATTATCAAGTGCGTCCTTAAAAAGAAAGCTTTTTAATTTATTCTTAAATCTGTCCAAGTTACGTTCTTCCCTTAAAAAGATGGGGAGTGAGTTCCGTGTTTGAGGGGCTGTGATGGAAAAAATGAATTGGCGCCATGTGTTAATAATTTTAAGTGAAGGAATTATTAGTAAATATTGCTCATTTGATCTCAATAATCTATTTGAAGTGTAAGGAATCAGTAATTTATAAATAAAAGCAGGAGTTTTGTAAAGTAACGATTTGAGTGTAAGCAGACTTAGTTTATATATTATATGGTGAGCTACCGGGAGCCAATGCGCTTTCTTAAGGAGAGGTGTCACGTGATCGAATTTCCTCGCTTTCAATATAAGTTTAATAGAAGCATTTTGAATAATCTGTAAATGTTTGATTTCATTTTGGGCTATTCCCTTGAATAGAGCATTGCAATAATCAATTTTAGAAATTACTAAGGAATGGATTAAAATGTTAAGTGACTTTGGACATAGAAATTGCGAAACTGAACTGATTTGACGAAGTCTGAAAAAAGTTGATTTAACAATGCTACTAATGTGGTTGTGATTGGTTAGTTTATAATCAAAGATAACCCCTAGGATCTTAATGCTCCTTATTGACTGTAGAGTGGTACCCTTGATAGTGATGGGAAAAATGAGCTTAGAACCGTCTTTCCAGGGAACTAGCATAACATTTGATTTGTTAAGTGCTAATCTGTTAGCGTCAAGCCACTGGTGTATCTGTTCGAGTTTCTTATTGATTGCTATTGTTTCAAGAGGATTATTGGTATTTAGCGGATGTAAAAGCTGAATGTCATCTGCATAAGCAAATACGTTAAAGCCAATGGATTGGCAGAGAATCATCAAGGGTGCAAGAAAAATATTGAGCAAACGTGGTGAAAGAATGGACCCTTGGGGAATACCATGTGTTACTGAAAAACTTTCGGAAGTTGAATTGTTAAAAGACACAATAGAAGAGCGGTTTGCAAAGTAAGATATAAACCAAGAGAGGGCCTGATCCGTGATGCCAATAGATTGGAGTCTGTCTATAAGAAGATTGTGGTCAATTGTATCAAAAGCAGATGAAAGATCAATAGAAATCAGAAGAACAGATTGATGGTGATCCAGGAAGTAAAGCATGGAGGTAGACATACCAATCAGCGAGTGTACTGTAGAGGATGCTGTCTAAAGCCTGTTTGATTCGGATGTAAAATATTAGGTTTTTTTCTATGAATTCTGATATTTGATTGAATACCACCTTCTCAGACAGCTTTGCTAGGAAGGGAATATTTGCAATTGGTCTGTAATTTGATTTATCCTTGGGACTAGTTTTTTGATCCTTGATAATAGGGCGAATAACTCTTTCCTTCCAGGCCTTTGGCATAGTTCTTTGCTGAAGGCTTTCATTAATTAGGGCAAGGATGAAAGGACCGAAAATAGCAAAATAACGTTTAAGAATGAAGGGGGGGGGATTGATTCTGCTTGGGAATCCTTAATATTAATGGTCTTAATGAGGGATTCAATCTCCATAAGATTTGGTAGGTTGAACTGTGAGCATTTTGAGGATAGTGACCCTAGCTCAATTTGGTCTTGGTCTAGTATTGAATGCTGATTCAAGATAAGATTTTTCTTGATATTATTCACTTTGTCTATAAAATAAGTTGCAAGTTCCTGGGCAGTAGGCAAGTTATTGGTTATTTGGTTTTGCCTCTTGGTTGTAGACGTAACTGATTTTAATATGGAATAATGTGCAGAGGAGTTTTTGGCTTTCAAAATTTGGCCTGAGTAATATTTCATTTTTGCCTGATTTATTTTTGATTTATACAATCTTGAGTGCTTTTGAATTTTTCAGTATTGGTCTGGGTTTTCAATATTGGTCTGGGTTTTCTCCACCTACGTTCTAATGACCGAAGCTGTTTTTTGTATCCCCTTCCCCAGGTACAGGATTTCTCCTACTATCTCTCCTGCCATCCTGCACCCTGCCCACCTACTTTGGAGCAGTATCTGTCCCTCTTGTACCCTTCCCCTAGTGGTCTTGCATTTCTTCTCCCTCTCTCCTTTAGTCCATGCACCTCTCCTTTGCTTTCCTCCCCCTCTTTTTGGTTTGGTCTCTCTCTACCCTTCTCCCCGGATCTGGCATCTCTCCTCCCCTCTCTTACTCCTTCCTCCTCCTCCCTCTGCACAGGCCTGCCTCCCCACCGCGAAGGAACTCTTCTTCCTCTTCCCTCTGCACAGGCCTGCTTCCCTGCCATGAAGGCCTGCTCTCTGCCGCGAAGACCTGCTCCCCCCACAAAGGCCTGCCTCCCTACCATAAAAGCATTCTTCAGCCTGCTCCCTGCCGCGAAGAACTGCTCCCCCCGCAAAGGCCTGCCCCCCTGCCGTGAAGGCACTCTTTGGCCTGCTACCTGCTGCAAACGCCTGCTCCCCCCGCAAGCCTGTATCTTTCCCCAGCTTCCCTGCTCTTACCTTTAGGCTAATACGGCAGCCTGCAGGATTGCTAGTGCTATAGCGATCCCTGCAGCTGCCCGTCATCCTCAGCAGCATGTTCTCTCTGCCGCGATCCTGTCCCTGACATCAGAGCAGGGGCAGGACGTAGCATAGAGAATGTGCTGCTGAGGACGACGGGCAACTGCAGGGATCGCTATAACACTAGCGATCCTGCAGGCTGCCATATTAGCCTAAAGGTAAGAGCGGGGAAGCTGCCGTATTAGCCTTAAGGAGGTAAGAGCAGGGAAGCTGGGGGAGGCCTTTCTGACTGACCCTCCCCCCTCAAGCAGGAGCGGCAGAGGACGGCCAACAAGAGGCAGCGCTGCAGATCCTGCTTTAGGAAGGCATGGGGGAAGGATTGGTCATTGAATCGGGAGGCCAATTTTTTAAAAAATTGAATCGATTCGAATCGATTCACCCGAATCGTGAATTGGGCAGCACTAGTTCCTTGTCTCCTGCCTCCTCGGGTTACTCTCTTCTAGTTCGAGATGAGTCTCACTGGTATCAGGGCCTTCGGGGTGCTGGGCGGATCACTAAATAAATGTCTTCCCGCTCTAGCCTTGCTGACCAATCAGCAAGCAAGACTCTCAGCTGTGTACATGCTGAGCAGTGAGCTCAGCACGTAAACAGCTGAGAGCCTTGCTTGCTGTTCCTACCCCGCCACATCGCCGGACCAATCAGCAAGACTTTCAGCTGTGTGAGTGCTGAGCTCACTGCTCAGCATGGCTGTTTTCACCATGGCACCGGACTGGTCTCTCACCTGCGTCAGAATGTAGGTAGGCCTCAGTAAGTCGACCCCTGCTTCCAAAGCCTTCCATCCCTGTGGGAGTCCTGTGGGCCAGAGGGGGGTTCCCGTGGGAGTTCTGTGGGTCAGGGGGGATCTCTGCGGGATTCCCGTGATCCCCGTTCCCATGCAGACTTCTAGTACTCACTGCTTAGCGTAGAATGAGATGAGGGTTGAGCAGGTTAAAGGCCAGCTGCATTTGTACAGCTACGCAGAAGCACTTAATGGGTACCGCATAAGACAGGCTAGGTACATTCCCAGTAGTTACTGCACAACCCTTGCACTTACCGCATATTGATTTTTGCTACTAAAGCATGGTAAGTTCAAAAGCATACTATACTTTAGCAAGGGACCCTTAAGGAGGAAGCTAACAATGTGGGCTACTGTTAAAGACATGTTATTTTACTGTTAACTCAGGTTATTAGTAACTGGGTCTCATTGCATAAAATGAGATCTGTGCTAAAACAGCACAAGTTACTGGTAAAATAAGACCTCTTCTAAGTAGCCCACATTGATAATTTCTCCCCTTGGTGTGAAGAGTTTCAGGGTCTAGTAACCAGAGCTGATATTGTGATGTCATAATGCCTCATTCCACTAATGTCTAGCAGCCAACCTTATCATTGATGTCACAATGGCATCATTGTCCTATATTTGATTCACTTATATTACATACATCGGTGATTTTGATTTCTAGAGACATTTCTTTTTTTTTTTTAATTAAGGGGGGATGTTAAGGTGGATGCCGTGTATTTATATTTTAGGAAAGCCTTCAACAGCATTCCACTTCCGGCATTAGCCATGCCGACAATGGTGTTAGGCATCATAAAGCGCTTCCGTCAGCATGATTCTGGCACCTACATTTTAATAAATAAAGACGTTGTAATAAATAAACTGAGTGCCCTCAGCATGGGCCCCAAAGTTACGGGCTGGGTCAGGAACTGGTTGAGTGGAAAGCGACAGAGGGTAATGGCCAATGGAGATCACTCTTCACAAACCCAGCGCCTTAAGGATATGCATCCAGGAATGCCATTCAGAGTCAACGCATCTACTCCAGGTGCTGCTTAGTGTAATATGTTTTATTGTCATGTCTATATTGTAAATTATGTCATCTCTGTCCTGTCTCGATCATATTGTGGATGTACTTTGTAATCCATTCTGGGCTCCTTTGAAGGACGGGCTAAATAATTGAGCAAATAAATAAATACATAAGATTTAATGCTAAATAATGCAAGGTCATGCATTTGGGCCACAGAAACCTGAGGGAACAGTACAGTTTAGGGGATGAAGAACTTATGTGCATGACAGATGATCTTAAGGTGGCCAAAAAGGTTAAAAAAGTGACAGCGAAAGCTAGAAGGATGCTAGATTGCATAGGGAGAGGTATGGCTGGTAGGAAAAAGGAGATATTGATGCCTCTCTATAAGACTCTGGTGAGACCTCATTTAGAATATTGTGTACAATTCTGGAGGCCGCACCTTCAAAAAGATATAAAAAGGATGGAGTTGGTCCAGAGGAAGGCTACTACAATGGTGCATTGTCTTCGTTATAAGGCATATGGGGCAGACAAAGATCTCAATATGTATACTTTGGAGGAAAGGTGGGAGAGGGGAGATATGGTAGAGATGTTTGCAGCAATGGATTAATAAGTTAGCAGTTCACCGTGTTCTTTTTTTGCATACTCACCTCATCCCTGATGAAAGTTTTGAAACGGATATCGCGTTGGAGAGGTGTTGCTGCAAAGCAAGTTAAGTACATTTTCTACAATTTGGAATCCATTTAGTAGTTTGATAAAAGATAATTGATAAATTATTAAAAGGACTACAAATTAAGAAAAATGAAATAATATAAAAACAGTTTTTATTAGAGGATCCAGAGAAGAGCGACTAAAATGGTTAAGGGACTGGAGGAGTTGCCGTACAGTGAGAGATAAGAGAAACTGGGCCTCTTCTCCCTTGAAAAGAGGAGACTGAGAGAGGACATGATCAAAACATTCAAGATAATGAAGGGAATAGATTTAGTAGATAAAGACAAGTTGTTCACCCTCTCCAAGGTAGAGAGAACAAGAGGGCACTCTCTAAAGTTAAAAGGGGATAGATTCCGTACAAACGTAAGGAAGTTCTTCTTCAACCAGAGAGTGGTAGAAAACGGAAATGTTCTTCCAGAGGCTGTTATAGGGGAAAATGCCCTCCAGGGATTCAAGACGAAGTTAGACAAGTTCCTGCTGAACCAGAACGTATGCAGGTATGGCTAGACTCAGGGAACAGGTCTTTGATCTAAGGGCCGCTGATGGACCACTGGTCTGACCCAGCAGTGGAATTCTTATGTTCTTATGAGTCTGAGTTCAAGAATGCGTGGGACAGGCATGTGGGATCTCTTACGGAGAGGAGGAGATAGTGGTTACTGTGGATGGACAGACTGGATGGGCCATTTGGCCTTTATCTGCCATCATGTTTCTGTGTTTGCCTGACCTAAACTTATATAATGCTTTTCCCATGCATACATAGGCACACATTTATATATACTATATTTTTTAAACCCTATAGAAGCCCTGTTTTCTGCATAACTCTGTCAAAACATGAACAATTTCAATAACATCGGGGATATATCATCCTGAATAAATTTGTAATAAACTTATACTATTCCCCCACCAATTGTCTAAGTGAGTTGAATATGCTGCCAGAAGCTTGGTGGGTACTAAAGAGAAAAATAGATATTACCTGCAAAGGAAATTTGGTTCAACATCGCATTTCAAAGCACATTCCTCTTCATTGTCTGTTCCATAAAAACGCTTGTTATTATCATATAGCCAGGCTCCTTCTGTTTTCACATACTCATCTAGTTTCTGACATTCCACTAAAGGGAGAGAAAAAAAATATTCTCAAATTCATTTCTCAGTGGAAAACCTACTAATTGTATCCTGTGTCAGTATGTGAATTGCTGGTAGGCCAGGGGTCAGCAACCTGCGGCTTTAATCTCCCTCCAAACCTCATGATTCACACCCCCCCCCCCCCCCACACACACACACCTGCCCTCCTCGGCCTACCAAGGTACCTGGTGGTCTAGTGGGGCTCTTCATGGCAGGAGCATAGCCCTCTCGCTCTTGCCTCCTATGCAACTGACTTCTAAAATGGCTGCCATGACCTCTCGTGGCAGCTCATGGTACTACAGGAAATACCTTGAGCAGCGACAAAACCTCACAGCAGTCATTTTAGAAAGCAGCTGCATAGAGGCAGCAGCAAAAGGGCCACTCTCCTACCACGATGACCCCTGCTGGACCAGCAGGTACCTTGGTAGGCCTCTGGAGCGGGGATCATGAGGGAGATTAAAGAGTTGGGGCCCAGAAAGGTGTCACCTATATGTGGGTATAGTGGGATTAGGATAGGGTTTGAAAGGCACACATTTTTCACTTCAAAGATAATGGTTAGAGTGGGGGATGGTGTAGTCAAAAATTAAAAAAATGTGAGTGAATCAAGCATATACTAGATCCAACAACAATAATTCATTCAATGAAAATGCATAGCATCCAAATTAAATAATGTAATAATCATAACTTTATTTGAAGAAAAAGGATCTCAGAAATCCAAACCATAGACATATTGGACATCTACTGGTTGTCAATGAATTAAGATATCTTTCAGGAGAAGCAGACCTTGGCACAACACAGAAAATCTGCAGGAAATAGGCACAGAGGTGTATGATAAAGAGAAGGAAAAGTCCTGCTCCAGTCCCTCAGGTGGGAGGTGGAATAATCTAAACTAGACCTGGGATAAGCTATGAAACAACATTAAGTTCAGGCCATCTGGTTTTTATTTTCGTTTTCAGCTTTCTGCCTTTGTGAAATGTTTAGAAGATTTGCACTATGGGCTCCTTTTACTAAGGTGTGCTAACATTTTTAGCGTGCGCTAACGCGCTAAATGAAAAATACTAACGCGAGCTCTTTGGAGGCATTAGCGTTTAGCATGCGGGCTAAAACTGCTAGCGCCCTATGTGTTGATAATGCTCAACCTGAATGTGTAAATATTTGCAAATATGTGATTAAATTACAATGTTTTAGTTTAAGAGGGGGAAAAAAAAAATTTATACTTCATGTTTATATTCTATTTTATTATCACTTGACGATGAAGGGTACTATGTCCCACTATTCTGATATTGATTTATTTAACAAAGCATAAAGTATATATAGATTAATTTTGGAATCCTTAGGTTGGGGTCTTTACAATAAATATTTTGAGGCTATGTGTTAGAATTGGAGTTTCCCTGATAATATATTATTCTGAGAATTACTCTGTATAGGATGTTGGGAGTATCCTGATTGATAGTAGATGTATCGTATATTCATGGTATATTTCTAGTTTCTAGTATTGGAGAGGTCATTAAATATAGGGGCAAAAGAAATGGTTATTTTCTGATAATTACTGAAATTCTTTATATAGGCTATTTAAAGAATTGTGGATATAAATATTAATTTATTTCATTTGTTTATTGGGTAAAGATATTGTTGGGTATTTGTGATAGGTAAAAGGGTGATATAGTAATTGCAGGGTGGAAGGGAGATGGGTTTGTGGGCCTAGTGGATGCGCATCCAAGTTCACATGATTTATCTATTGGGGTGGGGAGGGATATGGGGGTATGGGTTTATGGATGTGTATGGAGGGTTATTTTATGAAATTTTTTATGTGGGTGGGTTGGGAGGTAGGTGAAAAGGGATAAGGATGTATGTGGCAATTATTCTGGTATCATTTGCTTATGTATTTTTATACTTTAATCAATTCAAATGGCTATAAAATTTTACATGTTAAATGTAAATGGGCTTAATCACCCCATAAAGAGGAAATAAGTATTGAATTTTTTGAAAAAGCAAGAGGCTGATGTCTATTTCTTGCAGGAAACACACCTCTCTCCAGTTGAAGCCAGTAAACTGGATGGTGAATGGGTAAAACATTCCTTTTTATGCGCCTACAGTGGGAAAGAAAGCTGGTGTGGCTATCCTGGTCAATAGGAAATGCTCTGCGGTATTTAGTAATGCTAGTGCTGATCCTATGGGAAGATGAATTCATATTGACATGACCTTAGGAAATGATACCGTGAAGCTTTTTAATGTTTACGCCCCTAATACGAATCAGACTGATTTTTTTTTAAACGCCAACATTTAATTCTGTCATTTGCTACATCTAATATAATTGTGGCTAGAGACCTCAATGCTGTCATGGATTCATTGCTGGATAAACAACCTAACAGACAACTAAAGTCATTAGGCTTGGACAATCTTGTGCAATCATGCAGTTTAAAAGATATATGGATGCTTTTTCATTTTAATGCTCGTGAATTTTTTTTTTGTTCCCAGGTTCATCAATCATTTTCTAGAATTGATAATTTTTTTGTATCAGATAATTTAACGAGCCAGGTTACACAGGCTAACATAGATCCAATCCTTTTGACGGATCATGCAGGTATTTGGATTGAGTGCCGAGTTGGTGAAAAGGACTTTACTAGACCTGTTTGGAGATTCAATAATACATTGCTTGCAGATTCAAACTTTCTTGAGGAAATAAAACAAAAAATGGTTGACTCTTTTCAACTCAATACCTCAGAGGAAGTCTCATTGGAAACTATTTGGGATGCTTTTAAAGCTACGATGAGAGGGCAAATAATTTCTTATTCGGCACACATACGGAAAATGCTGAAATTAGAATTTTCTAATTTTGAACAAAATATTTGATCCTTAGAGTCACAATTGGCTTCGAAATGGGAACACAGTACTTTACAGAGATTTCTTCACAATATGCTAGATTTATTTTCTCAACAAGATCTGTATTATGGAAACTCGAATAAAGCGAGAAGATTATTGGGTAATTATCTCAAAGACAAAAAAAGGAAAATAAAAATTGTGGCTATTAAAGATAAGAAAGGTAAAATTCATACCCACTTTGGAGATGTTTTGAAGCAATTTTGGGAATTTTATAAAGCTTTATATTCTTCTGAGCTTTATTCTGATAAAGAAATGGAAGGCTTAGAATTTTTATAGTTAATTCAGGGACCAAAAATTCCCGAGCATATAAAAGGAAATCTTGATGCACCTATATCACTAAAAGAGCTTCAGACAGCGTTGAAGTCCGTGAGAGCTGGATCCGCTCCAGGTGGTGATGGACTTATGGTGGAGTTTTTCAAATCATTTCAAATTACACTTTTACCTCATCTTCTAAAATTATATCAATCACAACTGACTAAAGGTTGTATTTCAGATACTATGGCTGAATCTTTAACTATTGTTTTGCCAAAGCCAAATAGAGATTTCATGTTGGTCTCAAATTACAGGCCTATTTCTTAATCAATGTGGATGGAAAACTCCTGACTAAGTTATTGGCTTTAAGGTTAGCCAAGGCTCTCCCATACATGATTGGTATGCACCAAACGGGTTTCGTTGCTCAAGAGGCACTCTTCAAATAATACTAGATTGGCATTTCATATGCTAAATTTATCAATAACAATGAATGATATGGCTTTCTGTCTCTTTGGATGCAGAGGCCTTTGATCAAGTGGAATAGTACTTTCATGTATCAAGCAATGGATTGGTTTGGTATAGGATCTGGATTTATACAAATGATTCATACCTTGTATAGCTCCCCTTCGGCCAGATTATAGAGCGGAAAGGGGAGCTAGACAGGTATGTCCCTTATCTCCTTTGCTTTTTGATATTGTGTTGGAACCCTTGTTGTTGGCTATACAGCAGGCAAAGGAGATACAGGGAATGCCTTATGCAGGTCGGGAACATAAGGTCCCTGCAATGCAGATGATATCTTGCTTCATTGGAGAAATCCTGATTTTACCATTCCATATTTACTGGACTTGATTGACCGATTTGGTAAATTTTCTGGTTATAAAATAAATCGGAGTAAATTGGAGGTTCTTCCACTAAATGTACATTGTATAAAAGGACTATTTGACCCATTCCCATTCTTTTGGAAGGAAGAGGGTATAAAATATATAGGTGTTATGATTCAAAAAACTCTGGAAGACACAATGACAGTAAATGAGAAATCTTTATTGCTGAAAGTCAAAGCGATTTGTGAGCACTGGAACCCTTTACATCTTTCTTGGTTGGGGAGAGTACAAACTGTCAAGATGATGATATTGCCTGTAGTTTGCTACCAAATGGGGATGTTGCCAGTTTATTTTCAAGGATCCTTTTAAAAGAAATTAAATAGAATTCTCACTAACTTTATTTGGCTGGGTAAAACTGCTAGAATAGTTCTAGTATCTTTGCAAAAACCAATTGAGGAGGGTGGGGTAAATTTTCCAAATTTCTACAGATACAATCAAGCTTTTATCATGAGACAGGGTATTGGATCCTTCCTGAGCTCATGGAACATCTTCCATATTGGCTTTATTTACAATGGCAACTCATGTCTCCTTTGAGATTGTGGCATGTTTTAAGTATCAAGTTACCCAGATATGTTAAGGACAATAGTATTTTATTTGACACCTGGAAAACCTTGAAATTTATTAACAACTTAACATATATTCCAGTAGAAAAATCCGCGTGTCAATCCTTATGGCTTATTTCCAAGATTCAAATTGGCAAGTCTAAGATCTTCTGGAAGCATTGGATGCAGGCAGGTATACGTATCAAATGGGAAAATGCTTGATTTTTCATGACTGCAACAATCATTCGGTATTTTAAAGTCTCAAATTTATAAGTGGTTGCAGATGAAGCAGGCCATTCAGAAAGGGTTCCCCGATTGACTCAATCTAAAAAATCAGTATAGCTTGCCGGTCCTATGCTTCCAGACAGATTTGCTAGGGCATCAGGCAGCCAAGTGGTATAAATTAATATCTGGCTATATGAATAAGAAACCAAAAACAAGTTTGAGAGATATTTGGAGCATTGAGATTAAGCAGCAGATTTCTGCTACTCAATGGCCACGAATTTGGTCTTGGAGGATGAGATGTACAGTATCAGCATCTCTGAGACAAACTTGGTTTTTCTTGTTGCATAGGATTTTTTGGACCCTGGTTCATCTACAGAAGTTAGACAGTTTTAAATCTAACAGATGCTGATCTTGACATTGGGACATTGGACCATCTGTTGTTTTACTGTCCTTTAATACTTAGTTTTGGAAGTCAATATGGGGACAGATTAATACTGTACTGGAGTCATTGATTCCATTGACATATGATATAGTCATATGTGGGACGTTATTACATCTTAAACCCCCTTTGGACTGATATAAAAGCCGGCTACTCCTTATTATGACCGGGGTAGCCAAACAGAAGGCTACTTGTAATTGGAAAAATTGCGATCGCCTTAATTTTCCTTTTTGATGGGCAAATTTATGCCTCTGCTACAGGTATGAGAAAATGAATGCTGATATGTTGGTGCACATCACATTATTTAATTTGATTTGGGGCCCATTGACATCTTTTTTTACTTTGTTATAATTGTCTTTTATCTTTATTTTTTTGTGGAATTACACACACATCCAGGGTAGGGTGGGAGGTTGGGATGGGGTTATATCATTGCTTTGTTATGTTCTATGTCTACAGGTTATGGAAGGGAAGGGAGGGGGGTTATTCTTTATGTATTATTATTGACAGATTATAAATTCTTACTGTGGTGGATTAATGATCGTATATATATTGTTCTGCACTTTTGTTGTCTTGAAAAATTAATAAAGTTAAAAAATAATAATAATAATAAAGGGGCGTGTTAGAAGCATGTTTTGGGTGCACTTTGGGGTGGTTTAGACTTCGACATCTTGCAGCAATAATCAAACCTTTTGCAAGATGTCCTAGATAGAATTTGGACGTTTTAGGGTCGGCCTGTTTTAGAAGCGTCTAAATGCAAAAAAGTTACCCAAATTGACCAGATGATCACTGAAGGGATTAAGTAATGACCACACACACACTCCACCAGTGGCCACAAACCCTCTCCAACCCCCCAAACATCCAAATTAAACAGTATTCCATTTTTAATAGAGTTTTATACACATCCGAGATGGGTGGGAGGGAGGGGAGTTATAAGTGATGTTTTATTGTACCAATTGTATTTTTTGAATGCACTTTGTGTATGTTTTAAAATGAATAAATAAATTTTTTTAAAAAGAGATAATCTTTCATCAATCCTAAAAACCTTTTTTTTGTAAAACATGTTTAAATTCTTGACATTAAATAAGTGACAAATCTTCGTTTATGAATTTAAACTCAAACATAAATAAACTGAACCATTGGCTGTGATGTTATGTATCGTATAGGTACTTATCAGCAAAGCTCACTAAGGGGAAACTATGAGACTAATCCTAAACATGACAGCTGACTGTGTATTGGAAACAAAGCAAACAAATTTGTTTGCCTGACCAATCATTGGAGAAACAAAGGGCCTCTTCTATTAAGCTGCGATAGCAGTTTCTAGCGTGGGGAGCCATGCTGAATTGCCCACACTGCTCCCAATACTTAGAGTTCCTATGAGCGTCAGGAGCAGCGTGGGCCATTCAGCGCGGCTCTGCGCTAAAAACTGCTATTGCAGTTTAATAGAAGAGGGGGAAGTGTCAAAAGAGTTCATGTCAGCTAAATTTGCTGTTGAAGAAGCTTTCAGGTACAGTAAAACCTTGGATGGCAAGTAACTTGGTTTGCAAGTGTTTTGCAAGACAAGCAAAACATTTTATTAAATTTTAATTTGATACACAAGCAATGTCTTGCAATACAAGAACATACAGTATACACACATCACAACTGAACCGATGGTTCTTCTCTTTCTGACACTGCAAGAGTGTAGTATACGAGCAAAGTCTTGCAATACGAGTACATGCAGTATACACACGTCTATCACAACTGGTTTTTCTCTCTCTGACGCTGCGGGAGTGTAAATGAGCGAGGTCTTGCAATACAAGAACATACAGTACACATACACACATCACAACTGAGCCGATGGTTCTCTCTCTCTGACGTTTCAGAAGTGTAGTGACTGTTCTAAATGAGCGAGGTCTTGCTATACAAGTATGTATAGTATTTTGTATTAATGTTTTTGGGTTGTGGAACTAATCGTCTGGGTTTCCATTATTTCTAATGGGGAAATTCGCTTTGATATACGAGTGCTTTGGATTACAAGCATGCTTCTGGAACGAATTATGCTCGCAAACCAAGGTTTGACTGTATACTCATAAACTAATATAGCAAACTTTAAAAACTCCAAACAAAACAACTCTTATGGGTTTTTTTTGGAGCTATTAACTTTATCTTAAAGTTGAAATAGAGGCTCAACTTTCCCCCTTAGCTGTGTGTGGACCAACAGGAACCCGTTTTGCCTGCTAGGTTTTTTCATGGTCTGTGCTAATCTGTACTACCATCTATCATAGTCTAATCCCAATAATTTTTAATCTGGATTTTGTTTTGGTTTTTATAATGGCCAAAAAAAAAAAATTAGGTGTCTAGCTGGGTCAATTTTGAAAAAAGATTAAATAAATAAAGATGTCTTGTGGGTTTGAAAACGGATATTTTCTCCACCCAATTTGTGGATATTTTTCTCAAATGTCCAAAGTCAGACTTGGGTAGTGTTACCCGACATTTAGATTTACCAGGACATGTCCTCTTTTTAGAGCACTGTCCAGGCATCCGGATGGCTTTTCAAAACCAAGCACTTTGTCCGGGTTTTTAAAAGCTGTTGAGATCGGGGCCGAGTCTGGAGTGCATCTGCACATGCGTGGATGTGACCTAGTGATGTCACACACACATGTGCGATGTCATCAAGTCACATCTGCGCACGTGCAGATTCACTCCAGACCTCAGCCCAAAGAGACGAGGTTTGTGGGAATGGGATGGGGCCAGGAGAAGAACAGGGCGGGGCCAGCCATCCTCTTTTTTTAAGATGTAAAATCTGGTAACCGTAGACTTAGGCATCCTTTCGAAAATGCCCCTCTGTCTCCCCTCCCTTTCCCCTGAAAGTGAAGTCAGCAGGAAAACCAGGTTCTATGACAGCTTCAGGTATTAAGAACATTCTGAACAAAATAGACAGCAGGTCTGAGGAGTAGCCTAATGGCTAGGGTTACCGGATTTTCAGGAACAAAAATCTAGACCCACGGCCCCACCCCCAGGCCTGCCCCCATTCCACCCGGGTTAAACCCCATTCTGCCCCCTCAACCTGGTCGCTTGTCGGGAGGGCATCTGCGCATGTGCTGGTGTGATGCGTGTGACGTCACCGCTTTGCATCTGTGCATGCACAGATGCTATCCTGACATCGCGGCTAGCTGGAAGCTTTTCATAACTCGGACAAAGTGTCCTTGTAAAGGAGGACATGTCTGGTGCAATCTGGACGTCTGGTAAGCCTACTAATGGCCAAATGCAGTGAACTTTAAACTAGGGGACCCAGGTTCAATTCCCACTTAAACTTTTTTTTTCTTTAAATTGTGAGTCCTCCAGAAAAAAGCATATACCTACTCCCCCCCCCCCCCCCCCAATATTTAGTACCGCTTAGCTGGCTATCCACTAATATTCAGTGGGAGATAGCTGGCTATCTTCCATTGAATACCCAGATTGCCAACTAACCTGGTTACTGGCTATTTCACGCAATAAAGTCGGTCACCGCCGATATTCAGCCAGTCAGCTGCTGAATATCAGCCTGGCCAGCTAAGTCTGAGGCAGCGAACTATGGTTCATAGTTAAATGCGTGCAAGACAACAGCGCACCCTATTGTCTTTGTGCAGTATTATCTTTGCGCTGATTTGTCTTCGCATTTTTGTCCGCGCGCTGTTGTCTTACACGCATTTGACCTGTCACCGCGAACTATATACAGCTCTCAATTGTCTCACGCGCTATTGTCTTTGCGCGGTATTATCTTTGCTCTGATTTGTCTTCGCATTTTTGTCCACACGCTGTTGTCTTGCGTGCATTTGACCTGTCACCGCAAACTATATACAGCTCTCAATTGTCTCACGCGCTATTGTCTTTGCGCGGTATTATCTTTGCACTGATTTGTCTTCGCGTTTTTGTCCACACGCTGTTGTCTTGCGCGCATTTGACCTGTCACCGCGAAATGTATACTGCCTTGTCATTGAATATTCAGGATCACTGCAAACTAGGGAGGCTGCCTCCTGCAGTCTGAATATCAGGTCCACTGTATCTAAATATATATGACACATGAAGGCTATTGAGGTGGTGTACAGTCAGTTACAGCAGGTATTTCCGTGTTCTTGGAGGACTCTGCCTTTTAAATAAGAGTTGTTGGAGGATATAAACCTGAGTGTCCTGGTTTACAATCCTCTACACTGACCACTAGGCTGCTCCTCTGCTCTGCAAAGACATATGTGTGGCCATCTTTGAAAAAATGCTGTCAGAAAGACATCCTTGTCTCTGTTTTTTATGTTGTTCATAATTTGAAAGTTTCAGTTTGTAATGGCTGCTCATTTGAGACATTCTAACATATTTTTTAAAACGAAGCCCTGACATATTACCTGTGTGAAAATGGCCAGGGGAAGCTTATTGTTTTTGTGACAATGGTGAAACTAAAGTAGATAGATTAGAATTGGTAATCAATATGATGGATGTTCTTGTTTTTGCAAATTAACTCAAAACACGGCTCGATAGTCGGCAAGCAAACATGCATTTCATTATCCACCATCTGCAGTCATTCTTTTCTTTTCTTTTTTTTAAATTTAATTTCTGTCAGTAAAAGAGTAATAGAGTAGTAGAGAAATAGATCACTACAGGTCATTGACCTGGGGGCTGCCGCGGGAGCGGACTGCTGGGCATGATGGACCTATGGTCTGACTCGGCAGAGGCAATGCTTATGTGCTTATTAGAGCTGAAAATCCAAGTTTGCAAAGATAAGAAGATCCAAACGGTAACAAAGCCTTGATTGCTCTGTTGCTCAAGTAAGGATAACTACTGCATTAAAAACTAAACTAAAATTGCTTAATCGGTGTGAACTCCGGTGGATGTTTACATTAGATTCCATGGCCCCAAATGGGTTAAATGAAACTTCTGATTGGTTAGCTCAAGCTGATTTTTAGGTGGCTCTGGCCATGGGAAACGGATGTTCTGTTTTAGGTTATGGCCCCTTTTAGAAAATCTTGAGGGTCAGTAGAGTGATTCCCCGGAAGTGACGTCTTTCGGGTGGGGTATTTAATTCTCAGAGTCGGCGAACCTTGGCGTGCTCTCTTTTTTGCCGGTGGTTGGTATGTGACGTTTATTCTGCTTAAATGTAAGTAATATGAAATTGCATAGATAAGGGGATTGCACTTAATAGTTCTGTCCCTAACATTGCTTATGTATCTGTTTGGCATTTCAGCTTCCCCATGTCGTCTTGATAAAGATTATCGAAACGCGTTGGCGTTTTGGGGATTGATTGCTACGCTATGCAAAAAGCTAAGTAAAGTTTTTTCACATCAGACATGTATAATATATAAAAAAAGTTTACTATTGAATAAGTAACAAAAAATTTTTTCACAAAAGAACCAAAAAAATGAACAAAACAGGAGATGGAGGCACCGTTGGGTAAATGAGGAGTTTTCCCTACAAACATAGTTTGTTTGTTGGACGGTCTGATACCCGCTACAGGTCTTCCTACACTCTTGATTTTGCAACTCTGCATTTTGTGTTTTGGACATTGTTTGATATTATTAATTGTTCTTTGAAGTGGATATGGCACTCATAACATTGACAGACTCTTGCATACGCGATTGTCTATTCTAGTGTATACTTATGAAGGGCATTTTTAAAAATAAAGTAAAATTCTAGAATCTTTGGTGATATACCCAGAATTTTTTTTCGGGGCACACCACTGTGCCATGGCATACAGTTTGAGAGACACTGGTGTAAATCCTCACATCCAAGGTTGAGTGCAGATCCTGGCGCTTTGTGCTATTCTATAAAGGGTGCCCATCATGAAGTGCCCTTTAAAGAATACTGTTTAGTGCTGCTTTTTTTGGCACCAAATTTTGAGCACCATTTACTGCATCTTATCCCAGTGCATAAGTATTAGTATTCTAGACATTTACCTGTGCAAGAGGGGTGTAAATATGGATGCCTGGATTATAGAATTGCCCTGTATCTTAGACATTTTTATCTAACCCTTGAGTGCCTTCAATAAGTTTTAGGCGGGAAAGAAGTTTTAAAATAATAATAATTACATAATGGCAAGCCTGATTAATGTGTTTGTTGTAGTCGTGCAATTGAAACAGACTTGTTATCCACCCTCAGCTGAGGATACAATATTATCTTCAGCAGTATTCTGATTGTGAAATAGCACAGGTCACATTTGATTTAGGGAGAAATTCATCAAGCAGTGTTAGGGTGCTAAGTCACAGTAATTGACCTTTATTGTGACTTAAACAGCCTAATACTGCTTTTCTAAACATAGCACGGTGATAATTAAGTCACTGTGCGTTATTAAGTAATGAGAAACAAAATATGGAAATGTATGTTTTGCTTCTCATTACTATGCCAGACTGCAAGTCACATTAGGGCTCAAAAGCCACAATAAAATAATCCTAGCTTTTTGTTGGGGTTATTTTACCATCTGGAAGCATTGGGCTGTACAAAGCTGTGGTCCGATGCTTCTGACCTGCAGCAATGGGTTGGGAACTGGCTTGGAGGTAGGCTTCAAAGGGTGGTGGTGAATGGCACCCCCTCCGAAATGACGGAGGTGATCAGTGGAGTGCCACAGGGCTCAGTCTTGGGCCCAATCCTATTCAACATCTTTATAAGGGACTTGGCAGAAGGGCTTCGAGGTAAAATAACATTATTCGCCGATGACGCCAAACTAAGTAATGTAGTGGGCAAATGCACAACAGACAAAGATTCAGTGCCCGACAACATGATGCACGACCTACTCCTGCTGGAGCGCTGGTCTAGGACATGGCAACTCAACTTCAATGCCAAAAAATGCAAAATTATGCACCTGGGCAGCCAAAATCCATGCAAGTCTTATACCCTTAATGGCGAGATCCTAGCAAAAACGGTAGCAGAACGAGACTTGGGGGTGATCGTCAGTGAGGACATGAAGTCTGCCAATCAAGTGGAGCAGGCTTCATCCAAGGCAAGACAAATAATGGGTTGCATACGAAGGGGTTTCGTCAGCCGTAAGAGGGAAGTCATTATGCCATTGTATAGATCCATGGTGAGGCCCCACCTGGAATACTGTGTGCAATTTTGGAGGCCGCATTATCGCAAGGATGTGCTGAGACTGGAGTCGGTGCAGAGAATGGCCACCCGGATGGTCTCGGGACTCAAGGATCTTCCATATGAAGAACGGCTTGACAAATTACAGCTATACTCGCTCGAGGAGCGCAGAGAGAGGGGAGACATGATCGAGACGTTCAAGTATCTTACGGGCCGCATCGAGGCGGAGGAAGATATCTTCTTTTTCAAGGGTCCCACGACAACAAGAGGGCATCCGTTGAAAATCAGGGGCGGGAAACTACGAGGTGACACCAGGAAATTCTTTTTCACTGAAAGAGTGGTTGATCGCTGGAACAGTCTTCCACTACAGGTGATTGAGGCCAGCAGCGTGCCTGATTTTAAGGCCAAATGGGATAGACACGTGGGATCTATTCACAGAGAAAGGTAGGGGAGGGTCATTAGGGTGGGCAGACTAGATGGGCTGTGGCCCTTATCTGCCGTCTATTTCTATGTTTCTATGTTTCTATGTTTCAATGGGTCCTCACCCCCCCCCCCCCCCCCAGGACCAGCCATTCCCACTAGTGGTTACTTGACTCTCATCATTGGTGGTCCGGGAGGAGGTCAGGGGAGTCTTGTGGGGGCGGTCTGGGGCTCTTTATCCAGGATCAATGTCCAATCATTCATGACCACTCTGGCACAATCCTCTAAATCAGGGGTGTCAAAGTCCCTCCTCAAGGGCCGCAATCCAGTCGGGTTTTCAGGATTTCCCCAAAGAATATGCATGATATCTATTTGCATGCACTGCTTTCATTGTATGCTAATAGATCTCATGTATATTCATTGGGGAAATCCTGAAAACCTGACTGGATTCCAGCCCTCGAGGAGGGACTTTGACACCCCTGCTGTAAATGAAGCCCATAGTGGCAGTCTCACATGATTACCGCTAAGAGTATTTTGGTCTGGATCCTATAAATGATGCCTTAATTTAGGAACCTAACTTAAGTTGAAAACGCTGTTTAAAATGGAATAAAAGCCTTTAATAGAAAAATGTAGATGCCAGAATTACGCCTACGGAGGCGCTTTATGATGCCTAACACCATTGTAGGTGTGGCTAATGCCGGAAGTGGCATTAGGCATCATAAAGTGCCTCCATAGGCACGATTCACGTAAAAGATAGACACCAGAAAGGTAGGCCTTCAAAACCCTGGCCTACATTTCTGGCCCCTATCTTTCCTGAAAGCACAATTCTATAAACTACAGGTGTCAAACTCAAGGCCCGAGGGCCGATTCTGGCCCACTTGGCCGTTTTATGTGGGCTGCGGTGCGATGTGGCATTTTCATTGCCACGCCCTGTGTGATCATCTGGCCTGCTTCCTCCTCCTCACTGTCACAGTGTACACAAAGCTGAAGGTGGTGGTGGTACTGATTGTGGCGGTGGTGGCTCCTATGCACGTCCGTGCCTGAAAAGGAAGCCTTCTCTCTGATGTCGCAACGTCAGAGGGAATGCTTCCAGATGAGGTGCGGGACACGTGAGGAACCACTGCTCGAAGCTTTCTGCACACTGCGGCAGTGAGGAGGAGGGAGCTGGCCAGACGAAAACATCAGGGGTGGCAATAAAAACGCCGCATAAAACGGCCAGGCGGGAACCGGGCAGAAGGTAAGACACCCGCCAGAGGGAGGCATCTAGTTGAGGCACAGCATGGAGGGAGGGAAACAACAAAGGTAGGGGGAATTATTTTATTTTCAATTTAGTGATTGAATTGTATCAATTTTGAGAATATACATCTGCTGTCAGGACCAGAGCCAGCACCAAATATAAAGCTGGGGGGATGGGGGGGCTGTTCAAACTAAGATCAGACTGTCCACTCACTCTCTCCATTAATGTAGGCCACACCAGACTGTAAACTCCAAACTTGAACTTTGCTGTCTTTCTAATGATGAAAGATGCAGTTCTTTATCATAACAGTAGCAACCTATTTACACAGGATATCCTTTCTCCTTCTCCACTCCATAAGATTACAGAAAGCAGCAGTTTATAACATTACACTGGGTAGGATGATGGGTAGTACAGTTCATATCAGATGTCAAAAGTATTCATACAGATGTAATCCTTTAACTCAAATACTTTTTTCTGTGGAAGCTTAATACCAGTAATCTTGTTGTCTGCAAAGTTCTTAACAAATACTCCCCTCTGCCATAGATGTAGGCTCCCAAAGGGATGCGATAGGGGCTATTTGGAAAGCAGTACTGCCCAACCAAAGACTCCCTCTCTCCTTCCAATGAGATTCCATGGGGTGAGAAAGGACTTCATACCTTCCCATTATAGCAAGACAGAACTTGGTTTTGGGCCTAGTACTTGCCCCAGTCTACGATTCCTTGCTGCTGTGCAGATTCTATAAACAGCATTCCGATTTTAGGCAGCGGTATGTGTCCTACTGCTGCCTTACTAGCCAATTGGGATACATGTTTTTAGAAAAAAAACCTACCGGAGACAGACAGCTTACACTGTAGGTGTTTTTGTGGGTCTAGGGAAATGTAACCATTTATTTTCTTCATCAAAATGGGACATCTACTAATTTTCAGTCCCGGCCCCAATTTCTTCCATTCATTTTTCATGTGCACACAATATCCTATTAATTCATAATAGTAACCATAAAATTTTTTTAAAAACACGAAGCACACTGTATGCAGAGAAAATGTTAATTATCATTTATATTCAAGTTTTTTTCAGAGGTCAAAACAGATGACTTTAAAATATGCAATGTCACCTCAGTTACAACTATAGAAAAAGACAAATATAGTGCAAAATATAGACAACGGATATAAATTCTCAAAACTGACACATTTTGATCATTAAATTGAAAATAAAATAATTTTTCCTACCTTTGTTGCACTTCCTTCTAACTGTGCATCCTTTCTTTCTCTCTCCCTTCTCCCCCCCCCCCTTTCTTTCTCTTTCATTTGTGATTGATGCTGTCATTTGATATGCAGTGGAAGTTATTTCATACCAGCCAATCGCTGCCTGGCTGGCCCGGAACTTCCTTTCTGATGTTAGAATTGACATCAGGGAGAAGGCTTGTGGGCCAGCTGTTGTGCAGTCGCTGCACCCACCTGGCCTGGCCCTGTTGCTGTGTCGGCAGCAGGAAAGCCTCTGATAGGCCAGGACAGGAGAGATCCCTCCTGTTTTTCTGGCCCAGTGTGGCCAATACAAATAATTTTTTTACCCCCCCCCCCCCCACGTAGCTTTTGTGTTATTCCTGGTGGTCCAGCAGTGTATGGGCAGGACCGTGCTCCTGCCCTGCGCACATCCTTCCGGGCTCGGAGCTTGCCAATCTGAATTGCAGCTCATAGCACACAGGCATGCAGGAGCAAGCTTCTTGAGCTCCCGTGTGTCCCTGTGCTGATAGCTGAATCGCTACCGCCAGGTCCCATGAGTCTCGTGAGAACTGGCGGCAGCCATTCAGCTAGCGGCACAGAGCCACACGGGAGCTTGAGAAGCTTGCTTTTGCATGCCTGTGCGCCGCAAGCCCGGAAGGAGGTGCGCAGGGCAGGAGCGCAGTTCTGCCCATACACCACTGGACCACCAGGGGGGTAAAAAAAAAAATTATTACCGGCCAGGCTGGGAGGGATCTCTCCTGTCTTGGCCTACCACTAGACCACCAGAGGTGGAAGAGGAGGTGGGTCAGGATGTAGAGCCTAGCTATGTAGAGCCTAGCTAAGCCAGTGCATAGCTATGTAGAGCCTAGCTAGCCAGTGCATAGCAGTGCAGAGCCTAGCTATGCCAGTGCAGAGCCTGGCTAGTAGTGAGAGGGGCTGGCTGCATAGCCTGGCAGGGTAGGGAGGGAAGGGGGCCGGGTGCAAACCTTGCAGGGAAGGCGTGAGGGAGAGGACACTGGGTGCAAATCCTGGCAAGGCATGGCACTTGAATATTAAGCCCCTATCTTATATTTAAGTCAACCGTGTTTTCTCCTTTTTGGGGGGAAAATGGGAGTTTCGAATTATATTCAGATCGACTTATATATGGTACCTGTCAGTTCTGTTTCAGCAATATAAACAGTTCCTCTCTGACACAAAGACAGATGAAAATCTCTAGACTGGATCCTAGAAATGAGAATCTTCTGTGTTGCTATTAACCTCAATGGATTCTATAGTATACAGGGCCAGTGTTAGACATGCTGGGGCCCAAGGCAGATAAGGAGGGGCCCTCTAGTCCTCTCCCCCGACTTCCCACCTACCAAATGGCCTCCCATTCAGCATCTCTCCTCCTTTCTCCCTCCACCCCTATTTATACCACATGCTCTCCCATCAGCATCCCTCCCTTCATTTAAAAATTAGGTGTTCCAGGTGGCCCCCATGCAAAGGGGATAGCCAGTGTAGCAGCGAGTGTTTTGACTAATCAAGGACTTCCCTAGACTCCTCTCTAAGGAAGTCCCTGATTGGCTGAGGTGCCCCGGCCCCTCCAAAGGGAGGAGCCTGAGTCGCCTTAGCCAATCAGTGCCTTAGGCCTCTCCCCGTGCATCGGATGATGCGCCGGGGCGGGGCCTAAGGCCACTATTGGGGTGGGCCGGGGGGTTGGGAGGCCTAGGAGCAGGAGGGGCCAAGCACCTCTCCTGCTCCCAACTTTGGTACAGGGTGGGCCGTTCCGTGTCAGGGGTGGGCCATGCTGTGTCAGGGGGGAGTGCCGCGAAACTTTATTTTTTCCGTTTTAACATTGATGGCAGGAGGGAGTTGGCATCCCTCCTGCTTTTTTCTCGAAGGGGGGGAGGCGCAGCAGAGCAGGGCAGGCAGGAGAGATTGCGGCCTGGGGGGGTGTCGGGCAGATCTCTCTTGTCTGCTCCCGTAATCTCCTGCTCTCTGCCGCCGGTCCCTGCAGTGCAGGCCCACTTTAAAACCACAGGCTTGTACTGCAGGGAATGGTGGCAGAGAGCAGGAGAGTACGTGAGCAGGCAAGAGAGATCTGCGCTGGGCTGAGCCCTGACAGCAGTGAAAGGAGGCTGCTTCTCCTGTCACTACTGTCAGGGTGTGCGCATAAGCGGGGATCTCTCTAGCCGTGGGTAGGGGGCGTGCTAACGATCGTCTCCATTTGCATGCAGACCTTTACTGAATCAGTCGGCCAGCATGCAATAGGAAACGATCGTGCATGGTTTGGAGGTTTAGTGAATCCTGCCCCTAGTCGTTAGGGGGAAAATCTTCAATGGACATTAACTGCGTTAGCACTTACTAAATGCTAAAGACACCCATTATATTCCTATGGGTGTCTTTGGTGTTTGGCACTTGCTAATTTGTTAGTGCTTGTTGATGAATTGCCCCCTTATTGTCCTTTAGCAAAAGAGATCCTAATTTGTTTATTAAAGTTTATTTACCACCTATATTATTTTTTAAAAAACTAATATCCCACAAAATCTATGGCCTAGTGGTAGACCTGCTGCCAGTGGCATAGTAAGGGTGAGAGGTGCTCAGGGGGTGGTGCGCACGCCCTCCTTCCCTTTCCTCCTACCTTGTTAACTTCTCCGGTGTGAGCATCATATCCATGTTGGTGTCGGCCCTCTCTTTGATGCTACTTCCTAGGTGCGGGTCCGAAAGTTATGTCAGAGAGAGCGCCAATGCTGATACGGGCAGCAGCCTCGTGCCAGCTAAGTAAAAAAGGAATGGGGTGTGCGAAAGAAAGGGGTGCATGTGTGGCAAGGAGAGGAGCGGGGGAGCCGGAGAGGCAGAGGGGTGCCCCCTTGCCTCCCCCCACTCTTACTATGCCACTGGCTACTACCTAAGCACCCTGAGGTTGAGGGATCAAATCTCAGCACTGCTCCTTGCGACTCTGAGCAAGTTGTATTATTATTTATTTAGTATGTTGTTTTGTAAACTGCCTAGACTTTAGGCGATATATAAATTTTTTAAATAAATAAAATAAATAAAGTCACTTAATCCTCCATTGCCTCAGGTACAACATAAGTACCTGGATCTATGTAAACCGCTTTGAATGTGTAACCACAAAAAAGCAATATTCAAGTCCCATCCCCATCTGCAATTCTAGACTGCTTATAAAGAAATCCACCCAAGGCTATTAGCATGGTCCAATCTATAAGCAGCACAGGATTTCACTTGTTGGAGTAAAATAACCATGCATGCTATCCAATAAAATGCTTGATTTAACAGTTATAAAAAGGACATTAAATATGACCTTACCTGAATACAGGAATAAAGAAAGCAGAAGCACTATTGTCCTAGCTCTCATTTTAGGGCAGGATTGCTTTGTGTGCTGCTAGTTCCGAAGTAAATGGGCAAACTTTATGGAGAGACAGAAAGACCGTGCACTTCATCAAACAAACAAGATTCACAGATTAAGTCAATTATTGCCCGAGTGACCCACAGCCCCCATGATGCAAATGTTCAAACATTACCTTGAATTGGTATCTCACAAAATCATGTTTTAATGTTTGCATTTAACTTGGATGACAGGAAATGTGCTCTCTTTTTGCTGGAAAACTCACGACAAACATCACAACAGTATTTGAAAGCTGGAATACTCCCCCAGGTGTTTCCAGTTTCAACTCAGAGGGACCGTATACTTGATTAGACACATAAGAAAAGTATTATTATACATAGATTAAAGTACATTTCTGTTTTCAAAAGAAAGCATAACAAATGCTCACACTTCATTAAGTTGAAATTTTTAAAACTTTTTCTTTGAATTCCTGACTGACTCTCCCACTCGCCCTCTAAAGCAGGAGTGGCAGGCCAGCAAGAGGCAGTGCTGCCGCTCCTGCTTTAGGGGGGAGGGTCAGTCAACGAATCGGGATGCCGATTTTTTGTCCTGGTAAATCGATTCAAATCGATTCACCCGAAGTGAATCGGTGAATTGATTTGAATCGTGAATCGGGCAGCACTAGTGGGCAGCAGTATTTTGAACAATTTGAGAATATCCACACTGATAGCACAATAAACAGCATTTCAGTAGTCAAGCTGAGATAATAGATTGAACCAACACACAGATCTTAGTAGCCTTTTTTTTAACCAAAATATTGGTTTGTGTTTGGAAAGTTAACAGAGAGTCCAAAATTATCCCAAGAACTGTGGAAGAGTTATTCACTGATAGAAGTTTACCAGAATCTAAAATAATGCAGTTTGGAAAGGGAGGATCCAAAGAACCAAAGTTGGAGGCGTCGGAGGCAAAAACATAGGGCTAGATTCACTAAGCAAACTGATCGTGTACCGCTTTTTTTGCACTCACTTTCCTACTACGGCTCGATTCACTAACCTTCCTCCAGACCCCATCCGCACCTGATCCGATCTGCGCATGCAAATAAGTAAAAAGGCATGTAAATTTCTTAAGGCATCGTTTCATGAAACCATTTCATCCAAACCGACTGGCCTTTCTGTTCCAAAAAGTTTCAACTGCTGAGGACCAATCTCTTTACATCCTCGCCGACTATTCCTGCCTAGTAACTACCGCATGCATGTTAAGAACCCCATAAAAATATATATCTATCCCACAAAAAATCCAAAATATATCTAAACTTTAAATATATGTAAACTTTAATATACATAAGCGTTAAAAATATTTTTTGATTTTTTTTGGGATGCGCATAGCAAACGCGGGAGTGAATCTCAGATTTGTAATGCGCATGGTGAGAAAATCGCAGATTAACCCCGTGCTCTCCTTCTGCATTGTACATATCAATGCCAAATTTTTTTTAAAAAAATCTAAAATAACTTTTAAGGGCCAGCTATCCCTCCCCCCTTCTTTCCAGCTAGATTGTCACGTGCATCTGATGTCACGGAGTCGCCTTTGGTTGCCTCGTGCTTCACGGCAGAAAGAGCCGCACAGCCTCCTGGGATTTGTAGGCTGTATATAACAGCGCGTGATCCCAGTGCATTCAACTGCTGTTAACTGTTGTGCCTTCTAGCAACTTAACAGTTCTTTTCCTGAGAGAAATGTTAAGCTGTTTGGAAGCACGCAATAAACTTCGAGATCGATCTGTAAAAAAAAGGACGAACTCAAAGAATTCCACTGCTCACTCACAACAGTGCTTTGCAGTAGGCGCATTCGCAGCCCACCAATGATGTCCGCGATTAAACCCTGCCCCATTTCTATACAGTGAAGTCCTACAGAGCTAGAGCATGGGTTATGTGCTTCAAAACCAACAAGGAGACAGTGCGCACACACGTCAATCGATGTTACAGCGAGACGTGGGGGCATGTTTACGATTTGATCATAAGAACATAAGAAGTGCCATCTCCGGAACAGACCCTAGGTCCATCAAGTCCGGTGATCCGCACATGCGGAGGCCCCGCCAGGTGTCCCCTGGCATAGTTTTAGTCCCCATATCACTCTAAGCTTCTCATAAGGAGATGTGCATCTAGCTTACCCTTACCTATGTCACTTTATGCCACTCATAAGGAGATGTACATCTAACTTACACTTAAATCCTAGAACGGTGGATTCCGCAATTACCTCTTCTGGGAGAGCATTCCAGGTGTCACCACTTGTTGCATGAAGCAGAACTTCCCAATATTTATCCTGAACTTGTCCCCCCTTAGCTTCAGTCCATGTCCTCTTGTCCGTGTCACATTGGACATTGTAAATAATTTTTTTTCCTGCTCTATTTTGTCGATTCTTTTCAGTATTTTGAAAGTCTCGATCATATCCCCTCGCAGTCTCCTCTTCTCAAGGGAAAACAATCCCAGTCTCTTAAGTCGTCCCTCGTATTCCAAGTTCTCCATGCCCTTTATTAGCTTTGTTGCTCGTCTCTGCACCCTCTCGAGCATTTTTATATCCTTCTTTAGGTATGGAGACCAATGTTGGATGCAGTATTCCAAGTGTGGTCTGACCATCGCTCTATAAAGTGGCATTATTACTTTCTCCGATCTACTTGTGATTCCCTTCTTTATCATGCCTAGCATTCTATTTGCATTCTTCGCTGCCGCCGCGCATTGCACCAACAGCTTCAGGGTCCTATCGATTAATAAGCCCAGGTCCCTTTCCTATTCGGTTTTTCCCAGAGTTGCACCTGACATACTATACTTATGTTCCTTATTTTTTCTGCCTAAGTGCATCACTTTGCATTTTTCCACATTAAACTTCATCTGCCATTTATCTGCCCAATTCTCCAATCAGCTCAAGTCGGAAAGCTTTACTGAATCGATTGGCCAGAATGACTCGGAAACGGATAGGACACGAATAGGATCCATTTGTGGACTTTAGTGAATCTAGCCCATCGTAAAATCTTTTTAAAGTATATTAGAAGCCAGAAGACAGCTTGTCTATACCAATGATTAAGCTTTGCAGTGCTTTGTATAATTACAGTAAGTAATTACATATTGCTCAAATGTTTACAATAGTTTGTTTGACATCTTACAGCTGCAGACTGGAGTCATAGGTTTATCAAAGTTTTCAGGTTGTGCTGCACAGTTAGCACAGTGGTTAAATTATAATCAGATCTCGATAACTTAAAAACAGTTCAACTCCTAATACAACAAAAATTGTGGCTACTTTCAATGCATTTAAATGGTGTACACGCTCACCACCTGTCTGCTATATCCCACATCATCTTAACAAATAGTTATGCAGATCATTTGAAGACTCTTGAATGAAATAAAATCCTTCTTCAGAGTGAGCTCTAGAATTGTCCCAAAATGCCACTTTTGGACCAGAGACTTAGATAAGCCCCTTGAACCGTTAGAACTGCTGAAAGTTAGTTATATTTACTTTATTTGATATACCACAATTATTAACAGAAATGTTAAACCAAAGTGGTTTATAATATTTATTTATTTATTTCGATTTCTATTCCGTCCTCCCAGTAGCTCAGAACGGGTTACAAGCCAACATTCAATGAAGGAATGGTTAAGTTCCAATAAATCCTTGTGAGTGTTGTGTCAGATAGAACCAGGAAGTCATCGGAGTTAAAAATACTGAAAATTGTCACTTAGAATCCTGTAATTCTAAGGTCGCGATTTGTTAGACTTAGGGGGTACTTGGTTTGAAGTTGAGAAACACTGGTTTACACCACAGCTCTGGCATGGGGCTGGAGAGGGCAATGGGGGCTGGAGTGAGTGAAGAGGCTACAAAAATAAACCTGCCAGACTGTTTGGAAAAAAAAAAAAATGCCCGATTGGGCAGGAAAAGTGAATCGAATTGAATCATCAATTCAATAGGCCAAATCGAATTGAAAATTTTTTCCATGAATTTGGCAGCATTACTCTGAACCTGGTCTTCTTAGGAAAAGAACAAAGATGAACAATGAGGTATACAGTGTACCATGCATATTCAGTGCTGAGATCTGAACCAATAGTGTAGCTGAAATGACATACAGTATAAGGATATAACTATGCAACATGATTTTTGTTCCTGGGAGGTACGTGTAATTTCCTATTTGTTCATGTCTTAAAGCTTAGAAAATGTCTTATTCTCATAAAACTTTGTTTTTGTGACCAGGATAGTCAAAGTTTGCAATTTACCTAAAACATGAAAACACAGAATTTTTATCTTTTCATTCTTATAAAGTCATAAAAATCAACATATGAATCACATGTATTTATATTAAAGTTATACAAAGATGACAACAGAAGATTTAGAAGTGAGTAGCTTTTTTGAGATCTACAATTATATTGTAAGTCACTTTCATGAATCAGCCACCAGATGTAGTCTCCCATCATGTTTTCATTATATTGTCCTTGGTAGAGGCATTCGAAGTCCAGTATATCCTGATGGAAGTGCTCACTTTACTCCTCTGAGCATGCTTCCCTATGTCCTCCTTGAATGTATCAAGATAAGCATCAAGGACATGGACTTTGAAAAACATCCTACAGCCAATTTCACTTTAATTCTCCATCAGATTCTCAACCAACTCCATGTACTTTTTAGCTATTGCAAGCTGCTTTCTACTTCCTAGTTAGCTTCTAGGGAAATTCCTTGCACTCCAGGATCCTCTATCTGTGGTCAGACGATAACACCAACTTTGACCTTTGCCTCAGACAGATTAGGGAAGATGTCTTGAGGGTACTTAAAGGCTTCTAGCTCCTTATGTAGAGCTCTAACAAATTGTTTCATTAGGCCCAATTTGATGTGCAGTGGTTATATCAGCACCTTCCAGGAATCCACCAGTGGTTCCCGTTTGATGTTGTTTCTCCCCACAGAGAACTTGGTCTGCTGTGGCCAGTCCCGGTTTTGATAAGTGTGTCTTTGTGGCCCTGCTGTTCCATAGGCAGAGATAGCAAGGAAACTTGGTAAAACCGCCTTGGAGACCAATTAGGAATGCCATCATTTTTGAAGTCTTCTGATGACCTCCCAGCCATAGTCATCATATTTCAAGGTGCCTAGAAAGGTCTTGACGCTGTTGTAATCCTCTTTGAGATGCAATAAGTGTGCCAGTGGAAGACACAGGTATTTGTTCCCATTATGAAGCAGCACGGCTTTGATGCTCCTGGATGAGATGTCAATGAAGAGACACCACTTTTTCAGGTTACAGGCGATTCCAATTGTCTCAGAGTGATCACATTGTGGCAGAAGCTAAGCCCATCTTGATGGGTGAAGAAGGTGGAAAAAGCTTGGCAACACTTCCTCTGATCTGTGACTTTCATCCAAGTAACATTGCTTGAGCCTAGATGTCAAAAGCTCAGCATTGGACTTGGTGAGACCAAGAGCCTCGTTCAGGTTGTCGAGATCTTTTTCATTTGGATAGTATGGGTTTTCTCTCATCAGCTACATCATTGATATTGTAAACTGGATCTACAATGTCTCTCTCATTCTCTGACTTGCTGCTCTCTTCTAAAGACAGCTGCTCTCTGTCTAGGGGAATGGTTATGGGGAGCTCAGGGCGATGGATGAAGAAATGTCTGGATATGCGATTGCAAATGCATGCTTGCCAGTTCAATGTTTGGAAGGGTCCACCATGCAGAAGTAGCAGTTGCTTGAATGGTCAATGGGTTCCCACCAAATTCTTAGGATAGCAAACGTCATGTCTCTCCTTCTGCCATCCTTTCATGTGCAGTATGTTTCCCACTCTACCTTTCCCTTTCCTTCATGTACAGCATGTCTCTCCTTCTCCTTTCCTTTTCCCATCCCCTCTGAATCATCCTGTAGAACAAAATTAAATTGTGGCAATGAAAACAATTTATTTCACCTATGACTAACATATATGAAATTCTCGCAACATATTTCATATATATTTTCAAATAACATTTAAAATTTTAAAATTTACATTTTTTTAAAAATTAAACATTCTAAGAAATTTTAAGCTACCATTATATATTGAGCAAGAACTACCTGAAGTTCAGGCTGGTTTCAAAAAAGTTTGAGGAACAAGAGACATCTAAAAAGTGGCATTAGAGGGCAGATGGACGGTTTTCTGGCCAAACCTTTCCAATTCACTATTTTCAAAACCCATGTTCTAGACAGATTTCTATGGTGGTTGACTGCAGTGTGTCTAAATCTCAAGGAGGCATGGTTTGGGCAAGACTCAGGCAGGCTTATGATTTGGACATTTTTCTGCAATAATCAAACATTTTATATGTCCAGGGCACAATTTGGATGTTTGCGGCTAGACCTGTTTTAACAACGAATGCTAAAAAGGTACCCAAACTGACCTGATGACCACTGGAGGCATGACCATCCCCACTGCCCCAGTTGTCACTGACCCCCACACCCCCCAAAGATGTGAATGAAACAGTATCTAAATAAATTCATATAAACCGTTCTGAGCTCCCCTGGGAGAACAGTATAGAAAACTGAATGAATAAATACCTGCCTGTATGATAGCTTAGGATGTTATGGCCAGACCTATTAGAGTAGCAAACAGGTTCCTGGAGTAGCCTAGTGGGCGGTGCAGTAGACTACAGAGATGGGGACCCAGGATATCCCTTGCTATCTAGTACACATATGGTGGAAAGTGCGAGCCCTCTGAAACCCACCCAAAACCTACTATATCGGCATATAGATGACACATGAGTCATAAAGACTAATGGTGTGGTGTACACGTTGGTTCAGTAGGTTTTGGGTGGGTTTTGGAGGACTCGCCACACACTATAAAGGGGCTATAATGAAATGTGTATCTGGGCCTTTTTATGTGAAATTCACTGCAGTGTCCACTAAGGTGCCTAATTGCTCTCCTGGGATGTTTGTGTGGCCAGTCTACTAAAAAAATGCTGGCCCCTCCTACATCCCAATGGCTTGCTTTATATGTTTTTCTTCTGGACGTGGGTTTTTGTTTTTTTTTAATGATTCAAAAAGATAGACGCACTGAGAACAAGCACATCTGAGAAATGGCTATTTTAGAAACATCCTCTTTTATGTTATGTTGCATTGTATGCACTATGGAAATATCTGATAGTTTGTGATTTAAATGTTGAAATGGTAACTGCTTATGTAGGTCACTTGAGCATGTAGCCATATGATTACTGAATATTTTTACAATTTAGTTTTATTTTTTTGAGCATACACTTTTACATAGAGATAAGCATGCGTTTGTTCCATGTATGTATTTTATTGCATAATTTTATATAATTTATTTTAATTATGATTTATCTATGCAATGCTGGGAAGTTTTTCTTCACCCAGTGGGTGGTGGACACCTGGAATGAGCTTCCAGAGGGCGTGATAGGACAGAGTACGGTAATAGGGTTCAAGAAGGGATTGGACAATTTTCTGAAGGAAAAGGGGATAGAGGGGTATAGAGGACTACTACACAGGTCCTGGATCTGTTGGGCCGCCTCGCGAGCGGACTGCTGGGCATGATGGACCTCTGGTCTGACCCAGCAGAGGCACTTCTTATGTTATGTTTCTGACATTATTTTATTGGGTTTTAAAAAAAATGTTAATAGTTTTTATCCCCGACACAGCCTGTGGACAAAACGTGGCCATATCAGGTGATTGATAAAAAAATAAATCCAATTTATTAAACCAATTTGATTTTCTTTTGGGATTATTGCTCAACTTGTGGAAGATCTTTGCCTTTGTTCATGTGTATCTCACTTTTCAATGCTATACAGTACATTGTGGTTTAGATTCTCTAAATGGAACCGGATTTTAGGTGGCAGTAGGTGCCCAAACTCAATAAAAAAATGCTGTTAAACGAAGTTTTTAACTGAGTTTTAAGGCATCTATCGGCACTTAAAAAATTGGCGCTGGAATCTTGCCTCTGTAGGTGCTTTAGATTGCTTAACACCACTGTGTGCATGGCTATCACTAGAAGTTGTATTAGGTGACCTAAAGCACCTATAGAGGTGTGATTCACATGATAGGTAGGAGTCAGAAATGTAGGCCAGGAAAGCGGCTGCTGTGTTTGGGCCCAGTTCTGCCCTGCACTCTCTCTTCTGGTCTTCTGCTTGTTGACTGTTCTATAGATGCCGTTGCTTGCATCGGGCACTGAGTTGGAGTGGTTCTTGGGGACCGCAGCTTTCCTTTCGTGCTGGCAAGACTGCATTGTACCTGATGCTGCATTGTTGGCTCATTCCTTCTAGCGCAGGAGATTTTTGTGCACCATTTTTCTGACAGGCCGGGACCAATGACAATTGATGGAGGCTGTGTTGTTGGCTTGCATTGGTGGGGCCTGCCTGGATGGTGTGCAGTGGGTTGGTGACAGCGTTGGATGATCTTTTGCGGCCTGCCTCTTCTTTGCCTTCTGCTCTTGGGCCCAGATTGCACCGTTGATTCCTTCACCTCTGGCAGGGATGGCCCCACAGCCTACCATCACTTCTCTGTGTTGATCCTTCCTTGCAGATGTGGAGCTCTATTGGATGGATTGATGATTGGACTTAGCACCAGATTGGAATTTATTTTGCTTAATCTCCAATTTCTTAAACTTATTTGTATATTTTAATTTTATTCTTTTTATTTCTTTTAATTATTTGAATTGTACCTTTCCTTCACAATTCTTGGAATTTTGTTACAACTTTTCTATTTTAAAAATTGTTTACTCAAGTACTTTAGCTAGATTGTGAGCCTACGGGACAGATAAGGATGTTCTAAGGACCTGTATTTTATTGTAAACCGCTTAGATCTGTAATACGCTTAAGCGGTATATCAAATGTTAATAAAACATAAACATAATAAAGCCACAATGTATGCTACACAAAGAAGAGGTTCAAGTTTCCTTTCCCCAAGTATCTCACTGCCCTCATTAGAAATGGATTAAATTGCTAGTTTCTGGAAAGCAATTGCTCACCCCTGCTGAGAATAATTTGGTTCTGAAGAGAAAACCACTACTGAGGGGAGTGGGAAAAAATAGTAAATCAGAAGCTCTCTCCTGTCATCACTTAAATCAGCCTGCATGAAAACAGTGATTCATAAGTCAAATAAAGTTCTCTATTTTTTATAAACATCTGATAAACAAATGAGATAAAAGCCCAACTCCTGAGTAAGTTATAAAATGAATAAAGAAATTAAGAAAAGAGAACTGGACTCCTCCAAGTGTTCCCTATGGAGCTCAAGTTATGCATGGAACTCCTTTCGTGCCAGCTGTGCTCAGCTGGGTGATCATTTCTCCATCTGTCTCCAGGGACCATTCACCAGACCAGACTCTGCAAAGTTGACTGCTACCTTCTTCTTGAGACAAAAAATACTGATGAGCTGTGCCTGTATGGAACTTCATAACACACAGCTCTTCAGATTCAGTCTCTATCTTCTGGTTGATGACCACAACCCAAGTGTTCTGGACTGGTCTGATGGGATGAAAAAGAAATCTCTTTTAAAAAAAAATAATTAAACCATACAACACAATTCGCCTTGTGATTTATCTTACCACAGTTAGCTGTCACACTAACCTTCCACACCACAATAATAAATATTTTTGTCTTTATTACCTCAAAATATGAATAAATATTACTAAAAGAAATAGCCAAGTTATACAGACTTATTGTAGGTTTTCTTTAGTCTCTTTACAATGTGCAATATTTTTGTAACATGAAACACTGAATAGTAAATTGTTTTTAGCATTTCTGTTTGTGACATACATTACAGAAACAAGCTTTACAAACAATTAACATGAACAGAAGTACATGTTATATATTATACATGATTTTAAAGGGAATCATTTCAAAAAATACTGTTATCTCCCCATCTTTACATTATGTTTCCCATTCTTATTTCTGCCGTCTTTGTATAATATGCATGTGATAACTTAGTTCAACATGAACTAATATTTATATAGCATTTTGTATAAACTGTTGTTGCAACTAAATGTAACCTAAAATTATCTGATAATGACCTGTTTGCATCTAAACAATTGCTAGCAGCTTAAGAGTGCAAGCTTCAAAACAAATTTTATTTTTTGATGAGTTAATTCATTAAGAGTAAACTAATAGAAAAATTCCAGTTATTCTGTCACTCTGTTATTAGACAGAACTTAAGATTTCTGATTGTCAGCCTATAACACAAACCATAAACACAATGAAGGTACTGATTCTTACAGGGGACAAAACTTTCAAACTGCAGCAAAGTATACAAGGTTTTGGGTTTTCTTTTTTTTTAAACTTAGGGCTGTTGCATCAAATTTCAAATGGAAAGCTTTGTGTACGTTCTCTTTGAAAACTGCAGTGGATAAAGTACACAAAAACATTTGCATCTTTTTTTTTTTTATGGAGGTAGACTATTTCATGGAAAATAATGAGGGCAGATCTGAAAATCTATTCTACCCATGTCATTTTCCATTCCAGCTCAAAATGTGGCTAAACACACATGCATTACAAAATGCTAGATACTTTTAGGCAGACTGAAGGAAAACAATTTTCAAACAACTTACACAGATAAAAACTATTTACCCAAGTAAATGGTTTTGAAACTTGTCATCATAAAAAAATATCTGTAAAATCACTCAAGCATTAAAAATGTTTTTTAAAAAAACTCTTATTAACAACTGTAAACAATTATATTCATTCTCATTCTTTTACAAGCCTTTTTTGAAAAGGCAGCCTTTTGAATGAGACTTGAAACCAGTATATTTCTCATATTGGGGTTTTTGGGGGTATATTTTTATAACTCCCTCTGACTTAATGTAACAGGTTCTATTCAAAAGTTATGGGTCCTTTTACTAACGCATGCTAAAATTTAGCACGCGCTAAATGCCATGAAGCCTAGAGAAATGCAACAGGCTGCATGAAATTTAGAATGTGCTAATCATTAGTGTGCACTAAGGGCTCCTTTTACAAAGGTGCGCTAGCGTTTTTAGTGCATGCACCGGATTAGCACGCGCTACCCGATAAACTACCGCCTGCTCAAGAAGAGGCGGTAGCGGCTAGCACACACGACATTTTAGCGCGCGCTATTCCGCGCGTTAAGGCCCTAGCGCACTTTTGTAAAAGGAGCCCAAAAGCCATTAGTAAAAAGTACCCCTTACTATATAAGGTTAGAAAGGAGATAATACTCTTCCAACTTGGGTATATGGCTTATTGAAAAATAGGAAAATGTTAATACCTTGGAGGATTAATTTTGATTCTTGCTTACACTACAAAACATATAACCCCTTTTTCAATTTATGTAAAGCATTCCTCAATATCTTCACATGTATAACTGATGCACAGTTGATTATAAGATCATATTTCCTTTATTATTCAAATCATCTAGGCAGCAAGGTCATTTATGTGTGCTACAAAAGGTGGAAATAACCATTAAGACATAAAGGCCCTGATTCTATAAAGGGCGCCCAAGTCATGCCTAAACGATGTAGACAGCCACTTTGTAGATGCAGCCACAATTTCATGGATACCCATGTTTAAAACTTGCGCCTAACTCAATAGGCGTGGGCGTGGAATGGGCATGGTTTGGGCAATGACTCAATTTGGGCGTCCTTTGATTCATTTACATAACACTGAGCGACCTAGGGCATCCATATGAAGCATATATTGTAGGTGAATAAAAACTAGGTCTACTTTTGAGCTTCATTTGGGCTTCAAATAGATCCGAGTGCTATGGACGGAACTTAGGCACTCTTTGGATGTTCTTAATGCAATCTGCTAAATAGTTCTCTGGGGGGGGGGGGGGGTTGCTTTATTAAGCTCAAAAATTCATTTAATAAGGCACCACAAACGGGACACATCAAAACATATATTGCATGCAAAACATTCTATTTTTGTAGACAAACAGCAATGCTATTTGCTAATTAGAGGAAACGATCCATTAACTGAAGCACAGCATATGAAAAAAAACAGCTTTGTTTCTTGCTAAAAAGTTACCCTTTTTTTCTCACTGAAGATTGCTCCAATAAGGTCAACCCCCCGGAAGACCGATAGTATCAACAAGAGGGTCTGTATTGGAACCTCTCTCTCAATTCATAGACCATTTTTTACAACCTTTTGTTGCAATGGTGACATCGTTCATAAAGGATTCCTCTCATTTCATTATGATATTACAGGATTTGGAAATTGGAGCTAACCCTATTATATTGGCTTTTCTAGACGTAAAGTCTCTCTATACTATGATTCCTCAACAAGCAGCAATTGAGACCATAGAACACTATTTGGAACAGAGAGAAGCTCCAGTAAGAATATCCACTGACTTCCTGATCCAATTGGCAAGGCTGGTTATTTCCGCCAATTATTTTTGGTTGAAGGAAAATTTTACATCCAAACACAGGGGGTAGCAATGGGGGCTACTTTAGCCCCCTCAATGGCAACATTATATCTAGCCCGAATGGAGGAGACCATGATTTACCCATTAGTACAATTTCAAAACGTAGTATGTTGGAGGCGATTTTTGGATGATGTCTTTTTTATCTGGAGGGACACGGAGCAAACTTTGAATGAATTTGTGAATATATTACACCAATTGAATATTCACATACAATTCACATTGACGTATGATTCTAAGAATATTGAATTCCTGGACCTCACCATCAATTGCAATTTGAACAGCCTAAAAACTACTCTATACCGAAAACCAGTGTCTAGAAACACTCTTTTGAAATTTCATAGCCACCATCCCTATAAGCTGAAATATAACTTGCCAGTTGGGCAATTCCTTAGATTACAGAGGATTTGTACAGAGGAGGAGGAATTCCTCTATCAATCAAGAGAGTTGGAACAGCACATTATATCACGAGGGTACCCGAAGAAGTCGGTCCGAAAAGCCTTTCTGAGGGACAAGTTTGCAAATCGTGAACTACTTTTAAATAAGCAACCCTCTGTACAAACAGAGAATACTCTTCAAGAAAATTCTAGACTGACTTGTGTTCTCCCTTTTTATAATCGCTCTAACCTTTTGATAACTTGTATGAAAAAACATTGGCATGTTCTTCAGATAATACCGAGTCTATTTGAGGAATTTCCTATAATTGCTTATAACCAGGGGAAAAATTTGGGAGAACATCTAGCCTGATATAGATATAGAGATGATGCTAGAGAAGAGGCGAAGGGGAACACAGTAAATGTCAAAATTGCCAATGGTGCGCTGGCACTATTGAAGGGAGTACTTGGCAGCCCCCCAAAAGAAATATAATAATAACAGCAAAAACAAAAACTACCTGTAAGTCCCAGAATATATTATCACATGCCCATGCGAGTTGATCTATGTGGGAAGAACGAGCAGCCCTATAAATATTAGGTTAAATGAGCACAAATCTAGGATTCTCAATGATGTGAAGGAAGCTCCACTTACCCAACATTGGGCTTCGCATGCCCATACGATAAGGGATTTACATTGGCGGGTGATAGAGCATATAATAGAAGGGTGGGAGGGAGGAAATCATAAACAGCGTTTAATTTTTTTAGAACAGTGGAACCTGGAGGGCTTAACCAAGAAATTGAGTGGATGTCACTCGTATGATCCTGATTGGTTGCCTGTAATATTGACGTCTTGAAAGGGGAGGTACTTAAAGGAGATAGAAAAACGCCGCGGCCCTCTTTTCCTTTAAATGCTATGTGGATCGGGATGGTACAAATAAATCTCAGAAGGAGTAAGGGTTTATTAAAATTAATCTTTTAAACCATGTTACTCCTAATAATGTGTTTTGAGAGCAGATATAGCAATGCAGTGAGGCTTAATGCCTGTATTTATTCTTTTATGTTTTTAGGGGACTTTTCTTGAAACAGCCTGAGGGCGAAACATGTCGAATGACAGGTCCCTTCCCGATGTTAACAGCAGAAAAGATTTAAGCTAAGTTATTAAGTTATTTGCAAATTTTTAAAAAGCTAAGAAGTGACTTATAAATTTTGCACAGAGCACTTTATATATATAAAGGCAAAAATAAAAAACATTAAAAAAGTTTAATGGGGCTGGTGAAGAAGCCATTGGCAAAAATTGATTGGTGACCCCAGAAATGAGTGGCGCCAAATGGCAAATCTGAAACCCTAAGTAAGATTTGTACTTTTCATATAAAGGATTTATGGGACATTGAAATATTGTGGGGGTGAATCTATATATTTTTGTCATGTGCTTTATTTGCTGAATCCACCTGTTTCAAGAATGACCTCATTGGAGCAATCTTCAGTGAGTAAAAAAGGGTAGCTTTTTAGCAAGAAACAAAGCTGTTTTTTTCATGTGCTATGCTTCAGTTAATGGATCTTTTCCTCTAATTAGCAAATAGCATTGCTTTTTGTCCACAAAAATAGAAGGTTTTGCATACAATATATCTGTTTTGATGTGCCCCATTTATGTGGTACCTTATTAAATGTATTTTGAGCTTAATAAAGCAAAAAACAAAACAAAACCCAGAGCGCTATTTAGCAGATCGCATTAAGAACGTCCAAAGAGTGCCTAAGTTCTGTCCTTAGAACTCAGGTCTATCTGAAGCCTAAACTATGCTCAAAAGTAGACTTCCTTACAATGCCTATAAGACCTAGTTTTGCAACTGCTATGCAGCTTGCTAACTCACTCTACAGCACACTGGTTAAACCTACAGCCTTCTATCCTAATGTTGCTCATTCGAATCCCAGTCACTCTGTCTGATGGAAGAGAAATAAATAAAAGTATTAAACAGATCCAACTCCCAGTATTACAATTATAGTGACAAACAGCATAAAATCACCATTCTAATAACATAATAATAAAATATTATAACATTAAGGACATTGTTTGGCTGTCTAAATCTCACCTAAACCTGATTCTCTAAAGGACACTTAAAAAGTTAGACGCCTAAACAATGCTGAATGCTACTGAGAATGATTCTAGAAAGGACGCCTAACTTAGGCACCTAAACAGCACCTAACTTTAGATGCATTTTACAGAATTAGGGCCAAAATGTCTTTCCCTAATAGAGAAGCTTTGCCTGGCTGGTTAAGGATCTTCTTCCATATCATCTGTATTAGGAGCCATAATGAAATGTTTTGGGCATGTCAGATTGTGCTCATTTGCAAATTCTTCCCAGCGTGCATCATCACTCTCATGAGTAATGTAACGTTCTCCGATTCGTGTTTCAAATTCTCTGAGGTCAAGCCAGGTTTGATAATCCTAAAACAAGGGATAATAAAGCAAGGAAATTTAATGTGTAAAAGTTTGGTTGGATTATTTGCAAATCTGATCAAAATAGTTGTATGCATAAGTAGAATACAAAAATATAAGCTCTACTGGGTATGACATATGACCCCTGTAGATGGGCATTTGGGGCAATTCTGTAAAGCAGACACTAACATTTATGCTTTGAATCTGTGTAAATAATTAGAATATTGGCATATATACATAAAGCAAAGATACTCACCTGTAGCAGGTGTTATTTGAGGACACCTGCTACAGGTGAGTAACTTTGCTATATGCATATATGCCAATATTTTAATTATTTACACAGGCAGTCTCACATGTGGGTAACATCATTAAGGAAAATGGCATGGACAATCAAAAAGTGTACTATCAACTTTAAAACTGCCCATATAGCGCACATGCAGGTGCCTTCGGAGGGATCATCACTTCAGTAAAAGAATTAAGAAGCCAACTAGGGGAGGTGGGAGGTGCCTGCTGTCCTTGGATAACACCTGCTACAGGTGAGTAACTTGGCTTTATCTAAGGACAAGCAGGCAGGATATTTTCACATGTGGGGACTCTCTAACTATCAAAATCACAGAGGGTTGGGAGGGAAGTTGGCATCAAAGTAGAGAATAAATTTTGTAGAACTGCTTGGGTGAACTAACATTCTTATCTGGAATGATTCTCCAAACAATAATAAGATGTAAATATATGAATTGAGGACCAGATGACTGCTTTACAGATGACTTAAAAAAGTATGACTCCGAAAACAAAATCTCATCCAACTCCCACAACACTCATATACCCGGAAACAACTTACATTCCCCCGACCGACACGACCTCCCTTACATGTGCCTATGTTAACATCAGATCTCTAGGACCCAAAACAGAAAACATAAAAAATTGGATAAAAACAGAAAAACTTGACTGCCTATTCCTCACTGAAACCTGGTTAACCTCAGACACAGACCCTAGAATAAAAGAAGTATGCCCGCCAGGATACAAAATAACAGTAACCTGCAGAGAGAAAAAAAGAGGAGGAGGACTAGCAATAATAATCAAGAACTCCCTAACTCTAAACATACTTGAAAAAACATCCACTCCGCAAATGGATTTCCTAGCGTGTCAACTCACAAACCCAACACTAAAAAACTCTCTAAGCTGCTTGCTCTGCTACATAACACCAGGAAACTGGACCACAGTGAGACCTGAATTTGAAAACTTCATCTACCAAAACTCACTAACAGCTGAATATAACCTCATCCTAGGAGACCTAAACCTACACCTAGAAGACACAACCTCCACACCAGCAAATAACTGTCTATCCTTCCTCAATGCCTTATCCTTCCAGATCCTAAACCCACAAACCACTCATGAAAAAGGTCATCAACTGGACATTGCTGCATTCATGTCTCACCAACCATCCAATCCAGCAATCCAAACTCCTAACGGAACATGGTCCCCATCCCTATGGTCAGACCACTACATTTATAACTTCAACATCAATTGGACCAAGACCAAACACACACCTCAATCAAAAAAAAACCACATATACCTCACGCAAACATATCGACCCAACCATTTTCTGGTCAAATGTAGACGAAACTATCCAAGACTGCGACCCAAAAAACTTCATCTCCCACTGGAAAAATGTATCCACCAACATCCTTGATGACCTGGCACCCCTACAAACCAAAACCAGAACCAGCAGGAAATCAGACCAATGGTTTGATAATGAATTACTCCAACTCAAAAGACAGTGCAGAAGATTAGAAAGAAAATGGAGAAAAAAGAACCAAGATCAAACAAAAACCGACTGGAAAAAAATCAACAAACAATACAAAAATCTACTAAAAGATAAGAGGAAAAGCTACTATACTAATCTCATAGGCACGGAAACCCAAGATTCCAAAAAAATATTCCAAATCCTGAAAGAATTAACAGACACCAAACCATACACTACCACCACGAACACACCTCCACCATCACCCACCCTCTTAGCAGAACACTTCAAGAACAAAATCACCAACACCAGAGCCACACTCATCCTTAACCCATCCCATCAAAATCCAATCACAATCCACCCTACAGGAAAAGAGGCAACCGCAGCAGACAGAATTTGGACTCAATTCCCTAACATACAATGGTCAGAATTCAACAAATTCTACAAAAAATACAGCCATGCCTCCTGTGACCTCAACCATTGCCCCTCATATCTCCTTACCACCTCTAGTGTAAAATTCCGCACCATAACTCTACAATGGATCCAATTCACGCTCACAGAAGGCACATTCCCTGCTGACCTCAGCGAAATTGTCATCACCCCAATCCAAAAAGACCCAAAAGCACCACAAAACCTCCCATCTAACTTTAGACCTATAGCCTCAATTCCGCTATATGTCAAAATTATAGAAGGCCTAGTAGCCAAACTCCTCACCAATTACATAGAGGACCACAACCTACTCCACCCCATGCAATCAGGCTTCAGAACAAACTTCAGTACAGAGACACTACTAGGCTCCCTTATGGATACCGTCAGACAACAACTTAGTACAGGGAAAAAAAATGCTACTCATACAACTGGACCTATCGGCAGCATTCGACTTAGTAGACCACAACATCCTTCTACAGATCTTAGATGCAATAGGCATCTCAGATAAAGTATACTCCTGGTTTGAAGGATTCCTAAAACTCAGAACCTACAGTGTAAAATCAAACAAAGAAAAGTCAGAATCCTGGTCAAACCCCTGCGGCGTACCACAAGGATCTCCACTATCCCCTACCCTCTTCAATCTCTACACTGCCTCTCTAGGAACGCATCTGGATAATCTAGGCATAACCTCCTATAGTTATGCGGATGACATCACCATCCTCGTCCCATACGATCATTCTAAACCTACCATGACAGACAAACTTCACCAAACACTTGAAACAGTCACAACCTGGATGAAAAATCACAAACTTAAACTCAACCAAGACAAAACCAAATTCATCCTCCTAGAAAATGACAAGATCCAAACCACAACCAACCTAGACATAAACGCAATCAAATATCCCATCCAAACCACCATAAAACTACTAGGCATGACCATAGACAGATGCTGCACTATGCAACCGCAAATAAATAAAACAATTCAAAAATCATTCGCAATCATGAGAAATCTGAGACAAGTCCGAAAATTCTTTGAAAGAACACAATTCCAACTTATAGTACAATCCCTAATACTAGGTATATTGGACTACTGTAACATACTCTTCCTTCCATGTCCTGCAACTACGATAAGACAACTCCAAACAATCCAAAATACAGCTTTGAGACTCATCTACTCATTGAAAAAACATGACCACATCACTGAAGCCTTCATAAACTCACACTGGCTCCCAATCCAAGAAAGAATCCAATTCAAATTCTACTGCATATTATTTAAAACCCTACACGGAGACAGCCCATCATACCTGAACAATCGCCTCATCCAAGCACCCAGTACCAGACACAGAAAAACGCACTCCCCATTCATACCCCCCCCAATCAAGGAAGTAAAAAGAACAAAACTACACGACGGCCTCCTAGCCACTCAAGCCGCAAGGCTGGACAACCAGATCTCCAACCTTCTGATGACCACCCCAGACTATAGGACGTTCAGAAAAGAAATAAAAACCACACTTTTCAAGAAATTCCTGAAGCAGCAATAACAACACGACCTCTAAATGCTCTTAAGATCTACAACTTACCTCTCTAGCTAATCATTGTAACTCTGTTTTATGTATCTCATTTCTACCAAAAATTGTACTGGCTGCCAGTAGTGGCCCGGGTTATCTTTAAGCTGGGTTGTATATATTACAAAGTTCTAGCTGGCGATGCTCCTTCCTATTTGATTGAACTATTTTGTTTTTCTACTCAAAAATCCTCTTGAAGCTCTAAAGCTCTTCTGATTTTTCCATTGGCGAAAGGTTGTAAATGAAAAAGATATCACGATCGGATGCTTTCATACCAGGCTGCAATCTGGGATAAGGAGTTTAAATCTTTACTATTGCCATCCGTTTCATATTTGCATTTTAGGAGACAATTGAAGACTTACTTATTTTCAAAGTTCTTGGGTTTCTAGTCTCCTAATTATTATCAATTGTGTATTCCTAGCTAATCACATAGAACTTAAGGTGATGCGGTTTAGAAATGGATTTTTATGTTAAGTTTTATGTTATGTTATGTCCTCAATAGGCATGGAACATAGATGAGCTACTGAAGTTCTCATGGCTTGAACTTTATGTGCGGTGTTACGGCCTTCAAGCATCATCCAGCTTGAGCATAGCAAAAACGAGATACAGTCCACCAGCCATGTGGAGAGGGTTCTCTTGGTGACAGGAGCTCCTAGCCTGTTAAGATCAAACAACAGGAACAGCTGAGTGGAAGTTCTGTGAGGTTTTGTCTAATCCAAATATTAGGCGAGAGCATGTTTACAGTCCAATGTGTGGAGAGCAGATTCACCTGGGTGTGAGTATGGCTTTGGAAAAAAAACAAGGCAGGGAGAACTATACTGTAGATTTATTCAGATGAAATTCATAGATGATTTTTGGGAGGAACTTGGGATGAGTGCGAAGAACCACTCTATTGTGTTAGAATATTTTATAAGGTGAATCTGACACAAGCGTTTGAGTTCACTGGCTCAGCATGCAGATGTAATAGCCACTAAGCTTGAGAGATGAAGATGAGACTGGTTCAAATGGAGACTTCATTAGGGAAGAAGCACATTGAGATTCCATGCCACTAGAAGTTTGACAGATGGCTTGGTATGATAAAGGCCCTTCATAAATTTGGAAACTAGAGGATGTGCAGACAATGGCTTTTTGTCCAGTGAGGCATGAAAAGCACTAATAGCACTGAGATAGACTCTAACTGACTAGAGTTGGAAAGACTAGAGTTGGAAAGGTGCATGAGATAGTCAAGCATTGATGGTATAGGACAAGTGATCGGATATAGAGAGTGATCATTACAGCATACTGTGAAAAATTCACTTGAAAAGATAGCAACATTGAGTGGAAGGTTCAATGATGGCTGACACTGATGCAGATAGTGGGAATACATCTAGGTCTTGGGAGAAAGCTACCACGCTGTGAGCTCAATTTTGGAGCCGCTATGGAAGTTTGTGGATGTTTTTTTAAGACCAGAATCAATGAAGAGAGTAATATTTAAAAGATTCGTACCATATGATTAGACTATTGAATAAGCTTACTATTCTACCAGATTTAACCTGGATAGTTATAATGGATGTGGTTTCTCTATATACAAAAATTTCACAAGATGGAGCTTTAAAAGTAATAGAGAAGATATTAAAGAATCGGGTGATGCCACTGTGAATTTCTACTGATTTCCTGTTACAATTATCTGAGCTTGTAATTAAAAAGAATTATTTCTGGAATAATGGACATTATTGTGAGTAAACTCAAGGGGTAGCTATGGGGGCTAACCTAGCACTGTCAGTTGCTATTTTATATGTAGCAGAGTTTGAGGAGAGTTATGTGTATTCAAGCTCTTTTTTTTTAAGCATGTTAAGCTTTGGAAGAGATTTTTTATATCATTTTTCACTGGGAAGCTTTACTGAAGATCTATATTCCTTTACAACATGGATGAATAATAGAACCCAGCTTACAATTTGTAATGAAGGTGAAGGAAGATAAGATTGAATTTTTTGATCTTTTGATTTATAAAGCTTCAGGAACTTTATATACTACCCTGAATAGGAAACCAGTAGAAAAAAAAATAAATTTTCTTCATTTCTCTAGCTTCCATCTGTATAAACTAAGGGCTCCTTTTACAAAGGTTTTTAACGCACGCACCAAATTAGTGCGCTAGCCGAAAATCTACCATCTGCTCAAAAGGAGGCGGTAGTGGCTAGCGCGCGCTATTTTGCATGTTAAGGCCCTAGCGTGGCTTTGTAAAAGGAACCCTAAAATATAATTTACTGAACAGTCAATTTTTACATTTGAGAAGAGTATGTATTACTTTTGAACAATTTCATAAACAGGCAAGAATCAATTTCTTGAGAGGGGATATCTGAAGAAATCAGTCCGACAAGCCTTCTTGAGCGTGAGATATGCAAAAAGGGAATTATTATTTCAAGAGATATCATCAATTTCAAATGATCAACAGCTGGATTATGTAGTTCCATTTTTAAATATGGCTAAATATCATATGAAAAAACACTGGAATGTATTACAATTGTATCCTTGTTTTAAATATTTTCCAATGATCGCATATAAAACAGGAAAAACAATTGGAGAATATTTTTCATCACAAAATTTCGATCAGGTTGATTATGTGGACCAATATGCAATATATAATGTTTGTGGAAATTGGCAACAGTGTGTTTCAACTTTGGAAGGATCAATATGGGTGGACTATCAGACTAAGTTGCAGGTTCAAGCACTGATTACTACTTCATGCTTGAGTACGAATGTAGTGTATATTATTATTTGCCCATGTAAGTTGGTATATGTGGGGAATAGTAGTTGGCTGATTCGTTTGAGACTAAATAAATAAAAATAATAATAACAGTTTATATACCGCAGGACCGTGAAGTTCTATGCGGTTTACAATGATTAGAAATGTTACAGATTGAGTGAATAAACAAAGTTACAGATTGAATGAATAAACAAAGTACAGATTTAGCGACAGGTGGCTCTTGCACTCGGTTGTTAAGGACTAAGATTGAATAGGTTGGTTTCCTAAGTATTTCAGGAATAGATGTGTTTTCAGGCGTTTCCTGAATTCTCCATAGGTAGTAGGCACAAGCAATTGTTCAAGGTCTTTACCCCATAATGCTGCTTGATGTGTGAGAAGATGTTGATGATGACTTTTAAATTTACAACCTCTAACTGGTGGAGAAACGAAGTTCAGGTGTGAGCTTTGCTTGTGTCTGTTGGTTGAGAAAGAGAAAAGGTCTGTTATGTATTTAGGGGCTAAGCCATAGAGTACCTTGAAGCAAAAACAACCAAACTTGAATTTCACACGTGCCTCCATCGGTAGCCAGTGTAAGAGTCAATAGGAAGGTGTCACATGATCAAACTTCTTCAGTCCACAAAGTAGTCTAACCGCTGTATTTTGAACTAGTTGCAATCGCCGCATGTATTTCTGGGGGAGTGCCAAGTAGGCGATGTTACAATAATCGAGTTGACTCAGAATAAGGGATTGTACTAGAATTCGAAATGATGAGGCATCGAAGTAAGCTCTGATGGACCGAAGTTTCCAGAGGGTGTGAAAGATTTTTCTGATCAAGGAGTCAACCTGGTTTTTCATGGTCAGATTTGGTCCAGTGTTACACCCAGTATCTTCATAATGGGTTGAATTGGATAACTAAGGTTGTTGATGCACATTGGTGCTTTAGTGTCGAGTGGGTATGGTGCTGCTATGAAAAATTTTGTTTTCTCTGAGTTTAGTTTTAGTCTGAATTTGGTCATCCATTGCTCCATCCGATTTAACAAAAATCAAGAATTGTAACATCAAATATTCAAGCACCAGTGGTTCATCATTGGCTGGAAAAAGGTTACCATTAGAGAATGACACTGGAACAAATTTGTCCCTATCCCGTGGAACCTATCTCCATCCCTGTCCCTGCCCTATTGCTGCAAGCTCTGTCGTCATCTGAACTTAAGTGTTCGACACTTGTGCAGATGAGGACACAGCTTGCAGGGATGGGGAAGGAACAGGGACAGAACTCAGGGGGACAGGACAGGAATGGAGATAGATCCCATGGGAACAGGTAAAAATGTGTCCCCGTGTCATTCTCTATGTTTCAGATCTTAAATTGAGAATTATTGATCAAGTTATAGTAGGATGGGAGGGTGGTAACTATGAGAGTTTATTTAAAGATCTAATTTTGCTCTTTATAATTTAATTGAATATGGTTAGCCCATCTGGGCTCAATGCAAAAATTGAAAGGATGACATTGGTGTTAGAAGACCTGTGATTGGTGTAGAGTGAGTCAGCTAATTTTTGAATGAATGTATACACTTGCCCGGAAAATGCTGGCACCATTTTGGACTGTAAGAGAAATGAGTCAGGAGATAACAGTATTATAGAAAGGTGTTTAGAAACTTTTTTAGAAATAGAATTTTGGTATATAAGAAAAACATTTTATAGAAGTATCCTGAAATCTGTCTTTTGACTTTTTAGAGGACAGACCTTGATACAATGTTACAGTGAAACATGAATCATATCGGATGAAGAATCCCATGTCTGATTTTGATTCATTAACTCAAAGATAAGTGAGACATTTGTATTTTCTTAATACTTTAAAAATTATAGATTACAAGAATAGAAGTTAAGAATAATTATGAGAGCCAGTGACGATTTGATGTTTAAATCCCTATCAGTAATGAAATTTTGAGCCGATTAAGGGTGGCGTCGCCGAGGTTCCAGAAGAAATCAAAATTATGTTTTTTAAAGAATGAATACATGAAGCAGTAGAATTATTATTGAATTTTATAAAAGCTGCACATAAATGGGCCAAGTAAGGAGAGGAGGGAAATATTGTTTTTCCATTATCTTTTGAGAGTTAGTGAAATTGCCCCCTTGGAAAAGTGGTATTTTCAAATTTTTATTATTTCTTGATATCCCACAAATCACATAGTAATTAAGTGGCTTACAATAAAATATCATATAACCAAATTAATAAAAAATAACATACAATACTAATAGAAATAACATACAATACAAATAGGGATAAAAAAAGTGAGGGAAAGGAAAACACATTAAGGTTGGGGGATCAGGTAGCTGGTACTTGTATATGTTTCAGGCAGGGGTAGAAGCTGGTGTGGGTATTTCTTAAAGTGCATTTGGTTCAGCCTGCCCAAACCATGCCTCTTATAATCTCTGCAACCAGGCTATTTACATGTGCAAATAGAGACTTTCTGAAATTGCTATATATACATCAATATAATCTAAACATGTGAATGCCACTATTTACATGCTTTTAAAATGATGTCCCCAGTGCTGACTTTTACTTTTAGATTCTAACTTTTATCAATAATTACTTACTTGTAGCCAGGGATGGCTAAGTGACTTATCAACACTGAAACGTTTTCTCATCTTCACTTGAAGCAAATTGTTTATTAAATCAATGGCTGAAAAAAACAAGAGTCTTTAGAAGTTATTCATTAAAATTACTTTTTAAAATGTTTGCAACAACAGAAGAATAAATCTCTCAAATATTATTACATTTTAAAACGTTTGCAATAACAGAAGAATAAATCTCTCACCTTAATAGGTGCAAACGATCGCTGGTCTGTTGTAGTGAACCTAACAGGCTGCCATCGGACTCCACAGCACGTTCCCTCTGCTGCAGACCTGCCCCTTCTCTGACGTATGGGACCGTGGCACAGGGAATGTGCTGCGGAGGTCGACAGCAGCCTGCTAGGTTCACTACAGCCAACCGGCGATCCTCTGCAGGCTGCCTTGAAGGTGAGACCGGGAAGCTGGGAGAGAGATGGTGGACAATGGAATGGAGGGAGAGAAGGAACAGAGGGAATTTAATTGCAGGCCAAATCTAATTACCCTGTGGGCCAAATTTGGCCCGCGGGCCTGAGTTTGACACCGCTGGTCTACAGCAAACACCTACTAGAGATAATCAGCTTTGTTTTCTCTATTTACAAGCAAGATCAATTAGCTACACAACCTGTGGATACAGAGCAATTGTCTACTTGTAAAGACAGTTTCTGCAAATTGTAGGCACAGATGTAAGAGATCTACCTGAACCAGAAAAGGTTTTCAAGGGTGATGATGTGGAGGAACTGAAAGAAATCTCGGTGAACCTGGAAGATGTACTAAGCCAAATCGACAAGTTAAAAAGTGATAAATTGCCAGGACCAGATGGTATACATCCCAGGGTATTAAAAGAACTCAAAAATGAAATTGCTGACCTGCTTTTAGTGATCTGTAACCTGTCACTAAAATCGTCTGTAGTACCTGAAGATTGGAGGGTAGCCAATGTTAAGCCGATTTTCATAAAGGGCTCCAGGAGAGATCTGGGAAATTACAGACCGGTAAGCCTCATTTTGGTGCTGGGCAAAATGGTAGAAACGATTATAAAAAATAAAATTGTGTAACATGTAGACAAACATGATTTAATGAGACAGAGTCAGTATGGGTTCAGCTGACGGAGATCTTGCCTCACAAATTTGCTTGACTTCTTTGAAGGTGTGAATAAACATGTGGATAAAGGTGAGCCGGTTGATATAGTATATCTAGATTTTCAGAAAGCTTTTGATAAAGTTCCTCATGAGAAGCTCCTGAGAAAATTAAAGTATCATGGAATAGGTGGCAAAGTTCAGTTGTGGATTAAGAATTGGTTATCAGATAGAAAACAGAGGGTAGGGTTAAATGGTCATTTTTCCCAACGGAAGAGAGTAAACAGTGGAGTGCCACAGGGGTCTGTACAGGGACCAGTGCTATTTAACTTATTTATAAATGATCTGGAAATTGGAACGACTAGTGAGGTGATTAAATTTGCAGATGACACTAAACTGTTCAAAGTTGTTAAAACGCATGCGGATTGTGAAAAATTACAGGCGGGCCTTAGGAAATTGGAAGACTGGGCATCCAAATGACAGATGAAATTTAATGTGGACAAATGCAAACTGATGCACATTGGGAAGAATAACCTGAATCACATGCTAGGGAGATGCTAGGGAGAATCTCGAAGAGAGCATGAACTCGAAGGCCTTGAGCATGCACAGATGCTCAAGGCCCAGCAATCAAGAAGACGCAGATCTTCGGGCACCGGCACGTCCTGTGCGTTGGTGCCGGTGCCAGATGGGGGTAAGCAGTGTGTTTGGGTGGGTGCTGGGGGATTCCAGATCGCGGCGGGGGGGGGGGGGGGGGAGGTGCAACGCTAAGCGTAGTAAACACTTTATGAGTGTAACAGGTACAGACTTAAGACTTTTTGCCTGGATTCTATAAGGGCCGCCAAAAGTTAGGCACCTAACTTAAGCATTTTATGTGGTTTTAAGTGGTGCAATGATTGGTTGCACCATTAAAAAGCAAGTTTAAAAATTAGGCACCACTAGGCGCCTTCAGGGACCAGTTCCTGGATCCATGGTGCCTAGTGACACTGAAGCCCAGAAGTGGGCAGGTTTAGGTGTGGCGCTGGACTTCTGCATCACTAGTCATGATGGCCGCGATTCTATAAAGACCCTAGGTGCCGGAAACGTAGGCCTGTGAAACCCTGGCCTACATTGTCGGAGCCTAGGGTCCTTGCTAGGAATAGGAGTGTAATACTTTGAAAACCAGGTAAAACAAAACCCTGTGTGCTTTTTCAGCCAAACCCAATTCTTGCCTGCTTTTCTTTAAGATGCAGTAACAAGGGGATAAATTATGAATTAATGGTCACATAATGCCCTTTAGCAAAAAGGGTCTCTAAAGTGCTTTAAGTTCTTAACACATAGCACTCAAGAACAAGCCACAGCAGAAACACATTAATGCAGTTTGCGGAGGAGGTGGGCTTTAGCCTGTTTGTTTGTGCAACCCACATGTTAGTGATTTTTTTTTTTAATTTTGGGATGAGTTATATCATGGGCAGAGAGTGAGCATTCCTGCATTATCCAGCTAGCATGTTACAGTTAGCATGTGCTAACTGGATAATACAGCTAGCGCAAGAGTACTTACAACTTCCCAAAATAGAAGACAGTAAGAACATAAGAATAGCCTTACTGGGTCAGAGCAAAGGTTCATCTAGCCCAGTACCCGGTCTTCACGGTGGCCAATCCAGGTCACTAGTACCTGGCAAACCCCCCAAAAGTAGCAACATTGCATGCTACCGATCCAGGGCAAAAAGCGGCTTCACCCATGTCTGTCTCAATAACAGACTATGAACTTTCCTGCAGGAAATTGTCCAAATCTTTCTTAAAACCAGCTACATTAACTGCTATGTTAACTGCTGCCGTATTAATTGATTGCAGATTATACAATAATGTTCCCATTAGTATAATATCAATTCTTTCACCTTCTTCTGAAATTTCTTTCCATGGGCTGGGTGGATACATAAATGCTGCATTCTGGATTTGGTCATTAATGTCTTCATCTTCATTAAATGGAAATGTACCACTGAGGCTCACATAGACAATGACTCCAACTGACCACATATCTAGAGAACGATTGTAACCTTTACTCCTAAGGACTTCAGGAGCAAGGTATGCTGGTGTCCCCACCACTGATCGTCTGAAAGATTTTTCACCTATGATGCGTGCAAAACCAAAGTCACATAGCTTAACCTGGAAGAAAATAATATTTACAGTGAAAAAATATACTCTGTAAAATGAAAAAGAAATATTTCCATAAAATTACACTATAAAACAATATTATTACAGAATCATATGACTAAAGTAAGATAAACTGCAAATGGTCTAAACTCAGTGACTAACCCCCTCCTTTACAAAGCTGCACTTAGCATTTTTAGCGCCGGCCAGAGCAGTAACAGCTCAGACGCTCATAGGAATTCTATGAGCGTCAGAGTGGTTACCGTGGTGGATGGCGCTAAAAATGCTAGCTCGGCTTTGTAAAGGAGAGGATAAAGGTCTAAATCAGGGGTGTACTTCACTGGGCCGCATTAGCCGAAAAAAATGTTTCTGGGGCCACCAAACTTTCAAACGCTGCAGCAAGACACAGGAGGGAGCCGGCAAGATGGTAAACACCCGGGGGCAGCAGAGGAAAACACTGCATCGCTCTCGACCAGGGCCGCACAAAATACTTCAGGGGGTCGCATTCGGCCCTCGGGCCCCAGGTTGGACACCCCTGGTCTAAATAAGAACATAAAAACATAAGAAGTTGCCTCCGCTGAGGCAGACCAGAGGTCCATCTTGCTCAGCGGTCCGCACCCGCGGCGGCCCTTCAGGCCTAGTTGCCTGAACAGTGTCCCTGACTAATCATGTAATTGTCTCTAGTCCTCTAATCCTATCCCTATAACCTACCTCTACTCCTATCTGTACCCCTCAATCCCTTTGTCCTCCAGATACGCCACGGATATGCCACAGAACACTAGTGCCGTAACAAGTGGCTAAGTGCACTATGAACTGTTGTGGGTAAGTACTTTAGAGACGAGGTTTGGGAAGGATGCAAGAGAAGTTTGGTGAGGCTTAAGAATGCATGAGAGAAGCAAAGGTGAGATGAGCGAGGTAACGTGTGAAAGATGAACTGGTAGGTGGGAGTGTGAGGCAGCATGTGCCCACACATCGCCAATCAGCTCCAGGTCGCCTTCTCTGTCACGTGGCAGGGACACAGAGGGGACCGTGTAATGCATGGTAGTTGCGCCTCTGAGGAGGGAACTGGGCCCACTTCTCAGCCTCTCTGGGACGGACACTCTCAAGCTTGTCCTTTGCTGTTTTCCTCTGCATTTCCCCCAGTCACTGTTTTCTTCCCTGAGACACACCTGTGTTTTTCCCCCCCTTTCTGTGAGCATTTTACTGTGAATGAGTGAACTAAGCTTTTCCTTTATTATTTTTTTAAAACGTCTAGCACCTTAGTTTTCTACATCATACCTATAGATCATACCTATGCAAATTAGGGTTTTCTTCACTAACATTAAATGCAAAAAAAAAAAAAAGAGAAAGGCTTCAATGCTTTGAAGATGAAATGTGGGTATGTCTGTATCATATACATCCAACACTGAAAAAGCCGCTAAAAAACATGGAAGCTCATGTTTCACACAAACACACTTACAGTATATACTCGAATATAAGTCGATCTGCATATAAGTCAAAACCCCCCCACCCACCCCCACAAAATGGTTGACTCAAATATAAGACAGGGGATTAATATTCAAGTGCCATGCCCTACCAGGATCTGCACCCGTGTCCCTGCCTCACACCCACCCCTGCCAGGATTTGCACTCAGCCCCCCTCCTTGCCAGGTTCTGCACCCAGCCCCCCTCACTACTTGCCAGGCTCTGCACCATGTCCCACCTTCCTGCCTTGTACCCTCTTCCTCCTCTAGTAGTAGGCCGGGACAGGAGGCATCCCTTCCGTCTCCTGTCCTGGCCGATACGAGCAATTTTTTTACCCCTCTCCCCCGTGTACCTTTTCTCGTATTCCTGGTGGTCCAGCGGTGTATGGGCAGGAGCGCCCCTCCTTCCAATCTTGCAGCGCACAGGTACACAGGAGCGAGCTTCTCAAGCTCCCACCTGGCCCTGAGCTGCTCGTTGAATGGCTGCCGCAAGTCCCGCAAGAACTGGCGGCAGCCATTCAGGGAATGGCGCAGGGCCAGGCAGAAGCTTTGAAGCTTACTCCTGTGTACCTGTATGCTGCTGGCCCTGAGATCGGAAGGAGGGGCGCAGGGCTGGAGCGTGGAAAGCTTGCTCCTGCCCATACACTGCTGGACCACCAGGGATATGAGAAAAAGTACGCGGGAGGAGGGGGATAAAAAAAAAAATTGTTAACATTGGCCAGGATGGGAGGGATCCCTCCTGTCCCGGCCTACCAAAGGCCTGCATCCAGTCTGGGAGGGGGGGTCAGGTGATGACCTGAATATAGGATGAGACCCCCAGTCTGAAGTCTGGTGCCAGGATTAGCAACATTGGAGACCTTAAAAGAAATAATAGTTTGAAAAAGAGGGGCAGGACCATGGCAGAGGCAATGTGCTTTGGAGGCCAATGGCAGCCTGCTAAGTTCGCTGTGTAGGCTGCCGTAATTAGGTCAACGATGGTCACAGGTGGAAAACAACCTCTCTCGCTGGGTCAGGAAGCACCTTGGAGGTAAGGCCCCGCCCGTCGCATTTCTAGTGATCAGAGGGCAGTAAAAGTGCCTCACTTTAGAGATCACAGGAAAAGAAAGAAGGAAGAGGGAGTAAGAATGCCTCATTTAGAGATCACAGGGAAGAAGAAAGTAGGAGGAGAGTGAGAGCGCATCCCTCTAGAGATTACAGGGAAGAAGAGAGTAGGAGGAGAGCAAGAGCGCATCCCCCTAGAGATTACAGGGAAGGAGAGAGCAGGAGGAGAGTGCATCTCTCTAGATATGACAGGGAAGGAGAGAGCAGGAGCAGGAGGATAGCAAACTGGCGGGACACCGGGAAGGGGGGGGGGGGGTGAGAGGAGGCTTCCGAAGGACCTTGAGGAAGGGCAGGAAAACAGACTTGAACACAAGGCAGATGCTGGACTAGAGGGGGTAAAAAGAGTAAACACTCAAAATGTTAGCGTAAGGATGATATAGAGAGGGAGAAACCTGAAACAAAAGGGAGGCAGAAGAGAGGGGGACAGATGTTGGACTTGGGAGTGTATAGAGGGAAGAGAGAGATAAAGAGACTGCAGAGAGGTGTAATGATTCTGGACCAGGGAGGGAGGAAGGAAGGAGAGAGAAACAGAGAAAGACCTGGAAGAAAGGAGAACAAATGCTGGACATGGGGATGGGATGGGGGTTGTAAGCAGAAGAAAGACAGCTAGAGACAGAGACCTAGACCCAAAGGGCATGGGGCTGGATTGTGAAAGAAATGCTGGATGCACAGTGAGAAAGAAGTCCAACCAGAAATTAATTAAATCACCAAACAACAAAGTTAGGAAAAATGATTTTATTTTCAATTTAGTGATCGAAATGTGTCAGTTTGAGAATTTATATCTGCTGTATGCATATGAAAAATAAAAGGAAAAAATTGCATTACAATTAGTAGAGGAAGGGGGACAAAGTGCAGAGCCTGGCAAGGAATGTGGGGTTGGATGCAAAGCCTGGCAGGGAGTGAGGAGACTGGCTGCAGAGCCTGGTATATGTTAGTATAAAATTTGTTTCAGAATGTTTTTTTTACTTGTTTTCCTACTCTAAATCTAGGATGCGTCTTATGGTCAGGTGTGTCTTATGGAGGAAAAAAATATGGTAATATCTGTTTATCTTGTATATCTTGTTAATATATCATATAAAATTAATAAAAATACTTTTTCACAGAAAAATACTTTTTCACAGAAAGGGTGGCAAAAGCATTATTTTTTTTACAGAAAGGGTGGTGAATGTGTGGAACAGCCTTCAGGTGGAGGTGGTACAGACAAAAAGTGTATCTGAATTCAACAAAGCTTGGGATAAGTGTGTTGGATCTCTAATAAGGGAGAGGAAGGGATACTAGATGGCATGGTTAGGCATACTAGATAGGCCTTATGGTCTTTATCTACCTTCATTTTTCTATGTTTTCTATGCTTTGTGCTTGAAGAAACCCTGCAGTGCTCTAAAACTATCCCTAAACCTACCCCTAGAAGCAGGCAGGTTAGGGAAACTGCTGTGCAGAATTTATCCCCAGTGAAAGGCAACCTAAAAGGGACCGATTATACTTGCCTAGTTCTAATGTAGGGAATGCTAAAAGCAAAGAACTACAATGACCAGCATGCACTGGGCAGGTGATAGCAAAAGCCACAAAGGGATTAGCTCCTTCAATCAGCTCTGCTGGGGACAGGGTTAATGAGTAGGGAAGCTTTCCAGGCTCATTAGCAAAGCACCAGAGAACCACAGGTGTTTTGAGGGGCAATCAGCCCAAGCTAGGGAAAAGGGGGTGGTCTCTAGGCCAAAGCAGGTAGAGGCAGTGACAGCTAAAGCCAAAGCTTACAGAATACCTGAATCCTAGGAGAGAGGCAGACCTGTGCTAGTCAGGATTCAGGAGACAGAAGCCAGCATTCCCCACAGAAAGCAAGAAGTAAACCTCAGGACTGAAACTTCTAATTATTCTTCTGAAGGTAATAATGAATCTGATACAGAAATGCTTGCAAATGATGTTGAAATGAAACCCGAGGAGTCATGCTTATTTGAGAGCATGATTACAGAGTAGAGTTTGGGGAAAGTAAAAATGCTGTTTCTGATAAGGTGGTGTTGCCTCACAAAACTAAAAATACCAGAAGAGTTAATAATCATTGCCTCTGATTGAATTAATACCAGAAGGACCAGGAATTACTGCTTCTGATAACAGAAGAGTTAAGAATAACTGCTTCTGATGTAATTAAGGGTAACAGAAGAGTTAAGAATAACTGCTTCTGAATTTTCATAATCACAGGAGAACTGTGGGGAACCTGTCCATGTAGTGCAAGCAGGTGGCAGGTTCCAGGACTTGAAATTGAAAAGTTATTTTTATGTTTTCTTTTGAACTTTATTAGTGAATAAAGCATGGAGGGCTAACAGGCTGTTTAACCACCTGTACTGGACCTTTTTCATTTTGATGCAGACACCCCTCTACCCCTCCATGCCTCATTCAACCGCTCGGCTGAGGCTTGGATGATCCAGGTCTTACCCGGTCAGTTTCTATTTAATGCCCCTAATCCACCCATCTGCCCCGTGACCACATCCCCATTCAAGCTGTGTGCTATAACATTTAGGCACACATGTTCTAGAATAGCAACTAGGCCAGAAAAGCCTGCAAATCCAAATTGATGCTAATTAACTCCAGTTATTGATTGCTGACACCTCGTTACCTCATTAATTTGCAAGTGCAGATGCCCTGCGTGCCCAACTTTGGGTGACCTATATAGAATCCAGGGAATAATTTTTACCCACATATGTTGCCAAAGATTTTTACAAAAGCCCTTTCCTGTGAGTAAAATAAACTTGACAAGCAGAAAAACTTGATAAAATTACCCTGAGTGTCCACATTTTACATGCCCCTTATGTACATGAACTGGCACAATATTGGCACTAATGCATGCCAGTATGCATTATACTGTAAAGGCGCATGTAAGTGGCATTGCATGTCAATACATGAGTGGAGCTTGGGTAAGACTCCCAGTTCTGTGTCTAACTTACAGAATCCATCTTCATGGCTGGTAACTGTGGGCGCATAAATGTAAGGTGCATTGATACTAGGTTACACTAGTATTTCATAAAGGAATCTTCCTACCTAAATTAGGCATGGATATACCTTATTCTGTAACACTGCATGCAAATTCCAGAAACTCTCCTGACCTGCCCGTGCCCCTCCCATGGCCATGCCCTCTTTTCAGAGCAACACTGATTCACATGCACATTTTTTATAGAATAGCAACTATAAACATACACACAAACTCAAATTACTGCCAATTAAAGCCAATAATTCATTACACGGAGCAATGCACATGGGCTACAGAAACCCAAGGGAGCAGTACCATTTAGGAGAATTACTTCTGTACTCAAAAGAAGAGCGAAACTTGTGGGGTTATCATTTCTGATTATCTTAAGGTGGTTAAACAGGTAGAAAGAGGGGCACCAAAAGTCAGAAGAATGTTTGGATGCATAGGGAGAGGCCAGCAGGAAAAAGGAGGTGATAGTACCTATTTATAAGTCTGTGGTAAGGCCCCATTTAGAGAACTATGCACAGTTCTGGAGACCACACCTTCAAAAAGATATAGCAGGATGGAGTCAGTCCAAAGGGCAGCTATTAAAATGGTCAGTGGTCATCATAAAGCATATAGGAGACTCTCATAGACCTCAATATGTATACTTTGGAAGATAGATGAGTTGAGATAAGATATGATTGAGACACTTAAATATCTCCACAGCATAAATGCACAGGAGGCAGGTCTCTTTCAACTGAAAAGACGATCAGGAATGAGAGGGCACAGAATGAAGTTGAAGGAGGATAGACTCAAAAGTAATACTTTTTCACAGCAAGGGAGGGAGATGTGTGCAACAGCCTCCCAGTGGAGGTAGCAGAGACGAAGACCGTATCTGAATTCAAGAAAATGTGGGATCTCTTAGGGAGAGTAAGAGATGGCAGATGACATGGATGAACAGACTGGATGGGCTAAATGGCCTTTACTGGCATCATTTTCTATTTCTATGATTGCAAGTGCCCAATTATTTGCACTAATTGGCTCGCTGGTCGATTAAATTGCATGCATAATAGGATGCACATCCAGATTTGAGTGGCATATATAGAATTCGGGGGTTAATGTTTACTGTTCTCTGTCCCAGTCCCTAATAAAGCATGTTTGTATGCAACAGTGAAAATTCTTCGGATATTTTCTACTTTACAGAACAGGGCAATTTTATTACAGGTTGACTCATATGGTCAGAATAAGAAAGTACATAAATTACACTAATTTTAACAGGGAAAGTATGTGCATATAGCAAAGTTATTCACCTGTAGCAGGTATTCTCTGAAGACACCAGGTATAAATTCTCACAAATGGGTGACGTCATTCACAGAACCCAGTACAGACAATGAAAAAGTGTACTGTCACTTTAAATTTTAGCACAGCTGGTGCCTTCCCATTGTCAGCTCATGGGACCTGCAATTCAGTAAGAAAGGTAAGAAGCCAACTAGGGGAGGTAGGTGGGTTGTGAAAATATATACCTGCTGCTCTCGGAGAAGGCCCAGGCAGAGTATATACAAAGGAGATACAGTCTGTAAGCCAACATGGTTCTCTTGATGACAGAACTGAAGCTTTATGAGGTTTGGTGTTATCTAAATAGAAAGCAAGAGCACGATTACAGTCCAAGGTGTAAAGAAAGCCTTGGAAAGACGACAGGTAGAACTATGGAATGACTGAGGTGGAATTTAGATGACTTTTGGGAAGAACTTTGGATGAGTGTGGAGTACAATCCTGTCATGGTAGAATCTTGTATAGGATGGATACGCTATAAGTGACTGAAACTCACTGACCCGGTGTGCTGACATAATGGTTATGAGGGAGGCCACCTTCCCAAGTAAGATGTTTTAGTGTAGAAGTCAAGAGTGGTTCAAAGGGAGATGTCATTATCATGGTTAGTATAACATTAAGGTCCCAAGCAACGGCTGGAGGCTTGAGAGGAGGCTTGGTGTGATAAAGGTCTTACATGAACCTGGATACAAAGGAATGAACTGAGAGTGGTTTTCTTTCCAAAGGAGAATGAAATGCACTGATGGCACTGAGATGAACTTGTACTGAAGTTGTCTTGAGGCCAGAATTGAAAAGATTAAGGTGGTAGTCCAGTACAGATAGTAGAGAACAAGTGATAGGATTTAACGAGTGATGGTTACACCAAACAGTGAAATGAGTCCATTTGAATTTGTTGCAACTCTTGTGTGGAAGATTTTCTGGAAGTTTTAATGATAGCTGAAACTGGTGCAGATAAAGTGAAAGTGTCTATTTGGTCAGAGAAAGATATGGTATGAGTGCTAATAAGTGTAGATTGGGATGGAGGAGAGTGCCTTTGTTCTGCTCGAGGCTCCTCCTCAGACTCCATGTTGATAGGGAGTTCTTGTCCCATTTGTTACACAAAGTTTGTGAAAGATCTCGGGTGGAGATCAGCAATGTAGAGGAGGTGGAGAAGGATTAGACGGTATCCCATACGATTCATCTATAGAGAATTCAGGAAGGTCAACATTGGAACGTGGTGACAGATCAGAATCAGTTTCATCAAAGTAATCTCTTGCAGTAGATCATGAAGGAGAGTGTCAAGAAGACCTTCAAGGAGAGCATCAAGAACACAAGGACCATAAGGAGAAGCAGGCATACAACACTCCCTGGAAGATGATGCATGCATCAAGTGCCTTCTAGGTGTTGATACCGAGGGGTCCTGGAGTGGTGCCTGGAATGTGTCGACACATCCTTGGACTGTGTTAAGGCTGGTACAGATGGTGCAGGAACCTATGCAGGCTGCAACAGCAGTAACCAAGCAAGCTTTTATTGGAACTACACTGTGCTGATCTTGTATCAATGGCGCCGGTACCAATACTGGCAAAAGTACAGTGGGTGCTTGTACTGGGTGTTGAGGCATCAGGGACCTCGATGCAGACGGGCACCTGTGAGGAGACACTGGCTGAAGAGATGGTGATCGGTCATCTTGATAACGGTAGCACTGATGATGAAGATATGGAATTTTACACTGCATCAGCAACACAGGCGGTGATGTATTTGTGTTGAAGTACATCGAGGTTAAGCTTTGTGATCGGAATCCCTAGGTATGGTCGATGTCCCTGAAGTGGTACTGAAAAGCTTTTCAAACTGAAGTTTCCAGGCCTTAAGCAACCTCTTCCACATGGGAGAGCAGAGGATATAGGAAATGTCTTGATGGTCAGGACCAAGACACTGGACATACCAGCTGTGTGAATCAGTGACTGAAATGGTCTATTACATCAAGTGCACTGTTTGAAGTTGTTAGGTGCTTTGGACATTGAGAGGAAAACTGCCGACAGAGTCAAAGGGCTTAATGGCCCGGGAAGCTCGAGTAAAAGTCAACCGGAAAAAGGTTTCAGGCTCCCAGAACGAGTTTTGGAGGGCCTAAAGGCCCAAAAACGAAAGATTGACAAAAATCAAAGAAACTTCGACTAAACAGGAAGAAAAGAAAGAAAACTAATAATGATAACTGAAGAAAAAAATAAAGGGAAGATTTCCAAAAGGCAAAAGTTTGATGTGCTGAAGAGAATTCTGAAAGCATAACTTCTCAGTTCCCCAGAAAACTAAGAACTGCAGGTCCCATGAGCAGATGTCGGGCAGGAAGGCACCAGCATGTGTGTGGTAGTAAAATTTAAAGTGACAGTACACTTTTTCATTGTTGTACCAGGTTCCATGGTTGCCACTCATATGAGAGAATATATAACTGGTTGTCCTTGGATAATTCCATTTACAAAATTCCCCACAGAAAATACCTGCACAAATTTACTCTTGACACTTGGACATATGTAAATTTGCTTCATTACATTATGCACATATCTGTGTATTTTACAAAGATGCACATAAGTGCAGACTCCACCCCTAGAAATGCTTCTGTCCACAGAAGACAAAGTAAGGTACCCTAAGCAATTTTATAAAAAGCAATTTCTGCACATAAACCACCGGATTCTATAAAGATGGGTGCCCAAGTTTCCGACTAGCATACAAATTTTGGCACACAAGTTATAGAATAGTGCTAGTTGTCCACCTAACTTAATTGTTTATTAGGTGCCAATTGGCATTAAGCAGTGGTGTACTAAGGGCGGGGGAGGTCTGCCCTGGGTGAACGCCCTAAGGGGGTGTACAGCTGGCACACCAAGTCCGGAACTTCCTGCCCTACTCTGCCGTGGGACCTTCCTACACATCCCCATGGCTGCCGGTCCACCCCCCTCTGACATCACTTACTTGTTCTGGAGCAGTCGGTAGCCATGGAGATGTGCAACAAGGTCCAGCGATGACTACGGTTACTGGCTTTTCCCTGGAACAAGTGACGTTGGAGGGGGTGGACCGGCAGATGTAGTCATCGCGGGACCTTGCTGCACCTTCCCGCGGCTGCCGGTCCACCCTCTCAGACATCACTTACTTGTTCTGGAGGAGAGCTGTCAGCTGCAGTCATTGAAAGAGAAAGGAGCAGGATACTGGTATGGAAGGGTGGTGGAGGGAGAGAAAGGAAGCAGGTGCTGATGGAATTGGTGTGCAGGGAAAGGGGAGAGAGACAGAAGAGGGAAGGATACTGGATGGAATTGGGTTGGAGGGAAAGAAAGGGGACAGATGCTGATAAAAGTGGGGGGAGAAACAAAGGGCAGATGCTGATGGAAGAGGGATGGATGGATGGAGAGAGAGGAAGGGCACACATTTAATGTTAGTGGGGAGGGTAGAGGGGGAGTCTATGCTGGATGGAAGTGGGGAGGAAAGAGAAAGAAAGGAGCAGATGCAGAAAGGAAGTGGAGAGAGAGGACAGACGCTGGATGGAAGTGGACAGAGAGAAGAAAAGATGCTGGATGGAAGGGGTAGAGAAAGAGGGCATATGATGGAAGGAGGGGAAGAGGACTGAATTAGTGACATATTGGAGGGGGTGAGGGAAAGAGGTGGTAAGCTGTAGGTAGACAGTGAAAAAGGAAATTGATGACAAGGTAGTAAGAACTTAATATAGAAAGATGAAGAAATTAAATTGAGAAGGAACATTAGGGAAGAAAAGGGAAGGGAAGGAAGAGGAGAGAGTGAAATGCCAGGCCATAGGGGTATGGGAGAGGAACGGGAAGGAGATGAGAGAGATGCCAGACCATTAGAGGAGGGGAGGAAAGAAGATGGATGCCAGATCTATAGGGGTGAAGGGGGAGGCATATAGTTTCTGGAAGAGGCATAGAAGGAGAAAAGATGCCATATAGAAGGTGCAGAAAACGGGTAGACAGTGGATGAAAGGAAGAGAGTGACAAGAAGATGAGGAAAGCAGAAACCAGAGAAGACAAAGGTAGAAAAAAATTTCTATTTATTTTTTTGCTTTAGGATAAAATAGTATTATAACTGTTGATAAATATTTATAAACAGAAAATGGAAATAAGGTGATCTTTTTATTGGATTAACTAATACATTTTTGACTAATTCAGAGACCAAAACTCCCTTCCTCAGGTCAGGACAGGATACTATAACAGCAGTATACTTTATTGACCTGAGAAAAGAGGTTCTGGCCTTTGAAAGCTAATTGAAAAATGTATTAGTGCAATAAAATGGTATTATATTATTTTCCATTTCTGTTTTATTCCCCCCCCCCCTTTGATGAAGGTGCATTACGCTTTTTTTATCACCAGCCATGACGATATTAGCTCCGATGCTCATAGGAATTCTTTGAACGCCAGAGCTTTTACCGCTGCGGCCTGCAATAAAAAAAACAAAACAAAACACACCTAATGCAGCTTCATAAAAAGGGGGGGGGGGGTTATTTGTTAATTTGTAAAGTGATGATCTCTTAGAGAGAGGAAAAGATAATGATTACTGTGGATGGGTAGACTAGATGGGCTATTTGGTCTTTAACTGGCATCATGTTTCCATTTCTCAGTTTTTTTTCAAATTTACATCTGCTATCTTCTATATTTTGTACAATATTAGGGGACATGCATCACTGTTTCTGTGGTGTTGCATTGTATGCAGAGTCCAGTTTCTTGGTGGTTCAGTTTAACCTTGTCTGCGTATTTCTATTTTATCCTCCCTTTTACAAAACCATAGTGTGTTTTTTAGCGCCGGCCATGGTGGTAAAAGCTCTGACACTCAGAATCTCAGAATTTTATGAGCTGTTACCACCGTGGCTAAAAACCGCACTACAGTTTTGTAAAAGGGGGGCGGGATTAGTTTGTGATTACATATTCCATACTAAGGGAAGGTGTTTTCTGTGTATTCAAAAGACATGTTAGGATGGAACTGTACTAGTCTGGCTTGTTTAGTTTTACAATGGGTGTATTGATGCTCTACTGCTCACTGCAGTATATAAGATGCTGCCTTTTCCTAGGCACTCTTGTTGCTACTAAAAAATCATATTTTTCATACAGATGTGGGGGGAGGAGGGTTGTGTAAAAAACTAATGAGCCCTGGTGTCACATGTGTTAGATACGCCACTGGCATTAAGTATCAATAATAGCCCTTAAGTGGCATTAATTGGTGGTAATTTGTAGTTATTTGGAAATGCACTTAGGTGCTATTCCATAAATATAGCCCCTAGATCAGGGGTGTCAAAGTCCCTCCTCGAGGGCCGCAATCCAGTTGGGATTTCAGGATTTCCTCAATGAATATGCGTGAGATCTATTTGCATGCGCTTCTTTCATTGTATGCTAATAGATCTCCTACATATTCATTGGGGAAATCCTGAAAACCCGACTGGATTGCGGCCCTCAAGGAGGGACTTTGACACCCCTGCCCTAGATGCTGTAGTGCACAACCAAAAAGTGGGCATTGTGCACAGCTTCCAACTTTATGTGCCAGCATTTACACCAACCTTTGACATGGTGCAAGTGCTCAATGTCTAAAGTTAGGTGTGCAAAAGCTCATTTTAGTACTCAAATAAATATCCACAAACACAATAGTACTAATTAATTATGCTGAAACCTTCTCCCATTGATAGAGCTCAATGTATACCCCTATGCATATAGTGGCTACAAAGATAAGAGATTTTTGTATGGACCTTCAGAATGTAACCAGGCATTTCATACTACTGGCTACTGAGGTCTCCATCAGTCCAATCTTTTATTGAAACTGGCCTATAAATTCTTTATGAAAAATTCACTGTTTTTACTTTTTATTCATAGTTTTATAACTTTTCATAATTAAAAAATAACTACTTAGTTCATAGTAGATTCATGGTTATTATCTACATCCACACCTCTCCCGACATACACGTTTCAAATGAAACTTTATTCAGGGTCGAGGGGAACGAGTAAGGGAGCTGAAATCCGTGGTCGGGAGAGGTGTGGATGCACACCTGTTTCTAACCCAACAACTTATATGTGTGGGGTCTTCCCAACATTCCCTTCAACTTGTTTGCAACCTTTGCTTCTATGCAGAAAATTAGAATTTTATTGTATCTAGTTAAAAAATGAATTTTTGATGCATCTAAGCTGCCTGGATATTTATCAGCCTTTAATGCTAGTGGAACTCAACTGACTTTTTGCTTAAATAAATTAATAGACTCAATATGATTTCTATTACATTAACAAATCAAGGGGACAACTTTTAACACATTTTTAACAGTTGTAATCTTGAACATGCCTGGAACAAGACTAAAGGAGAAAACACCAAACTGAAATGGTGAGAGAAATCATGAGAATACAAATTCAAATTGAAAGAGAAACGCAAAAACTTCCTTTCAAATAAACCAGCATGGTCTCTATTCAAAAGAGCTATTCAGACTAGACACCTGACAGATGTAACCTCTCTAACAAGCCTTGCTCACTACTTTTGCTCAAAAATACAAGCCGTAAGAGTTTCTCTCAGTGTAAATAAATCCATCGGATGCACAGACATACCATACCCAAGGGATCACGCAGTCCGAGCCAACATGAACTGGAGCTCATTCGTTACACTCACATGAGACTCAATTTCACTTTCTATTTAAAAAATACATTCAAACATACTCTCCCAAAGACCCCTGCTTACCTGCTCTAATGTCTAAAGCAGTGTCCCTCAAACTTTGTTCAAGCTGCAGCACACTAAATATAGTGTCCGCAGCTCGAGGCATCACGAAGTGTGCGATGTTGATGCAATGATGTCACATGAATGCTTGACATGTTGACATCTGTGCATGTGTGACATCACGTTAACGGCCACGCATGCACAAAGGCCCTTCAGACAGGCCCTGAGCTGCCAGTGGGGGGTGCAGGCAGGGAAGACGCACAGAGAGGAGGCAGCACTGGCACCAGCTGATTGCCTACAAAATGTGTCTCTCACCGCAAGAGGCACATCCCGTACACAGTCAGTCGGCACCTCTCTTTCTCAGCATCTCACGCCACACCTGAAATTTCAGGAGGCACCCGTATGCCACGACACAGAGTTTGTGAAACACTAATTTAAAGCCTCAGATAAGTTCTTAGCTGACCTCTATAACTGGTTAGTAGACACATTAAACAGAGGGAAATTCCCCACCGGAAAAGGACATATCATCAGGCCTATCATAAAAGACAAGAAAAAAACCTACCTCTCAACCTGACAATTGCAGACCCACTGCAGTAATACCTCTCTTCATAAAATTTATGGAGGGGATAGTGCAAAGAACAATTTCAGCTGCTCCACGATTTTCAATCAGGCTTCAAACAGTCATTCAGCACAGAAATGGTAATGACATCCTTCATAAATGACCTATACAATCTACTCAGCAAGGGAGTAAACATGCTTGTACTTCAACTGGTCCTTAGCAGTGCCTTTGACCTAGTGGACCATGACCTGCTACTATCTTGTCTGGATGCTTATGGACTATCAGGAAATGAACTGAGCTGGTTCCAAGGCTTCCTGAAATTTCGAAGAGCAAGTTAAGGTGGGTGACACACTATCCGATAAATGAGCAGGCATTTGTGGAGTTCCATAAGGCTCCCCCCATTGTCACCCCTTCTCTTCAACATCTACCTAGGAGACCATCTAAAGCAGTCTAAACATCTCCCACTATAGCTATGCTGGTGACATTACCACTGTCCTCCCTGTTACCGACCTGACACACCAGAGATACATAGAATAGACTCTATCCTGTCCACCATAGAAGACTGGATGACCTGCTTCAAATTAAAACTGAATACCGAGAAAATATAATACTTCCTTGCCACAGCCACTAACTTCATAGCGGACTCCCTAACCCTAGGAACCAACTTTTCTATCTCCCCACCATCAAAATCCTGGGTGTTCATCTAGACAACTATCCAAGTGGACCATGTCGTACACAAAGGTTTCATCACACTCTGGAAACTTAGATCCATAAGAAAATACTTTGAACTGATGTCATTTCTAGTCCAAGCAGTAGTCCTAACATCCTTGACTACTGCAACATCATATACTTAGCAGGACTACGCAAACACTTCCGGAGACTAAGTGTCATTCAAAACACTGAAGCGAGGCTCATCTTTAACTTGAAAAAATCTGACCATATATCCACATTCTATCATAAACTACACTGGCTGAGGATAGAGGGCCAAGTGCTCTTCACATTCGGCTGCCTCTTTTACAAAGCATTACCGTATTTCCCCCATGTATAGGCCACGGCCTATACGTGGATTCTACAATCCCCTGCAATGGGTGAGCTTTCTTATATGGGGCAGTCTATCTAAAAACATCATAGATAAGCTGCCCCCATTGGAAGATCAGCCACGGAGTCCCCCATACTTGCAGCTCCCTCCTGGATGGCTGCCGGCTACTTTGTCGCGACCAGCGGTGCAGGGCAGGAGCGATCTCTTCAGCATCCAGCTGGCCCCGCACTGCTTCCTCAATGCATACACCAGTTCTTGTGGGACTCACGAATTCCATGAGAATTGACGCAGGCATTGAGAAAGCAGTGCGGTGCCGGCTGGATGATGAAAAGATCGCTCCTGCCCTGCACCGCTTGCCGCGACGAGGCAGGAGGCAGCCGGCGAAGATATTTACTGGGGAAGGGGAGGGATGTATAGGCCGCCCTACTGTATAGGCTGTTTTAGGTTTTAAAATGCTTAGATATACCGCGGCAGCTTATCTAAGAGTTTTAAAACCTAAATCGGCATTTTCTGCGGCCTATACATGGGGACGACCTATACATGGGGAAATATGGTATAAGTACTACTGCTCAACTATCTTACTAATCAGTTCCTATTTGCCGGACCTGGCCAACCCACATGCCATCAATCATTCTTCACCTTCCCCTTAGTCAAAGGCTACACTCAAAAAAAGATTCATCAACAGACTCCTATCATATCAAGCCGCATCCAGAGTCCCAGAATGGAACCAACTGGTCAGAGCATCGGCCTCTTATATGCACTTTAGAAAGTCCTAAAAATCACACCTCTTTTCTAAATTCAGCAGTCCTTCCTAAGACTCCTAGGACATGACTCCTGCCAAGTTATGTTGTACCACAAAGATACTGGTCAGTTCCACCACTCTGTAAAACTCTACTACTAACTGCTCCTGACAAGTCAACTGGCCATTTCTACCTCCTTGTAAAGACCTGTTTGTTACCTCATTGCAAATTTTTTTGTTAACGACCTGCCAATTTATGCTGTAGCTTGCTGGTTTTGGTCAGTCTTACCTCTTATGTAAACCGCTTAGAACTGAAGGTTTTTGCGGTATATAAATAAAAATTTATGTTATGTTATATAATTCTTTGGAATAGAATTCTCTCTGTCAAAACCTATATAGGACAATGAATCACTTACCTGAGGGAAAGATTCTGCTGATGCAAGTAATACATTTTCGGGTTTTAAATCACAGTGCACAATATTCTTAATATGTAAATGCCTCAAAGCAACCAGGACCTAATAAAGAAAATGAAAACCTTTTTTAACATTATACCTGGTTGTGATGTTCCAAGCCTCGTTAACAACAAAGATTATATAACGTTTATAATAAAAGGGATAATAAACATGATTAACTTACAGCAAAACTAACAAATTCAGTTAGGTTTCTGGGGGAGAAAATCCTTCCTAAATGTGAATTTTCTGAGAGAGGTACACATTTCTGCCAAACAACTATATTCCACCAGAATCGCTATGCTCACATCACCTATCTCCCCATTGGCTTCCTATTTCCACATACAGTTCAAACTTCTCTTTTGGCTTACAAGTGCATTTACTCTTCAGCTCCTCAGTATCTCTCATCTTTCCCTATACTCCTCCCTGGAAACTCTTTATCGGGCAAGTCTCTCATATATGTACCCTTCTATACTGCCAATTCCAGACTACATTCCTTCTCTCTTGCTGTACCATACGCCTAGAACAGATTGCCTGAGTCAGTATGTCAAGCTCCATCCCTGGCACTATTCAATATCCAGGCTAAAAGCCCACTTTTTTTGAGATAGGAGTCTAACTCCCACTCGCTTGTAAAGCACCCATGCCTGAGAAAATCCCTAACCCTCTACTTGACCTGTCTGTTTGATTAGATTGTAAACTCTACTGAGAAGGGACTGTCTCATTAATGTTTTAATGTACAATGCTACGTATGTCTAGCACTGCTATAGAAATGATAAGTAGTAGTAGTTTCAGGAAGAAAAGTAGGTGCTCTGGCGAACATAATGATATTCAGCAATGAGGTATGCAGCACTTTTTCTAGGAAGAGTTCATGAACTTAATTGTCAGACCTCGTATGTGCCTATCTGCACATATACACCCATGTATATTAGTACAGTGATACCTTAGAATCCGAATGCCCCAGAACTTGAACATTTTGGAATCCAAACTTTTTTTTTGTAGTAAATTTTGCCCCAGAATCTGAACTCTGCTTTGGAATCTGAACACCCTGCACATTGTATGTGTGTGTTTCTGCCCCTAAATCCAGTGTATTTACTGTTAAAATTTGAGTTTGTGGGACCCAGGAACGGATTAATCCAGTTTCCATTATTTTCAATGGGAAAAATTGTCTTGGAACACGAACGTTTTGGAACTCGAACGGGGTTCTGGAACGGATTAAGTTCGGATTCCAAGGCATCACTGTATTCTAAACACTTGCCACATGTAATATATGCAAAATGTTAGAGCCTATTTTATAGAATTACCACCCTCTACCAATGCCTCTCCTTGAAGAGTTGGTACGTGCATCTGTGCTACTGGGAGCCCAAACAGTGCATGGTAACATCATACATTAACTGAAAGCGTTTTCCACATCCATAATGAACCCATTCTCCATGTCTTTCCTGTCCCTGCCTTAGCAAACAATTACTGCATGAATTAATGCACAGTAAGTCCCGTAGCCATGTGGTAACAGTTACCAAGTGCTAATTTTTACTGCTTAATGCACTGTAGTAAAAAGGTCCCTGTTTATAATAATGTGAAGCAAAGATTGCCATATACAACTTTGGTTTCCTTTTTGGGCAGACTAGATGGACCATTTGGTTCTATCAATTATGTTAAATTGCTGTAATTACTATATTCCATTAAATTTCAATGTTCCTCTTTTTCAATTCTCAATTTGAGTGTATTTCTTAGATATAATTAGGGGGGGGGGTGGTATAATCCTTTTGTCATAGATTATAATTGTAATTGTATTTAAGTGCTTTTATAGAATTATATGATTGTATTTTATTTTGCACTTAATTATGACTTTAAAATGATTAAATAAATTAAAAAAAAACCAAAAAACTAAAAATCTTTCAATGTACCTCTTTGATTTTAAATAATTACTCTAAAGTCAGTTGATGATGGAATACCTGTGTGACCATGAATTTTGTGATGCGCTCTGGCAACCTGCTTTTTTCACTGGACAAAATCATTTCCAGCATATCTCCATGCAGCTTTTCCATTATGACAAAAACCCGCTCTGGAGTTTCAAACATACATTCCAAGTTTACAATTCCAGGGTGGTACAAATTCTACAAGATATTACAAAGCATATGCATGAAAAAAAAGATGCATTTAGTAATTTATGTATGCAATTTTATTGTCACATTGCAAAATCGCTAAGGGCAGATAACGTCATAAGCAATTTAATGGATCATGCTGGTATTTATCTACCATCATTTACTATGTTACTATATAAAAACAATATTTCAGTAACATTTAGGCAAATATCAACAAATCCTAAGAATCAAATTGAACGAATAAACCATTAGAGAGTAAACATAAGGGAGTAATTTTATAAAAATATGCATAAGTAAAAAGGATGCACATACTTTCCCTGTGTAGACCACACTCAATTATTTACCTTGGGGAAAATGTGTGCAAGATAAAGAGGAAGACAGCATGGATAATAGGGCCTTGGTTAATAATCTGTCTATTCCTTCCTTCCTAAAGACATCTTGGGATAAAATATCTACTAAATCCTCCTCAGTGAAGAATCTCTCTCTTCAGAAATGGATATAAAATTGGTATTCTGACATTTCTTTAAAAATAGGAGTGTCTCTCTTCCTGGATGTAGACAGATATTTAAGGATGATTTTTTTTCAGTTTAAGGATTGTGTGGTAATGGTAGAGGGAATTTAGGGGAAAAAGTTTCTATGTAACTGCCTTGTTAGCCATGCTGGGGAAAAGTTCACTTTCTATTATCCTACTCAATTACAAATGCTTTTTTGTGTTGATTAAATATTTTCTTTCCATCTGTGAGGAATAAGGATTTTGCACACTATAAAATGTGATACTACACCTAGAATTACCAGGGATTTTTCTCTCTTGTTTTGGTAGCTTCATGTCTCTTCACTGATAAGAACTTATGTGAGATAATTAAGTTGGGAACTTTCTGTACTTTTCTGTATTATTTTCATTTTTCTTATAATTTGCTATTGTTAATTCTGTGAAAATGCCAACTACAAGAAAGAAATGCAACTTTAGTAAGATGGACAAAAAGTAGCAATATCTAGATAGTCATAGTACAAACATATACCATAACAAGCTGAGCTACGAGTTTCAATAAAGAAAAGTTTTACCTGCAAGATAGCTACTTCATTACGAAGCTGACTTTCTTGTTTTGTTGGGAATCTCATCTTGTCAATGATTTTAATGGCTACATCTCTTTTAGTCTTTCTATGCTTTCCTGTATAAATGCAGTGAAAATTTTATGGTAAATATAACATTATGCAGTTCAATTTTATTTACGTAACATTTCCAGACTGCTGATATACAGAAGTGAATAATCAAAAAAGTATCGTCTTAGTGCAAACTCCACAGCCTACCAGAAAGCTACTGAAAAGAATGCATCTACCGTATATACTTGAATATAAACTGATCCGAATATAAACCGAGGTGACCTCCCCCACCCCAAAAAAGGAGGAAAAAAGGTTGGCTAAAATATAAACTGGGGGTTTATATTCAGGGGAGAGTGTGGTGCAGTCATTAAAGTTATAGCCTTTGAGGTTGTGAGTTCAAACCCACACTGCTCCTTGTGACCTGGGCAAGCCACTTAACCCCCCCCCCCACATTGCCCCAGGTACATTAGATAGATTGTGAGCCCACTGGGACAGGGAAAAATGCTTGAGTACCTGAATAAATCCATGTAAATGACGGAATGGAAAATTAAATAAATAATGCCCTGCCAGGCTCTGCCCCCAGTCCCTTTCCCTCACACCCTCCCCTGCCAGGCTCTGCACCCAACCCCCCTTCCTTCCTGCCTTACCAGGCACTGCACCCAGCCTCGCTCCATCCCCTGCCAGGTGCTACACCCACTTTCACTCCCTGCCTCCCTCCTCTGCCCTGCCAGGCTCTACCCCAGTCCCCCTCCCTTCTTGCACTGTCAGGTACTACACCCAGCCCCCTTTCTCCCCCTCAATGTCTTGAAGGTCTCACCTGGGCCTGCTATAAGCCCTGGTGGCCCAGGGGTGAGCCGGGACAGGAGGGATCCCTCTCACCTCCTCTCCCCGCCTTCATGACTTTAGTGTTGACCAACATTGTATTAATTTTCAAGAAACAAAACGTCAAGTAAAGAACATGACATAACAAAGTACAACATCTCCCCTCACGTCCACACACCTCTCCCATCCCTCCCCAATCACCTCACCCAAAGGATGCATCCCAGCTCCAGCAAGCCTACAGGTGATCTGTGTTCTGATAATCCCCAAACCCGTACTCCACAGCAACACAAAATAACCCAGGAGTTTACACCTCCTCCCAGAACACCCCCTCAGGGTCAGAAGCAAACCCCCCAACCCCTCCCCCTATCTCCAAACTACCACCCCAATCCAAAATAATCCCAACCCAGAAGAGCACATGGTCCCAAAGCTAACTACAGTATTATCTCCCTTGCACCCACCACACCCCCATCCAAAAAACCCACCCCAAGTGTAACCCCCCCCATGCGCAAAACTCACCAGTCGCAGACTACAGCACTCGCAGGGTATTCAAAATGAGACTACGGTCTTTAGGATCTAACTGTTGCAAATATGGGTCCCAAATTTGCAAATATCGCTGACCCCCTTTCCTGGATCCCCTTACATCCCTCGCTTCCCAGCAGGCCAGTTGATGCCAATACCCCTGGGGCTCACTTAGTCCAATATTTCATAATGCATTTCCAAGCCACCAACCCAAGCTTACGACACAGCAATCAACATACCCCCTCCTCCTCCCAGACTTAAAAAAAAAAAATCCTACCTTTAAAGGCCTGGTGCTCCAGCGCTGAACTGGGGCAAGAGTGATCTTTTTACGCTCCTGCCCCGTGCAGAGTCGCTATCTGAAATGGCTGCTCCAAGTTCTCGCAGCAACCTTGTGAGTTCCCATGGTCTTGCAAGATTGCCTTGAGAACTCGTGGAAGCCATTTTAGACATCGGCTCTGCACAAGGAAGGCCTGCAACAGGTGTGGGAGAGGGGTGGGTGGGTGCTGATCTGAATATAAAGAGACCCCCATTTTGGGGCCTTTTTTTGGGGTCCAAATATCTCTGTTTATATTTGAGTATATATGTTATTCTCTACTGGTAATCTTCAACTAGAAACAACACGTTTAAATAACTGAACATACATGTATGCCTCTCCTTTCCCCAGGAATGCTTCCAGAATCCACTGGTGAAAGTATGCATGCCATTTAAACAAAAAACCAACGTATTTGCATTTATCTGTTGACACCATGGGCAGTATTCAAAGCCCTTACTTCTACAAGTAAGATGAGCAGAAAAGGCTTTGTATACAGCATCTATTCAGCATAACATACTGTAGAATTTGTTGCTGACTTCAGAAATCAGGGGCTTTGCTTTTAATTATGTCCTACCATTAGATTGCTTACTACAGAATTTTATTCAACTACTTTGGAAGATTTCCCAGATATGCACTATACAAATTACATTATGAGCATTAAGCTTGCTTGAATCTGGAGAGCATATGTCAAACCCATTGTGGGGGTTCCCCTGAAAGATGGATAGAGGAGATAAAATTAATTGTTTGACTGATAATCCTATCATTAAAACTGACTCTGAAAATTTAGGAGGTAGTTAAGAAGTTATTGTGGAATTAAAATAGGTTTTATTTGACACTACTGATTCATTTGGAGGCCTTCCCCCAGATGGAATTGACTGTCTAAAAAACCACCATGATCTGTTGAAGTTTGACAGTATATCAAATTTTAATAATCATAAACATAAAAGATGGGAGGAGAAAGGGTTAAAGATGGTAGAGGTGCATAAATATGGGCACGTAGATTACAAATTGCCCTTCACACGGACAGTGCCAGATCAATTAAAGGGTCTATAAATGATGTCACATGATTCTGTATAAAGTTCCCTCTGACACCACAGATTTTGATCCCACTAAGCCCCAAACAAATGAAATGCCTATAGAATGTAGTTCATACATCTAACATTGGCAAATATTTTTCTGTATTTCAATGAGGAAATTTATAGCACATCTCTAATAATTAAATCCTCATTATTCCATATATTCAGAACCTCTTTTATATATTTATAGTCTTCTAGAGCAGTGTTTTTCAACCTTTTTTGGGCAAAGGCACACTTGTTTCATGAAAAAAATCACGAGGCACACCACCATAAGAAAATGTTAAAAAATTTAACTCTCTGCCTATATTGACTATATATAAAGTAATTCTCTTGAATAGGAATCAAATAAACACAAAGAAAGTATTTTATAATTACTTTATTATGAAATAAAAATTATAAAATACTTTATTCAGTGCGAAACCTGGGCCTGTTTGGCTGAACACAAAGCTGATATTCTGGCTGGAATCGAAGAAAGACACACACGTAGCTCTTCGTCAACAGCTCTCAGTCTCTCTCTGTATTTGGTTTTTATAGCATACAAAAATAGACAAATATACCCTCCATCCTTTTTATTAAACCACAATAGCAGTTTTTAGCGCAGGGAGCTGCGCTGAATGTCCAGCGCTGCTCTTGACGCTCATAGGCTCCCTGCGCTAAAAACCACTATTGCGGTTTAGTAAAAGGTGACCATATTGTAAAATATAGACAGCAGATATAAATTCAGAACTGTGCATAGTAAGTGAAGGGAAGTTTTCATCTCTGGGAATTTACCCAGTTAACTATTAAGTTATTTGGGCAAATTCCTTTGAAAACTGTGGTAATACTGCCTCCACTTTGCTAAATTTAAAATAAAATCATTTTTCCTACCTTGTCTGGTGATTTCTGGTTGCACTTTCTTCTTCTGACTGTGCATCCAATCTTTCTTCCCTTCTATCAGCCTGTATGCTTTCTCTCCTCCACACCTCATTCCCTCCCCCAACTTTTTCTTCCTCTCTCCCTGACCTTTCTTTCTTTTTTTCTGTTTCTCTTCTTTCCTTCTGTTTCCCTGCCTGCCCCCTTTCTTTCTTTCTCCCTGCCGTTCCCCAAGCCACTGCCACTGCCGCTGCCATCGGGGAACAGGACCCACCAATGGATAACAGGCCCCAAAGCCGACGCCGACGCATGCTCTCCCTGACTTCAATTCTGCAATTGGAGAGGAAGTTCCGCCCAGCCAGGCAGCGATTGGCTGGCCCGAACCAGGCAGCGATTGGCTGGCCCGAACTTCCTCTCCGACTGTAGAATTGACGTCGGGGAGAAGAAGACTTATCGGCTCCATAGATTAGATCGCCAAGACAAAGTGAGTCCTGGGTGATCGACTCACTTTGCCTTGGCGAGCTACTGGCGCCCCTGCCTCGGGCCCCCTGTCAGCTCCGGGCCCGGCGGCCCTGCGGCACACCAGGCAACATCTCGCGGCACACTAGTGTGCCGCGGAACAGCGGTTGAAAAACACTGTTCTAGAGTCTTATATCCTGCAATTTTTCTATTTTCATTTCATTTTTCCATTTTCATCCTACAACATTTACCGTATGTCTATTTTTCATAGCTTAACTCTACATTCATCTATTTCGGGATGTGGCCTCAGCGGCTATTTCTGTACAGAATAAATCTGTTGAAAATACAGAATTTCAAATGTAGCTAGCCTCCTCATTGGCCTTCTCCCCTATCTTTTATTGTGGTGTATTTCTTTATCATTTAAATACTTGATAAATAATTTAATATATAACTTAGCTTAAAGTGCCTGAGATGCTTAAACGGGACTCAGACATAGAACCACGTTTCGCTAGGCTGTTTCAAGGAGATGCTGTCAAAATTACCACTCCTCAATGATCAACTCGCCTTCATCATTGGGAGTCTTGTGGAAAACAGTTTGAAGTCCACTCTGACTGAAACTAAGCCTTTCAAAGGGTCTCTCTGTAGCTGAATGTGTGCTTTCTGGGTGTGTCCCTGTGATTGTTGCGGAAGGATGCTCTGAGCTGGATAGTGTCCAGAACAGCTCCGATGAATTTGTAGTTTCTGAGAAGGTTGATGCTGGGATTTGGGAAAGTTGATTTCGAATCCCAAACTTTGTAGGAACCACGTAGTCTGTTGGGTCGCTACAATAACCCCCTGAGATGTTGAATCTTTGAGCCAGTCGTCTAGGTAGGGAAATACCTGAAGACCATGGTTCCTTAGAGCTGCTGCAACCACTACCAGGCACTTGGTGAACACTCTGGGAGAGGAAGCCTGGCCAAAGGGCAGCACTCTGTATTGATAATGTAGATTCCCCACTCTAAATCTGATATATTGACGGGAGGCCGGATGAATGGGAATATGAGTATAGGCCTCCTTGAGATCCAGAGAGCATAACCAGTCGTTCTGATCTAGAAGGGGATAAAGGGACGCCAGGGACAACATTCACAATTTTTCTTTGACTAAAAATTTGTTGAGGGCCCTGAGATCCAGAATGGGTCGCAGATCGCCCATCTTCTTCGGAACAAGGAAGTAACGGGAGTAAAACTGCCTGTTCTGCTGTTCCAAGGGAACTGGTTGGATGGCATGGAGACAAAGCAGAGCTTGAGCTTCCTGAAGAACGGCGGTCTGGGATGGATTGGAAGGATACTCTCTTGGAGAAAGCTGGTGGAACCTGAGTGAAATGAAGAGAGTATCCTTCCCGTATGATGGATAGCACCCAGAGGTCGGATGTGATTGTCTCCCATCGGTGGTAAAAATGATGGAGACGACCTCCAATAGGGGGAAGATAGGACAGAGACAGAACGGTGGAGGTTATGCTCTGTTTTAAACAGTCAAAAAGGCTGTGTAGACTTAGGTGCAGCAGAAGGTTGAGGTTTTTGTTGCTTCTGATTCTGCTGTTTCATAGAAGGAAGGTGATTGTAAGGAGCTGCTCTCGGAGCAAAACGCCTCTGGCAAATTGGAGGAGAGCGTGCAGGCTTAGCAGGAGCTGGCTTTGGCTCAGGTCTGACAATAGAAGCAAAGGATTTTTCATGCTCAGACAATTTCTTGGTGGCTGCCTTAATAGATTCATCGAAAAGGTCATTGCCTGCACAAGGAATATGAGCCAAACAGTCCTGAAGATTAGGATCCATGTCAATGGTACGAAGCCAAGCGAGGCGGCACACTGCTACAGAACAAGCCGCCGCCCTGGCAGACAACTCAAAGGCATCATAAGAAGACTGGAAGAGATGTAATCTGAGTTGTGATAGAGAAGCTATGACTTCTTGAAATTCAAAGTGCTTTTGAATATCCAAATAACTCAAAAATTTAGGCAAAAGAGTAATGAGGAACTCAAAATAAGTAATAAAATGAAAATTATAATTAAGGACTTTAGAGGACATCATAGCATTTTGTTAGATGCAACGTCCAAATTTGTCCTTAGCTTTCCCTTCCCTTCCAGGAGGAACGGTGGCATAAACCTTGGAAGGATGGGACCTCTTTAAGGATGACTCCACAAGTAGGGATTGGTGAGATAACTGAGTTGTCAAATCCTTTGCAATGAAGAGTTTTATATCTAGAGTCCAATTTGCCTGGAACAGCTGGAATGGTATAAGGGGTTTCTAGGCATCTGGCAAAAGTCTGAGACAAAAGCTTGTGAAGAGGAAGCTTAAGTGACTCTGCCGGAGGTTGAGGAAGATGCATGACTTCGAGATATTCTTTAGAGCAGGGGTGCCCACACTTTTTGGGCTTGCAAGCTACTTTTAAAATGACCAAGTCAAAATGATCTACCAACAATAAAATTAAAAAAAAAACACAAAGCACACTGTACGCATAGAAAATGTTAATCATCATTCCTATTCCAGGGTTTTTCAAAGAGGTCAAAGCAGATGACTCTATGCACTGTCACCTCACTAACAACCATACAAAAACAGACAAATACCCCCTCCCTTTTTACTAAACCACGATAGCAGTTTTTAGCGCAGGGAGCTGCGCTGAATGCCCAGCGCTGCTCTCGACGCTCATAGGCTCCCTGCGCTAAAAACCTCTATTGTGGTTTAGTAAAAGGGGACCATAGTGTAAAATATAGACAGCAGATATAAATTCAGATACATTTTGATCACTAAATTTAAAATAAAATCATTTTTCCTACCTTGTCTGGTGATTTCATGAGTCTCTGGTTGCACTTTCTTCTTCTGACTGTGCATCCAATCTTTCTTCCCTTCTTTTAGCCTGTATGCTTCCTCTCCTCCTGACCTCATTCCCCCCCCCCAACGTTTTCTTCCTCTCTCCCTGCCCTCTCTTTCTTTCTCTCTTCATGCCCCCTTTCTTTTTTTCTGTTTCTCTTCTTTCCTTCTGTCTCCCTCCCTGCCCTCCCCCAAGCCACTGCCGCTGCCATCGGATAACAGGCCCCCAAAGCCACCCACCGCTGGCCAAGCTCTCCCTGCTTCGAGCCCACCAGAATTCCTCTCCTCAACGTCAATTCTGCTGTCGGAGAGGAAGTTCCGTTTTTTTTTTAAATGTTGAGTAGCGGCGGCAGCAGCAGAATTCAGGAGCGGGCCAGTCAGGAGGGGAAAAAAGAAAAGGGAAGAAGGGAACCCGCTCTGTGATCGACTGGGGTCACCTGAGCGAGCGACCTGTCGATCACGATCGACGTATTGGGCACCCCTACTTTTAGAGTATTTGGAACCAGCATCTAATTGAAGATCCAAGTCAACAGCCATCTGACGAAGAAAAGAGGAAAAAGATAGCTGATCCGCCAATGCTTTGCCTCGAGCAGGACTCGAAGCCGTCGAGGCAGCCTGGGTCGAAGATGAAGCTTTGGCAGGAAAAAAGGCATTAAAAGAATATGGAGACTTAGACAAAGCAATTGAAACCGCTGAATCCTCGAGGTGTGGAAGTGGAGACCTCTATCGAGGAGTCGGTGGTCTAGTAGAAGTAGGAGTAGATCGAGGCTTAGTTGAAGAGGGACGTTCTTTAGAAGAATAACTATGTCTGGAAGGATGCCTCGATGAAGGCCTCGATCGTTGGTGAGAACAGTGCTTGGAAGCAGATCTCGAAGATCGAGGAGACTTCGCCTCGGAGACAGAAGCAGCCGATGCCAACAAGGAATGGATAGGGCTGAAGGCTGTGGATTGAAGCTCCAGAGGCTTGGTGGAGGAACCTCGATGCACTCCCAAAGACTCTGCTCCTGGTATAGAGTGTGAGGATTCCTGCCGAGGCACTTGCAAAGATTCTGCTCCTTGCTTCACGTGCTTAGATGCCAGATCAGACACTCGCAGAGACTCTGCTCCCTGCAAAGAGTGTGCAAGCTCAGAGTGAGGCAAAGGAAGAGGCTTGACCTTGCAGGAGTCTGCAGAATGCCCAGGCTGGATTAGACGAAGAAGCTTCAGTCCCATATTAGTGAGGAACTGCATGAATTGCTTCTCTAACATCTGGAATGAAGCCGGCAAGGATGGATCCACGTCTGAAACCAGACAACCTGCTTTGGCTGGAGGTTGCACAGAGGCAGTGGAAATGTGCTTCGACTTGGAAGACTTAGGCACCTTAAGCACCACCGCTGGAACTTTCTGCTGTGCTATCTGACCTGAGGATACAGGGGAAGATACAGCAGGAGTCGTCGAGGAGAGAGCCGCTGCAAATGAAGAAGGTCTGATGAGGCTCAAGGTCGAAGCATTAGAAGCAGGAGGGTTCTCGGTCGAAGGTGAGGTCGAGGCCGCCTTCGAATTCGAGGGAGCGGAGGAAGAATCCATCCCGAAGAGGTTTAAGGGCTCGAGGTTGAAGAGTAGCACAGCGCTCGCACGACTTCGGTTGATGGTCAGGCCCAAGGCACTTGAGGCACCAATAGTGTGAGTCCGTGAGGGAAATTGCATGCTGGAACTGGCTTCACTTCTTGAAGCCCGTTGCTGGCCGGGACATAGGAGGAAAAATAGCCGCCGTAAAATCAAAGCCCTTGGGCTGCGACCGAGCGGCCTACTCCGGCAGCTGAACAGAAGAAATTAATTTTTTTTTTTTTTTTGTATTAAAAGAAATAAAAGAAAATCAGCGATTCGTGAAGAACACAAACCACGGTGTAGAGAAGGCACGAAGTAACAAAGTTAAATGCAGAGAGTCAAAGACGGACTTTTCAGCTCTGCGGAAAACTGAGAACTGAGGAGATGCGCCATGCGCGGTGCGACTGACTCGAAACTTCCGCATCCGGGCTCCGATGACGTCACCCATATGTGAGAGCTGCTTGTCCGGGATAAATACCGTATCTCCGATGACGTCACCCTAAAGGACCTAAAGACGCATTGCAGGGATCAAGGGCACAAATGGACCAGGTAAGCGGCACCAACACAGAACAACAGAAAACAGAGGGACAAAGTCATTATGAAAAAGAGCCCAGGACTGAGTGGGAATTAGGAGAGCAGGAGGCGCAGGGGAAGCAGGCAGGGGACGTCACACACACACAACAGGAGGAGGACGAAGCTCAGGGGCTGGCAAACCATGAGGGAAACTGCAGGAATACCAAAGCACAAGGGAAACAAAGAGAGAGGACAAAAAACTGGGTCTTAAACTGCCTATACACAAATGCTAGGAGCCTGAGGGCCAAAATGGGAGAACTGGAAATCACAGCCAGCAATAAGGACCTAGACATAATTGGAGTCACAGAAACGTGGTGGACTGAGGACAATCAATGGGATGTGGCCATACCAGGGTACAAACTATACAGGAGAGACAGGACACATAAAAAGGGTGGAGGAATAGCGCTGTACATAAAAGACTCCATACCATCAGCCAGGACGGAAACAACAGTACGGGCAGATGGCCTGGAATCACTATGGGTTAAGCTACAGGGAGGAGCAGGAGCAGACATTAAACTGGGTCTGAACTACCGCCCACCTGGACAACCGGAAGAAATCGACCAGGAGATGGAGGCTGAACTGAAACAGGTATGCAAAAGCGGAAATGTGGTGGTGATGGGGGACTTCAACCATCCTGGGATAGACTGGAGTATTGGGCACTCAAACTGCGCAAGAGAGACAAAATTCATAGAAGTCACGAGGGACTGTTTCATGGAGCAGCTGGTCACGGAACCAACACGGGGCGATGCCACTCTTGACCTAATCTTCAACGGACTAGGGGGGCCAGCAAAGGAGGTGGCGGTATTACCCCCACTAGGTAACAGCGATCACAACATGATCCAGTGCAAGCTTGAAATTGGATCAACAAAGGGGAAAAGAACCACAACGACGGCACTCAACTTCAAAAAAGGAAATTATGATGCCATGAGAAAAATGGTGGGAAAGAAGCTCAAAGGCAACATAGGGAAAACGGAATCCGTAGAAAAAGCCTGGACCTTACTCAAGGAGACTGTGCACGAAGCACAAAGCATATGCATCCCCAAGTTCAGAAAAGGGTGCAAAAAAAATAGAACAAAAAACCCAGTGTGGATAACAAGTGCAGTGAAGAAGGCGATAAGCGACAAGAAAGCATCGTTCAGAAAATGGAAAAAGGACCAAACAGAGGAGAACCAAAAAGGGCACAAAGAACGCCAGAAAGAGTGTCAACGAGTGGTTAGAAAAGCAAAAAGAGAATACGAAGAGAGACTAGCAAAGGAAGCAACAAACTCCAAGTCGTTCTTCAGATACGTCAAGGGGAAGCAACCGGCGAGAGAAGAAGTGGGACCATTGGACGATGGGGGCCGAAAGGGAGTTGTAAAAGAAGAGAAAGAGATAGCTGACAGGTTAAATGAGTTCTTCACGTCAGTCTTCACGATCGAGAATATAACCAACATTCTGGAACCCGAGGAGATCGTAATAGGAGACCAAGACGATAAGCTGGTCAACTTAGAGGTAAGCCAAGAGGATGTACTCAAGCAGATTGACAGACTAAAGAGCGACAAATCGCCGGGTCCGGATGGCATTCACCCAAGGGTACTCAAGGAACTAAAAGACGTAATAGCGGAGCCACTTCGACAAATATGCAATCTATCCTTAAAAACCGGAGAGATCCCGGAGGATTGGAAAATAGCAAATGTCACGCCCATCTTCAAGAAGGGCGCAAGGGGGGACCCGGGAAACTACAAGCCGGTGAGCCTGACTTCAGTTCCGGGAAAGATGATGGAGGCACTGATTAAAGACGGCATCTGTGAGCACATCGAAAAAAATGGGCAGCTAAAACCAAGTCAACATGGCTTCTGTAAGGGTAGGTCATGCCTCACAAACTTATTGTATTTCTTTGAGGGAGTGAACAGCCAGGTGGATAAAGGGGAATCTATAGACATCATTTACCTTGACTTCCAAAAAGCCTTCGACAAGGTGCCACACGAGAGACTGCTTAAAAAGATATGGAACCACGGGGTACAAGGGGAGGTCCACCGATGGAACAAAAACTGGCTGGCAAACAGGAAGCAGAGGGTTGGCGTAAAGGGCCACTACTCAGACTGGAAAGGGGTCACGAACGGAGTTCCGCAGGGGTCGGTGCTGGGACCGCTCTTGTTCAATATCTACATAAATGACCTAGAGGCGGGAACAAAGTGTGAAGTCATTAAATTTGCAGATGACACCAAACTATACAGCAGGGCTCAAACCAAGGAAGACTGCGAGGAGCTCCAAAAAGATCTAACGCAGCTGGAAAAGTGGGCCGAAAAATGGCAGATGAGCTTCAACGTGGGAAAATGCAAGGTCATGCACGTGGGGAAAAAGAACCAGATGTTCACATACAAAATGGGGGGAACACCACTAGGGGTTAGTAACCTGGAGAGAGACCTGGGAGTGATGGTAGACGCAACACTGAAGGCATCGGCGCAATGCGCCACAGCCTCTAGGAAAGCAAACAGAATGCTGGGTATCATTAAGAGGGGTATTACGACCAGGACGAAGGAAGTTATCATGCCGCTGTATCGTGCAATGGTACGGCCGCATCTGGAGTACTGTGTCCAGTACTGGTCGCCATACCTCAAGAAGGACATGGCGGTACTTGAGGGAGTACAAAGAAGAGCAACCAAACTGATAAAGGGAATGGAAAATCTCCCATATACCGACAGATTGAAGCAGTTGGGACTTTTCTCCCTGGAGAAGCGAAGACTTAGAGGAGACATGATAGAAACCTTCAAGATCCTGAAAGGCATAGAAAAAGTAGACAGAGACAGATTTTTCAAATTAAGGGGCACCACAAGTACAAGGGGGCATTGGGGGAAATTGAAAGGGGACAGGTTTAGAACAAACGCTAGGAAGTACTTTTTCACTCAGAGGGTGGTAGATACATGGAATGCGCTTCCAGAGGCTGTTGTGGACAAGAAAACACTAAATGGATTCAAAGAAGGTTTGGATAGATTCCTAGAAGAAAAAGGGATTGGGGGTACAGATAGGTATAGACCATTGCTCAGGCAATGGGCCTGATGGGCCGCCGCGGGAGCGGACCGCTGAGCAGGATGGACCTATGGTCTGCCTCAGCGGAGGCAACTTCTTATGTTCTTATATGTGAGAGCTGCTTGTCCTGGGATAAATACCGTATCAGCGGCTTTTGATGTCATTAACCATATTTTGATTCAATTGTTAGCTAATATTGGTCTTACTGGAAAGGTATTAAACTGTTTTAAAGGATTTTTGATGTTAAGATCATATCGAGTCTATAATGAGGGCAAGTTTTCATCTATCAGGACCTCTGTTTGTGGGGTATTTCAGGGCTCTACATTGTCCCCTATTTTGTTTAACATTTATACGACTACTTTGCAATCTTTGAAACTATTTCCAATCAAAACAATTTATAATTATGCAGATATTTTTATTTTGTTGGAAGTTGATCCTTCTCTGAATAGTTTGAAATCAGACATTAATTCCTGCATCTTAAGAATCCAAGATTGGGCATTTTCAGTGTGCATGAAATTAACTACCAAGACAAAATTATTATGGTTTGTGCCAAAAATTGAGCAGTTGCCTAGCTCAATTTTGTTAGCCTCTGGTGACTCACTGAAAATTGATTTTTCATCTAGAATTCTGGGTTTTATTCTGGATTATTCACTCTCATTATCTAATCAAATTAATCATGTTACTAAAAATGCTTTTTCAGTTTAAAGATGCTTAGATCTGTCATCTTTTTTCAGCAACATTTTGCAGTTTTGGTTCAGGCCATTATTTTATCTCAGTTAGACTATGAGAACTCGATTTATACTTGTTTAAGTAAATGTAATTTGAGGAGGCTACAACTTATCCAGAATATGGCAGCTAAACTGATATACAGTAAACATAAAAATGATCATGTCACACCTTTACTGAGATCCCTTCACTGGCTTTCTGTTTACTGGAGGATCCAATTTAAATGTGCAACTGTAATTTTCAAAATCCTATATCCTCCTTTTGTTCCCGTCTCATTTAATTCACAAGAAATCTCTAATTCTAAGAGCTCTCAGAAATATAAACTTGGCTTTCCCACTGATAAAGGAATAAAAACTATGGCCAATTTTTGTCAATCATTTTCTTTATTATTCGTAAAAGTTTGGAATGACCTTCCTTCTATAATTAAGAGTTCTCTCTCATCTACCCACTTTTCGTAAAGTATTTCAGAAATTTACTAATGATCCTTCTTTTTCAAATAATCAGTCATAAAAGATAAAATGCTCTTCCTAAAAAACGGAATATTAACTTTAAGTTGGAAAAAATAACAAGAAAACAGAATTTAAGACAGATCTAGTCTTAGGTCTGCTGAATTATTGCAACTCCCTATATCTTCCTTGTCCAGCCACTATGATAAAACAACTCCAGATCATACAAAACACCGCCCTCAGATTGATCTACTCACTCAAAAAATATGATCACATAACAACTGCCTTCTTAGACTCTCACTGGCTACCCATACAAGCACGAATCCAATTCAAATTCTACTGCCTGATATTCAAAGCATTACACGGCTCTTCCCCCTCCTATCTAAATAACCGCTTAAACCAAATCTCCACCTCAAGACACAGAAGAACCTCGAACCCTTTCGCCTTCCCCCCACTCAAAGGCACACAACGCAAGAAAATGTTTGACAACCTTCTAGCAACACAAGCAGCAAAAATCAACCATTCCATCTCCAATCTTATGACAATATCAGACAACTTCAAAACATTCAGAAAAGAAATCAAAACCCTGCTTTTCAAAAAATTCATCCAAATATCTTAACCCCTCCTCTTTTACCTCCAGAAGATTCACCTACCTTCAGATAACCTTCCCCCAAATTACCCACCTTAACACCTTCCAATTAAACAAATACCATAAATAGATTGTAACCTACCCTCTCTAACTGAATTCCATATGTATTTTTCATACAGTTCTTCACTGTCAGTTTAATTTCCATCCTATAAATTCACATAGAATTTTTCTTTTTTCAACCATCTTTATTTTCTCTTCTTTATTAATTTCCAGGTACTTTAGTTAGATTGTGAGCCTTCGGGACAGTAAGGGAATTTTTTAAGTACCTTCTTACTTCTCATTTATAATCTTAATGTATATTTTCTTCAAACTGCTTAGAACCTAACGGATGTAGCGGTATATAAGAAATAAATTACATTACATTACATTACATCAATTTTCCTAAACTACATACAGTTTCTGCGTTAGATATGTTCAAATGATATCTTCTGGAGGTTCTGAAAGTCAAAACTCTTTTCCACCCATTTCAAAAATCTATTATATTTCCTTGGGAAAGAAGAAGACTCTGGAAGACCAGCAAGAACCACAATTAGATTTAATGGGCTTAATGACAAATATTCTTGAAACATCAGTGTCAGAACAAATTAGTGTGGCTACACTCTTTGTTCAGTTAGCACTTGATTCAGATTAGAGAGCTGCACAGGAACGGGGATGACGGGAATCCCGCGGGACCTGCGGGGATCCCGCGGGTTCCCCCTTCGGGTCGCGGGGATCCCTTGGGGATGCCCCCTAGGGTCGCAGGGATCCCTTGGGGACGCCTCCGAGGGTCGCGGGGTTCCTGCAGGGTTGGATGCGAGGCTCCTGCCGCAGCACACAGCCAATCGGAATGGAAGTCTTTCACGATGTCAGCGCTGACATCGGGAAGACTTCCGTTCCGATCGGTTGTGTGCTGCGATCGGAAGTGGCATACCAAGGGGAGGCGGGGAGGGCGGTCTGCCCCGGGTGCAGCCATAGGCGGGGGGGGGGGTTGTGCACAGCCGGCCAGGTCCCCTTACCTTTGTGGCGCTTCCTCCGAACGACCGACAACAGGCCCGGTCCGACAAACCTCCCTGCCCTGTAGCCGCGAATCTAAATTACTTTCTTACAGCAGCTTCAATACTCCAGTTGCTGTAAGAAGGTAATTTAGATTCACGGCTACAGGGCAGGGAGATTTGTCGGACCGGGCCTGTTCTGTTGTCAGTCGGGCGGGGAAGCGTCACAAAGGTAAGGGGCAGGGAGGGAAAAAGGGAGGAAAGGTGGAGAGGAAAAGACGCTTAAGGTAAAACTGAGGGGTGAAAAGGACGCTGAAAGCACTGGGGAAGACAAAGGGGTGGAGAAGGATGCTGAAAGGACATGGAGAAGACGGGGGGGATAAGGACGCTGAAAGGACATGAGGAAGACGGAGGGGGAGAAGGACGCTGAAAGGAAATGGGGAAGAGAGAGTGGGGAGAAGACGCTGGCAGGGAAGAAGACAGAGATGACAGACTATGGGGGGAGCGGAGGGAAGAAGATGGGTGCCAGACCAATTTGGAAGGAGGGAGAAAGGGAGAGGCACAGTAACAGAGCAAATGGAAGACACAGAGAGAAGAGAGATAGTGGATGGAAGGAATTCAATGAGAACATGAGGAAAGCAGAAACCAGGCAACAAAGGTAGGAAAAGAATTCTATTTCTTTTTTTTTTTGTTTGTTTCAGGATAAAGTAGTATATTAGTTGTGTTGATAAAAATTTATAAACATTAGAGGCTCTGGTAGAAACCCGTTTACAAAGTATGTATTCTTCCCAATTAATATTTCCAATTAATAAAGTCTTTTTGCTTATTTTTAAATGGGTTTCTACCAGAGCCTTTAATTCAGTAGCATAATTAAATGAAATAACTATTTCTGTAGTTTATAGGGACGGGTGGGGACGGAGGGGATTCCTTGTGGGGATGGGTGGGGACGGAGGGGATTCCTCGTGGGGATGGGTGGGACTTTGGCGGGGACGGGTGGGATTTCTGTCCCCACACAACTCGCTAATTCAGATAGAGTAGTTATTAAAAATGTTTTTTAAATATAAAGATGTCACATTTCTAAATCAAAAAATTAGAATGTATCCAAACGTCTCTAGAATAACACACAAAAAATGAGGAAACAATTTTTGCTTTTGAGACCCCAGGTTCTAAAACTGGGAGCTACTTTTGTATTAAGATTCCCAAGTAAATGTTTGGTTAATTTTAAAGGAATTAGGTACATTTTCTTTGATTCCACACAGTTATCTAGATTTATGGAGTGGTGATAGCGAGCACCCCTACCAGTAGCCATATATAATGCTCGTAATTAAGAATTTTTGGGTCCACTTCAGGCTGTCTTTTTTTTTTCCCTTTGATTTCTTTATTATGATGAAGTAAATAATATCCGACTTTTTCTAAACTCCTTCTCCAAGGATTGTGGAATAATATACAGTAGAAACATATTATATTTTCCTTCATACTTATTAGGAATTTATTTCCAGTTGATACTGTTATTTCCAATATGATTTATGATATCATAAAAAATTGAAATTCAATAAAGAATAAATTATTTTATAAAAGGATAAAATTCTGGCCTAAAAGATATATCGTATTTTTTGCTCCATAAGACACACTTTTTCTTACCTTTGTTGTCTGGTGATTTCATGAGTCTCTGGTTGCACTTCCTTCTGACTGTGCATCCAATATTTTTCTTTCTTTCTGCCTCCTGCACACTTCCTCTCCTCAGGAACTCATTCCCTTCCCCAACCAACATCTCTCTCTGTCCTTCCATGCATCCAACTTTTCTTCTTCTCTCCTCCACTTCTATTGGAAACTTTCCCTATCTCTCTCACTGTCCACCTGTCTTGAGAGATCCAGGCATCTCTCCCACCCCCTCTACTGCTACATCCAACATTTCTCCCTCTCTCAGCCCCTGGATCATGTGAAGTATTTTTCACCACTGCCCACCAGCCCCATGCCCATTTCTCCTTCTATCACCCCTCTCCAGCACAATGCCACATCTCTCCAACATTCTTTCCTCTTGCAACCCCTTTAATCTGTCCCTCTGTTCTTTCTCCACCACCATATCCAACATTTCTCCCTCTCATCCTTCTATTCCCCATGCATCTCTACCTCACTCCTCTCTCTCTCTCTATGCCCAATTTCCCTCTTTCTTCCTTTCCCCGTGTGCACCATCTCTTTCCCTCTCACTCACACTCATGCCCAACAATTCTCCCTTTCTATTCCCTCCCATATCCCAAATTAGTGCCCCCTCCCTGCCTTCCAGTCTTAGTCCCAAAATCATGCGCCTTCCATGTCCCAAAGCACTCTTTCGTCCCCCTTTCTCCCTTTGTCCCAGATCATGTCCCCTCTCTCCCTTACTTGCTTGAGCCACACTCGCTGCTTCTGTCTTTAGTGGCACTCGTTGCAGGAACATGCAGGCAGCGATTCGCACGCTACACGTGGCTGACCCACAAGTCTTCCCTCTGACGTCAACTCTGATGTTAGAGAGGTTTCCAAGTCAGCTATGTGAAACATAGAAATAGACGGCAGATAAGGGCCACGACCCATCTAGTCTGCCCACCCCAATGACCTTCCCCTACCTTTCTCTTTGAATAGATCCCACGTGTCTATCCCATTTGGCCTTAAAATCAGGCACGCTGCTGGCCTCAATAACCTGAAGTGGAAGACTATTCCAGCGATCAACCACCCTTTCAGTGAAAAAGAATTTCCTGGTGTCCCCGTGCAGTTTCCCGCCCCTGCTTTTCCACGGATGCCCCCTTGTTGCCGCGGGACCCTTGAAAAAGAAGATATCTTCTTCCACCTCGATGCGGCCCGTGAGATACTTGAATGTCTCGATCATGTCACCCCTCTCTCTGCGTTCCTCGAGTGAGTACAGCTGCAACTTATCCAGCCGTTCCTCATACGGGAGATCCTTGAGTCCCGAGACCATCTGGGTGGCCATTCTCTGGACCGACTCCAGTCTCAGAACATCCTTACGGTATTGCGGCCTCCAGAATTGCACACAGTATTCCAGGTGGGCCCTCACCATGGATCTATACAATGGCATAATGACTTCAGGCTTACGGCTGACGAAACTCCTGCGTATGCAACTTATGATTTGCCTTGCCTTGGATGAAGCTTGCTCCACTTGATTGCCAGTCTTCATGTTCTCACTGACAATCACCCCTAAGTCTCGTTCTGCTTCAGTTCTTGTTAGGATCTCGCCATTAAGGGTGTAAGTCTTGCATGGATTTTGGCTGCCCAGGTGCAGACTTTGCATTTTTTGGCATTGAAGCTGAGTTACCAGGACCTAGACCAGCGCTCCAGTAGGAGTAGGTCGTGCATCATGTTGTCGGACATTGAATTTATGTCTGTTGTGCTTTTGCCCACTACATTGCTTATTTTGGCGTCATTGGCGAATAATGTTATTTTACCTCGCAGCCCTTCTGCCTCTTATAAAGATGTTGAATAGGATCGGGCCCAGGACTGAGCCCTGCGGCACTCCACTGATTACCTCTGTCATTTCGGAGGGGGTGCCGTTCACCACTACCCTCTGAAGCCTACCTCCAAGCCAGTTCCCAACCCATTTCGTCAATGTGTCGCCCAATCCTATAGAACTCATCTTGCTCAGCAACCTGCGGTGTGGTACGCTATCGAATGCTTTACGAAGTCCAGGTATACGATGTCCAGGGACTCCCCAACATCCAGCTTCCTCGTCACCCAGTCAAAGAAGCTGATCAGGTTGGATTGGCAGGATCTCCCCTTAGTAAATCCATGTTGACGGGGATCCCGTAGATTCTCCTCGTTCAGGATCGTATCCAATTGGCGTTTGATTAGTTTCCATTAGTTTGCACACTATTGATGTGAGACTCACCGGTCTGTAGTTTGCTGTCTCCATCTTGGAACCTTTCTTGTGGAGTGGAATGACGTTAGCCATCTTCCAGTCCAACGGGACGTTACCCGTACTAAGGGAGAGATTGAAGAGCACGGATAGCGGTTCCACCAAGACATCACACAACTCCCTGAGCACCCTGGGGTGTAGGTTGTCAGGCCCCATTGCCTTGTTAACCTTAAGCTTTGACAGCTCGCAGTAGACACCGCTGGGTGTAAACTCGAAATTACTAAACGGGTCATCTGTGTCAACCCTTGTCTGTAGCTGAGGGCCGAGTCCTGGCGCCTCATGGATGAAGACTGAGCAGAAGTATTCATTTAACCCTTTCAGGACCTTAAGGATCGTAGGCCAATTTTTGTGGTTTTGATGACATTTTTATGGTAAAAAGGGCTTGCAGATGCCAAAAAATTGATTTTTTTTGTGAAATATCATTATTTTTATTTAAAAAAATCACACTTCTGGCTTATGGACAGTGTGGCAAGTGAATCTTCTCGTCAATCTAGCAACGACGCTAATGAATGAATGTCGGAACCAGTTTGTTTACATAAAGGCAGTATCATATGGAATCCGTACATATCAAATTTAGAATTGTAGACTATCCCAATCAAAATTTATAGGATTTTAAAGTTATGGGACAAATATGTCCCTTGGTCCTGATAGGGCTACCAGTTGGGCTTTTTCCAAGTCCACTTCTACATAGTCTCCGTCTGGTTTCCTAAGACGTACTATCCCGCCCGAGTTATTATTTCTGTCACTGATATACCTGAAGAAGGAATTATCTCCTTTCTGGATGTTCTTCACTAGAGACTCCTCCATGCGGAATTTGGCCTCCCTAACTGCTATTTTGATGGCTTTTGACTTGGCCAGATAGACTTCCCTAGAGTCCTGTTTCCCTGATTGTTTGTAAGAGATGAATGCTTTTTTCTTCTCCCTGATGAGGTCCGAAATCTCCGCAGAGAACCACTGTGGCTTATTGTTCCTTCGCCGTTTACTTACTGATTTAACATAGCGATTTGTTGCTTCTTGTATGGTGGCTTTCAAAGTTGACCACGTTTCTTCCACGTTATCGGTTTCTGCTTGGCTTTGTAGCACCTGGTGAACGAAGTCTCCCATTTCTTTGAAGTTTGTGTCCTTGAATTTGAGGACCTTGGTCAGTGTGGTAGATTTAGTGAAACCTTTCCTGAGATTGAACCATACCATGTTGTGGTCACTGGAGGCCAATGTGTTGCCCACCGAGACCTCTGTGACACTTTCTCCATTGGTAAGTATCAGGTCCAGTATTGCCTGATCCCTTGTTGGTTCCAACACCAGTTGCCTGAGTCTTGCTCCCTTCATAGAGTTTAATAGCCTCCTGCTGCTGCCGGAAACAGAGGAAAGCGTGTCCCAATCCACATCAGGCATGTTGAAGTCACCTAACAATACTGTGTCCCCACGCAAGGTGATATTCTCTATATCTCTGATTAATTCCATATCTAGGTCATCCTGTTGTCTTGGGGGGTCTGTATATTACGCCAAGATACAGGCATTTGTCCTTCCCTCTGGCCAAATTTATCCAAAGGGATTCCCCAGTGTAGTGGACATCTGTGATTCTGGTGACCTTAATATCATCTTTAGTATATAATGCTACACCTCCTCCCATTTTGCCCTCCCTGTCCCGGCAAAGCAAGTTGTAACCCGGTATGACCATGTCCCACCCGTGGGAATCCGTGAGCCAGGTCTCAGATATCGCCACTACATCCAGGTCGGCAATCCTCATTTCTGTTTCTAATTCCAGGATCTTGTTTCCCAGACTGTGGGCGTTTACGTACATAGCTCTCCATGTTGTATGTGAACCATTGCCTGTGCATCCCTGTAACGAGTGCCGCTGAAGGCAGAAGGAGTTAATTGGGACCCCCCTCCCCTCTGACATCAGCTCCGACATCAGAGGGAAGCCCTCTGTGTCGGCTTCGGTGGAGGGGGGAAGGAAGGAAGGAGGGATCCCTGGCAACGGCTTCAACGGAGGGTGGAGGACAGGATGAAGGGAGCCCCGTGGCAGCTTCAACAGGTGGACAAGCAATATCCTTAGCAGTGGCCAGTCCGTGTACCCCCAACAAGTGGCTTACATACCCCTAAGGGTACGTGTACTGCGTGTTGAGAAACACAGATTTAGATGAAAAGGGTTAATATCAGTCCAGGCTTATAAAGAATTTAATGTTGGAGGTCCATCTAAGTTGAGCAGTACAAAATCACAAAAAACTTACTATAACCACCACTTTGCTATTACTCCCATCCTCACCCAATCACACATTATCACAAAAGTCTCAATCCCCTCCCCCCTCTCAGCATGTGACATAATTTATTGATGACCTCCAGTGTGATATATTTACCCACCACCTCTGTATAATCCTTTTGCAGATCAACAGCTTCAGGAGATTTGTTTACTGGCTGTCAGTAAAACTCCTCTTGAAAACTGGCCCAAGTATTTTAAATTTAGTTTATTTTTCTTTAATTCTTTCACCATAAAACTTAAAGGTACACGTAAGGATGTACTGTGGTTTTCTTATTCTCCTCCCTTCTAAGTTCCCCTTTACTCCCCCCCCCCCACTCCCGTCTAAGTCCCTTTTTGGCCTAAGGCCTTAAACGTGGAAAGCAGAAGCAGGGAAAGTATCCATAACCAAAACAAACATCCATGTTTTGATTATGGCCTGCTTCTACCTTCAGCTGTTTAAACGCCCAGCCAACCACTACGTCTACAAGTACACCCAAACGACGTCTACACTTATACTCCATAATGAACCAAAAAAACGCATAAGCCCAAAACGTCCAACACAAGGGCTTTTAGGCGAAGGAGGAGCCAGTCCTTCGCCTAAAAGCTGGATTCTGTAACCGGTGTCTGTCAAAAACAACACCGGTTACAGAATCCCCCCCCCAACCCCCCCCCCCACACACAACATCGGGGCAGGAGGGAACCCAAGCCCCCCTGCCCCGGGCACCCGCGGCACCCCCCGATGACATCGGGGCAAGAGGGAGCCCAAGCCCTCTTGCCCTGGCGATCGTGCCCCCCCTCCCCGCCGAGTACATTCGGGCCAGGAGGGAGCCCAAACCCTCCTTGATCCGGCGACACCCCCCCTCCGACTATCTGGCCAGGAGGGAGCCCAAGCCCTCCTGGCCCCGGTGACCCCCCCCCCCCGCCGAGTACGAGCTGGCCAGGAGGGAGCCCAAGTCCTCCTGGTCCCGGCGACCCCCCACCCCCCTACTACAATACGGGCAGGAGGGATCCCAGGCCCTCCTGCCCTCGGCACAGCCCCCCCCCCCCACCCGACCCCCCCCCCACCCCCACCTCCCTTCCCCGTACCTGAAATCGTTGGCCGGACAGACGGGTGCCAAACCCGCCTGCCCGTCTGGCAGGTCAGCTGGCTCCAGAATGGAGCGAGTAGGCTAATTAGCCCAAATGTTTTCCCTAAACAACAAACAAAAGGGAAAAGGCAGGAACTACCAGTCCCAGCATACCCCAGGGTTGGAGCAAGGCAAACCAGGGCTGGAATGGGAAACCCAATCAGCTCAGATGCAAGGAGTTGTAATCAGCCCAAAACAACCCTGAGAGTGGATAGCCTGAGCTAGGGAATTGAAAAGGGAGTGGTTAATAGGAAGCAGGGGTCTCACCAAGGGAAGCTCATCCTAACTCCCAACTATAGACTGAATGGTTCTGAAGGAAGTCTACTCCAGCACAGGGCTGGAAAGCAGCAAGCAGTCACCTCACCCAAGGCTCAGGCAGTCCTATAATTTTGATCCTACTTTTTGTTATGAGGATGTTTTAATGGAGCCTGGAGTTGTGGAAGCCCCAGAACCTTGCAGCATGGAGTTTGCAGAGTGTGGGGGAGGAGTTGACCTAGAAGGCATGGAGGTCAGCTAAATGCGGCCATTGCTGGAACAGAGCTTGCTGAAGCAAGAAATAAAGTTTTGATGGTTTTCTCTGCTGAAATTGTTTATTAGAGCTGATTAAGACCCAGCTATTGTTTGGTTTTGAACTGTGTTTTTTTCTTCTGTTTTGAAATCTCTGGCTTGGGGAAGAGTTTTTCCTTTTTCATGTTTCCCCCCCAATGCTAATTGGACACTGGAGCACGTCAGCCGAGTTACAAGCCTTTCATGTTTTGTTTTCCATTGCCCATGATTTACCTGGTTTTCATATTTTGGGACAAAGCCAGAAGCAGCAGAAAGAATGAATATATTAAATTCTGTATGATATATTTTGTGCACCATTAGTGAAAGTTTATGAAACTGTAATAAATGCTGAACTGTGTAAACCAATAAAGCACATTTTCTTTTTCTACCTTAAACACCTGTGCGTTTGCTGCCTTTACTCCACTCCACCTATTCCAGGCCTTGCCTTACCCCTTGGCCGAGGCCCATATGCTCCAGGTTAGGCCCCCAGCTAGGGCCACACCCGGTCACAGTATATAGTATATAAACAAACATACCCAATCTAATAACCTAGTAAATTGCAAAAGCTATTGCAATATTTGCACCCAGTTTCAAACAATTTAAGCTTACCTCCATATACAACGCCAAACTGGCCAGAACCCAGCACCTCGTCAGCAAAAATCTGGTAGATTGAGCCGATATCCTATCACATGAGAAATATATCACTAAATATTAGTCACCAATGTACTCCATTATTCAAACATTCTAATGGAATGAGAAAATAGTCAGATTTAGAAGTATATTAAAAATGTCATCATTCCTCTTTGGTTTTAATTAATAAAGAGGAGTCATGCGACACGTCAGTATTTTCTTAGAGTTAATTTCTGTTTCTCAGTAGAGTCTAAATCTATGTTAATTTAAAGACCATAGCAAGCAAACTGTATTCCTCAGAGGCCAACATACTATGAGAGTTACATGGGAACCACTGATAAACAAAGCAGGTGCAGTATAGAGAAGGTCTGCTACTTTTTCCCCCCACTCAGCGAAGAACATCACATGAACATTAAGCCTGGAAGTAGAGTTGGTTTAACATTGCCTCAAAAATGAATGTGACTGTTGGGCAGACTGGATGACCACACAGGTCTTTTTATCTGCCATTATCTACTATGTTACTATGAGTGAATGAAAGCCAGAGAGCCATAAAAATAGCTATTGTATTGCTTTAAACAACTTGTTAAAGGTAAAGGAAGCTTTTTCAAGAGGCAGATACTATCCATCATTAATGTTCCATTTTGCAATATCAAATATTGTTCATCAAGAAGCTAATTATATAATAGAGTAGCTATGTGAAAAGAAAAAAAAAATTATATATATATATATATATATATATATAAGCCTATAGGTTTGTACAGTGATCCTCAGTAGGGTGCAAATGCTCTCATACAAATTTATACCTACTCCAAAGAAGATGTACTTGATGGGGCCAATTCTATACCGGATGCCAAACAGGTGCCAAAATTAGATCAAACTGCTGGGTGCTAAGTGCTATTCTATAAACAGCATTTTGGTACACAGATGCGGTTCTCAAACAGAATATAAATTGGCATCCATACACCAGCATTTAGCTGTGAGCATTTATGCCTGGTCGAAGGCAGACTTAAGTGATAGCATGTAAATATTGCACTTAAAGTGTGTAACTTAAAAGCTCTGTGCATGTGGGGTCCATCCATGTGTTCACCACCTTTGTGGACACATGCAATCTCCCCAGATTCCTATATACAGTGCCAAAATTTGCATGGCCAAGATGCATGCACCAATTAAGCATTAGAGGAGTGTGTGGCGCAGTAGTTGGATCTACAGCCTCAGCACCCTGGGGTTGTGGGTTCAAACCCCGCGCTGCTCCTTGTGACACTGGGCAAGTCACTTAATCCTCCATAGCCCCAGGTACGTTAGATAGAGTCTGAGCCCACCGGGACAGAGAGGGAAAAATGCTTGAGTACCTGATTGTAAAAACCACTTAGATAACCTTGATAGGCGGTATATAAAATCCTAATAAACTTGAAACTTGAAACTTAAGGCACAGCATGGAGGGAGGGAGACAACAAAGCTAGGAGTTTTGATTACACCGATTATAAAAAATCCCAAGGAATCTATTTCGTTGACATCAAACTACCGATCTATTGCAAGTATTCCCTTGTTTGTCAAGCTAATGGAGAATATGGTAACATATTTGGATAAATTCAGCATATTGCAGGATAACCAGTCAGGTTTTTGATCTGGCTTTAGTACTGAAATAGTTATCGCTTTATCTTGCATCATTGGAGAATTTATTGCAAAGTTTAAAAGTGAAATTCTATATTTATGCGGATGACATCACTATAGTTGTTTCCCTTACTAACCTGACTCCTGAGATTAAAAAATCACTTATCCTTTATCTTAAACCAGATTGAACTGTGGATGAGTGAATTTAAATTGAAACTTAACTCTGAAAAAAACAAATTCTTTCTGGCGAGCCCTAATGACAAAATTAAACATACATCGCTATCTTTAAATGGTCAGGATTTTCCTATAGACGATTCTATAAAAATTTTGGGAGTGACATTGGACCGGCATCTCACTTTAGAAGAACATACGGATTTGCTAGTTAGAAAATGTTTCTCAGTCTTATGGAAACTCCGAACCATTAAAAAATATTTTGATGTAGCATCATTTCATCTGCTAGTTCAGTCTTCCATCTTAAGTATGCAATATTATTATTTGGGTACATATAAGAAAACATTAAAAAAGCTTCGAGTTATTTAAAATTCAGCAGTTTGGCTGATTTTTGGTTTGAAAAAATGGGAACATATTATTCCCTAATATCAAAAACTACATTGGTTACTGATGGAGGCAAGAGTTTTGTTTAAATTTTCCTGTATCTGTTTTAAATAAATATTTGGTATGGCTCCTGAGTACCTGGTCTTTCATTTTTTCTAGACCATTTTAACAGGCCTACACGCAGAATCCATATGTTTGCTTACCCAACAGTAAATGCTTGTCACTTTAAAAGATTTCTTGATAGAACTCTTGCATTTCGAGCAGGCAAATTGACTGGTTGGGTAATATTATTATGTATGCTCCATCTTATTTTACTTTTAGAAAATCAGTAAAAACACAGTTGTTTGATTAATTTGTAACCTGATTCACTGTTTTTAATCTTTTATCATTTTATCTTTATTCAAGTTTCAAGTTTATTAAGATTTGTTATCTACGCAATATCATATATTTCAATGCGTATAACAATTTTTTTTTTTTAAAAGGGGAGGACAAAACAAGACATTGTATACAAATTATATACGTTCTAATACAAACTGGTACAAAAGGCAAGGGGGATGAACTACAATCTTTAAAGAAAGAAAATAAATATTTAGGGAAGAACACATAAGGTGGGAACACATAAGAAGAAAATAAAATAAAGGATAATTTGGCGACCTACTCATAAGATCAAGTAAAGTAGGCACAATCTTGCCACAATCTTTTTTTTTTTTTTTTAGTATATGAATACTGTAATTGTGCGAGCAATGGTGGGTTTGTAAGCCTTGAGAACACAGCCATAGAAAGGTTGGGAGATGAAACAAAAATCAATTTATTTAGGTGCAGGATAGTAGGTGATCCGTTGCTTTCATGGCTTAGGGCAATTAAACACAAAGGCCCAAATTCTCTAAATATTGCCATAAGTTAGGCGGCAGTAGGCACTCTACCGTCAACTAACTTGTTTTGATTGGTTCAATTGGTGCAGTAATTGACTGCACTGATAAAAACCAATTAAAATGCCATTAAAAAATGGAGGTGCCCTCAGGCGCCTCAAAAAACAGCGCCGTTGCCCCAACTAAGGAGGTGACTTGCAGCACCTATGGCCACAGGAGGCATGGTTAATGTCGGAAGTGGCCTTGGGTGCCTCTGTAGACACAAGTCTTGTGAAAGATAGGCACCAGAAATGTAGGCCTTTAAAACCCTGGCCAACATTTCTAGCACCTACCTTTCATGTAGTTGTGATTTTCTAAACGGTGATTGACACGTGATTGGTGCCACTTTTATAAATGGCTAGTGATGTAGGCACCATTTAGAGAATTTGGACCAAAACCCCTCAGTCCATATTGTGGTAAGCAGACTGTGCCTGCTAGGAATGGCCCTAGAGCAGTGCACAATTCAGATTTAGGCTACACACATTCTCCTTCATTTAAAACCCAATTGCAGTCAGGGGATGAGTTTCCGGCTGTGACCTGTAGAGGGAGCAGGAGGGAAGAACTGCAGGATTCCCATCCCCCACACAAGCCTAAGGTAATTAACAAGAAATTACTTCCTGCTGAAGGTTTGGGGCGGGGCTGCAGACTGCTTAACTTGAAGTCTCAATACCTTGAGAGTCAGAAGCGGCAGACACTGGGAGAGGACAGGTTCATGCTTGCCAAACTCCAGAAGCCATGGAGCTGACAGAGGCTGGAGAGGACATGTCTCCTAAGCTGCTGGAAGAAACCCAGGATATGGAAGTTGAATCCATTGTTGAATTGCCTGGGGAAGTTATGGAAATATGCTGTGTGGAAGGCAAGTGACTAACCATTGCATGTTTTCTTGAAAGTTCGTTTTGATGATTGCTTGACTGTGTTGGCTAGTTTAAAGCCAGCTGAAGAACAGAAGAGAAATGATCTTTTGAACTTTATGCAAGACTGTATTGTTGAAACTTGTTTTTCTTTTTGGGAAGTTTTGGATCTTTCTCTGGTGGGGGAAAGTAAACTGTTCCTAGTCCCAGACAGGGGGGTTAGTCCCGTGTCATTGTGGTGGGATAGAGGGCCAATTTTGCATGGCAGTTTAACACCACACGGTACACTCTGTCTGGCCAGCACTCAGATGCTGGGGGAGCCAGGGAAATTACACTGACTCATTTTGGAACTAAGATAACTCTGAAGAGTGTATTTTGAGTTTTTTCTTTGCTAAATGATGATGGGCTTTGAATTTATGAACTGTGGCAACTTATTTAATTTGCCTTATGAACAGTGAGTTTGACTTGTAAATAAGAAACATCCTGACAAAGTTTTGATCTTTATTTTTTTACTTTAAGAATTAAACCTGAAGTTATTCTGAACTGAACTTACCTGGTGTGGTGGTGTCCTTTGCTAAACGCCATTTTCTTTTCCTTGTGCTGCCCGCAGCGGCTCACAAGAAGATTTTTCTTGTACCGGTGGCCCAAGACACCTTGCCCTGAGGCTGCCGGTTACAAAGATTGGTATCAGTTTTGGGATTTTTTATTTTTACTGCCTAACAAGGGAGATTGTTAAAAAGGACATTAAACCAGGAACTAAAGTTTACTAAGTGCAGTGCTTGCCGCTGTGTGTTGATTTTTTTTTGTTTCCATTATTGGAGTCTTCTTCTGTGGACTGTTGCTGACCCCTTGAAGCACGCTGTAAGAGATTAGGACTGCCGGAAATCGTGGAAGCGGAATCCAGAACCAGAACCGGAGGGAGCCCAGCAGTGTTCCAGAGGAGCCAAGCCTGTTATCAATCCCAAACGCTAAGACTCATCAGTTTGTCCGGTAAGAGTACCTTGGGGACAGCTGATAGAGGATTCTGGGGTTGATAGTGTGGCTAGGAGGAGAGAGCTGGGGGCTAGCTCTCAGGGGTGTGCTGAAGAAAAAAAAAAAATCCGCACTTGGGTTCCGTTATTTTTGTTTGCTTTCCAGGTAGCAGCATGGATTTGCAGCAGTTGTTCACTCTGTTGGCGTCAGAACGGCAGAAGCAGACAGAAGATTTAAAAGTCGTGCTCCAGGCAAACCAGGACCTCTGGCGGGCGAGTCAGGTGGAGTCCGGAAGGAGACACGAGGAGCTGGTACAAGTCATGGGGGACCAAACCAGGACATTCACCCAGTTTCTTCAAGGGACAGTGCCTGGAGGTTCCAGCGCAGGAATACCAGCAACTACAGGAGTTCCGGTAGGGCTGAACCATTTTACTAACATGCAGCTTTGTAAAATGGGACCTACAGATGCTCCAGATGACTTTTTAATGGCATTTGAAAGAATGGCAGTAGCGGCTGGCTGGCCGGAGCAACAATGGGCAATGAGGCTGATTCCGTGCCTCGCTGGAGGTGCATTGGCGGCATATCAGACTCTCAGCCCTGAGTTAGCTAATAACTACCGAGCCATTAAAAACCATGTCCTCGATTACTTAGGGTACACAAGGGAACATTACCGTCAGGAGTTCAGGGGTGCCCAGTTGAGGGACAAAGAGAGGCCCAAAGCACTTCTTCATAGGCTTAGGAAGTTAGTGGAAAGGTGGCTACAGCACTGTCTCTCGGACCCACAGGCCATGCTCGCTGAAATTCTATTGGAGCAGTTTTTGGAGGCTCTTCCGAAGAACCTCAGAGCCTGGATTCAGAGACAGGGAAGTCGTCCACTGGGACAAGTGATAGAGCTTGCTGAAGCTTATATTGATTCCTCTACTTCCATAGGACCTGAAGGGAGCACTCATGGGGGTAACTTTAACTATAAGGGACCCACAACTCCGACGGGAGGTGGCCGCAGATCCCAGGAGAATATTCCCAAGCCTATAAAGGGGGCTTTAGATTCAGAAACCCCTGGGAAGAAACCTGTATCTTGTTTTAGGTGTGGTAAACCCGGACACATGCAGAAACAGTGTAGGGTTAAGCTGACACTTACTACTTCTCGGGAGGAGGGTAAGAACTCTACCAAGCCTTATGAGATAGCGGTTCACATAAATGGCTATAGGGTTAAAGCCCTGCTTGATACAGGGGCGGAGCAGTCGGTGATGTCTCGATCTTGTTGGAACCGAGTAAAACAAACTGGCTACTTCACCAAGAGCACACAGAAAGTCCCTGTAGTTTGTGTACATGGGGACAAGGGCCTTTATCCTCAATATAGGATCCCTATAAGATCTAAGGGGAAGGTGAGGTGCCTGGATATGGCAGTGATTCCCAATGCCCCTGCTTCCCTTATTTTAGGACGTGATTGGGCAGGCCTTGGGGAGGGCATTCAGAAAAAGAAACCCCTTAGCACCCAAGGTAAAGAAGGAGGATACCGATGTGCCCTTATGGCAAAGGAAGGTTCGAGTTGGAGGCGCAGGAGAAATAAGTCTAACAACGGTTATCCTCAGCAGGAGGGAAAGGCTTATTCTCATTGGCGGCCTACAATTCGATGGGCCCCTTTATCTGAAAATGCTCATGCTCCGACACAGGCCTATGATAAGGCAGCGGGATGCGATATTTACGCAGCTCTGGAGGTAGTAGTGCAGAGTGGGGGAAGAGTATTGGTCCCCACTGATATCCAAGTATCTCCACCACCGGGGTCTTATCTTAGGGTGGCCTCACGTTCAGGGCTAGCTTTACAACATTCCCTGGACGTAGGTGCTGGAGTTATTGATCCTGATTTTAGGGGAAACGTTTCTGTTCTTTTAATAAACAGCGCAGAAACGGACTACCAGGTTAAGAAAGGGGACCGAATAGCACAGCTCATATGTGAACGAATCTGGCAACCAAAGTTGGAGAAATGGAAGCAGTTGCTACCTTCACGTAGAGGGACAAAAGGGTTTGGTTCCTCTGATGTCCCTTTGGAAAAGAGCATAGTATCTCTAGGCCCAACGATTTCCCAGTCTGACCAAGACTCCCTGTCAGTCATAGAAAAGGCTGTTGAACAACAATTCTATAGACTGCAGTGAGAATTAGCTCAGGGTCAGGAGGGCAACAAACAACAATGGCAACAGGCCGTCCAAGAGGTGGAGGGAAGTCTGGGTGATAAATTACAGCAGGCTCTTTTACTCCAGGACCGATTATTAAGGTCTACTCTGGAAGGACGAGAGTTTACATTGGTCACTGATCACGCTGCGTTGAGCTGGCTAAATTCTATGAGGAATAACAATGCCCGACTCACCAGGTGGTACCTGGCCCTGCAAACTTTCCGGTATAAAACGATACACAGGCCTGGTCGTCTGCATACTAATGCTGACGCTTTATCCCGTATTGGGGAAAAGGACCCGGAGAGGCCTAGATCCATCCCTAGCAGTCAGTTAAGGGGGGGGGTATGTGGTAAGCAGACTGTGCCTGCTAGGAATGGCCCTAGAGCAGTGCACAATTCAGATTTAGGCTACACACATTCTCCTTCATTTAAAACCCAATTGCAGTCAGGGGATGAGTTTCCGGCTGTGACCTGTAGAGGGAGCAGGAGGGAAGAACTGCAGGATTCCCATCCCCCACACAAGCCTAAGGTAATTAACAAGAAATTACTTCCTGCTGAAGGTTTGGGGCGGGGCTGCAGACTGCTTAACTTGAAGTCTCAATACCTTGAGAGTCAGAAGCGGCAGACACTGGGAGAGGACAGGTTCCTGCGCTCAGGGCTGAGAGCTCTGAATGCTTGCCAAACTCCAGAAGCCATGGAGCTGACAGAGGCTGGAGAGGACATGTCTCCTAAGCTGCTGGAAGAAACCCAGGATATGGAAGTTGAATCCATTGTTGAATTGCCTGGGGAAGTTATGGAAATATGCTGTGTGGAAGGCAAGTGACTAACCATTGCATGTTTTCTTGAAAGTTCGTTTTGATGATTGCTTGACTGTGTTGGCTAGTTTAAAGCCAGCTGAAGAACAGAAGAGAAATGATCTTTTGAACTTTATGCAAGACTGTATTGTTGAAACTTGTTTTTCTTTTTGGGAAGTTTTGGATCTTTCTCTGGTGGGGGAAAGTAAACTGTTCCTAGTCCCAGACAGGGGGGTTAGTCCCGTGTCATTGTGGTGGGATAGAGGGCCAATTTTGCATGGCAGTTTAACACCACACGGTACACTCTGTCTGGCCAGCACTCAGATGCTGGGGGAGCCAGGGAAATTACACTGACTCATTTTGGAACTAAGATAACTCTGAAGAGTGTATTTTGAGTTTTTTCTTTGCTAAATGATGATGGGCTTTGAATTTATGAACTGTGGCAACTTATTTAATTTGCCTTATGGACAGTGAGTTTGACTTGTAAATAAGAAACATCCTGACAAAGTTTTGATCTTTATTTTTTTACTTTAAGAATTAAACCTGAAGTTATTCTGAACTGAACTTACCTGGTGTGGTGGTGTCCTTTGCTAAACGCCATTTTCTTTTCCTTGTGCTGCCCGCAGCGGCTCACAAGAAGATTTTTCTTGTACCGGTGGCCCAAGACACCTTGCCCTGAGGCTGCCGGTTACAATATACAGTACATATATAAAGGTCTCTCCCCCTGCTGTGGCTTTCTCTGGCAAGCCATGACAAACACTAGGCTGTGAATTACCGTAGAGTCCCAAATTTAAATGCTGTATCTCAGAATAACTGAACCTATATGAGCAGAACTTCTGCAGCAGCTTACAGATCATTGCTGTCCTCTGGGCCCCTTTAACCCAACACTGGCCCTGCCTTTTATATTTCCTAACAAGATACCAAAGGAAAGGCAGAAAAGATCATTCGGTTCTCAGAGAGACTGTCAGTTGACCAAATCCAGACAAGCACATAAGTGATAAAAAATCAACAACGGTTAATTTTTTATCACTTATGTGCTTGTCTGGATTTGGTCAACTGACAGTCTCTCTGAGAACCAAATGATCTTTTATGCCTTTCCGTTGGTATCTTGTTAAGTTTCGTTGGCAGGTGTGTTTGGAGTTTTACTTGTTTGGTTTTATATTTCCTGCCATCTGTCCTCCTGGCTCCACTCCTCCCATGTCACTTCCTCTTTGGGCAGGACTGTATGGCTGCTGTCCTCTCACATAGTTGCACCCTCTTGAATATGCTATGCTATGCTATTAGACCATCATTTCTAATCTACTCAACTCAGTTGTGAGGAGTGGGAGAGAGAAATTATTACAGAGAACCTTTAGAAGATCAGAGAGATAAGATTCAATTAAGTTTCATAGTGAGAATGAATGCAGAATGCAAGGACTGCATCTGTTTTATGGTAGGGTTACCAGACATCCGGATTTCCCCAGACATGTCCTCCTTTTTGAGCACATGTCCGGGGATCCAGAGGGCTTTTCAAAATCTGGCACTTTGTCAGGGATTTGAAAAGCTTTCCAGGTAGCAGAGACGTCGGGACGGCATCTGCGCATGCGTGGATGCAATGCGGTGATGTCACGTACCACACCAGCGCATGCGGAGATGCCCTCCCAACAAGTGACCAGGTTGAGGGGGGAAGGGCTAGGGGCGGAACAGGGCGTGACTCGGGTGGAACAGGGCGGGGCCATGAGTCCGGATTTTTGTTCTCAAAAATCTGGTAACCCTATTTTATGGTCTGATGAATCCGAGTGTGGGCTTACTGCTGGCTTCTATTTCAGAGTTACTCAAGTTCATTCTACTAATTTATTTTCTTAAGAAACTTTATTCAGTAGTGTTTTCACACCTTTAATGCTTTTCAAATGAAAATGACAAGGATACAACAGAATCCAAGAAAAACGTTCAAAACAGTAACATGAATTATACTCACGACATTCTCCTGAATCTGGGAATTAGAAACCGAAATGCTGATGGACACTTCTTCTGTAATAAGAAACAAATGGGATGCACTGGGACAGCAGAAATGTAATAACATTTCTCATTTAGCAGACTGCTGAAACACTTTTATTTAAAGAACATCAAAATTCCAACTGTAGTGAACAATGCTACTTAGCTATGAGAGAAATCAAATCAGCCTCCTGTGCATATTAAGCAATTTGACACCTCATGCAATTAAACCCAAAAGTATTACAAGGATTTATTGCTTTTCTTGCTATGTGACCCTACCTAACATCTTCCTGGAAGGTTAAAACAGATTTGTTAAGTTAGGCAGCATGTAGAATGGCTATACTTCCTACTTAAAATGATACCAAAAAATTTCCTTCAGGAAGAATTATACGAAATGGGTGTGGAACTCTTATTAACTGATGTCAAGACTCTATATACAGGCCTGCCCTGCATTTCATTTTCAACCTGCTTAAGTTTCATTTATTAAAGAGCAGGCTGAGGCCCTGCAGGACAGCAAGGCTTTGCTGGAAGAATACAAGCCTGTCATGTATTTGAACGTGAATCATGTGAGCAAGAAGATATATGGTCCCTGCTACAGAGAAGCACAAGCAAATGAAAAGATATAGGCGTCAGGCCTTAGGAATGTACTGAACTTTTTACCTAGGCTGGACCTGACACCAGCTAACACAAAAAACCAACTTGAGTTTGCCAAACAAGGAAAAGACAGAACTACAGAAATGACTATGGAATTGTTATGGATTGGTCATTTATGGATAAGCGCAGCTATGATTACCGGGATATGAAAGGACAGGGCAGATAGCATTTTTTGCAAAACATCAAGACAAGTCTTGAGTGTCATAAGAGTAAAGGGTGTAGCCATGAGAGAAGGTTATAAAAATCGATGCATGTCTTTGTTTAGCTAGAGATGTATTTACAGCTAGATATTTTTGCCTTGGCATCTATCTATATGATTTTTCTAATGATCTCTCCAATGTTTTACAATTGAGACAATACATTTTTTAACTGCTTTTGCTGTTACATTTTTATACTTTGTTTAAATAAAATATTGTCTGCTTTGGGTAATACATTGTACGTCTGCATGATTTATGGAGTTAGCTTGTGAAGCGCTTTGGCAGCGAGCTCTTTAAGGATAAGGGAAAACCAGTAAAAAGACATGAGATAAAAAGTAGGCCAAATCAAACCTTGGAGTTACAGAGATATGCTGCCCCCTCCACCTCCCCCCCCCCCAAAAAAAAAAAAAAGATCCAATGCATTTCTATGGGAGTTGATACAGCTTCTGTAGCACAGAAAATTAATGGAACAGTATGACACCTGGCATGAGGGGAAAACCAATAAGAATACATGCCCTTTTGTAATGGGGCATATCAGACCAGGAGTTCCAAAGAAATGAGCCTCCGAAAATACTGCACAATGCACTTCAGTAGGAAAAGGAGTTGCAACTTCTAAAGCATGGAGGCTTAGAGTGAAATATATAGTAACATTTAGAAAATAAAGCAAGGTAGCCTGAAAGATGGAATTCCCTATTCTTCCAAACCCCCAAACTTCCTAGGTAGAACGATGACATATTTGATTTTAAAAACCTCTATATGCAGTTCTCTAGCTCCTTCCTTTCCCTTGTGAATGAGATTGTCCTGTCTGCTTCCATTTAACTAGCAGGCAGCATCGAAGACTGTAGGTCAATGAGAAGCCAACAGAGTTGGAGACTGGAAGGCAGTTCTGGTCACAGAAAGGGAGGGGTGATCTGGAGGAAACATTTGTGCTTTAGAAGTAAAGCTTCTGCATTTGATAGGAGGTGGAAATAAATAAACCCTCTCCCCCAAACTCCACATTTCTATGAGAAGTAGTTCCAAAGATACTGTATTCACCGATTCACTACAATATAGTAATAAATGTGCGTCCACATCTGGAATACTGCGTTCAGTATTGGTCGCCGCACCTCAAGAAGGACATGGCGGTACTTGAGAGAGTCCAAAGGAGAGCAACGAAAATGGTAAAAGGACTGGAACACTGCCCATACGCCGAGAGGTTGGATAGGCTGGGGCTCTTCTCTCTGGAAAAGAGGAGGCTCAGGGGAGATATGATAGAGACCTTCAAGATCATGAGGGGCATAGAGAGGGTGGATAGGGACAGATTCTTCAGACTGAAGGGGACAACAGGTACGAGGGGGCATTCGGAGAAACTGAAGGGAGATAGGTTCAAAACAAATGCAAGGAAGTTTTTTTTCACCCAAAGGGTCGTGGACACTTGGAATGCGCTACCGGAGGAAGTGATAAGGCAGAGTACGGTACAGGGATTCAAACAGGGATTGGACGGATTCCTGAAGGATAAAGGGATCATGGGATACTGAGGGAGGAGCTGGGATGTAACACAAGTATAGAAAGCTAACCAGGAAATGAGTATAGAAACCAAATCAGGTCGTGCATGTGCAAGACCGGAGGGTTAGGACTTCGATAGGAAGACAGGACTTAAATGAGAAACCAAGGTGGCAAGGGAGCCCCTTCTGGTGATACAGACAGGTCGTGACCTGTTTGGGCCGCCGCAGGAGCGGACTGCTGGGCAGGATGGACCTGTGGTCTGACCCGGCAGAGGCACTGCTTATGTTCTTATGAATTGTACCTTTCAAACTACTTGCCACCCCCTCCTTCTTGATCACAGACTAATGGAAAATATGTACACATACAAACAAGCATGCACAGACACACATGTACACTTTGAACACACATGTAGCAAACATGCACAACCATATGTAGCACGCATGTACAAAAGAATAAAATCTATGATCCTTATTTCTTACAAATCTATAATTAACATCTCTGAGGTATGCAGATGCAAATTTTGAGGTAACTAAAGGGTTCTTTTACTAAGCTGCAGTAATTGCTAGCACATACTTGCCGCAGTTTAAAATGGCTTATTGCAGAATGTACTCAAATGTCCTGCAGTAATCTCCTGATGTTCCTTGGCTAAATAATAATTTTTATCACAGAGAGTGCATGTCTGGAGGGAGGGCAGAGTGTAGGCATTTCTGCGCTAATCAGAGTAGCTACATTACCATGCTGACTAAAACAGGATTACTGCATGAGCCATTATCACCTACAAAGTAGGTATAAGTAAGAGCTCACGTGTTATTTCTTTTAATGACATTAGCACATGGTATAATAGGGAATACAATAAAGGAAAAACTTCCCACTCTTTTGTTAAGTAATAAACTTTGCAAAGAAGTTTAATATAGTATAGTTACATATAGTTCAGAATAGAGAGTTGCACAGAGACAGAAATCAAGCCCATCCCCACAAGTAATTGAATCCGTCCCCGCCCGTCCCTATAAACTTCAGAAGTAGTTATTTTATTTAATTATGCTACTGAATTAAAAGTTCTGGTAGAGATCCATTTAAAATAAGCAAAGACACTTAATTTGGAAATATTAATTGGGAAGAATGCATACTTTGTAAACAGGTCTCTGCCAGAGCCTCTAATATAAATATAAAATATATATATTCCTGCTGATGAGGACCCCTGAGCTATGTCAGCTGAGGACTTCCTCTGAAGGTGGCCGGAGGTCTTTTTTGCCAAGCTTGACAGGCAGCAGTAGTGTCCCCGAGTCACAGATCAAGTTGGTCCCAGTTTCTCTTTTTTTCCGCTTTCCTGTCTTCTGCAAATTCTTCTGTTGTTGTCCATTGGTTCCTCCTACCATGGTCCAGCATTTCTCCCTCTCTTCCCTTCCTCCCACTGTACAGCATCCTTATTCCCTTCTGCCTGGATCAATCTCTGTTTTTCCACTCCACACAACTGCACATCATTTCTTCCTCTCTCTCTCTTTACAACATCTCTTTCTCTCATTCCCTCCCTTTCTGCAAAGGGAGCTGGGAAAGAGAGAGGAATCCAGCTGCATCTCACCCAACCCCTCTACCATTACATCTAACATTTTTCCCTCTCTCAATCCTGGACCATGTGCAGCATCTTTCATCCCTGCACCGTCTCCTTTTATCACCCCTCTCCAGCGCCACGTCTTTCCCTCTATTCCCTCCACCACTATGTCCAACATTCCTCCCTCTTGCATCCCTTTCAATCTGTCCCATTGTTCCCTCTCCACCACCATTCTCCCTCTCATCATTCTCTTTCCCATGTATCTGTACCTCACTCCTCTCCCTATGCCCCAAATTTCTTCTCTTTCTTCCATTCCCCATGAATACCATCTCTTTCCCTGTCACGCACACACTCATGCCCAACAATTCTCCCTTTCTATTCCCTCCCCACCTCAGCATCTTTTTCCCTCCCTTCATCCTATGTCCCAAGTTCGTGCCCCTTCCTCTTTCCCTTGGTCGCTCACTCCCTCCTTTTCTGTGGCTCAACTACTTTGGTGCCTCCTCCTGCAAGACTGTACTGGAGCCATCCAGGTAGGCCCTCTCCTTCCTGTCTTCCAGCTGCACTTCATAGGGCCACGGGCCCTGAATGTGGCTGACCCAGAAGCCTTCCCTCTGACATCAGAAGGAAAACTTCCGGGTCTGCTATGGGCGGCGTACTGGGAGCGCTGCACGCTGCATTTTGGAGGGACGAGTGCGGATGGAGGGCAGGAAAAGGAGGCGCATTAAGTATTTGAGCCCCTTGAGATGCCTCCAACCCCACAGGATCCCCACAAACCAGGGGGGCATGGGATCCCCGCAACCCCAAGGGGGAACCTTGTGGGATTCTTGTCATACCTATTCAGCTCTCTAGCTCAGAATACAGCAATTTGCTTAATATTTAATCTTGGAAAATATGATCATGGCTCCACTTATTATTTTCAATTACACTGGCTTCCAGTGGCGGTCAGGGTTGTGTTTAAATTTGGTTGATAGTTATATACAGTTTTACATGGCTTAGTGCCACATTATTTGCTGGATCATTTTGCGTTTGCCATCTCTAGACATCCATCTACGTCTACTACAGTGTTTTATAGAGCACCTGTTCCAGGCAACGTGTTGGGGACCAGATCTTGTTCCTTTGATTTTTTGGTGCTACTTCTTATATGTACTGTACTTTAAGCGATCATTGAAAACGTATTTAACCAATTTCTATTGGAATAGGCTTATGCATCTGTGTGTTTTTTACTGATATTGTCAGTTTCCTCTTTTTGTAAACCGCAATGAAATGGAAGGTACTGCAGTATATAAATAAAATTGTAATTAATAATTAAATCTTTAACAAATTTTTTTAAATATTTGTGAAAACTGTGCTAGAATTATGAAACCATTGGGCAGGAGAAAGATGCACCTATGAGGCTCCCTTCCAAGACATCCTGCTGTTTCAGTGGACTAAAAAACAATGTTATATTGTCTTGATTTCTGAAGATGCCCGGGCGAAACATAATACTGTGCTGAGCAAGACATTAAGAAATAAGTTTATGAATCCTATTGGGAGTTCTAGAAGCGCCATTTAGCAGTCTTTGTATGGAAGAATGGAGCAGTGATTTGAAATCTGAATATTAGAGACCAGCAGCGATGTATTTTTATCACATTGTTCACTGTGTGTCCAGCACAATTCAAACAGAGAAAACTTCATACAGATAAGTGATAAAACTTTTTAAAAACCTTTGGGCTTGTAGATGAATTGTGCAACGATGGAATGTATATAGCCTGCTCGATGCAGAAATGGTTTCACAATTCTCAGCACAATTTTCACAAATATTTTAAACATTTGTTAAAGATTTAGGGGCTCCTTTTACTAAATGGTGGTAGAGGTTGTAGGTCAGCAAGGTAAACACTTTGATGCTATTACCCCCTTTGTACTTAATATACATATTGAACATACAGCGCTGCGTATGCCTTTCAGCACTATAAAATGATAAATAGTAGTAGTAATACCCATGCAAAATTTTCAATATATGTTCAGATGATCTGACAGGGGTAATTTTTTAAAATTCACAAATACATGTATACATTATGGAAAGAAAGCTTAAGTTCTGTGAGACAGAATTGCCATTTTCTGAGCTAGACTGTTTACAATTCTTAAACAGTAAGGGGCTCATAATCGAAAGAGAAAAACGTCCAAAAACCGGCCTAAGTCGGCACTTGGACGAGCATTTTCCAAAAACGTCCAAGCACCGAAAATAAAAATGGGTTTTGGATGTATTTCTAAACGACCTAGGCCTTCATACTGCTGCTCAACGTCCAAAGCTAAACGGGGCATTTCAGGAGGTGTGTTGAGGGCGGAAGTTGGGCAGGACGTGGGATGGCTTAGACTTAGTCGTACAGCATGTATAACTGAAAGTTATACAGCCCAGGATCGACGGAACTTTGACATTGTGACTTAGACCATGTAAAACATGGTCGAAGTCACAAAAACCCACCTAAACTCAGCAGATACGCACTGCAAACACATAACACAGACCCCCACACAATACCCCAGTGATCACCCCCCCCACCCCCATAAAAATTTTATTCACAACTTTAAATTTCAGCCTCCAGACCATCATCACCTGGCTGCCTGGCATAGAAAAGCCTAGTCGTCCAGCCCAGAGGTAGCTTAAGTCATCTTGAGGGTGGGTTAGGGACCCATAGAGAGGAGGACCTATTCCCATAAGCCCCTGTAATCACTGCATTAATACTTAAACATGTGCACTGCCCTATACACCCCCAAAACCCTTTTTGACTGGCATATAAGTGGCTCCTGCAGCCATAAGGGCTATTGGGGTGGCAGATAAGTGGGTCTAGGGGATTCTGGAGGTGGTTTGGGGGCTCACCGTCACCTATAAGGGAGCTGTAGTGAGGAGAAGCCATGGCACCCTTTTTGTGAAGTTCACATCAGTGCACTTTAAGGTACCCCACTATTTAGGTGGCATGTCTGGGTGTGCAGTCCATCATTTTGCAGACCCCTCCCACGTCCAACAGGGCTTGTTCTAGGCGTTTTGGACTGGGACGGAAAGTTGAACGGAAATGTGGTATAAAGTTGGACGATTTAGTGGCTTGGACGATCAGAACGGCAGGACGTATAATTAGACGATATTTGAAAGTTAAAAAAAAAGTTGGACATATCTTTCGAAAATGTGTCTTAGGCTCTTTTTAACTTTGGACGATTTGCGAATTGGACACAAACGGACTTAGACGTCCCTTTCGATTTTGCCCCTCCACGTCTACTTACTGTGGTCTTTTCCTTGTCCTGCTGAAGTACAGATACTGGCTTGAGGAGTGACAGGCATCAGAGCCTGGCGAATGGCCTTTTCCCAGCCTTGAGCAACATCATATCCAACACCTGTGGCAGAGAGTATAGGATTCTGGGAGCTGCTTCCATTGTTCTCACCAACATAGTATATCACACAATCAGTGATGATTTCAAAACAATGTGGGTTACTTCCTTGTGACAAATTTGTAAAGTCTGAAGCCAATATCACTTGCAGGATTTCTGACAATGGAATTTCCTAGGAAAAAAATATTTTAAGAAATGAAAACATGGTAAATGTATCTAGAAAAGCACATACCCCCTTAATTCTATAAACTTGTGTACTCAAATTTTCAACTAAAGTAAATTTGCACACACAAATTATAGAATAAGGTCACTTGCACACGTTGCTTAATTCAGTAATTGCCTTTTAATTGCTGTTAACTAATTGGCACCAGTTAACAGTTACATGCATAACTGTCGCTGTTCTATAAATATGAGTAGTTAAATTCCAGAGCATGCAACTTCAAGGGGATGTACACCTAGGAGGGACAAGGGCAAGTTGGAGGTATATTACAGAAAATGTTTAGATGTTGTTTTGTTAGATGTGTATCGTTTGTCATGTTATTTTGTACATCGCTTCAATTGTAAGCGATTTATAAATTTTAAAAATAAATAAACGCCTAACTACCTGTACTTAGGAACGAGAATTTATGCCAGCCATTGAAGTGATGGTGTAAGTGGCTCAAACCTAGTGTTAGGTGTATAAATGTAGACTTATACTAACATTCTTAATAGCAGCAGTGGTGTAGCCAGGCTGATTCAGGGTGGGCCCAAGAGCAAAGTGGGTGGACGGGTCAAAAATTGAATCTCTGCACCTCCAACTAAAGCAAATCCAAATTTAATTTCTGTTTCATGCCACTCCCAATGTAAATGGCATACCTATGCTAGCAGGGATCCCTGAGCCCCATCAGCCAAAGACCTCCTCCCTACCAAAGAATTTACATGTTGGGGGCTATTGGCACTGTCCTGGAGCCCCAGCCACAAGCCTCCATCCACATATGCAAAATTTTGCTTTCAAGAGTGAAAAATGAGCATGTGTGAGGGAGGGAGTGGCCTGAGGCTAGGAACAGTGGAACAGCTGGAACAATGCTGGTTGCTGCCCAACATGCAAATTTTTTTTTTTGGGGGGGGGAGGTCTTTGGCTGGCGAGGTTTGAGAATTCTCACTAGCCACACTAAAGGAGATGAAATTTTTGGCAGGGCTGAGTGCAAAAAAACTGAATAGCAGTTGTATATGCAACTGCCGTTATAGAGTTTGTGTTAAGTGTGTGTCATCCAGGCACCTAAATTTCAGTGACCTTTTGAGAATTTGCAGCATACTAATTTTTTTGGTACTCTAATCTTCACTCAAGCAACATATTGAAATGTTTTCATTTTTAAATGGGCTTTTAACAACATATAATTTCAGCCTATATATGATACAACATCAAGAGTAAAGAGAAAGCGGTCTGATATCACCAACAAATAGAATATGATGGAAGAGAGCCCTAAGGGCCTCTAGCTTGCCCAGTTTCACTTCTGGTATAGTGCTATTGACCCCAGCTGATTTCTGAATTTTCCCTTATATTTTTTGAACTAGGGATCCTCTGTGCTCATGACATGCTTTCATGAATTCGGTTCTGTTTCTGGTTTCATTACCCCCTCCCCCCTCCTTGGCAGGCTGTTCCACAAATAGCATATCAAAATGAACCTCTTATTCAGGTTTAAATATAATCTATCCAACTGGCAGGATAACATCTATTTTCCAGAAAGTGTTCCAGTTATTCATATTACCAAAACCCTCTTGTATGCCTCTCAATAAAAATTTTGTGAGCACTGCAAAATGGTATCTCCAGCAAGCCTTTTCTCCTCCTTCTCTCTGCTTCATCATCATTGTTGTAAATCTACTAGAAATTCAGGAATGTCCTTCCTCAGAGCAGGATTATCGTATTTTTCGGACCATAAGATGCACCCACCTGTAGAGGAGGAAAAACCAAGAAAAAAAATTTGGTTCCAAATTTTTTTCTTCTTGCTTTTTCCTCCTCTACATGTAGGTATCTTTGGTTGTCTGGTGTGTCTGGTCCTAGGAAGCCCAAAGTTGCCCACAGCCCAAACCTACTTGCAGCCGCCAGAAGCCCAAAGCCACCCGCAGCCGCCAGAAGTCCAGAAGCCCAAAAGCCGTCCGCAAACTGCAAGAAGTCCGAAGCCACCCACAGCCGCCCGCAGCTCCCCCAGTACCTTTTTTAGTGGTGGTCCAGTACGGTCTCCGGGACGGCTGCCTGTGTCTTTAGCAGAGCGACGCAGGAGCACAAACTTTGCGCTTCCTGCCTGGTCCCGTGCCGTTCTGTGATTGGCTCTCTTCAGGGCTACTTCTGAAACTGTATTGTAGTTCATTGTAAACCTTGCTTTTATGGGTTTTTTTTCTCTCTCTCTTCTCCACCCTGTGTACCTTTTATCTTTGCAGGCCCCCTTCTGAAACGGTATTTCTAGCTCATTGTAAACCTAACTTTTATATTTCTCTCTCTCTCACAAGGTAGTATATTCATCCAATGAACTATAAAAAATGAAAAAGCAAATTGGTTGCTTTCTCTGAGGCCTAACTAGCTTTCAATGAACAAAGGAAAGTTCTGCAAAGCTATCTGCATATGCCAGTAGTCTCCAACGCACGACCCTCAAAGTCCTCCATTGTAGACCTCAAACAGTTAGCAGAAATAATATTCAAATCCTGTAAATGCGCTAATTTCAATCTTGCCCACTTGATATAGTAAATGTAAATCTCTTAAATGTGTTACTCAGGTGTCTCATTTATGCCGACAATCCAAAATCAAGTGAGTTTTTAAAATATATCCTTGAAGTGTTGTAGAATTAATATTAGTATTATTTTCTAATATTTAATATCCAGTCTGAACAAGCAGGTCAAGGTGGCTACAAAATTTTATCTAAGCTTGAAACCTTTTGGAGAAGTATCCAAACTTTGCGAATATGCGAGCATGTACTCTGTTAGTTTAACATACTGTATATGCCAGTGGTCTCCAACCTTTTTCATGTAACATGCCTCTGTGTGAATATAAGAGGGCCACCAAAATATTTCAAGCTTACAGATAAAATTCTGTAACCACCTTGACCTGCTTCTTCAGACTGGATATTAAATATTAAAAATTAATACTAAATATTGATTCTACAACATTTCAAGGATATATTTAAAAAAAAAGAAAAACATACCCACAGAACTAACAGATACTTCATCCCTAGCCATTTTTCAAAATGTAACTAGGTTTGTACTTTCCTTTTGAGAACTGGTGCCAAGACCATAGGCCTGTTATATGAAAAAGGTTGGCAACCACTGGCATATACAGTCATCTCGCCTTCTCTCACAATCAAAACTTATCTCTTTGACAACATTTCTTTGACTCCATTTCTATCATGATGTGCTTCTAAAACACTTCCAGGAAAAAAATCTTACCACGTTAAGTTAATTTTGAAAGTTTTTTGTAATATCACTGTCTGTTTACAGTCTCTCCCTCTGTAAACCGCTCTGAACTGTTTGTGGTATTGCGGTATATAAAAATAAAGTTATTATTATCATCATTTCAGAATAACTTTTACTCATTACAAATGTGAGCAAAATTTAAACTTTAAGCAGATTCATAATTATACTTCACTGATTAACATACAAATTATTAACTGTTTAAGCTGATTAGGCTTATAAAAAATATTCTCAACCCATGGATGATCCTTATGACTGATGCCAGCCTATATGGCTGAGGGCAAATTGTGAGGGGCATCTGGCTCAGAGATACTGGTACCCAGCTCAGAGAAAGTGGTTGATCAACTGCTTGGAACTTTGAGCTATCTGCCTGCTGCTTCAGGCATTCAGGAGAGTGATGCAGAGCAAAATGGTATGAGTTTTTTTCAGACAATGCGATGGTGCTAGCCTGTGTCAATCGCCAGAGGGCATTAAGAGTGCTACCCTACACTTGGAAGCCCAGATGCTGTTTTGATGGACAGAGGCCCATCTCTTGGTGCTCTCAGAGCACATATGGCAGAAGTGGATGATGTACAAGCAGATTTTCCCAGCTGGAAGACCCTAGATCCCAGAGAGTGGTCATTGTCTCAGGAAGCCTTCACCTGCATTGTGAGTCAGTGGGGACACTCGAGATTCGATCTGATGGCATCAGTGGGCAACAAGGCGGTGGCTTAGCTCTTCATTCAAACATATGAGCCAGGAAGTGAAGGCCTTGATGCTATTGTGCAACCTTGGCCAAAGGTGGGTCTTCTTTACATCTTCCCTCCATGGTCCATGATAGGCAGACTTCTGTGTAGGATCATGACACACCACAGGCTGGTGATTCTAGCAGCACCAGACTGGCCGAGGCGACTGAGGTATACAGACCCAGACCATCTGCAAATGGACCAAAGTCTCAGACTTCCATGTCATCCATCCCCAACTGCTCACACAGAGCCCAATTGCCCTGCAGGGTCTGGAACGCTTTGGTCTTATGGCATGGCTCCACATTTCTAAGATTTAAGAAGAAAGCAACTTTATCCGCATAAGTGAACGCCTGGAAATGCTTTCAGGCTTGGTGCACTTAGAGGAGTGAAGACCTGCGCTCGGCACCGATATCTGTGGTACTCACCTTCCTGCAGGAAGGTCTAGAAAAAGACCTAGTGGTTGGCTCCCTGAAAGTTCAGATTGCAGGGCTCTCATGTTTTGTGCCTAGGGTTAATAAGAACATTGTAGCTGCACATTCAGATGTGGCCAGGTAGTTTGTGCTTCTGTCCTTCGGTGTGACAGCCTTTTAATATAACATACCAATTCATTTATATACCACAACTACCTTGAAGTTCAGTGCAGTTTACAATACTAAAATATTGCACAGAGTGAATTACAATTCAACTATTTAAAATTTTTATTGAAAAGATAATATTTTTAACAGTTTCCTGAAGTTTAAATAGGTATCAGATCTAAAAATCAGATTATCAAAGTTCTTATCCCATACAGCCTTTTCCAGCATGGAGTCTTAATCTGGTTCTACGGGCACTGGCTAGAGCGCCCTATGAACTTTTCGAGCAAGCTTCTCTCATGGATCTTACAATCAAAATGGTGTTTTGGGTGGTGATTACTTTAGCCCGATGAGTGTCAGAACTGGAGACTTTGTCATGCAGAGATTCCTTCCTCAGAATTTCAGATTCAGGTACTATCTTGCACATTGTCCCATATTTCTTACTGAAGTGGTTTCCAGCTTCCAGATTAACCAAGAAGTGTGCTTGCCTGCCCTCACTCTCTCGGGATTGAGGAAGAGTGATAAGGTATTGAAATTGTTGGATGTGTGCAGAGTATTACTGTTGTCTCTGGAGGTTATGAATTAATTTTGACTGTTGGATCATCTTCAGGGCAGGATTAATTCTTCGAGAGCCCCTAGCCATGCTCCGCCCCCATTTATTTACCTGTTTTCTTATTTACTTCTTATTTATTTCTAGTTGTATTTCTTTTTTTCTTTTATTATAAAATTCAAAACAAACAACAAAGATTACCATACCAGTGCCAGTGTACAGTTTTCGTTCTTTGCAAGCCCCAAACATCTCTGAACAAATTCCCCCTTCCTTCCCACCTACTTGCCCAGGACTTTAACTCTGAACCCTTTCCATACGTATATAAAAAAGTGTTCAAATGCATTGTAACAGGGAGGTGTCTATTCAACCTATGGGAAAATCTTTATTCATGAAAATAGTATTTGAGCCTAGCTATAGGATCCGAGTTTCAGCGTGGTAAAACCACCTTCATCAGAGGACACTAATAAAAACATTAAAAATGGAAATTTAGACATATGTAAAATCATGACATAAGAGAACATAAATGCAAAATGTAAAACAAATGCTTACACGAAAACCATACATTGAAAGACATTCAAATAAGAGTATACTTAAAAGAATACATTAAAAAGACTTCATGGCTATAAACATGTGGAAACCACAATTTACATAGATAAGAAATAACTATAAAGACCATCATAATTAAAAGACATACCAATTGCCCATACGAAAATACATTCATAGTCCATCATAAGCATATCTATATGGAAACTACACAATACATCAATTAAAAAACCAATATATTAATCAAAGAAATGTATATCAAATAAATGAAATATCAGAGGTGCAAATTAAAGAAAACCAATAAAAAGCAACTGAATCCCTAAAAATAAAAGAAGAAGAAACTATATTGTACAGATTGAAAATCTAAAGTATCTTAATTAAAGGAATGTATATAAAGCTTCATAAGATCAGAAAACACAAATCCAAGGGAAAGCAGCTGAATCCATGAAATTATAGACCAAGAAGAAGTCCAAATAATAAGAACTCATTAAATGTAATGAATTACAAGCATGTAAAGGAAATATGTACAAAAGATATGTAGAAACACTTGTGCCAAAAGGGACCAAAGTGAGTTGAAAAGCCAGAACACCACGAGCTAAATAAACCCTAATGTTGTCACAGTGAAAACAATGAGGGACAGCGGGTAACCAAAAATGAAATACCTTGTACATAAGGTTCACTGACTGCAGTGAGGAGCTGTCGCACTGTGAACAGATCAAAACAGAGGTCTGTAAGACTTAGAGTGAGATAAAAAACAAAGTCAGGCTTGTTAATGTGTGCCAGATACGGTCAATTAGGCAATAGAGAATGACACGGTGGCGGTTACCCGCTGCTAGCCACGTTTAGCCACGGGTAACCCGCCGAAACGGGGAATAAAAAATAGTGGCCTCTGCGGGGACAGGGACAAGGTCATTCACCGCCCCGTGGAGCGGTGAATGGACTTGTCTCCGCAGTGAGGCAATCAAGGATCGCGCGGTCCCCACCAGGCCATCTCCCTCCCTCCACCTCACCTTTGAATTGAAGAGCACTGTTCCTCAACCGCCGGTCTGCACAAAAAAAAAAAAAAAAAAAAAAAGCCTCTCCTTTTCTCCTGCTCTCGGTTGCTAAAGCCGACAGGAAGTCTTTCCGACGTCAATTCTGACGTTGTATAGGACGTTCTGGGCCAGCCAATCGCTGCCTGGCTGGCCCAGAACGTCCTCTCCGACTTCAGAATTGAGTCGGAAAGAAGACTTCCGGCTTTTTAGCAGCTGCAGCATGGCGGTAAGAGAAGGGGAAAAGGAGAGAAGCTTTTTTTTTTTAAGCAGCAGGCTGGCTTTGGCTAGGGAGGGAGAAAGGTAGACAGGCAGGCAGGTTTCGGGGGTGGGGTGGGACAAAGTATGGAAGGCAGTGAGAGGGACATGGGAAGGAGGCACTGGGGGCACTAAAGACAGGAAGGGGCACTAAGGACATTGGAAGGAGGCACTGGGGCACTAAAGACATTGGAAGGAGGCACTGGGGCACTAAAGACATGGGAAGGAGGCACGGGGGCACTAAAGACAGGAAGGGGCACTAAATACATGGGAAGGAGGCACTGGGGGCACTAAAGACATGGGAAGGAGGCACCGGGGCACTAAGGACATAGGAAGGAAAGAGGGAGGGAATAGAAAGAGACAATTCTTGGGCCTGAGTGCAGAAAGAAAGAAATGAAAAAAAGGATACACAGACAGAAGGAAACGCAACCAGAGACTTATGAAATCAATCACCAGACAGCAAAGGTAGGAAAAATGATTTTATTTTCAATTTAGTGATCAAAATATGTCAGTTTTGAGAATTTATAACTGCTGTCTATATTTTGCACTATATTTGTCTATTTTTTTATAGTTACTGAGGTGACTGAGCTTGCGGAAATGGGGCGGAAACAGGGTTTTAAAATTTTAGTCCTAGTAGTTTGCAGGTCCACAAAATAATTATTTTATTTCTGCCGGTCCACGGGTGTAAAAAGGTTGAAAAACACTGATGTAGAGTATGCCGGCTTTCTTTTTCGCCCAGCCACACACGCAGCTGCTCGAGTTGATCAATCTTCTCCTCTCTTGCAACTTCCTGTTTCCGGTTGCGTCAGAGGAGAATATTGAACAAATGAGCAGCCGTGCGTGCGGCTAGGTGAAAAAGAAAGCCGGCATACTCTACAATACATCTAAGGTGAGGTGGAGGGAAAGAGATGGCGGAACGCTGCAATCGGTCGGGTGTCTGCTGTTTTTGTATCACTGCCTGCCTGCGCTCACGTTCCAGATCCTCCTGCATTTTTAGTGTGCACAATTGATCTGATTCGAGCTATATGGGGACACATCATTGCAAGGGAGGACAAGTCAATTGATTTATTTTATGTTCTGTTTTTACTACAGGGCAGAGGCACTTAAACAGATTCTCAGTGCAGTAGTAGTAGTGGCAGGACTCTCTTCTATCTTCATGGTGTTTCGCAGTACTGAGGCTTATATGGATGCTGCGGGGACGGTGACGGGGCGGTGAATGGGATGGCAGTGGCGGTGACGGGGCGGTGAAAGGGATGGCGGCGATGGTGACAGGGCGTTGAAGGGAACGGCGGTGACGGTGCGGTGCAGAGGATGGTGGGCCAGGGACGGTGCAGTGACGGGGACAGATTTTTTTCCCCGTGTCATTCTCTATTAGGCAGCAAAAAGTAAAGCGTTAGAGGAAAAAAAAGCAGAGCAGTGCTGTTTGGCCAAAGCTTCCCTTTGATGTGAACCGCCCAGGCGGAAACAGGAAGCTACATCAGAGGGGAAGCTTTGGGCTGAGCACCACTTGCAAAATTACAGTTGTCATTGCCGATCTTACCCGCGTTGCATGCTGATCTTACTTTCCGTCGGGGTCGGGGGGGGGGCGCGTTGACGATTGATTCAGGGGGAGGGCCTGTCACCGTTAAAAAAAATTTGGGAGGGAGTGGTCTGTTTGCCCTCCTTCAGCGGGCCCCCTGACCATTTCGGGCCCTAGGCAGTGCCTACTGGGCCTACCCTTTAATCCAGCCCTGATCATCTTTTCATCCTGGCAGGGGCTGCCTAGCCTCGAAACAGACCATTTCAAGATCGATCTATATGGCCATTTCTTCAGCCTATATCAGAAGTGGAAAGCATCCATCTATATATGTCAAGGTGCATTCTACTAGAAGCATGGCTTCCTCTTAGGAGGAATCTTCAGTGGTGTCCCCGGAAGAAATCTGTAGAACAGCCACATGATCCTCTCTCCATATTTTCATAAAGTTTTACAGGATGGATGTGGAAGCCAAAAAAAGACTCCGCATTCGGATCACCCATTCTGTTAGCAGGCTCATCTGTCCCACAGGTTTAGGTTAAACTCGGGAAACTGCTTTGATATGTCCCACAGGTTTAGGAATAAAGTGTGTCGCACTAGTAATTAAGATTAAGTTCTTATCTCGGTAATCTTCTTTCTACTTTAGTAGACAAGACACTTTATTCCTGAAGCTCGCCCTGTCGGATGTTCATTTGCCTGCTTACCTCTTCATATGTGCTGTGGAATCCACACATCTTGTTTCTTTCCTTTATTTAGTCTTAACAGGATAGAAGATGTATCTGGTACATTGAAAAATTTAAGGGAGCATTTGTAGAATCTCCCACAATCAGTGCAAGTTGTGCTCAGGTTGGTAACTTTGTTTGTTTTCACCTTATGTATTGCAAATGGTTAAGTTTTGTTTTATTTGTTATGTTATAGATATGAGCAGAACAAACATGTTTCTTAGGAAGAATCCACATACCCCTCTCTATTCGATTTCCTCTCTAGGAATGACCATCTGCTTTGGTATGAATTGAGGAATTGGAGGACAGCCCAGAGGGATGGAAGGTGAGTAAAAGAATGCTAATGAAATTCTCTACAGGAAATCTCACAAGAAGGGATTGACTACCCACTGGTTCAGGAATAAAAGAGTCTGTCTACTAGAATGAAAATTAGTGAGATAAGAATCTAATCTTTCCTTAAAGAGGTTGATAGTAACAAAAAAAACCCTGTTCATAATCAACAGGAAACTCAAAAAAACCTGCAAGTCATCAGCATATAGCTGGTACTTCACCCCCAGATCTGCTATTGCCTTACCAATTGGTGCCTTAAATAGTTTGAACAATATGGCTGATGGAGATCAAGGGGAAAATACTGATTTTTTGCTCCCTCTTGAAATACAAAACTTCTGATTAATAAGAAATGACTGAAATCACTAAGCACCAATCCTGAAATCCCAAATGAGCATAGCTGATCCAATAACAATCCATTATTTACAAAATCAAATGCAGAAGCCACATCAGGAGATATCAATAAATATCATTACCCACAAACCCTTTCCAAAACTTTTCACAAAGCAGTAGCGTACTAAGGGGGGGGGGGGCGGTCCGCCACGGGTGCCAGCTCTGAGGGGGGTGCTCCCGGCCTTTCCGTTCAGTCCCCCACACCCCCGAAGGACCGCTCGCCCCCCTGGCCTCCCTGCACCACCTATGAAGCAGCCCGCAGTGGGATCGCGATGTCGGCGATCTCTGAGCTGCTTCGTCGCTGCTTCCTGCGCCGCAGTCCCGCCCCTCCCCTCCTCTGACGTCAGAGAAGGGGCAGGACCACGGCGGAGGAAGCAGCTCCAAAGCAGTGAAGGGATTGCTGACATCGCGATCCCGCTGCGGGCTGATTCAGGTGGTGCAGGGAGGCCAGGGGGCGAACGGTCCTTCGGGGGTGGGGGGGGGATGAACTCAAGGCCGGGAGCACCCCCTCAGGGTCTGAGTCAGATGGTGCAGGGAGGCCAGGGGGGGCGAGCGGTCCTTCGGGGTGGGGCGGGCAGGCAGGCCGGCAGGCAGGCCTTCAAGGGGGGGAGACAGGCAGGCCTTCAAAGGGGAGACAGGCAGGCAGGTCTTCAAAGGGGGGACAGGCCTTCAAGGGGGGGGTCAGGCAGGCAGCCAGGCTTTCAAGGGAGGGACAGGCAAGCTTTCAAGGGAGGGATAGGCCTTCAAGGGGGGGGACAGGCCTTCAATGGGGGGATAGGCCTTCAAGGGGATCAGGCAGGCAGGCCTTCAGGGGGGGACAGGCAGGCAGGCCTTCAAGGGGGGTGCAGGCCTTCAAGGGGGGTGCAGGCCTTCAAGGGGGGTGCAGCCCTTCGGAGGGGGGGTGCAGGCCTTCGGGGGGGGGGAGTGCAGGCCTTCAGGGGTGGGATGCAGACCTTTATGGGGGGGGGGACAGGCCTTCAGGGAGGGGGGCCCTGGTGTAGAAATACACGGAGGGAATGAGGGGGTTCAAAGAGACGCGCATATGCCGGACTTTGGGTGGGAAGAAATAATGGGTCTGAAAATAGAGAAGAGGAAGAGATGATGGACCATAATTTTTAGAGAGGGAAGGAACAGAAAGGGAGAGAAGTTGGACACAAGGGAGGGTGTGGAGGGGGAGATAGAGATACTGGATAGGAGGGTAGTTGGGAAAAGAAAGGGAGAGATGGTGGACCCTGGGGTGGTGGGGAAGGAGGGAGAGATGCTGGATGAAAGGGTAGTTAAGAAAAGATAGATCTGTGGAGGGAGACGAAAAAAGGATAGATGCCAAACCTCCTGGGGAGGGAAGGGAAGAGATGGCAGATGGATGGTTAGCATGTAGAAAGAAGGAAGAAGGAGACCCTGGCAAGCAAGTTATCAGAAGACAACCAGAGCCTTGGACCAACAAGATTTGAAAAATAACCAGACAACAAAAGGTAGAAAAACTAATTTTATTTCTGTTTTGTGATTACAATATGTCAGATTTGAAATGTGTATCCTGCCAGAGCTGGTGTTAGACCGCAAACGTGAGCTAGGATTTAACAGAGAGGAAAAGTCCTTTTTGTTTCTTTATTTTATTTACACCACAGCGCCAGTGTGGTTAGGAGAAGCCAAAGGGGGGTGAAAAAGCTATATAATAAACCCACCAGGATGTTTAAAAAAAAAAAACAAACAAACAACCAATTGGGCAGGAAAGTTGAATCGAAAAACAAATTCAATAGGCTGAATCGAATCGAAAAAATTTTTTTTCTTGAATCGGGCAGCACTAGTTTGCGCTACTGTCTTAGACTTTAGGACCTGGGATTGGAGAGAGATGGCATCCTCAGTACTTTATAATGCAAGTGAAACGAGGATTTGGTCAAACTTTTGAAGGGTCTGCAGAAGAAAAATATTGTATAGGCCGGGGACATGAGACAGCAGGAAATGGGAACTTTTCTTCCTTCTATTTTTGTGAATGGCAAGGCTGAGGAAGTCAGAGAGTTCAATTAAAATATGTGCTTTATAAGAAAATATAATAATGTGTTTTATAAAGTTTATAAGCATTGCTGGCCTACCCGTTGAGGTGTTCCTAATGGTGGTGGTGGCGGCAGCAGCGTGTCAATGTGTTGAGAGGAAGAGGTGGTCTGGGAAATTCTGCTGAGCAAACTCTGGGCCCATTTCCACCCCCCAGTTAGTCCACTCCACTCAACTGGTTCACCCACTGAGTGGGTCTTTGGGTGTTGTGCCTGGGTAGTTGTTTTGGGATCTCTTCTAGTGGTTTGTCAGTATCTCCTTGTGGTCCAAGGAAGAAAACTTTGTTAACCTTAGCATTGACCTTCAGAATATGTTTGTAACAGCGCTGCTTGTGTGGCATTAGACTATGTAGTGATCGAAAGAAAAAAACAGATCTTTGCACATTTTTGCACTATATGGTGGGTGTATGAGGAGATTCACATTTCCTGCAAAGCTAAGTCCTTGTGAAGTTACCTTGTTCTTTCTGTATTTGACATCTAGCAAGGTCTCTGTTTGGAAGGAAAGAACTAAGCTTAAAAATGAAGTGGCCAGAAGTTATGGTAAAAGCAGATAGCATTGCTGATTTTAAGAAAGGTTTGGACAAATTCCTGGAGGAAAAGTCCATAATCTGTTATTAAGACATGGGGAAAGTGTCTGCTTGCCCTGGATCGGTGGCATGGAATGTTGCTACGCTTTGGGTTTTGACCAGGTACTAATGACCTGGATTGGTTACCATGAGAATGGGCTACTGGGCATGATGGACCATTGGTCTGACCCAGTTAGGCTATTCTTATGTTATGTTCTCATCTGTAGGGGCCTTTGTTTTCACTTCTTATTTTAATGTATTTTTTTTCTGGGAACTTATCAGTGTTTTTTAGAATGGGAACAAAAATGGAAGAGAATTAATGTGTGTGGAATGGGGGGGGTTACTAATTTCTTCAGCTAAATAATTAAATCCACTTCAACCAGACATAGGAGAACTCACGCACCATTCACACACCCTCCAACCAAAATCGTCAAAAGAAAAAAAAACTGTTCGACAACCTCCTAACACTCGACCCCCAACTCTACAACCTATTGACCTCGACCACAGACTACAAAACCTTCAAAAAAGAAATAAAAACCCTTCTATTCAAAAACACATAAAACCGAACTAACACAATCAGAACTGTCCCAAGCATCACCTGCAACTACTCCATATGTACTTCTGATGTCATGACAATTCAGACATAATTTATGTTATGTTTGGATTAATGGTTACATATATGAGGTTCAATAAAAGAAAATTTTCAGTGCCTGTTTCTATTATGACCATTTATTTTTCATGGTTATTACAAAAAATATTTTTTTACATGGGGGGGTGTCAAAAAATGATGGGCCCCGGGTGTCACATACCCTAGGTACGCCACTGTCACAAAGAGATAACAAAAGCAACTCTATGCTATGTCCTTGATGAAATCCAAATTGGAAATCATCTAAACAACCTTAACTGATCACAAAGTCCTCTAATTGCTGTAACATGACTTTCTCCATTACTTTTGACATGAACATAAGATTCAAAATTGAGCGAAAATGTTCTACCTTTGTTGTATCTAAAGATGAACCCTTAGAAACTGGACATACGTTGGCCTGCTTCAGCATATTAGGCTCTGAACCAGAGGCAAGAGAACAATTAATAATCGCCACTACTGATGGATCAATTTCAGTCTTTAAAGATTTTAACACCATTGGCACACACTTCCTGCTAAACTGGAACATACGCAGGTGAGGCTGGACTCATTTAGAGCACTGGTCTTTGACCTGGGGGCCACCGCGTGAGTGGACTTTGACCTAGGGCTGCCACGTGAGTGGACTGCTGGGCACAATGGACCACTGGTCTGACCCAGCAACGGCAATTCTTATGTTCTTATGTGTGGCGGCAGCCAAAAAAGCAAATAGGATGCTAGGAATTATAAAAAAATTGATGGTTAACAAGACTGTTATAATGCCCCTGTATTGCTCCATAGTACGACCTCATCTGGAGTATTGTGTTCAATTCTGGTCTCCTTATCTCAAAAAAGATATAGTGGAGCTAGAAAAGGTTCAAAGAAGAGCGACCAAGACAATAAAGGGGATGGAACTCCTCTCATATGAGGAAAGACTAAAACGGTTAAGGCTCTTCAGCTTGGAAGAGTCGGCTGAGAGGAGATAAGATTGAAGTCTATAAAATCCTGAGTGGAGTAGAACGGGTACAAGTGGATCGATTTTTCACTCCATTAAAAATTACAAAGACTAGGGGACATTCGATGAAGTTACAGGGAAATACTTTTAAAACCAATACTTATAAAACCAATTGGAGGAAATTTTTTTTCACTCAGAGAATAGTTAAACCAGAGGATGTGGTAAGAGTGAATAGTGTAGCTGGTTTTAAGAAAGATTTGGACAAGTTCCTGGAGGAAAAGTCCATAGTCTGTTATTGAGGAAGACATGGGGGAAGCCACTGTTTGCCCTGTATCGGTAGCATGGAATATTGATACACCTTTAGTTTTGGCCAGGTACTAGTGATCTGGATTGGCCACAGTGAGAATGGGCTACTGGACCATTGATCTGACCCAGTAAAGCTATTCTTATGTTCTTATAAGACACACAGACATTTCCACCCACTTTTTTGGGTGGAAAAAAGTGCCTCTTATGGAGCAAAAAATTCAGTAGGTAAGTAGCAACAACAGGGATGTAGGACAGAGATGCATCTTCTATTCCGTAGAAATAGCCAAAATGAAGCCAGAGAGAAACTTTTTGTTGCAGCAGGTTTTAGCTGTTCAATAGTATCAATAAGCATGGGTTTAGATTTTTCTATAATTTCTATTATTATAATGTTAATTTTCAGTTTCACTCAGTCTGGAGAGCCATATTGCACTGTTTAACTCTTTATCACCTCTGATTCACAGGATAAAATTAATTCCATCAGTTTTTAAAGTGCTTATTAAATTTCCACTTACCTTATAATACTTTGCTCCTGATTCATTTTGGAACAGTGAAATGCATTTGCTGTCCAGTCTCCAGTAATGTCTCTTTCTCTAAAAGACATAATAAAGTATCATAATAAGTTAGGGGAACTGTAAGCAAGCCGTTTATTGCGCAAATTAGGCATGTCTATTTTTGTGTATAGGGACAGATGGACCTGTTAACAGTCAGTCATATAGGCATACCAAAACTAAAAAGCACATTTGTTTTATTAACAAACATGTCTAATGATAACAGTGAAACTTGTGGGTAGAGAAAAGTTGCATTACAGTGGAGGTTTAAGGGGGGAAGTTATCAACATGGGGTACTGTTAAGATAGGCTGCATGTGTGCTGATGTATCAAGTTGCATTTAGATGGCAACTCTGGTGTGAAGAACCAAGTCTGGTACCGGACAGATTTGTACAGTCTGTATCCAGTATATGACATCCAGTTTAGGATAAGCTGGAAAGGGCTTCAACAGCAACTTCAGTAGCTGGAATGAGAGCACAGTGCCAGTCAGACTTTTAAGGTATGTGTCCCACAAAGGACAAGAAAGATTCAGATAGGTTGGAGTGGGCTTCAATGACAACTCCAATAGCTGGAATATAAGGACTGTGCTGGGCAGATTTCTATAGTCTATGTTCCAGGAATACCAAATAAAGATCATGATCAAGTATCACATTCATTGTTGGTGTAATCATTAATTGAAGAGTGGACTGTCGTCATCATTTACTATGTTACTACGGTATTTTTTCAAGGTTCCTGTGTAAGCTAGCATGATTTGTGGTAAAATGGTAGCCCGTGTCAATATATTTCCCCCTTAAAAGAAATGTCTCTAAAAATTAAAATCACTGCTGTGTGCAATAAAGTGAGCCAAGTACAGGGCAATCAAGCCATTGTGACATCATTGTTGATGTTGGCTATTGGGCATTGGTGGAATGAAGGAAGGCATCACAATCTCAGCTCTGCTTACCCGAGACTGAAATTGTTCACACCAAGGAGAGAAGTTATCAATGTAGGTTACCGTGAAGATGTGTTATTTTACTACTAACATGGTATTTTAGCACAGGTCTCATTTTATTCAGCGAGACCTAGTTACTAATCACTGGGGTTAACAGTAAAATAGCCCATATTAACGGTAGCCCAATGATCCATGTTGATAAATTCCCTCCATAATTAAACAAAAAATGATTCTAGAAATCAAAATTATTGCCTTATGTAATAAAAGTGAGCTAAGTACAGGGCAATCCAGCTATTGTGACATCACTGATGAAGTGACTCTTAGGTACTGGTGAAAAGAAAAATTATGACATCACAATCTCAGCTCTGGTTACCAAAGACTGAAGCTCTTCACACTAAGAGGAGAAGCTATCAATGTGGGCTACTGTGAAGAAGTGTTATTTTACTACTAACTCATGGCATTTCAGCATAGGTTCCATTTTATACAGCAAAACCTAGTTACTGGGGTTAAGAGTAAAATAACCCATCTTAATGGCAACCCATGTGGATATATTCCCCACTTAAGAAAAAAATAAATGTCTCTAGAAATCAAAATCACTAAACTATATAATAAAATTGAACCTAGTACAGGGCAATCCAGCCATTGTGACATCATTGATGAAGTTGGCTCTTAGGCATTGGTAGAATAAGGCATTATGACATCACAATCTCAGCTCTGGTTACCAGAGACAAATGTTTCACACTAAAAGAGGAAGTTATCAAAGTGGGTTACCATTAAGATGTGAGTTGTTTAGTTTTGTTTTTTTTAAATCATTAATTCATGTTATTTTAGCATAGGTCCAATTTTAATGCATTAAGACCTAGTTATTAATCACTGGAGTTCACAGTAAAATAACCAGCCCATGTCGATAAATTCCCTGAATGATTTACAAGTATAATCAGAGTAATTGTAAAACAGAATACCTACTACAGGTGCTGGTTATAGTGTCTATTTTAAGTCTGCTTTTCTGTATAGAATACTAGGATATATGTAACACATATACATGACCAATTGCACCAGGCCCCTACAGCTGGAGTAAAAGCCCACGCCTAGATATTTACATGAATACTCGTACATGTAAATTATACTATTCTATAACTTGTGTGCGCACGTGTATGCTGTGCTCAAATTCCGCCCAGGGCCATGCCCACTAGCATAGTACATGCCATCAAAGCCTGGCATGTAGTTTCCTAGTGGGTATTCTGTAAGAGGCCACTTATGGATGTAAATGACTAGAATTCCATATTTACACACCTTCTTGCTGCATAAATCTAGACAGCTCCTTATAGAATTACCCCCACTGTGGTTGAGTTTATACTAGAAAAAGATATTGCTGGAATTTACATTTTCCAAATATTTAATTTTCTTTAGTATCAAAATTAATAGTTACTGCAAAATTCCTTCTTTTTGTTGTGATACTGAATGCCAAAGCGTGAGGTCAGAAAGGTAAGAACTAACAATAGTGAGGGGGAAAAACCGAAGATTGTGACAGGACTGAATGGCACAGATGAATGTAGTGCCAGAAGATCTGCTTGTCTGATGTTTCATTTGGGGTTTCGGGACAGCTAGAGAGGCATGGCATCTGATGTCATCCAGGCACAACCTCTCCCCATAATGCCTTGTTTCCCTTGGTGGAAGTTGAGAAGAATCAGGCTTATCCAGAAAGCATGAAAGCCCTTCGTAGCATGGTGGAGTGTGGTGCCAAGACATTGTACTAATCATCCAGATACTTTCTATTACGTCTGTGGTTCATTCACGACGAAAGCACAATGTCGCCCAATTACCGTTGATCTGAAGAAGGTATACAAATTGTACTTTGGCTGTCCGCTGGGTGACCAGGATAAGTCTTAGGCTCCACATATCATCTGTACCAGTTGTTACAACGGACTTCGTGACTGGCTCAATCAACAAAAGGCAGCAATGTCATTTGCAATCCCAATGACATGGAGGGAACCACCAGACCATATTAAAGATTGCTACTTTTGCCTTGTGAACATAAGTGGATTCTCAGCTAAAACGAAGCACAAAATCCTACTCACTGCCTGTCCCAGTACCTCCACAAGATGGACTTGCTTCTGTGGAACATGATAAGGAATGTGATGATGATGCAGCAGCTGGTCACAATCCAGAATTATCTGATCCTGATTATGATGAAGATTCAGAACCAGAGACCTTTACACAAGATGATAATATAACTCATTACAGAAAAAGGAATCATAACTTAACAACATTCTTCACTGTAAATGGCTCATTGAGCTTTTGTCATGACATCAACAGGCTCTTCAACAGTTTGTCACAAGTGCATTGTCCAGATGAATGGCATCTCTTCATTGATTCTTCACAGAGAAGCTTGAAGGCAGTGTTATTGCATAATGGAAATTCCAAACCAAGTATACCAATTTCCCATTCTGCTCATCTAAAGGAGTCTTATGAGAATATAAAGAATTTGCTAGAAGCAATCAGTTATAAAACACGCCAGTGGAACATCTGTGGTGAGCTGAAGGTCATTGGCATGCTAATGGGAATGCAAGGAGGATTCACTAAATATTGCTGTTTTCTGTGCTTGTAGGATAGCTGATCTACAGCTGAACATTATGTCAAGCGTGTCTGGCAGCCGAAGAATATCTATAACCCAGGGACAAGCAGTGTGAAATTTATGCCATTGGTGGATCCTCATAAAATATTTCTTTCACCTCTTCATATTAAGCTAGGGTTGATGAAGAACCTGGTAAAGGCCTTGGGTAAAGCAAACTCACCAGGTTTTTAATATCTTGTTAAGAAATTTCCAAAAATCAACAAGGACATTTGTAACTTAAAGACACATAGTAGATGATGGCAGATAAAGACCTGAACAGTCCATCCAGTCTGCCTAACAGTTATATTCATTATCACTTCATGATTAAACCATAATATGTCATTATTTTAAACATGTTTGCATGGAACTGGTGCATAACTGTGGAGCACCTGGCTTACAGAATTGTCCTTTTAATACTTTCAGTTATTTAGGATGAAGATATATACAGGCCAGAAGTTATGTTAAGTTCTGTGCACAAGGACTGAAGCAAAAGAAAGCCAAGAAGTTGCTGAATTTGCTGACTGCACAGATGTGAATACCCTAGAGAATGGCTAGTACAGTCCATTCTCATTATTCATGGTAATATGGTTCATGAAAATGTCCGTGAACTGCCGGTAATGAAATGCAGTCTATGGGAAAATAAAGGTTAGATTCCAGCTGTACCCCTTTTGCTTCAAAACCACAGAAAGTAAACAGTGGATACTATTAGTATAATGGGGTCAGGTTCCTACATGGGACAGCAGCACCCCCCCCCCCCCGAACCAGAAGACTTTACCCCGTGAGCATATACCCCCCTCCATCACCCCATGAATAGGCAGCGTTCTCTCCTCCTCGAAAAGACATCACCAACCCTCCTCCCAGACCCAGAAGAAGGACCCCAGGCCTATCTTGTTTTCCTGGTAGTCTAGTGACGCATTGGGGCAGGAGTGATTCCGTGATATATACTGAAGATGGTAAGTGAGACCAACCAGAAAAATTCCAAACTGACAAAAAAATCCCACTCTTCAAAGCATAGGGTATAAATAGGGGGAGGAAAAGCATCTCAGAAACCTGCTTGGTGACAGGGAATAAACCTCAGCCAAGCCTGACAAGGTTCCATGTTTCATTCATTGATCCTGAAAAACCTCCTTCTTCCTATTTTATTTACTTATAGTGATTTTTAATTGTTTCCTTGATAATTTGTCTTAAAATCTTCTCCATTAAATCTTCATTAAAACTATATTCATGTGAATTGTATTAAATATATCTTCAAGGTACTTTAAAAGGTACATTCGAGCGGAACTGCATGGGGCAACCCTTACAGAATACTGTAAAAAAGAATTCATCCCGAGAGGTCTTAGAGTTTTTAAAGAACCTCGAATGTTTAATGAAGACACTGAATTTAATCAACAGTGGATTGCGATCCTGAACAAATGTTCACTAAATCTTATGGTATTGATTATTGATCGAACCAAGAGGTCTATGTCAGCTTTAAAGCTTGAGATTGAGGAAAAATTAAAAACTGTGAGAGAAAATTCTAATGATTTAGAATTTAAACAACAGCAAGATAGTATGAAAGTAAAAATGGACACTTTTAGAATGGAGTTACAGAAAGATAAGTTTAAAAAATATAAACGAGACGAACAAGACTATCTCCAAAATAAAGTGTACCCATGGTTAAGATCAAAAAGAACTGAAGACACCTCCACTGATAAGAAAGTTACTTTCGACCACTCTTCTGAATCTTCTAACTACAGTACAAGCTCCGATGACGACTTTTTTGGACCACGACAGCAACGTAGAGGAAGATGGCGGAGAGGCGGGAGTCGAAACCAGTATCAGAATCAACATCAGAATTCGAATTATTATCAAAATAAAAACCACAGAGACCACAAACCCGCTCTCAGAGGGGTCAAAAATACCCATAGCAGCTAAAAACATCCACAAGGGATGTCTCTGTGTCTAATAACAGCACATCTGGAAAATCTATAGATATGACTTCAATTGTGAATTTATCTAATCATGTTTTGACGGATGATGAGACAACAGTGTTGTCTAAGGGACTCTCATTTGTGCCGACAACCTTTACGGATGTTTTTCAAACAAAAGTAGATGTTGAGAAATTCTTTTGAGCATTAAAAATTAAATCGTTTTTTTTCTAGATCAGATTCTGAAAAAATAAGTAAAGAGGAAATAATAACTAAAGATGAATCTATTGTGACGCCTAGATCAACCTGGATTCCACCTGGGCAAACGGATCCAGTATTGGATACCTTCCATAAATTAGTTATGGCAGACATTGATAGAGAGAATAAACATTGTATGAGATCTGAACAATTTCATAATTTGAGTAGAAAAGAACATATAGCTATTAAATCTTTAACCAACGACCATGATCTAGTAATAAGGAGAGCTGACAAAGGTGGTAAGATCGTTCTCCTTACTAAAGAAATGTATTTGAAAGAAGCTTATAAACAACTGCACAGTGAAGACTACACTATATTGACTCAGAATCCTACAGAAGATCTACCGTTAAAAATTAATAAAATGTCAAAACAAGCTTTAGATATGGGATTCCTTACCAAAAGAGAATTCAGATTTCTAAATGTTGCATATCCTAAAATTCCAATTTTTTATCTGTTACCCAAAATTCATAAGTCATTATCTTCTCCACCAGGAAGGCCGATAGTCTCCAATCATGGTGCTCTTTTAGAAGCTTCCTCGATTTTTATAGATAAATTTCTTCAGACATTTGTAAAACAAACAGCTGCTTATATCCAAGATACAACTGAATTCCTTAGAAAACTTGAGAACATTAATCCTGACCCGCAATCTATAATGGTAACAATGGATGTATGTTCTTTATATACAATAATCCCACATAGAGAGGCAATTGAAGTTATCAAAGAAACTCTAGATAAAAGAATATCTCCTAAAGTACCTACAGAATTTTTAGTTCAACTCGCCAATACGGTTCTGACTGAGAGTTTCTTTATGTTTGAGGATTCCCTGTTTCAGCAAACATCAGGTATAGCTATGGGAATCACTATGGCCCCTTCAGTGGCTAACCTTTTTATGGATAGGTTTGAACGCTATGGATATATCCTTCCAAATTTTTTGATAAAATTAAAATATGGATAAGATATATAGACAACCTAGTAAAGGAACCCACTGGCTACTTCAAAATTCTTTTCATTGGGTGGTGCTCAGATTCCAAGATGGAAATAAAGAATTCAATATGGGGACCAAACCCCTGTGAAAACTCTTATGGTATCTATCATTGCACCGTATGGAAAAGATGTTTTAAAGTGCTCACAAAGTGAACTCATAATATGCTCAAAGTCTTTAGAAATACTGAATGAATGTCCAGTCTTTGTATAAATTTCAATGTGTAACAGCTTCGAAATATGCAAGTATTCAAAAAAGGACTTAGCTGAAGAATACTGAAAGCGTAGATGATTGCTGGGTCCTGACGCGTTTCGCCGCCCTGGCTTCCTCAGAGAACCCGCAGCTTTCAGGCTTGTATTCAAAACTTGTCCTAAAAGCACAATGCAGATGAAAATGTCAAAACATTTAATACAAAATCGTTATTCACTGTGAAGAACCGTTTCCTAAGCTCTCAACGCTAACAGCTGGGTACCTGTGGTAAATCAATGAATTCTCCGTTTCCTATGACGTAAGCGCTCAGCTGAGCGCCCGATATTTATGCAGGAAGAAATGTCAATCACCTAGTGGAGGAACGCCCACCACTCCACTTCCTTGTTCAAACCCAAGGGAGTCACTGTTTGCCAATGATAAATCCATCGTTGTTCATGCTTCCAGAGCCAAGCCTGATAGTTTCCCCCTCTCTTACAATGGGCCACCTCAAATACTGTAAACTGTAAATCCTGTAATTGATGTGAGGAAGCTAACCAGTGTTGTACAAGGGGGGCATTAACATCCCCCCTCCTGATTTTGCTCAGATGTTCAGTAATACGTATCTTGATGCTCCTAGTGGTGTGACCAATGTACAACAGTTTGCAAGGGCATGAAATGAGATAAACAACCCCCTGCGTGTCACAATCTGAATACTGCTGCAAAACATGTTTCTTTAATAACCTAGGATGGTGTATGCAGGTGGTTACCAGAGCATGCGCACATATGGTGCAATGTCCACATTTGTAATGTCCCATGGGTTCTTGAATCATAACGCCTGCTGGTGTACTGACAAAGTGGGACGAGGACACAGTATCCCGTATATTTCTTCCCCTAGAGTAAGCAAAAAGGGGGGTTTGGGCGAGACTGGGGTGAACCTGCAACAAGTGCCAATGGGCCATGATGATTTTTTTAATGTGAAATGCTTTATAAGAGTATGGAAGGGTGCACACCATCCTGGATTCAGATTGATCAGTGGAGGGTTGAAGCAGGTAAGTACGGTGGGCATAAAGGGCTCTTTTGTATGCCTTTTTAATGATGCCATTGGGATATCCACGGTCTCTGAATCGTTGCCACATATCACCTGAGCGGAGTTTGAATTCTGCCTTGGTGCTGCACAGACGCCGCCATCTGAGAAATAATTTACCCGTGGGTCAATTTCTAAGATTGCGGCGTCTGTGCAGCACCAAGGCAGAATTCAAACTCCGCTCAGGTGATATGTGGCAACGATTCAGAGACCGTGGATATCCCAATGGCATCATTAAAAAGGCATACAAAAGAGCCCTTTATGCCCACCGTACTTACCTGCTTCAACCCTCCACTGATCAATCTGAATCCAGGATGGTGTGCACCCTTCCATACTCTTATAAAGCATTTCACATTAAAAAAAACCACCTACGTAGGTCAATTTCTAAGATTGCGGCGTCTGTGCAGCACCAAGGCAGAATTCAAACTCCGCTCAGGTGATATGTGGCAACGATTCAGAGACCGTGGATATCCCAATGGCATCATTAAAAAGGCATACAAAAGAGCCCTTTATGCCCACCGTACTTACCTGCTTCAACCCTCCACTGATCAATCTGAATCCAGGATGGTGTGCACCCTTCCATACTCTTATAAAGCATTTCACATTAAAAAAACCACCTACGTAGATCAATTTCTAAGATTGCGGCGTCTGTGCAGCACCAAGGCAGAATTCAAACTCCGCTCAGGTGATATGTGGCAACGATTCAGAGACCGTGGATATCCCAATGGCATCATTAAAAAGGCATACAAAAGAGCCCTTTATGCCCACCGTACTTACCTGCTTCAACCCTCCACTGATCAATCTGAATCCAGGATGGTGTGCACCCTTCCATACTCTTATAAAGCATTTCACATTAAAAAAATCATCATGGCCCATTGGCACTTGTTGCAGGTTCACCCCAGTCTCGCCCAAACCCCCCTTTTTGCTTACTCTAGGGGAAGAAATATACGGGATACTGTGTCCTCGTCCCACTTTGTCAGTACACCAGCAGGCGTTATGATTCAAGAACCCATGGGACATTACAAATGTGGACATTGCACCATATGTGCGCATGCTCTGGTAACCACCTGCATACACCATCCTAGGTTATTAAAGAAACATGTTTTGCAGCAGTATTCAGATTGTGACACGCAGGGGGTTGTTTATCTCATTTCATGCCCTTGCAAACTGTTGTACATTGGTCACACCACTAGGAGCATCAAGATACGTATTACTGAACATCTGAGCAAAATCAGGAGGGGGGATGTTAATGCCCCCCTTGTACAACACTGGTTAGCTTCCTCACATCAATTACAGGATTTACAGTTTACAGTACTTGAGGTGGCCCATTGTAAGAGAGGGGGAAACTATCAGGCTTGGCTCTGGAAGCATGAACAACGATGGATTTATCATTGGCAAACAGTGACTCCCTTGGGTTTGAACAAGGAAGTGGAGTGGTGGGCGTTCCTCCACTAGGTGATTGACATTTCTTCCTGCATAAATATCGGGCGCTCAGCTGAGCGCTTACGTCATAGGAAACGGAGAATTCATTGATTTACCACAGGTACCCAGCTGTTAGCGTTGAGAGCTTAGGAAACGGTTCTTCACAGTGAATAACGATTTTGTATTAAATGTTTTGACATTTTCATCTGCATTGTGCTTTTAGGACAAGTTTTGAATACAAGCCTGAAAGCTGCGGGTTCTCTGAGGAAGCCAGGGCGGCGAAACGCGTCAGGACCCAGCAATCATCTACGCTTTCAGTATTCTTCAGCTAAGTCCTTTTTTGAATACTTGCATATTTCGAAGCTGTTACACATTGAAATTTATACAAAGACTGGACATTCATTCAGTATTTCTAAAGACTTTGAGCATATTATGAGTTCACTTTGTGAGCACTTTAAAACATCTTTTCCATACGGTGCAATGATAGATACCATAAGAGTTTTCACAGGGGTTTGGTCCCCATATTGAATTCTTTATTTCCATCTTGGAATCTGAGCACCACCCAATGAAAAGAATTTTGAAGTAGCCAGTGGGTTCCTTTACTAGTTTGTTTTTTGATACGGTTTATTTAGGAACTCTTTTGCTTTTTGAATTTACCCAGTTGTTTATATTAAGATATATAGACGACATATTCATAATTTGGGACAGAGGTGAAGAAGATCTGTTACAATTCTTAGGATTTATCAACTCATGTCACCCCAAAGTGAAGTTCACACATACATATAGTGATAAGGTGATTTCCTTTCTTGATGTTCAGATTACAATAAAGGATGGGAAGTTTTGTACGGAAGTATACTTTAAATCTACAGACTGTAATTCTGCCCTCCTTTTTTCAAGTGCTCATCCTCCTGCATTAAAGAAAAGTTTGCCATTCTCTCAATTTTTGAGAATTAGGAGAATCTGCTCTTCTATTGTGGAATTTAAACAGCAAGCAAAGATGTTAAAGAAGAGATTTTTGCAACGTGGTTATCCCTTAAAAACTGTAAATACAGCTTATAAAAGGGCGTTGTATTATCATCGTGAACATTTGTTACTTCCAAAAAATCAAGAATCTTTGCATAATGAAGAACGAGTGATGACCTGTGTTCTGACCTACTCTAATAATTGCTATCGGACTGTACGTTCCCTTAGAAGACATTGGAATATTCTAAAAATCTCAGGAGTGTTTCAAGATTTTCATTTGCGTATAGCATACCGTAGGAAGCGTAATCTTAGGGAAATCCTCTGCCCCTCTGTCCTTTCTGTTAAAACTAACTATACGGAAAGGGTCTTTCAAGGACACAGTAGATGTGGAGGGTGCCAAATGTGTGCTATTATGATGAGTACAGATGTATTTACTAACCCTAAAGAAAAAATCTACCATCTAAGACACACCTCCAACTGTAAAACGCAAGGGGTAGTCTATGTTTTACAATGTCCCTGCAACCTACTTTATGTAGGACAAACCTCCAGGAAATTTAATGTCCGTCTAACAGAACATAAGAGCAACATAAAAAATTCAAGAATAGGAGCTCCTTTAGCTCGGCACTGTTGTGAGAAAAATCATGATTTTTTCTCGCTTAAAGCAATTGTAATAGAGGTCGTTACTCAAAACAATAGAGGGGGTGATTTTAAACGCTATTTAGCCCAGCATGAACAACGCTGGATAAACCGTTTAAATACTGTGGATCCTGAGGGTTTAAATGGTAGTTTAGAGTGGCAACATTTTTATTAACATTATAGAAGTGATGCTTGGGTTAATAGTTGAAAGTGATGGCTTTTTTTCCCTGGTAGGGAACTGTTTACTCCTCTTCCTCTAATTTGATATACATTCTGTCACTTTAATGCGTGGGCACGTGTTACCATGGTAACGAGTGTCAAAGCATAACGTCGGAGACGTATAAAATGGATGCCGGTGCCATTTTGCTACTGTTTGTAAAACCTGGCAGTTATAAAGTATTGAGTAAGTACCGTTCTATATCTTGTTTAAATAATATTTTGATGTGGTATTAATGCCTATATTTTATTATAGATATTTGTTGGCTATTGGCCCTGACGCAGTGGACTAGCAAGGTGTCCACGAAACGCTGGCCGCGTCGGCTTAGCCATTAAATAGGCTAAATAAAGAACTTGACGTGGAAGCCTTTAAAAAAGAAAAAAAAAGAAAAAGCAGATTGAGATAAGTGATTTAGCTGCCTATTGAATAAGGATACACTGTGAATAGGACTGAATTTTAATATCTTAACTTCACCTTTAAGAGTTTTGGATTTTTAGTCACTACACTTAAGGTCTATTTATTAAAAAGTTTCAAAAATTCAATTGGGGTATGGGCCTATGACTGGAGCATGGAGCTATAGAAATACGCTGACAGTTGAGTCTGTGATAGGACTACGCGTATGCTCCGAATCTGAGGCCCTCCTCTAAGTTTCTTACACAGTGGATATATTATGTTAAGTGGTATTTTTCCCTAACTACTAGAGACAGGGACGCTGGTGCAGACAGCAACCTCTTATGAACAATATCAAAGTGAAAGTCATGCATTCCCCCCACCTCTCTTGCGTTACCTGTGGTGAACAAATACATAAGCTGCAAATGATATAATTATGATCCAGGACAGAGACAGTTGAAATATCCTGAAATTTCCTAAATAAAGATCAGCCTGCTGACTCCTTGCCTGTCTTATAACTATTATTACCATCTTCATCTGTAGAGAACTTGGTATTGGCCAACTGGCCTCCTGGAAGCTTCTACGTATTCTAACAGGTTGCCTAAATTTAAGTGCCAGTCATGCATTTAAATTTATAGAATACTGCCATCTATGTGCCTCGGTGAACACTTACTCATGTAAATGGCAGATGCGTACCTAGTGATATTCTACAACTTTTGTGCATAATTGTGAAGTGGGTATTTACAGATGCATGGGCTAGTCTTACAAGTAAGCACTTAGTTTACAGATTACTGTAATTTAATAGCACAAAATGTCACATATAAGTACTAGTATCTACACTAGCTACATACCTGGTGAAAACACACACATGCCTAAATTTAGTTGCACCAACCCCAACTTGCGCATATGAATGCTCTTAGAGAATGGGCTCACAGCCCACATTATTTGTACACCTGAATTTAACACCCACTTAAAGAACTGGCTCCTATTTTTACATTAATTGGTAAAATCTTGCTTTCTGCCTACATACAACCTCTGGAGGTTTTATGGACTAAGTAAGAGCTCCATAATAAAAATTAAACTGAAGTGACTCCTTTGATTTCCTGAGTACATTTACCATTATTTCTACTACTCTTCCCCAATCAGTATACACTAACAGGGGAGGCAATCCTGGGTGTGAGGGTGGAATGGAGTTTGGAATAGAAATATAATGGCAGATAAAGGCCAAATGGAACCATCCAGACTGCCCATTCACAGCTTCTACTGTCTGAAGGTATTTTCTGGGGGGTTCTCAGACATACACACATTATTTCACTCTGAAAAAAACATCTGCAGAGAACAGAGATGCAAATGTGTGGGGGTACTTTTTTCTCTACATGGTATCAAGGATATTGACCCTTGCATTCTCTTCAATACTATTGTTTCTTTCTTCTGTACAACCTCATCTGAATCTGCTGATGAGTCGGTTCTTCATGTAATACTATACTCTCTTCTACTTTGGACATTAACTCCAGACCTTCCCAATTGTGTAAAGCATGCCAAACCCCAACTCTGGCTCACCTCCAGAGTTCATTTTCTATGTTCCTGCACTGCAGAACAACTCTAGCTGATAACCCACTTTTACACTGCCTTTATACATTTCAGATACATGCTCACCTCCTTTTGATCTGCTATTACACTTGCCAGGCAAGATTATTATCACTATCTGAGAAGTATTCTTGCCTCCAGCTCCCTTCAGCTCTTTGTGCTATCTGCCTCTTCAAAATTGTTCCACTGCCCATTCCCCCTATGCACTGATTGACTTTTTCCATAATAAGATTCTCTACTAGGCCACCATCTCCCACACCCTTTCCTCTGGACCCTACTATACTGTTTCTTTTCTGAAATCACAAAGAAAGAAACTGCCCGTCTTCTAAACTTGCTGCTATTTTCTCCAACTTCTTTCCCACTCATTTTCTCTCTCCATTTCAGGCATGTGTCATATTCTCAATCAACTGCTTGTCATTGTCACTTTTCCCTCTTCTTTTAAACAAGCTATGGTCATATCAGAAAACCTTTATTAGACCTTACCATCTTGCTCTTCCCGTTTATACCTGAACTGGCTAAACATACTGTTCCCACTTATTGTCTTCACTTTCTTTTGTCTCAAACTATTCTAGATCTGCTCCAGTATAACTTTTGCCTTCTGTATTCCAAAGAAACTGCTCTTGCCAAAGTTTCCAGTGTCCTCCATTCATCTAAATGCCAAAGGCCTTTGTCCTATCTCCTCAATGTATCTGCTGCTTTTGATGCTATTAATCACCAACTACATTTTGACAAGTCAAACTCGTCTGGATTTCAAGACATCTCGTTATCTTGTGTAACCCCTGGCCTCCTATGATACCCTATGGCTAGTTATGTGCATAGGAGGTAAGCCAGAAGAACACTATCAGGTAAAAAGAGGGTAAATAAGACAAATAGAAGTTCCCCCTTTACCAGTATATTCAGGGTTCTGGGATACTGATCCCCAGAGCTCTATGTATAGAGGTAGCCAGCTGCTTAGAGAAATTCTCCACCGGCTCCCACAAAACTATTAACCAGAGAGAGACAAGCTGCTTCTCCTTACTCCAAACTGCTCCCTTCCCCTTCTCACTCCAACTGCAGTTCTCTCTCCCTCTACACTGTTCTCAGGCTGAAAATAAATTCTGAATCTTTCAAAACAGCCTATAGTAGCTCTCAGGAGTAAGAGGAGTCTATATAATATACAGTCAATTTCCCTGTTGCTATGACATCAGAGGCCTATTTTGCTGAATTTCTGCACTTTGAAAGATTCAGTGAACATAGGAATCCTCTTTCTCACACTCTCCCCCTGCCAAAATTGGATGGGTCCCCAAGCTCACCTGCAAGACAAGTGTGGCAAGCACAATTGCTACCTAATACAGCAAAGTCATCCTAGCCAATGCTACCTTATACAGCAGAGTCATCCTGACTAGCCAGTTGAATATATTTACTCAGGCATTCAAGAACTGTTAAACAATCAGCAATGACAGTCTTTGCAGAAATTTATAAAGACTAATTAGAAGTGGTACCCAATTCATAATAAACAAGTTTTGAGACAGGTTTATGGGTCCAATCTGACTTGTGTACCACTACAATATCATCAGCATGCTGACCAGATGAGTCATCTCAACAAGCAGTATGCGTACCCTTAGGAGTACGTGAGCCACTGATTGGGGGTACATGGTACTGTGTCAATCTCCCACCCCTTTCCTCCTTAATGGCCACCACAGAGGATCCCATGCCCTCCTTCCTGCATTCTCCCCTCCGCCGAAGTGGAAGGCTTCCCTCTGATGTCAGAGCTAACATCAGACGGAAGCCTTCCAGGTCAGCAGGGGATCCATTACCTTCTTCCGGGCCATCCACCTGGGCTGCTCTTTCCCACCTTCAGCCACACAGGGACATGGGCAGTGGCTCTTGCATGCTGCACATGGCTGACCTGGAAGTCTTCTCTCTGATATCAGAGTTGATGTCAGAGGGAAGGCCTGTGGGTCAGCCATGTGCAGCATGTAAGAGCCGCTGCCCATGTCCCTGTGCAGCTGAAGGCAGGAAGGAGCAGCCCAGCTGGTGTGGCACTGGAACGAGCAAGTAAGAGAGAGGGGACATGATTGTGGAAGAAAGGGGGGGGAGCGAAACGTGTTGGGACATGGAAGGGGCACAAATTTGAGACAGGCTGGAAGGCAGGAAGGGGGCATGAACATGGGATACAGAAGAGAGGTAGGAAGGGGCACTAACGGGACATAGGAGGGAGGAAAGTGGCACTAACTTGGGACATAGGAGGGAGGGAATAGAAAGGGAGAATTGTTGTGTGAGTGAGAGGGAAAACAATAGTGCACATGGGGAAAGGAAGAAAGGAAAATTGGGCAATTGTGAAAATTGAGAGAGGAGTGAGGTAGAGATGAATGGGGAATAGAAGGATGAGGGAGAAAGTTTGGATATGGTGGTGGAGAGGAAACAGAGGGACATATTGAAGGGGATGCAAAGGGGAGGAATGTTGGACAGAGTGATGGAGGGAGAGATGTGGCATGGTGCTAGAGAGAGGTGATAGAAGGAAAAATGGGTATGGGGTTGGTGGGCAGTGGTGAAAAATGCTGCACATGATCTGGGGAATGAGAGAGGGAGAAATGCTGGATGTGGCAGTAGAGGAAGTGAGACAGATGCACCCTGAATCTCTCTCTCTCTTTCTCTCCCCATTCCCTTTGCAGCAAGAGAGGGAATGAGAGAAAGACAAATGGACAGTAAGAGAAAGTGAGATGATGCCAATAGGGGTGGAGAAAAGAGGAAGAAAAATTGGACTCATGGAGGGACACAGAGAGATATTGGTTAGGGAAGGGAATGAGTTACGGAGGAGAGGAAGTGTGCAGGAGGCAGAAAGAAATATTGGATGCACAGTCAGAAGTGTAACCAGAGACTCATGAAATCACCACACAACAAAGGTACAAATGATTTTATTTTCAATTTAGTAATCAAAATGTGTCAGTTTTGAGAATTTGTATTTGCTGTCTATATTTTCCACTATATTTGTCTACAGTACTCCCCTGAAATTCGCGGGGATTCCATTTCAGGAACCCACGTGAATTTTGAAAAACCATGAATACGTTTTTTTGCCTGTCAAAAGGCAGGAGAGGGCAGCTGGGGCACCGGCAGGTACAGAAAATCACTCGTGTTATGCTTTGACCGCCTCTTTCTGTTACTAAAGTCAGGCTACACCAATCAGGAGCTGCTTTGACACGCCAGATAGTGTATCAAAGCAGCTCCTGATTGGTGTAACCATGACTTTAGTACAAGGAAGTGGTGGTCAGAAAATACCGCGAATTACTGAGTCCGCTGCGAATTTGCGGGGGTTTACTGTATTTTTCTATAGTTATTACTGAGGTGACACTGAATATTGCAAAATCATCTGCCTGGACCTCTTTGGGGAAAAAAAAGAATATAAATGATAATTAACATTTTCTCTGTGTACATTATGATTTGTGTTTAATTTTGCAGTTAACATTATGTATTAATAAGATTATATTGTGTGTATATGAAAAATGAGTGGTGAAAACTGCATTACAATTAATAATATTATTATGGGGGCGGGGTCTGGGGCAGCACTTGGGTGTTGGTACTTGGTTGATATTTGTTAGACTTAGTGGGCACTTGGCTTAAAGAAGATGAGAAACACTGATCTAAAATAGTATGGAAAAATTCACTATCAGCTGTATTTTCCTCAGTTAAACCAATATAGAAGCATTAATGTATGCCAATATTCCCTTGTAAGACTTATCAACTGTGGAACTGCTAAACTCAGGTAGAGGTTCAGATTCACTGGTTGATTCAGATAAATTTGGCATTGGTTCTGGTCTATGTATAGGAGTTTGTTGTGAATCACTGAAGTTGAATAAAGATCCCAATGGAATACATCTCCTTATCCATAGTTTTGTTACTACTATGTACAGGAGATACTTAATGTGTCATGTGTATGTTGTGTGAGAGAGGGGTCGCTAAGATCCTCTGCACTTCTAGCATTTCTTTCAGTTATTGCAATATATTGCAAACTTGTGTTCGGGCGAGATTCCGGGTAAGCTGCAAGACACTGGCGAGGAGAAACGCCGGCACTGACTGCTTACAGAACGTGCCTAGGGGATCTGGCCAAGTGGAATCTTAGGCCACTCCCAGTGCATCCCAGAATACACTGAGAGACGGGCCTAATATTCCGGATGGTCCAGGTGTCTAAGGCCCCTCCTAAAGGAGAGGCCTTAAGTGCCTGGGTCAATTAGGGCCTTAGGCACCTCCATGGTGTATCCCAAGATGCACCAGGAAGGGGCAGGCCCACCATTCCAGTAAAGGCAGGCCTGCCGGCCGGACACAAAAAGAACCAGTCTGGCCTACCATCTAAACAAGATTAGGGGGGTGCAGGTGGACTTGAGGGGGTCCGGGTGGGCTACCTTTGGTGTGATGGGGGGGTGTTCAGCAGGAGGGTTTAGGCATCCCTCCTGCTGGTGAACTTTTGGGAAGGGGGTGTCCGGCAGGAGAGATTAGGCATCTCTCCTGCTGCGATTGTTGCGGGGGGGGGAGAGGGGTTGTGGTGTGTACGGGCATGAGGGACTGGACATCCCTCCTTCCATGATCATTGCAGGGGGAGTCGCGACGAGTGTGGGCATGAGGGACTGGACATCCCTCCTTCCATGATCATTGCAGGGGGAGTCGCGACGAGTGTGGGCAGGAGGGACTGGACATCACTCCTGCCACGATCGTTACTGGGACGGGGGGCGGGTTGCCTGGGCCGCTGAGCTAATCACGGCAGCTGCGATCACCTCAGTGGCCCGATCTGGAACTTACACCTGTTTTGACTTGGTCTAAGTCAAAACGTATAAGTTCCATACAGGCAACCTGTTATACTTTCGATTATCACTGCAGGACGACTAAGTCTAGGTCAGCCCACATCTTGCCTATCTCCCACCCTAACCACTCCTTGAAAAGCACCCCTTTTCACTCTGGGTGCACAGCGGCAGTGAAAAGGCCTAAGCTACTTTTAGATACATCTAAAACCCATTTCAATTATCGTCACTTGGACGACCTGTCTTTTTGAGCGTCCGCTGATTTAGGCAGATTTTTAGATGTATTTTCATTTCGATTATGAGCCCCAAAGCTTCCAATTTGTTTGGGTTTTTTTTCATTGTAGATCTTGTCTGATTTGATCAGATTGTGAGTTACAAGAAGTAAGGACTATCTCTTATGTGTTTCAGAACAGCAATACATATGCCTGTTAGAACTATACAAATAATAATGACAAAGCAACCAAAACAGCAGCAGTGTCATCCCAGGAGAGAACTACGAACTTTTAACCCTCAGGTAAATAAAGGCTTTCTGCGACAAGATCTTTTGATTTACAAAGCTGAAGAAACATTGTGATACATATAACCATTATAAATATATAGAGAGTATTCACAAAAACAGAAGTGACAGGTTACAGACCAAGTTGTCTCTGTTCGTGTAGTGAACCATCCATCCTTCTTTCACCATTGTACTGCTCTTCCTTTTTGTATGCTTGATTGACTGTACAACCCTCATAAGAGGAATGTTATTGCTCGTTGAAGGACTGAAATTAGAGAACAAAAATGTTTATTAGATCAGACTTGGATGTTAGGTTAGGAGGTATTTAATAAAGGGCTAGTTATACTAACCTTTTCCTCAAGATGTAAACTCCCTAATTCTAGACATTTGTATGCCCAACTTTACGCTTAGCGCACAGCTGTAGAATAAAGACACCTGCACATATAATTAGCTAACAAGCTACTAATTGGCATTAACCAATAACTGGCTATATTTTTATTAATTGGTGCTGACAATAATTAGAAGTTACATGCCTAAATGCCTCTAGTCCAGGGCGTCCAATCTCAGCCCTTGCCAGGTCGGGTTTTCAGGTGAAGTTTACAGTGAACTGGCAAGACTCAAGGTGAACAAAGCCATGGGACCAGACAATTTGCACCCAAGAGTGCTCAGAGAATTGAGCGATGTCCTGGCGAAACCGTTGGCTGAGCTATTCAATCTCTCCCTAAGTAAGGGGAAAGTTCCTCTGGACTGGAAATTAGTTAATGTCGTTCCTCTGCATAAAAAGGGTTGCAGGGCAGAGGCTGTGAATTATAGACCGGTGAGTCTCACATCAATAGTGTGCAAACTCATGGAAACACTAATTAAAAGCAAATTGGACACGATCTTGAATGAAGGGAATCTTCGGGATCCCAGTCAGCATGGATTCATCAAGGGTAGGTCCTGCCAATCCAATCTCATCAGCTTCTTTGACTGGGTAACAAGAAAGTTGGACTTGGGAGCAGTAGCGTACTAAGGGGGGGGGGGCGGTCCACCCCGGGTGACAAGCCCTGAGGGGGTGCTCCCGGCCTTGCCGTTCAGTCCCCCCCACCCCCGAAGGACCGCTCGCCCACCTGGTCTCCCTGCAACACCAAGAAGCAGCCGGCAGCGGGATCGCGATATCAGCGATCCCTGAACTGCTTCGGCGCTGCTTCCTGCACCGCGGTCCCGCCCCTCCTCTGACGTCAGAGGAGGGGCAGGACCGCGGTGGAGGAAGCAGCTCCGAAGCAGTGCAGGGATCGCTGACATCGTGATCCTGCTGCGGGGTGCTTCATAGGGGGTGCAGGGAGGCCAGGGGGGCTAGCGGTCCTTCGGGGTGGGGCGGGCGGGCGGGCAGGCAGGCAGGCCTTCAAGGGGGAAGGGGGGTGACAGGCAGGCAGGCCTTCAAGGGGGGGGGACAGGCAGGCCTTCAAAGGGGGGGGACAGGCAGGCCTTCAAAGGGGAGACAGGCCTTCAAAGGGGGGGGCAGGCAGGCAGGTTTTCAAGGGAGGGACAGGCCTTCAAGGGGGGGGACAGGCAGGCCTTCAAGGGGGGGACAGGCCTTTGAGGGGTGCAGGCCTTCAAGGGGGGGGACAGGCCTTCAAGGGGAGGATATGCCTTCAAGGGGATCAGGCAGGCAGGCAGGCCTTCAAGGGGGGGGCAGGCAGGAAGGCAGGCCTTCAAGAGAGGATGCAGGCCTTCAAGGGGGGTGCAGGCCTTCAGGGGGGGTGCAGGCCTTCAGGGATGGGATGCAGACCTTTAAGGGGGGGGACAGGCCTTCAGGGAGGGGGGCCCTGGTGTAAAAATATATGGAGGGAATGGGGGGTTCAAAGACTTTGGGTGGGAAGAAATAATGGGTCTGAAAATAGAGAAGAGTGAGAGAGATGATGGACCATGGGTTTTAGAGAGGGAAGGAACAGAAAGGGAGAGAAGTTGGACACAAGGGATGGTGTGGAGGGGGAGATAGAGATACTGGATAGGAGGGTAGTTGGGAAAAGAAAGGGAGAGATGGTGGACCCTGGGGTGGTGCTGAAGGAGGGTGAGATGCTGGATGAAAGGGTAGTTAAGAAAAGATGGATCTGTAGAAAGAGACGAAAAAAGGATAGATGCCAGACCTCCTGGGGAGGGAAGGGAAACGGGGAGGACAGAGATGGCTGATGGATGGTTAGCATGCAGAAAGAAGGAAGAAGGAGACCCTGGCAAGCAAGTTATCAGAAGACAACCAGAGCCTTGGATCAACAAGATTTGAAAAATAACCAGACAACAAAAGGTAGAAAAACTAATTTTATTTTCTGTTTTGTGATTACAATATGTCAGATTTGAAATGTGTATCCTGCCAGAGCTGGTGTTAGACTGCAAACGTGAGCTAGGATTTAACAGAGAGGAAAAGTCCTTTTTGTTTCTTTATTTTATTTACACCACAGCGCCAGTGTGGTTAGGAGAAGCCAAAGGGGGGTGAAAAAGCTATAAAATAAACCCACCAGGATGTTTGAAAAAACAAACAAACACCCAATTGGGCAGGAAAGTTGAATCGATAAACCAATTCAATAGGCTGAATCGAATCGAAAAAATTTTTTTTTCTTGAATCGGGCAGCACTAGTTTGCGCTACTGTCTTAGACTTTAGGACCTGGGATTGGAGAGAAATGGCATCCTCAGTACTTTATAATGCAAATGAAACGAGGATTTGGTCAGACTTTTGAAGGGTCTGCAAAAGAAAAATATTGTATAGGCTGGGGACATGAGACAGCAGGAAACAGGAACTTTTCTTCCTTCTATTTTTGTGAATGGCAAGGCTGAGGATGTCGGAGAGTTCAGTTAAAATATGTGCTTTATAAGAAAATATAATAATGTGTTTTATAAAGTTTATAAGCATTGCTGGCCTACCCGGTGAGGAGTTCCTAATGGTGGTGATGGTGGCGGCAGCGTGTCAATGTGTTGAGAGGAAGATGTGGTCTGGGAAATTCTGCTGAGCAAACTCCGGGCCCATTTCCACCCCCCAGTTAGTCCACTCCATTCAACTGGTTCACACACTGAGTGGGTCTTTGGGAGTTGTGCCTGGGTAGTTGTTTTGGGATCTCTTCCAGTGGTTTGTCAGTATCTCCTTCTGGTCCAAGGAAGGAAACTTTGTTAACCTTAGCATTGATCTTCAGAATATGTTTGTAACAGCGCTGCTTGTGTGGCATTAGGCTATGTAGTGATCGAAAGAAAAAAACAGACCTTTGCACATTTTTGCACTATATGATGGGTGTATGAGGAGATTCACATTTCCTACACAGCTAAGTCCTTGTGAAGTTACCTTGTTCTTTCTGTATTTGACATCTAGCAAGGTCTCTGTTTGGAAGGAAAGATCTAAGCTTAAAAATGAAGTGGCCAGAAATTATGGTAAAAGCAGATAGCATTGCTGATTTTAAGAAAGGTTTGGACAAATTCCTGGAGGAAAAGTCCATAGTCTGTTATTAAGACATGGGGGAAGTGTCTGCTTGCCCTGGATCGGTGGCATGGAATGTTGCTACTCTTTGGGTTTTGACCAGGTACTAGTGACCTGGATTGGCTACCATGAGAATGGGCTACTGGGCATGATGGACCATTGGTCTGACCCAGTTAGGCTATTCTTATGTTATGTTCTCATCTGTAGGGGCCTTTGTTTTCACTTTTTATTTTAATGTATTTTTTTTCTGGGAACTTATCAGTGTTTGTTATAATGGAAGAGAATTAATGTGTGGAATGGGAAGGGGGGGGGGGGTAACTAATTTCTTCAGCTAAATAATTAAATCCACTTCAACCAGACATAGGAGAACTCACGCACCATTCACACACCCTCCAACCAAAATCGTCAAAAGAAAAAAAACTGTTCGACAACCTCCTAACGCTCGACCCCCAACTCTACAACCTATTGACCTTGACCACAAACTACAAAACCTTCAAAAAAGAAATAAAAACCCTTCTATTCAAAAAACACATAAAACCGAACTAACACAATCAGAACTGTCCCAAGCATCACCTGCAACTAACTACTCCATATGTACTTCTGATGTCATGGCAATTCAGACATAATTTATGTTATGTTTGGATTAATAGTTACATATATGAGGTTCAATAAAAGAAAATTTTTAGTGCCTGTTTCTATTATGACCATTTATTTTTAATGGTTATTACAAAAAATAATTTTTTACATGGGGGGGGTGTCAAAAAAATGATGGGCCCCGGGTGCCACATAACCTAGGTACGCCACTGCTTGGGAGAGTCTTTGGACGTCGTGTATCTGGACTTCAGTAAAGCTTTTGGCAGTGTCCCACACCGCAGGCTGCTAAGCAAGATGGAATCGATGGGGTTAGGAGAGACACTAACTGCATGGGTCAATGATTGGCTGAGTGGCAGACTTCAGAGGGTGGTGGTTAATGGTACCCTCTCTAAAACATCGGAGGTGACCAGTGGAGTGCCGCAGGGCTCGGTCCTGGGTCCACTCCTTTTCAACATATTCATAGGGGATCTGACTCAAGGGCTTCAAGGTAAAATAATACTATTCGCCGATGACGCCAAACTATGTAATATAGTAAGTGAATGCAGTTTACAGAATTATATGGCGCAGGACCTGCTTACATTTGAAAGTTGGTCCTCAACCTGGCAGCTAGGCTTCAATGCTAAGAAATGTAAGGTCATGTACCTCGGAAGCGGAAATCCATGCAGGACGTACTTCTTGAACGGAGAAACTTTAACTAGGACTTCAGCAGAACGAGATTTAGGAGTAATCATCAGTGCAGACATGAAAACTGCCAATCAAGTGGAGAAGGCTTCATCTAATGCAAGGCAGATATTGGGTTGTATCAATAGAAGTTTCGTCAGCCGAAAGCCTGAAGTCATAATGCCGTTGTACAGGGCCATGGTTAGACCTCATCTGGAGTACTGTGTGCAATTCTGGAGGCCACATTACAGTAAAGATGTGCGCAGAATTGAATCGGTTCAGCAGATGGCCACCAGGATGATCTCGGGGCTCAAGGGTCTCTCGTATGAAGAGAGACTGAACAAATTGCAGCTCTACACTCTCGAGGAACGTAGGGAGAGGGGAGACATGATCAAAACATTTAAGTACCTCATGGGACGTGTCAAAGTGGAAGATGATATTTTCTTTCTCAAGGGACCCTCGGCCACAAGAGGGCACCCGCTCAAACTCAGGGGCGGAAAATTTCATGGCGACACCAGAAAGTATTTCTTCACAGAGAGAGTGGTTGATCATTGGAACAAGCTTCCAGTGCAGGTGATAGAGGCAGACAGCGTGCCAGACTTTAAGAATAAATGGGATACCCATGTGGGATCCCTACTAGGGTCAAGATAAGAAAATTGGGTCATTAGGGCATAGACAGGGGGTGGGTAAGCAAAGTGGGCAGACTTGATGGGCTGTAGCCCTTTTCTGCCGTCATCTTCTATGTTTCTATGAGATCTATTTGCATACAATGGAAGTAGTGCATGCAAACAGATCTCATGAAAATTCATTGTAGAAATCCTGCAAGGCTCGTTTGCTGTCCAAAGTATGAAGAGCCGTTTCTCTAGGGTGAGAATGAGGCTTGGGAAGCACAATCAATTGATTGAGATGAAATTCAGTGACTACCTTTGGGAGAACTACCTTTGAATGGGTGCAAAGCACTACTTTCTCATGGTGGAACACTGGAAAGGCGGGTGGGAGGGGACGTACAAAGATGGGTTAAACACTGGTTGGCAGGCAGAAAGCAGAGGGTTGCAGTGAAGGGCCACTACTCAGGCTAGAGAAGGGTAACGAGCGGTGTCCCACAGGGGTCTGTGCTCTGGCCGCTGCTATTCAATATGTTTATAAATGACCTGGAAGTGGGGACAAAGTGCGAAGTTATAAAGTTTGCAGATGACACTAAACTCTGTAGCAGGGTTAAAACTATAGGGGAATGTGAACAACTGCAAAGAGACCTGACAACATTGGAGGAGTGGGCGAATAAATGGCAGATGAACTTCAATATAGATAAATGCAAGGTCATGCATATAGGGAAAAAGAACTCGATGTTCAGCTACAAAATGGGGGGGGGGGGTTGGCTCTGGGGGAAAGTAACCTCGAAAAGGACTTGGGAGTGTTGGTGGATACAACAATGAAACCAATGGCGCAATGCGCGTCAGCCTCAAAGAAAGCGAACAGAATGTTGGGTACTATCAAGAAGGATATTACAACAAGAACGAAAGAAGTCATCCTACCGTAGTATCGGGCAATGGTGCGCCCGCACCTGGAGTACTGTGTCCAGTATTGGTCACCGTACCTTAAGAAGGATATGGCAATACTTGAGAGGGTCCAGAGGAGAGCGACACGAATGATTAAGGGCATAGAAAACTTTTCATACACTGAAAGGCTGGAGAGACTGGGGCTCTTCTCCCTGGAAAAGCGGAGACTCAGAGGAGCCATGATAGAGACCTACAAGATTATGAAGGGCATAGAGAGAGTAGAGAGGGACAGATTCTTCAAACACTCAAAATATAAAAGAACAAGAGGACATTCGGAAAAGTTGAAAGGGGACAGATTCAAAACGAATGCTAGGAAGTTTTTCTTTACCCAGCGTGTGGTGGACACTTGGAATGCGCTTCCAGAGGGCGTAATAGAGCAGAATATGGTACTGGGGTTCAAGAAAGGATTAGACAATTTCCTGCTGGAAAAAGGGATAGAGGGGTATAGATAAAGGATTACTGCACAGGTCCTGGACCTGTTGGGCCGCCGCGTGAGCGGACTGCTGGGCATGATGGACCTCAGGTCTGATCCAGTGGAGGCATTGCTTATGTTCTTATGTAAGATTGGAAGCACAATGGATTGATTAAGGTGAAAATTCATGACTACTTTTGGAAGGAATTTTGAGTGGGTCCAGTCCAGTTTCATCACCTTATCGTGATGAAATACTATGTACGGTGGATCGGAGACTAATGCTTGAAGCTCATTCACTCAATGAGCGGAAGTGACAGAGATCAAGAAGACCACTTTCTGAGTGAGAAACTTAAGATGAATAGATGCCAATAATTCAAATGGTGGCTTCATCAAACTGGTGAGAACTACATTAAGATCCCAGGCAACTGAAGGCAGTTTGAAAGGTTTGGAGTTGAAAAGACCCTTCATAAACCTGTAAACAAGCAGATGAGTGGCCATTTATTGTTGACAGGAATATGGAAAGCATTAAAAACACCGAGGTGAACTCTGACAGAAGTGGGTTTCAGTCCAGAATTGGATAAATGAAGAAGGTAGTCCAACAGTGAAGAGAGAGAAGAGGAGGAAGCATTTAGATCAGGGGTAGGGAACTCCGGTCCTCGAGAGCCGTATTCCAGTCGGGTTTTCAGGATTTCCCCAATGAATATGCATGAGATCTATTTACATGCACTGCTTTCAATACATATTTATTGGGGAAATCCTGAAAACCCGACTGGAATACGGCTCTCGAGGACCGGAGTTCCCTACCCCTGATTTAGATGATGGCCACTCCTGCATTCCACCTCAAGCTTTTAAGGAAGCAAATCATCATATAAAGTAAATATGCCCTTTTGAGTCCTATTAGCCCCTACATTTTGTCTTTTGAAGAGTCAGTGTTAAAAGATTTGAAGGATTTAGAACTATCCAAGCTTAAGTGTTTTTATAACTTACATAAAAAGAATAGCATGTCACAGGTTTTATTAAGATACACAATTGTAGATTAAGCCCATTAAAAAGGCAGAAATGTTGTTCTTCAGGATAGATCTGTATATGTCTAGGAAGTCATCTACGCATTTAAAACATTAAAAGTTGTAGGATGCTAGATATGGATCTCATGAAATAATTTTTAGCAGAAGCATGTAGCATTGTGAAAGCACAGTTACTTACCGTAACAGGTGTTATCCAGGGACAGCAGGCAGATATTCTTAACACATGGGTGACGTCGCCGACGGAGCCCTCGGTACGGACCTTTTTAACTAGAAGTTTCTAGTTGGCCGCACCGCGCGTGCGCGAGTGCCTTCCCGCCCGACGGAGGAGTGCGTGGTCCCCAGTTAGGATAAGCCAGCTAAGAAGCCAACCCGGGGAGGTGGGTGGGACGTAAGAATATCTGCCTGCTGTCCCTGGATAACACCTGTTACGGTAAGTAACTGTGCTTTATCCCAGGACAAGCAGGCAGCATATTCTTAACACATGGGTGACCTCCAAGCTAACAAAGAGGGAGGTGGGATGGTTGGCCATTAGGAAAATAAATTTTGTAACACAGATTGGCCGAAGTGTCCATCCCGTCTGGAGAACGCATCCAGACAGTAGTGAGTAGTGAACGTGTGAACTGAGGACCAAGTGGCCGCCTTGCAGATTTCCTCGATGGGCGTGGAGCGGAGGAAAGCCACAGAAGCAGCCATAGCTCGGACTCTGTGGGCCGTGACAGTTCCTTCCAGTGAGAGACCGGCCCGAGCGTAGCAGAAAGCAATACAGGCAGCAAGCCAATTTGAAAGTGTCCGTTTGGAGACAGGATGACCCAAACGGTTGGGGTCGAAAGACAAAAAGAGCTGAGGGGCAGTTCGGTGAGCTCTGGTACGATCAAGATAGTAAGCAAGGGCACGCTTACAATCCAGCGTGTGCAACGCCTGTTCCCCAGGATGCGAGTGAGGCTTAGGGAAGAAGACGGGCAGCACAATGGACTGGTTGAGGTGAAAAGCGGAGACCACCTTGGGAAGGAATTTAGGGTGGGTACGCAGAACAACCTTGTCATGGTGAAAAACAGTGAAAGGTGGGTCGGCAACCAGTGCATGCAGTTCGCTAACCCTCCTGGCAGAGGTGATGGCAATTAGGAAAAGCACCTTCCAGGTAAGAAGCCTGAGAGAAGTTGTGGCAAGAGGCTCAAACGGAGGTTTCATGAGAGCTGAGAGAACCACATTCAGGTCCCAGACGACAGGAGGAGGTTTGAGAGGCGGTTTGATGTTGAAGAGTCCTCTCATGAATCTGGAAACCAGAGGATGAGCCGTGAGGGGTTTTCCGAGAATAGGCTCATGAAACGCAGTGATGGCACTGAGGTGGACTCTGATGGAGGTAGTTTTGAGGCCAGCGTTGGACAGTGAGAGCAAATATTCCAAGACAGTTTCCACCGCTAAGGAGGTGGGTTCTTGATGATGCCGGAGACACCAGGAGGAAAATCTGGTCCACTTCTGATGGTAACATTGGAGAGTGGCCGGTTTCCTGGAAGCGTCCACAATGAGGCGGACCGGTTGAGATAGATTCTCCGGAGAGGTCAGCCCGAGAGAAACCAAGCTGTCAGGTGGAGCGAAGACAGATTGGGATGTAGCAGAGACTGATGCTGTTGCGTAAGTAGAGTAGGAAATACAGGAAGTAGAATGGGTTCCCTGGAGCTGAGCTGGAGCAGGAGTGAGAACCAGTGTTGGCGAGGCCACCGAGGTGCGATAAGAATCATGGTGGCGTGGTCTTTGCGGAGTTTGGACAAGGTCCGCAACATCAGAGGAAGTGGAGGGAAGGCATACAGGAACCGATCCCTCCAATCGAGCAGGAATGCATCCGGGGCCAGACGGTGAGGAGAGAAGAGTCTGGAGCAGAATTGGGGCAGCTGATGATTGTGAGGTGCTGCAAAGAGGTCCACCTGCGGAGTGCCCCATCGAGCAAAGATGGAGAGCAGAGTCGGAGGGTCCAACGTCCACTCGTGGGGTTGAAGGATGCGACTGAGATTGTCGGCCAGAGAGTTCTGTTCGCCCTGGATATAGACCGCCCTGAGAAAGAGATTGCGGTCCGTGGCCCAGGTCCAGATGCGCAGAGCCTCCAAACAAAGGGGGCGAGATCCGGTGCCGCCTTGTTTGTTTATGTAGTACATGGCGACTTGATTGTCTGTGCACAGGAGGAGGACTTGAGGGCAGAGAAGATGTTGGAAAGCCTTGAGGGCGTAGAACATTGCTCTGAGTTCCAGGAAATTTATGTGATGACGACGCTCCTGTGGGGTCCAAAGTCCCTGGGTGCGTAGATCTCCTAGGTGAGCTCCCCACGCGTAGGGGGACGCATCGGTGGTGATGATCATAGAGTGGGGGGGCAGATGAAAAAGTAGACCCCTGGAAAGATTTGAGGAGTTCAACCACCATTGGAGAGATTGCTGAAGAGATGATGTCACAGAGATGGGATGAGAAAGAAGATCTGTAGTCTGTGACCATTGGTTGGCGAGAGTCCACTGAGGCGTACGAAGGTGGAGACGTGCCAGAGGAAGGACATGCACCGTCGAGGCCATGTGACCCAGTAGGACCATCATCTGTCGGGCAGGGATGGAGGGGTGCATGAGTACCTGACGGCAGAGATGGAGCAGGGTCCGCTGGCGATCGGAGGGGAGAAAGGCCCTCATTAGCGTGGTGTCCAGAACTGCTCCAATGAATTGAAGTCGCTGGGTGGGAAGCAAGTGCGACTTGGGGTAGTTGATCTCGAACCCCAGGAGGTGGAGGAGAGAGATGGTGTGATGAGTGGCTTGTAGCACGAGTTGAGATGAAGGTGCTTTCACCAACCAATCGTCCAAGTAGGGGAACACCTGGAGGTTGTGAGACCTGAGGAAGGCCGCTACCACTATAAGGCACTTGGTGAAGACCCTGGGTGAGGAAGCTAGGCCGAACGGTAGCACCTTGTACTGATAGTGGTGTTGCAGTACCTGGAACCGGAGGTAGCGGCGAGAATTCTGATTGATGGAGATGTGAGTGTAGGCCTCTTTGAGGTCCAGGGAACATAGCCAGTCGTGTTGAGAAAGAAGAGGGTAAAGCGTGGCAAGGGAGAGCATTCTGAACTTCTCCTTGACTAGACACTTGTTGAGGTCCCTTAGATCGAGAATGGGACGGAGGTCTCCCGTCTTTTTGGGGACCAGGAAGTAGCGGGAGTAGAATCCCTGACCCCTTTGATCTGGAGGTACTTCTTCGATGGCATTGAGAAGGAGGAGGGATTGAACCTCCCTCAGGAGGAGGGGGACTTGAGATGAGTGTGAAGCAGACTCTACGGGAAGGTTGTCCGGAGGTAGAGTCTGGAAGTTGAGAGAGTAGCCGTGGCGGATGATGTTGAGGACCCACTGGTCTGACGTGATGACTTCCCAACGGCTGGAGAAAATGGTGAGACGACCTCCGATGGGTTGTGGAAGAGGTAGCAAGGGTGGATGACTGGCTATGCCCTGGAGAGAAGAGTCAAAAGGGCTGAGATTGTTTAGCAGGCTGAGAAGGCTTAGAGGGTTGAGTGGCCTGAGATCGAGCCTGAGCATGATGTTGCTGTTGACGGGGTCGCCGAGATTGCTGGGGAGGCGGGTTGAGTGGTCTGGCTGAGAACCTCCGTTGATAAGATGTTTGTGGCCGATAAGGTCGGGCAGGCGGTGCCTTCTTTTTCGGCTTGATCAGGGTGTCCCACCTGGTCTCATGGGCAGAGAGTTTCTGGGTGGTGGAATCCAGTGACTCTCCAAAAAGTTCATCCCCGAGACAGGGGGCGTTGGCCAGACGATCCTGGTGGTTGATGTCCAGGTCGGAGACTCTGAGCCAGGCCAAGCGACGCATGGCTACGGCCATGGCAGAGGCCCGAGAGGTGAGCTCGAAGGAGTCGTATATCGAGCGGACCATATACTTGCGCATTTGGAGAAGGCCAGAGATGTGCTGTTGGAATAGCGGGACCTTGCGCTCAGGAAGGTACTTTTGGAGGGCAGACAGTTGTTGGACCAAATGTTTGAGATAGAAGGAAAAATGGAAGGAATAGTTGTTTGCCCTGTTTGCAAGCATGGCATTCTGGTAAAGCCTCTTGCCAAACTTGTCCATGGTTTTACCTTCTCTGCCAGGAGGGGTAGAGGCATAGACACTGGAGCCCTGAGTCTTTTTTAAGGTGGATTCCACCAGAAGGGACTCATGGGGCAATTGAGATTTGTCGAATCCAGGAATGGGAATGACACGGTAAAGGTTGTCCAGTTTACGGGGGGCTCCCGGTACCGTGAGGGGATTTTCTAAGTTTTTGTAGAAAGTTTCCCGTAGAATGTCATGCACGGGAAGCTTGAGGAACTCCTTAGGAGGTTGTTCAAAGTCTAGAGCCTCTAGAAAGGCTTGAGACTTTTTTGAGTCCGATTCCAGGGGAAGGGACAGGGCAGCAGACATTTCTCTCAGAAATTTAGAAAATGAGGACTGCTCTGGTTTAGAGGTGGCATCGGGTGCCGATGGTTCCTCATCAGATGAGGAGGGATCCTCCTCGGTACCGAGAGGAGTTTCCTCCCATAAGTCAGGGTCCCTGACTTCTGGTGCATGTCGAGACACCGGGGTGGAGGGCGCGGTATGGCGAGTTTTGGACAAGGATTTTCCAGAGCGCACCGAAACGGTACCAGGGGAGGACGACCGGCGTCTATCTCGGTCCCGAGAAGAATGCCGTGCCGCCTGGTGCCGAGGAGGATCCAATGTGGCCTGAGAATGAACCACCGGATCGCCCTGAAGTTGTTGGGCCGAAAGGATCGGCATGGATGTGTTCACCGGTACCGAAGGGGTGGACACCGGAGGCTCGGTACGGGGCTCGGGCCGGTCTGGTACCGGAAGGAGCGGTGCCAGGATAGTGGGCAACAGTTGTTCAAGTTGTTTCTTCAACTGTTCTTGGAGTTGAGCCTTTAAGATGGCCGAGATACGGTCATCTAGAGGTGGCATCGGAACCGCTTTCTTTTTCTTCGGTTCCTTAGATGCCGCTCCACGCCCCGGCGATGAGGAGGCCGATGACGAGGCACTCACCGAGATCGGGGCGGAGCGTTTGCGGGACCGGTGCGATGCCGGTAGGGACGGTGTCGCCACCGTAGCTGGAGGGCGCTCGAGGGAAGAGGAAGGCTTCTTAGCCGGCTTACCTGGCGCCAGTGACGCCGATGCGGGGTCGGTCGGTGTCGAGGACGACGGTGCCGATTTTTGAGGTACCGCTGTTGAAGGTGAGGAGTCCATCGCCGACTCGGTGCCGAAGAGGAGAGTTTGCTGAATTCTTCGGTTTTTAAGGGTTCTTTTTTGAAGAGTAGCACAGCGGGTGCAGGAGTCCGCCCGATGCTCTGGACCCAGACACTGCAAGCACCAATTGTGTGGGTCAGTTATGGAGATCGGGCGTGCACACCGCTGGCACTTCTTAAAACCGACCTGCGGGGGCATGAAGGGGAAGATAGCCTCCGCAAAATTGAAGCCCGAGGCCTGTATACTGGCAACAGGCCCCGCCGGGGCAAAAACGAAAGAAAAAAGGGAAAAAGCAAAGTTTTTTTTTTTTTTTTTTTGCAAATCAAAGAAAAATAAACCCGAAGGTAAAGAAAGAAAAAATAAGGAAAAAAGCGCGAGCGGGAAGGCAAAAAAGTGGTTTCAACGGCCGTTGAAAAAACACACGCGTCTTCTTCGCTCCGCGGAAACGAAGAAACTGGGGACCACGCACTCCTCCGTCGGGCGGGAAGGCACTCGCGCACGCGCGGTGCGGCCAACTAGAAACTTCTAGTTAAAAAGGTCCGTACCGAGGGCTCCGTCGGCGACGTCACCCATGTGTTAAGAATATGCTGCCTGCTTGTCCTGGGATAACCATGGTTTTGAACAGGATTTCTTGGGTTCCAGTTATTTATAAGTTGTCTGGAGTCCATAAATCTTTGATATAACCAGCATGGAATCTGTCTCCTCCAATGGGACCCTATTTGAAGATCTAGCCATATTTGCAGATGTCTTTTGCATACATTTAGCTAAATCTTACATAAGATGCATCACATAAGCTAAATTTATTAGGAGAGTTCACTTATTTACTAGAGCACTTGCTGTAAGTCATACTTGACACTTATTCTCTGTACAAAACATCCCATATGCAGCCAATCTTCAAGACGCTGTTTCAGCACTGAGCAAACAAGTAAAAACACAAAATGCCTTTGCGATTTACAGTGGAATGAAGACAAATGGTATTGTACAATATAATTTTGAGAAGAAGTACAAATTTAGAGGACTCTTGCCCCCTTCCCCCAAATTTGGCTAACATATGTGTCACATATTTTGAAAAGACTCTCGTGTACTCACTGAATTGGATGGCACGTGCTTATATGCAAAAGGCATACAAAATGACATTTTTTACTTTGGTCTGCCTCTTTGGAGAAACTGTAGTCTTTCACAGTTGGTTGAACCAGCAGGATACCTATCCAGATTTTAAAAAGTTTGAAAATACAATAGCTGTGCTTTTTCCTTGCAACAGTTGTTAAAGCCTCAACAGCTGCAATTCCAAGCCTCTTAAGCTGGGCCATACAATGAGTCAATTCCTTTGATGTTAGCACATCTGTACAGATTTACAAGAGTTCAAGATACAGTGTCATTTATTAGCTTTGAGATTTTTTTTAACATGGCTATCCTTATGAGTGTAGCAATTGTGCTTATTTTGAAAGGTCTATATTTATTTACTCAATTTTTTTAGCCTGTTCTCATAAAAGAGCTTAGAACAGGTTACAAACTCACATACACAACACAGTACAAATCCACATATCTATAATAATAAAACGCTAAGCGCACATGCGCACTCTCACCGCGTGCTTCCCTGATTCCTGTTCTGTCGCGCTGTGCCGGCAAGAGTGCGCATGCGCGCTTACTACGTCACCAGGACTCCAGGACGCGCAGAGCGGCGGCTGCCGGGAGGAGGGCTTCGAGGCAAGGAGGCTATCGGCGAAGGGCAGACGCCGGGCCAGGAGGAGAACAGCTGCATCGCCGGAACCTCCTCGCACAATCCCTCAGCCTGCTCTTTCAGCTATTCGGTGCTTCGGTTCACAATGCATCTGAAAGATACACTAGATGGCGTTTGTCCTCCACATTCATTCAGGAATGTATTATCCCCCCAAGCACTAGATGGCGTTTGTCCACGAGCAGGAAAAGAAGAGAAGAGAAAGCTCCGGGGGCGAATCAGTTGCTGGCGCTGCCGAGTCTGATACAGGTGAGGTGGATTTCTCTTCCAGGTCCCTGTGACTTCCCTTTTAAGTGGCTTATTTATTCTGCTGTTCCTGCTCCAGCTCTTCTCAGGTTTCCCAACTTTGCTCCGCCCCCCCCATCAGACAAGAAAAAAAAAAGCCATTTAGTTGGCTCTCAAACTGTGCAGGCGCTGAAGAAAGCCGGCAAAGAAGTGACCCTGGAAGGTAGGACAAAAAGAGAGAGAGAAAAAAAAGGTGACAGGTAGCAGGATACAGATGTTTCAGGCTTGGTAAATAAGGAGAGCAGTGAAGGGGTGGTGGTGGACACAGGGGAGGTAAAAGGAAGGGAGAATGGACAGTGGAAGCAGGCCAGGGGTGGTGGTGGACAGCCGAGGAAAAAGAAAGAAAGACAGAAATACCGAAACAGGCTAAGGAGAGAGAGAGAGAAAGAAATAAAGACACACACACACACACACACACACATATATTCTAGCACCCGTTAATGTAACGGACTATAAGACTAGTACAGTATAAATCAGCAGACAAGATAATACAAACATGTAAATTACAATTTGCTACTACAGTTACAGAATATACATTTGTTTTTGAAATCCAGCTCTTCTGAAAGTAGTGAAAAGCTGATTTATGTCTTAGTTTTCAAGCCTTGCCAACAACAACAAAAAATCTGCTCCATTATTAGAAAACATTGGTCAGTTCTTGGAATACAAATTTTCAGGCAGGATTGGACTAGTGGATCCAAGATGGCCACTGACTATATGCACTGATTAACATGCCCCAGAGAATTTCCTCTACTTTTAAGCTTCTTTGTTAGCTTAATTGCTATTTCTTACTTGAACGATGCTGAAGAGAAGAGGCCGGAGTGTGGCTGGTGCCTTGCGGCGCCCCGGAGCAGTCAGCTTCAGCAATATAGAGAAGCTTGTGAGGCGGATGCAGAGTAGCTCGATTTCGTCAGTGACTAGCCTGCTGGAGACGCTGGTAAAGGGCGGGACCGAAGCGAATACCCTTGGGCTGGATACAACTATGAGCCCCAATGTAAAAGCGCCACCCCCGAAGCCTCAGACTACCAGCTCCCCACAGGTTGAGGAAAACCTGGAGTGTGGGTTGTTCCTCTCTCTGGAAGCAAACGCAGTAACAATGGGGAGTCTGGAAGTGGACTCTCCTCAATTACAGGAAAGCCCCAAAATTTAAACTGAGATTTTTTTCATCTCCGGGGAATGGACAACTCCAGAAGGAGGAGCAACAGGAAAGACAACAGAATGGTGAGTGTTCGTTGACAATGCAACAACAATTTGATGACATATAGTTATGTGTAAAAATATGGTAGATTACGTTGGAACGACTACTACTGTTAATTATTTCTATAGCACTACCAGACGTACGGAACGAGTGAGGTGATTAAATCTGCAGATGAAACAAAGTTATTCAGAGTAGTGAAGATGCAGGAGGATTGTGAAGACCTGCAACGTGACAAACACGTTCGAGAAATGGGCCACGACATGGCAAATGAGGTTTTTAACGTGGATAAGTGTAAGGTGATGCATGTCGGTAACAAAAATCTTATACATGAATACAGGATGTCTGGTGTAGTACTTGGAGAGACCCCCCAGGAAAGAGACTTAGGACTACTGGTCGACAAGTCAATGAAGCCATCCACGCAATGTGTGGCAGCAAAAAGGGCGAACAGAATGCTAGGAATGATTAAGAAGGGGATCACGAACAGATCAGAGTTGTACCGGGCCATGGTACGTCCTCACCTAGAATACTGTATCCAGCACTGGTCGCCATACATGAAGAAGGACACAGTACTACTCTAAAGGGTCCAGAGAAGAGCGACTAAAATGGTTAAGGGGCTGGAGGAGTTGCCATACAGTGAGATATTAGAGAAACTGGGCCTCTTCTCCCTTTAAAAGAGGAGAATGAGAGGGGACATGAGAAACACAGGTTATTCACTCTCTCCAAGGTAGAGAGAACAAGAGGGCACTCTCTAAAGTTAAAAGGGGATAGATTCCGTACAAACGTAAGGAAGTTCTTCTTCACCCAGAGAGTGGTAGAAAACTGGAACGCTTTTCTGGAGGCTGCTATAGGGGAAAACACCCTTCAGGGATTCAAGACAAAATTAGACAAGTTCCTGCTGAACCAGAATGTACGCAGGTAAGGCAAGTCTCAGTTAGGGCACTGGTCTCTGACCTAACGGCCAGCACATGAGTGGACTGATGGGCACGATGGACCCAGCAGCGGCAATTCTTATGTTCTTATGGACTTCTTAAAGTCATATTAATGGTACAATAGATTTCTGAGGTTCCTTTATTATTTGAGAGTTTTTTTTAATGACTATTAATCATTCTTCATAGCAGTATATTCAACTTTTTTTTTTTGGGGGGGGGGAGGAGAATTTGATAGAAATATTCATTTTTTTCCCAAACTCTAATATGTTTATTTTGTGTAGTACATTCATGGAACATCATAATAGATATGATGGAGGGCAAAACTGTAAAATAAGTGGGAAATGCCTTTCAACAGAATTATAAAAGGAGAAGATTTCTCACATTACGTACTGAGAACATATTATGGTTCAACATGAGTTCACAAAGCTGTTTAATAAAAGACTGATGCATCTGTAGATGAAATAATTTACTCTACTCGTTATATACTCTACTGTTAAGCCTCTTTAGCCTAAAAGACCACAAGTTATTCAAGCTATATAAAATATGCAATTATATGCTCAACATCCAACTGACCACATGGGTAACTTTCCCTATCATATACCTACCATCTGTGGCAATCATCCTGATATTAAAAAGAAACACAAACACACAAAACTTGTCAAACACACAAACCTTTTACAAGTTACAATTACTCAGCTTTATACTCATGATAAATCCCTCACTCCGGTTCCTTGCTTATATATCAATGCTAGATCTATAATAAACAAAACTGTTGTTGCTAAATGAATTAATTTGTACTAAAGATATAGGCTTTGCCTTCTTTACTGAAACATGGCTCAAAGAGGTAAATAGTCCAAAACTATCCCACCTTAGGGTAGAGCATCTTACATACTCCAAGACCAAATAAAAGAGGAGGTAGAATTGTGTTCATCTACAAAAGATTTTTCATATATCCATAATGGATTCAGCCACCCTATCTGGCTTAGAATACATGATACGTTCTCTACAGGATGAAACTGATAATTTTCCTAGCATTGTTGGTATACTAATAATATATTGCCCTCCTGGGGTTTGGTCTCAAAAACTCCATAAGTTATAGGAAATCATTTCAATTCACAAGAACTCTTATTCTAGTAGACCTCAACTTACCTTTAGAATCCCAAGATAGCTCTGCAGCCCAGGACTTCAAAACTTTTATATCAAATATCTACCTAAAATTGATTCCCTCTGGCCTTACACATAATAAAGGTCATACCATTGACTTCATAGCAACTAGCTCTGCTCTCCCAATCACCTCAACTTACCTTTAGAATCCCAAGATAGCTCTGCAGCCCAGGACTTCAAAACTTTTATATCAAATATCCACCTAAAATTGATTCCCTCTGGCCTTACACATAATAAAGATCATTCCATTGACTTCATAGCAACTAGCTCTGCTCTCCCAATCACAGACCTAGTATGTTCTGTTGTTCCTTGGTCTGATCACTCTCTACTCTCCTTTATATTGTCCCTCTACATGGGTAGCACTAATAACAAACCAACAAATCAGAAACTATTAAGCAGAGGTAAAATAGACCCTTGTCAATTTTAGCCAAAAGTAGCTGTTCTTCTATTTGAATCAGAAACCATTAACACAGTAGAGCTAAGCAACTAGAACAAAGCTATACTTCACGCATTAGATTCTCTTGCGCCTCTATGTCCTCGCAATGTTAGAATATTCAAACAATCCCCATGGTTTAATGACATCCTGAAGGCTAAAAAGCAAACCTGTCGGTCAGCTAGAAAGGCAATGGCTAAAAACCAACTCTGACAATTGTAAGCAGTTAAGGAAATCAGCAGTGCAATCCTATCAACACTATGTAGCTGGGGCCAAAAAAAATTTATTTTGCTTCAATAACAGACAACCACTCCTTTGATAGCAAGAAACTGTCTCAATTGCCACGGATTTGGACTTGGAGGATGAGATGTACAGCATCAACATCTATGAGACAAACTTGGGGTTTTTTTGTTACATAGGAATTTTTGGACCCCGGTTAGATTGCAAAAGCTAGATAGTTCAAAATCTAATAGATTCTGGCACTGTCATCTTGATATAGTGACGCTGGATCATCTGTTGTTCTATTGTCCTTTGATGCTCAACTTTTGGAAGTCAATATGGGGGACATATTAAACTGATTATGGAGACAGTGATTCCATTATCTTATGAAACAGTAATCTATGGGACACTATTATCCCCTGAGCCACCACTAGATAGACATAAAAACCAGATTGTTAGGAATCATGACTGGATAGCCACCCAAGATGAGTTGCAACCCATATTAAACAAACTGTCCACTAAAAGCAGTGCAATGGATATTTTCTCATATTACCTTTATGCTCACATGGAAACATGATGGCAGATAAAAGCTAAATGGCCCATTTAGTCTGCCCATCCACAGAAACCATTATCTCTTTCTCTCTCCGAGAGATCCCACGTGCCTATCCCAGGCCCTTTTGAATTCAGACAAACCAACTGTCCTCATCCTTTGGTTAAATAACTTACCACAAGAAGGTCAGCTACCTGCTCAAATGGGACATATTGCCCTCACACCTATCCCTAAAAGTCAAGGGGCTGACACATCCTTATCCTCCAATTTTAGACCGATTGCTGGAATACTTTACTAACAAAACTTCTGGAAACATTAGTATGTAAAAAAACTCACAGCCTACTTGGAAAATACTCTTGCTTACACCTCTCTCAGTATGGTTTCAGGCCTCAGCACAGCACTTAATTTCTACTACTCACATTAACCACTAACATCAAACAAATGCTCAGTAAAGGGCAACAGTCAATTCTTCTGCAGTTTGACATATCAGCTGAATTTGATTCAGTTGATCACAAACTCCTTCTGAATAAACTTAGTGAACTAGGTATTACTGGAACTGTTCTTAATTGGTTCAAAGAGTTCCTCATGAACAGAGAATACCGTGTCTGGAAAGATGGCACCTTCTCCCGAAGTTGGAGAACAGTATGTGGAGTACCTCAACGGTTGCTGCTTTCACCTGTGCTCTTTAACATATTTATGAGTTCCCTGGGAAACCTCAACTTCTCAGAGGGTGAATGTCTGATGTCCTATGCAGATGGCATCTTTCCACTCTATATAAAACTCACTTGTATACCGCAATTACCATTAAGTTCTATGCGGTTCACAAAGACTAGTAATACAAATGAATAAACATCCAATGTCTAACTTCCAAAAGATTCCCTAAAAAGATGTGTCTTTAAGGCACATCGAAATTGTTGATACGAATTTAAGAATGTAAATATGTGAGTTAGATCCCTAGTCCATAAGGCTGCCTGAAAAGACAGCAATTGTTCCTGAAATTTCTTATATTTATATCCCTTTACAGAAGAAAATGAAATAATGAGTGGAATTTTCTAGAATGTTTAGAATTTGTAATAATGAAAGATGCCATAAGAAACTCTGGAATTAAACCTGTTAGTGCCTTAAAACAAATACAGCAGAATTTAAACTTAATGGTTGGCTGGATGCTATGGACTTTATCATTCAAAACAATAGATGTAACATCTTCATTTAAATTTGGTGATGCAAAGAAAAATTTGGTTTTTTTTCTGTATTAATTTTCAATTTATATTCTAACATCCAAAATTCAATTATCTGTAGAATCTCAACAACAGTTTGATTGATTTGAGAGAATTAAAACAGTGATGTCATCTGCATAGCTAAATAATTTAATTTTGAACTGGGATAATCTATTGCCTAAAGAGGCCAAATAAATGTTAAAAAAACATTGGAGACAGGAGAACCCTGGGATACTCCACAAGGGGTTACTCCAGCTTTTTGAAAATTCATTATTGAGCTTTACTTGGTAAGTTCTAGATTTAAGAAAGCCTTCAAACCATTTCAAAACTTGGCCATGTATGCCTATAGCATCCAGACACCTCCAATAGTTTATCACGATCCACAAGGTCGAATGCACTGCTTAAGTCCAGCTGCAAGATCAGAGCACTAACACCCTTACTGAAAAGATTACATAAATTACTAGTGATGCCAGAACTGTCTCTGTACTATATAATGGTCTAAATCCTGACTGTGATCCATGCAAAATGGAAGTGTTCAAAATAATTCAACAGTTAAATCTTTCATAATTTTTATAAAGAATGAGATTGACAAAATGGGCCTATAATTAGCCACCAAGGATACAGATCCCTTAGAATCCTTGGGAATTGGAGTTACGATGATATGACCTCCAGATGGAGGAAAAGTGCCACTATCGAACAGATAAGTTATGCAGATAAACAGGTCTAATTGAAACTGTAAAGGCGCCAGTTTCATCACTGACGGGGGGCACAGATCTAATGAACAATATGATTTCGTGTATTTGCTATAAAATTTCCTAAAATCATTCCATTCAGGATTAGCAAAAGTACCCCACTCTAAGTTGGCATAACAAGAGTCAGTTAGCGAAGGTAGAAGGTTCTGTTTCTTACTTGCAATCAATGAGCAAGATAATCATAAATTGTCAATTTTTTTTTACTAAAATGACTTGCTAGCTCTGCAGAATTTGGGGGGACTTACTTGAGCTGATTGTGAGAGGGAATTCATTTCAAAAATGTTGGTAACAATTTTAAAGAGTTCTTTTATATTAGTACCATTTATACTGATTTTTGAAGAATAAAATCTTACGTTTTGCTTTAATTAGTTGTTTATAAGAATGAACCTCTTTCCTCCAAAGAACACAGTCATTTTGATTCCCTGATTTTAACCAAACTCGTTCCAATTTCCTTACTTTGCATTTTAAGGTGAAGAGGTCATCATCAAACCATTGTTTAGATTTACAAGAACGTTTCTTTGTAAAATGTTGATTTTGTTTAAGAGCTAATTTATCTAAAATGGTTAAACTGGTACTTTCCCAATGTGATTCAAACTCTTTAGGAGAGTCTGGACCTTGGATTTGTTCATAAGTTGTCCAGAACGAAGATGGATCAAAATGTCTCCTTGAAATTATTTCCCTTTTTTGAGATAGTGATTGCTTAACTGATTTATGACCACATCTAAGATTAAAATAATAAATAAAATGATCTAACCATATGCTTGGGCTCCATAAACCATTGGTTAATGAAATAGATGGATTAAGGATTTCTTTAGTGGAAAAGGTCACCAAATCCAAATGATGGCCTTTCTCATGAGATTGTGAAAATTCAGGAGTAATATAGTCTAGTGAAGATAAAAAAAAGTAATAAGATCTGTTTTAGCTAAGAAATCTTCCTCTAAATGTAAATTAATATCACCAAGTACAAGACTATAGGGAGAAGAAATAGAATTAAGTAACACATAAAAACATAAGAATTGCCGCTGCTGGGTCAAACCAGTGGTCCATCGTGCCCAGCACAAATTCTTGGAAATCATTCCTTGCCTTTGACCAGCTTCCAGGTGGGACATAAAATAAGATACAACAGAGATAAATCTTTTCTACTTATTCTGCAAAATATTATCTCTAGAGAATTAGTAAATCTAGATTCCAGAATAGTAAATTCAAAATTATCCTGCAGAATAATAGCAAGCCCTCCTCCTCTCTTGTTCTCTCTACAAAGAAGAAGAATTTTATAACCAGAAGGCAATAAGTCCCCTATGATAGGATCCTCATTTGAGAGTAGCCAGGTTCCTGTAATAAATAAGCAAGCAGATAAGGATCTCCCTAAAATAGTTTTCAAAAAACAGAGAAAAAAATCTACTCTTGGGTTCTCACCAATAAACTAAAGTTAAACACTATAAAAAACAAATTACTCTGGTTCCATTGTGAAACACAATCTGTCCTTACAAGCCTGACTTTGCCTTCTAGTGCTCCATTAAAAGTTGATAAGACTTCCAGAGTACTTGGAATCCTGTTAGACTCTACACCACAGTTCTTCAACCGCCGGTCCGCAGAAAATTTCTGCCGGTCCGCGCAGGGCCGGCAAGATCAAGTCGGCAGTTAAATTTCCTGCTGACTTTGGTTCCTGCTCACTAATGTTCCTCTCAGCCTCAGGTGATTAAGACAGGCTGCCGACGTCGGGGGCCTTCCTTCTCTGAGTCTCGCCTGTTCGGAAACAGGAAGTTGAAACTAAATAGGCGGGACTCAGAGAGTGAAGGTCCCGACGTCGGCAGCCTGTCTTGATCGCCGCCCCTGCCGAGTTGCTGAAGAGGGCCGCGGGGAAGTTACAAGTAGAATGGAGAGAGCTGCAGATACAGGTGCAGATGGAGGGAGATGGTCAGCATGTGCGAGCAAGATCCTGGGGAGCCTTCACAGTGACTTCCTCCCCTCCCACCAGCTCTCCTACTTGCCAAGGCAGTGCTTTACTGGCAACTTCCTGCAGGCAAGTACTGAGAGCTGCTGGAAGGGGAGACAGCCACTGTAGGAGGCAGGGAAGCTGCTGGATAAAGGGAGAGCTGTTACTGGACTTGGAGAGAGTTAGAAGGAGAGATGCTGCTGGGAGGGGAGGAGGGAAATGGATGGGAAAAGAAGAGTTAATGTTGGAGAGAGAGAGGAGGGAAGGGAGAAGAAGGAGAGATGCTGCTGGGAGGGGAGGAGGGAAAGGGATGGGAAGAGAGTTAATGTTGGATAGAGGGAGAAGGGAAGGGAGAAGAAGGAGAGATGCTGCTGGGAGGGGAGGAGGGAAAGGGATGGGAAGAGAGTTAATGTTGGATAGAGGGAGGATGGAAGGGAGAAGAAGGAGAGATGCTGCTGGGAGGGGAAGAGGGAAAGGGATGGGAAGAGAGTTAATGTTGTATAGAGAGAGGAGGGAAGGGAGAAGAAGGAGAGATGCTGCTGGGAGGGGAGGAGGGAAAGGGATGGGAAGAGAGTTAATGTTAGATAGAGGGAGGAGGGAAGGGAGAAGAAGGAGAGATGCTGCTGGGAGGGGAAGAGGGAAAGGGTTGGGAAGAGAGTTAATGTTGGATAGAGGGAAGAGGGAAGGGAGAAGGAAAAAAAGGAAGGAGGGAAGGGAGAAAGAAAAAAGGAAGGAAACAGCTGGCAGGGAGATTACAGGAGGTGAAGGGGGTCAGTGTGGAATGGAGAGATCAGATGAGGGAAAGGGGAGAGAGAGGAATGAGAAAGTAGAGAGACATTGATGCTAGAAAGGGGGTCAGCAGAGAAATGAGAGAGGGATAAAGATGCTAGATCTGGTGTAGGAGAGATAAAAATGAAGAAGGCAGTGAAGCTGGAATGAATGATGTAAAAAGGAGAGAGGAGGAACAGGCTGGATGTACAGGGAAGAGGGGCATAGAAAGAAGTCAGATACATATGGAAGGGGGAGAGGGCAGACATTGGATGGAATGGGCAGATGCTGGAAAGAAAAGAGTGAAAAGAAGATGAAAGCAGAAACCAGAGACAACAAAAGGTAGAAAAAAATAATTTTATTTCTATTTTGTCATTAGAATATATCAGATTTGAAATATATATCCTGCTAGAGACATAACTGGGGATTGCAGTATTCTGTTAGCATGATATTTCTATGTAGCATTCTATAATAACTTGGCTTGTTCAGTTTTCTTGATAGTTAGAAGGGATATATGTGAAGGGGTGGGGAGACAGGGGTTTTGTTGGTCCGTGCTCTGTATATTTGTATTTATAAAATCACAATTGTTCAGAATATTGTTTCTTTTTATACTTTAATAAAATACGTTCAATATAAAATCATAATTGCGGCTTGTGCAGATGGGATCAGATGGTTTACGGGGACCGAGCTCGCGTAGATGGGGCGTAAACGGGGTTTTTAAATTTTAGGCCTAGTAGTTTGCCGGTCCACAAAATAATTATTTTATTTCTGCCGGTCCACGGGTGTAAAAAGGTTGAAGAACACTGCTCACACTAACCAATGGATCCCAAATCTCCAACCTCTGGAAAAACACTTTCTACTGTTTAAAACGATTGAGACTTATCAAACCTTACTTTTACAATAATCATTTTGCAATTCTGGTCCAAATGCTGGTCCTAAATCAACTAGATTATTGTAACTCCCTCTATGCAGGCATAACTTCTATTCAATTGAATAAGCTTCAAATGATTCAGAATACTGCAATCAGGCTGATCTTCGGTTTAAGGAAATATGACCACATCCCTGAGTACTACTGCAGGCTTCACTGGCTACCTGTAAATGCTCGAATCCTGTTTAAGCTTTCCTGCACTGTGCACCATACTCTAAATGCCAACTCGCCAGAACAGATAGTCAATATGTTCTCCATCACCTCATCGAAGATTAACACCCTACAACTGACTGTTCCTTCATCTAAGGGAGTGAAATACAAATGAATATTCAACACCCTCTTCATATCTGCAGTTACCAGAAACTGGAATAACATTCAAATACCCTTAAGAATAGAACTTAATTACCTCACATTTAGAAAACTACTTAAAACGTATATATATATTGAACACCTATCTGTCCAGTAACTTTGCTTCTTGATGTTTTTCTCTCCTTTTATATTTTTATTGAATTATTATATTATTCCCTCTTCCTTTCTTCCTTCATCTACGTCTCTTATGTATGATAATTGTTTGTTCATTCCATTTCATAGATACTGCAGTTAGATTGTGAGCCCATTGGGACAGAAAGGGAAATTACTTAAGTACCTGATTAGATTTTTGGCTATTGTATAAGTTTAGTTTTTATTTATTTTCTTGTAAACCACTTTGAAGCAAGTGTGATGATTTAGCAGTATATAAACTCTGCATTAAATGACATTTTTCTACTTACTACAACGATGGTGTAACAGCGGGGAGCAAAAAGGAAGGGAAATCTGGAAGGTGTGTGTCGTCTATCATGCAGTTGCATTAATTAAGGTTCAGGTGTATTGGTAGGTCTTATAAAAACACTCTCTCCTCAAAAATGGATTTCCTGTCCTATTAACCCTCTTTCTTCCTCCCCTCTTAAAGTCAATCAATTTGTACCTTTGCTTAATCTTTGTAAACCGCATAGAACTTCACGGTATTGCAGTATATAAGCTGTTATTATTATTATTATAAAAACAGTGTACATGGGAAAAATTGATGATGAAAATGGTAGAGGGGGTCGGTGTTCAATGAACGACATTCTCTTTTCAGAGAGAAGGGAAAGCCAAATGGTAGGTAAGAGGCATGGAAAAAAATAAAATACGAGGAACAGAAAGTTAAAATAATGACAGGAAACAGGGGGTATAAATAAAATTGGAAACAAAATAGGTTAGAGAGTGAAGAAGTAAAATGCTAAACAGGAAAAACAAAAGCGAAAAGCAAGAGGTGAAAATAATAGCTAAAGAATGAAGATATGAAGATATGAAAAAGAGGGAACAGGGAGTGAGGAGACAGCAATTTTACACTAAAGGGTGAAATTAAAAATAGACAAATCATCATTATGAAATATTTTAAGGAAAATTTCAAAGAATGTAATTAATATTTATTTATTTAAAAATGTATATACCACATACAACTATGCGGTTTCCACACAGAATCTTGTTTCCCTCCGATTGTCACGTATAACAGACATATCAAGACAACATCGTTAATCATCCCTGTTATAATAGGGATAGAGCACAAATTTGATCAGTTCAGAAGTACAAACAAGCTTTAAATCATACTTCAATGTCAGAAAAATTCTAGAATAAGAGGCATTAGCAAACAATTGAGTTTTCAGCATTTTCTTAAAATTCATCCTCCACATACAAAACCGTAAGATACCAGGCAAGGCATTCCATAGTTGTACGCCAGCCATAGATATCATTGATGCTCAAATCCTAGCATGCATAGTCGACATTCTCCCCTCCAAACTTAATTTCATCCCATTTACATCTCTAAGCTCTCTTCTTGGTTTATAGATCTGAAAAAATTATTGTAAGATCTTTGGGGAAGCATGATACAATGTCTGATGTATAATTGCAACAAGTTACGAACATAAGAATAGCCTTACTGGGTCAGATCAATGGTCCATCAAGCCCAGTGGCCCGTTCTCAAAGTTGCCAAACCAGGTCCTTAGTAGATGGCCAAAACCCAAGGAGTAGCAATATTCCATGCCGCCGATCCAGGTCAAGCAGTAGCTTTCCCCATGTCTTTCTCAATAACAGACTATGGACTTTTCTTCAAGGAAATTGTCCAAATCTTTCTTAAAACCAGCTATGCTATTCATTCTTATCACATCCTCTGGCAATGCGTTTCAGAGCTTAACTATTCTCCGAGTGAAAAAATATTTCCTCCTATTGGTTTTAAAAGTATTTCCCAGTAACTTCATCTAGTGTCCCCCTAGTCTTTTTATAATTTTGACAGAGTGAAAAAATCAATCACTTGTTCTACTTCATTCAGGATTTTGTAGACTTCAATCATATCTCCCCTCAGCCGTCTCTTTACCAAGCTGAAGATCCCTAACCTTTTTAGTCTTCCCTTATACCAGAGTTCCATCCCCTTTATTATCTTGGTCACTCTTCTTTGAACCTTTTCTAGTGCCGCTTTATCTTTCTTGAGATAAAGAGACCAGAATTGAATGCAATACTCCAGGTGAGTCACACCATGGAGCGATACAGGGGCATTATAACATTCTTAGTCTTGTTAACCATCCCTTTTTAAATAATTCCTAGCATCTTCTTTGCTATTTTGGCCGCCGCCACACATTGGGCGGAAGGTTTCATTGTATTGTCTACGATGACACCCAGATCCTTTTCTTGGGCACTAACCCCAAGGTGGTCCCTAGCATCCGGTAACTGTGATTTGGGTTATTCTTCCCAATGTGCATCACTTTGCAATTATCCACATTAGATTTCATCTGCCACTTGGATGCCCAGTCTTCCAATTTCCTAATTTCCTGTAATTTTTCACAATCTGCATGCATTTTGACAACTTTGAACAGTTTAGTGTCATCTGCAAATTTAATCATCTCATTTGTCATTCCAATTTCCAGACCATTTATAAATAAGTTAAATAGCACCGATCCCAGAACAGATCCCTGTGGCACTCCACTGTTTACTCTCCTCTATTGAGAAAAATGACCATTTAACCCTACCCTTCTGATTTCTATCCGATAACCAGTTCCTAATCCACAACTGAACTTTGCCACCTATCCCATGACTCTTTAATTTTCTTAGGAGCCTCTTATGAGGAACTTTATCAAAAGCTTTCTGAAAATCTAGATACACTACATCAACCGGCTCACCTTTATCCACATGTTTATTCACACCTTCAAAGAAGTCAAGCAAATTGGTGATGCAAGATCTCCCTCGGCTGAACCCAGGCTGACTCTGTCTCAAATCATGTTTGTCTAGGTCAGGGGTCTGCAACCTTTAAGACATAAAGAGCCACTTGGACCCGTTTTCGAAAAAAAAACAAAAAACTTGGAGCCGCAAAACCATTATAAAACAAATCTAACACTGCATATATTGTTTCTTATCTTAATGCTATATACAGGATCACTAAATTGAAAATAAAATCATTTTTCCTACCTTTGCTATTTGGTGATTTCATGAGTCTCTGGTTGCACTTTCTTCTTCTGACTGTGCATCCAATCTTTCTTCCTTTCTTTCAGCCTCCTGTATGTTTCCTCTCCTCCAGACCTCATTCTCTTCCCCAACTTTTTCTTTCTGTCTCCCTGTTCCCCCTTCTTTCTGTCTCCGTGCCGTCCCCCAAGCCACTCGGTTTGCTGCCACCGCAATCGGGGAACAGCCCCCAAGCCACCACCGTCCCAAGCTTTCCCTGCAGAAGTGTTGCGCTGACCAGCATTCCGCTCCCTGACGTCAATTCTGACGTAGGAGAGGAAGTTCCGGGCCAACAAGGCATTTCTCCTCATTCCATCCAGCCTGAGCCCCATCTCTCCTTGATCCAGCATTTCCCTTCTGTGTCTTGTCAGAATTACCATTCCACCTATTTTCCAGCATCACCCTTCTTTGTGTCCATCTCACCTATATCCCTATCTCACCACTTTTTCAGAATCTTCATTTGTCTCTGTCCTTATCTTTACGCCATGTTCACCATTTGCCCTATCAATGTCTTTATCTCCCCCCACACACTTTTTCAGCATTACTTCTATGTCTCTATTTCACCTCCTCTTCATGTCCCCTCTGTATCTCTATCCTTATTCAGTAGGTCCTGCTTACCCTTTCTCTTCTTTGTGTCACTATCTCCATTTTCAGCTTTCCCCCCCTTTTCCTTTGTTACTGCACCCTGTAGCTAGAATCTTTCCACCCTCCCTCCACTCCGGCCCAGCCCAGTATGAAATATTTCCTTTTGTTTCCCTCCCCTCTCTCTTTCTCTCTCTCTTCTCCTCCCTCACCCACGAGTCCTGCATCTGGCCCTCTCCCTTCTACCTGCACCTGGCAACACCCCCCTGCTCCGCGGCTCTCTTCAGCAACTCGTCAGCAGCGGTGATCAAGACAAGCTGCCGACATCGAGGCCTTCCCTCTATGAGTCCCGCCTTTGTGGAAAAAGGAAGTTGAAACAAGCGGGACTCGCAGAGGGTAGGCCCCGACGTCAGAAGCTTGTGTCGATCGCTGCTGCTGAGTTGCCGAAGAGAGCCGCGGAGCAGGGGATGTGGCCGGAAGCAGGTAGAAGGGAGAGGGAGATAGGAAGGCTGTAGATCTCCGGAGCATGACACCGACCCCGGCCAGGATAATTTCTTTTTCAGGCGTGCACCTTACTAGTGAAGCGTCGCGGCGGGAAATAGCCATGCTGAGCAGTGAGCTCAGCACTACACAGATGAAAGCCTTGCTTGCTGATTGGTCCGGCGGCACGGCGGGGCGGGGCCGCCGGACCAATCAGCAAGCAAGGCTTTCATCTGTGTATGTGCTAAGCTCACTGCTCAGCATGGCTATTTCCCGCCGCGACGCCGGACTTGTAACTGCATGCCTGCGTGACACACTACCGGAGCCGCAGCAAAGGTGGAAAAGAGCCGCATGCGGCTCTGGAGCCGCAGGTTGCCGACCCCCGGTCTAGGTGTTCCACAATTTTATTTTTTATAATTGTTTCTACCATGTTGCCCGACACTGAAGTCAGGCTTACCAGTCTGTAGGTTAGGTTTTCCCTAATGAATATGTATAAGAAAGATTTGCAGGTAATTTGTAGACATGCAAAACTCCTGAATTTATATTCATTAGGAATATCCTGAAAACCTGACCCACTGGCAGCCTTTGAGGTCTGGGAGTGAAGATTAAGGAGACAAATCTATAACTGGTCGCCTCAAGGTAGGCACATCAATGATGAGCACTGAGCGACAATTCTATAATGGCATCTGTTTTAAGTAGCTGTTATAAAATACTAGCATAATATGGAATTGATGCCCGTAAAGTTAAATATGAACAGTTACGCTCGGTCAGCAGCAGGCATAATCATTCATGTCTAAGTATTCCATGATATGTGTATAACCTCTAGTATTCTATATGCCCTGCTTATACTGTATGTTAAGCCTCCTTGCATCTCAAGCTCGTAAGTGCATTAGCTCATTCTCATCATTCACATGCTTGATTATAGAAGTGTCCTTCATGGCTCCAGACAAATCCATCAGAATCAAAAATGCAAAATTCAATGGACAAAAAAAATATGCTATGGCATCTTCTCTGGCAAAGATCCCCTGAATCCACCACTGTTCTGAAAATCTGCTCACCTGATAGCTTTAATGGCTTCTTCATCTTTATCTCCATCCAGATCAGCAGGGTCCATGAAGAATATTTTGTCCTCCGGAGGAGAGGGTTCTTCTTCATCATCCAGACTCCGACTCCCATCACTATTCATGTTACTGCTATCCACTTCCATTGGCACATCTAAGTCTGGGCCTGGACTTGCAGGCTCTAACAAAAGAATAGTAAGGTAAGAAGACGGGAATGTCATACCACCAGTGGATGAGAAACAAATGTATAGATAGCCAAGTTAAAAACATAAACCAAGCTAATTTATGCCTGAAAAATTCATCAATACTGCAATTTGCTAAAGATGCTTTTTCTTGCTCACTGCAGTTTTCCGTCTAGTGGCTAATTTATTTTGTGCTTCAATTTACAACTGGCAGTTGAGTAATCAAGCATATATTACATTTATGCTTCTCTGTAAATGTTCTCTTCTTAATCCTTTTCAAGCTGTTTCTTATCAAGAGGCCACCATACATGACCATGTGTATTATTCCCGTTTTTAGTGAATATTATAGCATTCAAAGTGCTTATGTTTCAGTTTTCCATCTCAACCATAGAGACAAGGCATAGCCGTGGAAAAGCAGACAAAGAAAAACAAATGCTAAAACTACTAGCAGATTCAACAATGCTGAAGAAAGTTCTAAGGCCTCAATAGCAATCAAAGCAGTGTGGCTGGCAGGGCTTCCAGGCCCCACCAGTTGAGAAAGAGAAGCTACCAATGGAAAGATGCAGCAGTGCCAACATGTCCCCATGCCATACCTGTTGAACAAAAGATGCTACTGGCACACCAAGCAGCAGGTCTGGATGAGTTCCCAGACCCAGACAGCTAAAAATATGGCAGAGGCAGTTTCAATAATTGAGGTCCATGAGGATGGAGAGGAGACAGACATGTGGTTTGGGAAGGAAGAGAAAAGAGAAAGTAGGAGGAAGAGGGTGTACAGATAAGGGATAGAAGAGAGAGTGAAAAGAGAAGAGGAAAAGGAAAGGAGGAGGAGAGAGAGTTTAAGTAGAGAGGCGAGATAACATCAGAAAAGGTATAAAGGTATATGGGAGGAAAATGCAAGGGGGACATGAAGAATGTAAAAGAATGTTATCATCCATTCATACACATCCACCCCATTCCAAACCCCTTCCACACTGTAAGGCACCCCCCCCTCCTCCCACCAAAGAATAACTAACACATACATGGAAGATCATGGTGTCATGAAATTTTAATGCACCATTAGAAGCGGCAGGAAATCCCTATGGAAGCAATCAAATCAACAAAACAAAGTAGGAAGGTTGAGATGTTCCAGTAGGGGAACACACATTCAGCTGAAAATAACGACACACTGGAACATCTCAACCTTCCCAATTTGTTTTGTTGATTTTTCATGAAATTTTAGGCTTGCTCATTATGTTTCTATACACACATGAAATAGTGTAGCGATTTCAACAGGTATTTCAGTTTTCTGTTGTAACAGACAGAAGTAACAAAACATAAAACATATGGTCAATAATGTTTGTTTTCCTTGTGCTCAATTGCACTTAAGGACAATGTTTAAAATAATTTATGTGGATAAATATCATTTTATCCAGGTTATAAGGGTAGTTACTAATAACTTATTCTGGCAGTTTGATCCTTAGCAGTGGGCACTACTGTGAAACTACCACTAAGGGGATTTTGGTGCTGTTTTGAAGCCAGGCACCAAAGGGATGGAGTGACCAAGGAGTGAGGAGTGGTGTAGCACAGTGGTTAGAGCTACAGCCTCAGCACCCTGAGGTTGTGGGTTCAAATCCCATGCTGCTCCTTGTGACCCTGGGCAAGTCACTTAATCCCCCATTGCCCCAGGCACATTAGATAAAAGTGTGAGCACTTCGGGACAGATAATGAAAAATGCTCGAGTACCTGAATGTAACAGAAGCACAAGCAAAAAATTGACCCTTAAAACTCCACAGAAAATGCAAGTCCAACAAAAACAAAAACGTTGTGGAATTAGTGATGTTCAAGATGCAGGCTTTATTAAAAATACAATTTAATAATCCACATAAAATATATCTAGGACCCAAAATATGGGAGCTATGGACAATGATGCCTTCCTCAGGGGTCCCTAAAGATCCAGATATAAAAGCTCGTGGATTAATAACTGAAATAGTTTCAGTTTATTTTCAGTTATTAATCCACAAGCTTTTATATCTGGATCTTTAGGGACCCCTGAGGAAGACATCATTGTCAAAACACAGACTGTGTTGGTTCCATAGTTCCCATATTTTGGGTCCTAGATATATTTTATGTGGATTATTAAATTGTATTTTTAATAAAGCCTGCATCTTGAACATCACTAATTCCACAGCGTTTTTTATTTTTGCTATACCTGAGTGTAAACCACTTAGGCCATAAGTGGCATATAAATACTAAAATAAATAAATAAAAATAAAATTACTCCTGTCCCTACCATTAGCTACCGAAGACTTGGATTGGTGGGGGATGCACTGGCCCCTTTAAAAGATAGTAGGTTCAGGGATATGCAATGATCCCAGCTTTAACAATGCAAGATGAAATTTTCAGAACAAGTTACTAGCCTGCAGTACTGAGCTATGATAGATTATTGACTCGGGTGGTAGTAAATTTCACTGTAGTAAAAGCAATATTTTATCATATCTTGCTTAAAAATTGCCTTCCCTTAATTTTATTTATTTTTTAAAGATCTCTTATCTAACTGAATGCTCTCTTGTTGCAAAACAATGCATGAACCTTTAGCCATACTGATAGCAAGAGTACTCAGGGCATGTTACGGTGTAGTGTTAGGAGGGAAAGAAAAGAATGCAGATAGATGCCCTGGACTGTTAGAGAAAGGTAACAGCTGGCAGAAGGAGGGAACATGAATTGCTGGGACTAGGTAAGCTCAGTTAGGGTTTTATTTATAGGACACAGAAACTCCCAGAGAGACGCCAACCCTCAAGTGTCAGGCAGGAATAAGCTTCATAGCTGTCAGAACAGAAAAAAAACCCTCAAAACTGAAACACCTGAAACCTGCTCAGAGGGCAAGAACTCATAGATACAGAAATCTTAAGATACTACCATGGCATAAGCCTCGTAGGTTGTCAGCAGAGAAGTACCGTATTTTCACTCATATACCACACACCCGTGTAAAACGCGCACACGGGTATAGCGCGCGGGAAACTGTTATTTATGTAAATAAATTTTTATATACCGCGCACACCCGTATACCGCGCATGCCGCCCCGACTCTCCCGTCGCCGCCCGACTCTCCTTTCGCCCGCCCCGACTCTCCTCTGGCCACCCCGACTCTCCTCTCCCCCTTGAAGTCCTGTCCCCACCCTGAAAGCCTGATGCCCCCCCCCCGATGTCCAATTCACCCCCCCCGCAGGACCGCTCGCACCCCCACCCCGAAGGACCGCTCGCACGCACTCGCACCCCGAAGGACCGCTCGCATGCACTCGCACCCGCACCCCCAGCCCGAAGGACCGCTCGCACGCACTCGCACCCACCCCCCCACCCCGAAGGACCACTCGCACCCCCACAGCCTCCCAACCCCCCCATCATGTAGAAGCTCCTACCATTGTCCTGCTGCTTCCTCTGCCGGCGGTTCCGGCCCTTCTGTGAGCCCTGCGTCTGCGCTGCTTCCTCTTCCGGCGGTCCTGCCCTTTCTCTGATGTCAGAGAAAGGGCGAGACCGCCGGAAGAGGAAGCAGCGCAGACGCAGGGCTCACAGAAAGGCCAGGACCGCCGGCAGAGGAAGCAGCAGGACAACGGTAAGAGCTTCTACATGATGGGGGGGGGGGTCGGGAGGCTGTGGGAGTGCGAGCGGTCCTTCGGGGCGGGGTGCTAGTGCGTGCGAGCGGTCCTTCAGGGTGGGGGTGCGAGCGGTCCTGCGGGGTGAATCGGATGTCGGGGGGGGGAACTATGTAAAAAAAAGTTGTAAAACGCGCTCACGCGTATAACGCGCATGGTTATGCACGGTTTGTAAAATCGTGTATAACGCACGCGTTATATGCGTGAAAATACGGTAATCCAACTAAGGAGAGTCATGCACCCAAAAGCTGAGAAACTGGTAAGGAACATCAGTAAGTCATAGAAGACAGCACGTGGTAGCTACTGTATAATTCTAGTGCCAAGCTATATTAAGCATGCTCACTGTCCTCATACAAGATACCCTTCAACCACTGGGGAACTAAATTAGACTTTTGCTTGTGAAGGAAAAGAAGAACTCAAAGAGAAGCAGAAATAGCTTGTTTGCACATTTGCTGCTAGAGTACTTTTTTACTAGCTGAAAATTACAGTCTGACGACATCAGGTCCATAACAGAATACATGATGAGCTTGCAGAAATTATTATTCTTTTAAACATGTAAAAAAAAAAAAAAAATGAACTCAGGCATGCTGATCACTTGCAGAAATTATTATTCTTTTAAACATGTAAAAAAAAAAAAAAATGAACTCAGGCATGCTGATCACTTGCAGAGGTGCAGAAACTCCAGCATATACTCAGGAAGCCATTCAAGGATTTGCTAGGAAGCTCTAATAAATGTGTTCTATGTTGGCACCATCAGATGACATCATCTAAGTACTATCTATTGTTCTATACAATTGTAATATCTTTCTTTACAGTGTTTTTTAAAACAAATTCTGACATTCTTTATAGCCATGGTGCAGAAATACAACAAAATAATATGATGGAGAGAGAAAGGAAAAGAATAAGATGCAGCAGAATAGGGTAGAACAAATGCATAGATACTGGATTGCAGGACAGTTTCAAAGAGGATAATGAAAAAAGAATCGGAAGCAGGGGAGAAAAAAAATGTTTGTATTTGAGAATTGAAAAACAGAGAGAATCGGTCACCTGAAAGGAGGAGAGGGATTCTGTTCTAGAAGCAAAGAGAGAAAAAGCTCTTCCAACAACAGTGGTAAAGTTGAAGAATGGAGCAGTAAGGAGACAGGAGCCTGAGGAGCAGAAGGGGAAGTAGTGAGTGATGACGTTGGGTAGGTATGTAGGAGCAATTCCATGGCGAAACTGTAAGACCAGTAGGAAAATTCTGTACAGGATCCTGAAAGAAAAGGGGAGTCAATGAAGTACTCTGGGAACAAAAAAAAACCCATGTAATCAGAATGAGCAAACTATTTGCACTATGCTTAGAACAGTATTTTAACCAGTAGAAAAGTGCTCTTTTAATAACTGTTCACCCTCAAGATGGGCAAAATTAGAAGCACTGTTTCATCACACACATAATTTAACCTACATTGTTTGGAGGTATCCCCATAGACAGAGTCAGGTTGGGGAAGGCAAAAACATATGAAGTTTGGATTTCCAAAATGAGGTGTACTTGTCTGGCTGGAAAAAAAACCAAGTTACAAATCTCTACACAAACTTTTCCTAAGGACAAAAATCCAAGTCAAAACGTCCCATGCATTTCTTCTTTCATTACTGTTACAAATTCTGTGGGTAAACATTACCCATAGAGTTTGCACCAGTGCAGGTAGATTCATTATCACCCTCACAATAAATACAATTGACACTTTAGGGGTGAAAAATCTAGGTCAGATTAAATCTTCATAACATCTAAAATCATGGGAGCTGGGAATACCTTAATCATTTAAAATGTTTTTGATCCTGAAACTACACAGATCAATTCAACTTACTCTACAAGAGATAGTGGCCCAAAAAGCTATATCCACATGGACCATAGACAATATCCTAGCTTTCTATCTTGTTACTCAGCAGTTATAAAAGTATAGAATTACAATGATTTACATTCTGCAAGTATAGAGCTGCCATAATATTGTCCATGTATAAGCACTAACCCCCACTTATCAGGACAGTGCCAAAAGAGCAAATGACATGCTAGAATGGGGTCTTAGAGAACCCTGGTTACTTTCTGAAAACCAGTTGATCCATATTCAACTGGCAGCAGACAGAGTTTACATGCTGTCATTGGCTAAATTAGACCCGGATATTCAATGCTGAACCATGTCCAGGCACTAGCACTGAATATACAGGTATGACCAGACCCGTACTAGTCACTAGCACTTATGCGGGTCCCAAGCCAATACTCAACTAGAATCTATATACTGGACACACAGGTGATCCATCAGACCAATCCCCTGATCTCTCCACCTTCTTCACTCCCCACCTTTTCAATTCCCCTCATTCTATCACTCTTTCCAATCTCCCTATACTTATTTACTTCCCAATCTGACCCCCCATTTCCAATCCTCCCTCTCTCTGTTCCAGTCCCCCTAGCTCCCCACTCTCATCCCCCCCAATTCTGTTCACCAAGCCCCCAACCGGCTCCCAACTGACACCCCTCTTCACTCTCAGAACTTATCCATGGGAGATCTCTAGTGTCTAGTGGGTTGGGTTGGGAGCAATCTCCCACTCCTGTCCTATTGGCTTCTGGTCTTAAAATTGCAGAAAAGAGAGGTATTGGATTGACGGCCTTGAAGTTATGTGGGTGTCAGCCAATATTCAGTGCCAGCACCTACATCAAGTTTCAAGTTTATTATAAAATTTGATTAATCACTTATTCAAAATTCTAAGCGATGAACAAATCAATAAAATTACAAAAATTGGGGGGGACAAACAAAACTAACAAAAAACTGAACCTTACAAAACATACTGAAGACTAACTTTACAAACATAATAAAACGTGAGGAAAGGATGGGGAAAGAAATACAATTTGGTTACATAGCTAAGCAGCGAAAGATGGGACAGCCTTATGTGGAGTCCTATCTGCAATGGCATCAGTGACATTTATAGCAGGGGATTCAGTAGATGAGCTAAAGTAGGGGTGACCAGCATTGGCCCTTGCTAAGTCAGATTTTGAGGATTTCCACCATAAACATGCATGAGATCTATTTGCAAACAATGGAGGCAGTGCATGCAAATAATCAAAAAATATCTCAGGGAAAGAAAATAATATCACAAGATATATAATTGGGTGTGAAAGTCTTCAATATATATCAAAAAACACTACCCACAAAGCTTTAGATATGATAGGATAGCTCAGAGACATGGAGGGGCAAAAAAGGAGAGAAAATCCTCCAACCACCTCATTGCTTAATCCTTCATACTTTTAAGCCGATTTTTAAATGTTTTTCAAATAATATAATGGTGAATATCTCCAATTTATTAAATATGTGCAAAAAATAACTTAGCTAAAAGTTGGTTTCTTGGTTTTACTGCCTCAGCTGCAGATGCAGAGCATGACTCTCACCTCATACAAAACTGGGAACCGCAAAAAACATGGAGACAAACTGAAAGCAGAGATACCAGACTCTGCATGTCATGCAACACCAGAGAAATAGTAAGAAATGTACGTGCAAAATAAAGCCAACAGATGTAAATTCTCAACACCAACATAATTCAATCAATAAAATAAAATTTTAAAAAAATCATTTATCCTACCTTTGTTGTGTGGTGATTTTATTATTCTAATCATCTTGTTCTGCTTTTCTCTGTCTGTGCTCTTTACTGTTTCCAGGCCTTTTTTTCATCTGCTATGTCTTTTCTCATTTCTTTTCTTCTTTAGTGCCAGACACAAACCAGGAAGTGATTTTTATTCATTTTTTCTGCCCCCCTTTTCCTTTCCTTATCCCTCTTCTTTCCATCCTTCCCTCCTCTTCATATGCAGCCTTTACCTCATCTCCCTGCCCTTCCCCCTTCCATATATGTGGATTTCCTCCCTATTCCTTCCATTCTTGTGCAGCCTTTCCATTCCATCCATGTGCATTGCTTCCTTTCCATGCCGTTCCATTCCAGTGCACCCTTTCCCCCTCTCCATGCCCTTCCATTCTATCCAAGTGCAGCATTTCCCCTCCCTTCTCTGCCCCCCAACCAAATACAGCATTTTCCCTTCTCCTTCCATCCCTGTGAATTTCCCCTCCTTGTCATTCCATTCATGTGCATTTCCCCTTCTTCCTTCCTATCTATCTATCGAGGTGCAGTCAGTCTCCTTCTCAGTACCTACCCTTCATGTGCCACATTTCCCCCTCTCCTTTATATTCATGTGCATTTCCCCCTTCTCCCTTCCCTTTATGTACAGCCTTTCAAAAAACATCTGATGCCTCTAAAATGTGTGCCAGTAAATATAGAAACAGAAATAGAGATGCTGCGTTCGGTACTGTAGATAGTCTGTGCTCAAAACTAGAAAGTTGGCCATAGGAAATGTGCAAGTTTTTGGCATGGCAGCCATGAGCTTGCAGATCCCGGGCTGCATTTCAGCTTTTTCACCTCTCGAAGTGCAGCATGTGTACCCCCTTCTACTAAGCCTAGCTTCAAATTTAAACTTGAATATATTTTTTACAATGTTTTTTTATTATTTTAATAAAACTAATTAATGGGGAAAGTAAATTTCCCCTAAAAAATGCAAAGAGAAGGGAGAGAGCAGAGCTCAAACTATTTAGCGACTTACAGGGCTTCCTCTGATGTGGAGGCTTTCATGCTTCCCTTGTTCAAGAAGTATTCCATTTTAGCTGCTTACAAAACAGAACAGTGCTCTGGCTTCTTTCCTTTTAACCAGCCGAATCTACCCTTAACAACATAAATAAGAAGTCATTTACCTTCAGTCTCGGAGTATGTCATGAGGATTTTTTTCACAGCAGTGCTGTCAAGGTTTTCAGCAGATTCAGTCACACGCCTGAATACCCTGAGGGCAAGCCACTTTTGCTTTATGTAATCTAATTGGTTGAGCAGGCAGCAAGCTTACTCTGACAGCTCACTGCTCAACCAATCAAATTCAGAGTAGTGCCATCAGGGCCTTCAGGGGGCTGAGTGAATCCCCAGCCTAGCCCTGATTTGTTTTTTAAGCTTGTTTATTTTTGCTCAATGCGGTTTGATTGGTTGAGCAGGCAGTCTGCTTAACGAATCAAACTGCACCAAGCAAAAAAACAAACAAAACCCCACAGTACAGTTAGAGAAGGCCCTGACAGCACACCACTGATGCCAGTGCCTGCATAGCTATCGCTGACACCCATATAATTCCCAGCTCCTTCTCAACTTTGCCACTGGACCAATCCTCCACTGCCCAGTTTTGAGATGGCTCTCTATCAGGCCCAAATAACTGGGTGACTGATGGAGAAATAAAGCATACAGCAGGTATGGACTGCCTTGGTAAGAGTTCAGCAGTAATTCACTGTAAAGAAGGTCAATTACACTAAAAACTGAAACAATTTCTCTGGCCAACTATTATTTCCTTTTGATAGGTATAATATCAAATAAAGTTGGACACTGAACATTTCCATAGAAGAGTAAGAACATGTCATAAAAATAAATGTATAAGCAAAGCACAAAAAAATTCCTCCTTATATGAAGTTGTGTTTTTACCCTAACATAAGAAATATATGAAAGAAAAACCTATATATGATATGTATATGATATTATACAGCCTGCCTCAAGGGAGATGCTTTACTTTTGCAGAAGTCAGTCACATCAAGCACCACAAATTTTTTTATTTTTTTTTAATAATTTTTTATTCATTTTTAAACTTTCAACAAGTAATTAATACCACAATCATATACACTTAAATATCACTTATTAATCTTACATATATTGAAATCTTAATAGAATTCCTCCCTCCAATATAACCTTATAGTTTCAGATAATTAATCCCCCCTCCCGCCTATACTTCAATAAATAAAACGGAAGAAATAAATTATTAATTATAATCAATCCTTACAATGACTTGTTAATGGCTCCCAAACATCAATAAATTTTTTATAACGTCCCTGCTGAATAGCTAATAGTCTCTCCATTTTAAAAATATGACAAAGTGAATTCCACCAAAAACTATAACTTAATCTATCATAATTTTTCTAGTTTCTCGTAATTTGTTGAATGGCAATTCCTGTCATTATGAGTAAAAGTTTATTATTTTTGGATGATATTTGACTCTTTTTTCTCATTGATGTACCAAATAATATCATATCATATAAAAGTGCTACTGGATTCTCAATCAGTTATTAATTTGACTCTAAATAGATTTCCAAAAATTATGAATTAGAGGACAAAAAAACAATAAATGATCCAATGTATCAGCTTCCAGATGACAGTGCCAACATCTATTAGACTTAGAGCTATCTAATTTTTGTAAACGCACTGGGGTCCAGAAAGCTCTATGTAACAGAAAAAACAAGTTTGCCTCATAGATGCAGACACTGTACATCTCATCCTCCAAGACCAAATTCGTGGCCATTGAGACGCATTAATTTGATGCTTAATCTCAATGCCCCAAATGTCCCGAAGACCAGTTTTTGTTTTTTTATTCATAAATCCAGATATCAATTTGTACCACTGAGCAGCCTGGTGACCCAGAAAGTCCATAAATTTCTTAAAGTTATTGAAAATGACTCCAGGGTGGAATCATTCAGAACATACACATTCTAATCACTCTTCATCCCTAGTAAGCAGAGCGGTGGAATCAGATTCCACCCTACAGATCTAGAAATTTGTCAGAATGGTGTCAGTTCATCAGATATTTATTTATTCATTCATTAATTTATGTATTTATTTCCATATATGTGATTACATGCCTTATCTGCAGAGCTTTAAGGGGCCCTTTTACCTGAAGAAGTAAATGGGGATCTGCTAAGAGGAAGAAAAACTCCATTGGCATATCCAACCTGCTGGCTTTTAGGAAGAGGTACTGTGAGTTAAACTGGAAAAAGGAAATGGAAAATATATTTATATTGGTGTGATATACAGGCCTCCTTCACACACGGAAATGGACAGAGATTTAAAAGAAGACATTTAAAATATAGATGTAAAAAGTGAAGTACTACTAATAGAAGATTTTAATATGCCAGATGTTGATTGGGATATCCCTATTGTGGGATCTCCTAGAAGAAGGGAGACCTTGGATTCTCTACAAGGAAACCTATTCCAGCAGTTGGTAATAGAACCCATGTGGGATGGGGCCCTACTGGACTTAGTGCTCGCAAATAGGGAAAGTGTTATTGATGTTATATTGTGTGATAAGGTTGGCACTGCTGCATCCCCATGGTGTGGTTTAATATTAAGAAAGGTGTAGAGAGAGCTAATTCGAAAGTGAAGGTTCTAAACTTAAGAAAAACTAACTTTGTTCAGATGGGGGATTACATTAAGGAATTGTTGTCTGGATAGAAACATTTGGAAGAAGTAGTTAAGCAGTGGGCAAAACTGAAAGGCGATATTGTAAGGGCAACAAACCATTTTGTAAGAAAAGTAAGTAAAAGTTAGAGGGTCGAAGCTTAGAAGTGCTGGTGCTTAGATATGCTTGTATTGGCAGCACAGTTTTGTAAATGATTTAGTCTGCTACGCTTCAACCCTTATTGAAGTATTTAGCACTGGATTGGACTGTGATAGAGTAGAATTTATGTGGTCTGGAGCACCAATTGGAGTTTTTTTGAGGACCCATGAAGCCATTTAACTGAGGTTCCATTTTTCTCCAATTTTTATTGGTGCTCCTCTAGTTATATGATAAGAGTGTCTTGAACCGTGTAGTTTGAATTGAATATGAGTAACAGGATGTTCAAATACAGGACCCTCTAGCATCAATTGGCACATAGAGCAGTTTCCACATTGGTAATGACCCAGCAGTGTCACAGGAGGAGTCAGACAATTAGGGTAGGCAGACAATTAGGGCTTAGGATGTCACATTAGTGTTCCTTTGAAAAGAAAAAAGGAATTTGGAAGATTCAAAACATGGAAGCACTTCCAACATAGCAAAATGTAGGCATATTGCCTTCTGTGCACGTGTAGACAGACTTGAAAATCTAGTTACAAAGGGTACCACCTCTTTATCTTCCTCACAGGTGTTATATTGAAACAAATGTTCCCTATGGTTAAATAGTGCACGTTTTTGAGCTTTACCCACTACTGTCAAGGGGTAACCTAAAACATGTGCATTAGGGTCGCCTACATACATGCATCAAACCACGCCTCCCTAGCTTTGTTTGTTTACGCAAGAAAAATTAAAGTCTGATACTTTTTGAACAGCCCTCATAAGTATTTGACCTTCCAACATTTCAAGATCCCCATATTTTATCTATTACCCACGAATCACAAGAATCCCCATTGTCTGCCAGACCAGCCTATTTTGTCAGCACAAGACTCGATGTTAGAGAGAACGTGCAAATTTGTGGATGTCTATCTACAAGAATGTTTGCTCTCTGTGAAATCCCTTTTGCAAGATACCACTCATTTTCTTCAGCAGTTACATGGATGGGAAGATCAGATTACTGATGTCACCTATTTAGTGATACTAGATGTGTCAGCTCTATACACTTAAATCCCACAATGTGAAGCATTGAATATTATCTATGTGCATTTAGAGCAAATATGTAGGCTGCATGTGGTACCCTCAGAGTTCTTAAAAGCAATTGAGCACAATAGCCATGACATAGTAACATATAACATAGTAGATGATGGCAGATAAAGACCCAAAATAGTCCATCCAGTCTACCCAACCTGGTTCAATTTAAATTTTTTAAATTTTTTCTTCTTAGCTATTTCTGGGCAAGAACCCAAAGCTCTACCTGGTACTGTGCTTGGGTTCCAACTGCCAAAATCTCCGTCAAAACCTACTCCAGCCCATCTACACCCTCCCAGCCATTGAAGCCATCTCCAGCCCATCCTCTCCCAAACGGCCATATACAGACACAGACCATGCAAGTCTGCCCAGTACTGGCCTTAGTACAATATTTAATATTATTTTCTGATTCTAGATCCTCTGTGTTCATCCCACCCTTCTTTGAACTCATTCACCATTTTCCTCTCCACCACCTCTCTCGGGAGCGCATTCCAGACATCCATCACCCTCTCCATAAAGTAGAATTTCCTAATATTGCTCTTGAATCTACCACCCCTCAACCTCAAATTATGTCCTCTGGTTTTACCATTTCCCTTTCTTTGGAAAAGATTTTGTTCTACATTAATACCCTTCAAGTATTTGAACGTCTGAATCATATCTCCCATGTCCCTTTTTTCCTCTAAGGTATACATATTCAAGGCTTCCAGTCTCTCCTCATACGTCTTCTGGCACAAGCCTCCTATCATTTTCGTCGCCTTCCTCTGGACCGCTTCAAGTCTTCTTACATTCTTCGTCAGATACGGTCTCCAAAACTGAACACAATACTCCAAGTGGGGGCCTCACCACGACCTGTATAGGGGCATCAACACCTTCTTCCTTCTACTGGCTACACCTCTCTTTATACATTCCAGCATCCTTCTGGCAGCAGCCACCGCCTTTTCACACTGTTTTTTCGCCTTTAGATCTTCAGACACTATCACCCCAAGGTCCCTCTTCCCGTCCGTGCATATCAGCTTCTCACCTCCTAGCATATACGGTTCCTTCCGATTATTAATCCCCAAATGCATTACTATGCATTTCTTTGCATTGAATTTTAGTTGCCAGGCATTAGACCATTCCTCTAACTTTTGCAGATCCTTTTTCATATTTTCTACTCTCTCTTCGGTGTCTACTCTGTTACAAATCTTGGTATCATCCGCAAAAAAGCAAACTTTTCCTTCTAACTCTTCAGCAATGTCACTCACAAACATATTGAACAGAATCAGCTCCAGTACCGAACCCTGAGGGACTCCACTACTTATTTTTCCTTCCTCCAAGCGACTTCCATTAACCACCACCCTCTGGCGTCTATCCAACAGCCAATTTCTAACCCAGTTCACCACTTTGAGTCCTAACTTCAGCCCTTCAAGTTTGTTCAAGCGCCTCCTATGAGGAACCATATCAAAGGCTTTGCTGAAATCTAAGTAAACTACATCTAGCATATGTCCTCGATCCAGCTCTCCGGTCACCCAATCAAAAAATTCAATCAGTTTGGTTTGGCACAATTTACCTTTTGTAAAGCCATGTTGTCTCAGATTATGTAACCCATTAGATTCAAGGAAGTACACTATCCTTTCTTTCAGCAACACTTCCATTATTTTTCCAACAACCGAAGTGAGGCTTACCGGCCTGTAGTTTCCCGCTTCATCCCTGTGACCACTTTTGTGAATAGGGACCACATCCTCTCTCCTCCAATCCCCAGAAACCACTCCTGTCTCCAGAGATTTGTTGAACAAGTCTTTAATAGGACCTCTCTGAGCTGCCTCAGTATCCTGGGATGGATCCCGTCCGGTCCCATCCCTTTGTCCACCTTCAGTTTTTCAAGTTGCTCATAAACACTCTTCTCCGTGAATGGCGCAGAATCTACATCATAATAACAATTCTAATAAAAACAGCTAAGTACCATTTTTGTTTTTGAAATATACAGTGTTGGTGTTTAGATATGCTTGTATTGGCAGCACAGTTTTGTAAATGATTTCAGTCTGCTATGCTTCGACCCTTATTGAAATATTTATCACTGGACTATGACAGAGTAGAATTTATGCGGTCTGGAGTTGTAGCACCAATTGGAGTTTTTTTAAGGACCATGATGCCCTTTAACTGAGGTTCCTTTTTTCTCCGACTTTTATTGGTACTCCTCTGTTAAGGGTGTCTTGAACGGTGCTAGGCTGGATCAAGTGTCTAGCAGTTATCATTTTTGTCCTAGATGTCATAAATGATTGCTTCTTGGAGCAACTGATCCAGGAACAAACAAGAGGGGGTGCTATTTCAGATTTGATTCTTAGTGGAATGCAAGACATAGTACAGGAGTTAACTGTGTTGGGTCCGCTGGGGAAACAGTGATCATAACGTGATCAAATATGAGCTGATACAGGGAGTAACATCGCAAAAGAAAACTAACGTAGGGGTGTTTAATTTTCAAAAGGGCAACTATGATAAAATGAGGAAAATGGTTAATAAAAGCTAATAGGATCAGTTGCAAAGATTAAGACTGTACAGGCGTGGATATTATTTAAAAATACCATCGTGGAAGCCTAGACCAGATGTATTCCATGTATCAGCAAAAGTGGAAAGAACAGGAAAAGAGAACTGGTACCTTTCATATCTCACAAGAGAACAGCCCACTAGTGTGCACACTACAAAAATAAAAAAGCAGAAAGCTGTCGGTTAAATTTTTCAAAAGAAGTCAAAGAAACCCGAAAAAATGGAAGGTAAGCCAAACAATACAAAAGCAAAAACCTCCCAAACCCCAAGAATAGTAACTGGACAAGGGAGAGAGACAAGAGCAGGACCAAAGAAACAACACACCACAATCTGTAAATAATTTTTAATACACGGGAGAGCCCTCAGTCACACAGCCACCCACTGAAAGACTCAGTGGAACAGGCTGTCACTTGGCTTACACCCAGAAGAGTGTTAACTGTGAAACATCCCCGGGCTCTACTCCATGTTTTTTTCAATAAAGTGCACCCAACAGTGCTAAGTGTGAAAAAAGATATAAATGAATCAAAAAAACACACTTTACCATTAACTACAATTGTCTCTGCCCCTTGTCCAGGGGGCCAAAGCGTCCAAATTCGGCGGAGCAAAAAAACCAACAGGAAGTACTTAGCTTCTCCATAGAGACAAACAGCCAGCAAAGATATTATTTGTCTTTTTTCACACTTAGCACTGTTGGGTGCACTTTATTGAAAAAAACACGGAGTAGAGCCCGGGGATGTTTCACAGTTAACACTCTTCTGGGTGTAAGCCAAGTGACAGCCTGTTCCACTGAGTCTTTCAATGGGTGGCTGTGTGACTGAGGGCTCTTCTGTGTATTAAAAATTATTTACAGATTGTGGTGTGTTGCTTCTTTGGTCCTGCTCTTGTCTCTCTCCCTTGTCCAGTTACTATTCTTGGGGTTTGGGAGGTTTTTGCTTTTGTATTGTTTGGCTTACCTTCCATTTTTTCGGGTTTCTTTGACTTCTTTTGAAAAATTTAACCGACAGCTTTCTGCTTTTTTATTTTTGTAGTGTGCACACTAGTGGGCTGTTCTCTTGTGAGATATGAAAGGTATTTTATGAATGGAGTTTTTTATGTCTATGATAGTATTAACCAGCAAACTTTCATATAGCACCATATGTTATGAGCACTAGGATCTCAGTAATGCATTACTGAGATCCTAGAGCTCATAACATATGGTGCTATATGAAAGTTTACTGGTTAAATTAATCTTATGAAAATATTTTGACTTGACTGTTATTTATATTTGGATATTATGATAGTATTAAGGCAGCTTGTCACAATGTTAGTGAAGTGTACTGCATAATGTTTTTGAGGCTTGTTCTCCAACTGCAAGGCAACTGCAAGGGAGGCAACGCAGTTATTATGGGTGACTTCAACTCTCTGGGGATAGACTGGAACCTAGGCACCTCTGGCTGTGCTAGGGAGACCAAGTTCCTGGATGCTGTAGGCGATTGCTTCCTGGAACAACTTGTAAAAGAAAATACAAGACGAAATGCAATTCTGGACTTAATTCTAAATGGACTGCAAGGACTGGCACAAGATGTAGAAGTAGAAGGAAGCTGAGAAGCAGCGATCACAACATGATCTGCTTCAACCTGGATGCAGCGGAGAAACATCAGTCCAGAACGATGGCCATGGCGCTGAACTTCCGAAAAGGGAATTACGAAGGACTCATGGTGGGTAAGAAGATTAAGACGAGGATAAGCAGTGCAAAAACGCTAGAGCAAGCTTGGTCCCTTTTTAAGGACACAGTCACCGAGGCGCAAAATCTATATATACCACATATCAAAAAAGGATCCAAGAGCAAAAAGAACAAAGAATCGACGTAGCTCACTTTAGAGGTGAAGGAAGCGATCAGAGACAAGAAAACTTTGTTTAAGGAATGGAAAAGGTCAAAAACGGATGAAAACTGGAATAAGCACAAACAACATCAATGCAGGTGCCATAAGGCAGTAAAAGGGGCTAAAAGAGACTACGAGGAAAAATAGCCAAGGAGGCAAAAAACTTCAAGTCGTTCTTTCGATATATTAAGAGGAAATGACCCACAAAGGAAGTGGTGGGACCATTGGATGACCATGGAATAAAGGAAGTGCTAAAGGAGGACAAAGAAATCGCAGACAAACTGAACACATTTTTTTGCATCTGTATTTACCGAAGAGGATATACACAGCATACCAGAACCCATCAAACTATATGCTGGAAACGAAGACGGGAAACTGACAGGGTTGATGGTCAGTCTAGAAGAGGTATTCAGGCAGATTGATAGATTTAAGAGCGATAAATCCCCGGGACCGGATGGCATCCATCCGAGGGTCATCAAGGAACTGAAAGGGACTATAGCTGAACTGCTTCAGCTAATAGCCAATCTGTCGATCAAATCGGGAAATATTCCGGAGGACTGGAAGGTGGCGAATGTTACGCTGAACTTCAAAAAAGGTTTGAGGGGAGATCGGGAAACTACTGACTGGTGAGTCTGACCTCGGTACCGGGAAAGATGGTAGAGGCTCTGATAAAGGACCGCATCATTGATCACCTTGACGGACACGGTTTAATGAGGACCAGCCAGCACGGTTTCAGCAAATGTAGATCTTGCCTGACAAACTTGCTGCTCTTCTTCGAGGGAGTAAACAGGTGGATAGACAAGGGTGACCTGGTCGACATTGTATATCTGGATTTTCAGAAGGCGTTTGACAAGGTTCCGCATGAATGACTACTTCGTAAAATTGTAAGCAATGTAATCGAGGGTGAAATACTCTAGTGGATTAAAAATTGGCTGGAGCATAGGAAACAGAGAGTGGGGGTAAATGGACAATACTCAGACTGGAAGAGTGTCATCAGCGGGGTGCCGCAGGGCTCGGTGCTTGTACCCGTGCTCTTCAACATCTTTATAAATGTTCTGGACATTGGTACAACGAGTGAGGTGATTAAATTTGCGGACAATACGAAGTTATTCAGAGTAGTGAAGACGCAGGGGGATTGCGAAGATCTACAAAGTGACATAATCAAGCTCGAGAAATGGGCATTGACATGGCAAATGAGGTTTAACGTGGATACGTAAAAAGTGATGCATGTCGGTAACAAAAATCTCATGCACGAAAAGAGTATGTCCGGGGCGGTACTTGGAGATACCTCCCAGGAAAAAGACTTGGGAGTTCTGATCAACAAGTCGATGAAGCCGTCTGCACAATACGCCACCGCGGCAAAAAGGGCGAACAGAATGCTAGGAATGATAAAGAAGGGGATCACAAACAGATTGGAGAAGGTTATCATAACGCTGTACCGAGCCATGGTGCACCCTCTCCTGAAGTACTGCGTCCAGCACTGGTCGCCGTACATGAAGAAGGACACGGTACTACTTGAAAGGGTCCAGAGAAGAGCGACTAAAATGGTTAAGGAAATGGAGAAATTGCCGTACAGTGAGAGATTGGAGAAACTGGGCCTCTTCTCCCTTGAAAAGAGAAGACTGAGAGGAGACATGATCGAAACATTCAAAATACTAAAGGAAATAGTAGAAAAAGACAGATTGTTCACCCTCTCCAAGGTAGGGAGAATGAGAGAGCACTCTCTAAAGTTGAAAGGGGATAGATTTCATACAAAGATAAGGAAATTCTTCTTCACCCAGAGAGTAGTGGAGAGCTGGAACGCTCTTCTGGAGTCTGTTGTAGGGGAAAACACCCTCCAGGGTTTCAAGACTAAGCTGGACAAGTACACAGGTGAGGCTGGACTCATTTAGAGCGCTGGTTTTTGACCTGGGGGCTGCCACATGAGCGGACTGCTGGGCATGATGGACCACCGATCTGACCCAGCAGCGGCAACTCTTATGTTCTTATGTTGTTGAAAATACCACATACTCCTCAGTGTTTTCCCACTTTTGGCATAGTAACTTTCAGAATAATTTTGTAATAGAATTACAGTTACTATACAGTAATCATTGTTGTGCAATACAAAAGTTAATTGACCATGTGAAATAGAGGATCTTGGCAGTGGGCCTGATGGAAGGCAGATTGGTTCAAGCACAAATTTCCTGCTGTAAGGCATTTAGCATAATGCAAGTGGTGTTGAAGAAGGGCAAGGCCCAAAAGAAATTAGATCTTGAGAGAAGATGGTGAAGAGCAAGATACAAAAAAAGGAGCATTATCATTAAAGATGAATGCAAGAGGAAGTAGATAGTAATAACTGTAGATTGTAATAAAGTAGAATGTAATACTGCTCAAGGCTGACAACACAGGAGAACACAGAAGATCATCCATCTTGGAACCAAAGATAGCTAGGTCAATTAAAACTAATGGCCTTTAATAGGAAGGAACTATGGAAGGAAGAACTTTATGACAAGGGAGAAACAAAGTGGAAAGGATCAACAAAAGGCCAGTTCAAGCTAATAATGTGAAGATGGCTGTGGGAGTTATGAAACTATGAGAGTGACTGAAGATAGATCAAGAGTACCGTATTTTTCGCACTATAAGACACACTTGACCTAAGACGCACCCTAGATTTAGAGGAAGAAAATAAAGAAAAAAACATTCTGAACCAAAGTGTATACTAATATATACCAGACTCTGCACCCAACCCCCCTGGCATCTTGGCAGGCTCTGTACCCAACCCCCACTCTATGCCAAGCTCTGCACCCTTCCCCCCCCCCCTTTTCTGCCAGGCTCTGCACCCTGTCCCCCCTTCCCTGCCAGGCTCTACACTCTTTCCCACTGCCCTGCCCTGTAACCTGCCCCCTCCTCTCACCTCTGATGATCTAGTGGTAGGCTGGGACAGGAGGGAGATACCCAGTTAAAGGCAAAACAGTGAACCAGTCAGAAACCCCCTTTAAATAAAAGAAAAGCAGCATGCCTGACTATGTCCAGGTTACAGCCTTTTAATTTTTTCCAAATAACCCCAGCCAAACATTCCCAAGAAATACCAGAAGGCCACTACCATCTTAAAATGAACCATTCCAAACCCACCAGGCACCCCCCCCACACACACACACACACTCTTCTATCCAACAGACACACAACATACATGCAGTCAGTCATTCGTGCAAGCCTGTCCCAAGCCTGCCCTACCCCCAGGCCAACCCCCCTGCCAGCTGCCTTTTGCTTGTGGCCTTGGCCTTTAGAAGAGGGCCTGGCCTGCTGTGACTTGATAATGTACCCTGCCAGTGGTTGTGTGGCGGGCCTACTTTAGGCTGGCTAGGCAAAGCAGCATATCGTTCTCCCTCCTGGAGTGGAGAGGATCTCTACAGCTGGTTGAGGCCGCACTGAGAAGTCCTGCTGCCCGAGGAGGGCTTGATAACTGTGGTAATCAGCACCAGGGATATTAGGTACCTTTTTAAAAGCCCCTTAAACCTGGTGGTCCAATGGTGTATCGGCCGGCAAGAGAGTGCTTTCTGCGCTCCTACCTGGGCCCGGGTGCGGGCCCATGCCCCGTAAATTGCTCCAAGTAAGATGCCTTGAGCAATTGCCCAAGTCCAAATCTGGATTGCTTCCATGCAGAGAGGGTGAGATTCCGTGCTTCTTTCTTTGTTTAGATACAACATGGTGACATGATTGTCAGTGTGGATGAAGACTGTTTGGTGAAGAAGACAATCCTGAAATGTTTGAAGATAGTTGTGAATTGCTCAGAGTTCTAGGAGATTGATATGGAGAGTTTTTTTCAGGAGGAAACCAAACTCCCTGAGTGCGGAGGTCATCGAGATAAGCTCCCTAGCCCAGCACTGAAGCATTTGTGGAACAAAGTTTCTGATTAGGAGGCTGGAAGGGGAGACCTTGGGATAAGTTGAACAGAAGCATCCACAATTGGAGGGAGTGATGAAGTTCTAAGGTGATATATAGGAGCAGACAGAGTCCTGGTGGCCCGAGACCATTGAATCGACATTGTGGAATTTTGAGATGGAAACATGGAAAAGGAGTGATGGGCCACATGGCCTAGGAGACATAGCATCTGATGTGCTGTTACTCATGGCAATGAAGAAATTATCGACTCTGCTGTGGTAGAAAAGTTCAACCCAAAAAAATATCCAAGAGAGATCCTATATACTCTAAAGGTCTGAGTCGGTTACAGATGTGATTTCTAATAGTTTATTGCAAACTCCAGGAGTTCCAGCAGACAACTGTTGATTTAATGGCATGCTGAGTTAGTAGATTTGATGAAGCCTTGATTAACAAGCCATCCAGATAGGGAAAGACATGAAACCCCCACATGAGCAAAGGGCTGCAGCTACCACAAGGCATTTCATGAAAATTCTCTGTGCTGATCCTAGGCCAAAGGGTAGGAGCTTTTACTGGAGCTGACGAGAGACAACTCATAAGCAAAGATATTTCTAGAGCTCCCTCTTAAAAGGGGAGGGGCTAACGGCACTCAGATACTGACATGGGCAGATGAACAGGAGGCAGAAGTGGAGCGATAGAGAGTAGGAGAAGGCGAACAGGAGAGGAGTAAAGAGGAAGAAGGAGAAGGCAGGAGAGAGCAAGCGGCGAGAGGTATCTCCGCCCACCCCCGACATCATCCACCGGAGTTCCCCCTTAAAATGAGAGGGGCCAACGGCGCTCAGATACTGACTTGAGCAGGTGAACAGGCAGAAAAGGAGAGATGGAGAGCAGGAGAAGGCGAACAGGAGAGGAGTAAAGAGGAAGAAAGAGGAGGCAGGAGAGAGAGCAAGAGGTAGCTCCACTCACCCCCCAGCGGTGGCGAAAAGGGCGAAGAGAATGCTAGGAATGATGAAGAAGGGGATTAGATCTGAATAGGTTATCATGCCTATACTGGGTCACAGTACATCCCCACCTGGAATACTGTGTCCAACACTGGTCACCGTACATGAAAAAGGACATGGTACTACTCAAAAGGGTCCAGAGAAGAGAGACATAAATGGTTAAGGGGCTGGGGGAGTTGCCGTACAACGAGAGGCTAGAGAAACTGGGTCTCCTCTCTCTTGAAAAGACAAGACTGAGAGGGGATATGATCGAAACATTCAAGATATTGAAGGGAATTGACTTAGTAGAGACAGAGAGATTGTTCACCCTCTCCAAGGTGAAGAAAACGAGAGGGCACTCGCTTAAGTTAGAAGGGAAAAGATTCCGTACAAACGTAAGGAAGTTCTTCTTCACCCAGAGAGTGGTGGAGGTCTGGAATGCTCTCCCGGAGGCTATTATAGGGGAAAGCACCCTTCAGGGATTCAAGGCAAGGTTGGATAAGTTCCTACTGGAAAAGAGCATATGCAAGTAAAGCTACACTCAATAGGGCCCTGGGCTTTGACCTAAGGGCCACCGTGTGAGCGGACTGCTGGGCACGATGGACCACTGGTCTGACCCAGCAGCGGCAAATCTTATGTTCTTATGATATATGAGCGTAAGCTTCTTTGAGGTCTAGAAAGCAAAGCCAATTATCCTTCTCCAATAGGGGCAGCAAAATTCCCAGAAAGACCACATGAAACTTCTCCTTCACCAAGTATTTGTTGAGAGCACGGAGATCTAGAACTAGGCAGAGACCTCCATTCTATTTTAGTATCAGGAAATACTTGGAGTAGAGTCCCTAGCCTCTCTCCTGCAGAGTTACTGGTTCTATTACATTTAGCTGGAGAAGAGCCAAGAGTTCTTGGCGAAGGAGGGTCTTCTGAAGGAAGTTGAAAAAAGAGTGGTTTGGAGGTTTTCTTATCAAACGTAGGGCATAATCCTGAGCCACCACCTGGCACACCAACTGGTCTGATGTTATGTGAGTTCAGAGTTGTTGAAAATGAAGAAACATGCTACCAATGAGATGATTTGGAGGAAGACTCCTTTGCTCTCCAAAAAGGAGTCAAAAGGACAACTGCTGCTTAGACTGAGACCGAGACTGTGATTATGCAACTGCTTTGTTGCAAACACTTGTGAAGGCAGTGATACATCAAGCACTAAGTAAACTAAACTAAGTTGGTCAAGGCTAAAACCAACCCATTTACTATGCTCTTTCTGTGCCCAAAGATATGGAATGATCTCCCCTTTCTTGGAGAAAAGTAATTTACCAAGTTTAAGAATCTTCTGAAAACTCATTACAGTCAAACCTCAGTTTGCGAGTAATGCGGTTTGCGAGTGTTTTGCAAAACGAGCAAAACACTCCTGCAAATTTTGACTCGCAAACCGAGCATTGACTCGATATGCGAGCCCCCACCCTCCGCGGCCCATCCCCAAACCCTTACCTCAAGTGGACACTAGCACACACCAACCCATAGGACATACGCGTGCCGATGCCAAAAGAGCCTGCCACTGATCTATGCTGTGCTGCTGCAGGGCCCTGAGCATCTGCGCATACTCAAGGCCTTCAGCATAACTAAAAAGGTATGACAGGATATAAATAAAGCTATTATTACTACATAGTATCTTCTAATTGTTGACTGAATGGCTAGATAGGTAGGCATGAATATTATTTATCAAATTTGAAATGGCTGGTCTTGTGTGGATGATGCTTTCTTTTCTATCTTAAGTTAATGGAGTTCTTTTATATTTGTTGTTTTTAGAATATTAGATTGTACACAGTCTAGATTTGCATTGGCAGTACAAGCAGTATAAAAAGTTTTAACAAACAAATGAAAAACCATGAAAATATCAGCGATAGGATTTGAGCCTGAGAACCACAACCACTGATATACACTCTGGGTCTTAATTCAACAGCTGGAATAATTATAATAATTACTCTATTATTTCACTACAGAATATTTTTTACTAGAAAAAAAAAACGAAATTATGAGATAGTTGTCTTGAAATATTTCTGTTAAATCATACATGAATCCAAATAAAATGATTAACATCCATCAGGATGACTAAAAGCCTGTTCAGTTTTTAAAATATTTTCTTACCTCCATTGAAAAGTACTTCTCCAAGACAATCTCTAGGCACTTTGGATGCACAACGCTTGTGACAATTAAATTTACAATCTGAAATTCAAAAATTGCAGTAGAGAAAAATATATAACTACATTATGAATTATTAATCTTAATGAACAAATTTTAAACACACAACAGACACGATTCAAAAATAGCATAAGTAAATTTGGGGTAGATATTCAAAAAAGTTTAAAAGGCAGAAGAGGCCCCTGCCCCCCCAAAGCCCGATTAGTAGGGCAGGAGAAAATTTAAGGGGGGTATTCATCAAAGGGTGCTAACCACGTTAGCGTGCACTAAACACTAAAGATGCCCATTGATGAGTTTCCCCCTCTTGGTGGCATTTAACCAGGCAGTGCTGCTGAATACCTTCAAAATCACAGCACTGTTCCATTAATGACAGGGGGAGGTCTGGAGGGGGAGTTAGGGAGGGCCTGAAAGATATATGGTCTCTGCTGACATTCAGTGTTGGGTGGTAGATATTCTGCTGGCAGTGGTCAGCATATTTTGGCCACCATCAGTTTTATCCTCAGATATTTAAAGCCAAGCCATGCCCAAGCATGGCCATTGAATATCTGGCCATTTGTGGCTGATTAAAACTTATGGCCTGGATTTTAGTAACGGTGTCCTGAAATTAGGGGGCGGTAGGCATCCTACCACCATCAAACTAACCAATTGTGACTTAAAAAAAAAAAAAATTGATACAGTGACCTAGGCACACCTAAGGTCACCTGAGGCTGGCATGGGCATGGTTTATGCCGGAAGTAGTCTTAGGAATCCTTAGTTGACCCTAGGTGCAAGACAGGCACCTTAAATGTAGGCTTCTAAAATGCTGGCCTACATTTAAGGTGCCTATTTTAAAAACAGCCGCGATCCTATAAATGGTGCTGATGCATGATTGACATGCGATCGCTGCCAATACTGGCGCTGTTTATAGAATTCAGGCCTATGTGTTTAAGTACAATATTCAGCACTTAACCACACAAGTTGAACAGTATAAAGATATACTATGTTTTATGAGGGATACAATTTGATTTACTACCTTTCTGTGGTTACAATTAAAGCGGCTTAAGCAATGGAGGGTTAAGTGACCTGCCCAGAGTCACAAAGAGCTATGCAGTTGAGCATGACTGGAAAGAGGAATGCATTGCCTCCCCCAGGACACCCCTGGGACTCCCCTAAGTTTCAGGGCTGGCCATGCCTAGAGAGAGCACATTGTTAAAAGCATTCCAGCACACCACTGGTTAAGTAACATAGTAACATAGTAGATGACGGCAGATAAAGACCCAAATAGTCCATCCAGTCTGCCCAACCTGATTCAATCTATAAATAAAAATAAAATGTTTTTTTCTTCTTCTTCTTCTTAGCTATTTCTGGGCAAGAATCCAAAGCTGAATATGCACAATCAACCCGGTAGATAGGACTACACAAAAAGCAAACCCACATAACTTCTGGGTTCGGGGAGGACCCCAATATTCAATTCCTGAGCCTGGAAATGGCCCAATATTGAATATAGAAACATAGAAACATAGAAATAGACGGCAGATAAGGGCCAGGGCCCACCAAGTCTGCCCACCCCAATAACCCTCCCCTACCTTTCTCTGTGAAGAGATCCCACATGGCGATCCCATTTTGACTTAAAATCAGGCACGCTCCTGGCCTCGACCACCTGCAGTGGAAGATCATTCCAGTGATCAACCACCCTCTCGGTGAAGAAGTATTTCCTGGTGTCACCGTGTAGTTTCCCGCCCCTGATTTTCCACGGATGACCTCTTGTTGCCGTGGGGCCTTTGAAAAATAAGATGTCCTCTTCCACCTCGATACGGCCCGTGAGTTATTTGAACGTCTCGCTCATGTCTCCCCTCTCTCTGCGTTCCTCGAGTGAGTATAGCTGCAATTTTTTCAGCCTTTCCTCATACGGGAGATCCTTGAGTCCCGAGACCATCCGGGTGGCCATACGCTGGACCGACTCAAGTCTCAGCACATCTTTGCGGTAATGCAGCCTCCAAAATTGTACACAGTACTCCAGATGGGGTCTCACCATGGATCTATACAATGGCATAATGACTTCGGGCTTCCGGCTGACAAAACCCCTACGTATACAACCTATGATTTGTCTAGCCTTAGATGAAGCTTTCTCCACTTGCTTGGCAGTCTTCATGTCCTAGTTCAGACCATAGCTGTTAGCAGCTTTAAAACTGTGGACTGAATATTGCCTAGATAGCACAGTTACTTACCGTAACAGTTGTTATCCAGGGACAGCAGGCAACTATTCTCACATATGGGTGACGTCATCGACGAAGCCCGGATGTGGAAGCCTCGCAAGCATTGTTGTTATACCTGGAGTCCAACTTGCCTGGAACAGCAGGAATTGCATAAAGCGTCTCCAGGCATCGTGTAAAAGTCTGAGACAGAAGCTTATGAAGGGGAAGCTTAAGTGACTCTGCAGAAGGTTGAGGAAGATGCATGTCTTAGAGGTATTCCTTAGAGTATTTAGAACCAGCATCTAACTGAAGATCCAAGTCAGCAGCCATCTGACGAAGAAAAGAAGAGAAAGATAGCTGATCTGCCAATGCCTTGCCTCAAGAGGGACTCAAGGACCTCGAGGCAGCCTGGGTCAAAGATGAAGCTTCGGCAGGAAAATAGGCATCAAAAGAATAAGGAGACTTGGACGAAGCAAGAGAAGCCGCTGAGTCCTTGAGGTCTGGAAGCGGGGACATCGATCGAGGAGTCGGAGGTCTAGTAGAGCGGACAGGTGATGATCGAGGCTTAGTCGAAGAAGGACGCTCCTTAGAAGAAGAGCTATGTCTGCAGGTATGCCTCAAGGAAGGTCTCGATCGACATTGAGAATGGTGCCTGGAAGCAGGTCTTGAGGATTCGGAGGTCTAGTAGAGCGGACAGGGGATGATCGAGGCTTAGTCGAAGAAGGACGCTTCTTAGAAGAAGAGCTATGTCTGCAGGTATGCCTCAAGGAAGGTCTCGATCGACGTCGAGAATGGTGCCTGGAAGCAGGTCTTGAGGATCGAGGAGACTTGGCTTCGGAGATGGAAGCAGACGTTGCCACCAAGGAATGGATGGGGCTAGAAGCTGTAGATCGAAGCTCAGGAGGCTTGGTGGAGGAATCTCGATGCACTCCCAAAGACTCTGCTCCTTATATGGAGTGTGAAGATTTCTGTCGAGGCACTTGCAAAGAATCTACTCCTTGCTTCGAGTGCAGAGATGCCAGACTAGACACTCGCAGAGACTCTGCTCCCTGCATAGAGTGTGTAGCTTCAGCCGGAGGCATAGGAAGAGGCTCGACCTCGCGGGAGTCTGCGGAATGCCCAGGCTGGATTAGAGTAGCGAGCTTAGGTCCCATATTAGTAAGGAACTGAACAAATTGCTTCTCTAACATGGTCTGGAAAGAAGCTGGCAAGGATGGATCCGCGTCTGAAACCAGACCACCTGCTTTGGCTGGAGGTTCGAAAGTGGCAGTGGAAATGTGCTTTGACTTGGAAGTCTTAGCAACCTTGATAACCACCGTTGGAACTTTCTGCTGAGCTATTTGACCTGAGGAACCAGGGGAAGATACAGCAGATGTACTGGAAGCAAGAGCCGCCGCAAACAAGGAATGCTTGATGATGCTCGAAGTCAGTCATGGAGGCAGGAGGACCCTCGGCAGAAGGTGGATTTGAGGCCTCCTTTGAAGATGAGGGTGTGACTGAAGAGTCCATCCTGAAAAGCTTCTCCACTAAAATTTGATGACATTTACGGGCACGAAGTTGAAGAGTAGCACAGCGCTCGCACGACTTCGGTTGATGGCCCGGCCCAAGGAAGTTGAGACAACGACAATGTGGGTCTTTGAGGGAAATTGCATGCTGGCACTGGCTACACTTCTTGAAGCCCATTGCTGGCCGGGACATAGGAGGAAAAACAGCCGTCGCATAGTCGAAGCCCCTGGGCTGTGGCCGAGCAGCCTGCCCCTCCAGTCGACCGGAAGAAAATTAATTTTTTTTTTTTTTTTTTTAAACTAGAAATAAAAGAAAACAGCGATTCATGAAGAAAATTAGCACAAACCGCGGTGAGAGAAGGCACGAAGTAACAAAGCTAAACGCAAAGAGTCAAACACGAACTTCTTGGTTCCACGGAAAACTGAGAACTGAGGAGACTCACCCTGCGCTGGGCGGGAAGGCACTCGCGCATGCGCGGTGTGGTCGACTCGAAACTTCTAAGTTTCTACAAGCAAGTCTGCTTGCGAGGCTTCCGCATCCGGGCTCCGTCGATGACGTCACCCATATGTGAGAATAGGCTGCCTGCTTCTCCTGGGATAATAAGTATTAAGTACAATATCATAATTCTAAAAAAAATTTTTGCAATGGCTTACTGCCATTGCTAAAGATTTTATTAGACTTGCCATTTTATTTGACTTGACAATCCTACTACACAGCCCTCTGTATATAAAACTGGAAAAGGGCCACCAAGGATGGATATCATCACTGTTATAGTCTGAACAGCTGCCAGACGAGAACTGAGCAGATGGAGGCTGCTAGGAAGAAAAGCCATTACTATGAGTCAGGCAGATGCCAGGGGGAAGGATTGCAGATGCAACCAAAGCAACTGTCAGGCTAATGGGAAGAAAGACCAATGGTGCAGTCTAATTAGTTGCTAGATCACTAAGGAAAAGGATATCATCCATGCAGCTGTTTCACCTCCCGAGCTACCAACATCGTGCATTGACAAATACAGAAATATAGCCCCTGACCCTGCCATGTCAGCCAGAGCCTAGGGGTTAGGCATGGACCTCCTTGCCCCCATTCTAGGTCACCTATCTCAAAATATTATTTGCTCACATCAGCTCACTTCGCAGTAAGTGCATCCCCTGATGAGTCTGGGAGTGGACATGGACCTCCAAGCCCCCTTTAGGGTCACCTGACCAGAAGCGTAACCGTTTACCCGAGTTCACTTCCAAATAACCACTCATCTTCTGCCGAGCCAAAAATCTTGTATCTCAGGATTACCGCCACTGTGACAACCCTAACTCCACACCTCCCCGAACAAACCCACACACCTAAGGGCAGGTGGGAGGGAAAGCTGCCTCTGAGGACAGAAAGGAACTCTGTGCCTCAGAGGCTTGAGTCCTTATATCTCCCCTCCCATGATGCCTTGCTCGCCCTTCCCATCAATCAGTTCTATGCTCCTCAGAGGGAAGCTGAGTTTCCCCTCATGCTTCCCACTGCCCCTTAACCTCACTACCCCTCCTAGCCACCCTGCAGAGCCGATTCCCCATGGGCGACCAACTTGGGCCAACCAGCCCATTGTTAAGGTCGCCCATCGAGACCAGCTCTCGGGCTCTTCATTAATATAACAGGCTTAAAATAGACACCTTTTCAGGCTTAGGGTAAACACTCTTCCTACATGTTTCCTCACAAAAAATTATGAAGTAATCTTTAGATAGCAAAGGTAAAATTTCTGATAGATTAAAATAGTAGTACTAAATTCTTACCTTTACATTGCATTCCTTGGCGAAATAGGCCTTTGAGAAGTCTCTTGCAATACTGACATATTGTGGGACGTGTATAGGAATGAACAGCAAATGTATGTGGAACTTTCACTCTCCCTAGCACCATCTTCTCCATCCAGATAGGCCGGCCACTCCATGATGGAATTCTTCTACTAGGCTCTTGGTGAGAGTACTACAAATTGAGTTTCCAATAGGAGTCCGTTAGATTTAGAAACAAAATATTGCGTCCCTAAGCTTCATAAAAAAGTAAAGATAACAAAACCTTTGCAACACAAGTGAATAAAACATATTACAAAGTTGTTATACATCTTGAACAAAAGTAAAGCATGATTATGTTTGGACACATAATGATTGTCTTTGCTTTTCTCAACTTAGCAGTCTTCTTCTGCTTTCATTTCAGCTCAGTTGGAATCAGAGCTGGGACCCGGAGTCATGAACCTTCATTCATAATTACCTGTGTATTTTTCCCCTATTTTACATCTCCCTTATCTCCCCCCGTATGCTTAGTCTGATCATTGGAAGTAATTGTCCTGGGCCAATGACTCTGCATCAGGCCTTCTCAGTCCTACAATCAATAATCCTAAATCTGGTCACATAAACTCTCGGTGATGGGCCTATCACCTCTAATGCCTGTTGGAACTGTAAGCAACCCTCGGGATCCTTGCTATATATGATATATGAATGTATCAGCCCAGCCTTATATTGCTAGCTGTCAGCATTTTCTGTTGGCCTAACCAATGTCAGCAAATGCCTATGGGAGATTCTATCAGTCATATCTGATCTTGAAGGATGTCAGCGCAGATGGACCATCAACCTCAGAATGCCTAAATTACATCTAAATTATCAGTGCTTAAAAGTAACAAAAAACCTTGGCACAGCCCTGAGGTTCTGAAGATGGGCTAAGGTCTAGTGCTTAAGATGGACAGTAGCCCCAGCTGCATGGTTAATCAGAAGCCATTGACAGAGTAATACTGGAAATTAACAGTAACTCCAGTCTATGAGGGACAGTTTCTCTCTCTTTTCTTTTCCAGTCTCTCATGTCCTACACACCTTATTTATCATTGTTTCAAACAGTTTATGGGTACTTTACAACAATAGATTATATTTTTAGAAGAAGTCTCAAACTTATAAATGTAAAAGGTTAAAACCCCTCTCTCTCTGGAGCCTGGACCACCCTCCTTCTCTCTCTCTCCCTCTGGACCAATTTACCCTCTCTCTATATATATTTTCTCTGGATACAGCCTTTCAACTACCCAGACACACATTAATGCAGATAAACTGTCCTTTCTCTCTCTCTCACACACACACACACACACACACACACAAGAGTCTCTAAATCCACTCTGTATTTGTAAAGCTTATTTCTATCTCAGTCAAAAATTACAAAGACTAGGGGACACTCGATGAAGTTTCAGGGAAATACTTTTAAAAAACAATTGGAGGAAATTTTTTTTCACTCAGAGAATAGTTAAGCTCTGGAATGCGTAACCAGTGGATGTGGTAAGAGCGAATAGCATAGCTGGTTTTAAGAAAGGTTTGGACAAGTTCCTGGAGGAAAAGTCCATAATCTGTTATTGAGAGAGACATGGAGGAAGCCACTACTTGCTCTGTATCGGTAGCATGGAATATCGCTACACCTTGGATTTTGGCCAGGTACCAGTGACCTGGATTGGCCACCATGAGAACAGGCTACTGGACTTGATGGACCATTGGTCTGACTCAGTAAAGCTATTCTTTTGTTCTTATTTGTAACCCAGCATATGCTTGATGTATCTTTCTAAACATTGTCTTTCTGTAATATTAAGCCTATTTCTGCACAATATATTCTTTATGCAATCACTCTTGTCATTAATTTCACTTCCTACTGAACCTTCTATGAGGGTATTGAACCCAGGACCTGGCAGATTTGTAAGGCCACCACCTTATATCAAGTTTCAAGTTTATTTCATATTTGATAAAACTGCTTTTTTCAAAGATTACAAAGCGATGTACAATAAATAATTTTCAAAAAAGAGGGGACATACAATATAGGGGTAGACAGACGTGCACTTCAAGAGGAAATCAGGGAAGAACTGCTTCAACATCACCCCATCCAAAATCTTACATTTTGGGGGCTCATCCTTACATCCTCCTGTTTGATGTTTCTGGCAAGAAGTTTCAATTATTATATTTAAATCTCATTCTCTGGATATTTGTATCCCTACTTGGAATATGAAACTCTTTGATATCCTACTCATGGCTACTCAAAAATTAATTCTATCCAATTGGAAAACTTCACATCTTCTTAACATCCATACTTGGTGGAATTCAATTCTATTTCATCAGAGATGTGAAATGGCAATAGCTGAAAGATTGGGGACGTTTAGAGCTTCTCATAAAACCTGGTCCCTCTTATCTTGTTTCTGTGTATCTAACTCATCTTGACTGAAGTAGTCACACAGCACCCTCTCTTTGGGCAATCTGAGGTTCAAATATATTACAGGAATATGTTGAGCATTTATTGTATTTCTTTTTCATAAATCTTCAATAAAATATCTTGGAAAAACAAATCCTAAATCTGGCCACTAGGGGGAATTCTATAACTGGGCACCACCCTTTAGGTCAAACTTGCGGCCCACCAGGTACTATTTTGTGGCCCGCGGACGTGATGATCAAGTTTCTGGCTGGCTCCCTTGCTGCAGTTGTTTTTCTGTTCAAAGCCACTCCTGTCAGTGCGTGGTTTTACTTTCGTTTTTTCAGCATAGAGAATTGCCTCTACAGCACGGTAGGAGAAGTTTCAATTCTCGCACACGTTGCTGCTTAAATTAATTGTATTAAGCATGAATTGACAGTTTGCGAGTAATGCGGTTTGAGAGTGTTTTGCAAGACGACCATAACATTCCCGCAAATCGTGCCTTGCAAACCTAGCGTTGACTCGATTTGCGAGCTCCTCCGCGATACGGCATCACCCACTCAAACACAATCCCTTACCCTGATATGGCACCGGCACCAGCACCAATGCACAGGACATGCCGGTGCCCGAAGATCCTCCCTCTTGCCTGGGCTGGGCTTTGAGCACCTGTGAATGCTCAAGGCCTTCTGGTTCTTGCTCTCTCCGAGATTCTCGGAGATCTCCGAGAGATAAGTTTTCAGATTTTTCTTAAAAAGTGATAGAGATAATGACGTTGAGATAATCGAGGGAGGGGCCTTTGGCACCTGGGCCAATCAGGCCCTAGGATCCTGTGGGTTGGGCAGGGGAGGGGTGGGCTCACCTCATTTGGACGGAGGCGGGCCTGCTGGCCGGACAGTGCGAGGACACGTCCAGCCAACTTGCAGGTAAGCCCAAGGGGGGGTTCCGGGGTGGGGGGTTTTGTTGGGGGGGGTCCGGCAGGAGGGGTTGGGCACCCTCCTGTCGGTGATCTTTGGGGGGGGTCGTTGGGGGGTCAGGGGAGGGGGGTTGGGGCATTTTGTTTGGGGGGGTCGTTGGGGGGGTCCGGCAGGAGGGGTTTGGGTATCCTCCTGCCGGTGATCTTCTGGGGTGGGGGGGCGGGTTCTGTTGGCAGGAGGGGTTCAGTACCCTCCTGCCGCAATCGTCGGGGGGAGTTGGGGAGGGGATACTGGCGGCCATAGCCACGGCCGCTATACTAATTGTGGCAGGAAGATCCCTTGCCGCGATTAAGTATAGCGACCATGTCTAAACAAACCCGATTCTGTAACCGGCATCTGCAACATGGACGTCAGTTACAGAATAGGGTTTACATTGTGTGGGTGTAGGCCCAATTCTGTATAGGATGCCCGGGATGGGCGTCCTATACAGAATCCGGGCCTAAAAGCACAGCTAAGTACTTTTAGTACATAAATATTAAGTAAATGATAAATAAGAAAATAATTTTTAAAAGTAACATAAATTGATCCAATGACAAGTTGGAGCATAAAGCCACATACAGTGGTACCTTGGATTACGAGCATAATCCGTTCCAGGAGCATGCTCATAATCCAAAATGCTCGTTTATCAAAGCGAATTCCCCATAGGCCCAGCACAGGAGACAGATCTTCGGGCACCAGCAGGACATGCTGGTGCCGGTGCGGAGGCTACACTGAAGTAAGAAGAAGGTTCGGGTGGGTTGGGGGACCTCAGGTCGCGGCGGGGGGGTGCCCGATGGCGGCGGGGGGTGCCGGAATGCAGGGGGAAGGGTGACAGTTAGCGGGGGGGCGCTCGCAAATCAAGGCGTGCTCGGTTTCCGAGGCGACGATTTTGCAAATGTTTTGCTCGTCTTGCAAAACACTCGCAAACCGGTGCACTGGTAAACCGAGGTACCACTGTACTATGAAATATATTTGAGTATGTGGTAGCACCGCTGAAGATCTGGGAAATTGGTATATACAATAATGAGGAGTAGGATGAATGCGTGATGACATCAAGCATTTCTAAGTGGTGCACACTCAAAGTAAGGCATGAAAGCCCAGATTCTATGAAAGATGTCTAAAGTTAGGCATTTAAAAATCCGTGCCCCTAGCCAATTTAGGTGTCCAACTTAATTATTTAGAGTAATTGGCACTGATGAACAAGCTTCATTGGCTCAATAATTGGCTTACATTAAAACTGTTAGTTAGATGCCTAGTCTGAAGCACCTACCAGAAAGCAGACTGGTAAATGCAGATCATGAGTGGATCTTGTGCATGTTTTCCACGTAGGCACCTAAAATGGACTTAGAAGCCGGAATTTAGGCCAAGAAAACCCTAGCATAAATAGGAGGCGCCTAAAATTTTGATGCCTACTGGTGCCTAAGTCCAATTTAGATGCTGCTAGGCACAATTCTATAAACGGAACCTAACTGAAGATTGACAGCCACTCTGTGCTGTGTTCCTCAGTGCCTATTTTTTATGCACCATTTATAAAATTGGGGCTGAAATGTACACTAAGCTAGTATCCTGTAAAGCACAGTTACTTACCGTAACAGGTGTTATCCAGGGACAGCAGGCAGATATTCTTGACTGATGGGTGACGGCACCGACGGAGCCCCGGTACGGACACTTTTAGAGTGATTGCACTCTAAGAACTTGGAAAGTTCTAGAGACCGCACCGCGCATGCGCGAGTGCCTTCCCGCCCGACCCCGACGCGCGGTCCCTCAGTTAAGATAAGCCAGCTAAGAAGCCAACCCGGGGAGGTGGGTGGGACGCAAGAATATCTGCCTGCTGTCCCTGGATAACACCTGTTACGGTAAGTAACTGTGCTTTATCCCAGGACAAGCAGGCAGCATATTCTTGACTGATGGGTGACCTCTAAGCTAACAAAAAGAGGGATGGAGGGAAGGTTGGCCATTAGGAAAACAAATTTTGCAAAACAGATTGGCCGAAATGTCCATCCCGTCTGGAGAAAGCATCCAGACAATAATGAGATGTAAAAGTATGGACTGAGGACCACGTAGCAGCTTTGCAGATTTCCTCAATGGGCGTGGAACGGAGGAAAGCTACAGATGCTGCCATAGCTCTAATTCTATGTGCCGTGACAGAACCTTCCAGTGTCAGTCCGGACTGAGCATAGCAGAATGAAATGCACGCAGCAAGCCAATTAGATAGCGTACGTTTAGAAACAGGACGTCCCAATTTATTCGGATCAAAGGACAAAAAAAGTTGGGGAGATGATCTGTGGGGCTTAGTACGGTCTAAATAGTAAGCTAAAGCCCGCTTACAGTCCAAAGTATGAAGAGCCTGTTCCCCGGAATGAGAGTGAGGTTTAGGGAAAAAAAACAGGTAGTACAATAGATTGGTTGAGATGAAACTCAGAAACAACCTTAGGGAGAAACTTTGGATGTGTACGTAGAACCACCTTGTCGTGATGAAAGACAGTGAAAGGTGGATCAGAAACTAGTGCATGTAGCTCACTGACCCTCCTGGCAGAGGTGAGAGCAATAAGAAAAAGTACCTTCCAAGTGAGAAACTTGAAAGAGGCAGTAGCCAAGGGTTCAAATGGAGGCTTCATCAAGGCGGAGAGAACCACGTTCAGATCCCAGATCACCGGAGGTGCTTTGAGAGGCGGTTTCAGATTGAAAAGACCTCGCATGACTCTGGAGACCAGGGGATGAGCTGAAAGGAGTTTCCCCTGGACTGGCTCATGAAAAGCCGTAATGGCACTGAGATGAACTCTGATGGAAGTAGACTTGAGACCAGAAGTAGACAGAGAAAGCAGATAATCCAATAGAGGTTCCACAGCAAGAGACCTGGGGTCATGATGATGTAGGAGACACCAAGAAGAAAACCTCGTCCACTTTTGATGGTAACATTGTAGAGTGGCTGGTTTCCTGGAGGCGTCCAGGATGGAGCGAACAGGCTGAGATAACAAAGAATCAGTTGAAGTCAGCCCGAGAGATACCAAGCTGTCAGGTGTAGCGATTGCAGGTTGGGATGGAGGAGGGTTTCCTGATCTTGTGTAAGCAGAGATGGAAACAGTGGAAGTAGAAATGGATCCCTGGAACTGAGTTGAAGTAGAAGGGAGAACCAATGCTGTCTGGGCCACCGTGGTGCAATCAGGATCATGGTGGCTCGTTCCCTCTTTAGTTTGAACAAGGTCCGAAGCATGAGAGGCAGAGGAGGGAAAGCATAAAGGAACAGATTGGACCAATCCAGAAGAAACGCATCCGCTGCCAGACGGTGAGGAGAGTAAAGTCTGGAGCAGAATTGGGGCAACTGATGATTGTGAGGAGCTGCAAAAAGGTCCACCTGAGGAGTGCCCCATTGTGCAAAGATGGACTGTAGAGTCGATGGGTCGAGAGTCCATTCGTGGGGTTGGAGAACTCTGCTGAGCTTGTCCGCTAAGTAGTTCTGTTCTCCCTGAATATAAATCGCTTTGAGGAATAAGCGGCGCGAGGATGCCCAAGACCAGATTCTCTGGGCTTCCTGGCATAAGAGGCGAGAGCCCGTTCCCCCTTGCTTGCTGATGTAGTACATAGCCACCTGGTTGTCTGTGCAAATTAGAAGGACTTGAGGAAATAGAAGGTGTTGGAAGGCCTTGAGGGCATAGAACATTGCCCTGAGTTCCAGGAAATTGATGTGATGCTTCTTTTCCTGAGGAGTCCAAAGGCCCTGAGTTTGGAACTCGTTCAGATGAGCTCCCCATGCATAAGGGGAGGCGTCGGTGGTGATGATCAGATGATGAGGAGGCAGATGGAACAGAAGGCCCCTGGAGAGATTTGAGGATATCAACCACCATTGTAGAGACTGACGAAGAGACGATGTCACAGATATGTGTCGTGAGCAAGAGTCTGTCGCTTGAGACCACTGGAGAGCCAGGGTCCATTGAGGAGTGCGCAGGTGAAGCCGTGCCAGGGGTGTGACATGAACTGTGGAGGCCATGTGACCCAAAAGAATCATCATCTGCTTTGCAGAAATGGAGTGCTGGGACAGCACCTGCTGACAGAGCGATTGGAGGTTGTGAAGACGGTTGTCCGGCAAGAAGGCTCTCATCTGGACCGTGTCCAGTACCGCTCCAATGAATTGAAGTCTCCGCGTAGGAAGAAGGTGAGACTTGGGTATATTGATTTCGAACCCCAGTAGTTGTAGAAAAAAGATGGTCTGGTTGGTGGCCAGAAGAACAGTCTGAGATGAAATGGCCTTGATTAACCAATCGTCCAGGTAGGGAAAAACCTGAAGGTGGTGGGAGCGTAGAAATGCTGCCACCACTACCAGACATTTTGTGAACACTCTTGGAGAGGAGGCAAGACCGAAGGGGAGCACTCTGTATTGGTAATGACAGTGATTGATCATGAAGCGAAGGTACTGTCTGGAGGCCGGATGAATTGGAATGTGAGTGTAGGCCTCTTTGAGATCGAGAGAGCATAGCCAGTCGTTGTGATCGAGGAGAGGATAAAGCGTAGCTAGAGATAGCATCTTGAATTTTTCTTTGACCAAACATTTGTTGAGATCTCGCAGATCTAGAATTGGTCTGAGGTCTCCTGTTTTCTTGGGGACTAGAAAATACCGGGAGTAGAATCCTTGCCCCCTTTGGTCCAGAGGAACTTCCTCTATGGCGTTTAGAAGCAGGAGGGACTGAACCTCCTGACAAAGGAGGGCAGATTGAGGAGTGTGCAAAGCAGACTCTTTTGGTAGACTTTGGCCCGGAAGGGTGTGAAAGTTGAGAGAGTAGCCGTGGCGGATGATGTTGAGGACCCACTGGTCCGAAGTGATAACTTCCCACCGGCTGAGAAAGAAAGACAGTCGTCCTCCTATCGGTTGAGGGAGGAGAGGAGATGGTTGAACGCTGGCTATGCCCTCGAGGATCAAGTCAAAAGGGCTGAGTCGATTTTTGTGGAGGAGGCTGCTTAGCTGGTTGTTGCTGCTGAGGTCTAGGTGTTTGCCGCTGCTGTTGACGCTGCCTCCTAGGTTGCTGAGTGGAAGGCTGCAAGGGGCGAGCCACAAAACGCCGCTGATAGGCCGTTTGCTGTCTGAATGGCCGTGAAGGTGGAGGTTTCTTCTTGGTCTTAAGAAGGGTATCCCAGCGGGTTTCATGAGCCGAGAGCTTCTGGGTCGTTGAGTCCATAGAATCTCCGAACAGCTCATCCCCTAAACATGGGGCATTAGCCAACCGGTCTTGATGATTAACATCAAGCTCAGAGACTCTGAGCCAAGCCAAACGGCGCATGGCTACAGAAATGGCTGTTGCTCTAGAGGTAAGCTCAAAAGTGTCATATATAGACCTTACCATGAATTTCCTGAGCTGGAAAAGAGCTGAAGAGCACTGATGGAAAGCCTCACGATTCCCCACAGGAAGGTACTGCTCAAAGGAAGCCATGGTGGTAAGGAGATGCTTTAAATAAAACGAAAAATGAAAAGCATAGTTACCAGAACGATTAGCAAGCATCGCATTCTGGTAAAGTCGCTTACCAAATTTATCCATGGCTTTACCCTCTCTGCCAGGAGGGACAGAGGCATAGACACTAGCTCCTAAGGACTTCTTGAGGGTGGATTCTACAAGAAGAGACTCATGTGAGAGCTGTGGTTTATCAAAACCAGGAATAGGGATGACTTTATAAAGGGAATCCAATTTGCGAGGGGCTCCCGGGATGGTAAGAGGAGTCTCCAGATTCTTGTAAAAGGTCTCCCTCAGGATGTCATGCAAAGGGAGTTTCAAAAATTCCTTTGGAGGCTGGTCAAAATCAAGAGCGTCCAAAAAAGCTTTGGACTTTTTAGACTCAGCCTCCAAAGGAATGGAAAGAGATTCACACATATCTCTTAAAAAAGAAGAGAAAGAGGTGGAATCAGGTTTGGAGGAAATATCCTGCAGAACAGGCTCGTCCTCCTCTGATGAACACTCCCCTTCTGACTGAAGAGGTTCTTCAGAGTCGCCCCACAGATCAGGGTCTCGAACATGGGGACCACGGTCCCGAGACTCAGGGGTGGATGGTTCTCGGTGTCGGGACTTCTGTACCGACTTACCCGACCTCACCGACGCGGTACCGGGCGATGTTATCGGTCGCACCGGAGCCGATGTCTGTACCGATTGGTGATGAGACCTAGGCTCCGGTGCAAGGACAGGCATCGATGCCGATGAGGTCAAGCGTACCGGTACCGAAGGAGTGGATGGTGACAATACTGGCTGTTCCACGATCGGTACCGGTTGCTCAGTGGGGACCGATACCGGAGGGCTCGGTGTCAGGAGAGCTGGAAGGAGTTGTTTGAGCTGTTCCTTCAGCTGCACCTGCAAGATGGCCGCAATGCGATCATCAAGGGAGGGCACCGGTACCGCTTTTTTCTTCTGCGGTACCTGCGGTGCCGCTCGACGCCCCGGAGATGAGGAGCCCGATGTCGAGGGACTCACCTCAATAGGGGCGGAGCGCTTCCGCTGGCGCCTCACGGTCGGCAGGATTGGACTCTCTGCAATGGAGACCGGAGGACGTTCCAGCGGGGAAGGCTTCTTAGCCGGCTTACCTGCATGCTGCGACGTCGACGCGGTATCGCGTGGCGTCGATGAGGTGGGTGCCGACGAAACAGGTACCGAGACCGGCGCCGAAGACGCGGGGTCGGACATGTCGGTGGCGAAAAGCAGTCTCTGCTGTATCTCTCGATTTTTGAGAGTCCGCTTTTTCAGAGTGGCACAGCGGGTGCAGGTAGAGGCCTGATGTTCCGGACCCAGACACTGAAGGCACCAGTTGTGCGGGTCTGTAAGGGAAATAGGCCGTGCACACCGCTGGCACTTCTTGAACCCGGGCTGGGAGGGCATGAACGTAAAAACGGCTTCTGCCAAATCGAAGGCCGAGGCCTCGATGATGGCAGTAGGCCCCGCCGGGTCAAATCAAGAAACTTGACAAAAACAAGAGAATTTTTTTTTTTTTTTTTAAAGAAAGAAAAACGGAAGGGCAAAAAGAACCCGAAAAAGTTTACGCGAGCGGGAAGGCGAATGAAAAAATATTTCAACAGCCGTTGAAAATGCGACTTCTTAGCTCCGCGGAAACTAAGAAACTGAGGGACCGCGCGTCGGGGTCGGGCGGGAAGGCACTCGCGCATGCGCGGTGCGGTCTCTAGAACTTTCCAAGTTCTTAGAGTGCAATCACTCTAAAAGTGTCCGTACCGGGGCTCCGTCGGTGCCGTCACCCATCAGTCAAGAATATGCTGCCTGCTTGTCCTGGGATAAAGGCCATTCTGTACTATCTTAGCACAGAAGATAACTTTGGGCGCTCATTTATTGAATTCCCCCCAAAAGCAATTTAGACAAATGGAATCAAAGCTGAACTCTTCAGCAACAACCACACAACGTATATTTGAAGAAAATAAAAGACGAAAACTCCTATTACTAATCTACAAGTGTGTTCATGCCGCAGCCCCTCAGTATCTCTCCTCTCTTATCTCTCCCTAAACACCTCCCCAAGAACTCTGTTACTCATAATAAAGCTGTTTTTTATCTGTACCCCTCTCCTCCATTGCCAATTCCAGACTTCGTTCCTTTCATCTAGCTGCCCCATATGTTTGGAATAAACTACCTGAGTTCATCTATCATGCTCCTTCCCTTGTTTAAAAGCAGATTAAAAACCCACTTTTTTGAAACAGCCTTCAATCCATAACCCTTCTCCTCACTGCTCTCCACCCTAGCCAGAAGACTAATCATCACCACTAACTGTAACCCCCAACCTGGCAGCATGTTTGTCTGTCTTGTCTGTTTAGACTGTAAGCTCTTTCGAGCATGGACTGTTTCCTTTGTGTCTCTGTACAGCTCTGAGCACATCTGGTAGCACTCTAGAAATAATTAATAGTTGTAGCAGTAGTATGGTAAGCTCTCCAAAACTCACCCCACTGTATACTACCCCAATAACCCTTATGCCTGCAAGTGTTGCCTAAATTTCAGTGCAGTAGGGTTTTTATGGGTTCACACTCTCCACAAGTGAACTAGTTAGGGTGGGATATATGGGCCTGGGTCTCCTCCTCTATGGGCCACTGCACTGACCACTAGTCTACTCTAGACACCTGCTTGCTGCTCTAATAGGAATGGCCATAACATCTGCAGCTGTCATACAAGCAGGTATATAATGTTTAAATCACATCTTCGGGGAGTGGAATGAAGTCAGTGACCACTGGGAGAGTGTGAGGGGTATGCCTTCATCCTTCCAGTGGTCGTTTGGTTAGTTTGGGCACCCTGTTGGCACTTATTCTTTGTTAAAACAGGACATTTTGAAAAATGTTTGATTATCACAGCAAAATGTATAGATCATAAGCCCGCCCAAAACACGCCTCTAACATGCCCCCGTGGAATTTTTAATGAACTACTGACATACTGCATAGAAAACAGTCTAGAAAATAGGTTTTGAAAATGGCAATTTGAACGTTTTGTCAAATAAAATGTCCCAAGTGCCACTTTATGCCATTTTTTGGACCTCTTGTATTTTGAAAATTAGCCTAAAAGTCAGTGAAACTGTCTCAGTTGCCTCAATGAAATTAAACTGATCTGAATGAAAACCATTACTGAGTTCTCAAACAGTTACATACCTCCTCATTTACAGAAGCTGTATATTCTGTTTGTACTGGTCTCGAAACTGAAAATACTGGTCCTGGTAGTGAGACATTGGACAAACGCCTCTTCTTCACTCCACTACAGTTATTTGGAATCTTAAAGGCACACCTCTTATGGTAGTTTAATCCACAACCTGAAACAATTGTGGAAAGAGCAAATTAACAATAAAATCTTGTTTAATCATTACTGTACTTCTGTGCATTTCATATACATTTAATCTGATTTTAAAATGTTATTTATTTGCTAGCTTTAAAGAATGTCCAGCCTCTGATCATTTTTTTCTATAGAGCAATAATGATATAAGAAATATCTAAAAAATTATAGACTTCCACTATAAAGATCTGCAAATTAAACAGAGAAACATAGAAAAAGGCAGCAATAAAGACCATATGACCTATAAAGTCTGTCCATCCACACCAACTTTTAAACTCAACAATGCCTTCCTCTCTCCCTCAATGCCTGTCCCATGATTTCTTGAATTCAGACACAGTCCTCTTCTCCATCATCTCCAGCAGAAGACTGTTCCTTACATCTACTACCCTTTCTTTAAAAAAAAATATTTATTTAGATTACTCCTGGGTTTATTCCCTTTCCCCTTCATCCTATAAGCCGTAGTTCCAGGAGTTTCCTTTCAATTGAAAGAGGCCTGTTTCCTGTGTATTTAGCCCAAGGAGGTATTTTAAGCTTCTCTATCCATCTCTCTCCTCTCTCTTTTTTCTTCCAAAGTATACATATTCATATCTTTAAGTCTGTCTCCATATGCCTAATGACAAAGACCACTGACTATTTTAGTAGCCAAACTCGGCATCAACATCCTGTTTATATCTTTCTTTTTCCACCTGAAATTTTTATCAAGTTCCATAAGAGCAAAAACTCTAGAATACCAACAGCAAAGTTATAACTTAAACAATAATGACATTACAATATCATCAATATTCTGGTGTCCACACAGTGACGTAAACTATGAAATAACCCTCCACCCCCCATCCAACAGACCCAAATATAAGTACATATAATCACTTGCTCAAATTTAATACAGATCCATAAATATTATAACCTATCCCCCCTTTATTAAGCCGCAGTAGAGGTTTCTACTGCAGCCCAGAGTGCTATGCAATTAGACTTAAGTAGTGCCTTCGACTTGGTCGATCATGCTATTCTGATTGACTGTTTGGAGTCAATTGGTCTTTCAGGTAATGTGTAAAAATGGTTTCAGGATTTTTTGAGTAAACGATCATATCAAATCTATACTGATTATAAACAATCCTGCAGCTGGGTAAACTCTTGCAGAGTTCCGCAGGGCTCTCCTCTATCCCCTGCATTGTTCAACATTTACCTTGCCTCATTGGGGAACTTACTGCAAAGCTTAAAAGTTAAATTTTACATCTACGCAGATGATATCACTACTAGTTATTCCTCTTACTACCCTGTCTTCTGAGACAAAGAATCAATAATCATCCATTTTAAAACAAATTGAATTATGGATGACCGAATTCAAATTGAAACTCAACTCAACAAAACCAGATTTTTCTTGGCAAGCCCGAATGATAAAATTAAAGACTCATCAATTCTCTTGAATGGTCAGGTCTTCCCCGAGACTATTCCATAAAAATTCTGGAAGTGACTCTGGACCGTCACCTTACTCTAAGGGCTCCTTTTACGAAGGCACGTTAGCGAGTTTAACGCACGCGACTTTTCATCATGCACTAACCCCCACGCGAGCTGGAAAACTACCACCTGCTCAAGAGGAGGCAGTAGCGGCTAGCGCAGCCGACGGTTTAGCACACGCTATTACGCGCGTTAAACCGCTAACGCGCTTCGTAAAAGGAGCCCTAAATGTACACACAGATTTATTGGTTAGAAAATGCTTCTCGATACTATGGAAACTCAGAACCATCAGAAAATACTTTGATGCAGCATCATTCCGCTTATTGGTTAAGCATGCTCGACTATTGCAACATCATTTACTTGGGATCCTTCAAAAAAAACCTTCAAAGACTCCGAGTTATTCAAAATTCGGTAGTTTGACTGATTTTTGGGTTGAAGACATGGGAACACATAAGCCCCTATTATCAATAACTTTACTGGCTGCCTCTGGAAGCATGAGTCTTGTTTAAATTTTTGTCTTTGTTTTAAATCGATATTTGGTCTGGCCCCCACGTACTTGGTTTCTCAATTTAATCTGGATAGTTCTATTAGGCCCACACGTAGAATCCATCTGTTCACCTATCCAATAATAAGTTGTCAAGCAAAATTCAAACTACTCACCTTCACATTTTAATCCTTGGCGTACCAAACCCCAAAGCATCTCTCCGCAATAATCACAGAAAGTAGGAGCCTTGTAAGAGTGCACAAAAAGTGCGTGTGGACGAATCTGGAAATCTTCAACTGTGGCCAATGCTTAAAAGAAAATACATGAAAGTATGAATTGTACAAATTGAAGAGTGACGTGAACAGAAGACCTTTCATACACATTCTCCAAATTATCCAGTGTTATAGTGGTTTACATGTACGAGTAATATTTCAAGCATACACAATTATACAAAATTTACAAAAAAAAAAAAAAGTCATAATTCCATAATTCTCCAGTTCCCACTACTATTTCAGCAGTTTTATTCTTAATAGGTAAAGTTTTAACAGTTTTACAAAAAGCAAAATAGGAAGGCTTCGTCAGACATATTTCTGAGCAGAAGTTTCACAAGAAATGTAAGAAAAAGCTCTTTTCCTTGATGATAACTTGATCACATATAATCCAGATACCGCAAGAAGACCTTTTCATAAAGAATGCAAAGTCCTTGAAGGAGAATATTTGTACAATTTTTTGAAAAAGATATAATAGACTACTCAAATTAATAGAATCGTAAACTGAACACAGGATTTTAAATTTCATATGTTTCATCACTGGTAACCTATGGGGCTCATAAACGAAACAGAAATACATCTAAAAATCCACCCAAGTCGGCACTTGGATGATCAAAAAGACAGGTCATCAAGTGCCGATGATTAAAACGGGTTTTTAGACGTAACCAGGGACTTTTTAGGCCTCTGAATTCTGCTTTGCGCCCTAGAGCTGAAAGGGTCATTTTTAAAGGAGTGATTAGGGCGGGATGTGGGCCGACCTAGAGTTAGGGATAATCAAAAGTTTAACAAGGCTGCCTGGATGGAACTTATACGTTGTGACTCAGGCAATCTAAAACAGGTATAAATGCCCAGAAGGTATCCAAAGTAACCAGATACCCACTGCAGGGACAAAGTAAAGATCCCCACACACTCCCCCAGTGATCACTGACCCCCTCACATCACCATAAAAATCGGAATAAAAACGTACATACCTGCTTCTGGAACATTAGCACCTAGCATAGGAAAGCCTACTAGAGCACTTATCTCAACAACCCGACGGAGGCAAAATGAGCAGCAGCTTTTTGAATGAGTTCTGAGCAATATTGAACATTATACTGGCACTATCTTAAGCTTTATCGTTACCCTTGAAGAAGCCCATCAGTGCGAAACGGGCTGGGCCTCCGTCAAGTTGTTGAGATAAGTGCTTTTTCAGTATTTCACATTTGAATAAGATAAACATTATGTGAATACTTGATATACAAGATGCTAGTTTTATATATGCTCATTCATAAGAAGAAATCTTTTATATAGTCACAATTTGACTCAAAGTGAAAGCAAATCACAAAAGCATACACAAAAAATTGTATTTAAAAATTATAAATTAAAAATCAAGGGTTTTTGACCAGTGATGATACCCACCCCGAAAAAGTTGTGACTCATTGATCACATTCTAGGGGTATTTTGAGGTCTTTTTTCCCTTGTTTGTAAAAAACACACATTATATATTACAAGTGTTCCTATATTTTTTGTTAGTTTATTCAATATGTTAACACAAACCATTATTAACACAGAACTACCTAAACCTTTTCATGCACATGTTTCCGATCCCACCCAAAAGCCTGTCAGTGATGACCTAGCCTCTTTACATAAATTACACTTCAATAAACTCAAATCACTGGAGTACAGTTTGGCCTATGGTGCTGCCAGGCCTCCCCTTTGATTCCAATAAACCCCCACTTCAAGAAGGCATCCAATCATCGTGGCCCACAGTGCCACCAAGCCACAACACTTGTGGCCATAACGCCTGCAAGTGTCCATCATACAACCATTTTCTACCCCACACCAACTACCATTAACAAAACACATAAAAATTGAACTTCACTCCCCAAAAGCAGTGACAGCAAATTGCTTGTTAGCGCACCCTCCCTCCCCCCAACCAACACTGAAGCTACAGCCAAGTTACCACAACAATCCTAACAAATCCTGTATAGTACTGAGAAAAATATCAAGATCTATATCAGAATGATGAACACCATCAGGGCAATAAAGCCTTGGACAATCTCACTTGAGGCGTTCATGCACTAGCATCACACTCCACCAAAGCAAGCACCAAACATGCAAGATCACATTTACACATTTGTGCACTGACCTTCTTAGCACCCCGACATAACACCTGGGGAATAATATCCGAACAAACCAAATTGGTATGAGGAAAATGAAAAATTATATCCTACCTGTTAATTTTCTTTCCTTTAGACCAGGGGTCTCAAAGTCCCTCCTTGAGGGCCACAGTGAAGTCGGGTTTTCAGGATTTCCCCAATGAATATGCATGAGATCTATGTGCATGCACTGCTTCAATACATATTCATTGGGGAAATCCTGAAAACCCGACTGGATTGCGGCCCTCAAGGAGGGACTTTGAGATCCCTGCTTTAGAAGCAGCAGATGAATCCAGAGACTAGTGGGATAGCACACATCTACCAGCAGGTGGAGATAGAGAACTGATTTGCAGGTGTATATCTTGGATGGAGCCCCTCTTGCCAGCCAGTATCGCTTAATGTCCAAGCATCCGAACAATGCAGTTGCAACCTAGCCACCTTCTTTCCAATAAGTAAAATAATCCTGACCCCAACCATGAGATAGCACCTGCAAGAAAAAGCATTCAATTTGGTTTTCCTCCTTTTCAGACTTCCCTATCTCAGATTCTTTCCTTCCTGCAAGAAGGGGTTGCTAAAGGGTTGGCCTGCAATTCTATTCGAGTACAGGTAGCGGCTGTTGCCTGTTATAGAGGGAAGGTGTCTGGTTTGTCCATAGGGTTTCACCCTGATGTGGTAAGGTTCCTTCAGGGGGTTACCCGCATTCAGCCTCCTTTGCGGAGGCCTGTCCGGATTGGAGTCTGAGGGTGGTCCTTAAAGGTTTGCCATCGGTGCCTTTTGAGCCTTTGGATACCGCAACACTCAAGGATGTTACCTAAAGGCGATTTTTTTTCTGGTGGCACTGGCTTTGGTCACTATGCCCCTTAAAGGTGGCCTTGCATTTGAGTAATGGCTTCTTTTTTAGCTAATAAAAAAGCACTGTCCACAAGCATATGTGGATTTCATGTAAAAACAATTAATTATAAATTTTACCGAACAGCAGAGGCCTATATGCCAAAATATCATGCTCGACACCAAGAGAAGTAATAACACTTTACTAATATGCAATGAAAGCTTGTTTTTTACCATTTGAGATTGTTAAAGCAATTAAAACCTATTTTGACTCAAGATAATTTGTTGAAGTTGGTACATGCTTTTATAACCAGCAGACTTGATTATTGTAATTCTCATCTGATTGGCTCCAAAAAAGCAAGTCTTCAAAGACTACAATTAAAGGGCCCTCAGCATTCAGCTGGAGGCTAATAACAGCAGCTGAGGCCCAATGTGCAGGTTAGGAATGAATTGAAGGGAATGGGAGGGGGTGTGGGTGGTGGGAGAAAGGACTGTTGATGGGCGGGGATGAGTTGAACTGGGGAGGTGATTGGAGGGTTTACGGCTTTAGGAGGAGCTGTCAGTTGTGGGAACCAGGAAGGAATTGTTGGGTGGCTGAGGGAAGGAAAGAGGTGTATGGGTCTGTGTTGTGGAGGGGGTTAGAAGCTTTAGATTTCAGGATGCAGGTCAGTATGTTGTTTGGGTTGGAGGCCGGTACCTGGTGGCATGTCTTCTGTATGTGGGGTCAGGTGCTTGCTTTGGGCCTTTGCAGATGATGGTGGCATTAGCTGTGGTTGCAGAGGGATGCGTTGCTCTGCGGCCATGCATTGTGTTTGTCTGGTTGGGCATTCTGTATTGGAATGTGCTAGTGGAGCAGTGTCAAGAGCAGCATGTACGTGGCTGCTGAGAGCATTTTTCTAGTCGAGTGTTTGGGCGGCTCTTCTCGTTTCAGGTGAGCTTCTATTGCTGAGTTGTGTTTGTACAGTGGGGATTTTGTTGGCAATAATGCCTCTCCACAAGGCTTAAGGTCTGGCTGCAGAGTCTTGCGGTGCTGCTGGTAGGGATGAGAGGTGGCGGACTTGTCATGGGCTATGGTGTGGCCTCAGCTGTTGGTGGGTCTTGGGTCTGGGATGGTAAAGGAGGTTTGCACAGGGGAAGAGCCTCCTAGCCTTCAGGCTTTGAGGATTCGGCTGTTACAGGGACTGGGCCTGGGATTTAACCTGATGCTCCTCCTTCAAGTCCCGCCATTGTGGATGATCTTTCCACTGGTTCGGGTCTGGTGGCGGCCACTGGTGAGTGTTTCTGGGGTGGGGGCTTGGGGCATGTATTGGGGGGATATTCTGGGGTGCTATGGGAAAATGTTGGGAGTTTCTTTGAGGGATGGGTCGGTGGGGAGGCATAGTTTGGGTAAGCGGCTGCATGATAAGAAATTTATGAAACATCTTGAGCATGTAGTTCGGCATTTGGAAAAACATTGGTAGTGGGTGGGTTCTAGTGATCTTTTGGCTGTTTGGGGGGCTTCTGACTCTTGGGACTCCTGAGGAGTCTTCGTCATTTTCCCTTTCTGATGAAGGGGTGGTAGGGAGCGTTGGGGCTGGGTTGCAGGAGGGGGTTATGGATAAATTGCTGGTTATGGTGTTTATGCCAATTAATGAGGGTGCTTCTGTTTTTTGGCAGGGATATACTTTCTGTGAGATTGCCCTTTTAGATGCACAGATTTCACAGAAGCTGTGATTGAAAATTCTTAAGGAAAAAAGAATCCTGATTGAAGTCTTCAGTTAAGTTGTGCTGTTCTATATTTATTGACATATATAAACTGGAGATATTTATATCTAGGTTAAGGAGGTTTTTTCTTTGATTGATTGGGTCGGTAGCATGGATTTTTCAGTGATTGATTGGGTCGGTAGCATGGAATTCTGCTACTATTTGGGTTTTTGTCAGGTACTTGTGATTTGGATTGGTCTCTGCAAAGATGGGCTTCTGGACCTTTGCTCTTACCCAGAAAGGCTATTCTTGTTCTTATGATTTCACTCTGTATAATAGGCATATATCATTCAATTTGCCTATCAAGGGACTCTTGAGGTCTTTTGTCCTTCTTACATAAAGTATACAGTCAGCATTTCATTGACATGCACATTTAATTTTTGATGTCATATTTTGATGTTTTTATATCCTCCACTTTTGTAGTTAGCTTGTTATGGAAAGCCTATTTAACAGGACTAGGAAGCACTGTGCTTCCTTCGGGCACACCTGCTTTCCTAAGGGGACGCCTGCTTGGGAGAAGGATCCCCCTTAATAATAATAAAAATAATAATTTTATTTCTTATATACCGCCAAAGCCGTAGCAGTTCGAGGCGGTTTACAACAAAGAAGGGCTGGACAATCAGCGAATATAGATACAAATTATAAAGGTGAGCAGGATACAGGTACAATATATAGGGGCCATATGTAAAGAGGATCAGGAAACAGGGGTAGGGCTTAAGAGATCTTGGGAAACAAGAGGTCGGGCATAGAGATCTTAGGTTACAAAACGGTTAAATAGTTTAGTTTTTAATACTTCAGAAAACCTGGACGTACGGCAGTATGACTTATGAGTAAGAGTTTGAATTTTCCACTCTCTTGCGAAAGAAAGAAAAAAAAAAGAAGTTTGCATGACTTAGCGACAGAGTGCTGTACTTGATGGATGTGCGAATGGTAGTTAAGGATGAAGCGTTAGATGACTAATGATGCCAAGTTTCGCACTTATGTTAGTTGATTCAGTAATTATTTTATTTGCAGAACCTTTTATTTAAAGGAAATATTGTGTTAAAGATTTGGGTTTTATTTGCTTGGAAATAAGAAGCAAACCCATGGAATCAGTAAGGTGGCCCATGGGGGTAGGGGCTTAGGGTGGCCTGGTGGCCTGCGTTCTAAATACAGAACTATCCTGGTTTTCAATAATTTTTTTCCATGCCTGCTTAAATTTAAAAAAAAAAAAAAGTATACCATTTTCCTATTTTTTTCAGTGCTGTGATATATGGAAAATAATGCAAAGTGAATTTGATGTGACATGTATGGGCAGAACAGTTATCCAAGGGATTAACTTGAGTAAACACTTTTATGTGCATAGATAACAGTGGAAATTGTTGCCTCTATACTACAGCACTTAAAGTGCGTATTTATAAAATTTATTGTTTTGTTTCCAGGCCAGAACTATTAATTTTATTCTGTATTTTGATAGTGTATTTTACCAGAACAAAAGCCTTTATTCATGAATACAATTTATAAACAATATATGATGAGTTACTCTGATATGACTAAAAATGAGCTACTACATTACCTTATGGCAGGCACTAGGCAGCTGCCTAAGACCTTTCCTGTGCATGAGGCCATGCAAGAGTTGATTCCTGAGCAATGGACTACGCCTGAGTCTGGCCTCAAGGTGGCACGGGTTATGCGTTCATTGTATCCTGTGGCTCTTGAGGAGCAGGATAAGTTTAAACTTCCTAAGGTGGACGCCTTAGTAACAGCAGTCACTAGGAAGACTACTCTGCCAATTGAGGGAGGTATTACTCTGAAATACCCTCAGGATAGGAAGATAGAGTCTTCTTTAAGGTCTTCGTTTGATGTGGCAGCCCTGACTGCAGGCGGCGGTGTGCAGTTCTTATTCAGCACAAGCCTGTCTTCAGTGGATCCAGTTATTTACTGATGGGGTGGGGAAGCCAGTGGGACTCTGCCCCCAGACTTTCCAGATGTGGAGTCTTGGCTGGCATATCTAGCTGATACCTTATATGATATGATTAGAGCTTCAGCTAAACAAATGGCTCTGGCAGTAGTTTCTAGGCGGCATCTATGGCTGCGACATTGGACAGCAGATGCCGCCTTCAAATTGCGCCTGGTGCGTCTTCCCTTTAGGGGCAGGTTGCTGTTTGGAGAGGATCTGGAAAAATTAGTGAAGGATTTTGGAGACTCTTAAGTCTGAAAGGTTGCCAGAGGATAGGTTCAGAGGGGCACCCAGGTCTCCCTCATCTAGGCCGCTTTTTCATGATACCAGGAGGTATAGCCTGGGGAAATCAGCATATAGGGCCTCCTATTTGGCAGCTTCTAGTGCCAGGTCCAGGGTTACGCAGCGGCGACCTTCTCGCCCTGCCAAATCCTTGGCCTTGAGGGTAGATCCTCCTCAGTCCTCGCGCCCTCCACAATGATGGGGTTTTGGCTTCTTCCGTCAAGTGAATGGGGGTGTCTGGCCTCATTGCTGGCCAAGCTTTCATAGAGCTCGGAGGGCTTCTGTGTAGAGAGTGAAGCTTACGGTTGAGATTGCTTTTTTCTAGGCACAGATTCTGTTTGGGCGTCCCTGTGGGCAGGGGCCGGATAGGAGATTATGAGAAGTTCACTCCAGGGCCGGTGAGCCTTAGGGCCAGGAGTTCTGGTTCGTTGCAGTCAGAAGGGCCTGGGGCTCTCTTCCGGGGTTTTGTGGGCCACCAGTGGGTCCCTTTGTTCCCCAGGAGATGGGGACGCAAGGTGGTATGTCCTTGCATTCCCTTACATTAAGTTCCCCGGCTCTCCAACAGGCTCAGGGAGCAGGCTAGGCCCTCGGTCCTCCCAGGACCCCATGGCATCTGTGGAGAGGGTTTCCTCTCCGGATGGTGAAGGGGTGAATATTGCTTTATCCAGCTCGCGGCTCCGGCACAGCAGGGTGGATATTTCAGGATTGTCAGCAGCCCTCAGGTTTGACTCCTCGTTGGAGGTGGTCACCAGTCACTCCGCCTTGGTGGCGGGGGACACCCGCCTGCGTCCCACAAGAGTAGGTTCAGGGGGATGCTCCCTTCCGCTGTGGTCTTATGGCCTGGCTACTGAATAGTCAAGGCTGCAGCGGAGGGGTATTCTGAGCAGGTTATCTCTACTCTACTGGAGGCAAAGAAGAGGTCTACTTCTGCGACTTATGGTAGGACTGGAGGGTGTTTGACTTGCTTTGTTGGAGCCAATCAGATGAGAATTACAATAATCAAGTCTGCTGGTTATAAAAGCATGTACCAACTTCAACAAATTATCTTGAGTCAAAATAGGTTTTAATTGCTTTAACAATCTCAAATGGTAAAAAACAAGCTTTCATTGCATATTAGTAAAGTGTTATTACTTCTCTTGGTGTCGAGCATGATATTTTGGCATATAGGCCTCTGCTGTTCGGTAAAATTTATGATTCATTGTTTTTACATGAAATCCACATATGCTTGTGGACAGTGCTTTTTTTCTAGCTAAAAAAGAAGCCATTACTCAAATGCAAAGCCACCTTTAAGGGGCATAGTGACCAATGAGGAGCCTACACCTACAACAGCGTGTGAAAAGGTAGCATTGCAAATATTGCATAGAAATTACATGTTCATAAAATACCTCACCTTGGTCATATACGGAAAGAAAAGATTAGGTTCTTACCTTAAGAACATAAGATGCCCAGCAGTCCGCTCCCGCGGCGGCCCATCAGGTCCATGACCTGTAAGTGATCCTTTATATCCTTCCATCCCTTTTGTCCTTCCTTATCTATATCCTTCTTTTATCCTATATCTTCCCTATCTATATCCTTCAATAACTTTTTCTTTCAAGAATTTATCCAATTCCTCTTTGAAACCCTGTAAAGTACTCTGTCCTATCACTCCCTCCGGAAGGGCTAAATCTTCTTTCTTGTAAAAAGGAATGGTAGTCTTGACCAGCGGGTTGGACCCTCACCAACCACAAGCATAATATTTTCTTCACTAACTTACTAAGGGCTCCGCCGCACCAGCGGTTTAACGCACATAATAGCGCACGCTAAACCGCCGGGCGTGCTAGCCGCTACTGCCTCCTCTTGAGCAGTTTTTGGCCAGCGCGGGGGTTAGCACGTGATGAAAAGTCGCGTGTGTTAACTCCACTAGCGCGGCTTAGTAAAAGGAACCCTAAGTCATCAGGGTCACTTACCAGAGAGAACAACCTCAACCAGGTCCCCTTCATGGATTTCTTCTGCCGATGTGATCCGCTGCAGAATATTTTCCGAGTTCAGGTCATGACGAAAAAGGAGAATCTTGTCATACATGCCAAAGAAACCACACTCTGGGAACTAAAATAAAAATGACATTTTGAAATTAACGCATGGCATTTAAAAAAAAAATCTTACACATGGAATTTTTTTCATTATGACCAAATAAGCTTTGAGTATTACAGATGTTCCACTAAAATATTTATCCTGTTAATGCTTTATCATCTGGAAAAATTAGGTTTAATTCAACAATTTCAGGTACAAAGGGCAAGCCCAGAGATAAAAGTACGTTGTCTAATATATTTATTTATTATTTAATTTATTTCCTACATTTCTGTTCAGCTCTATCCAAAAGTTCTAATGACCTGCTATAGAGTGGGACAAATTCCTGGGCAGTATTATCATGGAAACAACAGGTTCACAGTTTTGTTTCTTACCCAGCAATTTCTTTTAACACCTTTGTACTTTTATCTTAGGGCTCCTTTTACGAAGGTGCGCTAGCGTTTTTAGCGCACACACCGGATTGGTGTGCGCTAGCCAAAAAACTACTACCTGCTCAAGAGGAGGCGGTAGCGGCTAACGCGCGGCATTTTAGCACGTGCTGTTCCATGCGTTAAGGCCCTAAAGCGCCTTCGTAAAAGGAGCCCTTAGTTAAAACCAAGGCTAAAATCTGCTACAACAGGCCTTCATTCACAACTACCCAGGGGCTTTGCCTCTATTTTATATCCTTCCACTCCCAACCCCAACCCACCTACTCTGTCATTGCAGTACTGGTTCAGAGGTCATGCACCAAGGCTTCACCAGAACTCTTTGATCTAGGACTTACTATGACCACTATGTGTCACCTTTATGATGTGAACAAAACTATATAAAAATATCTAAATCCACTCAAACGGAAAAGTGCATTCTATAGCAGCAAACCAATTTCTGCTCAATTGCACAGAAATGGAGCCTACGCACAGTCATAAACTGAATAGCTAAAAAAAAGCTATAAAAAAAAGTTTAGTAAAAATCACGAGTGTTAAGTTGAAAGGAAGAGTTTCTGTACACAGGTTTCTGGCCAATGACTGGAGCAAGGAGCTGACAAGCTACGCTGATCTATTCAGTTTATGACTGTGCGTAGGCTCCATTTCTGAGGACTTTTCCTGTGCAATTGAGCAGAAATTGGTTTGCTGCTATAGAATGCACTTTTCCATTTGAGTGGATTTAGATATTTTTATATAGTTTTGTTCATATATACCACTCGGGATAGTCGATATACCTTTATGATGTGGCCATGACTTGTTCCCCCCTAGGTGCTGTGAACACTGCCTTAGCTGCATCCTTAACCCCAGATGACTGAGGGAATGGAAACTGAATGTAGAGATCAAACCAAGGACCTCCTGAAGGCACATGCCACCTGAGCCCCTAGGCTAGTCTCAAGTTTACAATTTTTATCTAAATGGCTTTTCTCTCCACTCTAGTGGGCTTTGAATTTAGGGCTATTATAGGTTTGGTTTTTTCCCTTTAAACTTAGGTCCCCTTTTATCATGCTGCGTTATGTTTTTTTATCGCAGGCTGCTCTGGTAAAAACGCCAATGCTCATTAGAATTCCTATGAGTGTCAGAGCTTTTACCACAGCAACTCGCAATAAAAAAACCCTAACGCAGTGTGATAAAAGGGGGCCTTATTTCTGGAATTTGATCATTTTCTTGTTTTAGCTCTAATATTTTCTTTCAAGAATTATTTTCACTTGTGAATTATTGCAAATTCTGAATAAAAATAAAATATAAAAATGTTTTATTTTTCTTATGACCCTTATTTAAGAAATCCTATTAGCAATTTACATGGGTAACACAGTAATACACTAAGGGCCAGATTCTGTATAGGACGGCCCAGGAGAGGGGTCCTATACAGAATCGGGCCTACACTAGGCACCTGGGCCAATCAGGCCTTAGGCTTAGTGGGGATGGGCGGACCCGCTATGCCTAAGGCCTGATTGGTCAAGGCTTCTAGAGCCTGGGCCAATCAGGCCTTAGGCTTCGCGGGATGTGCCGGGAAGGGGCGGGCCTGCCTCATTTCGATGAGGCGGGCCTGTCGGCTGGACGGGCAAGACCCGTCTGGCCAACAATTAAAGGTTAGTTTGGTGAGGGAGAGGTTTGGGGGCTGTTAGCACAGGGGTGTGTGCGGAGGGGGGGGGTGTCTTCTGGCAGGAGGGATTGGGCACCCTCCTGCCGGTGATCGGTAGTGTCAGGGGGGGGGCATCTTCCGGCAGGAGGGTTTGGGCACCCTCCTGCCGGCGATCGGTAGTGTCGGGGAGAATGGGGGCATCTTCCGGCAGGAGGGGTTGGGCACCCTCCTGCCGACGATCGGTAGTGTCGGGAGGAGTGGGGACATCTTCCAGCAGGAGGGGTTGGGCACCCTCCTGCCGGCAATCGGACAGGCGGCCATGGCCGCTATACTTATAGCGGCAGAGAGATCTCTTGCCGCGATAAGTATAGCGGCCGCGTCTACTTACAATGTAGACCAGCATTTTGCTGGCTTACATTGTAAGCGTTTCTTCCTCTACTAGGGTGATGCATAGGGCCATCTAGGTTCGCCTAAGGCCCTTAGGCGAGCTTAGGCGTCTTGCGGGCTTCCCTAGGCTCCCGGAGGCGCCTTCAATATAGGCGGCCTGCCTGGGGAGCATTTTTTTAAAAAACGTGCATCCCGATTGGCTGATTAGACAGCTGTAGGACGCCTATAGCTGCCTAAAATCGGGACGCACTTTGTAGAATCAGGGCCTAAGGGCCTGTTTTACAAAGCTACGCTAGCGGCTACAGCGCGGTAACGGCCCTGGAGCCCATACAGATTTAAAGGGCTTCGGGGCTGTTGCTGCACGGCAGCCGCTAGCATGGCTTTGTAAAACAGGCCCTAAATGATGACAGAAAAGACATACAAAGTGTGTCCAGTCTGCACAACTAGATGACCAGAGCCGCTCCAGCCATGTAAAATACTGGTCGTCAATTCTCCACCCATGCCAACCATACAGGCAGCCAAACATGATGGGGATGAAATGTAGTTATAACAAAGACTCCAAATATTGCTGACATTATTTAACTTGCCAGAAAAGATGTCGATATTCAGTCAGCACCTGTCAGCATTTTGCTAACTGCCACTAATGCTAAACCTGTGAATTCAATGCTGAACTACGTCTGGGCATAAAGAAAAAACAGGGGAAACAAAACCACAAAGTCAAAGCCACAGAACAAAAGTGGAATTGTCCCAATCAGAATGGTGCACAACAAAAAAGTGTCTTTCAACTCATCTGATAAATCCAAATGCCTTTATTCACCCAAAATTCATATAATGACTCAGCGACCCGACATGCGCATGTTTCGACCTACTTGGCCTGCCTCAGGAGTCTTAGGAGTCTTCTGGTATATAAAAAAGATGATGCACAAACTCACTGAATGCTGCTTCTGCCCTTCTGGAGTATGAGGCTCTGGTGCACTTCTGTTTCCTGGCAGAGAAAGTCTGGAAAGAGAAGGGAACCAGACTTTCTCTGCCAGGAAACAGAAGTGCACCAGAGCCTCATACTCCAGAAGGGCAGAAGCAGCATTCAGTGAGTTTGTGCATCATCTTTTTATATACCAGAAGACTCCTAAGACTCCTGAGGCAGGCCAAGTAGGTCGAAACATGCGCATGTCGGGTCGCTGAGTCATTATATGACTTTTGGATGAATAAAAGCTTTGGATTTATCAGATGAGTTGAAAGACACTTTTTTGTTGTGCACCATTCTGATTGGGACAATTCCACTTTTGTTCTGTGGAACTACGTCTGGGCACCAGCACCAAATTCCTGGGTTTGTGGAGGAGGCTAGCACTGAACTGGCCAAGTGCAAAATGCAGTACTTAAATAGAACAGATAATACCTACACAACAAACTTCCAACTCCAGTGTATTAACCAAAATTTATCAGGTGCTCATGTTCACAAATGAGAGAAAAGAAAGAAAAAGCCTCAGATGTTACAGGGACTACTGCCCCTAATAACAGCAAAAAGTGAGCACTTACGAACGAACTTGCTCTACTATTGCAACATCTTCACCGCATTAAAAAAAACCTTCATTCCCAACACAACTCACTAACAATGTCCACAAAAATCAAAATAGTGATTGTGCCTAACTTATGCAGTTATCAGATACCCCAACTTTGGCCATTGTTTCACAGTGATCACAGCTGCTGCTTCAGAGCTAATAGGATCATCAGCCAAGAGCAGATTCATAAAAGCTTACTTTTTGCTGTTATTAGGAGCAAGCAGTATTCCCTGTAGCATCTGAGGCTTTTTTCTTCTTTTCCCTCATTTGTGAACAAGAGCGCATGATAAATTTTGTAATTCACTGGAGTGGGAAGTTTGTTGTATGAGTATTATCTGGTTTATTCCCCCAGTCCTTCCATTTTTTTTTATTTTTGGCACTTAAATAGGACTGCACAAAAGTCAGTCCTACCTTTATGCATAGCCAATTATTTGGTTAACCTGGCTGGTTAAGTTCTGAATATAAGCAGAGTATAAATGTGTAAATAAATTAAAATAAATAAATTCCCTACTGCTGCATGGGAGAGGAAGGGCTGCGTAGTGTGTTTTGCTGAGTGAGACAGCCTACATAAGCCCTATTAGAAGGGGAAAGCTGCTGGGGTCATCCTTGTGAGGAGGAACACAGAGAGAGATGAAGAAAGATGTCTGAATAAACTTTATTAGTTCTGCAGTTTCCAGGTGTGAAATCCACAGGAAGCTAGAAGTGAAGGCATCTGGGGGCTGATGTTCAAAACTAATGCTGGTTCTAAAAGGGGGATAGCATACATCGTTGTTGTGCACTATAGGGCTGGTTCTATAAACGGCGCTTAAATTGGTCAGCGCCTAGAAAAATGGCACCAGATGTGTGTTAGTCACACTTAGGCACTTTTTACAGAATCGTGGCTAGCGGAACCTATGTTAAAAAAAAAAAAAATAGGTGCCTGAAATGTAAGCCAGGGTTTTAAAGGAGAATCGTGCTTAGCAGCGCTAAGTCATGCTCCACCCGTAGAAATGCCCACTTAGGAGTTAAGCACTACTAAGAATCATGCAACAGGTGGCTATCTTTTACAAAAATGAATAGGTGCCTACTGCCCAATTTTTTTTTCCCAATTATTGGAAGATTAGGTTCTTACCTTTGGTAATCTTCTTTCTGTTAGTCCACGACAAATTCTGTACAATAGGGTCTTTCATTCCAACCCATGAACCGGGTCTTGCAGAAAACCATACACTTTTCTTCTACTCCTCCCACTTGGCTGAGAAATACAGAGCCCCCTGCAGTTACGTCCAAAAGCAACTGAATAGCACTGGAACAAAGCACACAGACTAAGAGGGCACGGGGAACTTCCATGCTACACTACTAGATCATTTTGACTTGGTCATTTTAAAAGTAGCTCGCAAGCCCAAAAAGTGTGGGCACCCCTGCTGTACACTAACCAGCAAATGTGCAGATAACACAGGTCCACTTACCACTTCTCAAATAAGAGTGCTCAGGGACAAATTCAGTAAATTGAACTCAAATCTAAGTGCTGGAAATAATTTGCATTAAGCACTTTATTCTATAAAGGGTGCTCCGAGTTGAACACCCCCTTTACAGAATAGCATTTAAGTTTCAAGCTTCAAGTTTCAATTTTAATGGAGATTTGATTAATCGCTTAATCATAATTCTAAGCGATGAACATAATAATAAAATTACAAAATGTGGGGAACAATACAATAAATAACAAAAATCAGGTCTGACAAGACTATTGACAAACGTAACAAAACTAAGAACATAAGGGAAGAGAGGGATAAGAACTACAAATTATTTAAAAGTTAAAGAGACATATAAGGGAGATACAGAAGGAAAGGGAAGTTAAAAATTACTTCAATAAAATTAGAGAGAAAAAGTAAAATTGGTTGGAAAACTAAATGGCTAATTTTCAAAGGCGTCTTTAAAAAGAAAGCTCTTTAGTTTACTTTTGAATTTTTCTAAGGTGTGTTCTTCCCTCAAGTGAATAGGAAGTGAGTTCCAAGTTTGGGGGGCTGTAACAGAAAAATTGCCGTCTAGTATTAATAATTCTAAGAGAGGGAATCGTCAGCAAGTGCTGTTCAGTAGATCTTAACGTTCTATGGGAAGTATATGGAATTAATAACTTATAAATGAAAGCTGGAGTTTTGTAAAGAAGGGATTTGAATGTGAGCAAACATAGTTTATATGTTATCTGGTGAGCAACTGGAAGCCAGTGCGCTTTATTGAGAAGGGGTGTTACGTGATCAAACTTCTTAGCTTTGAATATGAGCTTGATAGAAGCATTCTGAATAATTTGTAGACGCTTGATTTCATTTTGAGCTATTCCCTTGAATAGTGCATTGCAGTAATCGATTTTGGAAATCACGAGAGAGTGGATAAGAATATTGAGGGATTTAGTGCAGAGAAATTGTGAAACTGAGCGAATTTGGCGAAGCCTAAAGAAAGTTGATTTGATAATGCTACTAATGTGATCATGAAAGGATAGTTTGTAATCAAAAATAATCCCTAGAATCTTAATATTACTTAAGAGTGGATTCCCATGTTCAACTTAGGGAGTGAGGAGTTACACCTGCTGAAACCAGGTATAACTCCTGATGCACAAGTTAGGCACTTAACTCTGGTATTCTATAACACTGCACTTAAATATTTGGAATGCCCCTGACTCGCAGCCATGTTCCCTTTTGGGTTGTACATGAAACATTTTAGACATGCACTGTAACTCCAAATTAGTGACAATTAACTCCAGTTGGCACTCACATTTGGTTGTTAGTGCCCAATTGACTGATTTTCACATATGCCTGGCTCTGCACTCATATTTAGGCAACAGACAAAATCTGAGGGTAAGTACATCCACGCTAATTGCAAGTACTCTAATGGACATTTTAACATGGGACCTGCAGAGGACATACTGGGCATATCACTTCCCAACAGTTGCTGTGTTAGCTTTGCACTTATCGAACTTTAATTTTCTTTTGTTAAGGTGTGGTAACAGCAAAATCTAGCACTTTTTAGTGAAAATACCCCCTATACACTAAACCAGAGTACAAAAAACTCACAAAAGCACATTTGTGCATTACATTCCCATGATTCACTGGCCATTAATAAACAACCCCCTGTATCCTGAAATGGAAAACCATTGGAACTTGATCCTTACATCCGACACAACACTGCAGCGCTGATGGGAGAGCCCAGGCCTGTCACACAAATAAAAGAAATAACGATAGCTCTCAGAAACCCACTTCCCACATTCTTTCTCCTATCAAAGTAGTGGTCATTCCCAGGTTCCATGGTGCCAGTAGCATCAGAGTGTAAAAGTGCTCTGCTGCCCAGCCAGAAAGGGATGGGCTTTGGGAGACTCATGGTTTTTGGAAGCCACCGTCATCAATCTTCCTCTTATTCAGGTAGCCCCAGGCTTTCTGTCACCCTCCACAGGTCTTGGCTCCTACTCTCCTGCCGTTTCCATTCATGTGTATCAACAGATAGAAAATGCCTTGAAATCAGGAGCTGTTTTGTTGCAAAACATGTCTAAAAATTCCACAATATATTTTTAGTTTTGGTTTGGTAATTTTAGAATTGCATGAAACTAATATTTGAAATTATTTTTCAAAACTCTTCCCTTAATTTTCCAGAAACAATGGGGGCTAGCAAGAGATTCACAGATCGCATGACACTCATCTGACTGCTCAAAATTACCTTCGGTGTCACAAATATTGTCACACGCTGCATGGATCAATTTGTGACACTAGTATGCACATGGTTACCTGCAGAGTTCTGCAAAATTGTAAGGAAGCTATTTAAAAGTCTTGCGTTATTTAATTTTAATGATAATAATCTGTAATAACCTTAGGTTTGCTGGCCTTCCTCACTCTAGCAGTGGTCTTTGACATGAATTGCCACAACATTTTTCTGACCAGGTTCTTTCAGATGGGGATTCAAAATTTGGCACCCAGATATTTTTGATCATTCACGGTGAGAAGTTTTTTTTGGTAGTAGTTATCAGGTACACAGGAGCTCCTGCAAGGGCTCCCTCAGGGACCATTTTCCTCCAGTCTTTATAACAGCTATATCCACCCATCATTTAAGAATTATGGACTAACCTATTTTTCTTAATTTATGCAGAAATTATTCAGATTTGTGTGCCAATGGAGACATACTAGGACACAGGGAAAAAAAACCCCAAGCAGTTGTAAATGAAGACTCATAGGGGTCCTTTTACTAAGGCACGCTAGCCATTTTAGCGCACGCTAAACGCTAACGCATCCATTATAGTCTATGGACGCGTTAACGGTTAGCATGCATTAATATTTAGTGTGCGGTTAAAGGACCCCCATAGTGGTGTGGTCCACCAGAGACTGGTTTTGAATGAGCTGGAAGCCCAAAATAAAAGGAAAAAATTGCCAAGCCCCCCCCCCCCCCCCAAAAAAAAAAATAAAAAAAAATATGCAGTTTAAATCTGTTAAACATTCAGTTTTAAAACAAAGAATCATTTTTGCTTCTATTTAGCTAAGTGCATTGCAACTATATAACCAACCTCCAGTTAACTGTTAACACAAAGGAAGTCATTGCAGTTAACCATAAACTACTGTGTATCACATTAACTTTACTGGCATGATAATTTTACCTGCGTCACCAAAGCAAACACATTTAGCAGTTAAGATGGAAAAAACGGAGATAATTCATGAAAACAGTAATAGCAACAGTAAAATAAATATGAGTATTTATGTCAACCTACAAAACTTTAGCAAATAAACCATCCCCATATTGTACCACAGAAGGGAACTTGCATTAGAAAGATGCCTAAAGATCTGTTTAACTTTTTATGCATTTTCAGCACACTATCTGGTTTTAAGTGGTGCCCATGAAAATGCATAGATAAGATATCCATTTAACTTTATTCCTCCTTAGCACTTCAATAGCCCCACTATTGGCATAGCCGGAGAGGGGTACCTCCAGCCACAACGCTGGGACCCCCTCATGCATGCTCAGTTCACAAAGAAATTGAGCATGCTTGGGGAGTCTGGAACTTGGTGGCTTGAGGCACCCTGCTGACTTTCAGATTACTGCAGCAGCGCAAGGAGGGAGTGGCTCAGCAGGAAATTTCTTTGGCTGGTGGGGCTTCAGCATCCCTACTATCAGCAAAGGTATTATTTTTAACACATCGGGGAGAGGGAGGGAATACATTGCCCCCCCCTTAGTCCACTTCTGCCCCCCCCCCTCAAAATCAGAGGGCTAGCTACACCTCCGATTCTCACTTAAAATGGATTAGTTCACCGAACCCCAGAACTATCCTAGCCAGGTTCCTTTTCAAAATGGATAAAACCTTTGGTCATTTAGCTTTTCAAACAGCCAATATTACAAGTGGACTGAAATGAAAGTTGTCAAAAGTGCTTTTAAATATGGACTGCTACAAAGCTTACTTCCATTCTTCAAATTCAACTGTATATACCAACAAATATTTTCATTCTGCTTCCAGAATGCTCTACAGTAGCATAATCAAAGCACACACAAATGCATACAACTAATAACATGCAAGTAAGTAGCAACTACTGTACCTTCTGGTCCACAATAGAACACACCAGGTCCTTGACGGCAGACAGCGAGAGGTCTTGTAGCTCTATGGTGACAGTCTCCCGTGTAAGACCAATCTGCAGCAGGAAGGACAGCCCTTGCACTGAGCCCCGAGACTGGGTGGGGCTGGGCGCATTCAGGCTGTCATTGGAGGTCTGACCCAAAAGCCCAGCCACAGTACTGGGTGCCGAGGTTGAAGGGAAAAATTTTTGCAGAGAGGGTGGTGAAGGGCTGCTGTGAGCAGACATCAGGCTTCTGTATCCAGGATGAGGCCAGTCCACTGGGAAACAACCAGCTTTGCGTTCCAAAGCCTGTGAGGGTGTAAAATTCTTAAGTGTGAAGGGCTGGTCTCAGAAATGAAGGATAATCATGACTCCTGCTTACCATGCTCAAAAGGACATCGCTCAAATTAAGGCACTGGTGTCAGTGACTGAAACCTCAGACATAGCTACGTGACAGCAGCACAGCAAACTCACATCAGCAGCTAGGATGCTACTTCATTACACAACATCAATAGAATGTCTTGGTCCAGGTCCTTGAGGTAAAATAAATCTTATTTTTAAAAGCTGCTTTTCAAGGTCTCTCTACCTTCCTTGGCATGCTAATGCAATAGCGATTGATAGGTCATGAAGAACATCCTATGCTAGCAGATGCCTTTTGGTTGCAAGTTCAATGTAACTTAAATGTCTAAAAACGGAAATATTAAAATGCAGTCAAATGGATTCAGAAGTAGTTGATTTGTCAGTTTAATAGCGTCCATTTTATGAATTCCATTCAAACTGAATTCATATTTTTGTAAGTCGTTTATCCCGTCTCTTCCAACTTCCATCAAAAATCTATCAATCTGAAAATAAGCAGGCACAAGAGAATAGAAAAATTAAACACAAAATTAATTTTCACTAGACTAGAAGTAAAACAGATGTGACTAGGAAAATGTGTTCAACAGCAACTCTCACCGTCTACCTGGGCATTCCCCTATTTATAAAATGAGAAAGGTTTGATTAGAGATACCTGATGTTTTTCTTTGAATCCTGTCAGACCATTCCAAACCAATTAGTTATGTCCTCCCTTCCAGCAGGTAGGACAAAGACAACTGTTCACCTTACCTATATATACTGGTTCAGAAGGGAAGCCAATTGGTTTCTCATATCACAGCTTCCTCTTTATACAGTATACCCCAAATACTACAGTTCTTCCTTCACTTTTCTTTTTTTTTTGGGGGGGGGCTTACATAGGATTGGGGCTTCTGTCTATCACTTATCTGGTCTTCTCCTCATAACTCTGTGGTGCTTCCTCTGCCTGTACTCCCTAGGAGGTGCTCCTGGACTGTTACTTAAGGAAGACAACGGTCAGGTAAGCATAACTGAATCTTCCTTTTTGTCCATGCCAGACCTTTCTAGACCAATGGATTATACCAATAGAAGCTACAATACCTCTTGTGCTGGGTGGGAGCAGTCTACTGCAGTTCTCAGGACTTTTACTCCCTCCCTTCATTCCTCTTTCTTGGAACTCCTCTAACCCCAATTCCACCAGATCTACCCAAAAACTGAAACTTTCCTTTCCCTCTCTAAAAAGCATTTCCCTTGTAGGAAAACTAGGTTCTTCCCTCCCTTTCAGAATCACTGAGCTCTGGAACAACCTTACCTCCCCCCTTAGGAATCTGAGCTCCCTCCAACTCTTCCGTAAACATCTGAAAACTTGGTTATTCTCAAAAACGTAACTCTTCCTCCCTCTCTAGTTATTCTAGTCCTCTTAACTTTTCTCTTCATTCTGTCTCTTCCCTCCACTGGAGTTCCTTTCTACCCTAACTCTTGTTAACCGTGTCGAGCTTTACGAATGTAGAGATGATGCGGTATACAAACCTAAGGTTTAGATTAGATTAGATTAGATTAAAGGCTGCTTGCTGTCTAGCCAGGAGATCCAAGTTATAATGACTAAAGAAAGAATGCTGCTTTACAGATATTTTTCAGTAGAGCTTACCTATATTATATTCAGGATGAAGCCTGGGCTCTTGTGGAATGTGCCTTAATTTAATGTAGGAATTTATAGTCCACTTACCCAGAGAGTTCTAGGTAGAGATCAATAAAAAGCCCTTATCCACATAAATATCCATTATTGTTTCCTTAATCCATCTCACTATCAACACCTTTGAGTCTGCTTCCTTTTTTTTTTTTTTTTTTTTTTGTAGTCTTCCAAACAGGAAAGAGTCTGACTGTTCTCCAAAATGATTTTGTCACTTTCAAATACAAGCACAAATGTTTTTCTGGCATCCAGATTATGCAAGATTTTGTCTATTCCCATCATCATCATCTGCTGAAAAAAAAACAGAAATCTGTTTTTTTTTTAACAAAAAAAAAAAAAAGAATACTTTTGGAAGAAATGAGTGCACTGTGTATAAGTTTCAATTTTTTATTAAAATTTGATTCTGTCATTTATCAAACTTCTAGTTTCAAGTTTATTTAAAATTTAATATACTGCCCAATCAGCCTTCTAGGCAGTGTACACTATCTTAAAAACATATATGAGATAACAATACATCATTTAAAACAATAATAGTTATTAAAAACAATTTAAAAACGGAATAAGGTGTGGGAGGCCTCGAGTGGGAGGGGATGTATTTCTAGATTGTATGGGTTGCTTCTTTCACATGATGTTCCGCCAAGGCATTATTTTGCATATTGGGAAGGTCTTCTGGGCCGAACCTTTACTTCTGCACAATGGAGACGTATTCTCCGCTCTCTCCTTAAACCCTCTATTGCTAGCAATATGGTGGAAAATGGCTATAAACTGCTGTATCGATGGTATTACACGCCTGAGAGGCTGCATAGGATTAATCCCGCTCTCCCGGATGTTTGCTGGCGCAACTGTGGGGCCTCAGGAACGTTTGCTCATATTTGGTGGGATTGTCCAAAGGTGGGTCCCTTTTGGGATATGTTTTTTTTTGTTATCTCGGACATTTGTGGGGTGATTATGGGTAAAGATCTGGGATGTGCATTGTTAAATTTATTGCCACAGGGAATCCCTTCCAGATTTTCCTTTTTAATTGCCCCATTAGTTACTGTGGCACGGTTGGTTTTGGCTGCAGCCTGGCGCCAAGATATTATACCATCTAAATCACAAGTGATTGTCAAAATGGATTACATTTTTCGCATGTCGCAGCTGACTGCAATACGCCAACACTCAGTGGGAGTGTTCATGCGTCGGTGTGAACCATATATCCGCTGGATGACTAGAAGGGATGGTTAAACAACTTTACTTACCACTGTCTTTCCTGGTTAGTCTATACCCCATGTTCTATTCAACTTTCTTAGGGCTTCGTCACACTGTTGATATTGTATGATGCTTGGGGGTTGGGGGGGGGTGGTATGGGAGGGTTAGAACAGGGGGTTTAGCTCCTGGTACTGTTTTGTATTTTTGCTCTTGATTGGCCTTGTTACGAAGAGTGCTGTTTCAAATGTTTGCTCTGTACCGGTGATTTTGGTGTGTTTTCTATTTTGTATGCTTTTGTGCATTTTTCCAATAAAAAGTTTAAAACCAAAAAAAAAAAAAAACAATTTAAAAACAAAACAGAAACAATATAAAGGAGAAAAAACAATATAAAGGGGAAAAAAATAAAAATGCCAATAACAATACAAATATTATAAAAAAGAAGATAAAACAACTTTAAACAAATGGTGTAACTAATATAAACATACTGGACTAGACTAACAAGAAACCATAGGTAGATGGGGAGGAAATACAATTGATATAGGATAGATAAACAATTAAGGAAAGAACAAAAGAAAGGGGAATGCTGCAAATTGTTTCTTTGGAAAGATTGACGGGAGGAAGCTGGAGTAAGGTTTAGACATTGAAAGCATCTTTAAATAAATGGCTCTTAAGAAGGCCTTTGAAGTGGTACAGATTTTTTTCTTTTCTCACGAGAGTGGGAAGAGTGTTCCAAAGCTGAGGGGCAACAACTGAAAAGATGTCTTGACATTTGGTGCCAATTATTTGCAGAGAGGGAACGGTAAGTAATCTGCAGTCTGAAGATCTGAGAAGATGGGATGGTTCATAAGGGAATCAGATATTTTTCAATGAATTGGGACGATTTGGCTTGTAACGTTTTAAAAGTTATTAATGAAATTTTATAAGAAATCCTGTGTTTAATTGGCAACCAATGAGCTTTGCATAACAGAGGAGTCACATGATCAAATTTCTTAGATTTCGTTATGAGTTTAATGGCAGCATTTTGAATTATTTGAAATACCGAGATAAGATTCTCTACAGCAGTGCTTCTTATCCCAGTCTTCAGAGCATACCCAGGCAGTCAAATTTTAGGGTTATCCATAATGAATATGCACGAAATAGATCTACATACCAAGGAGGCAGTGCATGTAAATTTCTCTCAGGCATATTCATTATGCATATCCCAAAAACCAGACTGACTGGATTTGTCCCAAGGACTGAGTGGAAAACTCCTGTTCTTACAAGCAAGTACCTGTAATCCTGACACCCATCTACCTGAACAAATACGTAGTCACCAGAAAAACATCATTCTGTGAAAAGACTTTGAAAGGCTCCATTGAGGGGCTTCAAATGGACTTTAGATCACTCTCTAGCTCTGCCTGAAGAAACATCGTCTGAAATCTGAGAATTTTCGGGTGAAAGTCATTGCTCCTGGCACCAAGCTTCCAAGATCCTCCATATCCATACAGCGGCCAAGGAGGTAAATTACTTTCAACAAAGTCTTAACTACTAGTGCCAAGAATCCCTTCTTTCTCTGTCTTGATCTCTTAAGAACCAGGCTGTAAAATAAAAGAGAGAAATCTTCAATTCAAATTGAGCCCTTGTGATAATAATCCTTTGGATGAGGTAGCTTTTCTTTACTACTATCCTTCTAAGATCTAATACCACAGTCTGGGAAAATTAGGATAACTATTCCTTGAATGCCTGGTGAATTTCTACATTACCAAGGTGGATGTACATATAATAGTTTTTTCCTGGGTACACTCTAGTATCAATGCATCTAATTCAACAGACCTTCTCCAGTTATGTTGACTGAAAATGTTTTGAGGTTCCAGAAGTCTGATTTACAGTCATCAGGTCCATTTGTCATTAAGGAAAGAATTTTGAATTGAAAGCTCATACGTTTTCAGTAGCTCAAGGAAGGGCCTACAATCTAAAATGTCAATATTCAACTGGCCAAGAGTCAGTGGGTGCCATTTTTAACCCAAAGTTAGATGGGGTGGAAGCAGAGGGGGACTACTACTGCTCCATCCCACTAGACCACAACAAATGGCCCCTGGGCAGGTCTTGGGGGTTCCCAAGGGGTCAGATGGATGGGAAGGTCCTTGGTCAAGGCAGGGGAGAATGTTGATTACCAGTTTAAAAAAAAAAAAAAAATCATGTAACGCCTTTACTGAAATCAGCCTGATGGCTCCTGGCCTCTCACAGACTGACTTATAAGATTCTCTTACTCATCCACAGAACAAGTCAATCCCGTTCACACACCCCCCCCCCATCTCAATCAACTCTTAATTCCATATCTTCCATCACATACACTTCATTCACTCCAACCAAACCTACTTGTCATCCCATCCCCCAGGCAGAACAGCTACAATTCCACACGTAATACTGTAGTATCTTCTCAATTACCGCTCCCACATTATGGAATGTCCTCCCTAGGCAACCAAGACTGAAACTTACACTAGACCACTTCAAATCATCACTGAAGACATTCTTGTTTCAAGATGCTTTTGAATGATCAGTTCACCTTTACCAAATGTTATTATGCCCACTCTGAGTCCTACCTTGCTTGACTGCATAGTTACCCTTCTTACTCTCTTTCCTCTCTGTCCTATCAAAAACTGTAGTTCCATTTTCTCTCCTCCCCTTCTATCTATACTCTTAATTCCACTTATTTCTATTTTTCCCTGTCATATATCTATCCTACTTACTGAATTTATTTTGTAAACTTCATAGATGCTCTCTGCACAATGTGGTATATCAAGAATGATTAAAACTTGGAAACTTGTTGCCAGTTGGGATCAATACTGTGGGAGGGTATTGGTGGGATCAGTCAGGGGGAGTGACTGGGCCAAAGGTATTGGCAGTTGGGCAAAAGATTGGATGGGTCATTTGGAAAACTGGCAACTGCCATCCGGATGTTATATGAGTGCTGACTGATATTCAGTGATGGCGTTATCTATGCTGGAAAATTAGGGAAATCGCTTTTCTTCAAAATCACTGAGCTTTGGAATAACCTTCCTACCCAGCTGTAGAATCTGGGCTCCTTCCAATTATTCCGAAAACATCTGAAAACTTGGCTGCTCTCTTCATATTCACTAATTCTTATGTATTTTTCCTTATTTTAATGTTTATGTAAAATGAGCTGAGCTTTATCTTTATAGAGAGGACGCAGTATATAAGCTTAAGGTTTAGTTTACTTTGATGCACCAGCATAGCTAAGGCAGTGTACATCTAGCAGCAATATAGAAATGATAAATAATAATAGTAGCTAAGGGGTCATAGATAGGCTGTTTTTTTGTGCAGTCCTGGCACTGAACATCGCTGGACATGCAGCATAATTTAATTCATTTATTTTAAAAAATGTATATCCCTATCTGCAATTCTAGGTGGCTTACAAAGAACATTCATAATAAAAATTCACAAACCAAAATGTACAAATAACATTATAAAAACAGGTTGACAGTAAGCTCCTGCCCTAGAATAGGGCTCAAGAATAGCCAAAAGTTGCATTTAATCTCATTATATAACTGTTTATTGAATTTTTAGAAAAAAACAACTAACAAAGTGCAGACAAAATACATAATAATAATAATATCACATAAGCATTTATATACTATGGGCTCCTTTTACAAAGGTGCGTTAGGGTTTTTAGCGCACACACAAAATTACCGTGTCGGGGTGTAGGGGGGGTCACCTGGGCCAGGAGGGGTTGGGCTCCCTCCTGGCCCAATCGAGTCGGGGGGGTCGCGGCTTCAATGGGGCAAGAGGGCTTGGGCTCCCTCATGCCCCGATCGAGTCGGGGGGGGGGGGGGGTCGCGGCTTCAACGGAGCAAGAGGGCTTGGCCTTCCTCTTGCCCCGATGTTGTTTGTGGGGGGGGGAGTGATCCATCGCAGCAGGAGAGATGCCTCATCTCCCCTACCGCGATGCCATCACTCCTCTACCGGAACTGCCGCATCTCTCCTGCCGCGATGGTTAGGTTGCCGGGCCACTGAACTGATGGCGCCAACAGCCATCAGCTCAGCGGCCCGTTTTTCGGCACTTAGACCTGGTTTTATTTCGTCTAAGTGAAAAAAGTCTAAGTGCCGACTAAACTGTATTGGTTATACCTGTTGTACGGCTAGGTATAGGTCGACCCACCTCCCGCCCACTGCCCGCCCTTTCCCCTCCTCTAAACACACCTCTTTTCTCTCTGTGCATTTAGAGGCAGGGGAAAGGCCTAAGTTGGTTTTAGATACGTCTAAAAACCAGCTTTGGTTATGGGTACTTGGACGATCAGGCTTTTTGATCATCCAAGTAGCCATTTAGGACACTTTTTAGACTATTTTTTTTATTATTATTACCCCCTATACCTTAAATTTTAAAAATGTTTTACAAAAGCACCTAATGGACCCCAAATTTCCTTAAATTTTCGGGATTCACCCTTTTGTTCTGCCAATATTTTCTCAAATTTATAGTACATACATAGGGTCTCCCACCAGAATGGTACATTTAGGGCTCCTTTTATCAAACCGCGCTAGCGGGGTTAACGAGCGCGACTTTTCATCACTCGCTAACCCCTGCGCTAGCCAAAAACTATCGCCTGCTCAAGAGGAGGTGGTAGCGGCTAGCGTGTGCTATTACGCGTGTTAAACCACTAGCGTGGCTTGATAAAAGGAGCCCTTAATCTATCCCATTGCTTCCAATTCCTTATTAACATTTGCAAAGCGACTCCAGTCATACTCAGGAGTTTATCCATTTGCTTTTTTAAGTGGGTTCTTAATCATAATTGAAGTTCCAAATAATATTATTCCATAAGACAATGGTATGGGAACTTCAAGAATAAGAATTATCTTGCTCCAAATAGACTTCCAAAAATCTAAAATTAAAGGGCATTGAAATATAAGATGATCTAATGTTCCCACCTCCAATTGGCAGTGCCAACATTAATTAGATCTAGACTTATCTAATTTATGTAATCTCACCAGAGTCCAAAAAACTCTATACATTAAAAAATATAAGGTTTGTTTCATAGAAGCAGAAGCTGTGCAATTTACTCTGCCCTTCCAAAGATGAGGCCATTGTGCTGCTGAGATATTTTGCTGTATCTCTAGACTCCAAATATCTCATAACCCTGTTTTAGTTTTTTTGGGTGAGTAATCATGTATTAAACTTATACTATGTGGAGGCATGATGATCTAGGAAATCTACTTGAAATCATAAGAATTGAAAGCTATGTGGCCCTCTTAATGATTGCCATTCAGGAATCCCCTTTTGGATTGCTTGCTTTAATTGTTACTATTTAAAACATTGAGTCCTAGATAGACTGAATGTTTGTTGTAATTGGGAGAAAGATGCCAAACTATTTTAAAAACATACATCTTTTAAAGTTCTAATATCTGCCATTAACTAATCTTTCCATAAAATTTTTGATTTTGCTACCATAATTTTTGAATTCAGCCATAAGGTCCAGCAGCAGTAATCCTGTAGGAAGTGGTTGATGGAGAATTGATGGATAATTGCTGCAGGATTACTGTTGCTGGATCAAAGAGAAGCTTAATGGACTGACTCAGGCTACTGCGCATCAAAATAGAAGGGACCAGTCTGGAGTTGGCAGCAGAGGAGAAGGGTACAGATAAGAGAAGGAGAGAAACTGAGGAGCTGCAGAGTGAATGCACTTGTAAGTCAATAAGAGGAGTTTGAACTGTATGAGGAAATGGATAGCGAGTCAATGAAGTGACTTGGGGAGACGGGCAATAATGTGAGCATAGCGACGCTGGTGGAATGTAAATTGTGCAGCAGAATTTTGAACGGATTGGTTTAATGAAAAACCTAAAAAATAAAACTTAGGAAAATGAATTAACACCACATGGGTAATACGTGAAATACTATTAACAAGAAAAAGATTACCCACATTAATAACTACAACACCACTTTCTCCAAGGTGTAAAAAGTGCTCAGGACCAGTAACATGGTAAAAAGATCACTAGTGGGGTTACTACCCCATAAGCTGTGCCTTTACTTTCAATCACTGCACTTTTGGTCACTTGAGTGGTCAAAAAATAATCTCAACTTCCATAAGTGTAACAATAATTATACTCATCTTAAGGCAGGTGTCCAATTCCTCTGGGTTAGAACCTGAAACCAATTCCTGCCGGAAGACGACCTCCCACCCCACCCCCCATGATCGCCAGCAGGAGGGTGCCCAACCCCTTCTATCGGAAGAAGACCCCCCCCCCCCAATCACCGGCAGGAGGGTGCCCATAGGAAGGGATTTAGGAGCTTGGGCCAATTAGACCTTAGGCTCACCGGGGATGAGCCAGAAACACATGGGCCCACCCTATTTCAACTGTGGGCCTGCAGGCCGGTAGGCAGACCCGGCCGGCTGGCCAACTTTGAAAGGTTAGTGGGGGTGGGTCCAGGGGGTGTTAGCGAGGGAAGGGTCCAGAGGGGGGGCGTCTTCCAGCAGGAGAGGTTGGGTACCCTCCTGCCACCAATCGTATGTGTGGGGGGTTGCTAAGTCTTCTTCCAGCAGGAGGGGTTGGGCACCCTCCTGCTGGCGATCGGGTGTAAGGGGGTTTTCTTCCGGCAGGCGGGGTTGGGCACCCTCTTGCTTGCGATCATGTGTGGGGGGTCTTCTTTCGGCAGGAGGGGTTGGGCACTCTCCTATCAGCGATCATGTGTGTTGGGGGGTTTTCTTCCAGCATGAGGGGTTGGGCACCCTCCTGCCAGTGATCGTGTGGGGGGGGGGAGATCTTCTTTCAGCAGGAGGGGTTGGGCACTCTCCTGCCGGCGATCGTGAGGGAGGTGGGAGATTTTCTTTTGGCAGGAGGGGTTGGGCACTCTCCTGCCGGCGATCATGTGTGGGGGGTCTTCTTCTGGCAGGAGGGGTTGGGCACCCTCCTGCCAGTGATTGTGGGGTGGGGGGTCTTCCGAGCAGGAGGGATTGGGCATGCCTCCTGCCTCATTCGTTTTTGGGGGGAGGACAGGCGACCGCTATACCTATTGCGGTTGGGCTGCGTCTACACTAATTCGATTCTGTAACATGGACATCTGTAACATGGACGTCGGTTACAGAACTGGGTTTATTTTAGGCAGGTGTAGGCCCAATTCTGTATAGGACACCCCTCCGGATGTCCTATACAGAATCTGGGCCTCAGTATTTAGCGTCCACTAAGATCAGTAAGCACATTCTAAGCTTTAGTAAAAAGACCCCTAAGGTTTTGCCTCTTTGCAGATGATAGCAAAATCTGCAATAGAGTAGACACGCCCGATAGTGTGAAGAACATGAAGAAAGACTTGGCGAAGCTTGAAGAATGGTCTGATATTTGGCAGCTAAAATTTAATGCTAAGAAATGCAAGGTCATGCATTTGGGCTGCAAAAATCCAAGGGAACAGGGGATGAAGAACTTATGTGCACGACAGAAGAGCGGGACTAGGGTGTGATTGTATGTGATGATCTTAAGGTGGCCAAACAGGTTGAAAAGTTGATGGTAAAAGCTAGAAGGATGCTAGGTTGCATAGGGAGAGGTATGGCCAGTAGGAAAAAGGAGGTATTGTTGACCCTGTATAAGACTTTGGTGAGACCTCATTTAGACTATTGTGTACAATTCTGTAAGCCACACCTTCAAAAAGATATAAAAAGGATGGGGTCGGTCCAGAGGAAGGCTACTAAAATGGTATGTGGTCTTCATGATAAGGCATATGGAGACAGACTTAAAGATCTCAATCTGTATACTTTGGAGGAAAAGCGGGAGATATGATAGAGACGTTTAAATACCTACATAATATAAATGTGCATGAGTCGAGTCTCTTTTATTTGAAAGGAAACTCTGCAATGAAAGGGCATAGGATTCAGTTAAGTGGTAATAGGCTCCAGAGTAATCTAAGGAAATACTTTTTTACAGAAAGGGTGATAGATGCATGGAATAGTCTCCCGGAAGAGGTGGTGGAGACAGAGACTGTGTCTGAATTCAAGAGGATAGGCACGTGGGATCTCTCGGAGAGAGAAAGAGATAATGGTTACTGCGGATGGGCAGACTAGATGGGCCATTTGGCCTTATCTGCCATCATGTTTCTATGTTTCTTTTCTTTCCTATACTTTTTTACATTATTGTTGGTCCTTCTATTGTGAACTAATATTTGATTGTTATTTTCTCTTCATATATATAGTTTTTCTGTTTGTTTTAATTCTATTTCTGTCATTCAATTTGGATTATTAACTATACAATATATGAAATTTCATAAATAAAAACTGTATTCAAAGTTAATTTCTGGTATGCAGTCAGCACTCACATATTTACTAAAGATCTTTGTCTATTTTTCTGACATTCAAGGACAGAGACAAAAAAATAATAGAATAGAACTCTTTGAGCATCATGTATTCATTTTTCAATAACATCATAGTACAAACAAGCAGTTGATGAAATACAAGGCCAACATCTGTGGAAGATGCCATCTGTCTGCCTTAGGTGCTGAATGGCTCAAGAAGACAATAATAATAATAAAATAATCATTATAAACAATTTCCAGCTTTTTCAGACAGCAGAGCTGGCAAATTAAATTTAAAAAAAAGATCAATATTTACTTTATATTTCTAAATTAATTTACATACTACATCATTCTTAAGTGGGCACTTGTTCTTGAAAGATTATGGTGCTCATTGACAAAGCACATACAAGACCTTCAAAGTTACATAGTAACATATGTAACTTTGTAAATCTATGTGCTTTAAAAATTAGCCTCTACATGTCTACATGATGCCATCAGCCTCTGTATCATTTTTAGACTTCCTTTCAAACAAAAGTAAAAAAAAAAAAAAAGAATGCCTTGTGTTGAAGTTCTGTCCATCCATCTATCTATGGTCCCCTTTTTGTGCCATGCTCTGGTGTTTGATGCCTAGCAAATACCACAACCATGTAAGACGGATGTTCTTATCTAGGAAAGCAACCACATGGAAGTGCTGTGGTGAGGGGGGAAACATAAGTTTCGCCACAACAAGCGATGGTTATAACAGATAGTCTTCCCTCTTCAACTTGGGCCTTTCTATCTGCAAATTGGACTCAGGTCTGCAGAGTGGGAGAAACTGAGGTTGTAAGTCTGAGGTATGAGGGGAACTGCAAATAGGATGGTAGTAAGAGCAGCAGTGCTCAGCTGCAAATCTGCAAAGTGATAATGCTAGAAATAATTAATAGCAGTAGTAGTAGAAGGGTCCAGTATAAATTGCCAAGGCAAAGCTCTTACACTTGCTGCTACTCACTAACACAACTATCCTTCTGGAAGTGTCATCATCTATTCACTCTTATCAGGACCACACTAAAATTGTACACTAAAATTTGTGTACAATAAACAGAATATCTATAAAAATTTATAATAAATGACTTGTCTAACATAAACCGCATGTATGCAGTGTTGTACAGAGGTACATAAGTGAAGTGACTTTGGGCATCACAGAAAAGGTGGTCATATATTATTCAAGACTGAAAACTGTGAGAAATGAAATGCATTAGCAACAGAGATCCAGAAATAAGGCAGGTAAAGCAACAGAATAAAAGAAAAGGTTAAATTCTAATTTTCAAGAGTGTATGTAATACTGCTACTTTAAACACACATTTCTGCTACTGCAAGAGGACTAATGCCAGGCAACATTCTTGACTTTTGGCCGTACCTGGTTGCCATGGAAACCATTACTGTGCTGCCAGCTGAACTCTACAGCATCAAGGCTTTACATCAGTTTTGTCCTGTTCACCTAATAAGTTTTAAGAAAAGATACTAAATGGACTGTTTTATATTGTAATACGGAATGATTTTCTCTCCTTTCAAAAGCAATTTTACTGTACAGGATGCAAGTATCTGTTTCTGACTCTAAATTTTCTTTATTGTTGTTTAGAAACAAAGGCTGATTCATTAAAGTACATACTATCCTACATGAGATCAAGTGCATATTGGCCCCAGCTACAATTTTTTCTAATGGGACTTATAACAACAAACATTATCACATATTAACATGTGGTAATGTAGCAACTCATTTTTAGTCATATCAGAGTAACTCATCATATATTGTTTATAAATTGTATTCATGAATAAAGGCTTTTGTTCTGGTAAACTACACTATCAAAATACAGAATAAAATTAGTAGTTCTGGCTTGGAAACAGAACAATAAATTTTATAAATACGCACTTTAAGTGCTGTAGTGTAGAGGCAACAATTTCCACTGTTATCTATGCACATAAAAGTGTTTACTCAAGTTAATCCCTTGGATAACTGTTCTGCCCATACATGTCACATCAAATTCACTTTGCATTATTTTCCATATATCACAGCACTGAAAAAAATAGAAAAATTGTTTCCTTTTTTTTTTTTTTTTTTTTAACTTAAGTAGGCATGGAAAAAATTATTGAAAACCAGGATAGTTCTGTATTTAGGACGCAGGACACCAGGCCACCCTAAGCCCCTACCCCCATGGGCCACCTTACTGATTCCATGGGTTTGCTTCTTATTTCCAAGCAAATAAAACCCAAATCTTTAGCACAATATTTCCTTTAAATAAAAAGTTCTGCAAATAAAATAATAACTGAATCAACTAACATAAGTGCGAAACTTGGCATCATTAGTCATCTAACGCTTCATCCTTAACTACCATTCGCACATCCATCAAGTACAGCATTCTGTCGCTAAGTCATGCAAACTTCTTTTTTTTTTTCTTTCTTTCGCAAGAGAGTGGAAAATTCAAACTCTTACTCATAAGTCGTACTGCCGTACATCCAGGTTTTCCTGGACACTTCCTCTTTTTCAACGGCATCCGGGGGCTACTCGATTTTGCTGCCTATTGAAGCTCAGCAGGGGCAGGCGGGAAGCGCTTAAGTTCTCCCTCCCGCAGCTTCTTTGGAGTCGCACAAAGGACCGACCAATAGGGGTCACTAGAGGCCACAGCGCTGGAGGAACTCTACTGCCCCCTCCGCCGTTACATCGCTGATGGGAGCGGCCGAACCCAAGGCTGGACGAGGCCTCCCACTCTGTCCTCTCTAGCCACCGCGCGCTTTCTCTTTCTCCCCTCCAAGCTAGCCCCCCTCGGCCCGCCTCTGGTACTCTTCTTGGCGCTGCGCGGCTCTGTTGAAGAAGTTTGAGCGAAGCGGCTTCCGTAGTGCGTCTCGCGCATGCGCCCTATGTGGTGTGCAACCTTTTTCCACAGGTTTTGCTTTTAGCCGCAGCGCGGGGAAAAGAGAGGCGAAGGGTACTGGAGCCGCGCAGCCCAAACTTAATCTTCTGGAGGAGCAGTATTCTTCCGTTTGCGGTGACGGGAGGAAAGCAGTGAAGGTAGTTTCGCGTCAAAGTGCTGCTCATCCAAAAAAACTTTTTTTCCCCCCACTTTTACCTATTTGTATTTCTTTGAGTGATGTGCTATTGCAGCTGTCAGGGTAGCTGAAGGGACTGTGGCACCCTCCCTACCTGGTAGCCGGCATCTCTCCCTCCTGCTGAATCAGGTGAGGCAGTAAGCTCAGGGCACTAATGATAAAATATGCCCAAATCCCAGTCTGGCATCTATTCCTCTAGAATCTTACATAGTAAATGACAGCATATAAAGACCTGAACGGTCCGTCTTCCAGTCTACCCATTAGTTACATGCATCATAAATTCAGAATTAAATTAAATTGTCCTTTTTTTCTTTGATATTTCTGGGCCACAGACCGTAAAGTCGGCCCAGTACTATCCTAGGGCCTAACTTGTGGAATTGCCATCAAAGCTAACTCCAGCCCACCCACCCAATTTGTCGCTTGCAGATACATACATCCTCATGTTCCAAATTACTAGAGTTCCCATCAATGTCCTCCCTAACCCACCCTATACTGAATTGTCATATATGGGACACATAGGCCATGTAAGTCTGCCCAGTATCGGCATTAGCTCTTCAGTATATATCCTTCATTTTCTAATTAGAGATCTTCTGTGTTTATCTCATACGTTTTTTGAATTCTGTCACTGTTTTCCTTTCCACCAGTCATCCACCACCCTCTCCTTGAAAAAGAATTTCCTAATATTACCTCCCCATAACCTCAATTTATGCCCTTTAGTTTTACCATTTTCCCTTCTCTGGAAAATATTTGATCCTATATCAATACCTTTCAAGTATTTAAACATATATCATACTTTCCCTGTCCCTCCTGTCCTCCAGAGTATACATATTCAGGTCTTCCAGTCTCTTCTCATACTTCTTTTGGCACAGACCCCCTACCGTTTTTGTCACCTCTGGACTGCTTCAAGTCTTCTTATATCCTTCGTCAGATACAGCCTCTAAAACTGAACACTATACTCCAAGTATGCCCTCATCAATGACATGTACAGGGGCATCAACATTTCCCTTTTTCTGCTGGTTACTTTTCTTTGTATACAGCCTAACATCCTTATGGCTACAGCCACCACCTTTTCAAACTGTTTTGTTGCCTTCAGATCCTCACCCCAAGATACACTCTCACTATCTGTACACATTAGCCTCTCATCTCCCAGCACATTTTGTTACCTCAAATTTCTACTCCCCAAATGCATCACTTTGCTTTGAATTTTAGTTGCCAAACGTTAGACCATTGTAGCTTTTGCAGATCCTTTTTCATGTTTTCCACTCCCTTCAGGGTATCCACTCTGTTATAACTCTTGTTATCATCTTCAAAAAGGCAAACCTTACCTTCTAACCTTTGACAATTCATTCACAAACATATTGAACAGAATCGGTCCTCCACTACTCACCACCTTCTAGCATCTGTCCATCGACCAGTTTCAAGTCCAGTTCACCACTTTGGGCCCTAACTTCAGCCCATCAAGTTTATTCAAGAGTCTCCTATGAGGAGCTATGTTAAAGGCTTTGCTGAAATCTAAATAAATTACATCTAGCGTTCAACCTCGATCCAATTCTCTGGTCGCCCAGTCAAAGAATTCAATCAGATTCGTTTGGCACAATTTGCCCTTAGTAAAGCCATGTTGGCTCAGATCTTGTAATCCATTAGATTCTAAGAAATTTACTATCCTTTTCTTCAGCAAGGCTTCCATTATTTTTCCAATAACTGAAGTGAGGCTTACCGACCTATAGTTTCCCACTTCATCGCAGCGACCACTTTTGTGAAGAGGGATCACATTCACTCTTCTCCAGTCCCACGGAACCTTGCCCATCTCTAAGGATTTCTTGAATAACTCTTTAAGAGGACTGCCAGAACCTCTTGGAGCTCCCTCAGGATCCTGGGATGGGTCCTATCTGGTCCCGTGGCTTTGTCCATCTTCAATTTTTCAAGTTGTTCATAAACAATTTTTTCCATAAAAGGCACAGTGTCTACTCTGCTGTCACATGTAATTTCACCAGCCCATCACAGTCCTTCTCCAGGATTTTCTTCCATGAACACAGAAGTATTTGTTTACAATGTTTGCTTTCTCCTCATCACTCTCCACATAGCAGTTCATAGCTTCTTTCAGTCTTGCAATCCCATTTTTTATCTTTCTTCTTTCACTAATATACCTGAAGAAATTTTTGTCTCCCTTTTTTATATTTCTAGCCATTTTCTCTTCTGCTTATGCTTTTACCAGATGAATCTCTCTTGGCTTCTTTCAGTTTCATCTGGTATTCCTTTCTGTATTCCTCTTCCTGAGTCTTTTTTATATTTCACGAATGCCAACTCTTTTATCTTTATTTTCTCTGCCACTTCTTCAGTTTCCTTTTTCTCTTGTTTTTATTTATTTTCCTCACATAAAGGTCAGTAGCCATTTTTATTTCTCCTTTCATCTTGGACAACTGTTTTTCCACTCCTCTTATGTCCTCCCATCCTATTAGCTCTCTCTTCAGATACTCCCTCATGCTATTAAAGTCTGTACGTTTGAAATCCAGGACCTTGAGTTTTGTGTGGCCACCCTCCCCTTTAGCTGCTATAGCAAAACAAACCGTTTGATGGGCACCCACTTGGACATTAGAGACACGTTCCCCAGATCCCATATTATTTATTCCCTCGAGGGTTCCATCACCATTTGTCTGAGCATAGTCCCTTGAAAGGCATCCACAATCTCTCTACTTCTTTCCGATTCTGCTGACAGAACTTTCCACTCCATCTCTAGATGTTCCACTCCACCTCTAGATGTTTGAAAGTAGAGTGAGGTGGGATTTTGGCACCCTTTATCACCGGCGCCCTGGGCCTGAGCTTCACCTGGTCCTTAGGTTGAACCAGCCATGGCAGTTGTTATTAATGAACTTGTGTTTTCCATCTTTTCTTTCTGGTCCATGATTTGGTCCCTTTCCTGTTTCTTTTATAGTCTCCAGTTTTTATTTAGCATCCTGTCCAACATTAAAAGAAGCCTAACCTCCTAAATTTAGGTTCCTAAGTCTGTCCAACTTGGATTAGTCAAACATAGGAATTAAATTAAATTAAAAGGTATGCCCAGGACTGTGGAGTCGAGGAGTTGGAGTCGGAGGAAATTTCGGGTATCTGGAGTCGGAGTCGGAGTCAGAAGTACAAAAAACTGAGGAGTCGGAGTCTGAACATTTATCTACCGACTCCATTTTTGAACTTGGCATACCAATCACGAGCGATTCTTTCAGCTATAGCACCCACTATATACACAGCACAAATGTTGCAAGCAGCTTCTGCGGCCTTAGAACCTTGATTAAAAGCAAAAAGAAGGTGGTGTCGAAAATGCTCATTTCTCTCAACTTGACATTCCATTTTAACGATCTGAAAATTAACCAGTGCTGTGGAGTCGGAGTCGAGGAGTCGAAGGAAATTTCGGGTACCTGGAGTCGGAGTCTGAAGTACAAAAAACTGAGGAGTCGGAGTTGGAACATTTATCTACCGACTCCACAGCCCTGAGTATGCCAGGGTACAAACTATCGCAAAGACAGCTCAGGTCAGAAAGGAGAAGGAATAGCCCTATACATAAAAGAAAACATACACTCAACCAGAGTGGGCACAGCAGCGACGACCAACAAATTGGAATCACTATGGGTTAAAATACCGGGAAGGAAAGGGCCTGAGATAAAGATGGGCCTGTACTGTTGTCCACCTGGGCAAACCGAAGCAAACGATGAAGAAATGAAAGCTGAGATGAAGCGAGAATGCAAAAGCGGTAACACAATTGCTGTGGGAGACTTCAACTATCCTGGGATAGACTGGAGTCTTGGAAACTCAAAATGCGCTAGGGAGACCAGATTCCTGGAGGCTATACAGGACTGCTTCATGAAGCAACTTTTAACTTCAAGAAAGGAAACTACAAAGCGATGAGAGTAATGGTAAGGAAGAAACTTAGGAACAGCTCAAAGAAATCGCAGACTGTAGAGCAAGTCTGGTCTTTATTCAAGGACACGGTGAGCGTGCAAAATCTGTATGTCCCCAGATTTAGAAAAGGGTGCAAAAAGAGCCGAACAAAAGACCCGGCGTGGATAACTAAAGAAGTGAAGAAAGCATAGGAGATAAGAAGAATTCATTCCGGAAATGGAAAAAGGACAAAACCGAGGAAAACTGGAAAAAGCACAGGAAGCATCAAAAAGAATGTCACCTTGTGGTTAGAAGAGCAAAAAGAGTATATGAAGAGAGGCTAACCAGGGAAGCACAAAATTTCAAACCTTTCTTCAGATATGTTAAAGGGAATCAGCCAGCAAGGGAGGAAGTGGGACCGCTGGATGACGGAGATAGGAAAGGAATGGTGAAGGAGGAAAAAGAAGTGGTGGATAGACTAAACATGTTCTTCTCGTCAGTATTTACAAAAGAGGACACATCCAACGTGCCGGAACCTGAAAAAATTTTCAAAGGAGATCAAGCAGAAAAATTAACATCCATGGAGGTAAGCCTTGAAGATGTACACAAGCAGATAGATAGAATAAAAACTGACAAATCTCCGGGCCCGGACGGAATCCACCCTAGGGTATTGAAAGAACTATAGGAGGAAATAGCGGAACTACTACAGCAGGTTTGTAATTTATCCCTGAAAACAGGCGTAATCCTGGAGGATTGGAAGATAGCTAATGTTACGCCCATCTTTAAAAAAAGATCGAGAGGTGATCCGGGGAACTACAGGCCGGTAAGTTTGACTTCGGTTCCGGGGAAAATGGCAGAAGCACTGATAAAAGACAGCATCGATGAGCATCTAGAAAGGAATAAACTTATGAAAACAAACCAACATGGCTTTTGCAAGGGAAGATCGTGCCTAACGAACTTATTGCATTTCTTTGAAGAAATTAACAAACGGATGGACAAAGGGGACCCCATAGACATCGTATACTTAGATTTCCAAAAAGCCTTTGACAAGGTACCCCATGAACGCCTGCTATGGAAACTGAAGAACCATGGGGTGGAAGGAGACGTTCATAGATGGATCAAAAATTGGTTGGCGGGTAGAAAGCAAAGGGTAGGCTTGAAGGACCACTACTTGGACTGGAGGAGGGTCACGAGTAGTGTTCAGCAGGGGTTGGTACTCGGACCGCTGCTGTTCAATGTACTTATAAATGATCTAGAAACAGGGACGAAGTGCGAAGTAATAAAATTTGCAGACAACACCAAACTATTTAGTGGAGTTAGGACTAAAGAGGACTGCAAAGAGTTACAAAGGGACCTGAACAGGCTAGGAGAGTGGGTGACGAGATGGCAGATGAAGTTCAATGTGGAGAAATGTAAAATCTTGCATGTAGGAAACAGAAACCCGAAGTACAGCTATACGATGGGAGGGCTGTTAATGGGTGAGAGTACCCAAGAAAAGGACTTGGGGGTAATAGTGGACAAGACAATGAAGCCATCGGCACAGTGCGCAGCGGCCGCTAAGAAGGTGAATAGAATGCTAAGTACTATCAAGAAATGTATTACAACTAGAACGAAAGAAGTTATCCTGCCGTTGTATCGGGCGATGGTGCACCCGCATCTGGAGTACTGTGTCCAATATTGGTCGCCGTACCTTAAGAAGAATATGGCGATACTCGAAAGGGTTCAGAAAAGAGCGACACGATTGATAAAAGGTATAGAAAACCTTTCATATGCTGAAAGATTGGAGAAACTGGGGCTCTTTTCCCTGGAGAAGCGGAGACTTAGAGGGGACATGATAGAGACTTACAAGATCATGAAGGGCATAGAGAAAGTGAAGAGGGACAGATTCTTCAAACTTTTGAAAACTACAAGAATGAGAGGCCATTCGGAAAAATTAAGAGGGGACAGATTCAGAACCAGTGCTAGGAAGTTCTTCTTCACCCAAAGGGTGGTGGACACATGGAATGCGCTTCCAGAAGTTGTGATAGGACAGAGTATGGTATTGGGGTTCAAGAAGGGATTGGACAATTTCCTGAAGGAAAAGGGGATAGAAGGGTATAGATAGAGGATTACTATACAGGTCCTGGACCTGATGGGCCGCCACGTGAGTGGACTGCTGGGCATGATGGACCTCTGGTCTGACCCAGCAGAGGCATTGCTTATGTTCTTATGTATGCATCTAAAGCCAATCATTTATTTGCTTAGATTTGTGAGCTTAGGTTAGGCATCTAGTACTGAAAATCAGTTCTACATGCTTAACATTTTTCCCTGCCCTATAGCTGTCTTGTTGTTAGGAATTTGCAACATTTATACTCAAAATTGCACTGCTCTATCCTAGCAATCTATGTAGGTCAGGAAGAAAAGGAAAATGACTTAAAGGGCCTAATTTACAAAATGATGTTAAAATAAGAGGAAAACAAGTCCTCCTACACATAAAATATAATTACACTTTTCTAAAGAAAAAACACAAAGGGGGTTGGATAAGTAAAAAAAAAGAACATAGTGAGGCTCTCCTATCATGGTCATAAACAATGAGATAATGGCTGGATCAGGGTGGGCTGGGGAATGCTTCTGAGAAGAGAGTCTTGAGCAATGTTTTGAATTTTTGAACGGAAAGTTCTATGTGTAGTTGGGTAGGCATGGTATTCCAAATTGTTGGAGCAACAATGGTAAAGCAGGACATACAAGCAGAGTATGAGCAGGTTTAATTGAGCAGAATGTAGGAGGATGATAGAAATGAGATAAGATCTGTAAAGAAACTGAGGAAATACTACAACCAGCTGGGGCTCAATGCATAGCAATGAAAAACAGAGAGAAGGAAAAAGTCTCAGTGGTAGGGAATTAACAAGTAGTAATCTCATTGGCATAAAAAAGCCTCTTGCTATCAACAATGCTTGTGCACAGTTCATTATTGATAACTAGAGAAAGTTGAGTTTTGGAGGATTTTTTTGTTAATGCCAATGAGATTACTACTTGCAATTCCCTATCACAATGGCATGGTTGTGGATGTTGGGATCTGAGGCGTTTTCTTTCACTCAGTTTTTAATTGCTATGTGCTGAGACCTGACTGGTTGCAGTATATTGACTCTTATTAACAATGTGAAGAATGTGTGTGTAGTGAATATTATTGTCTTTCCTTTCTCTGCTTGGTATTGGAAAAGAAATTGAGGAAAGCCAAAGGAAGGATGAGTTGGATATAGTGGCGATCACGGAGACGTGGTTCACGGAGAACCATGACTGGGATGTAGTTATACTGGACTATAATCTGTTCAGAAAAGACAGGATAGGAAGAAAAGGAGGGGGAGTAGCATTATGTGTTAAATATCATATTAAAGCCACACAATTGTAGGATCTGCAGGGTAAGGAGGAAGCACTGTAGATCAATTTGGAAAGAGTGAATGGTGAATATCCTTTTATTTTTGAATGAGCCCTCTCTACACCCATCTTAATATTAAACCATACCATGCAGTGACCACTGGATACCAGATAATCACCCACTGTAACATCAGAAACACTTTGTTTGTAAGCACTAAGTCCAGTATGACTCCTTCCTGCGTAGATTCCATTACCAACTGCTGGAACAGTTCTCCTTGTAGAGAATCCAGGATCTCCCTACTTCTAGAAGACCCCACAGTAGGGATACCCCAATCAATATCCGGCATGTTAAAATCACCTATTAGTAAAACTTCCCCTTTTTTAAATTACACTCTCATAAGTTTGCTGTCCTATTACAATTCGATCTCTCTGCAGCTGTTGATGTCATCCACCACGATATTCTAATTTATCAACTTTCCGAGATAGGCATCGACTCCACAGTCTTAGAGTGGTTCTCAAACGTCTTACGTTCCCGTTCCTACACTGTCAACACAAATGGCACCACGTCTGCTCCTTGGAAACCGACTTGCGGAGTCCCGCAAGGATCACCCCTATCCCCTATTCTCTTCAACATCTACATGTCTTCCCTGAAACTCTTCCATCCATCTTCCCTTGAAACAATCTATACCAGGGGTCTCAAAGTCCCTCCTTGAGGGCCGCAATCCAGTCGGGTTTTCAAGATTTCCCCAATGAATATGCATGAGATCTATGTGCATGCACTGCTTTCAATGCATATTCATTGGGGAAATCCTGAAAACCCAACTGGATTGCGGCCCTCAAGGAGGGACTTTGAGATCTCTGATCTATACATATGCTGACGACATCCTTGTCCTTCTTGAGACAGACTCGAACCTTACCAACCTCTCCGAGAACATAACAGCCTGCATAACGAAACTCCAATCCTGGTCCCTCTCAGTTCAAATGAAACTGAACGAGTTCAAAACGAAACTTCTCTGGCTCGGTCCAAAATTAGAACAGCTACCCACCCTCTTCGCACTGCCCTCTGGTGCCACACTGCAGCTTGAGTTCTCAAGCAAAGTTCTAGGCATCATCATCGACTCTTCTCTTTCCTTCAACGGCCACCTCAACTCCTTGGTAAAATCATGCTTTTTCAGTCTCCACATGCTGAAGAAAGTGAGATCCTGCTTCCGCCAACAACATTTTGCCGTCCTTGTTCAATCCATCATCCGTTCCAGACTAGACTATTGTAATTCCATCTATCTAAGTCTAACTAAAAAAAAATCTTCAAAGACTTTAGCTAATTCAGAACACTGCAGCTAAGTTGATCTTCGCAAAACGCAAATTTGACCATGTTTCACCACTTTTGTCCAAACTCCACTGGCTCCCAATAATTTCCAGGGTTCATTTTAAATGCACCTGCCTAGCTTTTAAAATTCTACACGGCATCCTCCCTCCCCTAATCCCACTATCTTGGAACTCCTCGAGTCCTGACAACACCAGGCCCACCCAAAAACTTAAACTATCCTTCCCCTCACTAAAAGGTATTCTCTATGTGGGAAAATTGGGAAAATCTCTCTTCTTCAGAATCACAGAGCTTTGGAATAACCTTACTACCTCACTACGGAATCAGGTCTCCTTCCAACTATTCTGTAAGCACCTGAAAACTAGGCTTTTCACAAAAAATGTAATGCTCTCCTCCCCCCCTATACTCGACCTCCAAACCCAATGTGTTATCCCTTCCTTTATTAAGCTCTTGTAAACCGTGCCGAGCTCTATAATCATGGAGAGGATGCGGTATATAAACTTAAGGTTTACTTATGTTTAAATATATTCTAAGGCCCCAATTCTACAAAGGGTGCCTAAGTCATGCCTAAAGTTAGGCATGCTTTAGGCATCCAATCTAAGTAGCTAATGGGCCAAATAAGGGTCTTAATAAGCTATAATTGATACTTAAGCATCCAAGGGACATAGATGCCACTTTGTAGACTCAACCACAATTTCATGGACACCCATGTTAAAACTCATGCCTAACTCAATAGGCATAGGCGTGGATTGGGCATGCTTTGGGCAATGACTCAATTTGGGTGTTTTTTGATTCATTTACATAACACTGAGCGACCTAGTGCATCCATATGTAGGCGAATGAAAACCAGGTCTACTTTTTAGCTTAGTTTGGGCTTCAAATAGATCTGAGTTCTGTGGACGGAACGTAGGCACTCTTTGGACACTCTTAAAGTGATCTGCTAAATAGCTCTCTGGGATTTATTTTTGCTTTATTAAGCTCAAAATACATTTAATAAGGCACCACGTAAACAGGGCACATCAAACCTTCTATTTTTGTGGACAAACATCAATGCTATTTGCTAATTAGAGGGAAAGATCCATTAACTGAAGCACAGTACATGAAAAATACAGCTTTATGTTTCTTGCTAAAAGCTACCCTTTTTTCTCATTAAAGATTGCTCCAATGAGGTCATTCTTAAAACAGGTGGATTCAGCAAATAAAGCCCATGACAAAAATATATCGATTGATAATAACTTCATTTGGAAAAGGTTAAATACAGAAAAAAACAGATCCAGACCTTAGCATGGCTTCTACTTCATTGCAAATGGAGGTTTGCAGCTGCACAATGATGACCTCATTATGAGATCATCCAGGTACACCTGCAAGGTAGAATGCCAAAATTAAAATATGTGTTGGGGGAGTTGGTTGGGATTTGAACTTATGACCTCTGGAAGAGGAGCACAGGGCTTTTACTTATTGATGGGCCATTTACAAGAGTTCGTGTAAGCAGTGGATGTTGTAATCTAAGTTAGCGTGGCAAACCCAACAAGCTTAACTGCACCATGCAATTTCACACTTGTAGCTCATTTGCATATTACACAATAGGATGCCAAAGATGCCCTTTTTTACCATTGCATGTTTATGAATGTGAATAATACATGCATTTGAGACCTAACTTCTGACTAAAGCAAGGCCGGATCAAATATGAAAAAAGAAAGGCTTTTGTAGTTTAAAAAAAAGACACTCTTCCAAGTGATACAAAAAAATGGACAATGTATAGTTGAGATATTTGCACCCATAAAAATAGCCAATATTTGAATAAAGCACTAATATCATTTCTTTGTGTAATTACATCTTTGTTTCCAGTTGGCTGCAAAGTTTCATAATGCAAATCCTATATGCATGTCATGTGCCATGACTGCTAATGAAGGAGTCAAATTAAGCATTAAAATTATTTTCTTTTTTTAAGTTCAATCTTTTTATTGAAAATTTTTTCAAAAACATAAGAAAATCATAACATGAACAAGGATTAGAACTGCAAAAATATAGTTACATTCTGTAAACATCTGAGAACAATTAGCAGTTAATATCAAAAATTTAAGCCTTAGACACATATAGGGTAATAGGTACGTGAGGTCAAAAAGAAAAAACGATCATGATAATAAGAACTAACAAAAAGGCTTACCATAGCATCTTAAATATTTATGTCAAACAATAGTCCATCACAGGAGTCCATACTTTCAAGAAAGTCGGGAGAGAATTGGTCTTTTCAGCTGCTACTTTTTCAAACTTAGCATATAAGCATACTAAATTCCACCAATGAACATGAGAAAGAACTGAGAAGTCCTTCCAGGATGATAATATGGACTTAAAAGCAATAAGCATCAAGCAAGCAAGCAGTCTGGACTCGAATTTATCCAACTGTGTTTTAAGTACAATTGCACCATAAATAACCACCGGATACGAAATAGGTTCCTCTATATGTAGTATCTTACTAATAGTGGACCATATCTCATTCCAGAAATGTTGCAGAAAGGGGCAATGATAAATCATGTGTTTATATGTACCAACTTGAGTAATACAGGACCAACATTTGTCCGATGTGGACGAGTCAATTTTGTGTAATTTATCTGGAGTCCAGTAAACTCTATGATAAAGAAAAAGAACTAGTTGCAGCATCGCTGAAGACCTCATTGCTTTGAAAGACGTTAACCAAATAGTCTCCCAGTCTGGAATAAATTCTGGTTGAAGGATATCTCGAGCCCATTTTTCATAGAGTGCGTCTGGGGAGAGGAATTTCTTTTTGTGTAATATTTTATACCAACGTGAAGCCTGACCAGGAAGGCACTGAATTTGAGTCACCCATTGTAAGATGGTAGGTTGATCATTAGAGAGTTTATTATGTTTGAGATATGCAGTTAAGCAGTGTATCAGCTGCATCCATTGAAAATATTGAGTGGATGGTATATCAAAAATATTTGTCAATTGGTTAAAAGGCAAAAAACAATCATTGTGTCTGAGTTGTTGAATGGTCCATATTCCCAGTCTGAGCCATGATTGCCATTCAATGTATTGTCCTTGTATCTTTAGGTGAGGATTGCGCCAGATGGGTAAAGCCATGGTGTCCCTCCAAGAGAGAGGGGCAAGATCATCCACAGTTTGAATTGCAATCTTAGTAGCAGAAATAATACAGTTCTCCTTGATCTTGCGATCTGATCGAAGAAACGATAAGTATTTTAAATATTGATCACCAAACAATTTGCGCTCCAGCTTAAGCCAAATAGGGAGGTGTTCCTCATCAGATGTATTCAGCCATTGTGATCCTTGTCTGCATAAGAAGGCCAAATGGTAATGATAAAGGTCAGGGAAATTTACTCCCCCAAGTTCCTTAGGGCCTTTTAGTTTTTTCAAGGCAATTCTCGGGACCTTTTTGTTCCATAAATATTGGGACATGAGTGCTTCAAATTTCTTGTATGCCGAGGAGACGAATAGTACAGGTATCATCGACAATATATACATAATTTTCGGGATTAACACCATTTTCAGTGAATCCAGACGTCCCCACCAAGATAATTTCAACGGTGACCATCTAGAAGTAGTGGAGTTGATTATCTGAATTATGAGTGAAGTATTCAGGGCTAGAGTTTCCTCAATCGAGTCACCGAAGTATATTCCCAGATATTTAAGTTTTACTGGGGCATATTTCAGGTTCAATTGTTTGATGATGTCACCGCAAGGCACTCCTGTCAGAGACATAACCTCAGTCTTAGATTTATTCAACTTGTAACCGGACACTGAGGAGTAAGCAGTTATGATGTCGATAATAAACGGCAAGGAAGACATAGAAGCATACAGTTGGACATCATCAGCATACGCAGTCATCATGATGTGTAAGTCATCGATATGAAAACATCGAATCGAAGGATTAGATCTCAGTGCCAATAATAAAGGCTCCAGGGCTAGGTTGAACAGCAGCGGTGATAATGGGCATCCTTGTCTTGTTCCTCTGGACGGAGTGAATGAGTCTGAGAAAACATTATTGATGCGAAGACGAGTGGATGGGTTGGAGTATAAAACTTTGATCATTTTGATAAAAGTGTCTTGAAAACCGAACCATGATAAGACCTGAAACAAAAAAGGCCATTCCACTCGGTCAAACGCCTTTTCAGCATCAAGTGACATAGTAATTCCATCTGGCAGGTACGTTGAGGCCAGGGAGAGAACATGAGAAAACAACCTGGTGTTATCGCTAGACAATCTTCCTCTTAGGAAACCAGTCTGTTCCATACTGATTAGTTTCGGTAGTACTGATTGTAATCTTAGAGCCAAGAGCTTAGCAAACACCTTAGCATCAATGTTTATAAGAGAAAGAGGCCGATAGTTTTGTACCTTCATTGGGTCTTTATCAGGCTTTGGAATAACAATAATCATAGCCTCAGTGAAGGAGCCTTTGGCATATCCCTGTTCAATAAGAGAATGGAAGTATTTCAGCAAAATTGGAAGAAGGAGCGATTGGAACGCTAAGTAAAATTCAACCGTTAAGCCATCCGGTCCTGGAGCTTTCCGTTTAGCCATGGACTGTAGAGTTTCAACAACTTGAGATAATTGGATAGGTTGCGTGAGATAGACATTGTCTTGAGCGTCCAGCTTAGGACCATCGATCCGGTCGAGGTATCTCTCAATGCATGACGGATCTGGCATTTCCGTGGAGTATAACTGCTTGTAGTAAACCTGAAAATGATTACAAATATCCAAGCTGTCTGTTAGGGTAGTGTCAGAATCTGTACATAATGCAGGAATTTGAGTCCTCTCCGATATAATCTTCAAGTAATTAGCGAGACGGTGTCCAGCTTTGTTGTTAGTTGCATAGTAGGACGCCGCTTGCATGAACACTTCCGCTGATGCAGCCGTACTGAGATGAAGGTTATAGTCATAACGGAGTTTACCAAGTTGATCATATATGGTAGAATTATTGAGGTCTGTAAAATGGGCTTTTTCCAAAATAGAAATTTGATGTTCTAGATTCTGCAAATGTAGTCTATCTTCCTTTTTCTTTTTTGACGCATAGGCGATGATCTGTCCTCGTATATATGATTTGAAGGCGTCCCAAGTGATTTGCCACGAAGTGTCACTCACTGGATTTAGCTCAAAGAATTCACTAATATGATGATTAATATGATCCAGGAACATCTGGTCCGACAGTAAGGTGGAGTTGAATCTCCACATTTTTTGAGATTTGGTCGGTAGTAGATCATGAAATGACAATGAAATAGCCGAATGGTCAGAAACCGCTAAGGTCTTTATGTCTGCGTCTTTCACTTTTTCCACCAATGAATAACTGATTAAAAAGAAGTCCAGCCTGGAGTAAGAGGCATGAGGCGGTGAGAAGAATGTAAATGTAGATTCATCCATGTGAAGCAGACGCCATGGATCCAGTAATTTCAGCTGAAAAATAAAATCCTGAAGTCGGTGCCATGCTTTAGATTTTTTGTATGGTACTTTTGATTTCCTATCTTTCTCTGGACAGAGAATGAGATTAAAGTCTCCCCCTATTATACAAGGACCATCAGAGGAAGCTCCCACCTCATTTGTGAGACATTCAAAAAATTCTGGACAATCTTGATTGGGTGCGTAAATGTTATATAGGTAAAAATAAACGCTGCCCACCAATAATTTAACTTGGAGCCATCTACCCTCTGTGTCATGTAGAGAGGAAATTATCTGGAGATCTGGTCTCTTTCGAATCAAAGTAAGAACACCATTTTTACGTCCCAAAGAAGGAGAAAATAATGGTATGTGTGCCCATTTCGGTGCAATCTTGGAGGCTTCCAGTGTATTTAGATAAGTCTCTTGGAAAAATACTATATCAGGTTTGTGAGATTCAGTATATTTCAATATTTTAAGTCTTTTAATCGGGTTATTAAAGCCTTTTACGTTCAGAGAGAAACAAGTTAGAGACATAAAACTAATATAAAACAATACATTGATCGAATCTTGTCAGAACTAGATAAGACAGTGTGATACAGCTTCAACCTCATAATGAGTAACAACAAGCATTCTGGTCCTATAAGTGTCAGCTTAAAAGGCACTGCTATAACATAGAAGAACATCAGAAAAACATCAAACATACTGCGGGTCAGTGAGCAGTAGGAGAAGGTACAAAGGACTAGCAACACTCCTGGCATAAACAAAGAAAGATACTGAGCATCAAATATATGTGATACCACATAGCATACAGAAATATCAGGTTTTGTCAATCAGAGTAGGGTTTACTGATTCAATGAAGTCAGCCAGCGCTGAAGGAGAGTGAAAGTCTTTAGTCACGTTATTGTGGGTCACACGGAGGCGAGCGGGATAAAACATTCCAAATTTGGCCCCTATGGATTTGAGTTGAGGCCGGTATGAAAGAAGCAGTTTCCTCCTTTTTGCAGTTTCCTTGGCAAGGTCAGGTAGGATGAGAATCTTGTTTCCCTCGAAGGTAAGTGGGGCATGCATTTTAGCATGCTGCATGATTTTAAGTACCTGGTGATGTTTCAGCAGAGAAACCAGGATGGGTCGTGGGTACTTCTTATGAATAATATTAGGCTGTGGTAACCGGATAGCGTTGTCAAATTCAATTTTGAAGTTATCACCCATTTTCAAAAGTTGAGGGAGGAGTACAGCCAAAAATTCGGTAAGGTCGCAGGCCTCTCGACCATCCGGTAGTCCCAGAAGACGGAAGCAATTCTGACGGGCGCGATTGTCGGCAGCCTCGAGCGCTCTTTCAAGCACAGGAATATGAGCCGTTTGTTTTTGTAAATTCTTAATGGTCGCCTCCGCCCCTGCTAACCGCGATTCTAATTCACCCACCTTTGTCTGGGTAGTAGCAAAGTCTTCCTTCAGGGAGGCAAAATCGGAACGGAGATCATTAATGTCCTGCCTCGTGTCCACAAGGAGCTCACGAATCGAGCGCAGCTCCTCCAAGATGGTGGCCGTAGCCGCGTCGTCAGATTTTAGAGAAGACGCTTTGCTCGGGGATACTGGTTCGGCGCTTTTCCTCTTTGAAGGCTTGCCCGACGCCATGGGAGCACGCTGACTTCCCCCACCGGCACAGCTCGTCGCGGCGAAAATCTCCCGAAATTAGATGCTCGTTTGAGTTAATTTTTTAGAGTTTAGCGCCGGAGCGTGTGCAGTCCCCGACCTAGCTCATCGGGCTCGCTAGCGCCCCCCCCCCCAGCATTAAAATTATTTTCTAATATTTTTTGGCTACTTCGCTGGCTCATAACAAGGGTAGGTAAACTAATGTTATATTCCAAACTTTGCACATTAGTAGCAGGGATTGTATTACCATATTCTCCATTTAGGACACTCAGATCATCAAAACAGCATTTATTGACTATCCCTTCTTTAAAAGTAATAGGTACTAGGAGATCTACTATTTTTTCGGTTATAGCACCCCAGCTCTGGAAGAACCTACGTGATAAACCCTCATTAGAAAAATTCAAAAGTTCTCTAAAAATGTTTCTTGTATAAAGACGCATTTGAGACATAGATAGGATAACTTGTCTAACATTAAGGGCTCCTTTTACAAAGCCGCATTAGTGGTTTAACGTGTGTAATAGCACGCACTAATTTGCCAGCCGCTACCGCCTCTTCTTGAGCAGGTGGTAGTGTTTTGGCTAGCGCAGGGGTTAGCGCGTGCTAAAAAGGTGCGTGCGATAAAGCCGCTAACGTGGCTTCGTAAAAGGAGCCCTAAATCTTATGCTCTAATACTTAATCTTAATCAGACCTTATGTATAGGTCGCAAACTTTTCCACCTTCTTCTCTAAATTTATCCATTTTCTTATATTTATTCTTTAATTACCCTCCAGATGTGTTCTCCTTAAATGTTTCTTTATTTTCTTTAAAGATTGTAGTTCATCCCCCTCTCCTTTTGTATCGGTAATTACATTTGTACGTTTATACCTTATGTTTATTTGTAATACAATTGTTTTATTTTTGTCCCCTATTTTTAAATTGTTATACGCATTGAAGTACTTGGCATTGTGTATACAACAAATTTTTTATAAACTTGAAACTTCAATTCTCTTGAAGGCTCTGTTGGGCTGTAGTGACTAGACAAAGTTGCCATTTTAGCTTACTCAGAGCACAGTGCGTCTATATTTGATAGCCTCTAGGTCTGAAACCAATAGAGATCCAGCTGAAAAAATTATATTGTTTCATTTGAGGCTATAGGGAACATCCACACAAAATTTTATTCAATTTGGAGGAGGTCCAGTGGGATGATTTTAATACTGGACCACTTGACATGGAATGACCCACACATAAATATATATTTTTGGATGCCATATATAGAATTTAGCCCTTAGGGGCTGATTCTATAAAGGGTGCTTACAGTTAGGCACTTCTTAGGTGTATAACTTAGGGCTCCTTTTACGAAGGTGTGCTAAGCGTTTTAGCGCACGCACCTGATTAGCGTGTGCTATAGCGCGCTAGCCAAAAATCTACCGGCTGCTCAAAAGGAGGTGGTAGCAGCTAGCGCATGATGCAATTTAGTGCGTGCTATTCCGCGCGTTAAGGCCCTAATGCGCCTTCGTAAAAGGAGCCCTTAATTGGCAAAATACCCTTAATAGCCTCAATAATTGTTTTGTTTTTTTTAAACACATTATTGGGTGATAGGTGCCTATCCGATTCTATATAAGATAGGAGCCTGTCACATGGCACTTAGCAGCGCTTAATACCTATGTGGACGTTTCTATGGATGGAGCTTTATATAAGCACCGCTAAGCATGGTTCTCCAAAAACTTAGGCTCCTGAAATGCAGTTCTATAAATGATGCCTAAGTGTGATTGACACGTGGCCGATTTAGGTGCCATTTATAGAATCGGCCCCTTTGTATGCAACTGCTAGAGAGAATCTATGTAGGTGAAGCATGGGCAGGTTATGGGCATGAGGCATAACCCCATGCTAATTTAATTTGAAAGGTTTTTTTGTAACATCGTTGTCTGTATACATTCTCTTCCTCTTCCTCTGTAAACCGCTCTGAACTGCTTGTGGTATTGCGGTATATAAAAATAAAGTTATTATTAAAGTATGTGCTTTGCATGATCAAGTTTTTCAAGTTTCAAGTTTAATAAAATTTTGATTTGATCGCAAAATCTTACTTCAATGCGATTTACAAACAGTGTTGCAAGTTAGGGTGACATAAAGACGAATAACATTTTACTTAGACAATGATTTACACAACTATATACCAACCAAACACAAGGAAAAAATAAAATGGATTAAATACAATTTATAAAGTAAATATAACAGGGTAGGAATGTGAAACAAAAGGATGGGTAAAAGATTACCTGCTCGATTTTACTTATAGCTCTTTCTAAAGAAAAGAAAGTCTTGGGGGAATTTAAAATGCATATCGCTTAGTTAAAAGCTTCCTTAAAAAGCCAACTTTTTAATAGGTTTTTAAATTTACAAAGTAATTTTTCATCCCTTATATTAGCTAGGAGGGAATTCCAGATGCACTTAGCCAAACCCATTGAAGTGTGCCATTGAAGTGGCATAAATGGCCATACCTAAATTTGAAAACAGGAGGGAAGCGAAATAAGTTAAAGTTGCCAACTTCAATTGTAGGAATGCGACACAACAAACACACACACGCAGTCTTAGAGTCGGGATGGAGGTGCTGCCAGGGGCTAACTCCAAGTCCCTTTTTATTATGCTTCTAAGCTAATGACATCATAGTAACTCCCTCATTTACACATCTCATGATTGGTGGGTACAAAGGTACATGCTTTTACAGTGGTGGATACAAAGGTACATGCTTTTACCTCATGATCACCCTCCTTTTACCTCGTGATCATCCTCCAACTCAGCACTTAGACAAGGGCCTGATTAACACATGGACAGAACCTGAGTCTTTGCATGTTCTCAAGGCCTGTCAGCTGATGTCCTTTCCAAATAAGGACTGCTCAATTAAGATAAGGGTTAATATGTGACAGGGGTTTTGTGTCAAGAAGGGAAGGGGGACTGAGGAATGATTCAGTATTCATACACAAGGGCGAAAGGTCAGCGTGCTGAGCTTGCCTTTTATTAGAACATTACTACATTCAATAGATAACGCTTATTAGATAACACTGAAGAGGCATTAAATTCAAATTTCTTTTAGAACAGTGCTCAGAATTGTTCTTAGATTGTCAGACCACTACACCGGATTGCCCCGGATGTTTAAAGGCTGTGACCAAACTCTCAATCATTGCACATGTTCAATAGATAATTCAGATCTTCAACTTTGAAAAAGAATTGAGTAAAGCACTTACCGGTATCTGTAGATTAAACGATGGTGAAAAATGTTTCATACTGCTTTAGAGTCCTGACGCGTTTCGCCAAATGGCTGCTTTAGAAAACCCATAAGTAGATAAACTTCAACCCAATTTCAAACAAAATGTGGTCTTGCTCCGTAGTGGCTGAGAACTACTAGGCATACCAATTTGGGTGTGTGTTGGCACACAGATGCCCTTATAGAATTGGTACTCAGCATGTAGGATCGGTGCACCTAAATATTTATTGTTTATTTAAAGCTTTTATACCGCTAACTAATGACTATGAAGTTAATTCAGAGCAGTTTACATGAGCAGCTTTGATGGACATATAAACAGTAACTTTAGTAATGATGGTACAACACATGAGTTACAATATATGAACTAGGATTTACACTGCATTGCCAGAGTTATGACAAAAGAGCTTAATAAAGGTGTTACATGTAGAATTAGATTAATTCTGAGATGCCCATTATACATATACACATACAAATCATTTACCTTAGTCTATCCTTTGACTGACTTAACAATTAAGATTACAATTCTTATGTAATCCGCCTTGAACCGCAATGGTGGAATAGAAATCACAAATTTAATGTAATAACCCTATATCCAATCATATTTATTTATATTGCTAACCTCTATAAATATACATACTGTACTAAACCTTTTAGTTGTCATTTAAATGTATCATCATTTAAACTTTCTTTGTATATCCTGCTTAATCCGATCATGTATGAACTATGAAGTAGTGAGCTATATTCACCATATTATTACCCCCTCCCCCCTTTCCTGGTGTAGTCCAATTTTAATTAAAGTATTCTGAGAAAAGTAAGGTCTTTATTCGTTTCTTGAACTTTTTAGTGTCTTTTACTAGTTTTAATTCCTTTGGTAGGGAGTTTCACCACATTAGAGCCATCGCCAAGAACATTCGTTTCCTGACACTTTTGTATTTAATGTCTTTGAACGATGGTATTTCCAATAAGCATTCTTGACTTGAGCGAAGTGTGTGTGTTGTAGCATGGTTGTATGGTCTGGTCGCTAAGTAATATGGTTCTGAAAGATGAATGACTTTGTGTGTCAACAACATGATCTTGAACTTCACCCTACTTTCCATAGAGAGTCAGTGTAATTCTTTAAGAATTGGAGTGGCACTTGTATGTTTGGATTTTCCCATTAGAAATGCCCCCTTAGTAACTTTCATTTGGTCAGTTGAAGATGATGACAAAAGCTTCTCTCTTTTTCTGTATGTAGCAGCAGAGAGCAAGAAGCTTTATTGAACTACACCCTTGTAAGGGTGAAATATGACCACATTGAGTCTTTTAATTATTTATGTGGTAAATAAACCTTGTGAAGTTTTTCTGGATGACTGCTTTTTACTGATCTACTTGTTTGCTGGCCAGTCTGCAAAAAGAGTACATGTCCTTCATAGAATAGTGCATAGTGTCGATTCTTCTGCCTATCTTTAGGTGTCAGATTTATGCCTGCTGAAACCTGGTATAAATACAGATACCCAAGTTAGGTGCTCTTACCCAGTATTCTGTAACTACATGGGTAACCTTTTGGAATGCCCCTGGCATGCCCATGCCCCCACACTCTTTTGAGATATGCCCTATGGGAGTTAGGCACCCTGCCTTCTAGAATAACACACATGCACAAATTTTAATTGAGGCTCAATTAATATCAGTAATTAAGTCATGTATTTGATATACCACTTTTCTGTGCTACAACCAAATCAATTTACATTTGTTATTAGGGCTCACAGTCTAGGTTTTGAGGCTTAAATGACTTGCCCAAGTCGCAAGGAGCTGTAGTGGGAATTAAACCAGTTCCTCAGGTTCTCAGGGCACTGCATTAACCATTAGGCTAGTCCTTCACTCTTTCAATTGGTTGATGCCACCCAATAATGGATGGTTAAGAGCTAGTTACCAATTAATTTGTGCACAGACATTGGTAGTGCACCCAAATTTGGCCACCATATATAGAATCCAGAGGATACTGTATATGTGATTTTTCAAACATAAAGAAGTACCTTGAACAGATTTTCAGCTTTGTCGAGCAGGGACTTTCTCTTACATGTCTGTGTTCCTCGCTGGGTTCAGCTAGAAATGCTATGAAAGTTATGAGGAGTAATAGTACTATCAGTAAAAAGAGATTGGCTATGGTAGCAAAATACAAGCAAGTAATTATTTCAATTGGTTTATTTACTAGAACTAGTCTCCTTGCTGATGATTCTTAAATTTGGTGACTTATTCCCTGGTGGCGCCTGTATCCTGTTACAACAAGATGTTTGCTGCAGAAGATACGAAAAGCCAGGATCTGCTGATCCAGAACTTGGAGAACATCCTTAATAAAATCAAGGTCAGATCGGTACACAGTACCTGCTTAAAAGCAATCTCTCAAACCTTTTTTGCTCATAGTTTTGTTGTTTAGACACTTCTTTAATTCTCAGGAAACTGGATTAAGAGTTCATGTTCCATGTTAAAAGAGCACAGGCAGCAAATGGCAATTATCACATTTATTGTGATTAATGAAAGTTCTTAGTAAGTAGGCCTCACTGACAATAATGGGTCTTGTGTTAAATAACACCCCTTAAAATGTATTAACACATAGGCCCTGATTCTATAAACGGCGTCTTAACTCATTGGCACTGTTCAGTGTGGTTGTCAATCAGTTGCTAGGTGCTGTTTATAGAATCACACCTAGCGGCACCTAACGGTAGCCGTTAAAACCTTAGGCACGCTGCCTTTTATGCCAGGGTTTTCTTGGCCTAAATGAGCATTCCTAAGTGAATCCAAGCTCAAACTCTGCCCTGAATCTGCCCTTAACCATGCCTACTTGTTGGTAGGCATCTTGGTGTAGACGCCTACCTCGAAGTGGTAGGTGCCTACCGGCTAATTTTTTTTAAATCATTTTTTAGTTGGTTTTTAATGGTGCTTTCAATCATCAGTACTTATTAAGCCAATTAGAAAAATTAAGTTAGGCGCCTAGATCGGCTAGGCGTGTTGATCTAGGCACCTAACTTTACACACCATTTATGAAATCATGCTTGTTAACATATTAATGCACGTTAGTAAATATAGACCTTAGCTTGTAAGTCCTCTGAGGCATGGACATGGCTATAATACCTTAATGTAACATGCTTTGAGCAGGGTTGTGGAGTTAGTACACCAAACCTCCAGCTCTGACTTCTACTATGTAAAGTAAACCTAAGAGAAATGTGATTAATTCAGGGCTGTGGAGTCGGTAGATAAATGTTCCAACTCCGACTCCTCAGTTTTTTGTACTTCAGACTCCGACTCCGACTCCAGGTACCCGAAATTTCCTCCGACTCCGACTCCTCAACTCCGACTCCATAGCACTGGTTAATTTTCAGATCGTTAAAATGGAATGTCAAGTTGACAGAAATGAGCATTTTCGACACCACCTTCTTTTTGCTTTTAATCAAGGTTCTAAGGCCGCAGAAGCTGCTCGTAACATTTGTGCTGTGTATATAGTGGGTGCTATAGCTGAAAGAATCGCTCGTGATTGGTATGCCAAGTTCAAAAATGGAGTCGGTAGATAAATGTTCCGACTCCGACTCCTCAGTTTTTTGAACTTCTGACTCCAACTCCAGGTACCCGAAATTTCCTCCGACTCTGACTCCTCGACTCCGACTCCACAGCCCTGGATTAGAAACATGGGATAAGTTTCAAGTTTTATTAGGATTTTATATACCGCCTATCAAGGTTATCTAAGCGGTTTTACAATCAGGTACTCAAAATTAAGAGTAATAGACCACAAAATGTGTGTTTGAAGTTTAAACAAAGAACCTGAACAAAAAAATGCTGAAAAATGAAAATATTCAATATGCTGTTGTAAGTGGTTTTTTTATTTTGAAGCTGAAGTTGGAGTCAGTTCATTTTTACCAACTCCAACCAAAATTACTTTTGGATTCTGACTCTGATTCCGCAACCCTGTCCTTCAGCTTGGGTTTGGAAAGACAAGTGATTAAGGGGGAAGTTCGTCAAGGGGCGCTAGCCATATTAGCGCGTGCTGACAGCATGTGGTAAACGCTAAGACACCCTTAGGAATATAATGGGCTTCTTAGTGTTTAGCAGGCGCTAAATCAGTTAGCACTGCTTGATGATTCCCCCCTAAATCCAAAAGAAATGAAACAGAAAAGAAATAAATAGAAATAAAAATCAAAGGTCCATATTCTATAAACGATGCCTTAGCTTAGGCACTTGTAGGTACCCTACTTGCTCCTCAGTTAATGCAAAATGCCATTTAAAAGCGGTCTAAAAAAAATTGTAGGCGCCTACTGGTGCCTATAAAACAGCACCTACATCATGCCTGTAGAGACACTTTACAATACCTAACACCACTATAGGTGTGGCTAACGCCAGAAGTGATGTTAGGAATTGTAAAGCACCTCCAGAGGTGCAATTTATGTGAAATGTAGGCACCGGAAATGTAGGATTGAAAACCCTGGCCTACATTTCTGTAGTTACCTTTCCCAACGCCGCTATTCTAGAAACGGTGCCGTCGCGTGATTGACACAAGATCGGTAGCCATTTTAAAGGCGGCCGCTGACGACAGTGCCGTTTATAGAATCTGAGCCAAAATTATTTTTTTTCATGCATGTCTCTACGCTTTAAGGTGTAAGGGTTGTTTTTTGTTTTAAGTTTCAGACTGGTTCACATTTTCTTCGGCACCTTTGTTGCAACCAGTTTATCTCTTCCTTTTCATTTTGCAGCAGAACAAAACACCATTTGTCAATGAAAACTTTCAGCACTTTTTAAATACCAAAAATGGTAAGATGACATTTACTACAGAATTCTATATATGATGTCTAACATTTCGCATTATTTATGTGCCTTTCAGCATGGAAAAGCGTTATAATGGAAGAAAGGCGCCAAAATGGGCCACAAACGGCCAATGTGTGCAGAACTACACTTACATGCCCAGTTATAGAATAGTGTCTCACGTGGCTCTGAAAAGGAGGCATAGTGATGGGAGGTACATGGGCAGATCAGGGGTATGCATTAAAATGCATGCATTGTATTAGTTAAGGGAATCCGCTCCCAATTTATGTGCTGGAATTTATACCAGGTTTCAGCTGGTGCAAATCCTCGTAACCAAAGATGGTTGCTGATAGTGGATTTAGGGCTTAGTGATAGTATTAACTATTCCTTAGCAAAGCAGCAGATGAATCCAGAGACAAGTGGGATAGCTCACATCGACCAGCAGGTGGAGATAGAGAAACTGATTAACAGTTGGTGTTATAGACTGGTGTTCCTCCTGTTCATTCAGTTTTGCTCTATCTCCCAGCAGGGGTTGGAGCTATCTCTCTGGCTCCTGGATTCTGGCTGTGCCGGGTGCATTGGTGTTCAGTTCTGTTCCTCTGTTGAGACTCGCTCTCTTCAGTAGGACAGGGGTGCCTGGCTGAGCGGTGCCGGCTTTGGGAGCTATACCTGGGCCCTCCCAGGTCCCTTCTCCACCCTCCCCTCCGGTTGATTGAGGGGTCTCCTAGGACTCTGTGGTGTTTTCTTCATTCCAGTTTGAAAAAAAAAAAAAAAACATCCTGCCTGAGCTGAGCTGTGCCTTTTTTCTCTCAACTTTCAGGACATTTCCCAGCCATTACCTTCCTTCCTAGGGGCGGTCTGAGTTGTGCTGGTGAGTAAGACTTATGCTTTCTTTGGTTGCAATTTGGTCGTTCCCGAGTGCCGGTTTGGTTGTTCAGGGCGGTTTGGCGGCTTTCTCCGTTTAAAAAAAAAGAAAATATATATAAGAGGGGTTTTTTTTTTGCCGAACCCGAATTATGGCGACAGAGTCTGTTCACCGGTGTTCGCGCTGTGGAAAGCGCAGAACACTGTCGGGATTCTGCTCTGCCGGTTGCACGGACTCACCGGCAGATGATTCGTTTTTACAGGCCTGTGATTTAGCCATTTCCCGAGTTGGGGAAGCGCGTCCAACGTCCCCTTCTCTTGCGGTCGACTCGATCGGGCTGCAGGGCTCTTCTGCGGCGGAAGGGAGTTCGGAGGCCGTCCGGGAGTCAGGCGCGCCGGGAGGAGCCGCGGGTGCTCTTTACGGCGCAGAACAGTCAAGTCCAGAGGCATCTGGGCTGGGCGCTTTTACACCTGAGTTTATCATGCTTATGCACCGGGCTTTCGTATTGCACAGCTCTCAGCCTGCTCAGCCGGTGCCTGGGACCTTTCCGTTACTTCCAGTTCCTTCTACCTCTTCTATTTTTCCTAGTAATAAGGCTGGTGCGTCTGCAGGTCATGTTGTTTCCCCAGTGAAGTCGCAGGTAGCAAAAAAGCGCAGACTCGCGGCCGCGGACGATGGGGATCCTATTCCAGTCTCCCCTTTATCTCTTCCGGAGTCTCTAGAGGAAGGTGAGGTCTTGGATTGGGAAGCGGAGGATCCCCGGGTAGGGAAGTGGATGATCCTTCCGCTCTCCGTCTTTTTCATAGAGAAGAGCTTGCTTCCTTGATTTCAAAGGCCTTGCAGGGTTTAAACATCTCTCAAGAGGATACTAAGGTGGCTGGAAACCCCCTTACGGCGGGAACACGTAAGCCGCCTAGGTCATTTCCGGTGCATGAAGCCATGCAGGAGCTTATCACGGCGCAATGGGACACGCCGGAGGCCAGTCTAAGGGTGGCGAAAGCCATGCGGCTCTTGTATCCGGTTGACCCGGCCGAACTCGAGAAATTTAAGTTGCCCAGGGTGGACGCTCTGGTGGCCGCGGTTACCATGAAGACTACCTTGCCGGTGGAAGGGGGAGTTACGCTGAAGGATGCCCAGGACAGGAAGATTGAGTCTTCCCTGAAAATGTCCTTTGAAGTGGCTGCGGTTACCTTGCAGGCCACGATTTGTAGTTCATATGTGGCACAGGCGTGTCTGCAGTGGTCTCAGGTGATGGTTGATAATTTGATGGAGTCCGGGGGTTCGGTCCCTTCGGAACTGGCTGATTTGGAGTCGGCTTTGGCTTATTTGGCAGATTCCTTATATGATATTATTCGTGCTTCTGCTAAGCAGATGTCTCTGTCGGTTGTTTCTCGCAGATCTTTATGGCTCCGTAATTGGGCGGCAGATGCGGCGTCCAAACTTCGACTCGTGAAACTCCCTTTTAAAGGGGGTTTTTTGTTTGGAGAAGATTTAGATAGATTGGTGAAGGATTTTGGTGACACCAAAACTCAGCGTTTACCGGAAGACAGACCTAGACCCTCTTTGAAGTCCTCGTCGTCGAGACCGCGTTTCAAGGATGTTAAGAGGTCCAGGGCCGGTAGACCATTCTTCAGGTCAGCATATAGTTCTTTCTCTGCTTCGAGACCTAGGTTTCAACAGAAAAGTTCCTTTCGTACGGCGAAACTTCCTTCAACTCAGCCAGCCCGTACCCCAGCAAGTCGCACTCCACAATGACGGAGTCTTGGCTCCCTCCGCCATTCCCTTAGGGGGACGGCTGTCGGCCTTTTTGGCGGAGTGGGCCAAAATCACGTCAGATCGGTGGGTGTTGGACATTATTCAAGGAGGTTACAAGTTAGAGTTCGCCTCTCCCGTCGCCGATTCTTTCTTGGTGTCCCCGTGCAATGGGGTGGCCAAAGAAGACTCGGTCCACATGACTCTTCAGGTGCTTCTGGATCTGGGGGCGGTGGTGCCGGTGCCACCGGGAGAGGTGGGCCTCGGCATTTATTCCCTTTATTTCATTGTGCCCAAAAAGGGGGGGTCGTTCAGGCCGGTGCTGGATCTCAAAGGGGTCAACAAGTTTCTCAGTGTTCGTCATTTCCGTATGGAGACGGTTCGCTCAGTTATTGCGGCAGTAAGGCCGGGAGAGTTCCTCACGTCCCTCGATCTCAAAGAGGCGTACCTCCATATTCCGATATGGTCTCCGCATCAGAGGTTTCTGCGGTTTGCGATCCTCGGCCAGCATTTTCAATTTCGGGCGATGCCCTTTGGCCTTGCAACGGCTCCCCGCACCTTTTCAAAGGTGATGGTGGTAGTGGCAGCTTTTCTGCGCAAGGAAGGGATTCGGGTACACCCTTACTTAGACGACTGGTTGATCCGCGCCTCTTCCAAGCAGGAGAGTTTGTCGGTGACTCAGAGAGTAATCGCTCTCCTACAGTCATTGGGGTGGATCGTCAACTTTCCCAAGAGTTCTCTGTCCCCGTCCCAGTCGTTGGTGCATCTGGGGGTCAGATTCGACACTTGTCTGGGGAAGGTGTTTCTATCCCGAGACCGGGGAGAGAAGTTGCAGGCTCAGATTCAGTTACTTCTCGGGTCGCCCAGACCTCGGGTTTGGGATTATGTTCAGGTTCTGGGCTCGATGGTGGCGACTCTGGAGGTGGTTCCCTGGGCTCGGTTCCACATGAGGCCATTACAGCAGTCTCTTCTTTCTCGATGGTTCCCGGCGTCTCAGGAATACAATCAACGTCTCCAGTGGAGTCCTCGGGCGGCTTGCAGCATGCAGTGGTGGCTAAAGGAGTCCCATCTTTTCCGGGGCATGCCGCTAGCAACGCCGGAATGGGTCGTAGTTACGACAGATGCCAGTCTTCTGGGCTGGGGGGCTCAGTGCCTGCAAGCTTCAGTGCAGGGAGTGTGGTCCTCGGTGGAGGCCCAGTGGTCAATCAATCTGCTGGAATTGAGAGCTATCAGGCTTGCGCTTCGGGAATTTCAGTCCCTGATTCAGGACCGTCCGACCAGGGTCTTTTCGGACAGTGTCACGGTGGTGGCATATATCAACCGTCAGGGGGGTACCCAGAGTCCTCAGTTAGCCAAAGAGGCAATGGTGCTGTTTCGGTGGGCGGAGGTGCATGTTCCTCTTCTCTCAGCGGCACACATTGCGGGTCACGAAAACGTTCAAGCGGACTTCCTAAGCAGAAATCTTCTCGATCCAGGCGAATGGGAACTGTCTGCTCGGGCGTTCGATCAACTGGTCCGGCGGTGGGGGCTTCCAGAGATGGATCTCATGGCCTCGTCCAGCAATGCAAAGCTTCCTCGGTTCTTCAGCAGGCGCAAGGAGAAGGGCTCAGAGGGGGTAGACGCGTTAGCTCTCCCGTGGCCTCCGAATTCCCTTCTGTATGTATTTCCTCCTCGTGTGTTGCAACGCATCTCTCTCTTTCAGGGCAGGGTGATCCTGGTGGCTCCGGATTGGCCGCGTTGGCCATGGTACGCGGATCTGATTCAACTTTCAGCCGGCGATCGGTTACAGTTCCAAGTGACTCCGGACTTACTCACTCAGGGTCCAATCTCCATGGAAAATCCGGCCCAGTTTGGTCTTACGGCCTGGCTATTGAACGGTCGCGGCTGAGAAATAAGGGCTATTCGGAACAGGTGATTGCCACTCTTCTTCAAGCTAAGAAGATTTCTACCTCTGCCGCCTATGCTAGAGTCTGGAGAATTTTTGAGTCATGGTGCGGGAGGCAGGGTATTGCGCCCTTCCAAGCACCTCTGTCGGCTATTCTTTCTTTTTTGCAAGAGGGCGTTACTAAAGGGTTAGCCTATAATTCTCTGAAGGTTCAGGTGGCGGCCATTGCCTGTTACAGGGGACGGGTGTCTCGCTCGACACTCGCATCACAGCCCGATGTGGTCCAATTTCTCAAGGGGGTTCACCATATCCGGCCTCCGGTAAAGCGACCCTGTCCAGTGTGGAGCCTTAAACTTGTCCTTGGGAAGTTGCGAGTGGCATCTTTCGAGCCTTTGTCTGCAGCTACTTTGAAAGATGTCACGTTGAAAACAGTGTTTTTGGTGGCTATGGCCTCTGCAAGACGGGTGTCGGAGCTGCAGGCGCTTTCTTGCAGAGAACCCTTTTTGCGTATTTCGGATGCTGGAGTGTCGGTGCGGACTGTGCCGTCCTTTCTGCCTAAGGTGGTTTCTTCCTTCCACGTGAACCAGAGATTATTCCTCCCGGCCTTTCGGAGGGAGGATTGGGGGAAGCGATTCTCGTCTTTGCGTCTACTAGATGTACGCCGGATAGTGCTACATTATTTAGAGGTGACTAACGACTTTAGTCGGTCGGATCACCTGTTCGTATTATTCGCGGGCAAAAACAAGGGTATGGCTGCGTCTAAAGCTTCCATTGCTCGTTGGGTCAAAGAGACTATTGCTTCGGCTTATTTGTTGGCGGGGAAGCAAATACCGGAGCGACTTCGTGCGCATTCGACTCGGGCATTGGCTACATCTTGGGCGGAGTCCGGTGGTCTTTCGTTAGAGGAAATTTGCCAGGCGACTACTTGGTCGTCTGGAAATACATTTTCAAAGCATTACCGTTTGGATGTGGCTGCCCGTGCAGAGACTAGTTTTGGCACGTCGGTGATTGCGGAGGCGACATTAGCTTCCCACCCAGTTTGAGTTTTGCTTTGCTACATCCCACTTGTCTCTGGATTCATCTGCTGCTTTGCTAAGGAAGGTAAAATTATATCTTACCTGTTAATTTTCTTTCCTTTAGAAGCAGCAGATGAATCCAGAGCCCCACCCCTGTGGACTATCTCTATGGATGTTAGAGGGAATTTTTCAGTTGGGGGTATGGTTGGTAATGGTGTTCTTACATTTCTGATTTAAACATTAGCTACTGGAATGAAGTTTTTTGGATGCTTCTTCTCCTATCTCGGAATGCTTGGGCAAAGAGCATAACTGAATGAACAGGAGGAACACCAGTCTATAACACCAACTGTTAATCAGTTTCTCTATCTCCACCTGCTGGTCGATGTGAGCTATCCCACTTGTCTCTGGATTCATCTGCTGCTTCTAAAGGAAAGAAAATTAACAGGTAAGACATAATTTTACCATTTGTTTCCTAAAATGTTACTGGAGAAAGATAGTGAGAAAGTGTTCAATGCACCACCTCAGATTTTGGTCTTCACTACATAAATTATATCCAAAGACTGTATTTTCATGTATATCTGCTATTCTAAAAGGGGGCATTCAACCTCTGTTCCATATAGCTGGTATAACATTGGGTGAAGTGACTTGCAAAAGTGGGCTTTACAATAGTGCATGTAAAAGTTTATTTAAATTCCATACTGCATGATCACCAGAGGTTATATGATGACATTTTTAACAAAGGTGCCACTGGTGTAGTAAGGGATAGGGAATGTTATTGCCCCCTTCAGGATGTGAATCCGGAGCACATTTTTTTTTAAAGTTGGGAGGTCTGATTTTTTTTTAAATCATCTTTAAACCCCAGACTAGAGATGGGAACTTATTAAGTGAATCATTGGGCCCACAAAAAATTTTACCCCCACCCCCCAGGGGACCTCTAACATGGGGTCAGTTGTTCCATGAACTACATATCATTCAAGAGGTATAATATTTAACATTGTTATGGAAATAAACTTGGAATAGTTATTACTCTGTTTTGTTCTTTTTTTAACAAACAAGTGAAAGTAGATTTACAGTCTAAAAAATAAGAGTGAAAAAGAAAGGAACTAAGGGGCTCATAATCGAAAGAGAAAAACATCCAAAAACCGGCCTAAGTCGGTACTTGGACGAACATTGTCAAAATACGTCCAAGTGCCAATAATAAAAACGAGTTTTGGACGTATTTCTAAACGACCTAGGCCTTCATAGTGCCGCTGAACGACCAAAGCTAAACGGGGCGTTTCAGGAGGAGTGTCGAGGGCGGGAGTTGAGCGGGACGTGGGCCGGCTTAGACTTAGTCGTACAACATGTATAAGCCCAGGATCGACGGAACTTGGACGTTGTGACTTAGACCATGTAAAGCATGGTCGAAGTCACAAAAACCTACCTAAAGTCACCAGATAAGCACTGCAAACACATAAAACAGACTCCCACACACTACCCCAGTGATCACCGACCCCCCCCCATAAAAATATTAATCACACCTTTAAAATTCAGCCTCCAGACCATCATCACCTGGCAGCCTGGCATAGAAAGCCTAGTCGTCCAGCACAAAGACGGCTTAAGCCATCTTGAGGGTGGGTTAGGGACTCATGGAGAGGAAGACCCATACCCATAAGCCCCTATAATTACTGAATTGATACTTAAGCATGTGCACTCCCCTATACACCCCCAAACCCCTTTATTACTGGCATATAAGTGGCTCCTGCAGCCATAAGAGCTATTAGGGTGGTAGATAAGTGAGTCTAGGGGATTGTGGAGGTGGTTGGGGGGTGGGGGGGCTCACCATAATCTATATGGGAGCTGTAGTGAGATGACATGGCACCCTTTTTGTGAAGTTCAAGGCAGTGCCCTGTAAGGTACCCCACTATTTATGTGCCATGTTTGGGTGTTCAGTCCATTACTTTGCAGACCCCTCCCCTGTCCAACAGGGCTTGTTCTAGGCATTTTTGACTTGGACGAAATGTGGCATAAAGATGGACGATTTAGCGACTTGGACGATCAAATCGGCAGGACATATAGTTAGATGATTTTCAAAACAAAAAAATTTTGGGACGTATTTTTTGAAAATGTGTCCTGGGCTGTTTTTTTACTTTGGACGACTTGCGACTTAGATGAAAACATACTTAGACGTTCCTTTTGATTATGCCCCTCCACACATATAAGGCACAAACATACAATGAAATAACAGATAGACTAACTAATGCTTGGTGCCCCAAAGGCAAGGAGATATAAATGTCTTAAGGTCTTTCCTGAACTTCCTATATGAAGGTTCTGCATATATTTTAAAGGAAAGAAGCAAAGAAAAAAGACACGGGAGACAAACCATTTACATGTACTGAGTGTAATAAAAGCTTCACTCGGCTTTCAAATCTAAAAATTCACCAGAGGATCCACACAAAGAAACTACCCCACCTATTGTTTGTCCCTTTCTCTCTTTTGTTTAAATATTGTAGTTCTTATCTTTTTCCTCCAGTTCCTGTTTGTCTTGAGTCTTTTTGTTACACTAATTTCCCCTGATATCATTTATTGTCAAGTTTTAACCTTGTTTTATCGTTGTTAAGGGGTCCTTTTACAAAGGCGCAGAATACCGCGCATTAAACCGCCTGCCACTCTAGTACCTAACGCCTCCATTGACAAGGCGTTAGGATTTTAGGCTGCCGCAGGGGTTAGTGCATGATGAACTGACCGACGCGCTAACCCCCGTAGCGCCGCCTTGATAAAAGGAGCCCTAAATCTTTTTGATACATAATCTCCCTCTCACTGCTCTACCTACTTTTTTTTTTTTTTTTTTTTTTTTAAATGGCTGTCTAACTTAAGGTCCCTTTGACAAAGCCGCAGTAGTGATGCTGCCATGGTAAATACCCTGAAGCCCATTCTGTTCCTATGGGCTTCAGTACATTTAACACAACAGCATCACTACTGCAGCTTTGTCAAAGGGGTCCTTAGAGGAGCTTTAATATCACAATAATCACTGCATCCTGTAGTCCTTACAGACCGTATTTCTAGTGACTAATAACAATGAAATAGCTTGGTTGAAAAATAAGTGCAAAACTATTTTCTGTTACTAATATTTTTCTGATACATTTCCTTATTTTTTTAGGTTATTTGGTATCCAGTCTTGTTACAGAGTTCCTTCAATTCTTTGACCTTGGATGCACGATGGCAGTATTTCAGCCTGAGACTGGCACAGTAAGAGTCTTTGAATTTTACAACAGACTTTTTATTTAAAGCCATGGAAATCAGTGGTTCAGTAGCCAAAATCCAAACAAATTCATTTTCTTCTGGCAATAAAATAAATATCAGGCAGCATTAAAAAAAAAAAAACAACCCAGTTAGCTTATTGGGTTCAACTTGCACTTTTAATTAAAAAAAACAAAGAAAAAATTAAGGTAGATAAAGACCATATGGCTTGACTAATCTGCCCATCTACTGTCCTATTTACTTGTCTCAAGCCTTCTTGAATTCAGATGCAGTTTTTATCTCCATCACCTACACCAGGCAACTACTATACAGATTCTTTTCATGAAGAAATATTTCCTCTGGTTACTGCTGAGTCTGTCCCCTTTCACCTTCATCCTATGCCTTCCTCATTTCATAGCTTCCTTTCAGTTCAGAGCCTCGCGTCTTATGCATTTATGCCACAGATATATTAAAAAATCTCTGCTATATCTCCCATTTAAATACTTGAAAGGTATTAATATATATCTGGCTAAGGATATAAGAATACTCTAAGTGGTCCAGAGGAAGGCAATAAAAATGTTTAGGGGTTTGTGCAAAAGATGTACAAAAAGAGACTGAAAGACCTGATCATGTATGCTCTAGAGAAGAAGAGGGACAGGGTAATATGGTATAAACATTTCAATACTTGAAAGGTATTAATATATAACCAAATCTTTTCCAGAGAAAGAAAATTGATAAAACTAAACAGCATAAATTTAGGTTGTAGGGTGGTTGACTTAGGAGAAATGTTAGGAAATTCTTTTTAATGGAGAGGGTGGTGGATGCCTGGATTTGCCCTCCCAAGGAAGGTAGTGGAAGGGAAATGTTGATGGAAATCAAAAAAGCGTGGGATAAACATAGAAGATCTCTAATTAGAATATGAATGATATAAATTGAAGAACTAGGCAGACTTGCATGATTATATGGCAGTTCGGTTTAGGATGGGCATGGGAGGGTATCAACGGGAGCCCCAGCAATTTGGAACATGAGGACTATGCTGGGCATCTTCCACAGTCTAAATCCTGCAAACGATGAGATGGTTTGGATAGATTGCATTGAGTTTCGATGGCAGCTCCAGTAGTAAGGTCTATGGCCTAGAAATAACAAAGAAAAAATACATTTTACTGTAATCATGAAATTGTAATGCATGTAATTATAGGGCAGGCTGGATGGACCGTTCAGGTCTTTATCTGCTGTCATTTTTACAGCTTCAACCTTTCTTCCAAAAATACACATATTGAGATCTTTAAGGGCTCCTTTTACAAAGGTGCGCTAGCGTTTTTAGCGCGCACTATAGTGCACGCTACCCCAAAAAACTACCGCCTGCTCAAGAGGAGGCGGTAGCAGCTAGCGCGTGCGGCATTTTAGCGCACGCTATTCCGCGCGTTAAGGCCCTAACACACCTTTGTAAAAGGAGCCTTAAGTCTGTCTCCATTTGCTTTATGATGAAGACCACTGACACCATCTGGTTAATATCTTTTTAAAGGTGCAGTCTCCAGAATTATACAAAGTACTCTAAAAGAGGTGTCATCAGAGACTTATACAGGGTCATTATCACCTTCATTTTCCTGCTGGCTATTTCTCTTCCTAAGTACCCAAGCATTCTTCTTTTTTTTTTTTTTTTTTGTTTAAAACTTTGATAATGCAATACAATTGGTAAATCATAAATACTGCATGGAACGCACTAATAATTATACAATTATTACATTAAACAATCATTTACTCCCATCCTCATCTTAATTATTAATGCAATAATAAATATGATGTGATTTCAATATTATAATTAAATATTTTAACTCTTAATGGAACCCATTACATATTTCTTGGTGGGGAAGAGTTCAAACTATTAAAATGATGATGTTGCCTGTAGTTTGCTACCAAATGAGTATGATACCTATTTATTTTCAGGGGTCCTTTTATAAAAAGCTTAATAGAATTTTAACAAAATTTCTTTGGCTTGGTAAAACACCTAGAATAGCTTTAGTAACCTTACAAAAATCAATTAAGGAGGGAGGGGTAAATTTTCCAAATTTCTATAGGTACCATCAAGCCTATATTCTACGTCAGGGTATGTATTGGATCCTCCCAGAACTTATAGATAATGCACCAGATTGGTTATATTTGGAATGGCGCCTTATGTTTCCCCTAAATTTAGTTCATTTACCAAGTATTAATATACCTAAAAGATACAAAGAAAATAAAATAATAATGGATACTTGGAAAACATTGAGATTTATTGATAAATTAACACCCATCCCAATATACAAATCAACTAATCAATCCATATGGATAAACTCCAAGATCAAAATTGGCGGAACTCAAATCCTTTGGAAGAACTGGATTATTGCAGGCATTAGATCTCTAGACGATGTTATTTCAGAAGGTAAACTGCTGGATTTTTCACAATTGCAACATAGATTTGGTCTTAATAAAACACAAAGTTTTAAATGGTTGCAATTGAAGCAGGCCATTCAGGTTGGGTTCCCTGAATGGAAATCATTAAACAATCAATATAGTTTAAAGTTCTTATGCTTTAAAGCAGACTTCCTAGGACATCAAGCCGCATTGTGGTATAAATTAATATCTGGATATTTAATTAAAAAACCAAAAAATGGTCTAAGAGACATTTGGAGCATTGAGATTGGACATCAAATTAATGCATCTCAATGGCCACTAATTTGGTCTTGGAGAATGGGATGTACAGTGTCAGCGTCTATGAGACAAACATGGTTCTTTTTATTACATAGAGCTTTTTGGACCCCTACTCGTTTGCAAAAACTAGACAGTTCTAAGTCTAATAGATGCTGGCACTGTAATCTAGAACCAGGGACATTAGATCATTTATTATATCATTGTCCTTATATAAAAATTTTTTGGAATTCAATTTGGCCACAAATTAATAAATTAATGGAAAATCATATTGCAATATCATATGATACAATTTTATTTGGAACAATGATGAGAAAAAAAAGTCAAATTTCACCAGAAAATAATAAGCTTTTATTAATTATGACAGGGGTTGCCATTCAACATATAACTAATAATTGGAAAAATTACAACAACCTAAATTACACATTTTGGTGGAATACAATATGCCATATTTTTAAAATGGAAAGAATAATAGCAATACAAAAGGGGACATATAATAAATTTATAAAAATATGGGGGCCATTGACAAAATACTGTAATGAATAAATAATAGAATACTTTTTCTTCTTTTCTTCTTTTAGAGATTTTTTTTTTTTTTTTTTTATGACACACATATAAGGGGGGTAAGGAAAACAATTTATATATAATATATTATAATATATGATACAAAATGTAACATATGATTAAAAAATAATAGAAGGGTGGGGGGAGGGAAAATGAATAAATTTATCCAGAATATATTGTATTAGATATAAATATGTTATTGAATAATTGTATTCTAATATGTTGTATACTTTTATAAAATTTGAAAATTAAAAATATTATATTAAAGCAATAAAAGGGTGGGGGGAGGGTGAAGGGGAAAATCAAATTCAGACATACATTGTGTTAGATATAAAAGTGATACCATGCATTTATCAAATGTATTTTATTATTATGTACACTTTTTGTAAAATTTGAAAATAAAAATATAATGGAAAAAAAAAAAAAAATATTTTAACTCTTCAACGTACATTTCCCTCCCCCCACCCACCCTCCCTGGATGTGTAAAGAAATCTAATGAAAAGGGGAGAAACATGACCCTTACTGTAATGCAACAAAAGTAGTCAATGGACTCCATACATCATTAAAGAACTTACTAGTCCCCAAACGTTCCACCATCATTCTTTCATACTTCTACGTGGTACACACATTTACCCACCAAAAAGTATAATTAATCCTGTCATAGTTCTTCCAATTATGTGTGATCAGTTGAACAGCTATTCCTGTCATGATCAGCTTTTTTCCAAGCATTCTTCTAACGTCTTTGTCACTTTTTCTATCTGTTTAGCCATCTTAATATGATCACATACAAATATCACAAGTCCTGCTCCTCTTTTGTACACAACAATACTTCACCCGAATCACCCTCTAAACTGTACCGCTCCCTCAGGTTTTTGCAGCCCAAATGCCTGACCGGATGTTTTTTAATATTAAATCTTAACTGCCAAATCTGCACCATTCTTCAAGTTTCACTAGGTATAGGTTATCTATACCATTATGGGTGTCTACCTTATTGCAGATTTGATATCATCTGCAAAGAGCCAAACCTTACTAGAGAGCCCTTTAGCATTTTTGTTTAAAAAATATGAAAAATGACCAGGTCCAAGTACCGAACCATGCAACATACTTCTGGTAACATCCTTCTCCATTTACCACTACCCTTTGTCGCCTTTCACTCAATCAGTTCCTAACTCAGTCACTTTAGGGCCTATACCGAGGCCACTCATTTTATTTATAAGTTGTTTTTATGAAACCATGTCAAGTAAAGTCAAGTCAAGTAAAGTACACCACATACATGATTCTCCCCTGAATAATATCTCTGGTCACCCTGTTAAAGAAACTAATCAGAATTGTCTGAAAAGACCTGCCTCTAGTGAAACCATGTTGTCTCAGGTCCTGCAATCCACTGAATTCCAGAAACCTCCATTAATTTACTTACTACAGAGGTTAGACTAACTGGCCTGTAGTTCCCAACATCATCCCTAGTTCCACTTTTTTGAAAGGACCACATCTGTCCTCTTCCAGTTTTCTGGAACCACTCTCAACTCTAAGCAGAATTCCTTCAGTGTCCTCAGAGTATGCCATCCAGCCCATTGCTTTGTCCACTTTTAATTTAGTTAGCTTCTCATGAACACAGTCCTCTGGAAATTATTCAAGGTCTACAACACTTCAATTCCTATTTGTGTTTGTCTCCTAAGGTCCTATTCCTAGCCCTTCAGCTGTTAAATAATTCTGCCTTATCTTTTTCAGCTTCTACATATTCCTCTTTACCTTTTGAGTCTAATAATGCCACTTTTGCCCGTCTTCTTATTACTAACGTACAGTATCTAAACAATGTCTCTTCTCCTCAGTTTTACTATATTAGCTATTTTTCCTTCTATCTTTGCTTTCCTGACTACTTCACCAGCTTCTCTTAGCTTTTCCAAATATTGTCATCTGACTTTTCTATTTCTGTGATCTCTTACAGTTTATGAAAGGGGAGGGGAGAGGGATTGGGACTTGTATACTACCTTTTTTAAGTTATGCAACCATATTCAAAGCGGTTTACATAAAGGTACTTCAAATATTTTCCTTATCTGTCCTGGTGGACTCACAATCTATCTAATGTGCCTGGGGCAGTGGAGGATTAAGTAACTGGCCCAGGGTCATAGAGAGCAGCGTGGGGTTTGAATCCACAACCTTGGGATGTTGAGGATGTAGCTCTAACCACTACTCTACATTCTCTTGAAGGCTAACCTCTTTTTCCTTACCTTTTCAACTACTGTACTACTTTTGAGAACCAAAGTGGCTTTCTTTTCCTCTTACATTTATTTGCTTTCCTGGTGTAAGAGTATGTGCCTGTGTAAACAGACTTATATACCCGTTTATGCTGGCATGCTGCATAGGATAGAGGGCACCTAGATATAGACACATTTTTATAGAATTGACCCCAGAATGAGAGAAAAGCCATTTAATCAGGCCCTTGGGACACTGTACAGATACTATACTATAATACTTTACTATAATACTATAAAGTATTGCAGTAGAAATTATTGTTCCTATGTTAACCAATACGTTTGGAACTAAGGAATGGTCATTTTCATGACTTTCTCCAAATTCTTCGTGTTACCAAGCGATTATACTACAGTTTCTGTGTTTACTTTTTCATTATGAACATGAGCATTTTCCAAATAAATGCACGCATACTTTGTATTTTCTTTTTCTGGCAGTTACATGGATCTGATCGTGGAAATTTAGCTCATGTTTTAGGAATTGTAGAAAATGAAAACACCAGAGTTGGACCTTTACTATTGGAGGTTATGAAGCGATGCCAGAATTTCAGCAGTAGAGGGGTAAGTGCTGCAAATGCTGCTCTTCAGAAACGATCTAATGGTTAATCACAAAAGAAAGTATAATTATAATACGAGAATGGAAAAGGGGCTAAATAGCTCAGTGCAATGGATAGAAATATAGAGAATTTCTCTGAAGATCACTGGTTCAAATGCATCACAAACTACTATTGGCTGGATAAAATGCCATCTGGCTGCCACATGGCTTGCCTCAGTCCATTTTCTAATAGATAGGTATTTCATGATTAGCTTTACCACAATTTGTTCAGAGGGTTGCTGAGACTGGATTTGCCATTAAGAAGAGGTTTGACTTCTGAGCCCAGGATCTGCTGTTCAGGCCCACCAGGGATGGGGGATACAGCAGAATATCATTCATACTCCCAGAGAGAACTATGATAGCAGATGACCATCCACTGTCTCCGTTCCCAAAGAGAACCTATGGGCTTGTCTCAAGCTTTCTCGAATTCAGATACAGTCTATATTTTGATCTCCACTGAAAGTCTTTTCCATGTATCCATGCTTTCTGTAGGAGGGTATTTCAGATTGCTTCTGAGTATTCAGCCTTTTAACTTCATCCTTTTCCCTCTCATTCCAAAGTTTTTCTTCAACTGAAATAGACTCACCTGCTGTACATCAGTGCCATGGATATATTTAAATGTCTTTTTCTTAGAGAGTCCCAGTTTTAGTGTGCCTATTTATACAGGAATCCAGAGGGAGCCAAGATTAATGGACTAGATCAATGGTCTCAAACTCACGGCCCAGGGACCACATGCAGCCCGCCAGGTACTATTTTGAGGCCCTCGGTATGTTTATTATAATCACAAAAGTAAAATAAAACAGTTTCTTGATCATATGTCTCTTTAGCTATAAATTAAAATATTATTATTAAGACTTAGCCAAAAGGAAAGATTTATAAACTATAAAGAGTTTTACCTCATGCAAAATTGTCATGTCTTTAATAAGACATTAACTATTTTTTCTGAGGCCCTCCAAGTACCTACAAATCCAAAATGTGGCCCTGCAAAGGGTTTGAGTTTGAGACCACTGGACTAGATGGTAGAAGCAGTGAATGTAAAAATGAGGGAGGGGAGGGAAAGAAACCCATATAGTGAATTAAAAAGCTTATAGTGTCAGATCCAAGATGGCGTCAGGCTAGACGCGCTGAGGAGCCGCTCTGAGGACTTTCTCTTACCAATATTTCTTAGCGGTTGAATGACCTACCTGATGCCTAAACGGAGGGGCCGTAGTGCCGCTGGTGCTTCGCGGCCCACTGCCACCCCCGCGGTCGGCGATATCGGGGAACTCCTCAGACGGATACAGGGAGCATTTTCGGCGTCTGAGGGAGGCCCGCAGAGGAGTAGCGGCGTCAGCGAGGCCGTGGTGATTCCTCCGGGATTGGAGACATCTTTGAGCCCCAACGTTAGAGCGCCGCCCCCGCAGCCACAGTTGAGCAGCTCTCCAAGGGGTAAGGGAACCCCGGATGTCGGGGTCTTGCCTTCCCCTGAGGCAAGTAGTCCATCACAGAGCCTGCTGCAGGAGCTCTCATGGACACGAGCTCCTTTGAAGAAACTGAGGAAAAATCATCTAAGGAGAGGCGAGTTAGCCTTCAGGGACAGCGACAAGTTAATCAACTGGACGGTGAGCACTATGACACTTCTTTACCTTTAATTTCTTTGGAAAAACCCTCAGAAGTAATTCTGGACTCACTATGGGATCTTATGGCCGGACTAGTGAAGACCATAAGTCCCAAACTTCAGTCAATTGAGGGGAAACTGTCTCAACATTCTACTGAACTTAAAGAACTGAAAAATGAAATGACTGCCTCTAATTCCTCTGTTCAAAAGCTTGAACAGGAAATTAAATCATCTAAACAACTACAGGAAACTTTAATGAAAGATAAAATAAATCTTAGGAGAAAGATGGAGAATTTGGAAAACAACTCCAGATACAATAACTTAAGATTAATTAACTTTCCTAGGCTACCATTGACACCACCTAGAGAAATGTTTAAAAGATATTTTCTTGAAGTTTTGGGGGCCTCAGAAGATTCATTACCTCCTTTATCACGAGTTTATTATTTACCTAATAAGATTAAATTGCTAAAAAAGTCGTCGGACCAAGGATTATTGGATGTATCGGAGTTATTGGAAAAATCTGATAAAGAGGCTATAGAACCAAGTACTTTGATTGTAACAGTAGCTCTCTCTATTGATAAAGTTTGGTTGTTAAAACTATACTTTAAAAATAGACAGAAATAATTTATGGGTTGTAAAGTGCAGATATTTCCTGATTTATCACGAGAGACCCAAAAGCGTCGCCGTGAATTTCTTATGTTGAAGCCAGGTGTTACATCTTTAGGTGCTACTTTCTATTTACGACATCCTTGTAAGTGTATAGTGCATCACCGATCAGTTAAATATGTTTTCTTTGAGCCTAATCAGTTGACTTCTTTTTTAGCGCTCTCCCGATTGGAGGCAGAAAAACCATAAGCTCTAAGATTATTGATTAATCCCAGCAATCAGCCTTCTAGCTAACTTTATATGAAAGAGTGTACATTTTGTTCAATTCTTTTTCTTTTGTTTTCGCTAAGAAACCTTGGATCCAAATTTGAGGACTTGAGCATTTTAGTTTATACATGATCTAAATGTTATTGGAATGTTTCTTGCTCTATGGAATTGCTAATTTGCTTTCTGTACAAGTTAATTCTTGATTACATGATTTAAAAATCAATAAATATATTTAACATAAAAAGCTTATAGTGTCATAGCCAACAGAGGGTTGTTTCAATTAAGGTAAAAGCTGAAACAGAACAGAAGGCTTTATATCCAAATGTAAGCTATCAAATGAGAACCCAAATATTAATTTTCTTCCAATGAAGTACTGATTCATTTCATTCATTGAAGACCATCAGTTCACCTGTCAGACAGTTGAAGTCACATTATGGTATGTATTTTCAAACTTCCGGTTTTCGCTAAAAAGCGAAGGAACACAAAGTGATCCAAGGGTACATCTCTTTTGGTGCCATGTGTGCTAAGACTGACACTGATTTACCTCAAGCCATTATCTGAGCTATCCACCCTGAGATTCACTGGAGTGAAATAAGCCCATATTCCTCTACCTAGACCTAAGATATCTGACTAGAGATTGTATTTCTTTGACAATATTTACTTGAGTTGAAGCTATGTCCATCCTCAGTGCACCACTACCTTGGGTTTTTTTTGTTTGCTTTATTTTATCTTTATTCAATTTTACAATACAATTCAAGACATAATAATCTTCTTGAAAATCTAATCTAATCCAGTATTTCTGAATCGCACTGTCTAAATAGGTTTAAGGTGATTTACAATATAAGGTTCGAGGGGAGATCCGGGAAACTACAGACCGGTGAGTCTGACCTCAGTACCAGGAAAGATGATAGAGGTGCTGATAAAAAACCACATCATTGATCACCTTGATGGACACGGTCTGATGAGGACCAGCCAACACGGTTTCAGCAAAGGCAGATCTTGTTTGACGAACTTTCTGCACTTCTTCAAGGGAATAAACAGGCAGATAGACAAGGATGACCCGGTTGACATTGTATATCTGGATTTTCAGAAGGCGTTTGACAAGGTTCCATATGAACATCTACTTTGAAAAATTGCGAGCCATGGAATCAAGGGCGAAATACTCACGTGGATTAAAAACTGACTAGAGCATAGGAAACAGAGAGTGGGAGTAAATGGACAATACTCGGGCTTGGAAGAGCGTCACCAGTGGGGTGCCGCAGGGCTCGGTGCTTGGACCCATGCTCTTCAACATCTTTATAAACGAACCGGACATTGGTACGACGAGTGAGGTGATTAAATTTGCAGACAATACAAAGTTATTCAGAGTAGTGAAGACACAGGGGGATTGCGAAGATCTGCAACATGACATAATCAAGCTCGAGAAATGGGATTCGACATAGCAAATGAGGCTCAACGTGGATAAGTGTAAAGTGATGCATGTCGGTAACAAAAATTTCATGCACGAATACAGGATGTCCGGGGCGGTACTTGGAGAGACCTCCCAGGAAAGAGTTTTGGGAGTTCTGATCAACAAGTCAATGAAGCCGTCCGCGCAATGTGCAGTGGCGGTGAAAAAGGCGAACAGAATGCTAGGAATGATTAAGAAGGGGATCACGAACAGATCGGAGAAGGTTATCATGCCGCTGTACTGGGCCATGGAGTGCCCTCACCTGGAGTACTGCATCCAGCACTGGTCGCCATACATGAAGGACACGGTACTACTCGAAAGAGTCCAGAGAAGAGCGACTAAAATGGTTAAGGGGCTGGAGGAGTTGCCATACAGTGAGAGGAGACTGAGAAGGGACATGATCGAAACATTCAAAATACTGAAGGGAATAGACTTAGCAGATAAAGACAGATTGTTCACCCTCTCCAAGGTAGGGAGAATGAGAGCACACTCTCTAAAGTTGAAAGGGGATAGATTCTGTACAAACATAAGGAAGTTCTTCTTCACCCAGAGAGTGGTAGAAAACTGGAAAGCTCTTCCGAGTCTGTTATAGGGGAAAACACCCTCCAGGGATTCAAGACAAAGTTGGACAAGTTCCTGCTAAACTGGAATGTACGCAGGTGAAGCTGGACTCATTTAGAGTACTGGTCTTTGACCTGAGGACCGCCGCATGAGCGGACTGCTGGGCACGATGGACCACTGGTCTGACTCAGCAGCAGCAATTCTTATGTTCTTATGTTCAGATGTATATTGTCATGCACTAGACCCCTGTTTAGGCCAGTAGGTGGCACTAGCGGTGGCAAACTTAGATCTGGGCATGTTCCCCCTGGAAATGGGGTAACCTTTCAGTTAGACACTGTCTAGGTGCACGCCTAGTTCAACTGACCATTCTTTTGAGTTAAAGTGTATCACAAAAGTACAGCTTCCAATGTCAGTTCTGAATCTTTTATTCTGACCTCTAACTGGTCACAATTCAGGGTATCACTCTTTTCCCTGTTTGTTCACAGAGCATATATTTCTTTCATTATACCTGGGCTTCAGACTCTAGTAACCAAGTCCTCTTCACCAGGGCAATGTACAATTAGCAACTTTAATTTTAAAGTCCACAAACGTTTCAAAAGGAAAAAAGAACAGCAAAAGAAAATCTACTGCTTTAGGTGCATATAATGCTTGCTGCCTGCAATGCAGGTGGCACGGAGCCCTATGGAGCCACAAGCTAGAGAAACTGTAGAACCTGTTAATTTTTGCTTGGTTAGCAAATCCCTCTGAGTCACAACCCCACCCTATTAATCAAAACATTCAGGTTCTCTTCCCCAAAATAAGCAGTTTCTGTAAATTGTGGCAGTATTTAATGTTCCAATAAGCAGGTGGCAGAAAAGCACTATCCCCCCGCTGAAGCCACCGCCGCCGCTGCAACAGCCACCTGACATGCTCCATTCCCACCCCTCTGCCGCTGCCGCCGCAACAGCCACCCGGCACGCTGAGCTTATTCCTGTTGCAGCAGTGGCAGGGGGGTGGGGGTGGAAATTAAGCGTGTTGGGTGGTTGTTGTAGCGTGGGGAGTGGGAATGGAGCATGTCGGGTAGCTATTGTGGTAGCGGCAGGGGTTGTGGGGGGTGGGAATGGACCGTGTCAGGTGGCAGGGTCTGCTTTGGGGGTTAGGTGGGGAGGCAGGGAGAGAGGAAGAAAAAGTTGGACTCGTGGAGGGACAGAGAGAGAGATTGATTGGGGAATAGAATGAGGTCTGGAGGAGGCAGAAAGAAGAGAAGAAATATTAGATGCACAGTTAGAAGGAAGTGCAAACAGAGATTCATGAAACCACCAGACAACAAAGATAGGAACAGTGGCGTACCTAGGATATGTGGCACCCGGGGCCCATCATTTTTTGCCCCCCCCCCCCCCCAAGTAAAAAAATATTTTTTATAATGACCATGAAACGGAATAAATGGTCAGAATAGAAACAGACAGTGAAAATTTTCTTATATTCCAAACATAACATAACATAAATTATGTCTGAATTGTCATGACATCAGAAGTACATATGGAGTAGTTGCAGGTGATGCTTGGGACAGTTCTGATTGTGTTAGTTCAGTTTTATGTGTTTTTTGAAAAGAAGGGTTTTTATTTCTTTTTGAAGGTTTTGTAGTCTGTGGTCGAGGTCAATAGGTTGTAGAGTTGGGGGTCGAGTGTTGCAGCTCGAATGGCTAGGAGGTTGTCGAACAGTTTTTTTCTTTTGATGTTTTTGGTTGGAGGGTGTGTGAATGGTGCGTGAGTTCTCCTATGTCTGTTTGAGGTGGATTTAATTATTTAGCTGAAGAAATTAGTTACCCCCTCATCCCACACACATTAATTCTCTTCCATTTTTGTTCCCATTATAAAAAACACTGATAAGTTCCCAGAAAAAAAATACATTAAAATAAGAAGTGAAAACAAAGGCCCCTACAGATGAGAACATAACATAAGAATAGCCTAACTGGGTCAGACCAATGGTCCATCATGCCCAGTAGCCCATTCTCATGGTAGCCAATCCAGGACACTAATACCTGGTCAAAACCCAAAGAGTAGCAACATTCCATGCTACCGATCCAGGGCAAGCAGACACTTCCCCCATGTCTTAATAACAGATTATGGACTTTTCCTCCAGGAATTTGTCCAAATCTTTCTTAAAACCAGCTACACTATCTGCTTTTACCATAACTTCTGGCCACTTCATTTTTAAGTTTAGATCTTTCCTTTCAAACAGAGACCTTGCTAGATGTCAAATACAGCACAAGGTAACTTCACATGGACTTAGCTGTGCAGGAAATGTGAATCTCCTCATACACCCATCATATAGTGCAAAAATGTGCAAAGGTCTGTTTTTTTCTTTCGATCACTACATAGCCTAATGCCACACAAGCAGCGCTGTTACAAACATATTCTGTAGGTCAATGCTAAGGATAACAAAGTTTCCTTCCTTGGACCAGAAGGAGATACTGATAAACCACTGGAAGAGATCCCAAAACAACACTAAAGACCCACTCAGTGTGTGAACCAGATGAGTGGAGTGGACTAACTGGGGGGGTGGAAATGGGCCCGGAGTTTGCTCAGCAGAATTTCCCAGACCACCTCTTCCTCTCAACACATTGACACGCTGCCACCACCACCACTAGGAACACCTCACTGGGTAGGCTAGCTATGCTATAAACTTTATAAAACACATTATTATATTTTCTTATAAAGCACATATTTTAACTGAACTCTCTGACATCCTCAGCCTTTCCATTCACAAAAATAGAAGGAAGAAAAGTTCCCATTTCCTGCTGTCTCATGTCCCCGGCCTATACAATATTTTTTTTCTGCAGACCCTTCAAAAGTCTGACCAAATCCTCATTTCACTTGCATTATAAAGTACTGAGGATGCCATCTCTCCCTAAAGTCTAAGACAGGTCCTAAAGTCTAAGACAGTAGTGCAAACTAATGCTGCCAGATTCAGGAAAAAAAAATTTCGATTCGATTCAGCCTATTGAATTGGTTTTTCAATTCGATTTTCCTGCCCAATTGGGTGATTTTTTTCAAAAATCTTGGGTTTTATAGCTTTTTCACCCCCTTTGGCTTCTCCTAACCACACTGGTGCTGTGGTGTAAATAAAATAAAGAAACAAAAAGGACTTTTCCTCTCTCTTTTAAATCCTAGCTCACGTTTGCAGTCCAACACCAGCTCTGGCAGGATACACATTTCAAATCTGACATATTGTAATCACAAAACAGAAAATAAAATTAATTTTTCTACCTTTTGTTGTCTGGTTATATTTCAAATCTTGTTGGTCCAAGGCTCTGGTTTTCTTCTGATAACTTGATGCCAGGGTCTCCTTCTTTCTTCTTTAAGAACATAAGAAGTTGCCTCCGCTGAGGCAGACCAGAGGTCCATCTCACCCAGCGGTCCGCTCTCGCGGCGGCCCATCAGGCCCACTGCCTGAACAGTGGTCTCTGACTAATTTTACAATTTACCTCTAATCCTATCCCTATAACCTTACTCTACTCTTATCTGTACCCCTCAATCCCTTGGTCCTCCAGGTACCTGTCCAGACCTTCTTTGAAGCCCTGTAGCTTGCTTCTGCTTATCACATCCTCCGGTAGCGCGTTCCATGTATCTACCACCCTCTGGGTGAAAAAGAACTTCCTGGCATTTGTTCTAAACCTTTCCCCTCTCAATTTCTCTGAGTGCCCCCATGTACTTGTGGTTCCCCATAGTTTGAAAAATCTGTCCCTGTCCACTTTTTCTATGCATTTCATGATCTTGAAGGTTTCTATCATGTCTCCTCTAAGTCGTCGCTTTTCCAGCGAGAAAAGCCCCAGCTTTTTCAGTCTGTCAGTATATGAGAGGTCCCCCATACCCTTTATTAGCTTAGTTGCTCTTCTCTGGACTTTCTCAAGTACCGCCATGTCCTTCTTGAGGTACGGCGACCAGTACTGGACACAGTACTCCAGGTGTGGGCGCACCATTAAACGATACAGTGGCAGGATGACTTCCTTCGTCCTGGTCGTGATACCTTTCTTAATGATACCCAACATTCTGTTCGCCTTCCTTGAGGCTGTGGCGCACTCTGACATCAGAGGAGGGGTGGGACCGCGGCGCAGGAAGCAGCGCCCAGGCAGCTCAGGGATCGCTAACATCGAGATCCTGCTGCGGGCTGCTTCATAGGTGGTGCAGGAAGGTCAGTGTGGCGAGCGGTCCTTCGGGGGTGGGGGAGACTGAACGGCAAGGCCGGGAGCACCCCCTCAGGGCTGGCACCCGGGGCGGACCGCCCCCCCCCTTAGTACGCTACTGGATAGGAAAATGATTTTATTTTCAATTTAGTGATCAAAATGTGTCAGTTTTGAGAATTTATATCTAATGTCTATATTTTACACTATATTTGTCTATTTTTCTATAGTTGTTACTGAGGTGACATTGCTTATTTTAATGTCATCTGCTTTGACCTCTTTGAAAACCCCCCTGTTCCGCCACTAATTTCTGACAAGTGGGATGATCAGTGACACTCAGAAAAGCACACAGACAATATAAAGCATAAACAATAACACTTTATTATACATATATAAGAATTAAATATAAAATAGCATCACCTTGACCCCATATAACGACCATCTTTACCATTGGGAATCCCTGCAATAGATAGATGGGTAGACCAAAGGACTGTCCCGTGAGACGTGGCCAAACGTCATGGATTCTGATGTCAGGGTCAGAATCCCGGTCTTATATAGGATGCACACTGCGGAGTTCATAGTAAAAGCATAAACAGCTGGTCCTGCTGTTACAATTAGTCCTGCTCTTTTGTTCTGTGTTTTGACAACACCCAGGTCAGGATGTCAGAAGGAGGTGTTTGCAGAAAACCGGCTTTCCATCTGGTTTCACTCTCCCTTTGATGTGGTTTTGTCAACATTCAGGTCCCATCTGGCATTACTGTCCTTTTGAGGTTATGAATGAGGTGTTTGCAGAGATTGTTTTCCCATGAGACTGGTTTCACTGTCCCTTTGAAGATCAAGGAGGTTAGGATGTTTACTGTCCCTTTGAGGCTGTTTGGGCAATTCCTAGGTCAAAAAGGTCAAGTTAGCAGATACTTGTCACTGTCCCCTTCCTTTTGATATAGTCTTTAGTTATTTGAGCAGCTTGCCTGCAAAGGAAGTCAGGTTCTCAAATGAGCAAACTTTACTGCCCCTTTGAGATCAAGGTAACGCTCATGATACGGAGGTCAGATAAGCAGACTTGAGGAGACATATCAGTAATATTCTGAACATGTCAGTAAGTAATATGCTGAACATGTCAGTAATAATATGCTGAACATGTCAGTAATATGCTGAGGTATAACACCCCCGAATATAAATGATAATTAACATTTTCTCTGCGTAAAGTGTGCTTTGTGTTTTTATAATTTTGTGGTTAACATTATGTATTAATAAGATTATATTGTGGATGGAAGAAATTGCATTACAATTAGTACTATTATTATGGGGGTAAAGTCAGGGGTGGAGTTTGGGTGGGTCTGGAGCAGAGCTTGGGCAGGAGTACTCGGTTGGTATTTGTTAGGCTTAGGGAGTACTTGGCTTGAAAAGGTTGAGAAACTGCCCTAGGGAACATCAGCATAAAATTTTGTTCAGTTTGAAGGAGGTAGAGCATGGACTCCTGGTCCACTTGATTTGCAGGTTGCTCTCTGTTATTGCTGGTCCCTGAGAGGCCTTTTTACTAAACAATAATAAAATGCACTACTGCAGGGTGTGCTCAGGCATCCCACAGTAGTTTTTGCATAAGCGGATGCTATCCCTGTGCTAGGGGTAGAGAGTTGGTGTGTTCTGCACTAATCAGCTACATTGCTGCATGCTAACCAATTAGCTCATGGTTAGCCTTTACCGCCTACAATAGAGGTGTCAGTAAGGGCTCACGCACCAGTAGTCACATTCTAATGGGAAAATTAGTGTATGGCCATTATTGCTGAAATTGTTTAATACACTTCTTAATTAACTGTATTGTTTTAAGAGCTTCTTAGTAATTGTTTATTCTTTAGCACTCTCCAGACCAGTAGAGGTTAACTTTACGATTGGGTATATATCTAATCATGACCAGCAGGTGGAGACTGAAAACAAAACTTTGGGACAGTATATCCTAGCCCCTCCTCTCTATTTCCCTCAGTCTTCTTTCAGTCTCCAGCAGGTGTTGAGTGATCTGTACCCATCTCCCTTGGTAGGGCTGTTGGAATTTGTTTAGGGGTTTATTGTCCCTGTTTTTAGCCGGACGGAGCTTGGACGGACTCTGTTTGGGGGTTCGTCCGACCTCGGGGGTGTCAAACCCGGCGGGTCACGAGCGGGGTCCCTCCCCCCACTTCCTCCACCTCCCCATATTTTTTTAGAGGAGCCTCAGCAGTAAGCCTTGCCCCCTAAATCAAGCAAGGCATATTGCTTCGAGAGCCTGTGGAGTCTGTTCTGTGAAAAAAAAAAAAAAAAAAATCCTGAGGTAGTGCTGGTCTGGAGGGTTGTATCCCTTTAAGAAAACTGTATTTTACTGTATTTTTTCAACTAACCGGCACTTTTTTACAGCTAGGTCGCGTATGGAGCAATGAGCACTTCTAAAGGGAAAAAGTGCTCATTGTGCTCCAGACGCGAGGCACTCGCGGCCGGCCTGTGCAAGCGGTGTTCAGGCCGGTGCGGTGGAGGAGCTCCGTCGGCAGCGGCTGCAGGCGCCCAGAGCTCCCCGCCGATGGTGCCTCGCGAGTCGGCAGGGAACGGTGGAGAAGCCCGGTCTTCTCCGTCCGCCCACGGAGGGATTCCCCGAGCCGCCGACGGTCGGGTTTTAGAGGATTCCCTCTCAGCTGATATTTTGACAGCTGATGCCGGCTTGCCTGTTTTAGCGGCTGAGACTATTCAGGTCTCTCAGCCGCTGCAGGCTATGGAGGGAGCTGTTTTGGCGGGAAAGACGCCATCTTCTCTGTCTGGCCCCTCCATTTTGTCTTCCACCTCAGGTGACCTTCCCCCTGTTTTGGCTAAGCAGGGGCAGGTTTCTGCTGGGTCCCCTGCTGTGGCAGGGAGTCCCTTGGGACCCTCGGGGGTTTTTTCCCCTGATTTTTTCTTTTCATTATGCAAAGCCTATTTTCAGGCGGCTGGGGGTCCCGGTTGCGCCCAGGGGGTCTCGGGGGGTGGGGTTTCCTCCGCGCTCCCTGCGGCTTTGCCTCTCTCGTCTGACGTGACGTCCCCTCCGCCGCCTCTCTTGTCCAAGCGTCCGCGGGTGTCGTGGGACGAGGATTTGTGGTCGGAGGAACGTGTCGGTCTGGAGGAGGACCTGGACCCTTCTGAGGAATTCCAGGACCCTCTGGAGGGGACGGAAGCTGGCGGCGGGTTGTCGGGTTTCCCGTTCTCCAGTGACGAGGCGTCCGTGGTGCGCCTTTTTCAGAGAGATGAGCTGCCTGACCTTATTCAACAGGTTTCTTCGGCTTTGCGTTTTGAGGACGCGCCGCCGGAGACTCCGCGTGTGGGGGACCCTCTGTTACGAGGGATCCGTTCCGTTTCCCGCTCTTTTCCTATGCATCAGGATATTCGGGATATTATTCTTGAGCAGTGGAAAACGCCGGAGACGCCGTTTCGGCTGGCGCGCAGCATGGCTCGCCTGTATCCCATTCCTGAAGGGGATCGGGCTACGTTAGCTTCGCCAGTCGTGGATGCGGTGGTCTCGGCTATTTCCAAGCGGCATACCGTGCCTGTTGAGGGCGGTTCTGCCTTGCGGGACTCTGAGGAGCGCAAATTGGAGACCATCCTTAAGCAAAATTTTCAAGTCTCTGCCTTTGGGGTCCAGGCGGCTATTTGTGGGGGACTGGTCGCTCGCGCCGTGTTTCGGTGGGCGGAGCGGGTCTTGGATCGAGAGTCTGACGACTGGTCTCTGGTGGATCAGGAGGTAGCGAAGATTGAGATGGCTGCCTCATTCCTCTCGGATGCTCTGTATGACTTGGTGCGGATCTCGGCTAAGTCCATGGCTTTTGGCGTGGCCGCAAGGCGTGTGTTGTGGCTGCGCGCTTGGGCGGCGGATGCTGCGTCCAAAGCTAAGCTTACTAAATTTCCCTTTCGGGGGTCGTTTTTATTTGGAGAGGACTTGGATAAGTTGATTCAGACTCTGTCGGACTCGAAAGTTCCCCGTTTGGCGGAGGACCGTGCCCGCCCGGCGTCTCGGGGTGGTGCGGCCCGGGGGCGTTTGCGGGAATTTCGCAAGTATCACCCTGGGCGTGGGGCTGCTTCTTTCCAGTCTCCGGGGTTTTCCCGGGGTCGGTTCTTCCAGCGCATGCAGCCCTTTCGGGGGGCCCGTCGGGGGGCAGGGAATCCCTCCGCCGGTTCCCCCGCTTCCCGTCCTGCACAATGACGCCTTGCCGGCGCCCCCCTTGGTTCCGGTGGGGGCCCGGCTGCGCGACTTTTTTCCCAAATGGGCCGAGATCACGTCCGATCAGTGGGTCCTGGAGGTGGTGCGGGACAGTTATGCCCTGGAGTTCGCCCGCTCTCTGCCGGATTTTTTCCTCGCTTCTCCATGTCAGACTCCTGGGAAGACGCTGGCGTTTCGCCAGACCCTTCAGCGCTTGCTAGATCTCAGGGCAGTAGTTCCGGTGCCCCCCCCGGAGTGGGGCACGGGCAGGTACTCCATTTACTTTGTGGTGCCCAAGAAGGAGGGGACTTTTCGGCCCATCCTCGATTTGAAAGGGGTCAACAGGGCTCTCAAGGTTCCCTCTTTCCGTATGGAAACGCTGCGGTCGGTCATTCTGGCGGTTCAGCCGGGGGAGTTTCTCACTTCTCTCGATCTGACGGAGACCTACTTGCATGTTCCTATTCGGGCCTCTCATCAGCGTTTCCTGCGCTTTGCGATCTTGGGTCGGCACTATCAGTTCTGTGCGCTTCCCTTTGGGCTGGCCACGGCTCCCCGGACGTTCACCAAGGTGATGGTGGTCGTCGCGGCAGCCTTGCGGTCGGAGGGCATCCTGGTACACCCCTACCTGGATGACTGGTTAATTCGGGCCAAGTCGTTGCAGGAAAGCTCCCGGGTTACGGCTCGGGTGGTGGAGTTTCTCCGGTCGCTGGGCTGGGTGGTCAACCTTTCCAAGAGTCGGTTGGTTCCGGCTCAGCGTCTGGAGTACCTCGGGGTGCTGTTCGACACCTCCTTGGGGAAGGTCTTCCTCCCAGAGGCCCGGGTGAGCAAATTGCAGTCTCAGATTCGCCTGCTTTTGGCGTCCCGGTGTCCTCGGGCGCGAGATTTCCTCCAGGTCCTGGGGTCGATGGCGGCGTCCCTGGACGTGGTGAGGTGGGCGCGGGCCCACATGCGTCCTCTCCAGTATGCTCTGCTCCGGAGGTGGTCTCCCCAGAGGCACGGGATGGATGTTCCGGTTCCCCTGCGAGGCTTGGCGCGCTGCAGTCTGCGTTGGTGGCTCCGGACCCCTCACCTAGTTCAGGGGGTGGGTCTGGATCTTCCGCAGTGGACGGTGCTCCTTACGGATGCGAGTCTCCTGGGTTGGGGGGCCCAGTGCCTGGGTCACTCAGCTCAGGGAACCTGGTCCACGGAGGAGGCCTCCTGGTCGATCAACGTGTTGGAGACCAGGGCGGTCCGGCTGGCGCTGTTGGCTTTCCACTCCCTTTTGTTGGGCAAGTCGGTCAGAGTCCTGTCGGACAATGCCACGGCGGTGGCTTATGTCAATCGTCAGGGGGGCACCAAGAGCACTCTGGTGGCGCAGGAGGCGGCTCGGCTCATGGTTTGGGCGGAGTCGCATCTTCTGGACCTCTCGGCCTCTCACATTGCCGGGGTAGAAAACGTTCAGGCGGACTTCCTCAGTCGTCACTTCTTGGATCCGGGAGAGTGGTGTCTCGGCGCCGAGGCGTTTCAGTTGCTAGTGCGTGCTTGGGGGCAGCCCCTGATGGATCTGATGGCTACAAGTGGCAACGCCAAAGTACCCCGCTTCTTCAGTCGTCGCAGGGACGGTCTGGCCGAGGGTCTGGATGCTCTGGTCCAACCGTGGCCAACGGAGGGGCTGTTGTATGTGTTCCCTCCTTGGCCATTAGTGGGCAGAGTACTGCTTCGCGTTGTTCGCCATCCGGGGCTGGTGGTTTTGGTGGCTCCGGATTGGCCTCGTCGTCCGTGGTATGCGGATCTGGTGAGGCATCTGGTGGCGGATCCTCTTCCTCTGCCTCTCGGGTGCGATCTTCTGACGCAGGGTCCCATTCCCATGTTCGACCCGTCTCCCTTTTGTCTTACGGCTTGGCTCTTGAAAGGGGCCGCCTGAGTAAGAAGGGATATTCCGACAAGGTGATCTCTACACTTTTGGGGTCCCGGAGGCTTTCTACCTCTCGGGCTTATGTACGGGTTTGGCGTCTTTTTGAGGAATGGTGCCGAGCGCGGGGAGTGGTCTCCTTTCGCGCTTCTCTGCCTAACATTCTAGAGTTTTTGCAGGATGGCCTGGATAGGGGCCTGGCCTGGTCTTCTCTTCGGGTTCATCTGGCGGCCCTGTCGGCTTTTCGGGGGCTGGTGACAGGTCAGCGTTTGTCAGCCATTCCTGATGTGATTCGCTTTCTTAGGGCGGCCAAGTTGCTCAGGCCTCCCATAAGGCCCTCGATTCCCTCTTGGGATCTCAATCTGGTTCTCTCTGTTCTAGTGCGCCCTCCTTTCGAGCCGTTGGATGGCTGTTCGTTGAAGGACCTTACGCTGAAGTCGGTCTTTTTGGTGGCCATTACTTCCGCTAGACGGGTGTCGGAGCTACAGGCTTTCTCTTGTAGGGCTCCCTTCCTGGAGTTTTCGAAGGAGCGGGTTGTTTTGCGGCCTGTTCCTTCCTTTCTGCCGAAGGTAGTTTCTCCTTTTCATGTCAATCAATCGGTGGTCCTCCCGGTCTTGGGTAGTCGGGAGGGTTCTTCTGAGCAACGTCAGCTGCGCAAGTTGGATGTCGGTCGGGTCCTCCATGCTTATGTGCAGCGGACCCGGGATTTTCGGAGCTCCGATCATCTCTTTGTGCTTCTGGCGGGTCCTCGTCGGGGGGCTGGCGCTTCTAAGGCTACTATTGCGCGCTGGATCAAGGAGATGATTGCTTCCGCTTATCTTCTGAGTCAGAAGCCGGTTCCGGAGTTTCTCAAGGCTCATTCCACTAGGGGTCAGGCGGCTTCTTGGGCTGAGTCGTCGCTCGTGCCTCCGGTGGATATTTGTAAGGCTGCGGTTTGGTCCTCCTTGCATTCATTTGTTCGGCATTATCGGGTAGATGTTCAGGCGCGTCGGGACGCGGTGTTCGGTGAGCGTGTTCTGGTATCGGCCCTTCGGGGGTCCCGCCCGTGAGAGGGACTGCTTTGGTACGTCCCAATCGTAAAGTTAACCTCTACTGGTCTGGAGAGTGCTAAAGAAGGAGAAATTAGGTTCTTACCTGCTAATTTACTTTCTTTTAGCTTCTCCAGACCAGTAGAGGTCCCCACCCTGTCTGTTGTTGTTGTTGTTGGGGCTGTTGCGCAGGCAGTTTTTGGTTTTTGCTGCGGGTTCTAGTATTTTTCTAGGGCCGGGGAGAATTGAAGAACAGCGGCTGTGGCTCGGCTGGCTTAGCTGGCGAGCTGTGGGGACCTTCTTCCTTCGGGAATTTCTCCTCTGCATTTTCCAACAGCATTTTTGGGTATGTTATTTGTTACTCCTTTCGGAGTATTGTTTTTTCTCTCTGTTGTTTTCCAGTTCTTGGTTCTGCTTGGCTATTCGGCAGACTGAGGGAAATAGAGAGGAGGGGCTAGGATATACTGTCCCAAAGTTTTGTTTTCAGTCTCCACCTGCTGGTCATGATTAGATATATACCCAATCGTAAAGTTAACCTCTACTGGTCTGGAGAAGCTAAAAGAAAGTAAATTAGCAGGTAAGAACCTAATTTCTCCTTGCTGCTTTTATTCTTGGATTGTTTTTCTTTTATTACCTCATTTACATGTTACCTAGTCTATGATCCTATTATTAAAATTGGGGAATGTGTGGCACAGTGGTTAGAGCTACAGCCTCAGCGCCCTGAGGTTGTAGGTTCAAATCCCATGCTGCTCCTTGTGACCCTGGGCAAGTCACTTAATCCCCCATTGCCCCAGGTACATTAGATAGAATGTGAGCCCACCGGTACAGATAGGGAACAATGCTTGAGTACCTGAATGTAAACCACTTAGGTAATAAGGGGTATATAAATACTTAAGTATATAAAAAATCACTAATGAAACCTTTCATATTTGATGGTTTTCTAAAACACCACTAACCTTCATATAAATTAGTTTCATTTAAGGGAATTTATCTGGGTCTCTCCATGTTTTTATTAGGATGGCTCCAGTGATTCTTCACTGCCAGTGCTACATAATCTAGTGACGGAGTTGCCCTTGTTGGAAGCAAAAATTTCCCTCAGTAACAAAGCTATATTAAGATACAGCAGACAGCTTGTTCTCCCAGAGCTGGGTGTCAAAGGTATGTAATAATAAATGTGCATTTATATTTGTTAGAGGTTATATGCTTCTGTCAGAACTTGTAGTGTAAAGGGTTTACACCTGGAAGATAATTAGAAAACTTTTAAATGTTTCGTTTATATCCTTGCATTTGTATAAGTTTTGTTAGTCTTTTTTGCACCTTTGACCTATAGGGTAATATGTAATAATGGGTGATTTCAAGCTACTTATTATTTTAACGGTTAAAACTTATGCTTAGAATAGATTTTGGTGAACAGTGGCAATTAATGAGGCAGACTGTGGAATAGGCCACAGCAATCTAAATGGAAGATAAGGGAAGCGAGGGGATAACAGTTTTGGTGATGTGCTTAGAAAGGGAGGGATAGAATTTGGTGTCAACTACCCACCCCCAGCAGCCACAGGGATGGGAGGGCAATAGAGAGGGACTAATGCTGTTGCTGCTCTAGTAAGGTGGGCAGTAGAAAGAGGCTGAAGGTGCAGTTGTGGTTGCTGAGGGCAGGTAGCTGCCTTAGCCTTTCCCCATTGCCCACCCCAATCATCTCCAGCAACCTCAGCTGCAGCCTGTCTGGCAATAGAGCGAGGCACATGCATCTAAATCTGAATCCTGATCTTTGATCTTTCCTATGGCCTTAGTAGGTCCTACGCCTGGCCTGTGGTGACCTATATACATGCCCAGCCTACAACAATCCTTTTTGACATTTAGGGCTAGATACACTAAAGAGGATCGGTAAGATCATGTGGGTTTGCTCCAATCCAATTTTTGGCCAATTCAAAAAGAGCTATTGATACACTAAATAGTTTGCATGTAAATAATTCATGCGGATGTTCATCAGAATCCCTTACTCTCTCGTCCGATTGATTTCTGTGAGAGCAGCTCTCACACATGCGCAGAGCCAGCAGGGGAAGCCCGAACAGCTGAGAGGCAGGGGAAGCCCCGAAAGCAGCCGTCTGCCACTCAGCTATTTGGGGTAGGAAACCTTTTTTTTTGTTTGTTTTAAATGACACACGCAATATCTGCCCCATTAAAAAAAATAAAATAAAGGCCCACCCCCAGCTGATGACTGCCCTCCATGCTGACGAACACGGCATCAGGAATCTCCCCCCCTACACTAGCGAAAATCGGCAGGAGGACTGCCCATTCCCTCCTGCCATGCCGCCTCCATGAGAAAAAAAATGGCAGGAGGGATACCCACACCCTCCTGCCATGCCGAACCCCTCTGTGAAATAAAATTGGCAGGAGAGATTCCCACTCCCTTCTGCTAACGGAGGCCCTCCCAAATCATTCCCTACCCTCCCCTTCACCCATCCCCCCACTCCCTCAAGTACTTTTTTCCGAAGATAGAAGCAGGAGGGAAGCACGGTCCCTCCACCTTCAAGGCCCACCTGTCCAAAATGGCAGGCCTTCCCAAGGCCCTAATTGGCTCACACCTAAGGACCCTCCTTTTGGGGAGGAGCCTTAGGTGTCTGAGCCAATCAGGGTCTTGGGCCCCTCCCCATGCATTGCATGATGCACTGAGGAAAGAAGGGCTGCCATTTTGGATCAATGGGCCTTGAAGTTGGAGGGACCGTGTTTCCCTCCTGCATCCATCTTAGGAAAAAGGTATGGGGGGTTTTGGGGGAGCATCTGTTGGCAGGATGTAGTGGGCATCCCTACTGCCAATTTTCTCTTGCGCAGGGGGGAGTTGCCATGGCAGGAGGGAGTGGGCATCCTTCATGCCAGTTTCTCTCTCGTAGGTGAGGGGGTCGGTATGGCAGAGGGGTGTGGACATCACTCCTGCCGTTTTTGCTGCCGCAGGGGGGTGTCAGTTTGTCAGGGGAGGGGCATCAGTGAGGGCCATCATCGGCGGGGGTGTTTTTTCTTTAATGGGGCATATATTGTGATTGTGTAGTATGCACAGCATCTGTGTATATTAAAAAAAAAAAAGATCTATACTATGGTTAGACAGGTAAGCGACTGGTCTTGACTAGTCGCTTTTTTTGGGATCGATTAAAACTATCAGATTTTTTTTGTGCATCAAGAAGCCATGTTAGAGCATCAATCACTCTGTTAGTTTACATGGCATTTCAATGAGTTTATTTGTATGGTCGGATTGGAGAATGAGCAATCGTGCAGAAAATCATGCAGTAATCCATTTTCTGCATCGGGTCGGTAAAGGCAATTGTCGTTAAACCAGTCAAAACTGGTTTAGCAACGATAGTTAGAAGATCACTGACTTTAGTGCATCTGGTCCTTAATGCACTGAGTGGCCAAGATTGAAATTATAGTGTAACAATAGCTTCTGGATGTCGCAGAAGAAGCAGATAAATGGGTCCAAAGTTTATTAAATATGTATAACCATTAAAAGTCACATAGGTACATAAATTAAATCAGTCCAAAACCAGCTTGTAAATATCAGTGCCAAATTGTCAGACCCAACACAGTCCGTGTTTCGGCAAACCTTCATCAGGGGTCCTGATGATGAGCATAAAAATCAAATGAAGAGTGCGATGTCTCTAAACAAAAATTTCAGAATATATTGCCTCAGAGTAATCCAGTACTGGAACAATGCCAATTTGAGAGATGCACAAGTATTTTTATCAAGAACATTGACTCCACGGTGTTTGTTTTTGGGTGTTCCTTTTTTCCCTGGGGGGCTGCTGGGTACTTCTTTGTTGCTGACAATCCCAAACATAAAATGTAAATGAAATCAACATATATATATATATATATGTACTGTACTGTTTTTTGATACAAATGAAATAGTGTCTCATTTTTTTATTTTAATACCATTATGCCATGTCGAGCAAAGTGGGGAGGCGGAAACTTCAAGTTTAGGTCCCATGTGGTCTTTGGAGCATGGCACACAGCTTTTGAACCTGTTAGGGAAGTGAAAATTTCCCCAGGTGCCCCGGAACAATGGCATGGCGGGCCAAACTGGCACAGAGGCTCCACAGCCAAAGAAGAGGCGTCTGCTCCCTTCTAAAGAGGAAGGAAAGTTGCCTACTAAGATTTTAACCCAGAGTTTATTAATCAGCTCTGGCTGCCATATGCACATGGCCAAAATATATGATATAGGTCCGCTGAAGAGCAACCCTCAGCACACACCTCTAAGAATCCTCAGAACGCTTCTTCTATGGGAGCAAAGCTCCTCCCTGACTGATTGTCAGTCGGATAGAGAGTCAGGGGATAACAGATGAGTCTTGTTACCCTTACTGTCTCAAAGCAAGGCTTCACTGATGGGAGATTCGGCCTTGTATGTTCAGGATCAGGATTGAGTCCCATCCACAGACCTGGAAAAAGATCCCTCTCTACGGCGGCTGTTCAAGTTTTCGTCCCTGCCAGACATTCTCTGTTTTTTCAATTTGTTGTTATCCGTGTTGAAGACCCGGTATATAAGGTTAAGTTTTAGTTTAGTTTAGTTTATTACTGAGTCTCTTTGTGAGCTCAAGATTCATTTACCTCAGCCATCTTATTGTTCTCTTTTGAGTAGGGTCTGATCTCAGCCCATGTCCTTTCCTTGGCACCCAGACATGAAACTCCTGGTTACAGAGCCCTCAAAGGGGCAAAAGTTATGACTAGGCTATATCTTCTGGATCAATGTCCCCTCATGCATGGATGCCCTCCAGCTGTGGCCCTGTGTCTCCCATTATCGGTAAGGGGGCGTGAGTGCTGCAGAGGAAGAGGTGAAAAGGAGCAGAGGCGCTGGCGAGGAGGAAAAAGGCACAGGCGCAGGCACATCCTATAAGCAGTCAACTGGCTTCTCGCAGCACACAGTTTGCGATGCACTAAGAAAGCCAAAATCACACAATAATTCATATACGTATTCATACATATTCATTTATATTTTTTGTTTTTAATCTTTTAGTGATGTCAGCAGTTTTTACTGAACCAGATAGGGCCAAGCTCAAAAATCAGTGCTGAACACCTTAAAGGGTGAGTGCTCTTTATAGCATAGCATGAAGCACCAATTACCGCGCCTATCTTCTCCCCCCTCCCCCCCTTTTTTCAAAACTGCGCAAGAGGGTTTTAGTGCCGGATGACACGCTGAATGCTCTGCGCTGTTCTGACGCTCATACGAATTCTATGACTGTCAGAGCATTGCAGAGGATTCAGCACACCGACCAGCACTAAAAATCTCTTGGGCGATTTTGTAAAAGGGAGGGTTTGTGTGCTGCAATTGACACCTGCTGAAACCTGGTGCAAATCCTGGCAAGTAAGTTGGGCACATATCCTAGTATAACACTGTGCTCAAATTTTCAGAACCCCCTTGGTCCACCTCTGTCCGTCCCCTGGTTATGTCCTTTTGGGTTGTGCCTTTTGAGATTTAGGTGCATAGTGTTATAGAATAGTGCAAAATGTGCAAATCCTATGAGTGTCGGAGCAGTACGTAGCATGCAGTGCGCTTGCCGGCACTAAAAAACAATTTAGCGGTTTTGTAAAAGGAAGGGTAAGTGATTAACTTTTACATTATTTAATATATTCCAAAGATGGTCTCATATTATTTTAAAGTACATATGTGTGAAACTAGTTTTGGTCTTAGTTTTACAAAACACAGACAGACATTTTGTTGCTAATTTCCTTCTAATTTATTCCAAACGAATAGTAATAATTCATATAGGCCCTCTGCTATGGTAGAGGTTTCTACCATGGTCTGGAGCGCTAAATGCTCCGAAGCTCATAGGATTTCTATGAGCGTTTGGAATCTCTACAACTGAATTATTGAGCCATATGTTTTTGCGATTTTTTGAAACTTAAATTTTTTTTTTTAAGTCTTTTTATTTTTATAAATATATATAATAACAATAAAACAGATACAATATAAACAACGACCACAAAAAGTATATGAGCAGTAGAGTTACATGCCAAGTATACAAAGAAAATCATATGTTAAAAAGTAAGTCCCAACGCAAAGGTTACAACTGTAAAAAATTAATCTCATTGAGTCGAACATGGGTGTTGAAACCTTCATTTTTAAAACCCAGCTACATTAACTGCTTTTACTATTTGATCTGGAAATCAGTTCTAGAACTTATCTATTTGTGTATATTAACAGCCCCATTTTAGACAGTTTGTAGAAGAATGAATTGAGATGTGTATTTTAGAATAAATTCTGCCAAAACAGAGCCTATTCTAACATACATGAAAAATGGACATTTATGCGTTAGGTGGGTGCAGCGTAAACATCCATTTTAGAAAAATAAATGCATATTACAATGATGGGTTCTAAGCCAGCACAAAACTGCTTATTTTTGTGACCTTGGAAGCCTAGCTAGTTATTATACCGATGTTGTCACAGTGACAAGTTTCCCTTGCCTGATTTTCAAAGCAAAAGTATACATGTATGAACATAAGGACATAAGAATTGCTGCTGCAAGGTCAGACCAGTGGTCCATCGTGCCCAACAGTCTTCTCACGCGTCGGCCCTTAGGTCAAAGCCCAGGGACGTATTTGAGTCTAGCCTTACCTGCGTACGTTCTGGTTCAGCAGGAACTTTTCTAACCTTTTCTTGAATCACTGGAGGGTGCTTTCTCCTATAACAGCCTCTGGAAGAGCATTCCAGATTTCTACCACTCTCTGAGTGAAGAAGACCTTCCTTACGTTTGTACGGAATCTTTTCCCTTCTGACTTTAGCGAGTGCTCTCTTGTTCTCTTCACCTTGGAGAGGGTGAACAGTCTCTCTTTCTCTACTAAGTCAATTCCCTTCAATATCTTGAATGTTTCAATCATGTCCCCTCTCAGTCTTCTCTTCTCAAAGAAGAGGCCCAGTTTCTCTAGCCTCTCGTAGGGCAACTCCCCCAGTCCATTAACCATTTTTGTCGCTCTTCTCTGGACTCTTTCGAGTAGTACTATGTTCTTTTTCATGTACGGCTACCAGTGTTGGATGCAGTATTCCAGGTGGGGGCATACCATGACCCAGTATAACAGCATGATAACCTTTTCAGATCTGTTTTTGATTCCCTTCTTAATAATTCTTAGCATTTTTTTGCCCTTTTCGCTGCCACAGCACATTGCACGGACGGTTTCGTTGACTTGTCTACAAGTACTCCCAAGTCTCTTTCCTAGGGGCTCTCTTAGAGTATAGCTCCAGACATCCTGTATTCATGCATATGATTTTTGTTACCGACATGCATCACTTTGCACTTAACCATTTTGAACCTCATTTGCCATTTTAGAACCCATTCCTCAAATATATTTGTCTCTTTGTAGGTCTTCGCAATCCTTCTGTGTCCTCACTAAGAACATAAGAATTGCCACTGCTGGGTCAGAGCAGTGGTCCATCGTGCCCAGCGCCCTGAGACTAGCCCTACCTGCGTACGTTCCGGTTCAGCAGGAACTTGTCTAACTTTGCCTTGAATCCCTGGAGAGTGTTTTCCCCTATGACAAGACTCCAGAGGAGCTCTGAATAACTTTGTATCGTCAGCAAATTTAACTACCTCATTCGTCGTGCCAATTTCTAGGTCATTTATAAATGTTGTAGCCACACTGCAGCTCTAGGCCGGGTCTCAGCAGCGCTCTCAGTGGCTACATACAAAAAGTGCACTGGCGTGTGACCCAATAGGGAGTCAGCCTGCTGAGACTGCTTTAATAAATGAAACAAACAAAAAAAAAACCCACATAACCAATGCACACAGCTTCAGTTTGGTTCTTCAAAAGAAAATTTAATGTCAGAATGACCAATGGCAAAATTCCAAATCAAATAATGTCACTTGCAAAAATCCAAAGAAAACAATACTCAAAAGGAAAACTCTGAGAAAAGCTCAGGATTTTCTCCTCACCAAAGTCATTAATTTGCTCTGTGGTTCTGCTCTCCTCAGAGCTTCTTTCTCACAGGGCCTTCACAGCCTACTCCTTAGCAGGTTGTACAAGAGAGTACAGTTCTCTGCTTTGCTGTACAAAACTCAAACAGTTTCTAAATAGCAAAGCCTCCAGCAGACTTTAGAGCACTGCTGGGAATAGGAGAGTGCCTTAGGTTTGCCTGACCAAAAGGTCACAACAGCATTCAAAAATCCCACCCAGGTGTTGGCAAACCTCTCCTCACAAAAAAGGCACTTTCAGCTTCTTAAACAAAATAAATGCATAGAGTCCAAAAGAGTTCAAAAACAGCTTAAGGCTTAGTCCTTGCACCTAGTTGACAAGCCTACTTCCATCGGTTCTGGAAACAGAGCTAGTTCCTCATCAGGCAGTTCTCCCTGCAGTTCCATGGCAGTTTCATCTTCAGGTACTGGTGGTTCTGGAGGTGCACCAGCTTCTACCTCCATGGGTGTACAGCCATTACCCCTGCTTGAGCCAATGAGGTCCTCAGGAGAGAGAGACCTCAGCTTTCTCCCAATCCTGCCCAACAGCTTGTTCCAGATTGCTGGCTTTTCTAGGGAAGGGACATGCCCTGCTCTGCCTGAGTCAGCAGGGATCTAGTATCTCTGGCTCCCCTGGTGGTGACCTGGATACTGTTTTCTCTGTGTGCTCTTAGTTCTGTCTTTGCCCTCCTGAGTCCTAGTACTACTGTGTTCCCGAGGTGTGTGACAAATTTTCCCAGCCCCTGATTCTGGATGGTTAGTAGGCTTGGGGAAATCCACATAGTGACTGGGCCGGGCCCTGGGCATCCCCTTTTTGGGTTTCCTATCCCCTTTCCTCCCAGCACCCACAGGGACCTTGGCAGGCACGGAGCCTGACTGGTCACAATATGTTGAAGAGCAAAGGAACAAAGCACCAAACCCTGCGGCACTCCACTCATGACGCTTTTCCAGTCCGAGTATTGTCCATTCACCTCCACTCTCTGTTTCATATCCACCAACCAGTTTTTAATCCATGTGAATATATCACCCTAGATTCCAGGGCTCGTAATTTTTCGAAGTAAGTGTTCTTGTGGAACGTTATCGAACACCTTCTGAAAATCTAGATATACCATGTAGACCGGGTCACCCTTGTCTATCTGACTGTTTACTCCCTCGAAGAAGTGCAGCAAGTTCGTCAAGCAAGATCTTCCTTTGCTGAAGCCGTGCTGGCTGGTCCTCATCAGATTGTGTCCATCAAGGTGATCAATGATGCGGTCCTTTATCAGCGCCTCTACTATCTTTCCCGGTCTGTAGCTTCCCAGATCTCCCCTCAAACTTCTCTTGAAGATTGGCATAACATTTGCTACTTTCCAGTCTTCCGGAATCCTTCCTCATTTGATCGACAGATTGGCTCTTAGTTGAAGCAGTTCAGCTATAGCCCCTTTCAGTTTCTTGATTACCCTCAGATGGATGCCATCCAGTCCCAGGGATTTATCATTTTTAATCCTATCAACCTGCCTACATATCTCTTCTAGACTGACCATCAGTCCTGTCAGTTTCCCGTCTTCCTTTCCTAAGTATAGCCTGTCGGCTTCCGGTATGTTGTGTGTATCCTCTGGTAAATACAAATGCAAAAAATGTGTTCAGTTTGCAAGCGATTGCTTTGTCCTCCTTTAGCACTCCCTTTATTTCATGGTCATCCAACTGCTTCCTTCGCGGGTCGTTTCACCTTAATATATTGAAAGAACAGCTTGACGTTTTTTGCCTCCTTGGCTATTTTTTCCTCGTAGCCTCTTTTGGCCCCTCTTACCGCCTTATAGCACCTGCTTTGATGTTGTTTGTGCTTTTTCCAGTTTTTGTCCGTTTTTTTACCTTTTCCATTCCTTAAATGAAGTCTTCTTGTCTCCGAGAAGGGCTGCTGCTGGATAAGGAGAGCAGTGAAGGGGTGGTGGTGGACACAGGGGAGGTAAAAGGAAGGGAGAATGGACATGGGGAGCAGGACAGGTGGTGGTGGACAGCCAAGGAAAAAGAAAGAAAGAAAAACAGAAATACAGAAAGCAGCTAAGGAGAGAGAGAGAAAGAAATACACAGACACACACACATATGTTCTAGCACCCGTTAATGTAACAGACTAGTACACACATATTTTGTGTACTAACATTTAAACCTGCTCCTGACCAGGTATAAATATCTGTACTCACAATCTAGGCACTATTTGTACTGGATTTGTGCTAAAGAGACATAGGCTAAAAATAAGCACCTTCTTGTTGTAGTAACCTAGGTACTCTGTTATAAAATTATCCTCACAGTTTTTTTTCTTCGTATCATCCTATATGATGACCTTAACAGAATATTTGCTGTTTCAGGTCAGCTAAACCTGTCAAAATCCTCAGTTTTGATTGTGGGCTGTGGAGGCCTGGGCTGTCCTTTAGCACAGTACTTGGCTGCTGCTGGCATTGGTAAGTTGAACTTTTGTTTTATTAACTAAGGAAGATTAAGAGCAGATGAAAGATTCACAAGTATTTATCATTTGTTTTAAGAAAGTGGATTGTTTTGCACGTTGTAAGTTGTTTTCATTAATTTTAATGTAAATTTGATTTTGAGCTCTGCCTGGGTGAAGACAAATTCTCAATGTCAGAGGTGTGTAGTTGGGAGGGGAACCCTTTTTCAGGGCACCTACTTTTGGTGACTCAGGGACTTCTTCCCTGATAGCAAAGCTCGTTCCTGGGCATTGCCAGAGCTTGAGTGCAGACTATGTGGCATCCGTGTCAGTTCTGGGAGCTCAAACTGGGCTGGCTAGGCCCATCTAGATCTGCCCGTGGCTATGTCCCTGCCCTAGCCAGTCAGGTTTTCAGGATATCCACAATAAATATTAATGAAAGAGATTTGCATGCCATGGAGGCAATGTATGCAAAAGTCTTTCTCATGAATATTCATTGTTGATATCTGTGTGTCAAAGCAGCTCCTGATTGGTGAGGCCCGACTTTAGTACAGGAAGAGGTGGTCGGAGCATACAGCAAGAGATTTCCTTCACTCGCCGGCGCTCCGGCTGCCCTTTCCTGCCTCTCCAGCTGTCCTCTCCTGGTCGGCGGTTCGTGGTCGGAAAATACCGCGAATGACAGGGACCCACGAACCACCGACCGTGAATTCACGGGAGAGCACTGTATTGTATTCTCATCTAGAATTTTGATAGGCGTGTAATCCAATTTTAAATAAACTATGAAACACATATCAATTGCATTTTTAAACCTATGGTCTGATGTACTAATAGTGCACGCTGGCATCATTATGATTATCTACTGCAGGGATGGGCCCTGTAATACATAAGGTATGATAATAGCATTGGTGCGCTATCAAGAAGTGATCCCTATGTGTGTGATTTTCTATGGGAAAGGTATAAGGAGAAGAAGCAAATGCAAATATTTATAGTTTGTTGGGTGGTTGTTGTTTTGGTTTTGTGTTTTTTTTGGGGGGGGGAATCTGTTTCCTTTCAAAATTATTTATAGTGAGAGAGTGCCATATGTGTTCTGTTCATGTCTTATTAAAGCTTCTAATTAACAGAACTAAATACATTTGTTTCCTGAACTAGGCCGTTTGGGACTGCTGGACTATGATGTAGTTGAAATGAACAACCTTCACCGACAGGTTTTACATGGAGAGAACAGACAAGGCATACCTAAATCTCTGTCTGCAGCAACAACACTAAAACAGTAGGTCTTTCGAGGATAGGGGGTAATAGCCCAGAGAGGGTAATTTTTAAAGATGTGAGCTTTTATGGGGAAAGTTATCAATCTGTTTGGGCTTTAATTTGCATTCTTTGACCCTTAATGCTACTTAAAGAGCCCTAACGTAGTCTAGCTTAATTTCCTACAGTGATATTTACATGCTATATATTCCCAGGCCACTGGATTAATGCCACTTTTGAGGTGACTTACAAGAAGCATTATACCTTTAAAATGGGGTTCAGCAACCTGCAGAACTGAAATACTACAGGTTGGTTAATCCTGCAGCTTGATAACCAACCCCCCCCCCACACACACACACACACACACACACTTATCTACAGGAATTGTAGAGCCTAAACATATGCTAGAAGTACATATGCAGTGCCATTTGACAAGAGTTTGGAACTGTGTGCTTGCTTTACTTTCCCAGGGGTAATTTTTAAAATGAAACTGTCTATATACTTTAATTTTGAAAATCCTGTATAATCTACAAAGAGTTATTTAATTCTGCACAGCACCGTAATCTCTTTACTAGAAAAAAAAAAAGGGGGTCAACAAGTCTGAAACAACCAAGGATCACTAGTATATCTGCTTATCCAATAACAGGTCTTTTCCTCGTTAGTCCTTGAAGGCCAGGAACAGGTCTAGGTTATGCAAAGAAACTATTTTCAGTGATACTCGTATTTCATAAGCAAGCTTTCTTAGAGTCTAGCGTATAAGTGCAAGTATCCAGTGAACATGCAGAGTTGAGAAAAGGTTTGTGAAGCCCCTAGAGTGGTTAAATTGAAATCTAAGTCCTGAAACCAGAGAAGGATAACCACACTGTGAAAATAACTCCCACAAAAAGGCTATATATTTTGATTATTTAGACCAGTGTTTTTCAACCTTTTTACACCCGTGGACCGGCAGAAATAAAAGAATTATTTTGTGGACCGGCAAACTACTAAGACTGAAATTAAAAAAACACAATTCCGCCCCGTCTCTACAAGCTCGGTCCCCGCAAACCATCTGATCCCATCCGCACAAGCCTCAGTTATGATTCCAGTACCTCCCCTCTTTTCCCCATCTTAATCCAGCAGATATCTTCCATCACCCCACTCCCTCCATTCCTTATTCAGCAACTTCTCCTTGTCTCCCTATTCCCCCTTCACCATGTCCAGCATATCCCCTCTGTCTCCCTACTCCTTCTACCCATGTCCAACATCTTACTTCTGTCTTCATACTCCACCCTCCTGTTCAGCATTTTCCATGTCTCTCTACCCCCTGCAAGGTCTAGCATCTGTCTTTGTGTCCCTATTCTTCCAACTCCCACCTAGTTCCAATAACTATCCTCCCCCAACGGGATCCACCATCTCCCTTCTGTCACACCAATCCCCCCTCCTGGGTCTATCATCCCCTTCCCACAATACCTATATCACATTTTTCCCTCTCCTCATAATCCAGCATCTGTTATTTCCTCCCTTGGTTGCTGGCCCCGATCCACTCTTCCAGCAATCGATTGCTATCAGCCCTGCCTTCGACTCTGATCCTGCTAAACTTGGCAGCAATAACAAAAACAAAATCTACCCTACCTTCAATTGGCTAGAAATCAGATGGCTAGAATGAAGACCGAAACTGCGGGACCTTTCCTCTTGCCTGCATTGTTATTTGCTACAAGTTCTGCCGGTCTCAATCCTGCCCCTCAAAAACAGGAAGTCACTTCAGAGGGGGGCGGGATCAAGATTGGCAGAGCCTATAGCGATGCAGGCAAGAGGAAAAGTCCCGCAGCTTCTGTCTTTCTTTTTGCCGTCCGTTTGTAGCCATACCGCAGCCGATCCTAACGCCGGCCCTGGAAGGGAAAGGGGAACATTTGCCCGACAGGAAATTTAATTTGTAGATCTCGCCGGCCCTGCGCGGACCGGCAGAAATTTTCTGCGGACCGGCACCGGTCTGCGGACCGGCGGTTGAAGAACAGTGATTTAGACCACAGTCTGTGTGTGTGTGGAAAGGATTTGAACTTTTCATTCATTAACTGGTAGCATCTCCTTGAGCAGCAATAACTTCAGCTAAATATTTCCCATATCTGTTAATGAGTCTTTCATGTTGCATCAGAGGAATTTTGGTCCATTCTTCCATACTGAGCTGTTTAAAGCTGAGACATTTGGAGGTTTTCACACATGAACAGGTTGCTTCAATTAATGCAACAATATTTCAATAAGGTTTAAGTTTGTATGTAATCTTTGTTTAAAATGCAAAATCCCTTAAGTCATATATTAAATTTACTTTTCCACTTTCAGCTCAGCTTTAACTCACGGATGGGCTGACATTCTTCTCTAGAATTTTCTGATATAAAGTAGAATTCATGGTTCCATCAAATGATAGTTGTCCAAGTCCTGATGCAGCAAAGCAGCCCCCACCGTGATACCCCATTACTAGGGTGAGGCTCTTAATTTGGAAAGCAGTTTTATCCCAGGACAAGCAGGCATGATATTCTCACATGTGGGTGACGTCATCTACGGAGCCCCAGCGCGGACAGCTTTTCAAGCAAACTTGATTGAAGTTTCAAGTTTGCTATGCTGCACCACGCATGTGCATGCCTTCTTGCCCACTAGAGGGCGCATCCTCACCTCGTGGTCTTCAGTTCAGTTTTTTCCGCGGAGCCAGAAGCCCTGTGGAATTTGTGCTCTCTTCTATTTTGCCTTCTGACACCGCGGCTGAGTGTTTTTTTCTCGGTCGCTGTGCTTACTTTGTTTTTTTATTTTTTCGTGTGTCATTTTTCGTCGAAAAAAAAAATTAAATAAATAATTTTTTTGTTCAGCTCCAGGGGCTCCCGGTAGCTGCGGCCGCGGGACCTCGTTCGTTCCCGGCCGGTTTTTGAGTCCATGTCCCGTCCCTTGACGGGCTTTAAAAAGTGCACCCGGTGTGATCGGCTGCTTTCGATCACCGATCTCCACTGGTAGTGCTTACTTTGTCTGGGTCCTGACCGACCAACTCCTGCACTCAGTGTTCTACTTTTCAGCCGAGAGCTCTCCGCCGCCGTCGCGCTCCGATGGCAGAGCTCTTTGCTGTGGACCCCGCGGCGGGGAAGGCCTCGACGTCGGCCTCGGCTTCAGCCCCGGCCTTGACCTCGGCCTCAACTCCCTCGACCTTGCCCCGACAGCCCGCTTCGTCGAAGCCTGCGTCCTCGACCCCGAAGTCGACGGTGGATAAGTCCTCACTTCCTTCTTCTGTTCCAGCCTCGAAGAAGCCATCCTCGGGCTCATCGACGGGGGCGGGTTGGTCGTCCTCGGCCCCGCCCCGAGCGTCGAAGTCGGGTGCCCCGCGGGAATACTCGAGACCGAGGTCGCCCTTGAGGGAGCACCCGCCGGCCCCGGATCTGCCGGCTATGATGGGGGTTCCCGTCTTTCAAGACTTACTCCGTGCGCTCATTGCCTCGGAGCTGTCCGGTGCCCTCGCGCACCTCCAGCCGACTTCGGCCTCGTCTGCCACAGCTTCGGCGACCTCGGCCTCGGTACCCTCGGCTTCGGCCCCCGGGGTGGCTTAGGCCTCGACCCCGACCTTGCCCTCGACCTCGGTTGACCAGCCTGAGCGGAGCGTGCGGCCTCGGGAAAAGGTGCGGAGGATCTCTTCCTCTTTGTCCTCGTCGAGGTCCTCCCGGGGCTCCTCGCCCTCGGGTCGGCCTCGGGCGAAGCGTCGGCCGAGGAAGCCCAAACGTCTTCGGGGCTCTCCTCGACGACGCGGTCGCTCCTCGCCGACCGGGGCTGAGACCCTGCGTGTCTCAGAGCTCCGCCTCGATAATCCGAGGCTTTTCCGTTCCTCCGAGGTAGAGTTATCGAGGGACTCCTCGCCGAGACGGAAGGGGCATGCCTCGGTGCCTCATACCCCGGGGACTTCCCGCAGGGGTTCCTCGGGGCATGGGCGGTCCCCGACCCCGACGAGGTCGCTAGGTACGGCTTCTTGGGGTTCGGGGTCTGGCACGGGTAAGGCACCTCGTTACTCCCGTGAGGCTTCCCCTTCTTTCTTGGCGGCGCGGGCTTCTCGATCTCCCTCTCCGCCTTCGAAGCCCTCCTCCTTTTCTAGATTTGTGCTTGATATGGGGAGGGCTTTGGACCTTGATCTTGGGTCAGGTTCTCAATACACGAAGGAATTTTTGGAGGAGCAGGATTTGCCCTCTCCCCCAAGGGAGACTCCTCGTCTGCCTCTCAACAAGGTTCTCCATCAGACCTTCCTGAGAAACTTGGACTCCCCTCTTACAGTCACAGCGGTTCCATCGAAGATGGAGTCGAAGTACCGTACAGTCCCTTGCAAGGGCTTCGACAAAGCGCAGCTGTCCCACCAGTCGTTGCTGGTGGAGTCGGCGTTGAAGAAGTCCCAGCCTTCTAGGGTCTCTGCTGCGGCCCCCCCGGGCGGGAGGGACGGACCCTGGACAAGTTTGGTCGTCGCCTCTATTCCAATTCCATGATGACTGCCAGGGTCCTTAATTACGCATTCACCTTCTCGTCCTATTTAAGGCATATGGTGAAGGCATTGCCCCGTTATTATGGGGTCATGCCGGATTCCCATAAGGGGGATTTTGGTACCTTTATGGCCAATTTGTCACAGCTGCGGTTGTACCTTTTTCACGCAGTTTACGACGCGTTTGAGTTGGCCTCTCGTGTTTCCGCCTTTGCGGTGGCGATGCGCTGTCTCGCATGGCTCCGTACCCTGGATATGGACCCGAACTTGCAAGAATGTCTGGCCAATCTTCCATGTATTGGCTCAGAGTTGTTCGATGAGTCCTTGGAGGCGGCGACCAAACGCCTGTCTGAACATGAGCGCTCTATCGCCTCATTGGTCCGTCCTAAACCCCGGGCCCCACCGCAGAAGCCGTTTAGACCTCCTCCGCGGCGATACCCGCAGAAGTCGACGCCGGCTTTTTCGAGGCCTCCGCCCCGGCGTCCCCCTCAGCAGGGCAGAGCGTCCCAACCGAAGCCTCAGGCGCAAGGGGCATCTAAACCGGCTCCGTCTTTTTGACGTGATGCGCGGATGGGGGCGGGCCCCCTCCGCACTGTCGACGGACCCCCTTCCCATCGGGGGCCGCTTGCAGGCCTTTCTTCCAGCCTGGGCCGAGATCACGTCGGACGCTTGGGTGCTCCGGATCATCTCCGAGGGTTACTCGCTAAACTTCTTAGCCACGCCACCAGAACGACCGCCGGGGGCTTCTCTTTGCTGTCGAGCCCAGCTTCCTCTTCTCCTGTCGGAAGCCAGGTCCTTGCTGAGCCTTCGGGCGGTGGAGCCGGTGTCCCCGAACCAAAGGGGACGGGGTTTTTACTCCCGTTACTTTTTGGTCCCGAAGAAGACAGGGGACTTACGCCCCATTCTGGACCTCCGGAGGCTCAACAAGTTCTTTGTCCGGGAGAAGTTCCGTATGTTATCCCTTCCAGTCCTGTACCCTCTGTTAGACTCGGGAGACTGGATGTGCTCCCTGGACCTGAAGGAAGCATATACCCATGTTCCGGTGCATCCCGCCTTCCGCAAGTTCCTCAGGTTCCAGGTGGGGGAGTTGCACCTCCAGTATCGGGTCCTCCCCTTTGGACGGCTTCGTCCCCTCGAGTCTTCACGAAGTGTATGGTGGTGGTCGTGGCGGCCCTGAGATCTTGGGGGCTGCAGGTCTTCCTCTACTTGGACGATTGGCTGATCAAGGCGTCCTCCAAGGAAGGGGTTATTTCAGCGACCCGACAGACTATCATCTTCCTTCAGCGTCTGGGGTTCGAAGTGAACTTCCCCAAGTCTCAGTTGTGCCCGGCTCAATCCCTTCAGTTTATCGGGGCCGTGCTGGACACGGTTCGCCTCCGTTCGTTCCTCCCCCCGCCACGGTTGGAGGCCCTGCTTCGATTGAGTCGACAGGTTTCGCTGCTGCCCTCAGTTTCGGCTCAGCGCCTGATGGTTCTGCTCGGCCACATGGCGTCGACGGTCCATGTCACTCCGTTCGCCCGTCTGCACCTGAGGCTTCCTCAGTGGACCTTGGCCTCCCAGTGGCGTCAGGATCGGGACCCAGTCTCCTCCCCTATAACAGTGACTCCTTCCTTGAGACGCTCGCTCCGTTGGTGGACCAACTCTTCCAATCTTTCCGGGGGTTTGCTCTTTCTCGTTCCTCAGCATCGCAAGGTCCTGACCACGGACTCTTCGGAGTACGCATGGGGGGCTCATCTGGACGGTCTGCGGACTCAAGGTCTATGGTCGGCAGAAGACCGGCGTTGTCACATCAATGTTTTGGAGCTTCGTGCCATTTTTCTGGCTGCTCGAGCGTTCTGCCACCTGCTGCACGATCAGGTAGTCCTCGTGCAGACGGATAACCAGGTGGCCATGTATTATATGAACAAGCAAGGGGGAACGGGCTCTTGGTCCCTGTGCCGAGAAGCCCTGCGCCTTTGGGAATGGGCGGTCTCCCAGAACATCTTCCTACGTGCGGTTTACATTCAGGGAGAGAGGAACTGTCTGGCAGACAAACTCAGTCGTCTTCTCCAGCCTCACGAGTGGTCGCTCAACTCCCGAGCTTTGCACGAGGTCTTCGACCGCTGGGGGACTCCTCAGGTGGATCTGTTTGCCTCCCCGGAGACTCACAAACTGCCCCTCTATTGTTCCCGGATGTACTCCCAGGACCATCTCGAGGCCGATGCCTTTCTGCTCGACTGGGGGGGGAGGTTCCTTTATGCGTTTCCTCCTTTCCCTCTGATCTTGAGGACGTTGGTACATCTCAAGTCGACCAGAGCCACTATGATCCTCATTGCGCCTCGTTGGCCTCGGCAGCACTGGTTCTCCCTCCTCCTTCAACTCAGTGTCAGGGAGCCGCTGCTTCTACCTGTTTTTCCCTCTCTGCTGTCTCAGAGTCGGGGTTCGCTGTTGCATCCCAATCTTCAGTCTTTACATCTGACGGCTTGGTTCCTTTCCCCTTGACTTCACCTGTTTCTCAGTCTGTGAGGGAGGTTCTGGAAGCCTCGCGCAAGGTCTCGACTAGGCTTTGTTATTCCCAGAAGTGGACCAGATTTTCATCCTGGTGTTCCTTGAACCATCTGGATCCGAGTTCAGTTCCGGTGTCTTCGGTTCTGGAATATTTGTTATATTTGTCCAAGTCTGGGCTGAAGACGACTTCCATTCGGGTGCATCTCAGTGCTATTGCTGCTTTTCATCGGCATCTCGAGGGTCGATCTCTCTCTCTTCATCCTCTGGTGATTCGTTTCATGAGGGGTCTAGTGAATGTTAATCCTCCTCTGAAACCTCCTCCTGTAGTTTGGGATCTTAATGTGGTCTTGGCTCAGCTGATGAAACCTCCTTTTGAGCCTATTGACAAGTCTTTTCTTAAGTTTCTCACTTGGAAGGTGATCTTTTTGCTTGCGCTCACGTCCGCTCGTCGAATTAGTGAGCTGCAGGCTTTGGTTGCGGACCCGCCCTTTACTGTGTTCCATCATGACAAGGTGGTTCTTCGCACCCATCCTAAATTTTTACCTAAGGTTGTGTCTGATTTCCACCTCAATCAGTCCATTGTTCTTCCGGTGTTTTTTCCGAAGCCCCACTCTCATCCTGGGGAGGCGGCACTTCACACGCTTGACTGTAAGAGAGCGTTGGCTTTTTATCTTCAACACACCAAGTCTCATCGGAAGGTTCCTCAATTATTTTTGTCCTTTGATCCTAATCGGTTGGGACGTCCTGTTTCCAAGCGCACCTTGTCCAACTGGTTGGCTGCTTGTATTTCTTTTTGCTACGCTCAGGCTGGTTTCGAGCTGCATGGTCGGGTCACGGGACATAAGGTCCGAGCGATGGCAGCTTCTGTGGCTTTCCTCCGGTCTACTCCGGTGGAGGACATTTGCAAGGCTGCCACTTGGTCTTCGGTTCATACTTTCACCTCCCACCACTGCCTGGATATGTTATCCAGGAGTGACGGCCGGTTTGGCCAGTCAGTTTTGCGAAATCTGTTTTCCTAAATTGCCATCCTCCCACCTGCCCTTTTTTGGTTGGCTTGGAGGTCACCCACATGTGAGAATATCATGCCTGCTTGTCCTGGGATAAAGCACAGTTACTTACCGTAACAGGTGTTATCCAGGGACAGCAGGCATATATTCTCACAACCCACCCTCCTCCCCGGGGATGGCTTCTTTGCTGGATATGGAACTGAGGACCATGAGGTGAGGATGCGCCCTCTAGTGGGCAAGAAGGCATGCACATGCGTGGTGCAGCATAGCAAACTTGAAACTTCAATCAAGTTTGCTTGAAAAGCTGTCCGCGCTGGGGCTCCGTAGATGACGTCACCCACATGTGAGAATATATGCCTGCTGTCCCTGGATAACACCTGTTACGGTAAGTAACTGTGCTTTCTGTTTCTACCAAATAAACATTTATTATTGTGACTGAAAAGTTCAATATTCAATATTAGATTCATGGGAATCCACCTCCCTAACAGCAACAGACCAGGTATGCAGCCTTGGAGTAACCCTAACCTGTCCCTATCCACCCACATCTCGCAGGTGGTCTCCACTTTCTTCTACTATCTTCACCAACTGAGAAGGATCAAACCCTATATTTCCAAACTGAACCTAGCTCAGCTCCTCTACTCTTATGTTCTCTCCAGGATGGATTACTGTAACTCTATATTTAATGGATTAACCAAAAAGAAACTCGGACATCGCCAGCAAGTCCAAAATTCAACGATCTGCTTCCTATATAACCTTGACTACCACAACCCCATCTCCCCAGCCCTCCACATAGAACACTGGCTACCGATCAATAAATGCTGCATATTCAAGGCCCTTGTAATAGCACATAAGAGATTCCATACCACTACCGCAGCCTATATAATATCCAAGCTACACCTGTATGCCCCCATCCGCCCCGTCCGCTTTGAAGCTGAGAGATGACTGTGCATCCCCCCCAGAAGATCTCTCCTGATGAAAACCATCCACAAACACTCCTACAGTCACTTCATCTCCCATCTTTGGAACCAGCTCCCCCCACAAATCAGGTCACAGAACTTTCAGAAGAGCTGTGAAGACCTCTCTCTTCAACTGAAGGTCCATCCGCAGACAGTCTCCTCTGAATTCTCCCCAACAATTACTAGTTAGCAACTACTCAAGTCCAATTTACTGTAACTTCTCCTATAAATCCCTGTATTTACTGTAACTTCTCCTGAATAGCCTTACCTCCAGGCTTGTCCTTAAGTTACTGTATTGTCAAACGTACTATCCATTGTAACCTACTGTGAATGTTTGCTTGTAATCCATACTGAGATCCCGGGAGGTCAGGATAGAAATAGAATTAAATAAATAAAGAGCATTCATTATTCCTGGGCATATTCTGTGCAAAAAAACAAATTAGGAATTCTGGTCACAATATTTTAGAATTCTTCATACTAGTTAGAATTTATACAATATAATTACTGTCTCTTGACTAGTAACTGTTTTTGTTTAGAAATTTAAATTATTCTCCCTCACCAGTGCAACATTTTTAAAGTTCTTGACTTTTCCCCAGGAGTACAGCAATAGTGCACCATAGCTAAGGCTTCTAGCTTTCCACATTTTATTTCAGCAATCAATTGAATCCAAGGGAAACTCAGCACTTTAGAGCAGTGTTTCTCAATACGCGGTGTACGTGAGCCGCTTGTTGGGGGTACGTGGCACTAGCCACCGCTGAGGATATTGCCCACCCGTCTACCAAAATCACCACCGGGGATCCCTCCTTCCTGCCCAACCCCCCCCCCCCCCTCCGCTGAAGCCGCTGCCAGTGATTCCTCCTTCTTGCGTATCAGAGGAAAGCCTTCCAGGTCAGCAGGGGGGTCCCAGTTACCTCCTTCAGCGGCACTTATTGGGGGGGACGCGCAGGTGGTGGTGGAGAGGCAACAGAGGGACAGATTGAAGGGGCTGCAAGGGGGAGGAATGTTGGACATAGTGATGGAGGAAGAGATGTGGCATTGTGCTGGAGAGGGGTGGTAGAAGGAGAAATGGGTATGGGGCTGGTGGGCATGCTGCACATGATCCAGGGGATGAGATGGAGAAATGTTCGATGTGGCTGTAGAGGGAGTGGAAGGGATGCCTGGATCTCTCAAGACAGATGGACAGTGAGAGAGAAAGAGGGAGACATGTTGCCAATAGGGGTGGAGGAGAGAGGAAGAAAAGTTGGACTCATGGAGGGACAGAGAGAGATGTTGGTTGGGGAACGGAATGAGGTCTGGAGGAGAGGAAGCATGCATGAGGCAGAAAGAAAGAAATATTGGATGCACAGTCAGAAGGAAGTGCAACCAGAGACTCATGAAATCACCAGACAACAAAGGTAGGAAAAATGATTTTATTTTCAGTTTAGTGATCAAAATGTGTCAGTTTTGAGAATTTATATCTGCTGTTTATGGGGTCCTTTTACTAAGGCGCGCTAGCCGAGTTAGTGTGCGCTAAACGCTAACACGTCCATAGAATATAATGGGCACGCTAATATTTAGCGAGCGCTAAATCTGCTAGCACGCCTTAGTAAAAGAGGGCCAGAGTACAAAAAGAAGAAGCCGTACACACCATAGATAAATATTTTATTATATCAAAATCTTTCATCTATCTTCAACCTCCCCACAATTATTGAATGGATCACCAATTACCAATATATAAATATAACAATAAAAAATTTTTGTCAAAAAAGAATTCACTTCAATGACAATTAAAACCTGGATTTGCACACATTCCAAAAAGTTAAAGTCCAATAGAAGAAAACCAGTTCACTCTATATCTTAATTGTACATGTTGATGAATAAAGTGGAAAAGTGTCTCTTGTTTGCCACCGCTGGTCACATCAAAATTGTATTCAGCTAGCCCGACACAGAATTGTGTTTCGCTGAATTAGCGGCATCAGAAGCTGTAACCGCTTCAGGTTTTCTGTTCCTATGTATCTTAAATCCTATTACTTTATCACAGAGCATGGTTTCTACAACTCTGTTCGAGCTCAAAAGGATCATGTCATGGTAAAATTACTGTAGTGTTGGATTGCCTATTGGCTTGTTCTTTCTCTTGCCTTACCAATGTGCCTCAAATCGTCAAGAAACACAATCTAAGGACATGGGGCCAAACCATTGACATAGGGCTCCTTTTACAATGCTGTGACAGAGGCCTCCATCTGCTGGCCAGCGAGGTAAATGCTCAGACACCCATAAGAATTCTATGATCATTGGAGCATTCTCCTCACCAGCCCGTGGTAGAAACCTCCACTGCAGCTTTGCGAGAGCCAGCAATAGTTGTTCTGTAATGTTCTAGAAAGATGATGTTCTAGATGTCTTGCAGGAGCAGACAGTTTATTATAATGCAAGCATTTCCTCCCCCCCCACCTTTTTTTTTTTTTTTTTTTTTACAAAACCGCAAAAATGGTTTCTAGCGCTGGCCAGCATGCTGAATGCTCTGCGCTGCTCCCGAAGCTCATAGGAAAAAGAGGGGATATATTTTGCACTATATTTTCCTATAGTTGTTAAAATATTGCATATTTTAAAGTCATCTGCCTTGACCTCTTTGAAAAAAAAACCAAATATAAATGATGATTAACATGTTCTGTGCATACAGTGTGCTTTGTCTTTTTTTACTTTTGTGGTTACCATTATCTACTATAATAAAACGCTAAGCGCGCATTCGCACTCTTACCGCATGTTCCGTGATCCCTATGTCCGTGGCCGGCAAGAGTGCGCATGCACGCTTACAACGACCCCACACTCGCGGCAGCAGAACCCAAAGTGAATCGCGGATCCAAACAGCCCTAGCATCTGAACTAAATAGCGGCCCCAAACACTACTCACACCCTAAGTTAATCGAGGCCCAACACACTACTCCCGCCCTTACAAAGGTTCCCCCCCCAAAGCGAAATATGATGGCAGCTGAATGCAAAGTGAATCGCGCTCCACACACTACTCCCCAGGACTGTCTAATGCAGCAGTGCTGTGGCAATTGCGGGGTTAAGTGCCCACGTTTCAGCACTGATTTTAAAGGAAGTGTGGGGAAGCATTTGCAGCTTCTGCCAGCAGTGCCGGAGCTCGGGCCTGTCACCCTCACCTAAGCGCTTCCCAGCACCTGCCTTCACTCGCACACAGCAGCAGCAGGGCCGTTGTCAAAGGGAGCACAAAACATGGCAGAAATTGAGAGTAATCAACGATTCCAGGCTCCCGGTTGATAACAAAAAGGTGGTGCAAGGAGACCACGAGTTCGGGGCATTAGTGAGCAGGGTTGCCATGGAAACCCAGCCAGCATAACAAAAATGATGCAGTCGCAAGGGTCAGTGAGAGGGGATCAGGAGCGACATGCACAGCAGGGGCTTAGAGGGCAAGAGAGCTGCAGTTGGAGATATTGAGGAAGGGAATGTTCAGATAAAGAAGAACTGAGACTGAAGAAGGAATAAAAAAAAAAAAAGGAAGAGACATCTACAGGGAAATACAGGATCAGGAGCATACATAGAAAACAGGAGAGCGTAGAGGTTTGCAGGAATCAAGAACATATAGATAAAGGAAAGCAGAGACCCCTGCAAGAAGAGAAAAAGAGCAAAGAGACTGGGGATGAGAAAGAGCAGAGATGCTTGCAGGGAGAAAAACCGAGGCAGTAATGTTACAGCTGGAGAGTGCAGAGTGAGGAAGAAAGCAAAGACAGCGCTACATAGGGAAATGGAGGGGAGACAGACAGACAGACATATATTCTAGCACCCGTTAATATAACGGGCTTAACGACTAGTGTATTAATAAGATTATATTGTGTGTATATGAAAAATGGATGGAAGAAATAGCATTATAATTTGTACTATTATTATGGGGGTAGAGTCAGGGGCAGAGCCTGGGGAGGAACCTGGGTGAGGTTTTCGGTTGATATTTGTTAGAATTAGGGGGTACTTGGCTTGAAGAAGTTGAAAAACACTGCTGTAGAGAGTGCCTTCTTTAAGCTGCCACATACAAAAAATTATAACATTACCTCCACAATATCCCTATTTCCCAATCATCCCTCATCAACACTCTTTCCTCACCCAATTCACCCTCTTCAATACTCTTGCAGTTAGCACATTGCCTCAGTCATTCCCCTTCACTGTCTCTTCCACAGATCATCACCTCAATGCTCCCCAGCTCATCCTCTTCAACACTGTTTTAGTCCCTCCCTCCAACTCATTCCCTTCCGACACTCTTTCTCAGCTCATCACCTCAATACACTCTCTCCTCCCCAACTCTTCCTCCTTCAACATTCTCTTTCTGTTCCCCAACTCATCCCCTTCAATTCCTCTGCTGATTCCCTCAGTGCTCTCTTGCCTCCCCAACTCAACCTCCTTCATCACTCTCTCAGCTCATCTTAACCCATTCCATGCACATCCTTTTAACTTTTTCCTCCCCAGGATACAAAGGAAGGAGCCTAAGGCCCTGATTGGCTCAGATGCCTAAAAGCCCCTCCCTCCTGGTGTAGGGGCCAATCAGGGCTTTATGCCCCTCCCAATTCATCACATGATGCACTGGGAAGGGGAAGGACCACCATTTTGGACTGGCGAGCCTCAGAACAGGAGGGACTGGGCATCCCTCCTGATGTCAACTTCTGAGACAGGTGTGGAGGAGGTTCAGAAGGGAGGGGTTGGGGTGCATCCGGTGGCAAGAGGGAATGGGCATCCCTCCTGCCGATGATTTTTTTTTTTTTTAACTAAGAGGAGGAGTCGGCCTGGTGTGGAGGGGGGGGGGTCATTTTGCTACAGCAGGAGAGAGTGGGTATCCATCATGCCTCTTTTAGTACCAGGTAGGGTAAGGGCTTGGCAGTGTAGTAAGTTTAGCAGGGAGGAGGTTCACTAAGGTAGGAGGGAGTAGGCATCATTTCTGCCTCTTTTGGTCAGGGGGGGGGGGAAAGTCGACCCAGCAGGCCATTTTTTTTAATGAGCACAACATCTGTTCCCATAGGAAAAAAAAATGAAAAAACAACCCCAGGCAGACCTGTCACTAACACAGTTACCGACAGGTGTACTGAACCTGTTGACTTCTCAGGGTTGGGTTTTCTGATTCGATTCTGACATGCAAAGTTAGGGCATCAGTTAGATGCCTGGTTTTAATATTAATGCTCTCATTTGCATGCCAGAATGTAGTGAGTCGATTTGTGCATTGAGTCGGCAAATATGATCTGTCGCTAAACCGGTCAAACCAGTTTAGTGACGATCAGAGACTTTAGTGCATCTAGCCCTTTGTGGATTATTTTTCAGTTTGCTTTTGGGATGATCTTGGCAGATCGAATACTCCTTTCCAAAATCACTGCAGTTTTCAACATTTTCCATTTGTAGACCATGTCTGGATCGAGTCCCAGATGTTTAGAAATTATCTTGTAATGATGTTTGGAGATATCCTTTTGTTTCTGTTTCTCATTATATTGCTAAAATGTTTTTAAAGTTTTGTACATTTATTGAACCAAGTTTAAAGTAGCTGCAACTCACTATCTTTATTAATGTTGCATTTTTAGGTTGAACTCTGAAGTGGAATATATTTGCTACAACATGACTTTGACGTCAAAGATTGCTTTAGAGCTCATTCAACAATATCCTTAGCAAAGTCCTTTACTAGATTTAACTAACATTCTCTTCAATGCAGTTGACTTAAAGATCACCATATTTTAGGGACATTTTTGAGTAGCAAAGTTAATCAAATTAAGCGGGGATTGTACTACACCTTTTAATTTACCATGTGAGTGATTAATAAGTAGTAGCTCAGTTCCACAGGTTAGTTATTCCTGTAATAGAAGAATAACAATGCCTGTGTTAAACCTTACAAGCAGGCTTAGTTTATTGTCCCAAAGGTATCAGGCCGCAGGGGCCAGTACTCACAGTCAGGATCTACCATCCCCCCATCCCAATCACTCAAAAAACACACAATCCTCAGCCTGCCTTAGGCCCCAAGGCCTACCTGTCTACCCCCTCATGTCTAGTGGGTTGAAGTCAAGCATCCCCAACCATTACAAAAATTCACCATTTAGCCCTTCTCTCTGTTTCTGGCTGGATATCTTTTTCTGATTAGATGTGTTCCCACTGTAAAGATTTTTAGCCAGCCCAGACTACAACCAACTGCATATCCCTTGAAAACTTTGCATCTTTGCCACCTCCCTGTATAATCACAAAATACATATCTGTATGCACAAATGCTGCTATTTACAATTTAATTTTTGTATTCCACATAATACCGTTTCATCTCAATGTGGGAGTATCCGCCCAATACTGATAGAGCCTTCACTTGATCCCTCAGACACAGCCAATTACCATCCGGTCTCAAATCTATGTTTCATGAAAAGATCATCTTCACTCAGCTCTCTATTTTCTGTGAAAAATCATTTTCTTTCCACCCTAAATAGTCAGGATTTAAAATCCAACATAGCACAGAAACCTTAATAACAACCCTCCTGAGTGATGTACATTCACACCTTGACAGACACCATATCATTTGGGCAATCTCACTAGATTTAAATGCTGCCTTTGATCTGGTACACCATCTTCTCCTTCACCGTCTGCAATTACATGGACTACCAGGAGCAGTGCTATCCTGATTTCAATTTTTCCTTACTAACAGGGCCTTCAAGGTATGCACATCTCTCTCTCAGTCTCCTATCTACCCACTAAATTTCAGAGTACCCCAAGGCTCCATTCTCTCTCCCTTCCTATTCAACCTTTTCTTAAGCCCCCTTGCATCAGTAATCCATGCGCAAGGAATCTCAGTCCATTTGTACACAGACAACAGCCTCATTCTCTTCCCAATAAACCTCTCAGCCCCATTGATGTCACCTTTGCAAAACTGTTTAGACTTGTTTGCAAATTGACTATCAAAAAAATAGACTTGTATTAAATAAAGAAAAGACAATTGAGTGTTGGCTTACCGGCAATCTCCCAAAACCACCTAACATACACCTTTTTGGCAATAAGATCACTCCAATCGGCAATTTCCAATATCGGGGGGTAATCCTCCACTCCCAACTCTCCATTCTCTCTCAAATCTCAGCCCTGAAGCGAGTATTTTTGTATTTCACCTGCTCCACACAATTTGTCACCTATTTACTCACAACACTCTCAAAACTGGATTACTGTAACATCATTTTCACAGGGATCCCAGATTACAGTATAAAAAGACTACAAACTCTCCAAAATGTGGCCATTAGACTGCTATGTAAATCTAGTAGGTATGATAGTCTCCAGTCTTCTACAGTCTCACCATTGGCTCCCGGGCAAATAGAAGATCATGTATAAAGTTCTCCTACTGACTTTCAAAGCTTATTGGCTTGGAACTCTGGACTATCTTACTTCTCTCACCATCCCCTACAATCCAGGCCATTTCTTATGCTGCCAGAACAGTTTTTGCCTAATCGCTCCAGGTCCAAGACAAGCACAACTTGAGTCCACATGTAAATCAAATATTTTACTTTATAGGCCCATCTGCCTAGAATGCTCTCCCCCCTCTCTATTTGTAATATCCCCCCTTTTAAGGAATTTAAAGTTTCCCTCAAGACATGGCTGTTCACCCAAGCCTTCCCACTCTCTTAATATAAATATATGAACATCCACACCATACCCAGTCTTCTACCACAAAATTGTGCCCCTATCTCTTGACTATTACTCCACTTTATGTGCTGAACAAATGATATTCTGTTTTACTTGGCATCCATTCCTATCAAGTAGAATCCCTTTTTAGACTGTCCTCCAAATCTCTTGTTTTCTACTTCACTTTTACATACTGAATGATATGCTACTTTCCTACCTACATATTGGCATTCTTTTTCTACTCTGTCTTTCTTAAACTGTAAACCATTTAGACCTGTTCAGTACAGTATAACAAATATGAATAAATGTAAAAATATAAGGTAACATATTTCAAGAAACTGGAAACAATCTAGGAATATTAACATTCTTAAAGCAGCAGTTCTTAGCTAAAATTCACTGCATTCTCAATATGTATTCTCTAAAAAGCACTGATTTTGCCATCTTTCTAAAGGTAAGATAATCCATTATTTGTCTTACAAAAAAAGGCAGATCATTCCAAGCTACAACTGCTTGGTACGAGAAAGATGATGCAAACATTTTTATTAACTTAATCCCCTTAAGACACGTGTCAAACAGAAGGCCCATGGGCCGAAACCAGCCCGCTTGACCATTTTATGCGGCCTGCAGTGACTGTGCACCTGACACTACACTCTCCAGAAAACTCCTTGAGTCCAGACTCCCCCACCTACCACCTTCCTGCTGCTGAAATTTTAAAATCTTTGGGTAGCCGACGCAAAACCAGCCACCCGCCATCTGCCTGCCCCGGAAATGTTCTTTCTGCAGTGTCCTGCCTACGCGAACACTTCCAGGGCAGGCGGACAGCGGGAGGCTGGCTTCGCATTGACTGCCCAAAGATTTTAAATTTCAGTGGCGGGGAGGTGGTAGGTGGGAGAACTGGGGACTGTCATACCATAGGATACAGCTTAGAGGAGAGGGCTGGGGTTGGGAATGAGGGAAGGATATGTTGCATGGGCTTCAGGAGGGAGGGGGTTTGGGAAAGCAAGAAGGACAGATGCTGCATGGGCTGGGAGGATAAAGACTGCACGGGCTGGTCTTAGAAATTATTTAATTGGCCAAAATAGGGAGAAATATAGTACAAAACCCTCTGTGTAACATCCAATCTATAACATAGTTTTAAAATTAGTTAGAAAAATGGTGCAGCAGAGAAGAGGGACGGAGATAAGGAGAGGCGCTGGTACCAGCTGATTGCCTACAGGATGTGCCTCTCGCTGCGATGATGGAGAGGGGAGATGGACTTGGAGAGGGAGAGATGGACGGGGGAGGAGGGCAAAATGGGGAGAGGGAGAGATATAAGCAAAGAGATAGCAGAGGCGGGATAGCAGAGGGACCCAACAGTTGAAGGCAGTCTACGGACACATGAATTCATATCAAGCCAAAATATTAAGCAATTCAAGGGATTAGGGCAGTGTATCGCAAACTGTGTGTTCCCAAGTCCATCTCCTCCTCTCCCCCTGCATCTACCTTAATTTTGTTGTAAAATTTATTGCCTGTAGTGGTTGCGAATTTAGCAAGCCACAGAGCTCTCCTGCCGCTGCTCCTGGCATCTCTCCACTGCAGCCCGCCCTCAGTGACAACTTCCTGTTTCTGCTGGGGCAGATGCAATGGAGAGAAGAAGCCTGGACTAATGGCAGGGTAGTTCTGTGAATCGCATTCACTATCGCCGCTCAGCAGCAACTTTTGCATCAAATTAAAGGTAAATGTTGGTGCAGGGGGGGTGAATTAGATAAACGCTGTTGGGGGGAGAAGGGTGACAGGATCAATTCCAGGATGGAGTGCACTGAAAGAGCTAACCAGTAAAAAATAAATAAATAAAAGGCAAAAGCGAAGAAGCCAGGGAGATGTGGGCTCACCTTCTTGTTGCTGATCTGCTCACACAGGCCTGCTCATGCATTCCCTTTGCCAAAGTCTTTTCTTCACAAAACAGGAAGTCACATAAGATGGAAGTACTCCAGCAGAGGGAAAGCCTGAACAGGCCTCTGCAAAATAGATCGGTGGCAAGGGGGCTGGTGCCACTGTTCATGAATTGGTGAGTCTGTTTTTTTCTGGAAACAAATCAATTCGAATCGATTCACCCGAAGTGAATCGGTGGATCAATTCAAATCGGGCACCTCTAGTGTGCATTCATGAATGCATGTATATTTTTGTGACTTGGTCATTTTAGTCTCTACAAGTACCGTTTTTGACATTTATATCTCATTTTTCTATTTGTCTTCTTAAAAGGCAAAGTTATTTTATGTGAATCCAATCAGTTTTCATAGAGGAAGTAAGTTTTTAATTTCTTTGAAATTATTATGGAATGTGTTCTGTTCTATATTGAGCTATTTTCCTTGATGGTACCATTTTTTTAAATATGACATAATTGCAGATTGCTCAGATAATGTTCCCACCCGATACCTCGTTAATGATGCCTGTGTGCTAACTGGAAAACCACTGGTTTCTGCTAGTGCACTAAGAATGGAAGGACAGGTAAACGAAGTGAAAACAAAATGTCTGAAATCTAGATTTTAATAATTTGTCAAATAGCTCTGAATTGATGTTTTCAGACTGTTGGGAACTATTTCTCACATACTTTCCTTACTCTCCAGCCTGCTGTGACTTGTAAAAAAGTCTTCACATCCTTGTATATTTTTCACATTTGCTATCTCAAGAAAGTAATTCAAAATGCATTACAGTAGCACTTTGTTTCACTGATACATACAACATAATCTACATTATGTCGAGCTCCATACTAATGGAGATGATGCGGTATATAAACCTAAGGTTTAGATTAGATTAGATTAGATTATCAGTGTGAAAGAACAACTATAGAAGTATTTGAAAAGTAATTGAGAATAAGACATCAGATATTCTTCATACCTTTTGTCATACCAAACCCAAATTACCTCCTTTCTGAAAATTAGTATAACAAGTCCCATAACAAGTTACACTGAGCCCTTCTGCATCCCAGTCGCAGTAGTTAAACAATAATGAATACTCATGGATGAAGGATCAACCCATTTTCTTTTCTATCAAGTGAATTTGAAGCAAAGAGCTAAACAGGTGAAACATGGAACTATGGAAAGAACTGTGTGCTAAAGTTATTCAAAGGTACAGATTTAAGGGAAGGATATGTGAAGATATGTTTGAATGTCCCTTGGAGAACTGTTAGGCCCTTCATTTAATTGTAAAGTGAAAACAGTTTGGCATCATCAAGACACTACCTCAATCAGGCCATCCCTACAGAGTCAGTAGTCGTGAGTTAAGGGAACTGCTGAGAAAGGTCAAAGTGAGCATTAAGATTGCCCTAAAACAGGGATTTCAAACCTGTCCTCGGGGCACATGCAGCCAGTCGAGGGTTTCAGGTTATCCCCATTGAATTCAGTGAGGACACCATAAGAGCAGTCACATTTGTACACAAATGTCATACCATAGGATACAGCTTAGAGGAGAGGGCTGGGGTTGGGAATGAGGGAAGGATATGTTGCATGGGCTTCAGGAGGGAGGGGGTTTGGGAAAGCAAGAAGGACAGATGCTGCATGGGCTGGGAGGATAAAGGCTGCACGGGCTGGTCTTAGAAATTATTTAATTGGCCAAAATAGGGAGAAATATAGTACAAAACCCTCTGTGTAACATCCAATCTATAACATAGTTTTAAAATTAGTTAGAAAAATGGTGCAGCAGAGAAGAGGGACGGAGATAAGGAGAGGCGCTGGTACCAGCTGATTGCCTACATGATGTGCCTCTCGCTGCGATGATGGAGAGGGGAGATGGACTTGGTGGAGAGGGAGAGTTTGGAATCTACTCATGTTCAGATAGCTAGACCTTAATTGGTCTAGTGCAGGGGTAGGCAATTCCGGTCCTCGAGAGCCGGAGCCAGGTCAGGTTTTCAGGATATCCACAATGAATATGTACGAGATGGATTTGCATGCACTGCCTCCTTGAGATGCAAATCTATCTTATGCATATTTATTGTGGATAACCTGAAAACCTGACCTGGCTCCGGCTCTGAGGACCGGAATTGCCTACCCCTGATCTAGTGGCGCATCCTAATATAAAGGTTACTACATGGACATCTATCAAGATAAATAATGAAAGATGAAATACATGTGGTATAGTAGTACATTTAATAACATAAGTATTATTCTTTAAATGATGAATCCATTTTGTATGTACTGTAGTTCGGCAAGATCACAGTAATCAGAATTGCCACAAGACCAATGTGGTCATCAAAGTGAAAGCTATCCAGATCCTCAGACAATAGGGTCAAATGCACCAGCTTATCACATAGACCGGGCCCCCTGATTAATCTAATCTAAATCTTGGGTTTATATACCGCATCATCTCCGCAGATGGAGCTCGACACGGTTTACATGGTTAGGGAAGGAACGGAACTCCAGTGGAATTATATAAGTATGAGAGAAGAGAGGTTGGTGTGAGAGTGCCAGGAGCGGGACGGGGTTACGTTCTGGAGAAGAGCCAGGTCTTCAGATGCTTACAGAATGGTAGAAGGGGGCTCAAATTGCGGAGAGGGGAAGGGAGACTGTGCACAGTCCTGCTGGGAAATTAGTATGAATGCCAAAACATGCCAGTGTTGATGTATGGTATTGGCCACTTCATGTCCCTTGTCTGAACACCTCACTGGACAAACAAAGTTCAGTGAGGAGGTTCCACATGTAACAATAATGCTCTTTTGAAAGCTTTTTGATTTTTTTTTTCTGGGATATCCTGGGCTTCAAATCTAGTAACTAGTTCTTGTGCCTGTACTCTAAATTAGAGTTAAGTAAAGCATATGTATTTAACTGACAAAAACTGTCCAATAGTCAACGAATCACATAACAGATGATAATGACAACTTTTATAGCTTAGTAATATATTATGATCCACAGCTTTTCCATACTAAGTAATATATAAATGGAACTCGCTTCAACATGGAAGAGAATGATGATCAATGTTAACTGAAAATTTGAGATTAGAGTCGAGAAAATTGAGTCAAGCGATAAATTAACCAATTGGACAGATGTAAAATTCCAAACTGGGATTATTTCAGGACCATTTTCTATATCTTGTTTAAGTATTGGTTTTTGGTCCTTCACTTTTGGATGTTATACTGGTTATGTGGGAGAATGGCAAAAAGGAAGCCACTGCTAGCATGCATCCATATTAAGGGACTTTGCAGTATTTTTGCAGAGTGCTTTTTTTGTGTTGTCATAGGCGGAGAATGGAAATTAGACATTTTCCCCAAAATTCTATATGTGACACCTAAAGTATGTGTACACTGGTGCACCTAGCCGATCTATGCTCACAACTTAACTGATTAATTGGCCTAATAGATGCTAATTGGGACTAATTAAAAGTTATGCTCACAACGTAGCGCAAATTTGAAAAGTGGATGTGGCCAAGGGCAGATGAGGAGTGTTCCTAAAAGGTTGTTATAGAAAGCATTCAATTCGTGCATAACTTAAGTGCAGGCATTTAGGCCTGTTTTTAGCTGGTCTAAACAAGTGCACCTAAGTTATACGTGTCACACTGGCACAAAGTGCAATTTTATAAAAGGTACGCACACTTTGTAGAAATGAGCTAAGTGCTGTTCTAGTTGGTTGCTGAAATTTTAGACATGGTAAATAGAATCAGGTCTTTTGTGAATAGCACACTGCAAATGCATGCTAATTGGTACTTTTCCAGTTACAGCAGGACAGTTTACCACCTCCTAAATAGAAGGTACTAGGTATTTCTGTGCTAACTCCAAGCACAGAACTATCTGGGGAATGCACTAAAGTCAGCGATCGTCGTTAAACCTATTTTCACAGCTTTAGCAACAATCGCTGATAACCAACCCAATACACAAAATGGCCCACCGTGTGTTTTTCCCCTCGATCGCCCATTTTCTGATGCGGCCATGCAAATTAGCTAAAACCTCATGCAAAATAGCCAAGCAATTGATGTACTAACATCGCTTGGTTATTTTGCATCAGATTTAAGCGATCATAAAAACTGATTGCTCTAGATCCAAGGGGAGGGACCTGAAGCATCTTAGCCAATCAGGGTCTTAGGCCCTCATTGCAGATGGCGGCCTCGGAGGAGCGGGATAGACTGAGCCACCCCTCCTCCCAACTTTAAAGGTACCAGGGGAGGTTGAGGGAGGGGAGCCTCTTGTAGCAGGAGGGAGTGGGCATCACTCCTGCCATTTTTTCAGTTTTGGGGGGGGGGAAAGCATTTGGTGGCAGGAGGGATTGGGTATCCTTCCTACTTTTTTTTCAGTTTGGGGCGGCGTCCAGTGGCAGAAGAAAATGGGCAACCCTCCTGCCATTTTTTTCAGTTCGGGGAGAGGGAGCGTTTGGTGGCAGGAGAGAGTGGGCACCCTCCTGCCATTTTTTTTGGTTCGTGAGGGGGCGGTAGCTCAGGAGTGCTGCCACAGGGGAGTGGGCATTGCATGGGGATGGAGGCTTTTTTCCTTTTTTTTTTAACACGCACAACATCTGTGCCATTAAAAAAAACAAAAAATCAGAAGCCCTAACAGCAATGACAGGAGGCTGCTTCCCCTGTTAGGGCTCTGCGCATGTGTCAATCGCTCACTGAGCGAATGATTGGTCGTGTTTGCATGATAATGATTTGCACCTCCGTGCAAATCATTGGCATGAAAACTTGATAGTGCATCCGATCGTTGCTGGAGAATCGGCTGGATATGTATACCAATAAACAAAAATGAAAAAGACAAGGATGTCAATGGGCCCCAAACAAATTTTAAAAATTGCTATGCCCCCAACATATCAGCATTCATCTTTTCATATTTATAACCTAAACATAAAGGAAAGTTGAGTTCCTATTAGTGTCGGGAGCAGCATGGCTCTCTGCGCTAAAAACCGCTAGCGCGGTTTCATAGAAGAAGGGGTTAGTCTCCCTTCCCGGTTCATTCCAGCCAGCTCTATATCTTTCAAAGATCATCAGCCATATGTCAGATTCAGCCATTGAGTGACAGTAAGGGAGGACTCCTGCCTTCATTGAACCAAGGTGCTTGTCTTTGCTAACAAGAAAAGTAGCTCTTTCACATTAGCTGGTCAAATATCTAATGGTGGAAAAATCACTAAGGAAAAAGGGCTGAGGGGTAATTGATATTTTTTATATTCTGAAAGTAAAGTTATTATGATGATCCGTATCAAAAAATATTTGATAAACATGCATGACCAGAACAAATTGTCCCAAGATGATCCCCCTTTTGCCATGTTATAAAGGAGCTGAGAATTAAAAAAAAAAAAATATGAGGCCCTATATATTGACAGTATTAGATATTTCTCTCCAAGGCTTAGGGCTCCTTTTACTAAGCTGTGTTAGGGCTTTAATGCGCGGAATAGCACAGCATTGAGTTGGCGTTAGTCCTAGCCGCGTAGTGCGCGGTAATTTCCTGTGTGCGCTAAAAACGCTAGCACACCTTAGTAAAAGGAGCCCTTAGTTTTCTGTGCTCACCTTGCTCCCTTTCCATGCCTCTGCTGTACAGTTTTTCATCCCTTCCCCATCTTTGTCTGTCCACATTCTTTGCTGCTGTCTTCTTCTGTTCCTTGTGAACCTCTTTCATACCCCATCTCCCTGCTTTTTTCTTATGTGCGTCTGCCAGACTCTGTTTCATTTCCCACACCCTTCATTACATGTATGTCATTGCACATAAGGCGATACCTTTATATTGGACCAACTTAACGCATTTCTTGACATTATTTAATATTGAACAGATCATTTAGCCTCACTGTGTTCATGCGTAGACCAGACTGTGTTAAATAATATTCTCATGTATATTATCTAAACAGTCCGTTGTATATTAATGTCATAAATTTAACCATATATAATCAATATAAAGAGGTAATACAAAATTTGTCAATGAGATCTCTAAACTCATATACAATGTTGCTTGCAGAGTCTGTCCGTAACTTTCTAAATTTGACAGAAGAGAAGCAATAACTTTAAACTAGAGAATGACCCGGGGACAAATTTTTCCCTGTCCCCGCAGGAACTCCCAGCGGTTTTATCGCTATCCCTGCCCCATTCCTGTAAGCTCTGCCTTAACTACACAAGCCTCAACACTTATGATTTTAAAGCGTTTGAGGCTTGTGCAGATGAGGACAAAGCTTTCAGGAATGGAGCAGGGACAAGAAAAGAACTTGACAGGATGGGAAAATGAGTTCCTGCGGGGACGGGGAAAAATTTGTCCCCATGTCATTCTCTACTTTAAATATCTTTAGAACTTGAATGTTTTATATTTTATATGTTTCCTGAATGTGAACCTAAGATTTTGCTTCTTTCTGATTGATGGGTAACTATATCTTTTTATTTTTAAAGCTCACTATATATAACTATCAGGGGAATCCATGCTACCGATGCCTTTTTCCAGTGCCACCTCCAGCAGAAACGGTGACTAACTGTGCTGATGGTGGCGTGCTTGGTGTAGGTGAGACTTTTTAAATTAAACCTTTGAAGAGATAATATGTAGAATCCTTCAGAAACCGTGCACTTTCACAGTTTGCTAATTGCTCATTAGTGGATTGGCCATGGGAAGGTGGTAATTTTATGTCAGGGTACTTATAAAATTTTCCAAACACCCCAGTATTGCACAAATACTCATTAAAAAAAAGATTTATACTTGCTAAAGGGGGGAGTTGTAAATGCATGTGAGTACTCTATTAGAGAATGACACGGTGGCGGTTACCCGCGTTTAGCCGCGGGTAACCCACCGGAACAGGGAATGAAAAATAACAGTCGCTGCGGGGACGGGGACAAGGCCATTCACCGCCCGTGGAGCGGTGAATGGTCTTGTCTCCGCAGTGAGGCATTTAGGATCGCGCGGTCCCCGCAGCCACCGCTCGCCCGTAACGTTTAGCCAGCTCCCTCCCTCTACCTCACCTTAAATTCTGAGTTTGCCGGCTTCCATTTTCCTGAGCCGCACGCGTTCAAAAAGCCGTGCACGCGAGGCTGCGCGAGTCCATCAAGCTTCTCCTCTGACACAACCGGAAACAGGAAGTGACATTGCTGAAGGGTTAGAAGGAAAAATGTGCCTTTTTGCAGATGATACCAAGATTTGTAACAGAGTAGACACCGAAGAGGGAGTGGAAAATATGAAAAAGGATCTGCAAAAGTTAGAGGAATGGTCTAATGCCTGGCAACTAAAATTCAATGCAAAGAAATGCAGAGTAATGCATTTGGGGATTAATAATAGGAAGGAACCGTATATGCTGGGAGGAGAGAAGCTGATATGCACGGACGGGGAGAGGGACCTTGGGGTGATAGTGTCCGAAGATCTAAAGGCAAAAAAACAGTGTGACAAGGCAGTGGCTGCTGCCAGAAGGATTCTGGGCTGTATAAAGAGAGGCGTAGTCAGTAGAAGGTGTTGATGCCCCTGTACAGGTCATTGGTGAGGCCCCACTTGGAGTATTGTGTTCAGTTTTGGAGACCGTATCTGGCGAAAGATGTAAGAAGACTTGAGGCGGTCCAGAGGAGGGCGACGAAAATGATAGGAGGCTTGCGCCAGAAGACATATGAGGAGAGACTGGAAGCCCTGAATATGTATACCCTAGAGGAAAGGAGAGACAGGGGAGATATGATTCAGACGTTCAAATACTTAAAGGGTATTAACGTAGAACAAAATCTTTTCCAGAGAAAGGAAAATGGTAAAACCAGAGGACATAATTTGAGGTTGAGGGGTGGTAGATTCAGGGGCAATGTTAGGAAATTCTACTTTACGGAGAGGGTGGTGGATGCCTGGAATGCGCTCCCGAGAGAGGTGGTGGAGAGTAAAACTGTGACTGAGTTCAAAGAAGCGTGGGATGAACACAGAAGATTTAGAATCAGAAAATAATATTAAAGATTGAACTAGGCCAGTTACTGGGCAGACTTGTACGGTCTGTGTCTGTGCATGGCCGTTTGGAGGAGGATGGGCAGGGGAGGGCTTCAATGGCTGGGAGGGTGTAGATGGGCTGGAGTAAGTCTTAACAGAGATTTCGGCAGTTGGAACCCAAGCACAGTACCGGGTAAAGCTTTGGATTCTCGCCCAGAAATAGCTAAGAAGAAAAAAAATAAAAATAATTTAAATTGAATCAGATTGGGCAGACTGGATGGACCATTCGGGTCTTTATCTGCCGTCATCTACTATGTTACTATGTTACAGGAGAGGAGAATCTTGATGGACTCGCGCAGCCGCGTCTTTTTAAACGCGTGTGGCTTGGGGGAAAAGGAAGCCGGCAAACTCAGAATGTAAGGTGAGGTGGAGGGAGGGAGCTGGCTAAACGCTGCGATCAGGTAGGTGGGGGCTGCTAGACTGTGAGATCGCGTTTGTTCCCAGCTCATACTAGGAAGGAGGGAGTGAAAGGAAAAAAAATTCTGGGCCAAGGGGATGAAGAGGGAAAGAAAGAAACCCACAGCAGGAAAGAAAGGGGAAGACAGGCAGGTGAGCCAGATGCTGGAAGGGGGGGGGGGGAGAAAGAGGGAAAGAAGCTAGATGGGGTTGAATAGAAGAGACACGCTGGTATGGAAGAGGAAGATATGGGAAATCTGGACAGAGGAAGGTAACAGAAAGAGGGGAAATTATGTGCATGGGGCATAGGGACAGAGACATAAAGGGGACATGCCATGGGGATGGTATATGGACACAGGGGGGGGGGCAATGGCAGATACATAGGAGAGATATTAGAAATGGGGAAAATAGGAACACAGAAGCGAGATAGTTTGTGGGAATGGGACAGGGACAGAGCTCGAAGGCTCCAGAAGCTTGCACAAATTACATTGTAATGTGCCACGAAAATAAGAGGGAGGGAGGTAGGCCACGCGAGAGGAGCTGAAGGGTGGTAGAAAGGAACAGATTGTAAAGAGGGAGGGAAGGGTGGTGGTGGAAAGGAATAGAACAGACATTGAAAGAGGGTAGAGAAGAACAGACCCTGAAGGGAAATGTGGAAGACAGAGTGGGGAGAAGATGCTGGAAGGGAAGAAGACAGATGCCAGACTATGGGGGAGCGGAGGGAAGAAGATGGGTGCTAGACCAATTGGGGGAGGGTGAAGGGAGAGGCACAGTAACAGCAAATGGAAGATGCAGAGAGAAGACACACAGTGGATGGAAGGAATTGAATGAGAAGATGTGGAAAGCAGAAACCAGACAACAAAGGTAGAAAAAAAAATTATATTTATTTATTTATTTTTTGCTTTAGGATAAAGTAGTATATTAGTTGTGTTGATAAAAATTTATAAACAAAGCCCTGCTAGCTGAACATCTCTTTCTCTAGTTCAGCAGCAGGAACTTTGATTTATAAGAAAGGAATAAGCTAAATATTACAGTACTAAGGCTTATATGGATGCAGCAGGGACGGTGACGGGGCGGTGAAAGGGATGACGGTGACGGGGCGGTGAAGGGAATGGCAGTGACGGAGCGGTGCAGAGGATGGTGGGCCGGGGACGGGGTGGTGATGGGGACAGATTTTTTTCCCCGTGTCATTCTCTATACTCTATCACAACAATGTTTCATGTATTCCTTTGTAAATGTAATCACTCTTACTGAAGTATTACTTTCTTATTTTTCTATGTAATAAAATTTAATAATTCAGTTTCCAAGAATCCTTTAGATACATTAAGATAAGTTGAATTATGACATTTTATTATATAGAAAAATAAAAGTAATACTTGAATATGAGCGATTATATTTGCAATGGAATAAGTGATAGTGACCACTGAGGAGGCCGGCCGGCCAGCCAGCGACTCATAGAATGAGTTTGTCTATGTAAAACAAGTCACCGCTGAGATCTAGAAAGTTATTTTAAGTTGTGGTATGAAGATTGTCGAGCGCTGGTCTTTAATAATTGATGACTGTGTTACCATTGCCATTAGATGTCACTATACTGACTGTATCAAAGGGATTCATTATCTCCTCTATGCCACAGTATCAGCGCTAGTGCTGCCCGATACAGGGCAAAAAATTTTGATTTGATTCGATTCAGCCTATTGAATTGATTTTTTGATTCGATTTTCCTGCCCAATTGTGTGTTTTTTTCAAAAATCCTAGTCTGTTTATTTTATAGCCTCTTTACCCCCTTTGCCCTCTCCTACCCACACTGGCACTGTGGTGTAAACAAAATAAACAAAAAAGACTTTTCCTCTCTAAGTTAAATCCTAGCTCACGTTCGCAGTCTAACACCAGCTCTGGCAAGATACACATTTCAAATCTTACATATTTTAATCACAAAACAGAAAATAAAATTATTTTTTCTACCTTTTGTTGTCTGGTCATTATTCAAATCATATTGGTCCCACGCTTTGGTTGAATTCTGATAATTTGCTTGCTAGGATTTCCTGCCCATTTGTCGTTTTCTTCTTTCTCGTTGCTAACCATCCATCTTCCATCTCTGTCCTCCCTTTCCGTTTCCTTTCCCTCCCCCAGAGGTCTGGAATCTTTCCTTTTTTTTTTTTGTCTCCATCACCGCAGCTGCAGTGATGGACCCTACCATCCTCAGATCCACCATTTCTTCTTTTCTTAACTACCCTTTCATCCAGCATCTCTCCCTCCTTCCCCACCATCCCAGGGTCTCCCTTTCTCTTCCCAACTACCCTCCTATCCAGTATCTCTATCCCCCACCCCCCTCCACACCGTCTCTTGTGTCCAACTTCTCTCCCTTTCTGTTCCTTCCCTCCCTGAATCCCTTTGTCCACCATCTCTCTCCCTCTCCTCTGTTTTTAGACCCATTATTTCTTCCCCTCCCAGTCTGGTATATGCACGTCTCTTTGAACTCCGCCTTCCCTCCCTATCCCAAAGATGTCCCCCCTGAAGGCCTGCTCCCCCCCCCCAAGGCCTGCATATTCACCCTGGCCTCCCCACTCTTACCTTAAGATAATCAGCAACCTGCAGAGAGGATTGTAGTGCTGTAGTGATCTTTGCAGGCTGCTGTTGTCCTCAGCACCACATTGGCTCCATCGTGGTCCCGCCCCTCTTCTGACATCAGGGGCAGGAATGCGGCAGAGTCAACATGGTGCTGAGGACAACGGCAGCCTGCAAAGATCACTACAGCACCATGATCCTCTCTGCAGGCTGCCGATTATCTTAAGGTAAGAGTGGGGAGGCCAGGGAGGTAAGCCAGAGGACGTTTCAAAGGGCCAAGTCAGCATTTCCCGACTGACCCTCCCCCCTCGCCCCCTAAAGCAGTAGCGGCAAGCCAGCAAGAGGCTGCGCTGCCTCTCCTGCTTTAGGGGATGAGGGGAGAGGGTTGATAAACGAATCGGCGAGGCCAATTTTTTATTTTTTTATTTTTTTTTAAACAAATCAATTTGAATCAATTCACCCAATTCGAATCTGAATCGATTCAAATTGGAAATCGGGCAGCACTAATCAGCACCACCACTGAATTATGACATTCCTGAGACCCCTATAATCCAAACAAACACAGAGCACAGTATATACCATAAAGTTGTCTGTAAGGTAAAACCTTTGATTTTTCTTTTATCTTTATCTTTTATGTTATAATTTTTATGTTTTGGTTATTTATGTTGTTTTGTTTGTTTTTAAAATTATGATTATGTATGTTTTAGCTAGAATCTGCTAGAGATAGGTGGAAATACAAGAAAAATAAATAAATAAATGAAAACATTTTAACTTCTGCTTTTGAGATATGAAATACACTTGTCTAGAACAATTAGGCTAGGTAAGCCTTTATGGATACTCTGGATAGGGCTAAGGACAGGAAATTATGAATTTTTAAAATTTATGTTGTCTAGCTAACTTTCATAATTATGTTTTAAGTTTAAATTGTAAACTGTTTTTGTCTTTCAAAAGTTAAGCGATATATCAAGTTTTATAATATACATAAACATAATTTGATCTCCATGTGCCATATCCTCTTGAGCTAGAATTGGATTCTACTCAAAAGGTCACATATACTTAGTGGCTGCTAGTCTGGGATTTTCAACAGCAGTCTCTGAATAATGCTGGTAAAAATCATCTGGCACAATCCAGATAGGGCTGGGGCAGAGTGAGGCAGACTATTCTGAAAACTTGGCTATTCTCAAAAATGTAATACTTCCTCCCTCTATGGTATATTAAGTCCCTCTAAACATTCTTTATACTAAGTTCCTGTATCCCTTCATTGGAGTTCCTTCTTTATATCAATTCCTGTCTACGATTGTGGAGAGGATGTGGTATACAAACTTTAGGTTTAGTTTAGTTTAGTAATGACTAGTTATTCAATTTACTTTACACCTACTAAAAAGTTTACATTATGGGGAAATTTATCAAGGTGTGCTACTGTTACAGGGGTCTCAAAGTCCCTCCTTGAGGGCCGCAATCCAGTCGGGTTTTCAGGATTTCCACAATAAATATGCATGAGATCTATGTGCATGCACTGCTTTCAATGCATTTTCATTGGGGAAATCCTGAAAACCCGACTAGATTGCGGCCCTCAAGGAGAGACTTTGAGACCCTTGTGTTAAAAGGAGTTATTTTACCACAAGTTGTGCTCATGGTCTCATTGGATAAAATGGGCCCTGTGCTAAAATAGCACGGCTGATGGTAAAATAACCTGTCTTAACAGTAGCACACATTGGTGAATTCCCCCCTTAGTCACCTGCGCAGAGTTGGAAGGTCACTTTGTTGAACAGATTTGGATGCAGTGGCATAGTAAGTGGGGGTGGTCTGCCCTGGGCACCGTCTTGGTGAGGGTGAGGGCAGCCTGCCCCCCCTCTTCCTCCTCCTCCTCCCCCCTCCACCACAGATGGTCTGCGCATGCGTCGGGATCGCTAGAGAGCGATCCCGACAGTCGGATGGGGGCATGATTCCTATCGCCCTCATTTGCATGAGGGTGATTGGTGAATCAGCCTCCCGGACATATCAGATCAGATCCGTGCCCTTTGTGAATCTAGCCCCTAGATTACCTTGTATGTAAGCTGTTTTAAAGAGACAGACTCCTAATCCTGGGATAAATAAGTCCGACTGGAGTAAATACTGTGCTTTCTACCCCCTTTCTGGATGGACTGGCGTTTGTCAGCTGAGTGCAAGTGTCTCTCTCCTTTGGTGATAAGGGAAGTTTCTTCATCCTGAGGTAGTGATTCAGGATTTTCACTGTGCTGTGCCTCTTCCCTGTCACAATATTAATGACTTCATTAGACTACAGTTATAATATTAATGACCTCATTGTACTGCATTTGCATAGGACAGTCAGAGGCTGCTTGAAAGCATGGAAAAAACCACGGCGAGCCATTTTAATAATAGGGCGGTAAAATCTGTACATTTAATGAAGGTTTAATCACTTTAATGCCATCGTTAAATGCACGGTGACTTTAGAGAATCGGCTTCCGAGTGAATATTTATGCTAAATATGTTTTAAGAAATCAACTTCATTATCTTTCTAGTACCTGGAATTATGGGATGCCTTCAGGCTTTGGAAGTACAGAAGATAGCATCAGGAATAGGCAGTATCCTTTTGTGTAAATATTAGTTTTATTAAATTTGAAAATAAAACTACTAGTTAGTATCTAAGCAATGCCCATGACATTCTCCATGTTTATAATGTCTTGCATGCTTCACTGCAACAATAGATGCGATTTCTATGGATAAAGCAGTTCAGTTGCCATTTTAGTCTGCTTGAATGTGTACAAACTGTCAATAAGACATTTAACTAACACTCAGGAACTGACACTGAGAAAACCCAAAATGAGCAGATTAGAGTAGAAGACAATGTTACCTGAACAAATGAGTGCCAGTACTGTTTCATTGAATGTCTCAAATCTGAATGTCATAATCAACATTTATTTATTTGATTTTTTTTAGCCTGTCCTCCCAAAGGAGCTTAGAATGGGTTATAAATCAGGTACTCAAGCATTTTTCCTATCTGCGCCAGCAGGCTCACAGTCTATCTAATGTATCTGGGGCAGTGGAAGATTAAGTGACTTGCCCAGGGTCACAAGAAGCAATGCAGGGCTTGAACCCACAACCTCATTATGCCACATCTCTGCCTTCCTTTCTAAATTTATGCCAGAATCCTTATCTAATATGTCATCACTCTTGCTCCTTGCTGAGCCATGTGTCTCTGTATGTTGGATCTTTCTTTGTATGCATTTTCCACATATTCAGGCAATCCCTGGGTTAAAAACGAGTTCCGTTTTTGAAACTGTATGTAACTCAGATCATGTGTGTATTTATGTTCTCCTGTACAATACACAGTCTATAAAAACATTAAAGAAATAGTCCTCAAATTAAAGTACTGTAGTTTAGATAGAAAGAAAAGATAGGCGGTTTCACTTACCCCTGCCCTGAGCTCTGCCTTTCTTCTCCTCCACAGTCGTGTGCCTCCAGAACAGGCCTTTTCTCTCCTCCATTGCTCCCCTGTGCCTCACCACCTTCCCTCTCCCCTGGCATCTCTCTCCTCTCCGTCTCTTCCATTTTCCCTCCCCCTCCATGATCTGGCATTTCCTCTCCTTCCTTTACCTCTCTCCCTCCTTCCCCCCTGGTCTAGCATCTGTCTCCTTTCCTTTCCTTCCCTCCCATCTCTCCATGCTCTGGCATCTGTCCCTCCCCCTTGTCTGGTATCTCCTTTCTTTCCTTCCTTTCCCTCCCTCTCTTCCTTCCCCATGGTCTGGAATCTCTCTTTCCTCTCCTCTCCTATCCCTGGTCTTTGTTCTCCTTACTGCCCTCCCTCCCTCTCTCTCTCCACAATTGGGTGCATCATTTTTCATCGCCTGCCCTCCCCTCTCTCCTGGTAGGACCTGCAGAAAGGAAGGTCTTTCACTGGCAGAGCAGTGAATTGTGAACACTACCACTGCCAAAGAAGTTCACAATGCTGACTGCACCCAGAGTAGACCGCTACCCCCCTGCTGTTCTGTCCGGTTCCTTCCTTCCTTCCAGATTTACTTCTATTCACAAAGCTGCAGCTACAGTTCCTATTTGCGGCCCATGGCTGACCTGGAAGCCTTCTTTCTGACGTCAGAAGGAAGGCTTCTGGGTCAGCCACAGGCAATATGCAGGAGCCACTGCTCACAGCTTTGTGAAGAGAAGTGTGGCTGGGAGGAAGGAGCCAGCCAGAGGAAATAAACTCCCATGGGAGGGAGGGAGAGAGGGAGGAAATTTGGGACACAGAATAGAGGGAGGAAAGGATGATGAGGGGCACTTTGGGACAGGAAGGGAGGAAGAGGGGTGCATTGGCACAGGAAAGGAGAGGCAGCATCCCGGTTCGTAAGTACAAATCTGACATTCTTAACCCAGCAACTGCCTGTAATTTCAAGCTCATTTTTGAGTGACTTCACACTACCATTCCTTTCTTATCTTTCATTCCTCATTAGTTCCATTCATTGGGCAAGCTTCTCCTCCATTGCTAGCTTTCAGTATCACACTTTCTACCTTCTTGTGCCATAAGCGTGAAACAGCCTTTCTGAGCTGGTTTGTCTGTACCCCATGTCTTACCTTACTAAAATCCTGCCTAAAAACTCAAGGGCTAATATTGAGTAGCATGGACATCATAAAGTTAACCTGATATTTGTATCCAGCTAGCTTTACATCATGTATTCAGTAATTCACAGTTAGTGCTACTGGATATACTCCATTAATGTTAACTGCATTAAGATATCAATTTAATGTTAGTACAGCGCTCTGGAACAACCAGAGTTATGGTGTTTACTTTAGCCGGTGTTTACTTTAGCAATTCAGTTCTATTTGGTGAAATCAAAATCTTACCAGAGAAAGGAAAATGGTAAAACCAGAGGACATAATTTGAGGTTGAGGGGAGACTCGAGAGCAATGTAAGCAAATTCTTCTCTATGGAGAGAGTGGTGGATGCCTGGAATGCGCTCCCGAGAGAAATGGTGGAGAAGAAAACGGTGACGGAGTTCAAAAAAGTGTGAGATGAACACAGAGGATCTAGAATTAGATCTAAGGGCAGACTTTCATGGTCTGTGTCTGTTTATGGCCGTTTGGGGGAGGATGGACTGGGGAGGGCTTCGATGGCTGGGAGGGTATAGATGGACTGGAGTAAGCTTTGATGGAGACTTCAGTAGTTGTAACCTAAGAACAGTACGGGCAGAGCTTTGGATTCTTGCCCAGAAATAGCTAAGAAGAAGAAGAAGGAAAAAAAAAAAACAACAACAAATTTTTAGATTGAATCAGGTTGGGCAGACTAGATGGACCATTCGGGTTTTTATCTGCCGTCAATTACTATGTTACCCTGTTATGCCCAAATCACTGCCTGTTCAGCTAAGAAAAATATATCTGGTTACCTGGTGAGGGGCATGGGATTGATTGATTTATCACATTTATAATCTGCCTGTGCCTGAGGTGGAATAAATCAGAAACATTCACAATCATTAAGATTGACAAAGTAATAGACTTCTTCCAGCAAATGCCCAGAACACCCTTAAAATCATCAAGAGAACATGAACAGATGAATGCAGCCTTTTAAGATTCTAATTTGTCTGGATAACTCCTGCATTGTTTTTGAAGCTGTTTTCAAGTCTTAAACCCTTGCCTGATCAGGGCCTTGTTTATTTTAATGTTTACTATGATAATACAATTTATGGTGCCTCTTATTTGTCTTGTTTATGTGCTGTGACTAGGTCGTAAGCTCCACGAAGCAGAGACTCTCTCTTGTGTATATCTGTGCAGCATTATGTGTATCTGGTACTGTTATAGACCTGAAGATGAGCAGTAGTAAAATGTATCTCATGTTACGATACCCTTCATGTTAAATTGCTGGACTTAAGGTACCTTTTTCAAAGCCATGATATTAAATCCTGGCATGGCAAATGCAACACAGCCCATAGCAATTAAATGGGTTGCGTCGCATTTGCCATGCGAGAATCACTAATGCAGCTTTGTAAAAGGGGCCCTTAGGGAGTTACTTAATTTCTGTTATATATATTTTCCATACACAATATCAGTGCCCCCCTCCTTTTTATGAGAACTTACATGAATAATAGAGAAAAGAGGTCCTCAGTGATGATTCTTAACAGAAATTATTGAAAGCATCCTTTGGCCAGTTTATTCTCATGTTTGATGCACTCGAAGGACGATTTCGCAACATCCGGTTACGGGCTAAAAACCAAAACTGTGCAGTCTGCGGAGCAAATCCCACAATCGGAGTCCTCCAGGATTATGAGGCATTTTGTGGTTCATCGGCATCGGATAAGGTCAGAGCCATAGGACTGCATGTGTAAAGCTTTAATTTTGTGTTCTGCATTTTATACTAATTAAAACAAAAATTATACTAATTTATTCTGAAAATATCTATGACTTTTTATGCTCCAGTGCAGAACTGTACATTTACTCTCCAAAGAAGAAAGAATATCAGCACAGGTAGGTTATTTTCACGGAAATTTCACACAATAATAGTCGAGACCCTGGATGATAACTTTGCCCAATAGATAGAGCAGAACGGAAAAAGTGGAAAGACCCTTGTTTTGTAATCCATATGCTTGAGGCTCTCCCTGCCTCTGTTTTGTTTCTCCCTTTCTAAAGTAGATAGCACTCTAAGGAATCTCTGACCTTTTTGGCACTCTTAACTGAAGATTAGAATTATAAGTTTGGGGTCTCATTTTCAAAGCACTTAGTACCATAGAAACCTATGGTACTTTATGTGTCTAAGTGCTTTGAAAATGAGCCCCTTAATCTACTAATTAAAAAAATTGTTATTTGTCATACTTTCTCAAATCGTATATAGTCCATTTAGATTTTCTTTATTCACTTAAAAACACTTTCATATTATCATGTTGGGACACAATGATTGGAGGCTGACCCAGGGGTTTGTTAGCAGTACTACAAGCTGTCATGCCAAAAATTTTGGTTAATTTTCTACTCTTCTGACTAGCTAGCATATAGAGGGACATTTTCAATATGAAATCCAAATCCGAGTTTGGACATTTTGCAGAAGACTCACAAAAATCAGTAGTGAGTGAACTTGACCATTTTCAAAACAGAAAACCATCTATCGTTTTATTTTCTTATAAATAATTTAAATATTGAACTTATCTTGAATGAACCTCTGTGGAGCGTGGTACTATCAGAACTTGACAATTCAATTTCTGGGGGCCTTGAACCTAAAGAAAAAATTTGAAACATGATCGTGTTGGTGGAGGCGCTCCTTCAGCAGTACTGATACAAGATAAGTTCAACATTTAAGAAAAATCTAGAAGATATATTAATGAAAATAAAAAATATAAAAATTTTAAAAACAACATATAAAAAGATCCGGTGAAGAAATGGTTTCTGCCATGTTGGCATGGCAATAACAGCAATGAGGTGATAGGATCAAACACAAGTTTGCTGTAAAGTAACTTATACTGGGATTAGTTTATTTTCTCATGTCTTTGAAAACCCGGTAACTTACAGTAGCCTTGATTTCAAAATCAGATTTAGACATCATATTGAAAATGCCCTTAAAAACTAGATTTGTAAGCTATTTTCCTAGGATTTAAGTAATGATGTTTCAAATGATTTCTTGATAACTCACAATTTCTAGCCAGTAAATCAATTAGATGAAAATGTTATAATGCCTTTTTATCACTCCTTGGTGTGGCCACACCTCGAATACTGTGTACAATTCTAGTTGTCACATCTCAAAAAAGATATTGTGGAATTGGAAAAGGTACAGAGAAGAGTGATGAAAATGATAAAAGGGAATGCTATATTGACTAGGGCTCTTCAGCCTGGAGATATGATAGAGGTTTATAAAATACTGAGCGGAGTGGAGCGGGGTAGATGTGAGTCGCTTGTTTACTCTTTCCAAAAATACTGGTATTAGAGGGCATGCGATGAAGCTACTAAGTAGTAGATTTAAAACAAACTGGAGAAAATATTTTTCACTCAATATGTAATTAAACTCTGGAATTTGTTGCCAGATAATGTGAAAGCAGTTAGCTTGGCAAAGTTTACAAAAGGGTTTGGATAACTACCTTAAAGAGAAGTCCATAAGTCATTATTAAGATGGATATGGAGAAATCCACTTCTTATTCCTAGCATATGCAGCATAAAATATGTTTTACTTTTTGGGATCTTGCCAGGTACTTGTGACCTGGGTTGGCCACTGTTGGGTTGACCGGCCTGCGATCTGTCCCAGTAAGGTTCTTATGTTCTTAAAACGAGATAAACCATTTGAGCACATTTTAAAAATTGCTTAAGTATCAATTGTAGGCCAATGGAGTCGCAAGAACAATGATGTTAATTCTTTCAAATTCCCATGCTTTAAACAATAAACACATAGCCATATTCAGCAATGTTTGAAGCCTTTTTCAATTTGACTTGTTACAAACCAGATAGATGAGATACAGTAGTCTAGGTGAGATAAAATTATGTTTTGAATAATTAACCTAAATTTTCCTGGCTCAAAGCAGCTTATAATATGCTCCAATTTCTTTAACAACTTAATAACATTTCTGGGAACTACTTGTATCTGAGGTTCAGAAGTAAGAAATTTGTCAAAAATGGTACCCAGAATTTTAAGTCAGCATACCAAGGTATATGAATTATATCATGAAATTTATCAGACTCTGGGTTAAAGACATTTGGGTTTTCCCTGTTTAATTTTAATCTAAATGTATTATCCAAGATTCCATAACATTTGGACCATTCATGATTGTGGGTAAAATCCCTTGAAGATTTTATATAAATGAAATAGTATTAGTAATTTTGTCGCCATTTATGAATGTTTTTCTATAATTTGAACCAACCAAGACAGAAGAGGGATAGCCTCGAAATGAAATAGAACAACAAAAGAGGCAAGAGAGATGTCTAAACCAACTAAACTAAACTAAACCTTAAGTTTATATACCACATCATCTCCGGATGTTGTGGAGCTCGGCACGGTTTACAAGAACTTAAAATATAGGAAGAGAAGGAAAAAAAGGTTTACATGAACTTATATATAGAAGAGAAGAGTAAGGGGGGATAGAATTACATTTTAGTGAAAAGTCAGGTTTTCAGTTGCTTGCGGAATAATTGGAGGGAGCCCAGGTTCCGCAGATGGGTAGTAAGGTTGTTCCAAAGACCTGTGATTCTGAAGAGAAGGGATTTTCCTAGTTTGCCTGCATTGTAAATACCGTGTAGAGAGGGGAAGGATAATTTATACCTTTGGACGGGTCTGGTAGAGTCAGGACTCGAGGAGTTATAAGATAATGGGATTAAGGGAGGAAGGATGCCTTGAATGATCTTAAAAGCCAGGCAGGAGCATTTGAAATGGATTCTGGAAATCACTGGGAACAAGTGAAGTTTGGCTAGGAGTGGGGAGATATGGTCAGACTTGTGTTTTGCAAAGATCAACTTGGCTGCAGTATTCTGGATTAGCTGGAGTCTTTGAAGACTTTTTTTTTATAGGATTAAGTAGATGGCATTGCAGTAGTCTAATTTGGAGAGGATGATGGATTGGACAAGGACGGCGAAATGTTGTTGGCGAAAATAGGATCTTACTTTCCTCAGCACGTGGAGGCTGAAAAAGCTTGATTTAGCCAAGGAGTTGAGGTGGTCATTGAGGGAGAAAGAAGAATCGATAATGATGCCAAGGATCTTGCTTGAGAACTCAAGCTGCAGTGCAGCGCCTGAGGGTAGTGCAAAGAGGGTGGGCAGGTGTTCTAATTTTGAGCCGAGCCAAAGTAATTTTGTTTTTGATTCATTCAATTTCATCTGTACCAAGAAGGACCAGGAATGGAGTCTCATTATGCAAGCTGTAATGTTCTCATGGAGGTTGGTGAGGTTCTGGTCTGTCTCAAGGAGGACAAGGATATCATCAGCGTATGTGTAGATTGTTTCAAGGGGGGATAATTGGAGGAGTTTCAGGGAGGACATATAGATGTTAAAGAGAATAGGGGATAGGGGTGATCCCTGAGGGACACCGCAAAATGGTGTCCAAGGAACGGACATGGTGCCATTTGTGTTGACAGTGTAGGAGCGAGAGCGTAGGAAGTTTGAGAACCACTTTAGGACGGTGGATTCAATTCCTATCTCGGAAAGTTGATAAAGTAGTATGTCGTGGTGGACAACATCGAAAGCTGCAGAGAGATCGAATTGTAATAGGACAGCGAATTTGTTACGAGAATGTAGTTGTTGCACCTTAGAAATTAAGGAAACTAGGAGGGATTTGGTGCTGAAGCTGGGTCTGAAGCCATATTGGTAGGGATGGAGGATGGAGAATCTCTCTAGGTAAGAAGAGAACTGGGTGGCGACTATGGCCTCTAGCAGTTTAGTTAGGAGAGGGATATTTGCTATGGGGCGGTAGTTAGATGGTAAGGAAGGGTCAAGATCGGCTTTTTTCAGAAGAGGGGACAAGGCAATGTGTCCCATTTCTGTGGAGAACAGGCCCGATAGTAAAGCAGAATTTATAAGCCTGGTAAGGGAAAAGATGGCCTGCACGGGAATGTTTTCGTAAAGGTAGGAAGGGAAAGGATCCAGGATGCAATTGCAGGATTTCAGTTTGAGACAGAGTTAGGCGATCTGGGATTCGGATACAAGTTCAAAGGCAGTCCAGGATCTATCAGCAGGGATAGGGTTGGAGTCGTTGGGAGGCAGAGAATTGTAAGAGACTGCTGGGGGGAAAGAACTCCGTAAGGTAGTAATCTTTTCATTGAAAAATTTAGCTAGGTCGTTTGCGGATGGGGGGGAAATGTGGAGTCGTTTTTTGAGGTTAGGTTGCGCCAGATGTTGAACAGTGTACTATTTTGGTTGTTTGATCTGGTGATTTTATCTCCAATTACCGGTTATATTTACATTCTATAATTTGCACACATAAGTCGGTGCAAAACATAAGAATATCCTTACTGGGTCAGATCAATGGTCCATCTAGCACAATAGCCTGTCCTTAAGGTGGCCAACCCAGGTCACTGGACCTGTCAAAAAAAAAAAAAAACACCCCAAATAGTAGCAACATTCCATGCTACTAATCCAGGGCAAGCAGTGACTTCCCCCATGTCTTTCTCAATAACATACTATGGACTTTTCCTCCAGGAAATTGTCCAAGCCTTTCTTAAAACCAGCTACATTAACACACCCCTTTCTCACCGATACATTGCCAAAGTGTATGCTCCCTTTCAGTTACAGTATTATGGGACTTACATGCTCTGTTACACGTAAAATAATACCTTTTACCCATAACTGCACTCACCAGTTATAGAATTACCCTGCTCAAGTCCATATAGTAGGTTGTGGAGAGAGTCAAGGTGTGTTGCGTCTAATCAAGGATTTTCATTGCAGTGGGTGTGCTAGTGAAGAAGGGCATTACAATTTAAAAATAAGACAGAGAAAATCCCCAGCTCCTTGCAACTGGAGGCTGATGGCCCAACAGTCTCAGTAAAAGCTAGTTCCAGTGTTGATGCAAGTTCAAAGAAACAAGGCAAAAACAACATGAAGACAGTATGTCTTTTAGCAAAATAGCTAAACAAGTATACTTTAAACAAATATATTTCAGGCCATCAGGTTGTAGAGTTGGACAAACCCAAGACATCTCAGAAGTTTTTATAAAGGTCATTTGAGTGATGAGGTGTCAGTTTTGACATAATGGATATTGTGCTTTGACACCCCTGTAAAGCCATTCAAAACCATTTTGGAAGAGTATGATAGACTATAGGTTGCTACCACTCCCCCTTTGGGTACTCCCTCATAGTGTCAGATCCACCTTAAGCTCCATAGCCCCTCCCAAGGGGGAAGTGACATGGGCGGGTTGGACCAGGAAAACAGCTGCCAGGAGGTATAAAAGGCAAGGCCAGAGTTGGGTTATGGAGGTCCAGGGAAGGAAGAAATAGATCCCCCAGTGTGTACCTTCACTACATGTAACTACCACAACTTGGCTGAGGTTAGACAATTTTTGATTTAATATTGATGAAATGTAGAGACTGTCCCCCTCTTTTACAAGGGTGCGCTGTGCTTTTTAGCACGTGCTAAATATTATCGCACGCTAACGTGTGCATGTTATCCTATGGACGCGTTAGCAGTTAGCACATGCGTTGGTTCAGCACGTGCTAAATCCACGCTAAAACGCTTAGCACGCCTTTGTAAAAGAGGCCCTGTGGTCTAGATGGAGACAGACTAATGTTGGAGTACCTCTTGAGAGAGTGTAACCTATGTGTGGGGCCTATCAGTCACGGGCCCAAATTCAGACTTCTTTGAATCTAAGGAGACTTTAATCCTTCAGTCTTGAACCTGTGAAGTAACAGGCTTTATCCTTTGCGAGTTAATAACGAGTTTTTGTTTTACCTTTATGACCATGTCCAGCTATGTGTCCACAGGCCCACCCCCAACCCTCGCCCACACTATCAGAAAGAATCTTAACAGATAAGCAAGTTTTCAGCTTTTTCAGTTTTTCTCAAATGTGATGACATTTCTAGTCATTCAGTCCTATTTTTTACAGGAATACAAAAAAATATTGGATGAGAAAGTTCCTCATTTACTGGTAGATGTTCGACCACCGGTAGAAGTAGATATCTGCCACTTACCTGATTCAATCTGTATCCTTTATTTAAAACACTGATTAATGTATATTTGTCCTGTAGATATTTAGCAACATCTGCTTGATTTTGCTTCAGTCATTTTTTGTTTTGCCATGTTAGAATTGTATCAGTCTATGGCAGCGCTATTCATATGGCAGACGGTGGTCTACAGACCAGACCTCTGAACCCTCCCACATGGATCACTAGGAGAAGGTACCGGTTTTATTTTATTTTTTTCACTCTCACACAGTAGAGGCAAACTGACCCTCTCCTTCAATCCCTTCCTCTGGCCTCAAGCCCGTCCCTCCCTACCTTAAATCATTTCTCTGCCCAAGTATCCAGTAGCAATTCAAGCAGGCCAAAGCCCAAGCCCAGAACCTTCTCTCTGCTGTGCCCCTCCCCTGCAAATGCAGGAAGTTATGTCAGAACGGGGTGGGGCACAAAAGAGAGCAGGCTCTTGGCTTGGGCAGATGGTCTGCATGAATCGCTACTGGAGACTTGGGCAGAGAAATGATTTAAAGTAAGGAGTGTCAGATCTGGGGCTAGAGGAGGGGTTTGAAGGAGAGATCCAATGAGATTTAGGGTCTGGAGAAGAAGGGAAAGAGAGAGGGGATAGCAATACTGGACAATAGGAGGAAGAGAATGAAAGAAGCCAGGTGGAGGGATGTTGGAGCTGGAGGAAGAGGGGAGGGAGAGCTATACTGGACAGTGGACAGAGGGAGAGAAGGAAACCAGATGGATGGATGTTGGACCTAGGACAGATGGCTATACTGGACAGTGAAAGATAAGGATGGCAGGAAGAAAGCCAGATGGAGGGATGTTGGACCCTGGGGCAGAGGTGACATAGAGAGAGATACTGGACAATGGGAGGGAAGGAAGAAAGAAAGGAAGCAAGATGGAAAGAGAGATTGGACCCAGAGGAGGAGAGGATGTGGTGGGAGAAGCAAAGTAGGTATTACCCTGGAAAGAGGGAAAAAAAGAGCAGAAAAGAATGAAAGGCACTTGGACCAAAAACAAATGGAAAAAACACAATGCTCAGACAACAAAGATAGAAAAAAAGTATTTTATTTGATACTGATTGGTACATGTCTGTGGTAGCTTGCGGACCCTAGGTTTCTGACAGATGAAATCAAAATATTTGAGTAGCCCTAGTCTATGCTGAGACTACATCTTGAATATTGTGGGTAGTTCTGATTGCCCTAGCTGAAAAAGGATATTTAAAAAAAACTGGAAAAGTTACAGAAAAGGGCAAAACTGGGATAAAAGGAAAGCTTATGAAGAAAAGTTAAGACAGATTGGTGCTGAAAATCTGGAGCTATTTAACAACCATACAAAAAAATTGAATTGATAATATACATTAGATAGAGGTGAATTCAAGTGAAGAACTCAAAATACAATAGTCAGTTACAGAAACAGAAAACCAACCGAAAGACTAAAAAAAAATCATAGTAATGTGGAGCAGCATGTTCAACTCAGATTATGTCTGAATCACTAACTATTCTCTGTACTCTTAAATCTCTAATCTAATAAAGCTATATGGTGCCTATTTACATATTGCGGCACCATATACATTGTAAAGAGATTATTGGTCTAGTATTAACATACACTTCATTATATGTGTTTATGTATATATATATTAATTCTTCATTTTTTCATTTGTATGGACCTTCGGATATCAACTGGATCATGAGTAATGCCCAGCAATCTCTTGTCTTCATCAGTCCACTTTATTGTTTATTTACTCAAAACTCTAAAATTCATTTAGTTTCATACTTATTCTTAATTTCATAACTCCATAACTATTTCTTTATTGTATTTCATTTTAGTTCACTTCACTTCCTTACTTAATATCTTTTTCTTTTAATTTAATCTTATTACTTAGCTTCGAGGTTAGCTCTCAAACGTTCATCAATGTCACCTCTCCCGACATGCATGTTTTAAACAAGGTTTTTCTTCAGGGTCGAGGGGAACAATCGAGTATGTGCAGTCTTTCTTTACAGTGTATATGGTGCCGCAATATGTAAATAGGCACCATATAGCTTTATTAGATTAGAGATTTAAAAGAGTACAGAGAATTAGTTAGTGATTCAGAGAAAAGTGACTAAGGACTACACTAACAATTGCTTAAGATTTATCAACTCAGATTATGGACATCCAAGCCTGTCCGCCGCAAATGGATATCAATTTCTGAAGTGTTTTAGAGCAGGGTCTGCCGACATACAGCCTGTTCTAAAATTCATCAAAATGGGTGTCCACACGCTGACTGCATCCAGCACAAACATCCATTCTATAAAGTGAAATGCCCAAACTATGAATAGGCAAAACAAGGGACATGAATGTCTTTGTGGCACATACGATTTGGAGAAATAGCCTAATGGTTAGAGCAGCTGGCTGAGCCAGAGCAAAGAATCAGAGACTGCAGGCTCAAATCCCACTGTCGTTGTTAGTAATTTTCTTTATTTATTTTTTTTGTGAGCTCTCCAGGGACAGAAAAATACCTACTGTGACTTCCTTTACTCCCTCCAGTGGAGAACTGCTCAGTTGGAGCTCCTTTCTGTAATTTGGATTTGCCAAGTATGAAGTGTAAATTTAGACATTCATTTTTTTCAACATAGATGTCCCTTCCCCTTTTGCAATCAGAGTTGGATGTCCACATTTTGGTCTCTCCCTAGTCCCACCCAAAACATGCCCAGACCACTTCCCATTTCCATATTTGTACTGCTTTTTTTGACACCTACATCACAGCTTTATAAAATATGGATTTTGATGTTTATGCTATGTGGATGTCTAATTGCTGGTTTTAAGACATCCAAAACACAAATAATAATAATAACAGTTTATATACCGCAATACCGTTAAGTTCTATGCGGTTTACAGAATATTAGTGGGGTACAAGTTGAGTTGACGTACAAGTTGAGTTAACTTAAGGGATGTGGGAACAATGGGGAGAAAGGGCAAGAGAGGGGAAGGAGGGAAGTGGGTCAGCTGTCTAGGTATTTCAGGAATAGGTGAGTTTTGAGGCGTTTCCTGAATACCTCATAAGTGGTGGGGAATAGGAGTGGTTCTAGGTCTTTACCCCATAGAGCAGCCTGATGTGAGAGAAGATGCTCATGGTGTTTTTTTAGTTTGCATCCTCTAACCGGGGGAGAAACGAAGTGCGAGTGGGAGCTTCTCTTGTGTTTGTTGGCTGAGAAGGAGAATAGGTCAGTGATGTATTTAGGGGTTAGACCGTAGAAAACTTTAAAACAGAGGCAGGCGAACTTAAACTTTACACGAGCTTCTATCGGCAGCCAGTGTAGCTGTTTGAAGTATGGTGTCACGTGATTGAATTTCTTTAGACCGAAGATTAATCTGACTGCAGTGTTTTGCATTAGTTGTAATCGTCGCATATTCTTTTGGGGGATTGGTTAGTAGGCGATGTTACAGTAGTCGAGTTGACTTAATACGAGGGATTGTACCAAGATTCTGAAGGCAGAGTTATCAAAGTATGCTTTAATGGATTTAAGTTTCCAGAGGGTGAAAAAACTCTTTTTGATTAGGGAGTCCACCTGATCTTTCATGGTGAGGCATTGGTCCAGAGTTGCACCCAGTATTTTAATGGAGCTTCTAAAATAGCCATTGTAGTAATTGACGACAAATAAAGACCCCCCCATGGTCCATCCAGCCTACCCAACAAATCAAGGTCCTTTTAGAGGGTTAATCCTGAGATCAGAAAGGCTCTGTGGTATTGCACCAGAAATAGGCAGTCTTGTGATCCACATTTACTTCTATTTTCTGCGCTTCCATTTTAAAAACTGCTATCTGTGTTTACATAATATTGGAGAAGTGAATCAATTAAAAGCTTTTCTTTTTATACCGATAACAATTTTTAAATGACTTCCTATAATCCACACTAGATATCCCTTTGGATAAATTAGAGAAAAAAAATCTTGACTGCCTAAACCATTTGAAAAGAAAATTACTTGAAGGACGGTTGAAAACAGGTGAAGAAATGTCCTTCCCAGGTAAGGCTTTGTAGTACTTTAGCTGTATTACCAAATATATTAGATTAATACTTTTAACACACTGTGCAAAAAACTCAATCATTATTTTTTGGGGATATAGTGTAAAAGAGTAATTTCTGCCATCATATGATACAAGGGAAAAACCCCTTCAGCTTAGGGGAGGATCAGAATTGCAGGAAAACCAGGCCATAGCTGTTGCACATGTGGCAATATCTCCCTACCACCATGGAGCCTGAGAGAGAGAGATTGGAATATCAGGGAAGCCAAGCTAGACCAGCCATACATGCCACAGCACCTCCCCACCACTGTAGAGCTTGAGAGGGCAGAAGCAGAGGAGCTAGCCTAGACTAACCTCACATACTGCAGCATCTCCCCTCTACTGAGAGAGACTGAGAGTGGGACATAAAGGGAGCCAGGTCTGATATAGGAACTCTAGTAGAACCAGACCTGAGTAGCACATCCACATAAGAAAAGTGTTGCCATACTGGGACAGACCAAAGGTCTATCAAGTCAAGTATCCTGTTTCCAAGAAAGGGCAATCCAAGTCACAAATACCTGGCAAGATCCCAAACGAGTAAAAGTGAGTGTATGCTGCTTATCCTAGAAATAAGCAGTGGATTTTCCCAAGTCCATCTTAATAATGGTTTATGGACTTTTCTTTTAGGAAATTAACCAAACCTTTTTTTAAAACCCTGCTAAGCTAACTGCTTTCACCATATTCTCTGGCAATGAATTTCAGAGTTTAATTACACATTGAATAAAGAATTATTTTCTCCAGCTTGCTTTAAATTTATACTTGGTAACTTCATTGCATGCCCCCTAATCCTAGTATTTTTGTAAAGAGTAAACAAGTGAGTCATGTTTACCTGTTCCACTCTATTCAGTATTTTATAGACCTGTCATCTCCCCCCTTAGCCGTTTCTTCTCCAAGCTGAAAAACCCTAGCCATTTTAGCCTTTCCTCATATGGAAGTCATCTCATCCCCTTTATCATTTTTATTGCTGCACACTGCTGTATACACATCTTTCATTACAACACGGTTTAATATTTATAAATGTTCTGGAAATTGGAACAAGTCGGGTAATTAAATTTGCATTGACACAAAAGTCCATAATCTGCTATTGAGATAGACATGAAGGAAGCCACTGCTTATCCTGGGATCGGTAGCATGGAATGTTGCTCCTATTTGGGTTTCTGCTGAGTACTTGTGCCCTGGATTGGCCATTGTTGGAAACAGGATACTGGGTAGATGGACCACTGCTCTGACCCAGCTTGGCTATTATGTTCTTATATACACACATACTGAAGACGCCTCATAAACATACACCCTGCACTACAAATGTGGAAAACTACCTGTATCACTGATACAGAAGCAGAGAGGAGACTCCATTGTAAAAGTGACACTGTGAAACCTGAAAACAGAAGGAGAAAAGAGAGATCAGTGACCATACAGCAGATTTAAAACAAATTTCAGAAAGGGTTTTGGGGTTGTTGGTTTTTTTGATTAACACAAGCTGTGAAATTTGTTGCTGGAAGAGATGATTAAGATTGATAATAGATTGTTTGGAAAGGGCTGGACAGGTTTCTGAAGGGCAGTTCCATTAACAATTATTCCAGTGCAATCGCTGTGTCATTCAAGACAGGTAGGTTATCTCTCCATGGCCACGAGCCATCTTGCAAAGGAATCCACTCTGGATTTTTTTTCTGTGTCCCTCTTACTTCACTATGAGCCACCTGCAGTTTTTCCCTTCTGCACACTAGCCAGAAGGAGTTTTTCTGTTCTGCTCTCTCTTTTACTTATTTTGCCGGCATACATTGTCTGTGGGAAACAATCTCCGGTTTTCATAAAGGCACATTCTTATCAGAGGAGTTCTGTAGAGCAGCAATTTGGTCCACGCTACACATGTTTACAGGTAGATGTTGAAGCACAAGAGGATTCTGCCTTTGGTACCTCTGTGTTACGAACTGGCACAGTCGGCCCACCCTAGATTTATGGGACTGCTTTTGTGTGTCCCCCAGGTCAAATGACACATCTATGAAAAAGAGATTATATTCTCACCTTGATAATATCTTTTTCCAGTGGATAGGTGTATTATTCTACACTCCGCCCTATCCTGCCTAGCATTTCATTCTGTTAATGCTTTTCCAAGTTGCGTCTTGGATTCCGGTCAGCCCTTTGAGCTCTGAAGAATACAGTATAATATGTTTGATCATCTCCAGGGATACTACCTGAGCTCCTTTAATACTTATGTTGGCCGTTGCTAGTTTGTTAAATGTTACAGTGTTTTATGTTAAAGCAGGACAGTTGTGTTGTTGGAGAGTATCCCCTCTTGTCCTTCACATACTTGGTTGGAGCTCCAGCATTCTTGGGTACTAACTGCAGGTGGCAGTAGAGCTCACAGTGAAGTAGAAGGGACACAGAAAAAATCTAGAGTGGATCCCTTCTGCAGTTGGCTCGCGGCCATGGGGAGATAACCTGCTTGTTTAGAATGACACACCTATCTACTGGAAAAATATTATCAAGGTAAGGACATAATCTCTTTTGAGCCAGAGTGAGAGCAGATGTTGGTTTTAATGGACCTGAACCAGCCTTGCACTTATAGAATTATGACACTTTGTTGGCCTGATATTCAAAAACTAGTCTTTAAGCCCGTTACATTAACGGGTGCTAGAGATTCCTCGGCTTCCTCCCCCTCCCTTTCCCCGTCCCGGCAACCCCCTTGTTTCCCTTTGCACAGTCTCCCTGCTTCATCCGCTCCTTCTCCTGCGCGGGCCACCGGAGGAGAGAGGACTGGGCAGAGGGGGCTGCCAGCTGGGGCCGGCAGAGAGGAACTAGGCGGCTGGAGGAGTAGCAGCAGCCGCTGCCGATTGCAGCCTCCGTCCCACCTTCGCCTCCCTGGATTTGCTAGAGCGGCCTGCAAGGTTCACTACAGTGGCTGGCGAACCTCAGCAGGCCGCTTTGAAGAGGACCGGCAGTGGGAGGGAGGAGTCGCTGGCACACGCGCTAGCGCAGGCGCCGTGAGCACTGGCACAGAAGCACAGCTCACGCCACCAGGACTCACGGATTTTCGACAGCGCATGCACGCTTAGCCTTTTATTATTATGGATATGTATCTTAATAGCAGCAACTGCTGTACAGATAAGTACCCTTATCCACAAATTTTCAATGGTACTATCCAGATAGTCAAAAATAACATTTAAACAGTGTGGACTCTTGTGTTAAATCCACAGCAACATCCCAAAAAGTGGAGAAAGAGAGACCTCAGAATAAATGCACCCATATAATTCAGCATAATCAAATCATGCCGCATGTGGCTTAATCACAGCCATAGGTCTCTCAAAAAACTCTACAAACAGCATATAAATCCAGTTTGTTCATATGTGCAGCCACATCTTCTTAAACACAGGAATACATAGGACTAAATTAATCCAGCACAAAAGGCAGTTCAACACAACTCACCCAGAACTCTGAAGTGACTAAACTAAACTGAGGGGCAGTGTATTTTGGGAAAGCAGCAGATTTCTGTGAAGAAAACAGACCCCCTAGTTCTGTGTAAATAAAAGCTTAGTCTCCTACCTCCCCAGACTGTATATGTCTGCAAAAAGAGTGTACACGAGAGCCCCAACATTGCAATACAAATCCCTGGTAACCTAGGGCCTGTTTTACAAAGCCGCGCTAGCGGCAACAGCCCCGAAGCCCTTTAAATCTCTATGGTCTTCGGGGCCGTTACCACGCTGCAGCCGCTAGCGCAGCTTTGCAAAACAGGCCTCTAGTGGCTTCCGCCCCCCTTCTCATGACTCACCCCACCCAACTTTAAAAAACTCCCTGGTGTCTAGAGACACCCCCCAGACCCTCCCTATGTGGCTAGGCAGCCACTTGTGTGCACCCTTTACAGCAGGGACCCTTTACAGTGCATGCACATAGATCTCATGCATATTCATTGGGGAAATCCTGAAAACCCGACTGGATTGCGGCCCTCAAGGAGGGACTTTGAGACCCCTGCTTTACAGACTGCTTTAAGTTGTCATGCTCTTGCTGCATTTAAGTGCCTCCTGTTATGCCAGGTCTGTGGCTGGTGTAACCTTAGGTGCCCAGATATAAGGCACCTATTTAGGGTTACACAGGTATTCATTAACAGAATCTGGGCACCCAGGTGTCATAGAATAGGCCCTGGTTCCAAGTGAAATGAAAGTACAAAGGAACAGGTGGAGAAGGCCAGGCCCAAAGTAAAGCAATGTTTATTCAGTTATAAAACTGGAATGTATCTCTGAAATATTACAAGGATGATGTCATTGAAATCAGAGGGTGGGGAGACTGCATTTATTTAATTTATTTAAAAGATTGTGAAATTTATGTTTAAAATTTGTATAGTGTATTTCTGAAACTATGATAAAATCTATAGATATTTAAAAAAAAAACAAGGATTAGGTTGGGTGGGGGGAGGGTACTAATCTGTATGAATCTTGTAAAAATTTTAAGTGATGTCTAAAGTGTAAATGTTTAATTATATTTTCATTTGTTGAAAGTGTTTTCAAAAATGAATAAAGATTATTAAAAGTAAAAGATTGCTCAACTGCCTATTCCTAGGCGGCTTTACAAATGTAACATACATAAAATAGGACAAATAAGGCTTGTACAAACATCAAAAATTACAAATCACTGTAAAGTAGTGGTCTGTCCGATACCATTTCACTGACAATAGTCCTTAATTCATTTCATGCAATATGACAGTTCATAGTTTATATTTTTATGTGCATCATATTAATTATGATACTGTTTATTTCTCTTTCAGTATATGTCATCTGCAAGTTAGGAAATGACTCCCAGAAAGCTGTAAAAATTTTACAGGATTTGTCTGGAAAAGAATTAGGTGCACTTTTAGCAAAGGACATCGCAGGTGGACTAATGGCTTGGTCTAATAAAGTGGATCCAACATTCCCTCAATACTAAGCTACTCTATCTTAGACAAAAGGCAATTGCCAAAAACTGTACAGTATATTTATTGTGCATTGAATTTATTGTCAAGTCTTTAAATGGCACTACTGGTTTATAGAGCTTTTCATTTCTACTTTACCTGTTCAGATCTGGTTTTAGTTGGTGATGACTGAAAGTTGTTTTGTTGGCACATGTGAAAATGAGTTAATGTTCTCGAGCCAGCCCAAAGTTATTGAATGCCCTAGTTCAGGGGTGCCCACACTTTTTTGGCTTGCGTGCTATTTTTAAAATGACCAAGTCAAAATGATCTACCAACAATAAAATTTTTAAAAACACAAAGCACACTGTATGTAAAGAAAATGTTAATTATAATTTATATTTGGGGTTTTTCAAAGAGGTCAAGGCAGATTACTTTAAAATATGTAATGTCACCTCAGTAACAACTATACAAAAGTAGACAAATATACCCCCTCCCCTGTTACTAAACCGTGATAGCAGTTTTTAGCGCAGGGAGCTGTGCTGAATGCCCTGCGCTGCTCCTGACACTCATAGGCTCCCTGCGCTAAAAACCACTATTGCAGTTTAGTAAAAGGGAGCCATAGTGCAAAATATAGACAGCAGATATAAATTGTCAAAACAGACACATTTTGATCACTAAATTGAAAATAAAATCATTTTTCCTACCTTTGTTGTCTGGTGATTTCATGGGTCTGTGGTTGCACTTCCTTCTGACTGTGCATCTAATATTTCTTCCCTTCTTTCTGCCTTCTGCATGTTTCCTCTCCTCCAGATCTCATTCCATTCCCCAACCAATATCTCTCTGTCCCTCCATGCATGAGTCCAACGTTTTCTTCCTCTCTCCCTGCCCCCTCCTTCCCTTTCTTTCTCTTTCTCTTTCCCTGCCCCCCTCCCCCGTTCTTTCAGTCTGTCTGTCTTTCTCACTTGTCTCTCTCCAGAAAAAGCAGCACTGTTAGTTGGTCATTGGAGGAACAGCAGCCTGTTTAGTTCCAGGAAACATGAAGCTCTGTGTCTTTCTTTCTCTCTCCCTGCCCCCCCCAAGCCACCATCTTTCTCCCTGGTGCCCCAACACCGCAAAAGCCAGGCGCGTGCAGCCACTGCACAAGGGCCGGGCCCACAAGCCTCACCTCGGGGGAGGAGGCTTGAGGGCACGGCGCTTGTGCAGTGGCTGCACGCGCCTGGCTTTTACGGTGTTGGGGAAGCAAGGAGAACGCAAAGGCAATGCGAGTATGGGCTCTGTGATCGATTCACGTTGCCATTGCGATCTACTGGTCGATAGCGATCAACCTTTTGGGCACCCCTGCCCTAGATTAATCTTCATCTGTGTGAACTCCTTTCCACGTGGGATAGCTCAAGAACTGACCCCCCACCACCACCATACATACACACACAACAAGCATTTCTCCTCTCTTTCCCTGTATTCCAGTATATTTCCTTTTCCTCCCCTTCCTTACCTCCTCTAACCCATCAAGTTGCTAGCATCTCCCCTTCCCTTCTGTTAACGCCCCCCCCCCATATCTCCTTCTCTACCACCATCTTGTGTCCTTCTAATCCCCCTCACCCTCCCTCTGTGCTTCTAGGGCACTCTAATGTCTTACCTCCTCCTGAGCCAACCAAAAGCTTTAAAAAGACCAAAGCACTGCCTCTCCTGGCTTATCAACAAGCAGTATTTTTAAGTCATGGTGCATTGTTTTTGTGCATGCACATAGAGGATATTACTGAATAAATATTATTTTCATAAGCATCAAATGGGAGCAGTCCTTTAAGACTCACTGGATCTAGAGTGTATGCCCTTTAATTGTGGGTCCTATACCTCATTTGTATATGAAAAGCTCACAGGTTTAAACTAGCAGTTTGATATAAAGAATTTCTTGCGCTTAAGTAACTTATTTTACTGATATTCTGTACAAAATACACTGCAAAGGTTTCCTCAATAAATTATTGGAGGTTATTGATCAGTATTGTGCTTAATATACTGCCTTTACAAAGCAGAACAAAGTGGTTTACAAAGAAAAAGACAGAAAGGAATGCCATCCATAATAGGAAAGTGTAAATAAAGAGATATAGTACTGTCATGAGAGGCAATCAAAATACAAGTCTGAACACCTTGTTGGGCAGACTGGATGAACAGTACAGATCTTTATCTGCCAACATTTACTATGCTACAACAGTAGACTTTCAGTTATTCGGCACCCATAGGGATTGGTAGATACCAAATAAAATGTAGTTTCTGGTTGCTTGAGAGTTACTATTATTAATAGTTTTGTCTCCCTCTGAGTCACTCTCTTCCTTTCTCTATCATCCTCCCCAAACTCCCACTTATAGATCCAGCATATGTTCCTCCCATTCTACCCTCTTTTCTGGTCTAGGTCACCTTCTGTCATCGTCATCCCCCACCCCTTCCCACATACACACAAACACATTTATGGGTCCAGCATCCATCCATTTTTCCTCCCTTGCCCTTCACCCTGCTGGTCCAGCATCCATGTTTCTTCCTCCTCCCACCCACCACTTTTTTTGGTTCACACCCCCCCCCCCCCCGGTTTGCCCTCCCTTTGCGTGGGTAGAGCTGGTATCTCTTGCCAGTGGCTTTCCCAAAGCGGCAGCCAGTCAGCAGAAGCAGCACTGTAAATAGACCGTGTATACTTAAGACCATGTGTAAATAGATATGTGGACTTTTCCCTAATGCAGGCATTTATAAAGTTATACCCTATAAATATACACCCAATATCTAGATGCATGAGTTAATGGGTTAATGCAGTTTTTGGCCAGTTCTGACCTTAGGAAGAAGTAATCAAAGGACTCTAAAGCAAATACAGTATTACACAGAGTATGAGGAAATGCCAAGGAGTACACCTTGCAGCAAACAATTCAAAAATGGCCCAGAGATCTAACAGAGGACTACAGTACATGACAAAGGAATTTTTGAAGGGAGTGAGAGGTAGGGATGAAATAATAGAAGTGCATTATTGGGAGAACTGCATTATAGAATGCTACATAGCCTTTATTTGCATCCAAGATGGGCTGAAGGTTTTTGAAGGATGAGACAGGCAATTGTCATAAATATGGTCATTATTCATTGTTGTTGGACATTCCCTAGTACTGAAAATTTTTGAGAGAAATTGGGGAGGCATTTGGAACAATGTTTGAGTCAATCCATTCCTAAGAGTGCAAGATTATGTCTATTAGATTTTGAAGATTACTTGAAATTGAAATGGAATGAATATTGCTTATTTGTAAGGAAGGCTTGCTTGATAGCCAAGTGTTGCATTGTGATACAGGGGGGTACAACCTGAAACCCCCCAAGGAGATGCTATGGGGAAATCAATTATTACAAATGGCAATAATTTCAGTTCAAAGAGATGCAGCACAACAAAGAAAAATGGGGAGACCCAATAATCCACAGTGAAAACAATCCTCCGATGAAAACAAAAAACTATGGATACAGATGTTCTGGAGATAGTTTATTATATACTGACATATAAAAACATGAAAATTCAATGAAAAAGTACAATGATAAAAAATACAGTGGTAAAAATCCAACTGGATCCAACTGGACTTCCTCAGGGGTCCAATTGTTTGCAAACTCACATATAAAGACTTGGACTGAAAACAGTCTATTGTCTTTAAACACCGCAGACAGCGTTTTTTTGCTACTTCAGCTTGTCTGCGGTGTTCTTTGCTCACGTTTAAAAACACTGTATTTTTTATCATTGTACTTTTTTCATTGAATTTTCATGTTTTTATATGTCAGTATATAATAAATTATCTCCAGAACATCTGTATCCACAGTTCAAAGAGAGAGCAAGAAGATGAATATACTGTATTTATAAAAATATGAACCCGCTTTTGGACTCTTATCATGGAGACTGAGAAGTATGCCATTAAATATTTTAAAAATCTAAGGTAAAGCATAGATGTTGGTATATAAAACTAGGTCAACTTTGAAATATAACATCTAGCATACAAGAGAGTAAAATATAGGGATAAAAATGGGAAGGAAAGGGAAAACATTTAGAGAAAAAGGCATGGAGGGGCATTTTCAATATGTTTAAGTTTGAATTTGGATGTTTTGGGGAAAACTGCCCAGAAACCAGTAGAGAAAATGTCTATTTTCAAAACAGCAAGACATCTATCTATTTTTTTTAATGACCTATCTAGATGTTTTGACCCTTATACGTCTATCTTTTTTGGCCATTTTTGAATACAAAGGCATCCAAATGAAAAACGCACAAAAACAATCTATTGGGATGTCCAAGCAGCAAGATTTCTTAGCAAACTGGCCACAGACAACAGAGCAGAGGGGCACTCTAGTGGGTACTGAAGTGAATGTTGTATTAAAAAGTCACCTGCTTAGATTATATGGCAAGCCTTCCAAAATCCATCCAAAGCTTACAGTGCCTACCTGTAGAGGAGCCCTTATGCCTGCAGGTGCCATATTTATGTAGGTATAGTAGGTTTTGGAGAGCACACCATACAATATAAGCAGGTTATAGTGATGTGTATCTGGGACTTTTTATGTGACATTCAGTGACCACTGGAGGAGTAAGGGGGAGGCTAAGCCTTAATCTCTCCAGTGGTCATCTGGTCAGCTTGGGAGCCTTTTTGACTATTATTTGTATTTAAGACAAACATTTAAATGGTGCCCTGGACATTTTGTTAAAAGTTTGATTATCCCTGCAGAAAGTCCAAGTCCTAAGCCTGCCCAAAACATGCCTCTAACTTGCCCCCTTAGATGCACTGGAGATAAAACAACCAGAAAAATGTCTAGAAAGTCAGTTTTGAAAATGGCCACTTGGACATTTTGACTAGTAAGACATCCAAGTACCAGTTTGTGCTGTCTTTTGGGCGTCTATGTTTTTTTGAAAAGGAGCCCCAATGTGTACAAGGATTATGTCTGACATGTTAACTTCATAGTTATGTGCATTTATAAAAATATAAAAATTCAAATAAAGATTATCTTTTCTGTAAATATATCATCTATCATCCAAGTAACTGCAAAACATTTCTGGGTGGACAAAGACTCAAGGCAACCAACTGTTTGACATCTACCATCCACAGACAAGCTGCTGGTCAACCACTCAGGCAAAAAGAAGCAACACAGGAAAAGGGGGTGAAACCCGTGGTGGGCAACTCCGTCCTCGAGGGCCGGAATCCAGTCGTGCTTTCCGGATTTCCCCAATGAATATACATTGAAAGCAGTGCATGCAAACAGATCTCATGCATATTCATTGGGGAAAACCTGACTGGATTCAAGCCCTCGAGGACCAGAGTTGCCCACCCCTACTCTAGACAGAAATATTTGGGATGGTACCAGGGGGCAAGATAAGTATGGGAGAGGGAAAGTTGCAATGACATTTTTGCACATCATACTCCTCTTCCCCAGAATTGATAGCATCATTCAACAAATTCTTCTGTGTGGGAGTAGTCAAGTTTCAAGTTTTATTAATGCTTGATAAATCGCTTATTTAATTTCCTAAGCGATGTACAATTCAAATTAAAATGGGCAACAAATACAATAATCTAAAATTAATCTTACTAATTAAGACAGTACATGAGTTGGGAGGGATAGGAGGGGAAAGTTACAATTTCTTTGCAAGAGTGGAAAAACATAAAAGGGAAGGTAACACGAGGAAGGGTAAAATAAAAAATAATATAATAAGCCAGGCAATTAGAAATTCTAGATCAGAAAAATTTATAGATTAAACGCGTCTTTGAAGAGGTAAGTTTTTTAAAATTTTTTAAAGGAAACGAGGTCCTTTTCATCTCTTATGTATTGAGGTATAGAGTTCCATAGAAGAGGGGCTGTAACCGAGAACATGTCCTGTCTTCTGGTTCCAATAATTTTCAAAGATGGAACTGTTAATAGATTATTAGAGGTTGAGCAGAGGGTCCGTGAAGCGTTGTATGGAATGAGCATTCTAATAATGAATTGTGGTTCCTTATAAGTTAGAGTTTTAAATACTAATAAAAGTATTTTGAATGTAATTCGATGGCTTATAGGGAGCCAATGAGAATCTATCATCAGAGGTGTAACATGGTCGAATTTTTTAGCATTATAGATCAGTTTGATCGCTGTATTCTGGATAATTTGTAGTCTCCTTTTTTCTTTTTGTGGAATATTAAAGAAGAATTATAGTAATCAATTTTAGAGCTGATCAGTGAGTGAATCAGTATATTGATGGATTTAGGCTCAAGAAACTTGGATATGGATCGAATCATGCGTAATTTAAATAACAAGATTTGACTGTGTGCCCTATATTTTCGTGAAATGACAGCTTGTCATCAACGATGATGCCTAAGATTTTTAGCGAAGGAACAATATCTAAAGGGGTATTGTCTAAGGCAAAGGTGGAATTGAATGTAATGTCCTTTTTCCAAGAAAATAGCATTGTTTTTGGTTTTTTTTATGTTTAATGCTAATTTGTTATTGTTAAGCCATTTTTTTATTAAATCTAATTTGTTGTTCACTGCCTGAATTTCATTTGTATTTCCCGGGCCTATAAGGTGCAGTAATTGGATATCATCGGCATATGCAAAAGCTGTAAATCCGATGGATTGACACAAGTTTAAGAGTGGGGACAGAAAGATGTTAAATAGGAGAGGCGAAAAACAGAGCCTTGTGGAATGCCATAGGTTGATGAGAAAGGTTTAGATTGCTCATTGTTAAAATAAACTATTGAGGAGCGGTTAGAAAGAAAAGATTCAAACCACTTCAAAACTTGATCAGTGATTCCAAAGGATTCTAGTCGTTCTAAAAGTAAAGCATGATCAATGGTGTCAAATGCCGCAGACAAGTCTAATGAAAAAAGGACTACTGATTTATGGTGATCTAGGAAGTAATGGATATTGTTTATCATACCAATCAATGAAAGTTCTGTATTGTGAAATTTCCGGAAACCTGTTTGGTTCGGATGAAGTGCATTTGAAGCTTCAATAAAGTCTGAAAGTTGTTTGAAGACCAATATTTCAGTTATTTTCACAAGGAAGGGAATATTGGCTATAGGTCGGTAGTTTCTTCCGGACTAATTTTGTTGTCTTTTAGTATAGGTATTATGGTAACAGTTTTCCATGTCTGCGGGACATAAGCGGTGGTTAGGCTTTTTTGAACAAGTGAATGAATAAATGGACCAAAGAAGGAAAAAAATTTTTGCAAATAAATCGGGGGTATGATTTCTGATCGCGTGGCTCTTAAATTAGTTTTCTGAATAGTCTGGATTCTTTAAAGGATTAGACAGAATTTCTACATAAACCCTGAAGATCTAGTTGAGGGGTAGGGAACTCCAGTCCTCGAGAGCCGTATTCCAGTCGGGTTTTCAGGATTTCCCCAATGAATATCCATTGAAAGCAGTGCATGCAAATAGATCTCATGCATATTCATTGGGGAAATCCTGAAAACCTGACTGGAATATGGCTCTTGAGGACCGGAGTTCCTTACCCCTGATATAGTTCTATATTACAAACTTCACATTCCCCATCACTGGAGCAATGCTTCTTAGAATTTGCTGTACAAAAAATGAATATTCAAGTTATGATTATATCCTCATAAACGGCACACGCTCCTTCCACTGCCAGCCACTGTTTAAAGCAGTGATTCCCAACCCTGTCCTGGAGGAACACCAGGCCAATCGGGTTTTCAGGCTAGCCCTAATGAATATGCATGAGAGAGATTTGCATATGATGGAAGTGATAGGCATGCAAATTTGCTTCATGCATATTTATTAGGGCTAGCCTGAAAACCCAATTGGCCTGGTGTTCCTCCAGGACAGGGTTGGGAACCACTGGTTTAAAGCAAATGAGGTTTTGTTTGTATGCCAGTTCTGTAGGAGGATTAGTCCTGATCATTTTTATCTTGGATATGCTCCTAAGATACACGTGCAATTTAATGGAATAACAAGCTCTGAACCATCAATAATTGGGTACATAGAGCCGATTACTGATATTAATTGGCACTCAGTTTGCATTCGAGTCTTGTTGCGTGCTGTTCTATAATGCAGGGAGCCTGACTCCCATAGCACACATATCTCAAAAGGGGGCATGGCAATGGGCATGTCAGGTATGTTCCAAAATGTACCGTATTTTCACGTAGATAACACGCACCCGTGTAAAACGCGCACACGGGTATAGCGCGCGGGAAACATAAACCGTGCATGCTAAAACCTCCTCCCACCTACTCCGAACCGGCATCCTCCCCCCCCCCCCGCTCGCTTACCCGCGTTTTACAACTTTTATTTTTCAATCCGATCCGGCATCCCCCCTGCGAACCGGCATCCTCCCCCCCGCTGACGTCACCCCCCCTCCCCCGCGATCCTACATCCCCCCAGCACCAAACATCTCTTACCCGATTGGGCACCAGCACCAATGCACAGGACGTGCCAGTGCCCGAAGATCCTCGTTGGTTTGGGCTGGGCGGTGCGGTGCAGGAGAGATCCTCCTTCTTCCTGCGCCGGGCTGGACTAGGCTTTGAGCATTTGCGCATGCTCAAAGTCTTCTGGTCTCGCTCTCTCCGAGATAGAGAGCGAAACCAGAAGGCTTTGAGCATGCGCAAATGCTCAAAGCCTAGTCCAGCCCGGCGCAGGAAGAAGGAGGATCTCTCCTGCACCGCACCGCCCAGCCCAGCCCAAACCAACGAGGGAGGATCTTCGGGCACTGGCACTGGCATGTCCTGTGCATTGGTGCTGGTGCCGGTGCCCAATCGGGTAAGAGATGTTTGGTGCTGGGGGGATGTAGGATCGCGGGGGAGGGGGGGGTGACGCGAGCGGGGGGGGGGAGGATGCCGGTTCGCAGGGGGGATGCCGATCGGATTGAAAAAAAAAGTTGTAAAACGCGCTCACGCATATAACGCGCAAGGTTATGCACGGTTTGTAAAATCGTGTATAACGCGCATGTTATATGCGTGAAAATACGGTAGACATAGAATGCTGGCTCTGCAAGCCTAGTTTGGGCACTAGCATTCACAGCAGGCATAAGTCTGGCACCCAAAGTTAGGGCATGAGAATCAGTGCTAAGCGCTGTTCTACAAAGGGTGCACACCCTTTATAGAATAATGCTTGGCACCAATTTTTTTTCTGCCCCCCATTTTCAGCACCATTTATTGAATCCTCTCCCCATGTTCTTTGGCCTTTTCCCAATCCTTACTGCATTATATATCTTGGGTTAACAATTGACCAATAAATACATCATATTCCCTGTATACAGCATGGGAAGAGAGGGGAGTGGGATCACCATCTAGAGCTTTGCTGACCAGCTTAACCAATTTTTGCAGATAATATGAGCCAGTCTGTCTGGATTTTCAGAAAGCATCAGACAAAGGCTCTCATAAGAGACTCCTCAGCAAATTTAAAGGCAATTTAATAGGAGGCAATAATCAATTCTATACTGGTAACTGACCAAAAGATAGAAAATTTGATCTTGCTTTGTATTTGTGTTTAGTGCCCTCTGGTGGCCTCTCTATAGCAGGTCAAGCAATTGTGTTCCATTTCATTCAAAAAGAACCAAGAGCATTCTTTGTCATCGTTTGACTAGAGGTCTTCACTTACACTCCTTGGGGCCATAACAGGCCAAGTTTTCTGAATATCCTTTTTGAATATATATGCAAGGGACATGCATTCAAATCTACTGTAATACACATGCACATTCTGAAACCCTAACCTTTTTGCAGCCCTTGACCTTCCACAAATGCCTTTTGAGACTGTTTACTCTTTTGGGCAAAACTTCTTTTTCTGCCTGCTTACCTTCTCTTACTACTTGCGTAGTTTAGTGAGACATTGTCTAGCCCTTAAATTATTTTAGGGGCCCTTTATGAGCTGCACCTAACAACAAGAATGGTCTAATGCAGGATGCATTGCCTTTTGAATTGTATGCGATACTTTTGGCATTTGTGTCCAATAAGAGCTTGGTATTTATTTTTTTATAATTGCTTTTTTGACAGGTCAGATCAGAGGTGAATAATGGTTAGAGAGTGGGTGTGGAGGCAGCAGTCAGTTTATGCATATTAGCGCATGCTAACTAGTTACCATAGGGTTTACTCAGGAGCCTTTACCATTGATCTCCTGCTGGTTCTTTGCGAGTTCCTTTTTTATTTTCAGATGACAAATGTGCTTAGATTACAAACTCATATGTTGAACCCAGGAAATAGTATACAATAAGTACCTTTAATATGATGCCAACAGAATAATCAGCTTGCACATCTTTTGGTTATAGACAGACTATATTCATAGCAGTGTCTAACCTCCTGTGCATGAAGAGTCTGGCCTGCAGAGAATTCAGGCTATATCTCCACAGTGCACAGAGATGGAACATCAGCAAACCAAAGAAGAAAAAGAAAAACATCTAAAGAAATTCTGCTAAAAAAAAGTGCATAGTGGAGTTATATTCTGTTCTGCCTTGCACAAAACAGGGCATAGCCTGGACAGGGCCTGGCCTGGGTAACATGTATGAACACAAAAAAGAAGAATGGTTTTCTCCCTCAGCTATTAACTGATACGGGAGCTTGAAGGTCTCTGGCTGTGACACGGTTATTAAACAGACAAAGCAGAGCAAACATGGCCATGTCAGGTAAGAAAAGTGGCTGTGAGGCCTTAGATGACGAGGGAGAGGCATCAAGAAAGTCTAGTTCACAGCCAACGTGGGCCCAATTTCCACAAACAAAAATAGGTTTGTTCCATTCTGCATCTGTCTGTTTTGGTTTAGGGGTTTTTCCCCTTTATTTATAGTTTTATAAATACACATAAAGCAGTACATATATAAGTAAAAGAGAGATTTAACATATTAAATGGAAGAAAAAGGAAAAAAATCAAATGACCAATGTGGCCAAATAACATTAAATATAATATTAATCTCTCAAATAAAAGCCCACATTTTAGGAGAAGCAATTCACAATCATAAAGTCTGATATATACAGGAAATAAAGAAAATCATTAATGTAGTGTTACATCTTCCACTGAAAAATTTGGACCTTATTTCACTATGGAAGCACTGGAGAGTATTGCTCCTTTTGCTGCAAGAAAAAAATCGTAGCTGTGGGGGATCGAAAAAAATATATGAATGTTGATCAAAATAGATCAAACATTTACAAGGGTATCTGGGTTGAAATTTAGCCCCCAAAGATAGTACAGATTGTCTCATTTCCTGGAACCCTTTCCTTCTGGATTGAGTTAATTTTGAAATATCTGGGAACATGGAGATCTTAGAATCCATAAAGGTCACTTCTTTAAGCCTAAAAAAACAGCCTGAGAAGTGCCTCTTTGTCTTGCTGAAAGACGAATGTCACCAGAAGTGTAGAATGTGAAATGACTTCATCTTCTGAGGTTTCCAGAATTTTTGTTACATTCATAGGACATACTGAATCAGTTGAAGCCTCAGTTTTAGAAGCCGCCTTTGAAACTGGAAGATAATAAATCTTATGTAAAGGAGGAAACCCAGTCTCAGGCTATTTAAATGAGTCCTTCAAAAATTTATAAAATAAATCTTTAGGAGCCATTGCTAGTGTCTTTGGGAAGTTAAGTATTCTCAAATTCAACATTTTGGTATAATTTTCTAAATTTTCTACCTTCCTTACTAGCAACAGTCTATCCTGCATTAAAATAGTCTGAGTTGATTGAATACCTTAAACTCATTGGTCCAAGCTGTCCACCTTTTCCCCAGTGACTTTATTTCCTCCTGTACAGAGTAAATTCTCAAAGTTTGTGCATTTACCAGAGGGAGAGTTCCTGCACACAATTTATATAAGGAATCTAGGTTCCTAGAGGATAAAGGAATTGAGGGGTACAGATAAGAGTAGCGGTAGGTTATAGGGATAGTCTGGGACCATTGCTCAGGCAATGGGCCTGATGGGCCGCCGCGGGAGCGGACCGCTGGGCGAGATGGACCTCTGGTCTGACTCAGCGGAGGCAACTTCTTATGTTCTTATGTTCTAATCTAAAGCAGTCCAGATGGATTCCAAAGTGAATTCTGCTGGCCTTACCAGTGGGGGCACCGATAGAACTTGTCCTCCAACTACTGACGCCACCGTTGCCTTCTCCAATGATGGTATCTCTGCCTGGGAGATTTGGGACACTGGTGAGTCCTCCAGCTCTGTCAGGGAAGATCCTTCCTGTCCCTTCTGAACTGCTGTAGTTTCCCTGCAGGGTTGAGCAATACCTCGCTCAGAGATTTCCCTCTGACTTGGTGTTGCCAGTTCGCCCGAGGTGAAGATGTAAAGAAGCTCAGAATCGTCTCCTGCCTTCCCGGGGTAAGCTCACTCTGCTGCGCTGTAGCAGACACTCTTCCACTTCTTTTAGGCATGGCATATTAGGCAGTAAACCCGATATTCAGGAGGAAACAGTTTCAGTAGGAGAGCATATAGTGTGCGTCCTCACTATACCGCGGCCATCTTGCTTCTCTGGTTTTTGTTTTTATGGCTGCACTATTGGTAACATTAGCACTTGGCCATAAATGAGACACATACAAAAAAAAAAATCCCCAAAAACTTTTTCACAGCCACATAAGAAATGGCTTAGCACTATGCCTATTTCTTAGTGCAGCTTAATAAAAGAGCCCTTTAATCTTCCTTTCTCAGATATACATACATTTTTATATATTTGCACATCTATCCTGCTTTTTTTAAATCATATAATAATCAATTTACAATAAATTGCATTTGTAATAAAAAATAGAAACTACATAGGAGGGAAATGTTTAAAATAATCAGAATGCACTCTGAACATCCTCTATAATAAAACCCTAAGCGCGCATGTGCACTTAGGGTTTTGTGATCCCTGCCGCCGTGATGTGTGCCTCCATGCCAAATTCGGAGGCGTGTGGGGCGGCTTGCGGCAGCAGTTTGACTCCTGCACTGCTGAAACACCTCTTCTAACCCCCTGACCAGCAAACGCAGCAGCCGTGGGGTATTTGCTAGGCTGGCCCACTTCAATAATGCAAGGTGGGCCGGTCTAGCAAAAGCCCCAAGGCTGCCCGGGCTAGCGGATGCTGGACAGGGGGAGTAGGAAAAGGAGAAGGCCTATTGCTAGACAGGGGGATCAAGTAAGAGGTGCTGCTGGACAGAGGGGGGTAAAAGGAAGGGAGAGCAGCGAAAAGGTGCTGCTGAATAGGGGGGGGGAGGTAAAACAGGGAGAAGGGCAGCTGCTGGACAGGGGGAGCAGGGAAGGGGTGCTGCTGGACACGGGGGAGGTAAAACGAAGGGAGAAGGGCTGCTACTGGACTGGGGAGCAGGCAAGGAGTGGTGGTGGACAGCTGAGGAGAGAGAGAGAGAGACAGAAAGACAGACAGAAAGCAACCAAGGAGAGAGAGAGAAAGAAAGACAGCCACACACATCTATTCTAGCACCCGTTAATGTAACGGGCTTAAAGACTAGTCCTCTATAAAGTCCTCAAAACAAAGAAAGAAGCAATTAGAAGCAATGGAAAAATAGAATTATAAATTTTAAAAAACCAACAACAGTAATTAGGAACAACATCAACAGAAGAAATTTATATCAATACTAGCTGATGCCCCGGCGTTGCACGGGTATTTAATTATAGCAATAACACTGTAAATGGATTCAAATAAAGATACTTTATAGTGGTGAATGAAATTATTTTTTTACAGCTTAATAAAAAGTACAATATTCAAATTATAATGTGAAATATTTGACAAAATGAATACAATACAACTAACGCAAAACGTGATTATAAACAACAATTTTAGTTTCACCTCCTGGAGCAAGAACATATAAATTATTGGGTGAACCCACCCTTGAGCAAGCAACATAGAGTTGTGGGCCGCGAGACCCCCAGAACATATCACCCCAGGTAGTGAGGGATCTGCATACCAAGTTTCGTTCAAATCGGTCAAGCCGTTTTTGAATAACTGTGAGAATGGCAGCTTTTTACATTTTTTCCATTGACATGAATGGGTGAAAACTGAATTTATGTCTGTAGCTCCGCCCACGTGTGCAGGTCGGCCGCGAGACCCCCAGAACATATCACCCCAGGTAGTGAGGGATCTGCATACCAAGTTTCGTTCAAATCGGTCAAGCCGTTTTTGAATAACTGTGAGAATGGCAGCTTTTTACATTTTTTCCATTGACATGAATGGGTGAAATCTGATTTTATGTTTGTAGCTCCGCCCATGTGTGCAGGTGGGCCGCGAGACCCCCAGAACATATCATCCCAGGTAGTGAGGGATCTGCATACCAAGTTTCGTTCAAATCGGTAAAACCGTTTTTGAATTACAGTGAGAATGGCAGCTTTTTACATTTTTTCCATTGACATGAATGGTGAAATCTGATTTTCTGTTTGTAGCTCTGCCCACGTGTGCAGGTGGGCTGCGAGACCCCCAGAACATATCACCCCAGGTAGTGAGGGATCTGCATACCAAGTTTCGTTCAAATCGGTCAAACCGTTTTTGAATAACTGTGAGAATGGCAGCTTTTTACATTTTTTCCATTGACATGAATGGGTGAAATCTGAATTTATGTTTGTAGCTCCGCCCACGTGTGCTGGTGGGCCGCGAGACCCCCAGAACATATCACCCCAGGTAGTGAGGGATCTGCATACCAAGTTTCGTTCAAATCGGTCAAGCCGTTTTTGAATAACTGTGAGAATGGCAGCTTTTTACATTTTTTCCTATGACATGAATGGGTGAAATCTGATTTTCTGTTTGTAGCTCCGCCCACGTGTGCAGGTGGGCCGCGAGACCCCCAGAACATATCATCCCAGGTAGTGAGGGATCTGCATACCAAGTTTCGTTCAAATCGGTCAAGTCGTTTTTGAATTACAGTGAGAATGGCAGCTTTTTACATTTTTTCCATTGACATGAATGGGTGAAATCTGATTTTCTGTTTGTAGCTCCGCCCACGTGTGCAGGTGGGCCGTGAGACCCCCAGAACATATCACCCCAGGTAGTGAGGGATCTGCATACCAAGTTTCGTTCAAATCGGTCAAGCCGTTTTTGAATAACTGTGAGAATGGCAGCTTTTTACATTTTTTCCATTGACATGAATGGGTGAAATCTGATTTTATGTTTGTAGCTCCGCCCACGTGTGCAGGTGGGCCGCGAGACCCCCAGAACATATCATCCCAGGTAGTGAGGGATCTGCATACCAAGTTTCATTCAAATCGGTCAAACCGTTTTTGAATTACAGTGAGAATGGCAGCTTTTTACATTTTTTCCATTGACATGAATGGGTGAAATCTGATTTTCTGTTTGTAGCTCCGCCCACGTGTGCAGGTGGGCCGCGAGACCCCCAGAACATATCACCCCAGGTAGTGAGGGATCTGCATACCAAGTTTCGTTCAAATCGGTCAAGCCGTTTTTGAATAACTGTGAGAATGGCAGCTTTTTACATTTTTTCCATTGACATGAATGGGTGAAATCTGAATTTATGTTTGTAGCTCCTCCCACGTGTGCAGGTGGGCCGCAAGACCCCCAGAACATATCACCCCAGGTAGTGATGGATCTGCATACCAAGTTTCGTTCAAATCGGTCAAGCCGTTTTTGAATAACTGTGAGAATGGCAGCTTTTTACATTTTTTCCATTGACATGAATGGGTGAAATCTGATTTTATGTTTGTAGCTCCGCCCACGTGTGCAGGTGGGCCGCGAGACCCCCAGAACATATCACCCCAGGTAGTGAGGGATCTGCATACCAGGTTTCGTTCAAATCGGTCAAGCCGTTTTTGAATAACTGTGAGAATGGCAGCTTTTTACATTTTTTCCATTGACATGAATGGGTGAAATCTGATTTTATGTTTGTAGCTCCGCCCACGTGTGCAGGTGGGCCGCGAGACCCCCAGAACATATCATCCCAGGTAGTGAGGGATCTGCATACCAGGTTTCGTTCAAATCGGTCAAGCCGTTTTTGAATTACAGTGAGAATGGCAGCTTTTTACATTTTTTCCATTGACATGAATGGGTGAAATCTGATTTTCTGTTTGTAGCTCCGCCCACGTGTGCAGGTGGGCCGCGAGACCCCCAGAACATATCATCCCAGGTAGTGAGGGATCTGCATACCAAGTTTCGTTCAAATCGGTCAAGCCGTTTTTGAATTACAGTGGGAATGGCAGCTTTATACATTTTTTCCATTGACATGAATGGGTGAAATCTGAATTTATGTTTGTAGCTCCGCCCACGTGTGCAGGTGGGCCGCGGGACCCCCAGAACATATCACCCCAGGTAGTGAGGGATCTGCATACCAAGTTTCGTTCAAATCGGTCAAGCCGTTTTTGAATTACAGTGAGAATGGCAGCTTTTTACATTTTTTCCATTGACATGAATGGGTGAAATCTGATTTTCTGTTTGTAGCTCCGCCCACGTGTGCAGGTGGGCCGCGAGACCCCCCCAGAACATATCACCCCAGGTAGTGAGGGATCTGCATACCAAGTTTCGTTCAAATCGGTCAAGCCGTTTTTGAATAACTGTGAGAATGGCAGCTTTTTACATTTTTTCCATTGACATGAATGGGTGAAATCTGATTTTATGTTTGTAGCTCCGCCCACGTGTGCAGGTGGGCCGCGAGACCCCCAGAACATATCATCCCAGGTAGTGAGGGATCTGCATACCAATTTTCGTTCAAATCGGTCAAGCCGTTTTTGCGTGATCGCGGCACATACACACACACATACACACATACATACCTCCGATTTTATATATATAGATAGAGCTGTGAAAATTAATCATTACAGTCAAGGCTTGCTACAGAAAACTAGTTACACATAAGACTCAGTTGTTTTGGTTCATAGAAATTGTGGTTGGTTTCAGAATATTAAACAAGCTGAAGGATAGTGCAGGAAAAACTCCCCTGCAGATTTTAATACTTCTGGTCACATTTGCAAGAACTCTCTGTCTGTTCTGTATCAGCTTATAAACATCAAGAAATGGCCAAAAATGCATTGACCCATTATAAACAAATTATTCCTACTAGCTCTAAAGAAAAGTCACATGGAATCTATATCAGACTCAAAGTTGGAGACCAAAAGGGTAGTTTTTATAGTATTTCTATGCCTTCCCTGTCTGTTCCAAGAAAGTCATAAGATCCAAGCTATCAAGAGAGTCTTGTGTCCGATTAATGGCTGATGTATGTCCCCCCTTTTTTTTTTTTTTTTTTTTTTGCTCAATGTGATGCTAAAGGGCAAATAGAACACCTATTGAAAGACAGAATGATCTCAGATGGCATTTTTTTGTGGCTCATATTTGCAATTCAGGCAAAACCGAACATTTCCAATTATTCACATGCCTTAGTCTGTTCTCAAAAAACTTTCTTCTATGAATTAAGGCATTGTCCCATAAAATACAGATGGAGGCCTGTATACAGTGCTGTTCACTCTGTAGTGCTATGATTATAGCCTGTACTGAAAATTAAAATGACTGGTCCTGTAGATGAACATAGGGCTCCTTTTGCTAAGGTGCGTTAGGGCTTTAACGCGTAGAATAGCTCACGCTAGACCTTAACGCCAGCATTGAGCTGGCGTTAGTTCTAGAAGCGTAGCTCATGGTATAGCGCACGGTAATTTCCTGCGTGCGCTAAAAACGCTAGCGCACCTTAGTAAAAGGAGCCCATAGTGTAAAGGTTGAACCAACTATGAATGCACATCCCCAACCAGGATTTTCAGAAGGCCCTCATAACAGGCTCCTCTGGAAATTAAAAGGCAATGTGATAGGATGTAATGTCCTATTGTGACTAAAAGATAGAAAACAGAAAACAAGACTAAATAGTTTTCCAAAGGGAAAAAGGTAAATAGTGCAATCTCCCTGGAACCAAAGATTTTTAACATATTTACTGAAAAGTGGGGAATAAGCAAGGCAATTAAATTTGTATACGACACAAAATTATTCAACATTATTAAAACACAAGCAGACTCTGCAGAGTTACAGAAGAATCTGAATTGTGCTTCCGTGAATCCCCTTGTTCAGTTCCCAATGTACCTGGACACTAAAAGAAGTGATTTAATACCCCCACGATATGATCCATGGGGTCTCATAGCTCATACCACAATATCTAACCCCATGGCAATAGAAGATGAGGCATATAAGTATCTCTTCTCAGAAAGTGCTAGCATCTACATGCTGACTTCCTTGCTGCTGAGAAGAGAGCATGAGGTGGGGGCTCAGCCAGCAAATCTCTTTAGCTGGCCAAACTTGGGCATCTCCACCATTCATCCAGTGCTGCAATTTTGGAGGGGCTCTGGGCCCCCAAACTTTTGCCTCAGAAAAAAAAAAAAAAGGAGGGAAATTGAAGGCTCACGGGTGTAAGAATGAGTTAAATCTGAACAGATAAGCAGAAAAATAGAAGAGATCTGAGAGAAAAATAACGAATGAACAGAAAATCCTTGCAAGTTAAAAGAAGGTGGAGGAAAGCAGACACCAAAGACTAGGACCAATACCGTTAGAAAAAGTAAATGGCCAGACAACAAAAGGTAGAAGAAAAGAATTTTGTTTGTACTTTAGGATAAAATAGTATGGTAGCTATGTTAAAATATAAATAGAAAATGGAAATAAGATATCTTTTTATTGGATATTTTCAACTAACTGTCAGAGATCAAAACCTCCTTCCTCTGGTCAGACACGATATCATAAGAGCACCATCTTATTTTCTACTTTTTGTTTTATTTATAGTTTTTAATTTGTAATATAGTGATTGGAATTTGTTAGTTTTGAAATCTACATCTGCTGTTTTTAAATTTTACATCATTGTTTCTGTTTTTCTGGTGTTCACTGTATGCAGACTGTGGCTTCTTAGAAATACAATTTAATTTTTGTCTACATATTTCTATTTTTAAGTTTGTGGTTGCTTATTCTATACTGGGTGAAGAAGGTCTATCTGTGTTCTGCGGGTGTGAAAGAGACATGGCTATCTATTAGCACTGACTGCAGGATTAATCTTTACAAATTTGGCTTGTTTCATTTTCCAGTAGAAACATAGAAACATAGAAGATGACGGCAGATAAGGGCCATAGCCCATCAGGTCTGCCCACTCTACTGACCCACCCCCAAGTCTACTATCCTAGGGATCCCACTCCTGGTGACAGGTTCCCTTGGCTTAACCCTCTAAGGCAGGGGAGCACCAACGCGTCGATCGCGATCAACCGGTAGCTCAGGAAGGCAACGTGAGTTGATCGCAGAACCCATCCCGGGCTCTGTGATAGACTCGTGTTGCCGTCCCGATCTACCGGGCCTATCAGCCTTCCTCTCCCCGACGTCAAAGACGCCGACGACGGGCATTAGGCTGTTTTTGTCATTTTGAGGAAGGAGGGGGGGGGCGTGGGGGCGTGGCAGCGGCAGCAGCAACAGCCTGAAAAAGAAATCATCCTGGCCGGTGTCATACTCCAGAACTTCTACCTCTTCCAGCAGCCCTCTCCCTTCTACCTGCTTCCGGCCACACCCCCTGCTCCGCGGCTCTCTTCGGCAACTCAGCAGCAGCGATCGACACAAGCTTCTGACGTCGGGGCCTACCCTCTGCGAGTCCCGCTTGTTTCAACTTCCTTTTTCCACAAAGGCGGGACTCGTAGAGGGAAGGCCTCGATGTCGGCAGCTTGTCTTGATCACCGCTGCTGACGAGTTGCTTAAGAGAGCCGCGGAGCAGGGGGGTTTTGCCAGGTGCAGGTAGAAGGGAGAGAGCCAGATGCAGGACTCGTGGGTGAGGGAGGAGAAGAGAGAGAGAAAGAGAGAGGGGAGGGAAACAAAAGGAAATATTTCATACTGGGCTGGGCCGGAGTGGAGGGAGGGTGGAAAGATTCTGGCTACAGGGTGCATTAACAAAGGAAAAGGGGGGAAAGCTGAAAATGGAGATAGTGACACAAAGAAGAGAAAGAGTAAGCAGGACCTACTGAATAAGGATAGAGATACAGAGGGGACATGAAGAGGAGGTGAAATAGAGACATAGAAGTAATGCTGAAAAAGTGGGGGGGTGGGAGATAAAGACATTGAAAGGGCAAATGGTGAACATGGGGTAAAGACAAGGACAGAGACAAATGAAGATTCTGAAAAAGTGGTGAGATAGGGATATAGGTGAGATGGACACAAAGAAGGGTGATGCTGGAAAATAGGTGGAATGGTAATTCTGACAGACACAGAAGGGAAATGCTGGATCAAGGAGAGATGGGGCTCAGGCTGGATGGAATGAGGAGAAATGCTTTGTTGGCCCAGAACTTCCTCTCCTACATCAGAATTGACATCAGGGAGCGGAATGCTGGTCAGCGCGATGCTTCTGCAGGGAAAGCTTGGGGGCTGTTCCCTGATGGCGGTGGCAGCAAACCGAGTGGCTTGAGGGAGGGCACAGAGAAAGAAAGAAATGGGGCAGACAGGGAGACAGAAAGAAGGGGGAACAGGGAGACAGAAAGAAAAAGTTGGGGGAGAGAATGAGGTCTGGAGGAGAGGAAACATACAGGAGGCTGAAAGAAAGGAAGAAAGATTGGATGCACAGTCAGAAGAAGAAAGTGCAACCAGAGACTCATGAAATCACCAAACAGCAAAGGTAGGAAAAATGATTTTATTTTCAATTTAGTGATCAAAATGTGTCGGTTTTGAGAATTTATATCTGCTGTCTATATTTTGCACTATGGCTCCCTTTTACTAAACCACAATAGCGTTTTTTAGCGCAGGGAGCCTATGAGCATTGAGAGCAGCACGAGGCATTCAGCGTAACTCCCTGTGCTAAAACCTACTATTGTGGTTTAGTAAAAAGGGAGGGGGTGTATTTGTCTATTTTTGTATTTTGTTACTGAGGTGACATTGCATAGAGTCATCTGCCGTGACCTCTTTGAAAAAACCCGGAATATGAATAATTAACATTTTCTCTGCCTTTCAGTGTGCTTTGTGTTTTTTTTAATTTTATTGTTGGTAGATCATTTTGACTTAGTCATTATAAAAGTAGCTCGCAAGCCCATAAAGTGTGGGCACCCCTGCTCTAAGGGATCCCACATGGGCATCCCATTTGCTCTTAAATTCTTGCACACTGTTTGCCTTGATCACCTGCACCGGGAGCTCGTTCCAAGGATCAACCACTCTTTCGGTGAAGAAATATTTCCTGGTGTCGCCATGAAATTTCCCGCCCCTGAGTTTGAGCGGATGCCCTCTTGTGGCTGAGGGTCCTTTGAGAAAGAGAATCTCTTCTTCCATCTCAATACGGCCGGTAATATACTTAAACGTCTCAATCATGTCTCCTTTCTCCCTACGTTCCTCGAGTGAGTACAGCCGCAAATTTTTCAACCTTTCCTTGTACGATAAATCCTTGAGCCCCGAGACCATCCTGGTGGCCATCTGTTGCACCAACTCTACTCTCAGCACATCTTTTCGGTAGTGTGGCCTCCAGAATTGCACACAATATTCCAAATGAGGTCTCACCATGGTTCTGTATAATGGCATTATGACTTCAGGCTTCCGGCTGACGAAACTCCTGCGGATGCAACCTAACAACTGTCTTGCCTTAGATGAAGCCTTCTCCACATGATCAGCAGTTTTCATGTCTGCGCTGATGATCACTCCCAAGTCTCGTTCTGTTGAAGTTCTAGCTAAGGTCTCACCATTCAAGGTGTAAGTTCTGCACGGATTTCTGCTGCCGAGGTGTATGATCTTGCGTTTCTTAGCATTGAAGCCCAGCTGCCAGGTCAAGGACCAAAGCTCCAACAAATGTAGGTCCTATGTCATACTATCGGTTGAATTTTCCGTCTCTCACTATATTGCATAGTTTGGCGTCGTCAGCGAATAACGTTATCTTACCTTGAAGCCCCTGAGTTAGGTCCCCTATGAATATGTTGAAAAGGAGCGGGCCAAAGACTGAGCCCTACAGTACTCCACTGGTCACCTCCGATGTTTTAGAGAGGGTACCGTTAACTACCACCCTCTGAAGTCTGCCACTCAGCCAGTCATTGACCCATGTAGTTAATGTTTCTCCCAGCCCCATTGATTTCATCTTGCTCAACAGCCTGCGATGCGGGAAACTATCGAAAGCTTTGCTGAAGTCTAGGTATATGACGTCCACGGATTCTCCCAAGTCTAGCTGTTTTGTTACCCATTCAAAGAAGCTGATGAGATTGGATTGGCAGGACCTACCCTTGGTGAATCCATGTTGACTGGGATCCCGTAGATTCTCCTCATCCAAGATTGCGTCTAATTTATGTTTGATTAGTGTTTCCATGAGTTTGCATACTATTGATGTGAGACTCACCGGTCTGTAATTTGCAGCCTCTGCCCTGCAACCCTTTTTGTGCAGCGGAACAACGTTAGCTGTTTTCCAGTCTATGGGGACTCTCCCCGAACTTAGGGAAAGATTGAAGAGTCCTGATAGCGGTTCTGCCAGGACATCACGCAGCTCACTGAGCACCCTGGGGTGTAGATTGTCCGGTCCCATGGCTTTGTTCACCTTGAGTCTTGCCAGTTCATAGTAGACGTCGCCAGGTGTGAACTCGAAATTCTGAAACGGGTCTTCCACGCTGGGGCTTGCCTGCAACTGCGGACCGTGCCCCGGTGCCTCGCAGGTGAAGACCGAGCAAAAGTATTCATTCAGTAGTTCTGCTCTATCGGAATCTGATTCTGCGCAGTTCCCATCTGGTTTTCTAAGGGGTACTATCCCGTCTGTGTTCTTTTTCCTATCACTAATATACCTGAAGAAGGATTTGTCCCCTTTCTTCATGTTCTTTGCCAGAGTCTCTTCCACTCGAAGTTTGGCCTCCCTGACTGCCGTTTTGACCGCTGCAGACCTCGCCCTATGTTCTAATTTAGCTTCCCTAGTCTCTGTTCGTTTGTAGGAAATAAATGCTTTTTTCTTCTCCTTGACGAGGTGCGAGATTTCTGCGGAATACCATTGGGGTTTGTTGTTTCTCCGCCGTTTGTGTACTGATTTAATATAGAGGCTTGTCACTTCATGTATGGTAGATTTCAGGGATGACCACATAGCTTCCACATCATCGGTCGTAGCTTGGTTCTGCAGTGACCGGTGGATGAAATCTCCCATGCGTTTGAAGTCAGTGCCTCGGAAGTTGAGTACTTTTGTTTTCGTGTTTGATCTAGAGAAACCTTTCCTGATGTAGAACCACACCATGTTGTGGTCGCTGGAGGCTAGCGTATCTCCTACCAAGACCTTCGAGACGCTATCCCCGTTGGTGAGTACCAGGTCCAGGATCGCCTGGGCCCTAGTGGGTTCCAATATCATTTGTTTGAGTCGTGCTCCCTTTATGGATGTTAACAGTCTCCTGCTGCCGCTGGTTGTTCCTGAGTATGAGTTCCAATCTGCGTCAGGCATGTTGAAGTCCCCTAGCAGAACAGCGTCTCCCCGTAGAGTGATATTCTCTATGTCTTCAATTAATTCGGAGTCTTTGTCTTCCAGTTGTCTTGGAGGTCTATATACTACACCAAGATACAGGCATTTTTCCCTGCCTCTGGCCAGGTTCACCCAGAGGGATTCCCCGGTGTACTTAGAAACATAGAAACATAGAAATAGACGGCAGATAAGGGCCACGGCATCTGTGATTCTGGTAGTTTTGATGTCTTCTTTAATGTATAGTGCCACCCCTCCCCCTGACTTTCCCTCTCTGTCCTGACGAAATAAGTTGTATCCCGGTTTAGCCATATCCCACCCATGAGAGTCTGTGAACCAAGTTTCGGATATTGCCACCACGTCAAGGTTGGCATTCATTATTTCGGTCTCTAATTCTAGAATCTTATTGCCTAAACTGTGTGCATTAACATACATAGCCCTCCATACCCCATGATTGCTAAGTCCCTGTGGGGAGTTTCCCACCTGGGGTAGTGTGACTCCTAGAGAATTGTTTGCAATGGGGACACTTACTTTGGACTTAGAATTGGAGTTTTGACTCACCTCGTCAGGATCGTTCCTTACTGCACTTGTATCTGAGTGGGTACCCTCCCCCGACTTACCTAGTTTAAAGCCCTACGAAGCAGGCGGGCTAGTTGGTGTCCAAAGACGTGCTTACCCCTGCTGGTCAGATGGAGTCCGTCTGGTCCCTGAAGTCCTTGCAACGCCTCTCCATGGTTCAGGAATCCGAAGTTCATTTCCTGGCATCATCCTTGAAGTCACTCGTTAGTCCTCAGTATACGCTCATCCCTGGCACTTCCTTTGCCTCTAATTGGGAGGATCGAGGAGAAGACCACCTGCGCTCCTGTCTGCTTCAGCCTCTCACCCAGGGCTCGAAAGTCTCTAGTTATGTTCTCCGGGGTGTTCTTAGCAGTGTCGTTTGTGCCAATGTGGATGAGGACCATGGGGAAGTGATCTTGGGGCTTGAGAAGTCTATCAAGACAGGCGGTGACATCTCGGACCCTGGCTCCAGGCAGACAGCAAACCTCCCTTGACTGCATATCCGGTCTGCAGATTGGTCCCTCGGTGCCCCTCAGCATGGAGTCCCCAATGACTATTACTCTGCGCTTCTTTGGGGGGAGCCGATCAGTTGTCCCCGGAGTTGGAGCCGTGCGCTGGACTACCTCCTGCTCCTTGTCGGCATCCTCCTGCTCCTTGTCGACATCTTCTACCTGTAGGATCTGGAATCTGTTCCTTAGGGTGAGTTGTGGAGTGGATGTAAAGCTGCCCTGTTGGTGAGAAAAAGAAGAAGAGGGTGAAGAGATTGAAAGAGGGGGGTGGGATCTCCGGTGCTTGCCCGTGGAGGAGGTCACCAGCTGCCAGGAATCAGTGTCTCCAGCCATCTCCTGTACCCCAATTGTTGGTTTCAAAGCTGGTGATTTGGGTGTCTCGAGGGAGGACATGTCTTGGGCCAGCTCGGTGATTTGGGACAGCTCCTGGACGACTGCATCAATGTAGGCCTCATCCCCTCGGATGCTTCTCAGGCGTTTCACCTCCTCCCTGAGACTCCTAAGTTCCTGCATGATGTCTCCGTCTAGCTGGTTGACCTCCATTGTCTGTGTAGAGACTGTGGAGAACAGGGGGGGAGGGGGATGATTTCAATCTGCACGGAGACCTCTGTCCACAATCCTGGGTCCTCCTCCTTCTGCACACATATCGTGGTCGCCCCCTGGGTCCCCCCAGTTACTAGACAGTTGGTCTTGATTGCAGACATGGCGCTTCTTGTTCTCCCTGCCATAACCAAGTTGTAGCTGAGGTCTGCCTGATAGTGAGTAAGTTAGAGAGTTAGAAGAAATATCTGTCTGTGAGTCAGAGTGAGAGATTGAAAGATCAGAGTGAGAGTTTGAAAGATTAGGGTATTTGAGAGGGTGTCTGCCTGTGGGTTAGGGTAAAAGTATAGAATAAAGTTTAAAGAATAAGGTAAAGATTAAGCTCTTCTTAAGGCTCTTCGCAAAGGCGCTCTCGCTAAGGTGCTGCACGCCGTTGGCTCGTCCCCTTTTATGGGGGGAGTTTGGCTGGTGACGTTGGGGGTGAGAAAAGTTAGCTCGCGCTTCTTCCCCTGCTAGCACCGCCTTCTCTGCTCCTCTCTCCGCTCCTTCCTGCTAGCACACTCTCTGCTCCCTGCTCCACTCACTATTCTGCCATGTGCTCAGGACTGTTCTACCATGTGCTCAGGACTAGGCACAGCTCCTACAGTCTCCCTTCGGCTGGTATACTAATGTTCTAGTTCCTACTGCAGTGCTTACAGTGCTGCCTTTTCCTAGGTAGGCCCTTTTTGTGTGACTTTTGCAAGTCAGTGCTGTTATAGTGTGGTAGATTTGTTCTGTAGATCCTAATGGGCTCATAATCAAAACGGAAATACAGTACGTCTAAAAACCAACCTAAATTTGGACGATCAGTAAGTGCCGATAATCAAACCGGGTTTTAGACGTATCTAAAAATGACTTAGGCCTTTTCCGTGCTGCTGTATGACCAGAGCTAAAAAAGGTATTTTAGGAATGGTGAAGGCGGGATTTGGGCGGGACATGGGCTGATCTAAACTTAGTCGTACTGCAAGTATAACCAAAAGTTTAACGAAGCTGCCTGGACGGAACTTATACATTGTGACTTAGGCCATGTAAAACCAGGTCTAAGTGCCAAAAAGGAATCCAAAATGACCAGATAAGCACTGCAGACACAAAGTACAGACCCCCCACACACTGCCACAGTGATCACTGACTCCCCCCAACACCATAAAAATCAGAATAAAAACGTACATACCTGCCTCCAGAACATCAGCATCTGGCATAGTAAAGCCTAGTAGAGCAGCACAGAAGTGGCTTAAGTAGTGTGGGAAGTGGGCTAGTGAACCACAGAGAGGAGGACCCAGGCCCATAAGCCACTCTAACCAACACATTTATGGTGGAACATGTGCACCCCCCAAACCCTACTGTACTGCCATATAGGTGGTAGACAGGTGAGTATAGTAGGTTTTGGGGATGTTCTGGGGGGCTCACCATGTCCTATACGGGAGTTATTGTGAGATGTTTATGTGGCACCCTTTTTGTGAAGTTCGCAGCAGTGCCCTGTAAGGTGCCCACTACTCTGTTGCTATGTCTAGATGTCCAGTTCATTACTTTGCTGGCCCCTCCCATGTCCAAAAGGTCCTTTTCTAGGCATTTTGACTTGGACAAATTTTTTGACAAGAATGGGGTAAAAAAATAGACAACTTAGCAGTCTGGGAGATCAAACAGCTGGATGTACAGTTAGACGACTCTCAAAAAAACAAAATATTTTGGACGTATTTTTCTAGAATGGACTTTAGACAGTGCTGACTTTGGGTGACTAGCAACTTAGGCCCAAAACAGACTTAGACAATTTGGATCACATCTTTCTTAGTAATGGGAAGTTGCATTCAGGTACAATAGGTATTTTTCTGTCCCTGGAGGACTTGCAATTTATGTATCTGAGGCATTAGAGGGTTAAGTGACTTGTCCAAGGAATGGCAATGGAATCCGTACCCTGGCTTCCCTGGTTTTCAGCATGCTGTTCTAACTATTAGATATAGATAATACATATTATAAATAAGTTTGATAACTCAAGAATAAACTAAAGTCTAGCAGAGCTGAACCCTGGTGTCATTTGGCAACCTACCAAAAATATTGACAGTTAAATCCTTTTATGGTTGCCAGTAACTTCAAGAAGATGTTAGACTGGGGAGTTAGGGCTGACTGGGTGCCAAGCATTAAAGTACCTGCTTATATTTCCAGGTACAATATGATCAACAAAATGGTATTTTTAGTATTATTTTGCTTTTTTTTTTTAAACATAATTACTCGGAGAGCCTACAGTGTACATAATATGAGACAAATAGTACCAGAGATACTGGAGGAGAGACACCTAGCAGCCAGTAATGGAGTCCTTCCCTGTTATGTTCAAAAATTCCTCTACGGTCCCTTTTTGTTAAAGAGTAGTGCAACATTCTTTTAAACTGTGTTAAACATCAGGCAATACAAATTTTATTTACCGGTATTTATTTATTTAAAATTGTATTGCCCACAGCATTCAACAATTCTCTGCGAAGTACAATAAAACATAATAAAATTAAACTGACAAACTGCAAATTCATAAACATAAAAATATTCATAAAAATTCTCTCTCAAATAACATAACACTTGTCACCGGCTGCCTCAGGGCAATGGGTCCTAGGGCACCAGTAACAAAAGGGAAAACTCTTGTGAGCCACTATGAGCTGCACAAGGAAAGAAAAAAGGCCACCAAAAGAGAACACCACAACACCAGGTAAGTATATTGCATCAAGCAAGGTCTGGGTTTATTCACAAAACAAAACATTCAGTCATGCCTGCTTGCCTAGAGTTCAAACATTTCCATTTTAGAAGAAAATCAATCTTCTTGTCAGGATGTTCAAAAGTATAAAGTTTAGTCCAAAGCAAACAAACTGTAATTCCAAACAGTCTCTGGATTAGTGCCAGCCAATAAAGTTCCCAAAAAGCACAGTTACTTACCGTAACAGTTGTTATCCAGGGACAGCAGGCAGATATTCTCACACATGGGTGACGTCACCGACGGAGCCCCGCAGCGGACAGCCTCGAAAGCAAACTTGCTTGAAGATCTCGAGCTTTCGAGTGCTGCACTGCGCATGCACGCGTGCCTTCCCGCCCAACTAGGGGGCGCATCTCCTGTGAGGATCCTCAGTTCAGATACCAAGCCAAGAAGCCAACCAGGGGAGGTGGGAGGGCTGTGAGAATATCTGCCTGCTGTCCCTGGATAACAACTGTTACGGTAAGTAACTGTGCTTTATCCCAGGACAAGTAGGCAGCATATTCTCACACAAGGGTGACCTCCAAGCTAATTATAAAGGGATGGAGGGAGTTGGCAAGTTAAGAAAAAAGATTTTGCAAAACAGATTGGCCAAAATGGCCATCCCTCCTGGATAAAGTATCCAGACAGTAATGAGAAGTGAAAGTATGAACCGAGGACCAAGTGGCAGCCTTGCAGATTTCCTCAATAGGAGTTGATCTGAGGAATGCTACAGACGCCGCCATAGCTCGAACTTTGTGGCCCGTCACTCAACCCTGCAGAGGAAGACCAGCCTGAGCATAACAGAAAGAGATACAAGTAGCTAACCAGCTGGAGATGGTACGCTTTGAAATAGGGCGTCCCAACCTATTTGGATCAAAAGAAATGAATAGTTGAGGAGATGTACTGTGAGATTGAGTGCGTTGAAGATAGAAAGCTAAGGCACGTTTGCAATCTAAAGTATGCAGAGCCGCTTCTCCAGGATGAGAATGTGGCTTAGGAAAAAAGACTGGTAGAACAATAGATTAGAAACATAGAAATTGACGGCAGAAAAGTGCTATAGCCCATCGAGTCTGCCCATACCAATGACCCACTCCCTGATTCTTACTCTCCTAGAGATCCCACATGAATATCCCATTTTCTCTTGAAATCTAACACGCTGCTGGCCTCAATCACCCTCTGAGGCAGCTCGTTCCAATGATCTACCACCCTTTCAGTGAAGAAGTACTTCCTCGCATCACCCTGAAATTTCCCTCCCCTGATTTTCAGCGAGTGTCCTCTGGTTACTGAGGGCCCTGTAAGACTGAAGATATCATCTTTCACCTCTATACGCCCAGTAATATACTTAAAGGTCTCAATCATGTCCCCTCTCTCTCTCCGCTCCTCCAGTGAGTACATCCTCAGTTTTTTCAACCTTTCTTCATACGTGAGTTCCCTGAGCCCCAAAACCATCCTGGTAGCCATTCGCTGAACCGACTCAATTCTCAACACATCTTTTCGGTAGTGTGGTCTCCAGTATTGAACACAATACTCGAGATGAGGTCTCACCATGGATCTGTACAGCGGCATTATGACTTCAGGTTTTCTGCTGACAAAACCCCTACGGATACAGCCCATCATTTGTCTTGCCTTGGACGATGCCTTCTCTACTTGATTGGCAGCCTTCATATCGTCGCTAATGATCACTCCTAAATCACGTTCCACCGTGGTCCTGGACAAGGTTTCACCATTTAGTGTGTAAGTTCTGTGTGGATTTTTTTTGCCTAGGTGCATTACTTTACATTTTTTAGCATTGAAGCCCAGCTGCCAAGTTGATGACCACTGTTCAAGCTGTCTTAGGTCCTGCGTCATAAAGTCAGGCACACTGCTTTTGCCAACTATGTTGCATAGTTTGGCATCGTCGGCAAACAGTGATACTTTTCCTCTAAGTCCTTGGGTCAAATCTCCTATGAATAAATTGAATAGAATCGGCCCTAAGACGGAGCCCTGAGGTACTCCACTCATCACTGTTGACGTTTTGGAGGGGGTACCGTTTACCATCACCCTTTGAATCCTACCATCTAGCCAATCCCTTACCCATGTTGTGAATGTATCCCCTAATCCCATCGATTTTAGTTTGTTCAACAGCCTGCGGTGTGGAACGCTATCAAAAGCTTTGCTAAAGTCCAAGTATATCACGTCAAGGGACTCACCGGCATCCAGATGACTGGTCACCCAATCAAAGAAGTCAATCAGATTAGATTGGCAGGACCTTCCCCTGGTGAATCCGTGTTGATGTGGATCACGTAGATTTTCTTCATCTAGAATTTTGTCAAGTTCCTGTTTGATCAGTGTTTCCATGAGTTTGCACACTATGGATGTAAGACTCACCGGTCTGTAATTTCCTGTCTCCGTTCTGCAGCCCTTTTTGTGGAGTGGAATTACGTTAGCTGTTTTCCAGTCTAGGGGTACTATTCCCGTGCGCATGGAAAGATTGAAGAGTACGGATAGTGGTTCAGCCAGAACTTCACTCAGCTCTCTGAGTACCCTGGGGTGTAGATTGTCTGGCCCCATAGCTTTGTCTACTTTGAGTCTTGAAAGTTCGTGGTAGACATTACTAGGTGTAAACTCGTAGTCACGAAACAGGTCATTTTGGCTGTTTCTTATTTGTAGTTGCGGACCATCTCCCGGTGCTTCACAGGTGAATACTGAGCAGAAGTATTCGTTTAGCAGTTCTGCTTTGGTAGTATCAGATTCTGCGTAGTTTCCATCTGATTTCTTAAGGCGTTCTATTCCATTTTTGTTTCTCTTCCTGTCGCTAATGTACCTGAAGAAGGATTTGTCCCCTTTTTTAATGTTCCGTGCTAGATCTTCCTCTGTTTGAAGTTTGGCTTCCCTCACTGCCTTTTTGACAGCCTTAGATCTGGCCTGATATTCTTCTTTTGCCTCCCTTTTCCCAAGATGTTTGTAGGTAATAAATGTTTCTTTTTTCATTTTAATGAGGTCAGAAATTTCCTTGTTGAACCATTGTGGTTTTTTGTTTCTGAAACCACTTTAGGTAAGAATTTAGGATGGGTACGCAGGACCACCTTATCATGGTGAAAAACAGTGAAAGGTGGGTCCGAAACCAAAGCTTGCATTTCACTAACACGTCGAGCAGAAGTGATGGCAATCAAGAATATCACTTTCCAAGTGAGATACTTGAGAAGAGCCTTGTCTAGAGGTTCAAAAGGAGGTTTCATCAGTTGAGCTAAAACAACATTAAGATCCCAAACCACAGGAGGTGGTTTAAGAGGTGGATGAAGATTAAAAAGCCCCTTCATAAAGTGAGAAACCATGGGATGCGCAGAGAGAGGTTTCCCATCTAGAGGCTGATGAAAAGCAGCAATAGCACTGAGATGGACTCTAATAGATGTAGATTGAAGGCCTGATTGAGACAAGTGGAGCAAATAGTCCAATACAGACGCTAGAGAGGAAGATTTTGGAAGAAGCTGACGAGTAGAACACCAAGAAGAAAATCTCGTCCACTTTTGGATATAACATTGACGAGTGGACGGCTTCCTGGAAGCAAGAAAAACATCCTGGACAGACCGAGAAAATTGAGAAGAGTCTGTTAAGTAGAAAGGTACCAAGCTGTCAGGTGAAGAGACTGCAGATTGGGATGAAGCAAGGACCCTTGACTCTGAGTGAGCAGAGAAGGAAAAACTGGTAGAAGCAGAGGCTCCCTGGCACTGATTTGAAGAAGAAGGGAGAACCACGCTTGTCTCGGCCAGCGAGGAGCTTTCAGAATCATGGTAGCATGTTCCGATTTGAGCTTCACAAGAGTCTTGAGAATCAGAGGAAATGGAGGGAAAGCATAAAGAAATTGATTCCTCCAGTCCAGAAGGAAAGCATCCGCTTCGAGACGATGAGGTGAGAAGATGCGGGAGCAAAATAGAGGGAGTTTGAAGTTGCTGGGCGACGCAAACAAGTCTATCCGAGGGGTCCACCACCGAGCAAACACCTGACGAAGTGTGGGGGAATTGAGTGTCCATTCGTGAGGCTGCAGCAGACGACTCTATCTGTCTGCCAGACAGTTTTGTTGACCCTGTATATAGACCGCTCTGAGAAAGATGTTGTGAGAAATTGCCCATTGCCATAGATGGATAGCTTCCTGACAAAGGGAGTGAGAACCCGTCCCACCCTGCTTGTTGACGTAATACATGGCTACCTGATTGTCTGTCCGAACAAGTACCACTTGGTCGTGAAGAAGATGAAGAAACGCTTTTAGGAAAATCGCTCTGAGTTCCAACAGATTGATATGACAACGTCGGTCTGCGGAGGTCCACAACCCTTGCATACAGAAACCATCTATGTGGGCCCCCCATGCGTAGGTGGACGAATCTGTCGTGAGGACTTTCTGATGAGGAAGATCGTGAAAACGCAAACCTCTGAAAAGATTGGAAGAGAGCATCCACCAGCGGAGAGACTTTTTTAACAAAGGAGTCACTGTTATATGGCGTGAAAGCGGCTCCAGTGCTTGCTGCCATTGCGACGCCAGAGTCCACTGAGGGATGCGAAGATGAAGTCTGGCCAGGGGGGTCACATGAACCGTGGATGCCATGTGGCCGAGCAGCACCATCATCTGACGGGCAGAAAGGGTAGAATGAGAAGACACTTGCCGGCAGAGTCGAAAGAAGGTCTGTTGACGATTTAGTGGAAGGAACGCCCTCATTCTGACAAAATCCAGAGTCGCGCCAATAAACTGAAGAGACTGGGCTGGAACTAACTGAGATTTTGGAAAATTGACGTGAAACCCTAGACTTTGAAGAAAAGAAATAGTCTGATGGGTCACTGCAATAACCCCCTGGAGAGAAGGGGCATTGATAAGCCAATTGTCGAGGTAAGGAAACACCTGAAGCCCTCGAGAGGATAGGGCCGCGGCCACCACTACCAGACATTTGGTGAACACTCTGGGGGAGGCTGCTAGGCCGAAGGGTAGAACTCTGTATTGGAGATGAAGATTCCCCACCTTGAATCTGAGATATTTGCGAAAAGTTGGATGAACAGGGATATGAGTATAAGCCTCTTTGAGATCCAGTGAGCACATCCAATCCCCCTGATCCATGAGGGAGTACAATGTCGGGAGCGAGAGCATGCAAAATTTCTCTTTGACTAGAAATTTGTTGAGGGCTCGAAGATCCAGAATGGGTCGCAAATCCCCCGTCTTTTTGGGTACCAGGAAGTACCTGGAGTAGAACCCTAGATTGTGTTGGGAAGGAGGAATCTCCTCCACCGCTCGAAGGCGAAGAAGCGCCTGAGCTTCTTGAAGAAGAAGGGGGAGTTGCGAGGAACTGGAATGACACTCTCTTGGCGGATGATCTGGGGGTACCTGAAGCAGGCGCAGAGAGTATCCCTCGCGGATCGTTGTCAGCACCCAGAGGTCCGATGTAATACTTTCCCAACGTGATGAAAAAAGGGAAAGGCGACCTCCAATGGGCAGAAGAGAATTTTGCAGGGAGGATAGAATGCTCAGGACCGGAACGTCAAAAAGACGGAGCCGGTTTGGTGGCAGCAGACGCCTGAGGTTTCTGAGGGCGTTGCTGTTGCTGAGGACGTCGAGGAGGAGGCCTAGAAAATGCAGGAGTCGTTTTCATGGGATATAGACGAGGTGGAGGCTTATATGCCCGGGCAGTAGACGGCTTGGGTTTAGACCTGAGCAGGGAAGCAAAAGAGCGCTCATGCTCAGAGAGCCTCTTGGTGGCAGCTTCAATGGAGTCATTCCCCTGACAGGGTAAGTTGGCAAGACGGTCCTGCAAATTTGGGTCCATGTCGACTATGCGGAGCCAGGCAAGGCGGCGCATGGCAACTGCAAAAGCCGACACCTGGGAAGAAAGCTCAAAAGCATCATAAGATGCCTGCAACATAAAAAGCCTCAACTGAGAAAGAGTCTGAAGGATCTGTTTAAATTCAGTCAGACGGTGTTTAAACAAGTCTGGAAAAAAGGATGGCAACAGCTTCAATAAATGGTTGAAGTATGATGTAAAAACATAATTGTAATTCAAAATTCTGTTCGCCATCATAGAATTTTGGTACAATCGACGCCCAAACTTGTCCATAGTGCGACCTTCACGACCAGGAGGGACAGTTGCAGAAATTTTAGATGGATGAGCTTTCTTTAGGGAGGACTCCACCACTAAGGATTGGTGAGAGAATTGTGACTTCTCGAAGCCTTTACAGGGAACAGTGCGATAACATGACTCCAGCTTTGATGGAATAGCCGTGACCGAATAAGGTGTCTCCATATTGCGGATGAAGGTCTGTTTAAGCACCGGTGTCATGGGCAACCGCAAGGTCTCCTTGGGAGGATGAGCGAGCTCCATGTCAGCCAAGTATTCTGCTGTATATTTGGAATCTGAATGCAAGTCCAAATGAAGAGCTTGACCCATATCATAGACAAACTTGGCAAAAGAGGAAGACTTGGAAGAAGAAGGTTCCTCAGGGGAGATAGACCTGGAACGAGGAGCCACGGAATAAGAGGGTGAAGCCTCACGTGAGTACTGAGACAGCGGTTCCAACTCCACTCTCACTGTCACTGAAGAAGCCCCACTCCCAGTTTGTGGTGGAGTGAAGGAATGCTTCCTCTTCAGACCCCTCGAAGGGGATGTTCTCAGAGTTCGAGGAGTAGAATGCCTCGAAACCGGAGGAGAGAGATCCCAACGCAAAGATCTCGAGGGAGGAGTCCTCGACCTCAAATGCCTCGAAGATAAAGAAGAAGAAGCGGCGACCTTTGACTCAGAACGAGAAAGTTTCTTCGAGGAAGTTTCCACATGCCCCGAGCTCTTCGAAGCGAGGTGTTTCGATGGCCTCGAGCGATGCTTCGGACGAGGCAAAGAGGATCTCGAGGTGATATCCGGCGAGGAGTCTGAAGAAGAAAATCTCTTGTGAGACCTGTCCCGTGGATGCTGGATCAGGGTCTCAGGCTGCTGCTCAGGCTGGTCCACCCGAGGCAAAGTCGAGGACGGGACTAACTGAGCCACAATGGAAGAAATTTGAGTAGTCAAAATAGACTTGAGCATATCTTCAAACATTGGCACCGAGACCAAAGGATTTGGCGTCAAAGGTGCTCCCGTGCGCTCCAAGGAGGGCGACCTCAATTTAGAGTATTCCCAAGACTTAGAGGCACGTTTTGCCGAAGGCCTCAAGGACAGAGGCACACCTGGAGTCCCTGGTTGCATGGAAAGAGACTCTGGAGGCTTCTGAAAAGGAAGCAGGAGACTTACCCCCAGACGCAGGTTTCAAGGACGGGATCAAGGAGGCCTTCGAGGCCAAGGACCCTGAGGTCTTCGAGGCCGAGGCCGAAGCAGGTGTCGAGGGTGAGGCCTTACCGTCCGAGGTCGCCCCCGATGTCGAGGCCTTGGGTCCCGAAGAGGTCGAGACAGTCGAGGCCAGGGTTTTTTCAGGCTCCATGTTGAATAGATGAATGAATCTGTCGCAGCAGCGGCGAAAAGCACGAGGCTGAAGGGTCAGACAACGATCACAATCTTCTGGACGATGAGTACGACCCAAACAGACCATACACCGACTATGAGAGTCGGTGATAGAAATCGTCCTGCCGCACTGGTAGCAACATTTAAACCCGGTCACAGGTCGGGACATAGAAAAAATAAAGTCCGTCGAAAAGGGAAGAGGGCCTAGGCCCAAGCCCGCGGACTCGGAAAACAAAAAAGAAACAAACTTTTTTTTTTTTTTTTTTTTTACTTTTAAAAACAAGAAAATAAACAAGGGAATAAACCCTGAGCACAGCAACCGAACAATAGCAGCCGCGGTGAAGAGAAGGCAAATTGCTGCAGAGCCAGAAGCACAAGTCTTCTCAGCTCTGCGGAAAACAATGAAATGAGGATCCTCACAGGAGATGCGCCCCCTAGTTGGGCGGGAAGGCACGCACGCATGCGCGGTGCAGCACTCGAAATCTCGAGATCTTCAAGCAAGTTTGCTGCGGGGCTCCGTTGGTGACATCACCCATGTGTGAGAATATGCTGCCTGCTTGTCCTGGGATAAATCATAATTCAGGCTTTTCAAAGCTGCTGCTGGCTCTCCAGCCCATTAATGGTTCAACTTTCAAATATTTCAACAACAGTCTTTTGGGCTCAGATCACTACCTCAGCCTGCTGGCCAGGGAGTATGCTCTGTGTGGTCACAATTTACAAATAACATGCCTTCAAACCCCCCCCCCCCCCCCCCCCCACACACACACACAAAACCCCATAACAGTTCTTTAAAGTTCTTAGAGGTGCCTCCAAGCACCACACTTTCTTCAGGGTTACTCAACAAAAGGCATTTAGTAAGCTTAGCCAAACAGTGACCAGGTTAAACATTTAGGCAGTTTAATTTACTTGCATTCAGTCCAGCAAACTTCCATTGCCAGGGCTCCATTCAGTGGTACAGCATATGGCTCCAGCTCCATGGTCTGAAAATCCTGAGGCATTAGGTTTGGTGGCTCCAGACCAGCCTCTGTCAGCTCCATCCATTCAGGCTGTTCATTGCCATCCAGAGCTCTCAACCCTGAGCCTCCCTGCCTTCTCTCTTGCCCCTGCTTTTCCTTCTCCCTCTCTAGCTGTTCTGTTCTCTGATGTAATAGCCTGCAGCCATGCTCCAAACTCTCAGGTGAAAAGGCTTTCTGGCTGGTTCTGCCTACAGCCTGCAGGTGACTGCTGGGGAACTAAACTAGAGCTGTATGGGGGTTGTGGAACAGACAAATCTGCTCTCCTGCTCCCTCTAGAGGCCAAAGAAGAAAAGTCCCCAAAATGTTCTGTTTGGGGTTTAAATTGAGCTGTTTGTAATGTGTCTACTCCTGATCTGCTCTGGGGACAGACCTAGCAGGCATAGGCTAAATATCACCCCCCTCCTCCAAACAAAATCGCAGAAGCATTTTTTACTGCAGGCCAGCACGCTGAATGCTCTGCGCTGCTCCTGATGCTCATTGGAACTCTATGAGCATCGGGAGCAGTGCAGAGTATTCAGCACGCTGGCCTGCGCTAAAAACCACTTTCGCGGTTTTGTAAAAGGGGGAGATAGCCTTTACCAATTTCCTAAACTGCAGCATACTGGATGATGTTTCGTCTGAAACGGTAATGCATTCTATAACACACCCTGCACTGTCACCATAGAATGACAAAAACTAGAAAGTCTCACAGTTTTCATGGACGGAACCAGTGGCATAGTAAGGGGGTGGGGGGGAGGTCCACCCCGGACGCAGTCTTCCTAAGGGTGTGGCACTCCTCCTCCTCTGTACCCCCTAGCGCTTTCTGACGTTACTTCCGGGACCTGTGCCTAGCAAGTAACATCAAAGGGCGAGCCGACACCGCCGTGGTCATGCTGCTCACGCCGGAGAAGTTAAAAAGGTATGGGGAATGGGGCGCACGCATGGCAGGGTGGTGCGGAAGAGGGCGGGGAAGGGCCGCCAACATCCCGGGCGCTGCTCACCTTTACTACGCCACTGGATGGAACTTTCAGACATGTCTTATTCTCAGAGTGCAATATGCGTGATGGCTGACAAAACTGAAAAAGAGAACTTAAACACAGCCGGACTCTTGTCATTCAATAACTTAAAAATCAAACAATAGTGTTTTAAAGTCAATGCGCAAAGCATAAACATATGGGCCCCCTTTTATCAAGTCACTGTAGAGCATTTTAGCATGGGCCAGCGAGGTAAATGCTCTGACACTCATAGGAATTGAATGAGCATTGGAGCATTTACCTCTCTGCCCCGTGCTGAAACGCTCTGCCATGCCTTGATAAAAGGGAGCCATAGTTAAACTATAGGCAAACAAGTAGGGAAAGCATGCAGAGCATGGTTCATGGAATTCTTTCCAACCTCCCTGCAAGTATTAATATATGTATGCTCTACACACACTACCAAAACGCTTATCCACACTCTCATTACCTCATGCTTACGCTACTACAACGTACTTTTCTCAGGCCTCCCGTGCATCCATCTCTCACCCCTTCAATCTGTTCAAAATGCTGCCACATAACTCATATTCCGTGAGAGCCGCTATTCTCACATTACCCCTCTCCTCAAGTCACTTCATTGGCTCTCCCCATCCATTTCTGAATACAGTTCAAACTCCTCTTACTGAACTTACAAGTGCATTCACTCTGTAGCGCCTCAGTATCTCTCCTCATTTATCTCCCCCTATGTACACCTCCCCCCCCCACTCCGTGAACTCCATTCGTTGAGTGTCCCTCTTATCTGTACCCTTCTCCTCCACTGCCAACTCCGGATGCCCTACCTTCTTTCTTGCCGCACCTTATGCCTGGAACAGGCTGCCTGAATCAATACATCATGCTCCGTCTCTAGCAGTATTCAAATCCAAGCTAAAAGCTCACTTTTTTTAAACTGCTTTCACCTCTTAACTCCCACTCACTGCTGTCAGATACTTATCCATCATTGTATCATTTCCAATACCAGAATCTCCAGAACCCTGAGGTATCCTGTCTGTTTGACCATCTATTGTGTGTTAAATGTACAGAGCTGTGTATGCCTTTCAGCTCTATAGAAATGATAAATAGTAGTAGTATGCATATATACGTACAGTATATGTGTATGCTTCCAAATGTGTACTTGTATCTGTAAGAAGTGCTTACAAGGTAAGATAACAGAAAATCTTTGCTTATAAGGCAAAATGTTTGCTCACATCAACTCAGTCTTTAGAAGAAACATTGCTGTGCTCTGGGATAACTGGGTTTTTGGGGGGTTTTTGGGGGGGTTAACATATTTATAAGTGATCTAGAAATGGGAATAAAGAGTGAGGTGATTAAATTTTCTGATAACACACAGGTATTCAAATTTGGTAATTCACAAATGGATTATAAAAAATTGTAAGACAGCTGTCTGTTCAGATGCATATATATGCATGGGTAAAGAAGATTTATTTTAAATTGAGACTATTGAGTAATCTTAGCTCATATCTGTCTGGAGTTTAAGTATGTTCTTCAGACAGTTGTTCTGTCTAGTTTGGATTACTGCAATCTTATTCTGCTGGGAGTTCCCACAAATGTGATACGTGCTTTACAAGTAACTCAGAATTCAGTTATTCAAGCCTTGTTTGGGGTTGTAAAATACGATCACATGTCAGAATTATGTTAAATGGTACTGGTTAAAAATAGAATACAGTACAAATTGTTGCTATTAATATATTTGTGTGTACATCAGTTGACGCCAAAACATTTGGTCAACAGGGTTATGCCATATTTGCCGCCTCAAAATCTATGTTCAGCCGATTATGGAGATCTATACATACCAACCAGAAAACAAATGAGATTCCAGGCAACTAGAGTAGGTTCTTTTTCCTGTATAGGTCATAATAACTGGAATAATATTCCATTATATATAAGATAGCAGAGAGATCTGAATGCTTTAAAAATATTATTAAAGTGAACTCTATTTTGTAAAATGAAATATGGCTGTTGAACATTTATACTTTGCAGCATAACGCTGGACATTGTGGCTAAAAAAAGGGAGGACTTTTTGTAATTGTCTCATTTTATATGAATGTTTGTTTCTTATATTATGTGTGTAATTTTGTGACCCACTTTGTTAAAAGTGGGCTATAAACTATACCCTTTAACCTTCATGGAGTTCCTTTCTCTCTCAACTCCTGTAAACCGTGCCGAGCTCTACGATTGTGGAGATGATGCGGTATATAAACCTAAGGTTTAGTTTAGTTTAGTTTACAAGACTGGGAGATTGGGCATCCAAATAGCAAACGATGTATATAGGGAAGAGGAACCCAAACTCTCCCAACATGCACGGTTCCACAAGGATCTAGGTGTCAAACCTGATTGTACATTGAAATCAGTGATGTTGTAAGGGGGGGGGGCAGGAGTTCAGACTGTCCCGGGTGCCGTATCGGAGGGGGCACCGGAAACTCTCTGCTCCATCTCGCCACATCATGCCACACTTGCTTCATCCCTCCTCCCACCCCATACCTCTGTAGATCTTCACTAGTGCAAACAACTTATGCTGTCTGGTTCCCCTTTGAATCACTTTCGGATCAAGGGGCCAGGAAGTGACATCAGAGGTAAATCCAAAGCTGGTGTGAGGAGCATGCTGGAGAAAAGCTACGGTGTAGAAGTACGGGGGGAGGGGGGCAGGGAGAGCGCAAGTGTGGAGTGGGGAGGAGCTGGGGGGGCACAGAAGGATTGGGGGTGCATAGAGGAGGGTGCGGGAGCACCACCACCCATTATTATGCCACTGATTGAAATCTTCTGCTTAGTGTGCAGTAGTGGCTAAAACGGCAAATAGAATGTTAGGAATTTTTATTTATTTATTTGGATTTTTATCCCGTCCTCCCAGTAGCTCAGAACGGTTTACAATTGAACATACACAGTGGGGAGTAGCTAGACATATAAGTAGTACAACAGGTTTAGTGATTGGATTTATAGATTTTGGAGAGAATTAAATACAGGGAGAGTTTAGCAGAAAGAGAGAAGGGGGAAATACAGTAGTTTAGATTAAGGAAAGTTATATGCGTTTAGGTACAATTTGTTAGTGGAGAGAGTAAGAGAGGGTTATACTGGAGTTCGGGAAGGTGATAGGAGAGTGGAGGGGTGGGGCGTGAGGGGGGGAGAAGACAGAGGAGATGTTTAGTTGAAGAGGAGGGTCTTTACCGATTTACGGAATGTTAATAATGAGTTCTGTTGTCTAAGTTGGGGGGGGAGTTGGTTCCAGAGGTGTGGAATGAAGTGGCTGTAGGATCGTTTGTGGGCAGTTTCTGTGAGCAGGGATCTTCCGGGGGGGGGGGGGGGTGCATAGGCGTATCTCTGACTTAGAGCGGAGGGTGCGAGTGGGGTTGTAGATGGGAAGCTTGGATTTTATGTAGGAGGGGGTGGTGGAATAGATTCTCTTGTGGGCAATTGCTAGGGCTTTGAAAGTACAGCGTTGGCTAATTGGGAGCCAGTGTTCAGCATGGAGTGCCGGGGAGATGGAATCATGGTAGTTGAGGTTGTGTAGGAGGCGGATGGCTGCATTTTGGACCCGTTGGAGGCGTTTGATATTATTTTTGGTTAGTCCATTAAATAGGGAGTTACAATAATCCATTCTGGAGAGGACATATGCGTATAGGAGTTGGGCGAGGTCTGGTGTGGAGATGTAGGGTTTGATCCTTTTCAGTTGGCGGAGGTAGTAGAAGGAGGTGGAGACTACTTGGGATATGTGGTTAGATAGGGATAGGTGTCTGTCTAGGGTTACTCCCAGGCTGCGACCTTGATCTGCTGCCGTTAGTAGAGAGGAATCCCATGTTAGTGTAGGTCGTAGATATTTGGTGTTTTTGTTTCTGATCCATAGGAGTTTGGTTTTGGAGGCGTTAAGTTGAAGCTTGTTGTTTGACATCCAAGTTTTCATGTCAGTGAGGCAGAGTTCGAGGTTAGCAATTTGGGATGGTCGGTTTTCGCCTAAGGGGAGGAGCAGCTGGATGTCATCTGCATAAGAGTGGATTTTGATTTTATATTTTTGCGCTATATCGATGACGGGTTTGATGTAGAGGTTGAATAGGAGGGGGGATAGAAGGGCGCCTTGGGGAATACCATATTTGATAGGCTTAGGGTTAGATTTGTGTGTCCCTAGTAGGACAGTTTGGGTCCTTTGGTGAAGGAAGGAGGTGATCCATTGGAGGGCTGTGTCTTTGATTCCGAGGTCGTGGAGTCTAGATGTGAGTAGGTGGTGGTCAACTGTGTCGAAGGCAGCGCTAAGGTCAAGTAGGACTAGTAGGGCGTCATTGCCTTTGTCGAGTATTGACCAGCTGTCGTAGATGATATCAAGGAGTACTGATTCTGTGCTGTGGCCTTTACGGAAGCCGGATTGGGCTGGGGATAGGGCAGCTTGTTCTTCAATGAAAGGGTATAGGCGGTGGAGCACAATTCGTTCAAGGAGTTTGGAGACAATTGGGAGGTTGGAGACTGGGCGATAGTTGCCAGGTTCATTTGGATCAAGGGAGGGTTTTTTGAGAGTGGGCTTGATAATAGCTGATTTCCAGCTGAGGGGGACAGTTCCAGTAGTTAGAGAGGTGTTAATGATGGGGAGGATGGATTCTGCCATGACGTTTCCGGCAGACAGCAGGAGGCTGGACGGGCAGGGGTCGAGGATGGTGTTGGAGGGTTTGAGTTCTCTCAGGGTTTCGAGGACCTCCGCATGAGTAGCTAAATGAAATTGGGAGAGAGTGGCGGAAGGGGGGGTATATGGCATTGGTTGGAGCTGAGTAGGAGTGGGTTTGGTGTTGAGGTCAAGGTTAGCTCGGATGTTTTGTACTTTGGACTGGAAGAAGTCCGAGAGAGTTTCGCTATCGAGTTCTGTTTGGTTGATTTGGTTATTCCTTTGGGCGTTGGTGAAGAGATGGTTGGTGAGGGTGAACAGTTGTTTAGATCTAGAAGGGGCTTGTTGTAGGAGACGAGAGTAGTAGGTCTTTTTTGCTTCTAGAATGGCAGCTTTGTATGTGGTGGATATGCTTTTCCAGTGGGTTTTGGTTTCATTGTCCAGATGTTTGGCCCAGATCCTTTCTGCTTTTCTCAGGGATCGTTTTATGGAACGGAGGTCATTAGTGTACCAGGGAGCAGGTGCTTTGTTGGTGATTATTTGGGTTGTTTTTGTCTGGACCAGGTTATTATAGAGGGATTGGATGTTAGAGTGCCATGTGGCGGCTGCCAGGTCAATTGATAGGGGATGTTGGGTACAAGATTCGTTTAGGGTGCGAATACCTGCGGCCATATCTTGAGGGTTGACCGAATTAGGGAGTTGACGTAGGGTTGGGGGGGTGGGATCTTTACATGGGGTTAGGGCAGTATCGAGTGGGAGTTCGAATTCAATGAGGTGGTGGTCTGACCATGGGACAGGTGTGGAAGTGTAAGTTTGCTGGGGCTCTGTCGTTGGGTCTTTGAGGGTGAAAAGCAAGTCTAAGATGTTGCCTGCTGAGTGCGTGGGGGTGGTTATAGTTTGGTGGAATCCTAGGTCAGAGAGGGAGGAGAGGAAATTGTCAATTTGTCCTGAGGTGTTGGGGTAGTCTGGGAAATTGAAATCTCCTAGGATTGTCATTTGTTTGTGTGAGATGGTTAGTTCAGTGATGAATTCGAGGAGGGTTTCTAGGGTATCTGCTGGGGAGTTGGGGGTTCTGTAGAGGAGTATGAGGGCAGTTTTTTGTTTGTGGCCTAAGGTGAATGCAATAGCTTCTAGGGAGGGAATATTGATGGAGTTTATTAGTTTTGGTGTGGCGGAGGTTTTGATAATGGAAGTCACTCCACCTCCTTTTCCAGAGGTACGCGAGCAGGTTAGTGCCTGGTAGCCTGGAGGACATAGGTCGCCTAGCGTTATCCCCTCGTTGTCTTGGAGCCAGGTTTCAGTGATCATGAGGGCGTCCCAAGTCTTGTCGCAGATGAGGTCATGTAGGAGGAAGGATTTATTGTTGACTGATCTTGCATTGATGAGTGCCAATTTGAGTGTGTTGTGAGAGGGGGTTTGTGGTGAGGGAAGAATGGGGATGAGGTTGGCAGGGTTTCTGGAACGGCTTTTTTTAGGTTGGGGGGAGATATCACCGTATCTGCCTTGGCCTGTAATAATGGGGATGGTGAAGTATAGTGTTGTGAGGAGTGTAGTGGGAGTGGTGGGAGTGGGAATGGGCGGGAGGGTGGTTTGTAAAGTGGTGGGAGGAGGGGCGGGGAGGGTGGTGGCCTGGATAGTTGGAGGCATGGCAAGAAGGGGGTTTGGGGCGTTAGGTCGGAGGGATTCGGGGAAACTCGAAAGTCTGCACCATAGAGGAGGGTGCGGGAGCACCACCACCCATTATTATGCCACTGATTGAAATCTTCTGCTTAGTGTGCAGTAGTGGCTAAAACGGCAAATAGAATGTTAGGAATTATTAGGAAAGGAATTGGAGAACAAAATGAGAACCGCGGCTGAAGCTAAAGCTAGCGGCAGCTGTGTGACCAAGTCAAAATCACAATGAGCTGCCATTGCTGGTCCGGGTCTCAGCAGCGTATAGCCAGCAGAAGGCAAGAAGTCAGCTGACGCCAGCGATCGGGGCAGAAGGCAGGAAGTCAGCTGACGCCGGCGGTAGAAGGTGAGATTGCATACAGACCGCGGGCCGCAAAAAAGTACCATGGGCTTCAAGTTTGAGACCACTGGTCTAAAGCATTTAAACAAAAACCCTAAATATATTATTTTGCTTTCTCCATTTGTGAACCTTTTTTCACTTGTAAAACTTTGTAAATTTATTTCTTGTACACATTGCCCTTAAATCTCACTCTTTTGAGCAGTTCACCTTTGGAATCTCTGGTTTGTGCCAGAGGCAATGGAGCATGAAAATGACCTCCCCAGCTTCCCTGATTCTCACTACTGCCAAGTTACCCAGCTTCAGCAGGGAGGCTTTCTGGTCAGTCCTGTTTTTTGAACATATATTCCAATTCAGTGTTTTATTTGTAGTCCCTGATACCATGAGTTGAAAGCAGCACTGCAAAGAGAATGACACAGTGACAAAATTCATCACCACTCCCGTCTCCGTGGACAACTGCGGGAAACCATCTCCATGTCATTCTTGAAGGAGAGAAGGTAGAATCAGAGTATGAATGGGCCCAGCCACTGACCCTCGAGCCTTGCACTGAAGAATGCTAGTGTAAAAGGACTGAGGTTGAGACAGACACTAAAGAATGACACGGGATTGTTTTCTGCAGTTATTCACAGGAACGGGAACGGTGATGAATTTTGTCACTGTGTCATTCTCGACACAGTAGATCCCACAGTGTACCAGAATAGGGTTGCAGCAGTCCAGGACTGTTAATTCCCTTTTGAACTGGTTAACTTGACTGCTCCCCAGCTCTACCCATTAACCTTCTCCAATCAAAGCATGCGCTTGCATAGTCCTCATGCTCACTCAGTACTATTGCCCCCACAGCTGGAGAGGTAAAATAATGGTGGGAAGGGGGACCCTGGTAAGGGGGTTCACAAATATATGTTTGCCTATGGCCCAATAGAGGGTTAATCTGGCCCTGTCAGGAACTTGCCCTTCGAGCAGGGACCTTCTCTTGTATGTTTAATGTAATGCATCTGGTAGCGCTATAGAAATAATAAATAGTTGTAATAGAAAAGGACACCAAAAAGTTCAAGAAAGGAATAAAGACAATACTCTTTACAGAACACTTTAGCAAATAAAGAAACATTTAGGGAGAGTAGCAACATGGAGGAAACAGCAGGTTATCCCCATTTGCAACAGGAAAGGGTGACCTCACAAATAATACAAAGAAAGACCAGTATATGACAATACAGAAACAATAATTATAGGATATGTATATAGATGGTATAAATAGGTATGATTCACACATATTTAGCTCATGCATTGTAACACTATTACTGAAGCTCATGCAAACCGCTCAGAATTGACTTCCCAACCATTAGGAGCATTACAGATTAGAAGCTTCCAATAAACAACGGTGCAGTCACACAAGGTGCAAACATGGAGGAATGTATAATTTTTTTCCAGATCATCCTCTGCTTTCACTGGTGGTGGTGAAACGGACGGAGACAGAGGGCAACTGGCACAGCTATCTTGTCCTGCTATGACAATATGGTAAAATCAATATTATTTCAGGAACCCCAGCAGCAGAAAAACCAGCCCAACCACTGGGCTCCGTAGCCATGCACGGAACACGGTAAAACCAGGATTTGCAGGATTCTCAGGATCTCCAGGATGTAAGGCAGACCATCTTAAGAAAAGATTGCTCATTTTTAATGACAGCAACAGGCTGTCTTTCAGTGGGGAATTTCTCTGTAAAGTCCCACCCCTGCAAATCCTGGTTTTACCCAGACCCAATTCTCTGGTCCTATCATACCAGACCTGACCCATTTACAGCAAATTAAGCCATGTTTAAGCTAACGAAAAAAAAAATCCAGAAAACATCACAAGATAATTCCCCTTTTAACAGATAGTAATACTGTACCATGAAATAAGTTATATGATGAAAATAGACCACCACTTAGCCTCTGACGTTGTCTGCGATGTTTGTATGGAATCAAAACTGCGTGAAATTTACGGGCGGGTTTAGTGCTGTGACGCATGAAGTAGCACACATGCGCAATAGCCTAACTTCTTTTCGCGCCCTTTTTTGAAACCGGGCCTTAGCTCTGCTTTACGCATGCATCACAGCACTAAACCCTTTAAATTTTGCCCTCGAGTTCAGTTCAAGTTTTAATTCCACGCTAGAGCCAGCAGAGGGTAAGTGTTTCGCTATGTTCTATTGGTTTTGAGTTTGTTTCAAAATTTTCCCTTTACCGATTGGCATTTACGTTGCAATTTTTTGGACCTTTGTTGGAAACTTGTGCGGATATTTAAGTACCACGGAAATTGAATTTATTCTGTAGTATGCGAAATGCAGACTGGCTGTTTATAGAAGGGTCAACTGAAGAAAAAAGTGGAAACGTAATCAAGTGTCCAAAAAATAAATCCTAAGATTAACAAATAATGTGGAACACTAAATGTTGCATATAAAGTGCATTTAAAACAGAGGAGAAAAGTCCTCAAAAAACCCCTGGACTACAATCAAATAGATCATAACCAATTGGGGTTGGTTTTCATCACAGGTCAAAAACCCCTGTATATAAATTATTTAAATAATATTTTATACTTCCGGCGGAAACATGGAGCTGTAGACAGTGTGCTGTCACAGCTCCGCTTCACCTGACCATGGCGCGGCAATTAATCTGCACTTTTCCCCCTGGTTCGGGTTGTCTGTGGCACTGGGGAGGTTGCTGGAAAAGCGGAGCAACCTAGATGAAATTTCCTCCGCGGCTCTGCCTCACTTTTTCGGGATGGCCGGCGGCCACGTGGCGCCGCGGGTAGGGTGCAGCCGCGAGTCTGCTCTGCTGGGACGCAACGCGGCTCTCCCCCTGCAGGTCTACCTTCGGGTGCGGTCATCTTCCCGTGCTGGGGAGTTTGCTGGGGACGCGGCACGACTCTGCAGCCGTCCTGCTAGCAGCCCTGCAGTTCCGATCTCGGGTCTCCCGGGGGCCACGTGGTGCTGCAGAAGGCAGCTGGCTGGGACTCTGACCCCGGGGCGCGGTGTGGCTCTCCCCCTGTGGGCTGGATTACGGGATCGGTCTTCTCCCTATGCTGGGGAGCTTCTTGGTGGCACAGTAAGAGCGGGGAGCCCAGAGTGGGATCGCCATGGCAACTAAGGCGGTCCGGAAGGATCGGGAGCGGAGTAAGTTGCCAGACGCCAAGTTGGCGGATCCCGTGGTGCCCCCGTCGCCGGAGGCTCCGCACTCATCCTGGGTGTCCACAGTTACGGCAGAGGTTCAAGCTGCCCTCGAGAGCTCTTTGGGGGACAAACTACAGCGCATCCTTGATAAACTGGACACGCTGGACCAGCGATTTGCCTCCCTCACATCGGAGGTCAGGGAGACTCAGCAGAAGGTGAGTGCTACGGAGGATCACGTCCAGCAGCTTGCCCAGGAGCAGTCCGCCCACACTTCAGCGCTGGCTGCGTTGCGTGCCAAGGTGGATGACTTGGAGAACAGGTCCCGCCAGAATAACCTTCGGTTTGTTGGCCTGCCTGAATCGGTGCGGGACGTGGAGCTGGGGGCGCTGTTGGAACGCTGGTTGCCCGAGTCTTTGTCTCTATCATCTTCCTCGGGCCCCTTGCGGGTGGAGAGGGCGCATCGCTTGGGGCAGCGGAGAGAGAATGCTGACAGACCTCGAGTGGTCATTTGCCGTATCCTGAATTATCATCATAAGATGGAGGTCCTGCGTGCGCTGCGGCAGGGCAAGAAGCTCTTGTATGACAACAAGCCCATACTTTGCTTCCAGGACTACTCAGCGGAGGTATCTCAGGCACGACGCAGGTTTTCACCTTTATGCACCCGTCTCATCCAGCGTCACATTGCTTTTTCCCTGCAGTACCCGGCTCGCCTGAGGTTGACACATCTGGGTAGAGCTCATCATTTCGACACCTTGGAGGCCGCGCAGCGTTTTGTGACGGAGATGTTGCCTGAGGAACCACCGCAGGGAGCGGCTGTGGACTGAGGAGACCCATATCTGGGGCCAGATCTGTGGTTTGAGTTTGGACTAGGGGTTTCTCTCCTCTCCCTTATAGTTGGGTCTCTGTGTTTTCTTGAAGGTCTGCCTGGGTGGTGTGTGTGAGGAAGGAGGGGGGTTGACCGGCCTGTTCTTTGTTAGTTAGGGTCTGTTCCTGGCCTATCTGGTTATTTAAGCATTGGGGATTTGGCTTGGAGAGTGTGTCTGCGGGTAGGTGGTGTGGCTGTGGTGTTCCTGGAGGGGAGGGGTGGGTTGAGTGTCTTGGGGGGTTTTGGCTGATGGAGGCTGCTTTTACTATTCTCTGAGTTTTGGGGTTTGCGGGTCGGGGGGTATTGGTCATTATTCCCGTGGGAGGTGTAACTGGTTTCCTGGAAGTGATGCCCTTATTGGGGTGTCTTAGGTGTAGATTAGGTGAGGATTGGTTGTGGGAGGGGGATCGTGGGGCGGGGAGGAGGGTGGTTGGGAGGGGGGGTTTTGAAGGGTTTCAGGGTTTCTGTGGTGGGGCTTTGGGGGGAATTTGGGGGGGGAGGGTATGGGGGTTCTGTGCTAGGGGATTGACTCGGTGGCAGGGGTATGGCTTGATTCTCGGGGCCAGAGGTGGCGAGAAGCTGGGGGAGCGGTGGCTGGGACGCTTCTCTGGTACTGTACTGGTTCTTTCTTCTTGTGTGATTTGGCTATTGAGTGGATTGCTCTTGAATACACTTTAACTTCTTGGAATGTTGGGGGGATCCACTCCCCCATTAAGCGCTCCAAAATATTGCAGTGTTTGAATCGTTCTAAAACCTCTATTGCCTTTTTACAGGAGACCCGTTTATCCTCAGCGGAACATGCCAAGCTCTGTACCTGGTGGGTGGGTTCCTATTTGGAGGCGCCCGCCTTGGGGGGAAAGGGAGGTGTTATTATTTTGATCCTTAAGGGTCTTCGCCTACACACCCAGAAAGTGCTCCACGACCCTAGTGGGCGTTACATAGTTGCCTTAGTGTTACTTGATAATAGGCCACTTTTGCTCTGCAATGTTTACGCTCCTAACAATCCTTCGGCCAGGTTTTTTAGGGGGCTTCGCAATCAACTCTTGCGGTTTGGAGATGTTCCGATGCTGGTGGGCGGGGACTTTAACGAGGTACCGGATCCAAAATTGGATCGCTCTGCTTCGATGGGTAGAGAGTCCTCCAAACTTTATACGGGCGGTCAACTTTTGGAATCCACCCTGGGGTTGCTTGATGTGTGGCGGGTGCTACACCCGTTGGAGAGGGATTACTCCCACTTGTCCAGGGCGCACGGGACGCTTTCCCGAATTGATTTTATCCTTATTTCTCGAGCACTGCTTCCCCGGGTAATGGGGGTTGATATGGGCCCCATTGAAATATCTGACCACGCTTGGGTGGGATTTCGGTGGACTTGGGGAGACTCTCCGAACAATAGAGGGTCCTGGCGGTTTCCTTGTTACCTGTATAGTGATACCCGTTTTCACAAGTTTTTGATACAGCGCTGGCGTGATTTTCAACTTAATAATCAGCTGCATCGTGATGATCCCATTCTCTACTGGGAGACGGCTAAGGCGGTTTTACGGGGGGATGTCATTTCTTATGTGGCCAGGGAGTCGAAGCTGAAGCATAGGCTGATTCTGGCTTTAGAGCGGAAGGCGACTGTGTTGAGACGCCAGTACGGCAGGGCGCCCTCGTTCCTGCTTCGGGCACAGCTTTTAGAGGTCCAGCAGGAACTGAATGAATTGTTGCATCTCCGGGCTTTGCGGACGAGGGAGTACTTTAAGTTTCACTTATTTCGGTTTGCGAATAAGAGTAGTCGATTGTTGGCCCGTCTGGCGCATCCGAGGGGCGGACCTGAGAGTATATCGGCTCTTCGGGGCTCTTCTGGGGTGCTGCATCATCGGCCAGAGGAGATATGTGAATTATTGCGGGAGTTCTTTGCTGAGGTGTATACAGATCCAGGCCCCGAGCTTTTGGATGGGCAACTTTATCTTGACAGCCTCGATTTGCCTTGTTTATCTCAGCGGGATGCTGCCGCTTTAGATCTTCCCATTACCGCAGAGGAGGTGGAAGGGGCGATTGGGGTCAGTCCGTTGGGCAAGGCGCCGGGCCCGGATGGGCTTCGGAGTGAGTTCTATAAGTTGTTGGTGACGGACGTAGCGCCAGTGCTGGCTGAGGTTTATAATTTGAGTGTTGCTAAGGGTTTTCTTCCTCGCTACGTAAGGACCCTCTTTTGCCTGCATCGTACCATCCTATATCATTGTTGAACTATGAAGCGAAGCTTTTGGCTAAACTTTTGGCTACCCGCCTGGCGCGCGTTTTGCCATCGGTGATCTCAGACTCTCAGGTGGGGTTTGTGCGGGATAGGCCGGTAGCTAAGAATATCCGGCGCATCTTGTTAGCATTGGAACGGGTGGGACAGGACGGTAGCCCTGCCATGCTCATCAGTTTTGATGCCGAAAAGGCGTTCGATAAGGTGAGGTGGGATTACCTTTTTGCGGTGCTGCGGACGTACGGTTTGGGCCCTTTCTTTTTCGGTGCGATCCAGGCGCTCTATAGTGATCCAGAGGCTCTATAGTGATCCAGAGGTTAACGGGACTTGCTCTGGCTTTTTTCCTATTTGCCGAGGGACTCGCCAGGGCTGCCCCTTGTCGCCGCTCCTGTTTGTGCTTTCTTTAGACCCTCTACTTCGGGAGCTTCAGGCAAATGCGGATATTTGGGGATTGGCCTTGGGAGACTCCCATTTTAAACTGGCGGCGTTTGCGGATGACCTATTGGTCTTTTTAACGGACCCTAGCGTTCCTTGCCCGTACTGTTGGAGAGCCTTCAGGAATATGGAGATTTCTCTGGCTTCGCCTTGAATTTTGCGAAATCGGAGGCGCTGGCTTCCTCGGTTCATCTTCGGCGGTTTTGGGGGGACAGTTTCCCGTTGCGCTGGGCTAACTCCTCTTTTAGATATCTGGGGATCAGGCTGACTATGGATGTGTCCCAACTGTATCGTCTTAACATTGATAAACTCCTTGCGGATACTAAACTGTTGCTAGCCAAATGGCAAGCGCTGCCGCTGTCTCTGTTGGGATGAATTCATTTATTTCGTATAGTGGTCTTCCCGAGATGGCTTTACGTTTTTCAGACTCTTCCCCTTTTTTTGTTGCAGAGGGATATTCGTTCCCTCACCTCCCTATTGATCCGGTTTTGTTGGGGTGGACGTAGACCTAAACTGAAATGGTCCTTGCTGGTGGGGCCTGCCTACAGGGGTGGTTTGGGGGTGCCTGACATCAGGGTTTATAATCAGGCCTGTTTGCTTCGTCATATTAGTGATTGGGTGTTAGCAGTGTTCCCGCTAAGCTGCGCTGGCCTGCGCTGGCGCAAAAAATATTACATCGCAGCGCACAAGTTTCTCTTCACAGCGCACACACGCGTCGCAAAGGTAAGGGGAGGTAAGGTAAGGGGACGCATTGGGGGGATTGCACTTCCCCACAATTGCCATGCTTCGGTTCCTCTTCTTCCTTCCTTCCTCCCCCCCCCCCCGCGGGACCCTGCGGCACCATCAACTCTTACTCCCTCTAATGTCGGCCCTGCAGCTCCAGACTTCCTCGCACCTTCTCCCCTCCCCCTTTGGATCGCTATTATTTTAAATGTTATAGCCGCGGAGCTGTATCCATCAGTGGAGATGTCTAACCTCGGCCTGCCCCGGAACTCTTACTGCAACAGTGACTTCCTGTTCCTGCCTAGACGGGCGTCTGCTGCAGTAAGAGTTCCGGGGCAGGCCGAGGTTAGACATCTCCACTGATGGATACAGCTCCGCGGCTATAACATTTAAAATAATAGCGATCCAAAGGGGGAGGGGAGAAGGTGCGAGGAAGTCTGGAGCTGCAGGGCCGACATTAGAGGGAGTAAGAGTTGATGGTGCCGCAGGGTCCCGCGGGGGGGGGGGGGGGAGGAAGGAAGGAAGAAGAGGAACCGAAGCATGGCAATTGTGGGGAAGTGCAGAGCTGCAGGGAAGAGTGTTGCGGTACCCAGCTGGAGGGAGAAGGAAGATGAGGGAGGGAATTAAAGGAGATGCCAGGGCTTGGAGCGTAGGAGGAAGGTATGCCAGTCTAAGGGAAAAGGAAGGGGGAGATGTGAGAGCATGGAGGGGGAGCGAAAGATGGAAGAAAAGGAAAGGAGAGAGATGCCAGAGAATCAGGGAAGGGGAGATACCAGACTATGAGGAGAGGTGTGGGAGAGGGAAGGCGAGGAGAGAGATGCCAGACCAATGGGGTGAAAGGAGAGATGGAAGGGGGAGGCATACAGTTTCTGGAAGGGGCATAGAAGGAGAGAAGATGCCATATAGGGGAAGAGAGACGGCAGACAGTGGATGGAAGGAAGAGAGTTACAAGAAGATGAGGAAAGGAGAAACCACAGAAGACAAAGGTAGAAAAAAATTTCTATTTATTTATTGCTTTAGGAGACATGTGTCACTGTTTCTGTGAAGCATTGTATGCAGAGTCCAGCTTCTTGCTGGTTCAATTTAACCTTTGTCTATGTATTTTTATTTTATCCCCCCTTTTACAAAACTGTGAAGCGTTTTTAGCACCAGCCTTGGTGGTAGCAGCTCTGATGCTCAGAATTTTATGAGCATCAGAGCTGTTACCTCCGTAGCTAAAATCCACACTACAGTTTTGTAAAAGAGGGAGGGGTTAGTTTGTGATTACATATTCCTTACTAGGCGAAGGTGTTTTCTGTGTTCTGTGTGTTCGAAAGACATGGTTTTCTGTTAGGATTGACGGTGTAGGATTGATCTGTGCTGGTCTGGCTTGTTTAGTTTTACAATGGGTGTATTGATGTACTGTTCACTGCAATATGTAAGATGCTGCCTTTTCCTAGGTACTCATGTGTGACGTGTGGCTTGTTACTAAAAATCACGTTTTTCGTACAGATGGGGGGGGGTGCCAAAAAATGATGGGCCCCGGGTGTTACATATGCTAGGTACACCACTGCATTATGTAAAGATACCAGAAAGCTGGCGAAGCAAAAACTTTAAGTAAATTGTTATTCTTCTAAGTTTTGAGTATTTAACCCTCCCACAATCTCATGGGCACTCGTTTCAAGTTTCAAGTTTATTGAGATTTTGATTTAAACGCAATATCAAATATTTTCAGTGTGTATAACAAAAATAAATTTTGGGAAATAAATAAAACCATTTGAACAATAAACATACAAACATATCCATAGATGATTAAAATTACATAAGGAGTACAAGGATAAACTACATTTGTTTAAAAATGCGTCCTCTGCGCCTGCTCATAAATTTGTGGAGTATGTAATTTGTCGCTCATGCATATTTTTTTTTGCACACACCTCATCAATCCTTAGAGGGAACACTGGTGTTGGGTACCTCTTTTTATACGGATCTTTCTCTGGAGCGGGATCATTTCTATCCTCTTCATCTATTGTATCTCCTCCATGCCCCGTTATCTAAACTGCCGCGACCCTGTAAGCGTAGTATTTTTTTAGGTCCTTGTGGACAGTGTGGCATCAAATCCTTCGGTTGTGGAATCAGGATTCTCATACTAGTGTACTCCTCCCGTTGGTGGGGAACTTAGCTTTCCCTCCGGGGGTTGGACCTTCCGTGTTTGGTCGGTGGAGGGCTCAGGGGGTGGAACAGTTGCGGCATGTTCTGCGGGATGATGGTCTCTCTTATCTTGTGCTGACTTGGCGGGGAGGGGGGTCCCTGAGATTGGACTTCCTTTTGCTTATTGTCAACTCAGTCACTACGTAGCTTCCCTCCGGGGGACTTCTTTGCGGGGGGATTTTGGGACCTGGCTCTGTACTTTTTTGACTGCAGATCCTGATTCCAGGGTCTCTATCTCTGTTTTGCATGGCCGGATTCTGGATCTTTGCCCGCCGAGGGTTTTCCCTGGTATTTTGGAGGCCTGGCGGCGGGACCTGGGTAGGGATTTGGGGGGGGGGAAACTTTTTGTTAACTACCCTGAGACGCACTGCGGGCTTGGTCCATAGTGCTGACTTACGTGAATGTCATTTTCGCACTGTTCTGAGGGCCTGTGCTTCCCAGAGTCAGGCGTACCATATGGGTTATATTGATACTCAATTATGCATCCGCTGTTCGGTGGAGGTAAACTCTTACTTTCATGGTATTTGGAGTTGTGAGGGGATTCAGGTATTCTGGACGGAGCTGGCCTCCTTTTTACAGGGCTTGTTGCAGACCCCTGTGCCAGTCTCAGTGCAGTCTATGCTGTTTGCCCATTTCTCTTTTTTGAATATGTACACTTCTTATGAAAAATCATTTCTTAGTAAATGTTTTATTTTGGGGAAGAAATGTATCTTGTGTTGCTGGCTTTCTTCTGAGCCACCTTCTTTCTGGTATTGGAGGAATCGCCTTCATGAACTGCTGGGTTGGGAGGCCCGTTTGGCCTGTTCTTCTCGACGCCGGAGCAGAGACTTTGTTCACACTTGGACTCCGTATTTGAACATTTTGACTCCTGAGAGTCGTAGCCGTGTTTTGAATAGACTTCACCTCTGACTCTGTGCTTCTAAGTGTCTTTGCTGATCCCTGCCTACGAGTTTCTGTATCTGTGGGGGGATGGGGAAGGGAGGGTGGGGGGTGGGGGATTCTTTGCTGTGGGGTGGGGGTGAGGTGGGTCCGGGGAGGGCATAACAGTCCAGTCCTCTGTGGTTGTTGATGAAAATGCATACCATGGTTGTTCTTACTGTTGTGTTTATTTTTGCTTAATAAAATAGATTTGAACATAAATAATATTTTATGATTTTTATGTGAATAATTTTTTTATAATTCTTATGTTAATAAATATAAGATGATGATTAATTCTCAAAATCTCTCATAACATGTGAGCATCAGAAAAACCAGCTTGGAAATATAATGCTGTCCAAAAATATAGCTTTATAATGTCAGGCACTTATCTTAATAACCCAAGATAAGTGCCTGACATTATAAAGAGGCCTATGGGAAATTATATCAATCTGACTCTGGCATGTGAATGCAGATAGACCCTGAGGGCAGGGAGACTGTTTTAAGTAGCCCTGATTGAATCATGATTAGCTAAAAGGTGTTAATGTGTTAATGTCTGATTAAGAGGGTACTTAGGACAATGGGTCCAGGTGCACAGATAACTAAAGTTAATCAGAAACTATTGTCGGAGACAGACTGGAAATACATATATGACTACAGCCTATTTTTCTCCTGTCTACAAAGGAGGGGGAGATTTAACTTCTATTGAAGTTCAATAGATTCTGGTTTTTAGAATAAGTTTCCAAACTATAAAAGCCCCCTCGCAGCATCACCCCCCTCTCTTGGCTCTCTTGGCTCTTGGCACTCTGGTCCTCTCTTCTATCTCTTGAGCTCTCTCTTTCTCTGTCTATCCTTCTCTTTGGAACACGAAGCTTGGACCATCAATCTATCCCCCTTTTTTCTCTCTCTGCCTTTCCCTGGAACTTCAGGCTTCTGTGTCTTTCTTTTCCTCTGAACTCTAAGGCAGGGAAACTGCGTTGCTCTCATTAATTGTAATGCTTATAAATATTGCTTTTCTGTAAGCCTATTTCTATAATATATTCTTTATGCAATCACCTCTGGCTGTGCCTTTTTGATTCTACTTCCTGGTGAATATTCAGTGAGGGAACTGAACCTGAGACCTGGCGTTTGTAAGGGCGCCTCTAATATAACTCCACCAACCATACATTGTGGGGGCCACTAACAAACCTTACAATGAGCTAGAGAGATCCCAGGCCCTCCTACCCGCGACGTACCCCTTCATGACCGAACCCCGGATTGGCCCCTAAACCCCCGATTGGCCTCCCAAACCCCATGAACCTGGCCCTCTTCCTTCCCCCCAGTCCAGCAATAGCCCTTCTATTCCGGCAGCGTAGGCAGAAGGCAGGATATCAGCGGTATAGGAGATCATAACAGAAGATCAGCTGAGTCAGTCGGGAGTTGGGCGATAGGCGAATTGTTGTACTGCGCATGCTGTGACAGGGACCTGCGGCTGGCCGAACTGCTTTGTTGTTCATTTGTACATTGACCTATTATTTCTTTCTCTACCTCCTCCCTCTCTTATCTTCCTATACTCCTGCCTTTAAGCACACCCCATTAACAATTCTCCTGCGCTGGCATAATACCTGCACTTACTTGGTAGTTCATCGTAAATTGAGTTGCTTTGTAGTTCATTCTAAAAGTGATCGGAGGCATGGGTGTGGCTATAAGGGGAGATGAGGAGGCCACAACAGCTAAATTTATAATGTACAACAAAGTCAATGCGTATTTCCCTTATTTCTCTCTAGTTGCTTTGTGGTTCATGTGTACATTTAGCTGCTTTGTAGTTCATGTGTATATTTAACTTTCTTTGTGGTTCAGTTGTATATTTAGTTTTTTTTGTGGTTCAGATGTACATTTTAGTTGTTTTCTGGTTCTTGTGTACATTTAGGTTTTTTCTGGTTCTTGTGTATGTTTAGGTACTTTGTGGTTATTGTGTACATTGAGCTGCTTTGTGGTTGATGTGTACATTGAGCTGCTTTGTGGTTCCTTTCTACATTGACCTCTTAATTCTCTCTCTACCTCCTCCCTCTCTTGCCTTGCTACTCTCCTACCTCCTCCATTAACAATTCTCCTGCCCTGACCTAAAAACTGTACTGATTTTTTCCAACTTTGTTGTTCATTCGAAATTTAGTTGCTTTGTAGTTCATTCTAAAAGATTTGGAGGTGTGGCTATAAGGGGAGATGAGGAGGCCACAACAGCTAAATTTATAATGTACTACCAAGTCAATGCTTGTTTTCCTTATTTCTCTCTCTACCTCCTCCCTCTCTTGTCTTCTTACACTTCTGCCTTTAAGCTTACCCCATTAACAATTCTCCTGCGCTGGCATAATACCTGCACTTGGTAGTTCATCGTAAATTGAGTTGCTTTGTAGTTCATTCTAAAAGTGATCGGAGGCATGGGTGTGGCTATAAGGGGAGATGAGGAGGCCACAACAGCTAAATTTATAATGTACATAAAGTCGATGCGTATTTCCCTTATTTCTCTCTAGCTGCTTTGTGGTTCATGTGTACATTTAGCTGCTTTGTAGTTCATGTGTACATTTAACTTTCTTTGGGGTTCATTTGTATATTTAGCTTTTTTTGTTGTTCAGATGTACATTTTAGGTGTTTTCTGGTTCTTGTGTACGTTTAGGTGCTTTGTGGTTATTGTGCACATTGAGCTGCTACTGATTTTTTCCAACTTTGTTGTTCATTCAAAATTTAGTTGCTTTGTAGTTCATTCTAAAAGATTTGGAGGTGTGGGTGTGGCTATAAGGGGAGATGAGGAGGCCACAACAGCTAAATTTATAATGTTCTACCAAGTAAATGCTTGTTTTCCTTATTTCTCTCTCTACCGCCTCCCTCTCTTGTCTTCTTACACTTCTGCCTTTAAGCTTACCCCATTAACAATTTTCCTGCACTGGCATAATACCTGCTCTTACTTGGTAGTTCATCGTAAATTGAGTTGCTTTGTAGTTCATTCTAAAAGTGATCGGAGGCATGGGTGTGGCTATAAGGGGAGATGAGGAGGCCACAACAGCTAAATTTATAATGTACAACAAAGTCGATGCGTATTTCCTTTATTTCTCTCTAGCTGCTTTGTGGTTCATGTGTACATTTAGCTGCTTTGTAGTTCATGCGTACATTTAACTTTCTTTGTGGTTCAGTTGTATATTTAGCTTTTTTTGTGGTTCAGATGTACATTTTAGTTGTTTTCTGGTTCTTGTGTACATTTAGGTTTTTTCTGGTTCTTGTGTACGTTTATGTTTTTTCTGGTTCTTGTGTATGTTTAGGTACTTTGTGGTTATTGTGTACATTGAGCTGCTTTGTGTTGATGTGTACATTGAGCTACTTTGTGGTTCCTTTCTACATTGACCTCTTAATTCTCTCTCTACCTCCTCCCTCTCTTGCCTTGCTACTCTCTGTTAACAATTGAATGACATCCTTACTGCTTAGTTTGTGACACATAGGGCTAGATTCACTAAGCAAACAGATCGTGTACCAATTGTTTTGCAACCCCTTTGCGACTCAATTTCCCTCCGACCTGATTCACTAACGTGTTAAGCGATCCCATCCCGATCCATGCATGCAAATGAGGGAAATGGCATGCAAATTTGGGAGGGCAGCGATTCACTAAACTTTTTCCCCTACACACCGACTGGCTGGCCGATCAAAAACAAGCGATTGGTGAGGACCAATCGCTTGTGTAAAAAACTGCTCTGCCCTTAATCTTTTCTCTCTGGCTCCCCCGACTCTCCTGCTCTCTGCTGCCCTGCGAGCCTGTGGTTTTAAAGTGGGGCTGCACTGCAGGGAAGGGCTGCAGAGAGCAGGAGAGTCCAAAATTGCCCACCCACCGGCCTGACCCACTGGCCCACCACCCCCCGTACATAAAAGTTGGGAGCAGGAGGGGTGCTCAGTCCCTCCTGCTCTTGTAGGCCTCCTTCCTGCCACTGGACTGGCCCACCCACTCACCCAGGCCCGGCCCGACCCACCCCCTCCCCGTACCTTGAAAAATCATTGTGAGCAGGAAGGGTACCCAGTCCCTCCATCTCCTTAGGCCTCTGTGATATCTTCGGAAGCAGGAGGAAGCGCAAAGTCGTCCGGGAAAGATGATGGAGGCACTGATTAAAGACAGCATCTGTGAACACACCGAAAAAAATGGGCAGCTAAAAACGAGTCAACATGGCTTCTGCAAGGGCAGGTCATGCCTCACAAACTTATTGTACTTCTTTGAGGGAGTGAACAGCCAGGTGGATAGAGGGGAATCTATAGACATCATTTACCTTGACTTCCAAAAAGCCTTCGACAAGGTACCACACGAGAGACTGCTTAAGAAGATATGGATCCACGGCGTGCAAGGGGAGGTCCACCGATGGATCAAAAACTGGCTGGCAAACAGGAAGCAGAGGGTTGGCATAAAGGGCCATTACTCAGACTGGAAAGGGGTCACGAGTGGAGTTCCGCAGGGGTCGGAGCTGGGACCGCTCCTGTTCAATATCTACATAAACGACCTAGAGGCGGGTACCAAGTGTGAGGTCATTAAATTTGCAGATGACACCAAACTATACAGCAGGGCTCAAACCAGGGAAGACTGCGAAGAACTCCAAAAGGATCTAACGCAGCTGGAAAAGTGGGCCGAAAAATGGCAAATGAGCTTCAACATAGGAAAATGCAAGATCATGCACGTGGGGAAAAAGAACCCGATGTTCACATACAAAATGGGGGGAACACCACTAGGGGTCAGTAACCTGGAGAGAGACCTGGGAGTGATGGTAGACGCAACACTGAAGGCATCGGCGCAGTGCGCCACAGCCTCAAAGATAGCAAACAGAACGTTGGGTATCATAAAGAAGGGTATTACGACCAGGACGAAGGAAGTCATCATACCGCTGTATTGTGCAATGGTGCGGCCGCATCTGGAGTACTGTGTCCAGTACTGGTTGCCGTACCTCAAGAAGGACATGGCAGTATTTGAGGGAGTACAGAGAAGAGCAACTAAACTGATAAAGGGAATGGAAAATCTCCCATATACCGACAGATTGAAGCAGTTGGGACTTTTCTCCCTGGAAAAGCGGAGACTTAGAGGAGACATGATAGAAACCTTCAAGATCCTGAAGGGCATAGTAAAAGTAGACAGGGACAGATTTTTCAAATTAAAGGGCACCACAAGTACAAGGGGGCACTCGGAGAAATTGAAAGGGGACAGGTTTAGAACAAACGCTAGGAAGTTCTTTTTCACTCAGAGGGTGGTGGATTCATGGAAAGCGCTTCCAGAGGCTGTTGTAGACAAGAAAACATTAAATGGTTTCAAAGAAGGTTTGGATAGATTCCTAGAAGAAAAAGGGATTGAAGGGTATAGATAGGTACAGGCCACTACTCAGGCAATGGGCCTGATGGGCCGCCGCGGGAGCGGACCGCTGGGCAGGATGGACCTATGGTCTTCCTCAGCAGAGGCAACTTCTTATGTTCTTATGTTCTTATGTCCTGCTCCTGCTTCTCTGCCGGGCTGCTTCTCAATACCAACCTTAGGCCATGCCCCGGTGCATCATCTGATGCACGGGGAAGGGCTAAGGCCCTGATTGGCTGAAGTGCCTCGGGCTCCTCCCTTGGGAAAGGTCTGGGGTGCCTCAGCCAATCAGGGACTTCCTTAGGGAGGAGTCTAAGGAAGTCTCTGATTGGCCATAAACAATGTTTGTTTATGCACACTGCTGGACTAGATTGTAATAGTAAATGTTCAGCAACAAAAGAAAACTTCAGGCTTTATTTTTCTGGGTTTCATTCACCCACAAAAGAGTGAGGTTTGACAGGATTTACAGCTTTCAGGATAATGTCCAAACACAAAAGGGGAGGGGGGGAACCACCTTTTTATAATCCACAAAGACCGGACTGGCCACAGTATTATCCCTCCACCTAGGGATCAGGATTCTGGAAGGTTTCATATCACTATTAAACACTCAAAAAAAAACCAAAACCAACAATTTGTACAGGATTTTCAGAGAGGAAAAGTAAAACAGAATAATTGTCCTAGTACCAAAACCAAACATAACCTTCTGCAACTGTCCTCTCTCTCTGTTAAACAGCCCCTCCCAGCAGGCAAAACATTTAGCCCTGGGCTCACACTGCTCTAGGGAAATAAAACTGAGCCAGGCAACAGGTTTCACAAACCTTCAGAGAAAAAAACCTCTGACCTGTTCCAGGCTGCTCCACTAAAGCTCCATGGACTCAGCCTGCTGCTCTATGTTTGGGAAGCACTCCCAGTCCATGTGAGGCAAACAATCCTCACTCTCAGCTGGCTGCAGTTCCTCTATTCAGACGTCTCCTGCTCCATCTGAAACAGGGATCTCAAAGTCCCTCCTTGAGGGCCGCAATCCAGTCAGGTTTTCAAGATTACCCCAATGAATATGCATGAGATCTATGTGCATGCACTGCTTTAAATGCATATTCATTGGGGAAATCTTGAAAACATGACTAGATTGTGGCCCTCAAGGAGGGACTTTGAGATCCCTGGTCTGAAACATCCCAGCTGCTCTCAGCTCTCATGTTCTCACCCAACTCCTTCTCCCTCTCTGCCTGAGCTCTGCTGCTGGACAAGGGCTCTCTCAATCTATGCCCCTCCCCCTTCATTAACTCAGGTGTAGAGAATGACACGGGGAAAAAAATTTGTCCCTGTCCCAGTGAGCTCACCCCGTCATTGTCCCGTCCCTGTGGGCTTGGTCCCTATCACTGTCCCGTTCCCATGAGCTCAGCCCCGTCACCATCCAGTCTCTGCAAGCTCGATCCCTGTCACTGCCCCAACCCCGCAAACCTAGAGAGAAAAAGATTGTTCTGTAAGTAGAAGGAGTTAACCAAAGTGGATGGGATTGGGGAAGGGAGCTTGGGAGGTGGGTGGGGAGGTAGGGGAAAAAGGCAGGGGAGATTCATAGGGAAGAGTCAGAAGGGGAGAATGATACCTAGTGATAGCGAGACAAATATTCCTAATCTAGCCTCTTTCCCAGCGTCTTCTCCCCACTCTCTCTTCCCCATTTCCCAACGTCTTCTCCCCCCTCTCTCTTCCCCAGTTCCCTTCAGGCTGCTTCAGCGTCTTCTCCTCTCCACCCCCACTCCCCAGTACACTTCCTGTGGTCCAGCAGCTCGCTCCCGCCAGCCGTCCTTGCATCTCCCTCCCTCCCTTCCCCTTCCCTTCACTTCGTGGTAATTTCTACAAGGCTATGCATTCTATTGCAGCCGGAGCCTTGAAGTCGCGTCACATGCGGCTACTGGAAACAGGAAGTTGTGTCAGAGAAGACCTTTCTAGCAGCCACATGGGGCGGTGAATGGCCTTGTTCCCGTACTCGCAGTGACCATTTTTTTTTGGCACCATTTTGACGGGTTACCCTCGGCTAGCCACAGGTATCAGCCACCGTGTCATTCTCTACTTAGGTGCAGGTTTGCTAAGCTGGTTGATTTCTGGCCAGAGCACATTCTTGCCTTTTCTTAAAAGGCCAGACTTAAAAGGAGCAGCACAGAAAGCAGCTGTGCTGTCCTGGCTCTGAATCTGGGCACATGGGATCATAAGAACATAAGAATTGCCGCTGTTGGGTCAGTCCGCTCACGCGGTGGCTCCTAGGTCAAAGACCAGTGCCCTAACTAAGACTAGCCCTACCTGTGTACGTTCTGTGTACCTCTTTATGAATGCATTCAATTCTTAATACTAGAGCCTCTTTTTGCCAAGACTCAGGACTCCTTTTACAAAGGTGCACCAGGGCCTTAACGCTTGGAATAGCGCGTGCTAAAATGCTGTGCGCGCTAGCTGCTACCGCCTCCTCTTGAGCAGATGGTAATTTTTCAGCTAGTGCGCGCTAATCCGGTGCATGCGCTAAAAACGCTAGCATACCTTCGCAAAAGGAGCCCTCAATTTCAGGTTCTTTTCAACAAAACACTTTTCTTAAAGCGAACCCCCCCCCCCCCTCAAATGTCTCCTGGTTCTGGATCAAAGTCCATTATCTCAGGGTCTACGAAGCGCAGGGGTCCCTGCCACACTACAGAGGAAACCTTATGAATGAAAGGTAACAAACTCTAAAAATAGTCAGCCAATACAACAATGAACCTAATGAGTGCCTAAGAACTTATCTCAGATGTCAGTCCACTCTTGACGGAGCCCGTTTCGCCGACCTAAAGTTGGCTTCATCCGGAAAACGTCTAAGGACTGAGGTACAGTGGTTGTATTCTGAAAATTTTTTAGTTGCTATTGATTCTTTCAGAATTGCAGCTTTCAACATTTCTGGAAGAATCAATAGCAACTAAAAAATTTTCAGAATACAACCGCTGTACCTCGGTCCATAGACATTCCCCCAATGAAGCCGACTTTATGTTGGCGAAACGGGCTCCAACGGGAGTGGACTGACATCTGAGATAAGTTCATAGGCACTCATTAGGTTTTCTAAAATATTTTTTTGAATTTTGGGACTAAAACACTCTCTGGTTTAAATAGAGTCACCTAGTCAAATACCTATGGTTCTGGATATCCTGGAACAAAGTTGGTATTAAGTTGAAAGGCTTGACATATTTGTTTGAGGTTTGAATATTATCATTACCTATAATGGTGTCATTAATTTAAACTTGATCACACATGAATGGCAAATTAGCTTTGCTATTCATTTATATTTAAATTTAATTTATCTTGTTTTAACAACATCTGATAATTGCTGGACATATTTAGTTTTGTTTCACCCTCAATTGTTATTGTTTGTTTTTGGATTTTTAGTTGCAACAAATAAACAGAAATATTTAAATGTTTAACCCCTGTGTTGGTGTGAATTGAAAGGGAAACCTACTGAAACATCTGACTGTGATTATAACATCTCATACATTTAATTATAACAATTTAAAATTGTAATGTAATTGCATCACATCACCATCAGGGGATTTTACACTTACATTAACTCTATCCAACTTAACCAGCTGAGAATAGTTCCCAGTTGGCTAAGTACTGCTTAGCCAGCTAGTCACCAGTATTCAGCGGGAGATAGCCAGCTATATCTCATTGAATATCTGGATCATTGGCTAGCCCAGTGACTAGTTATGTTGCACCACCGAAATTTAGCAACTCACCGGCTAAGGCACATGGCCAGATAGACCTGCCTAAAAGGCAAACCTGTCTTTGGCCATTAGGCCTTAGCTGGCCAGCCACTGAATATCGGCTTGACCAGCTAAGTTCGCAGCAGTGAACTATAAACCAGAAATTCAGTGCTTGTGGCTGGATATGGGATTGCCGCAGCCAGCAGGAAGTAGCCCGGCTGCCTCCCATGGGTTGAATATCAGTACCACAGAGTACTAGTGCTCTACAATTCAATACGTACTAACATCACACAGGCACTAGAATAGCCTCTCACAAGCCTGTCCATGATTATACAACTGCAACTTTTTTTTTAGAATCTTGGGCATAGTAAATGGTGATTTATAAATTTTTGATAAATTTATTGGATTACTGTAATGGCTGCATTTAGGGATTAAAACAATTGAAAACTGTTCAGAACATGGCAGCAGAGCGTCTTATGGAAAAAAGTAGAGGGGATAGTGTTGCCTGCTACTTAGAGAACTCTATTGGCTACCAATTAAAGAATGGTAAACTGATCATTTTGATATATAAACAACTTCATTCTCAGTCACATGGATATTTACTTGATGTTATTCTTCAGTAGCGGCCCGATATTCAGAGAGATTTAAGTGGGCCAGAGAGGCTCTGGCCTGCTTAAATTGCCGATTGGCGGCCAATCGCCAATATTCAGCAGCACTAAGCCAGGCAGTGCCACTGAATATTAGCTCTGACTGAACCTCCCCAAAACTCCATAAGATAGAAAAAATGGTCACCTAAAAATAACAATAAAAAAAGAAATGTGAAACAAATCAAGGAAAACTTATAAGAACACAACAAGAAAACAGAAATGACATCTGTTAAACAATAGAAAAAAAAGGTAGCCATCCTATTTCCATTTGTTCCTTTCTACAAACTAAGTCATAGTTTCATCAAAATAAATAAATCATCAGGATGGGTCAGTACCTGTCCATCAAGGCAGCCATTATACCATAAAGGGCACATTTGTGTCACAGGCCAGGGCATGTTTCCAAAATCTCTGCCTCAACACACTGCTAACATGATATTTCAATATAACATCACAGTTTCTTGCAAAGATTATACTTTTGCATATCTAGGTTTGCATGCAGTAAATAACAGCACAATTGATGTCCATTTTGAGGAGTCATTTATAAAAATACATGGCAAAGCAAGATGTATCATAAGGTAAAAGCATGATAAGCACAAGCTTAGCTGCATTTTTCTTTGTTGCATTGTAAAATGTCACATTTCTAGTTCATTTGCATGTTATACAATAGGGCGCCAAAGAAGGCTCTGTATAATAATGCATATCTTTGAGACCTTAATTCTGATCAAAGGAAGACAGGATCCAAGATGAAACAGGGTGACTTTTGTAGCAAAAAAGATGCTCTTTTAAATGGCATAAAAGAGGGAAAAAAAACCCTACATAATAGAGATACAGTATTTGGACCCCCAAAATGGCAAAACTTTGCATTAAAAAATAACATTATGTCTATGTCATTATATCATTGCTTCCAGTTGGCTGCAAAGCCTCCTAGTGCAAATCCTAGACATACTTCATTGGCCATGACTGCTAGTCCAGTTATGGCCTGAATCAAAATATACGTCAGGAGCAATGAGTCAAGGTAGGCCTTAAATTTCTTATTGTAACATTTTTCACATAATTTACTGGCCCATAAAAAGGGAGGCAAGCTCATATTAAGTTCCAAGCTTTGCATGCAGCTTAGTATCAAAGGTTTTACTTTATCTCAAAAATTTCAGTGCCCAGCAGGTTTTGTTGGGCTGCAGTGCCTGAACAAAATGACCTTTTTTGTGTTATGTGGAGCTTGGCACTTTGAAGGTGACCTCCATTTAGCTGCGTGTAAGACTTGAACCAACAGATATCTATCTGAAAAATTTTGCATGATTTAGTTTGAGACCCTAGTGAATGTCTGCACAAAATTTTATTCAATTTGGAGGCAGTTGAGCATTGATGATTTTCAAAATTGGTCCACTTGATGTGGAATAACCCAGTACACTGCATTTACCACAAGGCTACACCTCAGCCTTCTTCCTGCTTTGCTAAGAATGCCCAAATACCTGAAGCTGTTATAGAGCCTGGTATCCCCCGGTGTCATGTCTTAATCCTTGCAGTGGTCAGCTGCTCAATTAGAGCATCTTCATGGATCCTAGACATGACTGAAGCAAGCCTAATTTAGGTTGCCCTTCTTTTTAGAATTTGGACATTTCTTCCTTTTTGGTAATCACTGTTGGACATCCAGATTTTTGACCCTCTCTAGTCCTGCCCACAACACAGCCACTTGCTATTTGGATGAACTACAGTGCTGGATATTCCTTTTCTTCCTTTGCAAAATGGGGATTTAGATGTTTCAAGCACATGTGCGTCTATAGGATTTGAAAATAAGCACCATAATGTCTTGGAAAAGAGGTTGGTGTGGGTGGGTGCCACTAGATACCAGGGAGTGTGGTTTTTTGGGGGGTGGGGTTTACAGTTGGGTAAGTGGGTAAGGGAAGAGAGGGGGCCTCACTAAACTACTAGGGACTTTTTTATTTTTTTAATCAGGTTGGACGGGCAGGGTGCCACTAGATACCAGGGCAATAGTTTTAAATTACGAGGGAAGAAGAGAATACATAGAAACATAGAAACATAGAAATAGACGGCAGATAAGGGCCCACGGCCCATCTAGTCTGCCCACCTTAATGTCCCTCCCCTACCTTTGCCCTGTGAATAGATCCCATGTGCCGATCCCATTTGGCCTTAAAATCAGGCACGCTGCTGGCCTCAATCACCTGTAGTGGAAGACTATTCCAGCGATCAACCACTCTTTCAGTGAAAAAGAATTTCCTGGTGTCACCTCGTAGTTTCCCGCCCCTAATTTTCAACGGATGCCCTCTTGTTGTCGTGGGACCCTTGAAAAAGAAGATATCTTCCTCCGCCTCGATGCGGCAACGTTTCGATCATGTCCCCCCTCTCTCTGCGCTCCTCGAGCGAGTATAGCTGTAATTTGTCAAGCCGTTTTTCGTATGGTAGATCCTTGAGTCCCGAGACCATCCGGGTGGCCATTCTTTGCACCGACTCCAGTCTCAGCACATCCTTGCGATAATGCGGCCTCCAGAATTGCACACAGTATTCCAGGTGGGGCCTCACCATGGATCTATACAATGGCATAATGACTTCCGCCTTACGACTGACGAAACCCCTTCGTATGCAGCCCATGATTTGTCTTGCCTTGGACGAAGCCTGCTCCACTTGATTGGCAGACTTCATGTCCTCACTGACGATTACCCCCAAGTCTCGTTCTGCTACCGTTTTTGCTAGGATCTCGCCATTAAGGGTATAAGACTTGCATGGATTCTGGCTGCCCAGGTGCATAACTTTGCATTTTTTGGCATTGAAGTTGAGTTGCCATGTCCTAGACCATCGCTCCAGTAGGAGTAGGTCGTGCATCATGTTGTTGGGCACTGAATCTTCGTCTGTTGTGCATTTGCCCACTACATTACTCAGTTTGGCGTCATCGGCGAATAATGTTATTTTACCTCGAAGCCCTTCTGCCAAGTCTCTTATAAAGATGTTGAATAGGATTGGGCCCAAGACTGAGCCCTGTGGTACTCCACTAATCACCTCCGTCATTTCGGAGGGGGTGCCGTTCACCACCACCCTTTGGAGCCTACCTCCAAGCCAGCTCCCAACCCATTTCGTCAATGTGTTACCTAATCCTATAGAACTCATCTTGCTCAGTAACCTGCGGTGTGGTACGCTATCGAATGCTTTGCTAAAGTCCAGGTACACGATGTCCAGGGACTCCCCAATATCCAGCTTCCCCGTTACCCAGTCAAAGAAGCTGATCAGGTTGGATTGGCAGGATCTCCCCTTAGTAAATCCATGTTGTCGGGGATCCCGTAGATTCTCCTCATCCAGGATCTTATCTAATTGGTGTTTGATTAGAGTTTCCATTAGTTTGCTCACTATCGATGTTAGACTCACTGGTCTGTAGTTTGCTGTCTCCATCTTTGAGCCTTTCTTGTGGAGTGGAATGACGTTAGCCGTCCTCCAGTCCAACGGGACGCTGCCTGTACTAAGGGAGAGGTTGAAGAGCGCGGACAGTGGCTCCGCCAAGACATCACTCAGCTCCCTAAGCACCCTGGGGTGCAGGTTGTCCGGCCCCATTGCTTTGTTAACCTTGAGCTTTGACAGCTCACCGTAAACACTGCTGGGCGTAAACTCAAAGTTACTAAACGGGTCAACTGAGCCAACCCTTGTCTGTAGCTGAGGGCCGAGCCCTGGCGCTTCTCGGGTGAAGACTGAGCAGAAGTATTCATTTAATAGTTGGGCTTTTTCCGAATCCTTTTCCACATAGTCTCCGTCTGGTTTCCTAAGACGTACAATCCCGCCTGAGTTTTTTCTTCTATCACTGATATACCTGAAGAAGGATTTATCTCCCTTCTGGATGTTCTTTGCTAGAGACTCCTCCATGAGGAATTTAGCCTCCCTGACTGCTGTTTTGACGGCTTTTGATTTGGCCAGGTAGTCTGCTCTAAAGTCCTGCTTCCCTGATTGTTTGTAAGAGATGAATGCTTTTTTCTTCTCCTTGATCAGGTCTGAGATCTCCGCAGTAAACCACTGTGGCTTATTGTTCCTTCGCCGTTTACTTACTGATTTTACATAGCGGTTTGTTGCTTATAAGAACATAAGAACATAAGAAATGCCTCTGCTGGGTCAGACCCGAGGTCCATCGTGCCCAGCAGTCCGCTCACGCGGCGGCCCAACAGGTCCAGGACCTGTGCAGTATCTATCTATACCCCTCTATCCCCATTTCCAGTAGGAATTTGTCCAATCCTTTCTTGAACCCCAGTACCGTACTCTGCCTTATAACGTCCTCTGGAAGCGCATTCCAGGTGTCCACCACACGTTGGGTAAAGAAGAACTTCCTAGCATTTGTTTTGAATCTGTCCCCTTTCAACTTTTCCGAATGCCCTCTTGTTCTCTTATTTTTCAAAAGTTCGAAGAATCTGTCCCTCTCTACTCTCTCTATGCCCTTCATGATCTTGTAAGTCTCTATCATATCCCCTCTAAGTCTCCTCTTCTCCAGGGAAAAGAGACCCAGCTTCTCCAATCTCTCAGAATATGACAGGTTTTCCATACCTATTATCAGACGTGTTGCTCTCCTTTGAACCCTCTCGACTAATGCCATATCCTTCTTAAGATACGGCGACCAATATTGGACGCAGTACTCCAAATGCGGGCGCACCATCGCCCGATACAACGGCAGGATAACTTCTTTCGTTCTGGCTGTAATACCCTTTTTGATTATACCAAGCATTCTATTCGCTCTCTTAGCGGCCGCTGCACACTGTGCCGACGGCTTCATTGTCATGTCCACCATTACCCCCAAGTCCCTTTCCTGGGTACTCTTATTCAATAACATCCCTCCCATTGTATAGTTGTACCTCGAGTTTCTGCTCCCCACATGTAATACTTTACATTTTTCAATGTTGAACTTCATCTGCCATTTCGCCGCCCATTCTTCTAATTTGTTCAAGTCCCTTTGCAACTTTTCGCAGTCCTCTGTAGTCCGAGCTCCATTAAATAGTTTGGTGTCGTCCGCAAATTTTATTATCTCGCACTTCGTTCCTGTTTCTAGATCATTTATGAAGATATTAAATAGCAGCGGCCCGAGCACCGAGCCCTGCGGGACACCACTCGTGACCCTCCTCCAGTCGGAGTAGTGACCCTTCACTCCTACCCTTTGTTTTCTACCCTCCAACCAGTTTCTGATCCATCTATGTACGTCTCCTTCCACCCCATGGTTCTTCAGTTTCCGGAGTAGACGTTCATGGGGCACCTTGTCAAAGGCTTTTTGGAAATCTAGATATATGATGTCTATGGGGTCTCCTTTGTCCATCCGTTTGTTGATCCCTTCGAAGAAGTGCAATAAGTTCGTTAGGCACGATCTTCCCTTGCAGAAACCATGCTGACTGGTTATCAGAAGTTCATTTTTTTCAAAATGTTGATCGATGTTTTCTTTTATCAGTGCTTCTGCCATTTTCCCTGGAACCGAAGTCAGGCTCACCGGCCTGTAGTTTCCCGGGTCACCTCTTGATCCCTTTTTAAAGATGGGCGTAACGTTGGCTATCTTCCAATCTTCCGGGATCTCGCCTGTTTTCAGGGATAAGTTGCAAATTTGCTGCAGTAGTTCCGCTATCTCCTCCTCTTGTATGGTTGCTTTCAAAGTCGCTGTTTATTATTATCACAGCTCTATAAATAATAATTAAATTATTTGTATTATAATTTGTGAAGTGTTCAGACCAATACCCGTGTATTCTGTGATCTCACTGAACTGGGGTACATTTGGGACCATCATCACACTTCTAATGTCCCTTTGCCAGCCTCCTTCTTGTATATACTTGATAATATTCTTTATTACTCATTATGTATACTTGTTGATAGATTTTAAACCACACTTATCTTGATGATTATTCCAATAGGCTTGGCGTTGTTCTCTTTAACTCCCAGCTGCAGCGAGGTAAAGTGCTTAAATCATAAAGTGCTTGTGCATGTAGTGTTGACTACTAGCTACTGTGTTCGCTAAAACTTATTCTTAAGCCCGGCCCCCCGACTCGAGTTTCGGGTCCTTCATCAGGAGGGGTCCTGTTAAAAACACAATTTTAATTAAAACCTTATTAAAACTTAAATATTTATATGGTACTGAATTTCTATATCTTACTTAATCTCTTATGTATTGTCTCTCAGACCAACCTGTTTAAATGATTCATTTTTACATACCTATATGGCTTACTTCTGCTGGATTGTCACCTCAAAATGAACACGCTGGGGATCGACCAGCTATCGTGTCTTATATACACTCTCTCCATATTGCTTTTAATCCCTCCCCTTATGGTCTCTCATTTCCAACCGGAAATGACGTATCGGACTCCACTTACGGCTTACAAGTTTAGCCATTCTATTTCGGAATTAAGTCCATATGGATGCATAGTCTTTTTGTTAAAAATAAGACGTTGTTCTTTCTGCAGCAAGCATTTTGTGATATCTCCTTCTTGTAAATCTACATGAATCAAAACCGTGTACTTTAAATCCTCCAGGGAGTGTGCCTTTTGTAGCCAATGGGCTACCAAAGGAGCAGTAATTCTTTCTTTTCGTATGTTGCTTAGATGTTCTATTATTCTAATTTTGATCTTGCGACTAGTTTGCCCTATATATGGGAGACCACATGGGCATATTATACAGTATACCACTCCCTGCGATTCACAATTTGTACCCGTAGATAACATAAATTTTTTATCTTTTGATGCTGGAAATAACACAAATGCTTGCTGCATAACGTGACTACATAAACGGCAATGTCCACATGGTTTATGTGGTGGTAATGAATTATTTTCTAACATCCTGGCATTTCTTTTGTGTTTCAACATCTCCCCCAGGTTCTGAGACCTAGAAAAAGCATATTTCGGTTTTTCAGTCAACACTGGATAGTATTGGACTATAGGCCAGTGTTTTAATATAATCCGTTTAATAGCATTACTATTGTTTGAATATGGGAGTACGCAAACTACATGATGTTCTTTTGTTTTAACTTTTGATTGCATTAGCCAAGACCTCTGACAAAACTTAGCCCTTTTCCAGGCTCTCTTGATTATTTTACTAGGATATCCTCGATCTAAAAATTTTTTATACATAATCTCGGCTTGTTTGTCAAAGTCATGTGTATTTGAACAGATTCGTTTTAATCGCAGGAACTGCCCTACTGGTATGCTGTTCTTTAGGACCCGTGGATGGTAGCTTTGATACTGGAGGAGATTATTTAGATCAGATGGCTTTTTGTGTAGACTGGTGGATATCTTATTTTGTTGAATATAAATTTTTATGTCTAAAAAGGACATCTGGTATTTATCTATATTATATGTAAATTTAATGTTCTGATCTCTCTGATTTATTTCTTTTAAAAATTCATTCAATTTAACCTGATCCCCAGTCCACACAAAAAACACATCGTCGATGAATCTCCTCCAGCATCTTACATAGTGGAAGTGGTTGGATCTGTACACAAACGTCTCCTCAAACTCTGTCATGTATAAACAAGCTATAGTGGGGGCTACCGTAGCCCCCATAGCTACCCCTTTAATTTGATGGTATACGGTATCTTCAAATTGAAAATAATTATCAAAAATTACTATTTTTGCTAACTTCTCTAGCAGCGTTTTCTTAAAATTTGAAATTTGTAGCTTGAGGATTGCTTTCAAAGTCGACCACATGTCTTCCACGTTATTGGTTTCTTCTTGGCTTTGTAGCGCCTGGTGAACAAAGTCTCCCATTTCTTTGAAATTTGTGTCCTTGAATTTGAGGACTTTGGTTAGTGTAGTAGATTTAGTGAAACCTTTCCTGATATTGAACCATACCATGTTGTGGTCACTGGAGGCCAATGTGTCGCCCACCGAGACCTCTGTGACACTTTCTCCATTGGTAAGTATCAGGTCCAGTATTGCCTGATCCCTTGTCGGTTCCAACACCAGTTGCCTGAGGCTTGCTCCTTTCATAGAGTTTAATAGCCTCCTGCTGCTGCCGGAAGCAGAGGTAAGTGTAACCCAATCCACATCAGGCATGTTGAAGTCACCTAGCAATACTGTGTCCCCACGCAAGGTGATATTTTCTATATCTTCGATTAATTCCATTTCCAGGTCATCCTGTTGTCTTGGGGGTCTGTAAATTACGCCAAGATACAAGCATTTGTCCTTTCCTCTGGCCAAATTAATCCAAAGGGATTCCCCAGTATACTGGACATCTGAGATTCTCGTGACCTTAATGTCATCTTTAGTATATAATGCTACACCCCCTCCCTTCCTACCCTCTCTGTCCCGGCGAAGCAAGTTGTAACCCGGTATGACCATGTCCCACCCGTGGGAGTCTGTGAGCCAGGTTTCGGATATCGCCACCACATCCAGGTCGGCATTCCTTATTTCTGTTTCCAATTCCAGGATCTTGTTTCCTAAACTGTGTGCGTTGACGTACATAGCCCTCCATGTTATATTTTTGTTATGTCTCTGTGGGGATATTCCTGTTTGAGCTATTTGAACACCTTTAGCATTGTTTGTGTTATTTGTGCTTTCCTGAGGCTCAGAACCACAATGTGTACTCCCCATATACCCAGAACTACAGTGTGTACTCCCCCTAGACCTGGAATTACAATGTGACCCATAAATATGATGTGACCCTACTCCCGACTCAAAAGTGTGTGCACTCACCCCTGACCCAGAATTTCGGTGTCTACTTTCCTCAGCCTCATAAATGTATTGGCATTTTAGTTCGCCTGGTATGTTGTTTGTGCCTGTACCCTCCCCCGACTTACCTAGTTTAAAGCCCTGTGGAGTAGGCGGGCTAGGCGGTGTCCAAGGACATTCTTCCCTCTTCTGGTTAGGTGTAGCCCGTCGTGTCCCTGTAGTCCTTGCAATGCTTCTCCATGGTGCAGAAACCCGAAGTTTATCTCCTTGCCAATTTATATCAGGGGGTACAGCTTGGGGATGGAGGAGCATAGTTGGGTCATTTCAGGGGATGGGAGGGTACCAGAAGGATGTTATTTAGTAGAGCAGACAAAAGAGATGGGGTCAAAGCTGACTGTGGTGGGCTCTATGCCAGCTTCAGACCTGGTGGTAGGTTTCTGGTGTTGAGTTTCCACAGTAGGCATCAGTGCAAAGCCCTACACTAATGTGGAGTAGCTGATCGAGTCTTTATTATGTATTTTAATATGCTGTGTGCTGATATCTATCGAAGGAGAGATCCTCAGCTCAGAAATCATAGGCAGCGGAAAGCCATTTTGTTTGGGGAGTCCAAAGGCTCTGCTCTAGCCAGCAGAATCCTATGGTACAGCCTCTCACCAGCTCCTAACTCCCCCACCAACCTCCTCCCAGTGCTATACTTTTAAATCTTTGGGCAGCTGCCGCACAATGTCAACAAGCAAGCTTGCCCCCAGAAGTAGAATGAAGGGTTCTGGGGCAGGCCTGTTCATTGACACTGCAGTTGCCTGAAGATTTAAAAGTACAGTGCCATGAGGGGGGATGGGTAGGCAGGAACCGACCAGCGACCGCCAATCTTTGGGGAGGCCATGGCCCCTGTGGCCTCCCCTATTAACAAGCAGGTAAACTGTTCCTTAAGGGTGCGTTGTATTCGGTGGGAGTTTTCTGCATTGATCCTGAGGGAGGTGGTAAGCCCCGTGCTGTAGAAATGAAGTTTCTGCACATATTGGGAGATGAAAGAGAAACATCCAACAAATGGGAGAAGCAGTTCCAGCAGCTGCAGCATAAAAGCACTGATTCACGATAACAGCAATTATGGTATTGCATCTTGCATACAGTCTACTCCTTTCATCTCCTTTCTTGGTCACGGATACACATAGAAACATCACAGAAATAAATTAAAGTCACAGGGAAGCTCCTGTGAATTCTGAGTTGCACTCAGAAATGCCAAATGCCAGCTGTACACCACCCATAGCTAAACCTAGGCATTTGTGAAAAGGTAAACCAGAAACTGACACCTCCTATTTATATCTTTCTAAAGAGGCTCAACAGGCAGGAAAAGTTAAGTCACCAAGCTTGAGGCAGAAAGGTGAGGGTAAACCAGACTATTTAGTTCCAAAAGGGAATACAAATCTTAGGCAGAAAACCCTGAAAAGCCATGTAAACACACCTCCTAACCCTGCACCAATTACTCATGAGCCGTCTCTTCTCCAAGCTTAAGAGCCTTAGCTGCTTTACCCTGTTCTCATAGGGAAGTGGATCCATCCCTTTTTATCATTTTTGTCGCCCTTCTCTAATTCTGCTATATCTTGTTTGAGATACGGTAACCAGAACTGCACACAGTTTTCGAGGTGCAGCTGTACCACAGAGTGATAAAAGCATGCACAGATATACATACTGCAATGACACATGTGTACAAATGCGTACACACAGACAAGAACAGATGTAGCAGTCTTTAAAGATATACACGTAGAAACAAAACTGATATACACACACAGAAAAAAAAACACAGACAATTGACAAACACACACGCACAAAGGGGGAGTGGAAAGAATTCTGGAGCCATGCTGAATGCTTTTCCCACTAAAGCGCAGCAAAGTTTTGTAGTTACCATACATTAATTATCAGAAGTAACTGCAAAAGGTCTGCATTAATGGTTGGGAGCATCCCCAGCAGTTTCTCATAATTCAGGTATCACAATCGGTGGCATACCAAGGGCAGACCAGTTGGAGCAGTGCACCCTAGGTGCCAGCAATTAGGTAGTACAAGTGTCACCCCCTATCACTGTTGCTGCTCCAGAAACAGCAGTGGAGGAGATAAAATAAGCTGAACTCATTTTGAGGCTCTACTATGCATAGATATGACTGTTGGTCCCGCCCCCCTTTGATATCATCTTCCTGTTCATGGGCAGAGTTGACAGCCATACTTATGCATAGTGCTATCCTGCAAAACATTTAGCTTATTTTGTGGCCACTACTTCAGATGTAGAGAAACAGAAGCGGTGGAGGTGTCAGAGGAGAGAAAGGGCAGATGCTGAACAGAAGGATGAGAGAGAGGCAGATGCTGGATAGAAGGATGAGAGAGAGGGCAGAGAGGCTGGTTGGAAAGGGATAGAAGAGAAAAGCGGACAAAGAGAGGGGGCAGGGGAAAAGAGATGGAGGAACAACTAGACATAGACATAGAGTATGACGGCAGAAAAGGGCCGACGGCCCAAGTCTGCCCACTCAAGAACACTCCCTCCTCCCTCCCTCCATCATTTAAGCATTCCTCTGGAGCGACCCCCACCTGTCTGTCCCATCGTCCTTTGAAGTCGAGCGTGGTTCTGGCCTCGACTACCTGACGTGGAAGACCATTCCATCGATCAGTGAAGAAATACTTCCTGGTGTCCCCATGAAATCTTCCCCCCCTGAGTTTTAGCGGATGCCCTCTTGTCGCCATGGGACCTGTAAGACAAAATATTTCTTCCTCCACATCAATACGGCCCGTGACGTATTTGAATGTTTCTATCATGTCCCCCCTTTCCCTGTGCTCTTCGAGAGAATATAAGCGCAGCTTGTTCAAACGTTCTTCATAAGGGAGATTCTTTAGTCCTGAGACCATCCTAGTGGCCATCCGCTGAATCGACTCCATTTTCTTCACATCCTTTTGATAATGTGGCCCCCAAAACTGAACACAATACTCCAGGTGAGGTCTCACCATTGATCTGTACAACGGCAGTAGCACTTCAGGCTTACGACTGATAAAGCTCCTTCTGATGCAGCCCAGCATTTGTCTAGCTTTTGCTGTTGCTTTCTCCACCTGATTCGCAGCTTTCATATCTTCCCGGATGATTACTCCTAAGTCCCTTTCTGCTACAGTTCTGGTTAGGTTTTCACCATTAAGGGTGTATGTTCTGCGTGTATTTCTGCTACCAAGGTGCATAACCTTACATTTTTTGGCATTAAAATTCAGTTGCCAAGTACTGGACCATTGTTCTAGTAAAAGTAGGTCCTGTTCCATAGCGCTGGGCATGATTGCGCTATCAGGTTCTGCTGCGCTGCCTACACTGTTGCATAGTTTAGCGTCATCGGCGAATAATGTAAGTTTACCTCGAAGTCCCTGAGGCAGATCACTTACAAAGATATTGAATAGTATTGGGCCCAAGACCGAGCCCTGTGGTACTCCACTGGTCACTTCTGATGTTTTTGAGGGAATACTGTTTAACATTACCCTTTGGAGTCTACCACTAAGCCAGTCTTCTACCCATGCAGTCAGTGTTTCTCCTAGGCCCATCGCGTTCATCTTGTTCAGTAACCTACGGTGTGGGACACTATCAAAAGCCTTACTGAAGTCCAAATACACGATGTCCAAGGACTCTCACTTATCCCTTTCTTTGTTACCCAGTCAAAGAAATTTATCAGATTGGATTGACAAGACCTTCCCTTCATAAAGCCATGCTGGTGGGGATCTCTTAGTCCTTCGTCATCCAGAATCGTGTCCAATCTGTTTTTGATCAACGTTTCCATAAGTTTACATACAATTGATGTGAGACTCACTGGCCTGTAATTTTCGGCCTCTGACCTGCATCCCTTTTTGTGGAGCGGGATAACGTTTGCAGTTTTCCAGTCCAAGGGAACTTTTCCCTTTGTTAGGGAAAGATTAAAAAGCTCAGCCAACGGTTCTGCCAGAACATCTCTCAATTCCCGAACTATTCTGGGGTGTAGATTATCCGGGACCATGGCTTTGTTCACCTTTAGCTTTGATAGTTCATGGTAGACATTGCCTGCGGTAATTGCAAAGTCCCGGAATGGGTCCTCCGAGCACCCTTTTGTCTGTGGCTGAGGCCCGGATCCTGGCGCTTCACAGGTGAAGACTGATCAGAAGTAGTTATTGAGTAGTTCTGCTTTGTCTGCATCTGAGTCAATGAAGTTGCCGTCAGGTTTCCTTAGGCGCACAATACCACTTGTCCTCTGCGAGGATGGGGACAAGGCCATTTACCGCCCCGTGGAGCGGTGAATGGACTTGTCTCCACAGTGAGGCAATCAAGGATTGCGCAGTCCCCCCCCGCCCGATTACAGTCTTCCGCCATCTCCCTCCCTCCACCTCACCTTAGATGTAGAGCACTGTTCTTCAACTGCCGGTCTGCAGGAAATTTCTGCCGGGACAGATTAAGGGACAGGCGCAAAAAAAAAAAAAAAAAAGCCTCCCTCCTTTTCCCCTGCTCTTACCGCCCTGCTGCAGTTGCTAAAGCCGACAGGAAGTATTTCCAACGTCAATTCTGACGTCGGAGAAGACGTTCTGGGCCAGCTAATCGCTGCCTGACTGGCCCAGAACGTCCTCTCCTGTCGGCTTTAGTAGATGCAGCATGGCGGTAAGAGCAGGGGAAAGGAAGGAGGGAGGTTTTTTGAGGGGTTTTTAGCGGCAGGGAGGGAGGGAGAGAGGTAAACAGGAAGGCAGGCAGGCAGGCTTCGGGGTGGGGGTGGGACAAAGTGTGGAACGCAGTGAGAGGGACATAGGAAGGAGGCACTAAAGACATGGGAAGGATGCACTGGGGGCACTAAAGACAGGAAGGGGCACTAAGGATATGGGAAGGAGGCACTGGGGGCACTAAAGACAGGAAGGGGCACTAAGGATATGGGAAAGAGGCACTGGGGGCACTAAAGACATGGGAAGGAGGCACTGGGGGCACTAAAGACAGGAAGGGGCACTAAGGACATGGGAAGGAGGCACTGGGGGCACTAAAGACATGGGAAGGAGGCACTGGGGGCACTAAGGACATAGGAAGGAAAGAGGGAGGGAATAGAAAGGGACAATTCTTGGGCCTGAGTGCAGAAAGAAAGAAATGAAAGAAAGGATACACAGACAAAAGGAAACGCAACCAGAGACTCATGAAATCAATCACCAGATAGCAAAGGTAGGAAAAATGATTTTATTTTCAATTTAGTGATCAAAACGTGTCAGTTTTGAGAATTTATATCTGCTGTCTATATTTTGCACTATATTTGTCTATTTTTCTATAGTTACTGAGGTGATCGAGCTTGCGGAGATGGGGGCGGAAACGGGGTTTTTAAATTTTAGTCCTAGTAGTTTGTCGGTCCACAAAATAATTCTTTTATTTCTGCCGGTCCATGGGTGTAAAAAGGTTGAAAAACACTGATGTAGAGTATGATGGCTTTCTTTTTTGCCCAGCCGCACACGTTCAAAAAGCCGTGCACGCGTGGCTGCTTGAGTTGATCAATCTTCTCCTCTCCTGCAACTTCCTGTTTCCGGTTGCGTCAGAAGAGAATATTGAACAAATGAGCAGCCGCGCGTGCGGCTGGGCGAAAAAGAAAGCCAGCACACTCTACATCTAAGCTGAGGTGGAGGGAGGGAGATGGTGGAACGCTGCAATTGGTCGGGTGTCTGCTGTTTTTGTATCACTGCCTGCCTGCGCTCACGTTCCAGATCCTCCTGTTGCTCATTGTACTGCAGCATCTGCATGATTATGTGCTCAGGTGGGCATTTTTAGTGTGCACAATTGACCTGATTCGAGCTATAGGTGAACATGGGGGACACGTCATTGTAAGGGAGGACAAGTCAATTGATTTATTTTATGTTCTGTTTTTACTACAGGGCAGAGGCACTGAAACAGATTCTCAGTGCAGTAGTAGTAGTGGCAGGACTCTCTTCTGTCTTCATGGTGTTTCGTAGTACTGAGGCTTATATGGATGCTACGGTGACGGGGCAGTGATGGGAATGGCGGTGATGGGGCGGTGAAGGGGACGGTGAACTGGGGACGGGGAGGTGACGGGGACAGATTTTTTCCCTGTGTCATTCTCTACTACAGACACCAATGTGGGTCGGTGAGAGATATGGGCTATTGACACCTGCTACACTTCTTATAACCCATCAATGGATGGGACATCGATGGGAAGAGCACCTCAGGCAAATCAAACTCAATGACTGAGATGGACATGTGACACTCTGCTCTCAAGACTAGCCCACAGTTTCTTCCTTGTCCTCTTCCTCCTTCCACTGTTATGACTCCCTTACTCCCCCTCCTACTGGTATTAACGATCCCCAATCTCTCCCCAAGTCACTGAATTCCTTAACACCCCACCACTCACTCTTTAAACCCATTGTCTCTCCCTTCCACTTATCCTCTTCTCCACTCTAAAGATCCAACACTTTCTCCCTCTCATTCGATCTTCCTGCTTGAACTTCACCCAAGTCACAGCAGCAGGTATCCCCTCACTTCTCCTACACTCACCCATACCACTTTCACCTCCTCTAGCTCTCTGCCTGCAAGAGGAAAGAAATAACCCAAGCTTTATTAATTTTTTTTAAGAAAAAAAAAAGGGAGAAAAGAAAATACACGAGAGCGGGAAGGCAACAAGGCAAAATTGAATGACATTCAAAAAATACAACTTAGCTCCGTGGAAAACTAAAAACTGAGGAGTCGCAAGCTTAGGTCGAGCAGGAAGGTATTCTCGCAAGTGTGGTGCGGTCAGTCGTGAACTTTTTAAAAATCTTAATGTGGCAATACACTTTTTAACCTGTCTGTACAAGGGCTCCAAGGATTACGTCACCAACATGTGAGAATATGCTGCCTGCTTGACTGGGATAATGGATGTTTCCTTTCTTATAGGTGGTGAAGGGTGCTGAATCCAGATAGATGCAGCCTTTCCTGGGGTCAGAATTGTAGGATCCGGGTACAGCCTGACACATCCTGGCATTTCATGTGCTATTGATAGGGAAAGAGTGCATGGAATGGATGTTTCCTGCCTTATAGGTGGTTAAGGGTGCTGAATCCTAGAGTCAGAATTGCAGGATCCTAGTACATCCTGACACATCCTGGCATATCCTGTGCTTCTGATGGGGAAAGAGTGCATGGAATGGATGTTTTCTGCCTTATAGGTGGTTGAGGATGCCTAAATCAGATAGAGGCAGCCCTTCCTGGGGTCAGAAATGCAGGATCCTGACAGATCCTGCAAATCCTGGCATATCCTGTGCTTCTGATGGAGAAAGAGTGCATGGAATGGATGTTTTCTTGCCTTATAGGTGGTTGAAGGTGCTGGAACCAGATATATGCAGGGGTCTGGGTAAAACCAGGATTAGCAGGATTAGGGGGTAGGACTTTACAGAGAAATTCCCCACTGAAAGATTGTCATTAAAAATGAGCAATCTTTTTTTATTCTGCAGGAAGTCCCCTCCCCCTTTGCTGACATCATTGTCTTCTGCCAAGCCCCCTCACAGAAGAATAGAACTGCATCATAGGGGGCGGGACTTTACAGAGAAATTCCCCACTGAAAGACAGCCTGTTGTTGTCATTAAAAATGAGCAATCTTTTCTTAAGGTGGTCTGCCCTACATCCTGGAGATCCTGAGAATCCTGCAAATCCTGGTTTTACCGGGTTCCACCGGAAACCATGCAAATCCCAGAAACGTCCACATTTATTTATAGTTCTTTAAAATGCATGACCCGATGTAAAAACCACCAAAATCATTGCCCCCCAAAATAGCAATCATACAGAATAAGGGATGATAAATTTCCATAAAAATGGAAAAATGAACCGCCACTGACCACCAGTTGTTTGCCCTCGCCATACCTACACTGTATTTTTTTTTTTTTAATGCAGGGAAATAGCTCTAATTCATTGAGTGTTCGTTGTTCAAATGGTCAATAAAGCATTGGAAAAAAAAACTAAAAAAAACCCACAAACACAAACCAACCCCAAGCGAGAGTAGTCACTGGAAGAGAAAAGCCTGAAGCGAGGTGGGGGGTGTCCGTGCTCGCAGATCCTCATCGATGAGATGGCTGCAGGCAGGGGCTGGGCAGCGCTTTGCTCGCGGGCACTTCATCTGCTGCTCTTCCTGTCTCTGAGCTGCCAGCCCGGGACCGCTTCGCAATGGACAGATGACAAGGTCAGGCTGCTTCATTCACATATGCTGCTCTCCGGCTTCTTGTATGAATCAAGAGCACCAGCGGCACATGGGCAAGGAGTGCGTTTGAGGGAGGTTTCTTTGAAGTCCCCACGGCCTGGGTTAAGATATATTGGGGGGGGGGGGGAATAGATAATAAAATAAGGAGACGTAAATACATACTCTTTCTTGTAAGTGTCATTGCAAAAAATGCTTAACTTCAGGAGGCTGAATAATGTGTATTGGCTGCTGGTTGGAGATAACTAATGAAGAAGAAAAAAAAAAAAAGTCGATTTGTTTATCTTAAAAATGACTGAGGTGAAGAAGCAGAGATTGAAGATTATAGAAGGCTTCATTGTAGGATCTTATTTTAGGTTTACTGTCTTTTTGAGATGCCAATTAATTAAATTAAAAAAACAAAACACCCCTTGAGGCGAGATAAAGAAATGAACCTGAAATCCACACTGGAAGATATTTTAACTGAATTGGTATTTGTTAGGGTCATTGTGCAAAAGAAGGATAGTTTTTAGATGCAAGCACTAACTGCTATTTCGTTGCATCACATTCAGTATTGATTCGATTGTTTTGTTTTCTAGGTGCGTTAGCCTGCGTTTTAAAGTTAATACGGTACCTTAAAACTTAGAAGTAAACCTGTGTTAATTACGCATTAACAGTTAAGCAGGGCTGCGAACGTCTTCTGAATAGGGGGGGGGGGTAGCTAAATGCATGCATCATTTGTTCTACTGTACAGAAAGATGCTAGACAACTCATAACTCCCCCCTCTGCTGTCAGATACCTGTACCCACTATTACCTCCCCAACCCTGAAATGGCCTAAGTTAGAGTGTAAGCTCTTCTGAGCAGGAATTGTCTAGTGTGTGTTAAAATGTACAGCACTACGTATGCCTTTCAGTGCTAGAGAAATGGTAAATAGACCATTTGTATTTCTGCATTGAATATTTGTTATTTATTAGATCCTGTCATTTGGCGATTCTTTTCTTTTTTAAAGTAATTCTCCAGAAATGTATAATTGAAAGATATGCATTTTTTTAATGGGGGTTAGGGGTTGAGAGAATAACTGAACTTAGGCCCCTTTTTATCAAACATTTTAGTGTGAGCCAGCACGTAAACACTGATGCTCATAGGACTTGAGGGCTCCTTTTACAAAGCTGCAGTAGATGGGCCAGTGAGGTAAATGCTCCAACGCTCCTAAGAATTCTACGAGCGTCGTAGAATTTACCTTGCCAGCTTGTGGTAGAAACCTTTACCATGGCTTCATAAAAGCCAGCATGAACGAGCGTCAGAGCATTTCCTGTGGCAGCAGTGCTACCGCAGCCTGAAAAACGACGGTCTTAGATTGTAAACTCCCCATAGAGATTTAAAGGGCTTCAGGGCCATCGCTGCGCGGCTTCGTAAAACAGGGGGTTAGTATATTCACATTTCCTTCAGTAAAAGGTTGCGTATATAAGCAATTTTTTTCAGAGAATTCTGGCTTATCAGGTTTTTAGAAAGATGTTGAAAACAAATTTTATAAATGAGTTTATTATCTGCTATGCTTGTATAGCTTTCTTATTTTTGTAAACCGCCTAGAACTGAGAGGTATGGCGGTACACAAGTGGATTTTTATGTTATGTTTTATGTTATGGACAGATAATATAGTTCACCTTGAGCTACTGCTGGAAAAGATGTGCGTTAAATCCAAAACCCCTAAAGCAGGGGTAGGGAACTCCGGTCCTCGAGAGCCGTATTCCAGTCGGTTTTTCAGGATTTCCCCAATGAATATGCATGAGATCTATTTGCATGCACTGCTTTCAATGCATATTCATTGGGGAAATCCGGAAAACCTGACTATACGGCTCTCGAGGACCGGAGTTCCCTACCCCTGCCCTAAAGAAAAAAAGAAATTCATTGTAATCTGTGACTCAAAAAATATTTCCCAAACCAAAATAATTGGATTTTATCATTTTTAAAATAACTATTTCATACAACAAAGCTATCTTGTCAGCTAAACATTCCCTTACCATGTATTTACTATTCCCCTTCAGTCAGTAAATTGTAGATTCTTTATAAATACAATTATTACAATGTCTTAATTTTCATCACTTGTGCATTTGTAATGTTTTTGAGTGATGCAGTGGAAGATGACAGTTTGGATGCATGCTCCAAACAATAAAAATATCTATATATCATTAAAAACACTATTTTTATGTCTTACAAAGGGAGAGAAATGGATATTTGCTTCTGATTTAATGGAAGTTCAAAAGGTCTTCAGATTTGTTTTCAAATGGTTAAGATTTCTAAAATTTGGATTGTGGCCCTATTGTCTCTTGTACATGGTTCTGCTATAGCACAGAACTAGAAATAACTCTGTCCAAAAGCCTGAGAAGATATAAACATCCAGTGGTGGCAAAGAAGCCTGGTATGGAGATTACAGTGTACTCTGTGACCAGAAAACAGTAATTTGATGAACTGAGTCACGTGGAACTAAGCAAGCGAAAAGCTGAAGAAGGATTCAGTAGACAGGCCAGGAGCATGAATCAAAGCCTCCAGTACATTCTTCCATTTAACCCTGTAGAATGCACCATGTCTGATTTCTCATTATAATCTAATTTTGCTTCCAAGAAAAAAAAAATTGATCTACACATCAGGTCTTAATGGATCAAAATCATACTCCCCTCCCCCCCTCTTTCCAATAAACAATTTGGTTTGGGCTGGAAGTCCTAAGTCTTGTCATATTCTAGGATATACTTTGGTGTCTTTTTATCAACACATACTTAGATTAGTTCCTCATATCTTATTCAACTGTATAAGTAATTTACCTATAATTTGTCCTGTTTATATTTCAATTGCACGAGCCCCCTGATCTACCTATTAAGATGTGAATGTGATTTGTAATTTACTAACTTATTGTACAATCTATAAGTTTTATATCTATGCGGATGACATTACTGTATTATTGCCTATGTCTTCGTTTTCTGAATGGCCCCCGCATATGTTTCCCTCGACCCTGAAGAAAGGTTTCATTCTGAAACATGCATGTTGGGAGAGGAGAATATAGGATCAACTCACTATAAGTTAAGTGAGGTTCCTTTAAATAAGAAAAATAAGATATAAAAATAAAGTATTAATAAAGATTGGACCGATGTAGAGTTTAAGCAACTGGCTTTGTTTGCCTGATTGCTGCCTGAAGGTCCATAGAACAAAAATTATCTGCAAAGGAAATAAGCATTAATAATGAAGAGAAAGTAGAAAATAAATGATAAATTGAATAGTCAGCCTTTGGTATGACAGTGTTTAAAATCTAGACAACTATTATATGATTTGTTTTCTGAAGACATATAAGATCAGATTGCCAAAATTTTAGTAAAGATACAATGTTGGATGTCTAGATTTAAAGTTAAACTGAATTCAGACAAAACAAAATTTTTTCTTGCTAGCCCTAATGCCTCTATTTCAGACAAATACATTTTAATTAACGATCAAACTTTTGAAATTGTTTCTTCAATTAAGATTTTAGGGGTTACAGACCGACAGCTAGTGTTTGAGGATCATACACATATTATGATAAGAGAAATGTTTTACGATCCTCTGGAAACTTAGAACCATTAAAAGATATTTCGATTTTGTTTCATTTAGACTCTTGGTACAGTCTTGGATTTTATCTGTTCTCGACTATTGTAATATCATCTATCTTGCATTTTTAAAGAAAAATCTACAACGTATTCACGCCTAATTTTTGGGGCTCCTTTTATAAAGCCCCGTTAGCGGTTTAACATGTATAATAGCGCACGCTAATTTGCCGGACGCGCTTGCCGCTACCGCCTCCTCTTGAGCAAACGGTAGTTTTTTGGCTAGCATGGGGGTTAGCGCACGCTAAAAAGGTGTGTGCGATAAAGCCGCTAATGCAGCTTCGTAAAAGGAGCCCTTGGTTTAAAGAAATGTGATCATATCAGTCCTTATTATCAACAATTGCATTGGTTGCCTTTCGAGACATGTATTCTTGTTAAGTTTAGCTGTGTTTGCTTTAAAGCTTTTTATGGTTTATCTCCGGATTATCTAATTTCCCAATTTAATTTTTATAGATCATCTAAAAATACCCGTAATAATTTCACGTTTATGTACCCTTCAGTTAAGGCCTGTCGTTATAAGAGATTTGTGAATAGGACACTTGCATTTCAATTAGGGAAAATGAACTCTTGGTTAAGCCCACTGATCTTTCAAATGGATTCTTATTGTGTTTTTAGAAAATTTTTAAAAACTTATTTGTTTGATAAGTTTGTCAAATAATTATGCATTTTTATCTTATTATTAAGTTCTCCCTTTTTTATGTATATGTCACTGCTTGTACAGTTCTTCTTCCCTGTTAATCACTCGGAACCTCAAGGATGGGCGGTATACAAGAATAAACATTATTATTATTATTACTATCTCCAGGTTTAATATAGCATAACATAAAATTTTATTTGTATACCGCAATACACCGTGAAATTCGATGCAGTTACTAGGAATTAAGTCAAAGACAGTACATGAGAGGTGAGGTTACAAGTACAAATAACTTAGGAGCAACATAACATAATACTTATAGACCGCGTTACCAAAAAGTTCTACGCGATTTACAAAAGATTATAAACATTAAACATAATCGTATATTTGAATGAGTCAGGTATTTAGAGAAAAGAAAGGTTTTTAGCTGTTTTCTAAAATGTCTGTAAAAAACAGCTGTTAGCAACAATGATTGAAATTCTTTTTCATGAGAAGCTGCCTGAGATGCTAAAGAGTGATTTAGAAATTTCTTGCTTTTACAACCTTTAACAGAAGGGAAATTGAACAGAGCATGAGTTTTTCAGCTGCATTTGTGTGTAGCTATGGAAAAACTATTAGCTAGATAAGTAGGGGCTCCACCACATAAAACCTTGTAGCAAAAACAGCCCAACTTGAACAATACCTGAGCTTCCATATGCAATTCGCAATAAAATAACATAACATGATCGTATTTCTTCAATCCGTAAATCAATCTAACTGCTGTGTTCTGTATCAATGATAATAATCTCAATAATTCTTTCTTAGTAATTAATAAATAAGGAATATTGCAATAGTCAAGGAGACTCAACAGTAATGACTGGACCAATAATTTAAATATTGAAAATTCAAAATAGGGTTTAATTGTTTGTAGTCTCCATAAAGTAAAATAACTTTTATGTACAATAGCATCTATCTAGGTTTTCATAGTAAGTTGTTTATCTAATACAATTCATAAAATTGTAATCGTTGGATGGATTGTATAAGATGTTGAAAGTATATTGATGGAAGCTCCATGGTATTTCTGTGGGGATAGAAGAAATCATCAAGGGACTCCCACGGAAGAGTAGACAGCATATCTGGTGACTCTAGAATGAGTCTTGGAATGCACTAAGAGAGGCAATTGAAGTACTAGAATGAAGCTTGGAATACCCTGCAAGGCAACTGGAACACCTGACTAAGGCTTGAAACACTCAATGGCTAAATAGTGAATACCATCCAAAAGACCACGAAAGGCTGTTTGGGTTGTGAGGAAACAGAGGGCTTCGAGCAAGTAAATAAAAGCCTTGACTCCTACAAGTTTGAGAGTAATTGTGGGGATGGAATTAATCTTGGCAGGCATGGTTGGATGTGGGTTAGATTCCATTGGGGATGGGTGAAATTTCTGTCCTCATGGAATTCTGTAGTGGGGACTGAGTAAAACATAGAGCTTGAGGGTCTTAAATGCACGCCCTTAAACTGAAATTACAAACCGCAACTATCAAAACCAAGGTAAGCAGATTTTTTATCTCTGATGGACCTTTAAATGAGGATTTCACTGACCTTGTGGATGTCCACCACATAATCTTAAAAGAAAGCGGTTGTGGCATGCTTTTCTGTTGCCCTTATATATTCAGATATTTGTCAACGCTTGCTTATTTCTGATCTAAAGAAGAAGGGTTACCTTAGAAATGCATTATTAGTCCAGTATAAAAGGTATCACCTTATTTCATTTTATGTTTTGTCTTATTTCTCTAAATTACTTTTAAGGGTTCCTTTTACTAAGGTGCGCTAGCGTTTTTAGCGCACACAGATTAGCGTGCGCTAACCTCGCACTACATGAATAGAACTAACGCCAGCTCAATGCTGGCGTTAGCATCTAGAGTGCGCGGCATTGTAGCGTGTGCTATTCCGCACGTTAAAGCCTTAACATAGCTTAGTAAAAGGATCCCTAAAAGTGGACTAACATGACAACCACATCATTTTACTAAAGAAAGCCTGAAATGTGTCCTCTTAGTTGGGCTCCTCTAGTTTGCTTTGTTTAATACACGTAGAACAGATAAACATAACATTATAAGGTTTGATAATGGCAAGCATGTTTTCATGCAAAAAGCCCCTAATTCTGTTCTTCGAACGGGTTTTCTACACCCTGGATTGACTAGGACAAGCGAGATTGCAACAACACCACTCACCACCTTTGGGCTTTGGGGGGAATCAAGTTATGTTCATTACCAGGCGTAGCGAAGGTGAGATGTGCCTGTGGCGTAGGCACCACTCCCCCCCCGCCCTCATCTCCACCCCCTGCTTCTTCTTCAATCTCCCCCTGCCACGCGAGTAACAACTTCAACGTGCTCCTCGCAATCCCGGCGGCTCTCCCTCTGACGTCACTTCCTGTGCACGGCACCCGGAAGTGACATCAGTGGGAGAGCTGCCATGTTTACGAGGAACATTTTGAAGCTGTTGCTCATGGCAGTGAAGAACTAGAGGGAAAGGGGTGCACATGTGGAGCGAGGAGGAGTGGGAAGAGGCGGAGGGGGCAGAGAGGAGGGGTGTGCCAATGCCCCCACCAACATGGTGTCCAAGACGGACTGCCCCTACTCGCCCCCCTTACTACGCCACTATCATCAAGGATGAGGAAAGAGCTTTAATCCTCAATATAGATGACATCTGATGACTGGATTGATCTACTAATCAAAACCTGTTCACTATTCCTCCAATAAGAGAACTCTTTTACGACACTACATGCAAATCCATTTTCTCTGTCACAGCTCCCACACTGTGAAATGCTCTCCACAATGATCTTCGTTTAGAATACTCTTTAGATAAATTCAAATCCAAACTTTTTTTTGTAATTGAAATTTTATTGAAATTTTACAAATACAAAAGAATAAGAATAAAACAAAACAATAAGCTGCAGATACCAAAATATACATAATAATATGCAAAACATAGTATATAGTTAATATACAAAGTAAAGTTAATTGGGATTTACATGAGTCCTTACTTATTCATCAAGAGGGGTCTAAATTTTTGTGAATCTGGCTATGTTATTTTGTTTCCTCATACTTTCTGATGACACAAAGTTTATTCCACCATTCCTAAAAATTAAGCCTAGAATTAATTGTCTTTCCAATTGGAAACAAATCCAAACTTAAAACTTTCATCTTTAAAGACACCTTTACCTTGCAAATACTATTACAGAATTCTTAAGGCAACCAAAATGCTTTTTTTTTTTTAGAAGCGACTTCTCCAGCCTAATTGTACCTCCCTCTCCCATTTCCCTCTTTTATTTTTATTTTCATCTCGATGTATTTATTACCTTTTCCTTCCCATCCTTTCCTACTGTATCATGTATATTCATGTGTAAATGTTTCCTCCCCTTTTTTTTTAGCTTAGCCAAGTTTTTATTCTTTTTTTAACTTTTACTACATATTATTGTAAACCGTTTAGATACTTGTATGATAAACGGTATATCAAAAATAAAGAAAACTTGAAGCTCAGGAAGAGGTCTGTTTTTGCAATGATGACCAAATTAGGAAGCAGGGAGTTTATTAAAATAGGAGAGGAAAAATAAAATCCCCAGGTGGTTTGCAACTAATGGCTCAGGCACTAGGACCCCGGCATTGGGTCCAATTAAGCTGAAAGAAGAAGCTAAAACCTCTTCCCCCCAAAAAACAAATAACAGTAAAGAATGTGGAATATTGATTTAAATTTGCTTTTGCAAACAAAGCTATGGCAGCTACCAACATTTTATGTATTTTGCTGCCACTGACCTTGGGGGACTCTTGAAACAGGGATCAGTAAGTTCAAGTAAAGAACTAACAATAGAAAATAGCAATCAAATTCAAGAACGATACTTGCTGATGAAGTGACTTGACAAATTTTCTATATGTTGAGATTCTGGAATTTGTAAAATTGTTAATCAATACTAGCTGAGTATACTTTTATTTCCAATGGAATATTAGAAGGGCAGCAACAGATCTGCTCTTAACTCTCATTCGTTTTATAACCCGATGTCAATATGTCAATGCTTACTTGGATATGCATTAAGAGGTCAAAGAACATATAAAATCTAATACTGTATGGGATCAAAGGTCAATCAAGCCCAGCATCCTAGTCAAAGGTACCTGGCAGGAACCCCAAGAACCCCAAGATCTAAACCTTCTCCCTGATATCCAGAAATAGGAAGTATGACTTTCCCAAGTCTACATGGCTAATAATGGTTGATGGACTTTTCCTCCAGGAACATGTCTAAACCCTTTTTTTTTATTTTTTAAATAAACTTAGCTATGCTGGAGAGCCCACTACCTGGACTGAGTGGCACAGGTGACAGCCTTCTCTAGAAGCCTCGTAATCAATCAACCAGTTCCTTCCTCTACTTTGGGGGTTGATGGTCCAAGTGATAGTGGACAAGGTCAACAAGCAGAACAGCACCAAGAGTCAGCAGCCTTTTGTCAATGGGCAGAAGCAAATCTGTAGGCTCTTTCAGCAGTCTCTGTTGTTGGCAGAGACAACATCCTGGCAGACTTTTTTAGCCACTTTCACCAGGGGAGTAAAAGCTGGGTTAGGTGGCTTTTCAGTTCATTAAGGAGTGGTGGGAGCAGCCAGTGTTCAACTTCATAGCTATCAATAGAAATTCCAAGGCAGAGAACTTCTTCAGTCAGTGGCAGGGAGGGGCTTCTTAAGGGACAGATGCCCTAGTTCAGCAGTGGCACAAAGAGGAGCCCCTGTATGTCTTCCCACCATGGCTTCTGATAGGTTGGATTCTGCACAGGATTGTGCATCATAAGAACAGAAGAACATTAGAGTTGCCATACAAGGTCCATCAAGCCCAGTATTCTGTTTCCAACAGTGGCTAACTCAGGTCACAAGTACTTGGCAAGATCCCAAAAGAGCAAAATACATTTCATGCTGCTTATCCCAGGAATAAGCAGTGGACTTTCCCAAGTCCATGTTAATAACGGCTTATGGACTTTTGTTTTAGGAGATTAGCCAAACCTTTTTTAAACCCTGCTAAGCTAACTGCTTTCACCATATTCTCCAACAGTGAATTCCAGAGTTTAATTACACGTTGAGTGAAGAAATGTTTTCTCTGGTTTGTTTTAAATCTACTACTTAGTAGCTTCATCGCATGCTCTTTAGTCCTAGTATTTTCGGAAAGTGTAAACAAGTGATTCACATCTATCTGTTCCATTCCATTCAATATTTTATAGACCTCTATCATATCTCCCCTGAGCCGTCTCTGCAACAGGCTAAAGAGCTCAAGCCACTTTAGTCTTTCCTGATAGGCAAGTTATCCCATCCCTTTTATCATTTTGTTACCCTTCTCTGTACCTTTTCTAATTCCACTATATCTTTTTTGAGATGCGGCAACCAGAATTGCACGTAGTATTCGAGGTGCAGCCATAGCATGGAGTGATACTAGGGCATTAAAACATTCTCATCTTTGTTTTCCATTCCTTTCTTGATACGTTCTAACATCCTATTGCTTTATTAGCCACCACCCACACTGAGCTGTGGGTTTCAACGTATCCTCAACAATGACACCTAGATCCTTTTCCTGGGCGGTGACTCCTAACGTGGAATCTTGCAGCACACAGCTATAATTTGGGTTCCTCTTTCCCACATGCATTACTTTGTACTTGTTCACATTAAACTTCATCTGCCATTTTGATGCCCAGTCACACAGAGCTCTATTGTAATTTTTCACAATTCTCTTATGATTTAACAACTTTCTAATGCTTTTGTTGCTACTAGATTGGCCTCACCAGCCTTGGTGTGTGGAATTGGCCAACCCCCTTCTCCTTCCAAAGAGTTATGGATTGCTCTGGCAGGGTTCAATAGAAATGAAAAGTCCAGGTCCCTTCTGGCTTACAGTATGGCCCTTAAAAGTTAGCACCTAGCTTGGAAAAGGTTCTTATCTGCTGATAGCTCCACCTTGTTCAAGTCACACAGATTCTCTACTTCCCTCTAGGTGTGGAGGATCTTCACAGGGTGGGGTGCCCAACACTTGCTGACTCTCTGGCACAGGTTCCCAACAGGTCCCCTGGGGTTATTGCAGCAGGGTTTCGACCAAGGTTTGCTGCTGAGCTCTTTGAAGGTCCAGTTAGCAGCTCTTTCTAGTTCTAGAGGTAAGATTCTGGGCCTTTCCTTTGTTGCTCAGGGAAAGAGCAGGCTTTCTATCTCCATCTGCTGGCAAGAAGGAATAATACCTGCTTGTTCAGGATAGTTTGACCCAACTAAAGCCAAGAAAATTAACTTGCATGACTAAATTTCATCTTTTCTTTTTTGGCTACTACTGAACAGTAAGCAGAAGATTTCAACATATTGTTCACAACGATGCCTAGATTCTTTTCTTAATGTGGAATCTAGTATTATGTAGCTGTAATTTGGATGATCCTTCCCTAAATACTGTACATCATTTTGCATTTGTCCACATGATGTTTCATTTGTCATTTGGAAGCCCAGTCCTCCAGTTTTATAAAATCCTGTTGCAGTTCTTCACTGTTAGCTTATGATTTAACCATATAGTATAGCAAATATTATAGTGGACTACAGATTTAAAAACCTCTCGCAAAATTGAAATTTTTTTTGTGGCAAAAGCTCCAAACCTGTCTAATAAAGGCAAGGGTACTCAAATGGTTTGATTCCCAAACTGGTCTTAACTTTATTTACAACAGAAATGCAGAGACCCTTTGTTAAAGGATTACACTTCTCCCTCCATATTCACGGGGGATACGTTCAAAGACGGCCGGCAAATAACTTTTTCCTATCATATTCGAGGGTTTTTGGTATAGCCCCCGCAAATACCGTGAAATCATAAATAAAAACTTATCATTGTTATTTGCAATCGTTTATAAAAACAAGCTAGGTATTGCAGTTCTTGCAATACCTAGCTTGTACTATACACCTTAGGAAGTGCTAAAATTTTCTCTCTGCACACTTTTCTCAGATGCTGCCATTTGCCTGACCACGCTGAAAAAAATACTGCGCTGAACTTTCTCGGCACTTCAGGAGCCATCCAGACAAAATCCGCAAATAATTAAGTTACAAGTCTGCTATAGAGAATATTCCAGTGCAGTGGGTGCAGTTAATGGTTTCCACCAGTAGGTGGAAATGTTTTGTTATTGAACTAAGAGAAAGAATGCAGTCTTCAGCTCTTAATGAGGAAGTATGTTCATGGAAGCAGGGTCAGTGTTAAGTTCTAGGCACCCTAAATACACTTGCAGCCTTGCACCCCCTCAATTACTTTCAGATGCAACCCCTCCCTCAGTAATCATGATCAAAACAATCTCGTGAAAATACATAATTAGATATTATTCTTTTGCTTACAGTCAAGCCACATTATTATGACCACTGTCTACCTTTGACATCAGGGATGCATAGCCAATGAATGAATGCAGGTGTTGTGTGCAGACCGTGGATATACAAGGTGGGGAGGTCAGCAAGTTGCCAATATAGCAACTGTGGCTGTCATGGGGAAAAAGTGTGATTTATCTGACATTGAAAAAGGCACAATCATTGACTACTGGGCCAAGGGTGGCAGCATTTTAGAAACAGCAGAGTTTGTGAATTGTTCACGAGCTGCTGTGGTCAGAGTGCACCATGCGTGGACGAATGAAACCTTTTCGATGACCCAATGTGGTAACTGTGAGATAGCACAAGCCATTGATGCAAGAGGTGAATGTCGGCTGCGCAGGCTGCTGCGGGCCGATTGGCACATACAAAGGCACAACTCATTCTCCAAACAAACCAGGAGGCTTCCAGACATGTGTCCCAAATGATGGTTTAGTGAACCCTGTTGCGAATGGGGCTCCAGAGCAGATGGCTGGTAACCACCTGGGCTCACAAGGGCTCATAGCAAAATATGGCTGCAATTTGCACAAGAGTACCGACATGGGACTTGCACCAACTGGCAGAGGGTTGCCTTCTCTGATAAATCATGTTTTGAGCTCCATCGAATGGATAGACTTGGCGTGCCAGGCATGAAACTGCCGAAAACAAACACCCAGCAACCATTGTTGGACATACACAAGCTGGTGGCGGTAGCTTTATGGTCTGGATCCCTTGATACCTTTGGAAGGCACTCTCAACTGATATGGGTATCTCTTTATCCTTGCCGATCAAGTACATCCATACATGTTAACAGTCTTTCCTATGTCTTATGGGATCTTTCAACAGGGCAATGCGACATGTTATATAGCCAGAATTGTTTGTGAGTGGTTCACAGAGCATGACCAAGACTTCCAGCTACTTCCCTCCAAATTCCTCAGACTTTAACCCAATTGAGCACATTTGGGACCACCTCAGTTGACATGTTTGACTACTGGATCCACCACTACCATGCACTCATCAGCAACTGTTGGATGCACTGCAGTCTGCATAGCTCCAGCAACCATCCAGAATCTTATTGAGTCACTCCCACAGTGTCTGGCTGCCATTCGTGCTGCCAGAGGTGGTAATTCTGGATATTAGCATATGGTCATAACAATGTGACTCGACCATGTAGTTTATAAAGCAAGAAATTTCCAAAAATCATAAATCCAAATATAAAGACTATTACAAAACTGCCTATTCTCCGTGTAGGAAAAAGTACATACTAATGTTTCTTTGGGTTAGTGTAAATGGCAGGACTCCTTATTTTCCTTTGATTATAGCTGCTCTTTGCCACAGCCCAAAAGCTGCTGTCCTATGTGACCACCTAGTCTTTTTAATGATTAATCTGGTCATGCATGGCAGGAAAATGTTTCTGAGGCCAGCACTTTTCTGAGTGGATAGGGGGCTCAGAGAAGCCGTGCTATTTGAATCTCACTCTACAGCTTACTATACAGTCTTGATTATGGATTTTTTTCAGGTTTTTGTGCTGTTATACAGGGACTCCTTTAAGTGCATAACACTGCTAAATCACTCTGAAGTTATTGGTAACTGTATGAGGTTCCCAATTCCCATACAGTTAATCCTTACTTCTGTAATCTTAGTGTTACCAACCAGACTCTGTATTTATAGAGCAACTTTCTTTCATAATATGAAATAAAGAATAAACACTCACAAGTGGTGACTTCAAGGCAGTTGAACTTTCATAGAATCTTCTCACTCTACCAGCTTACTTATTCAAGCTAGGAATGTGTCCACACCTTGTGGAAATAACACTGTTTTCCAGACTTAGAGAATCCAAGCTGTGTTAGATTGTTAGAAATAAAGGCTGAAAAACATGGTGGGAGAATGATGCTAAGTCAGGTTCGCATGCAGCTTCAGCTCTCTGGGAGAAGCAAGACACACCTTACTCAAACATCTCAACATAAAACACTTAAACTTGTTCTTATATAAGAAACTGAGCAAAACCCACACAAAGTGGAGGCAGAACAGAAGCAGGAAAATCTTTGAGAAACAATAGCTGTGTCCATACCATGGCTCACTTTCCAGGTGCTCCTCTACTGATGAGAACTATAAAAAAACTAAGGCATGTGGCCCCACCCTGTCCTGTCCCCAGTCATGCCCCATTATGTCTCAGCCCCACCCCCATACAAACCTCATTTCTTTTATCCCCAAGCTCGGGAATATGTCTGGAGGGCCTCTGAGCATGCACGGATGTGCAACGATGACGTTGCATGCATGCATCTGGACAAACTGCCAGGTTTCAGAAATCCAAGCAACCGGACAGTTCTCTCAAATGACATCTGGTAACCCTATATTTACAGAATATCACTTAGGCTGAATTTTGAAATCTGCACATATATACATATAAGTGTCATTATTCTAAACCAGGGGTCTCCAAAGTCCCTCCTTGAGGGCCGAATTCAGTCGAGTTTTCAGGATTTCCCCAATGAATATGCATTGAAAACAGTGCATGCACATAGATCTCATGCATATTCATTGGGGAAATCCTGAAAACCCGACTGGATTCGGCCCTCAAGGGGGGACTTTGGAGACCCCTGTTCTAAACATTTAAATGTAAAATCAGCATGTAAATGTTAGTACATGTGTCACAAAATTATCCTCTGTCACCCATCCCATTGGCAAATAACCTGCATAGTCAATTTTAAGTGTCAGAAAGGTACAGGGTAATGAAACTATTCAGGAAATGTTTTCCTATGACATTTTCTGCAGTAAAGCCTTTTTCAATGGGAACACCACCACAGGATTGATGTGCGATCATTTCTAGCAATCTCCAGACTGGTATCTCTTCTTCCACTCTGCTAACAAGAACCGCATTTTCCTATTGTGTAACTTAAGAGCCAGAAGTTAACAGAAACTAATTGGGCAAGTCTGTTCTTCCACAGGAAGCAATGAGTTTCAGCAGTTCTGTTTCCACACAGAGCGGTTGCACTTTGATACAGCAGTTTTCTGGTGAATTCTGTTCATTCAGAACTATACCAACCTTCAATGTCCTTTCACTCTCAGGGTACCATTTGATCTGACCAGATTTCATCATCTAATATTTTGCCTGTAACTACCCAAAGCCAATGAGGCTTCAAAAATAAAATAGGGCATAATTTTACTTATGTATTAAAATGTATTTATGTCTTTGTGAAGGAATTCATTCAAGGTGATGTACAAGAAATATAGGTTAAAATAAAAGCTTTATTAACAGCATAGAAAATGCACATCAAAACATTCACAGAACATAAGAACAAGAATAGCTATACTGGGTCAGACCAATGGTCCATCTAGACCAGTATCCACAGTGGCCAATCCAGGTCATAAGTACCTGGCAAAAACCCGAATAGTATCAACATTCCATGTTACCAAACCCAGGGAAAGCATTGACTTCTCCCCTGTCTGTCTCAATAGCAGACTATAGACATTTCCTCCAGGAAATATTTATTTATTTATTTATTAAAAAATTTATATACTGCATACAACTATGCGGTTCCCATATCACATACATAAAATCTTATTTCCCTAAGATTATCACATATAACATAGACATGTCTAAACAACATCATTAATCGTCCCTGTTATAAACAGGGACAGAGCACAAATTCAATTAATTCAGAAATACAAGCAAGCTTTAAATCATACATCGCTGTAAAAAAAAAAAAAATTCTATAAGGCGATTATCAACTGAAATATACCTTAACATAAGAAGGCATTGGCAAATAAATGAGTTTTCAGCATTTTCTTAAAATTCATCCTCCCCATACAAAACTGTAGGATACCAGGCAAGGCTTTCCATAGTTCTACTCCAGCCACAGATATCATTGATCCTAACATAATCTTTTTTAAACCCATATACATTAACTACTGTTACCACATCCTCTGGTAATGTGTTCCAGAGTTTAACTATTCTCTGAGTGAAAAAATTTTCTCATATTAGTTTTAAAAGTACAGTGGAACCTTGGTTTATGAGCATAATTCGTTCCAGAAGTATGCTCATAAACCAAATTGCTCGTATATCAAAGTGAGTTTCCCCATAGTAAGTAAGGGAAACTCGCTTTGATTCGTTCCACCTCCTCCTCCCCTCCCCCCCCCCCCCCCCCGAGGCTACCGGCGCTGCTCCATTCCCCCCCTTGAGGCCACCGACGCTGCTCCATACCCCCCCTTGAGGCCACTGACGCTGCTCCATACCCCCCCATGATCCGGCATCCCCTGCTTGCGTCACTCCCCCTCCCCTGCGATCCTACATCCCCCCCCCGATCACCGAAATGACATCCCTTACCTCGATTGGGCACCAGCACCAATGCACAGGATGTGCCGGTGCCCGAAGATCCTCCCTCTTCTGGGCTGGGCTGGGCGGTGCGTCGGAGATCCTCCCTCTTGCCTGTGCTGGGCTGGACTGGGCCTTGAGCATTTGTGCATGCTCAAGGCCTTCTGGTCTCGCTCTCTCCGAGATTCTGAATCTGAGTGCTCTCTCGTTCTCTTCACCTTGGAGAGGGTGAACAATCTCTCTTTCTCTACTAAGTCAATTCCCTTCAATATCTTGGATGTTTCGATCATGTCCCCTCTCAGTCTTCTCAAGGAAGAAGAGGCCCAGTTTCTCTAGCCTCTCGTTGTAACGGCAACTCCCCCTACAGCTAGGTGCTGGGTTGATGCGTGCTAGACATGAATGTTATAATGGCAGTTGTGTGTGCAACTGGTATTACAGAATATTAGAATGAATGCATTTGTGCACCTAATTTTAGCAGTTACGCTAGCTCAGTCGTATGCGTAAATGTTTGAACCTGATTGTAGGCAGTTAGGCATGAAAATGCTAATATTCTATAACCCATGCGTGTAAATGCGTGACATACTCTCGATTTGCCCTTACTCCTCTCAGGCCCATGACTTTCTCCACAGGTTCATGTTCCCCTTGGAATTATAGAACACTATCTAAGGACAGTTATGCACGTAACTGCCAATTAATGCCAATTAAAGCCAATGATTTGATTATTAAGGTCAATTAATGGCTGATTATATTATTAAGTTATGACACACAACTGATCTTAGTCTGTAAGTCTTTATAGAGACACCAGATTGAGGCTCTCAATTTATAGTATTACATTACATTACATTAGTGACTTCTATTCCGCCCGTACCTTGCAGTTCTAGGCGGATTACAAAAGAAGCTAACTGGACATTTCCAGGAAAATTACAATTTTGGAAATTATAGGGTAACAAAAAGATAAAAGGACATTTCCAGGAGATTTACAGTGAAATAAATATTCATGTTTTTTATTTCTACAGAATTCCCATCAGCCAGTTTTTTTACGTCAAGCTGATATTCGGCGAGTTGTAGCTAGGACAAATATTTCTTGGATGTGGCAGGATGATCTTCAGCCTATACTAATAGAGAGATATCCAGGATCACCGGGAAACTCTGCTGTGCGTAAGGTAAGATGTCAGTCTTCATAACCAAATGATATTTAAGAAGGTTAACCAGAAGTAGCATGCATGCAGTGTGAAAAATCGCATGCCTCATTGCATGATGATGCGACTGATGCATTTAGGCAAATACGAGTGGATTGGCTTTAACATTTGTCTGTAGTTCTTATGAAAATGGATGCCTTATACCTTTTTCTTTATTAACATGTGATATATCGCCCATGTGGCCTATAAGGCATCAAAGTGGTTTACCTTTTTGTGAACATAGAATTAAAATGCAGGTACGCACATTAAAGCAAGCACTCCGAAGGCAGAACAGCAATGGGTTAACACTCAAGCAAGTACACTATACACCGTGGAATATGCACTCATGTGCCTGTTTTCTCAGGCACGGGCACACACCTGCTTCAGGGTCATTTTATAAAAGCACAGACTTCTCTTTTTAATACAGGTGCAATTTGTGCACCTTTGAGCTTTAATAACCTATTTTAAAAAATGACAAAGTAATCAAAGGCAAGGAGGTAACACTCCAAACAAAGATAGACATGTCCACACACTAATTTTCTACGTGGTCAGTTACAGATGCCAAAGATGGACACTATTAGGGGCTCATAATCTAAACACATCCAAAAACCGACCTAAGTCGGCACTTGGACGAACATTATCAAAATATGTCCAAGTGCCGATAATAAAAACGGGTTTAGGACGTATTTATAAACGACCTAGGCCTTCATAGTGCCGCTGAATGACCAGAGCTAAATGTGGCGTGTCAGGAGGAATGTCGAGGGCGGGAGTTGGGCGGGATGTGGGCCGGCTTAGACTTAGTCATACTGCATGTATAACCAAAAGTTGTACAGCACGGGATCGACGGAACTTGGACGTTGTGACTTAGGCCATTTAAAACATGGTCTAAGTCACAAAAACCCACCTAAAGTCACCAGATAAGCACTGCAAACACATAATACAGACTAATCACAACTTGAAAATTGTGCCTCCAGAACATCATCACCAGGCAGCCTGGTATAGGAAAGCCTAGTCGTGCTGCACAGAGGCATCTTAAGCCATCTTGGGGGTGAGTTATGGAGAGGAGGACCCATGCCCATAAGCCCCTGTAATTACTGCATTGATATTGAAACATGTGCACTGTCCTATACACCCCCAAAACCCTTATGTACTGGCATATAAGTGGCTCCTGCAGCCATAAGGGCTATTGGGGTGATAGATAAGTGGGTCTAGGGGATTCTGGAGGTGGTTTGGGGGGCTCATCATAACCTATAAGGGAGCTGTAGTGAGATGATGACATGGCACCCTTTTTGTGAAGTTCACAGCTATGCCATGTAAGGTACCCCACTATTTAGGTGCCATGTCTGGGTGTTCAGTCCATCACTTTGCAGACCCCTCCCACGTCCAATAGGGCTTGTTCTAGGCGTTTTTGACTTGGATGAAAAGTTGGACAAAAATGTGGTATAAAGATGGATGATTTAGCGGCTTGGACGATCAGATTGGCAGGACGTATACTTAGACAATTTTTGAAATGGAAAAAAATTTGGACGTATTTTCCAAAATGTGTCCTAAGCTGTTTTTTTACTTTGGACGACTTGCGACTTAGACAAAAATGGACTTAGACGTTCCTTTCGATTATGCCCCTCCACGGAAACAAAACAGAAAGCAGATTGACTCATTTGAGCTTTGATGCTGGAGAAGGATTTTATCAATACTAGTTCTTCAAGAGCTCATTCCTTGAAGAACTAGTATTGATATTTATATATTGAACACAGGTGCCAGAATTGTTCTTGATAGGAGAAGGATTTTAGGCATTTCCGTGGACCATCAGAAGAACTAACAAATTAATTCTGGAAGAGATCAAACCGCCTATGTCATTCGAAGCCCAAATTATGAAGTTATGACTGTCTTATTTTGGTCACACCATCAGAAGAGAGAGCACTGGAGAAGGACATCTTGTTTTGTGGATATCTTTTGTTTCATGAGTAAATCACGGAAAAGTTTTGTTGTTTACCTGCAATTACATCACTTTCTTTTCCAGAGATTAAAAAAAAAAGATTTTACATCGATATGAGAACATTTCTTAAGAAAGAACTGAATATTTCATGGGGTGTCCAAATTTTTTCACATAATTGTACATGTTACATTCACATGCTAAATGCTAATTTTCTTGAATCTTAGAACAGAAATAGTGTGTACATTTAGATGCTAAAATTATAGATTTAGGGGATTAGTGGATGAACATTGCAGCTAAATCAGGGTTTACCTCAGTCCTCGAGGGCTGCAACCCAGTTGGGGTTTCAGGATTTCCCCAGTGAACTTGCATGAGACCTATTGCATATAGTGGAGGCAGTGTATGCAAATAGATCTCATGCATATTCATTGAGGAACTCCTGAAACCCCCAACTGGGTTGCAGCCCTTAAGAAAACCAAAAAAACTCTGTGGAGTGACGATGTTCCAAAATGGACTTTATTTGCAAGTGTGTTGCGCAAGCAGTGTCTCACTTCCGGTTCACCACACAATTGTTTCCCACGTATTCACCTTTATAGGACCCCCAGGGACCCCTGAAAAAGACTTTTTGTCGAAATGTTGTGTCCTGTATCCCTAGCGGACTAGGTCCTTTAAGGCTTTTATGTGGATAACCTGTTTTTATGTGGATGAATTTATTTTATGTGGATGATTTCAGTGTACCTTTGGAACTTTGACACTTTCAAATAAAGTTCATTTTGGAATATTGTCACTCCACAGAGTTTTTCTTTTGTTTGTTTTCTCTGGATTTTCTTCTCTATGATTATTTTGGGGTCAATTCCTTTTGTTTTTTGCCTGTTGCAGCCCTTAAGGATTGAGGTTGCCCAACCCTGGGCGAAATGGATAATTTATGACTGAAAATTAGATGCTTAAGTGAGTTATACCTGCCTTTCATGCCAGCAAATTTTGGTCCCAAAATTACAGGGGTTCTTAACCCAGTCCTTGGGCCACATCAAGCCAATTTGTTTTTATAAAAATATCCACAATGAATATTAATGAGATACATTTGTATGCTCCATATCCATTGTATAGAACAAAAAATCAATAATAAGCAGTGGAGGAAACCTAAAACAACCACTAAATTTAAAACTCTCCACCAAAATACTCTAAATAACCACTGTGAACACTCATAGCAGAGAAGGAAAAAGCCTCAGATCACGGAATGCCAGAAACAATGGCTGTACCATAAACACATCACAGGCATTAAAAAACCTTTAATGTTCCTCATAAAATATTATAATACCCTTGTGTCTAACCTATATGCCTCAAGCCATGGCCACTACCTTTAGTGTGCCCTGGCTCGAGAAAGTTTGAGAGACATTTATGTAGACCATCTTCATTGTATACATATCTATCTCATGCATATTCATTGTGGGCATCCTGGAAACCTGACTGGCCTGGTGTGTTCCAAGGAAAGGGTTGAGAACTCCTGCAATAATAATAAGTTGCTTAAGAAAATAAAATCCCACAGTTTTACATAAATAGTGCCTTATTTATTAAAATGTGATGTCCATGGTGAATCTAGAGGCTCAACCGGTTTGTATTAATATGCTGTAGCACAGGAATGGGCAACCTCAGTCTTTGAGAGCCGCAATCCAGTCAGGTTTTCAGGATTTCCCCAATAAATGTGCACTGCATCTATGGTATGCAAACAGATCTCACATGTATTCATTGGGGAAATCCTGAAAACAATCCAACAACATACAACATAATCCCTCCTGTAAACGTACAAAATAAGTGTAAGAGAGGAAAGGGATCCCAGAAATCTGCTTGGGTAGTCATAAATCAACCTTCGCCAAGACTGACATGGTTCCACATTTTTATCATTGATCCTGAAAAACCTCTCTTTATTTATGTCTTTTAATTTTTTAAAAAGTGGTATAATCCTTAAATAAATCACACTTTGAATTTGTTTATAGGAGGGATTATTTTGCATGTTGTTGGATTGTTTCCATTTGATCCCCCTTACCATCTTTTCGTGGACATCAGTGTGAAATCCTGAAAACCCAACTGATCTGCGGCCTTTTGGAAGATATGCTCCACTGTTAAATGCTCCAGCTAAGCTTCCCATCAGAGCATCCTTGTTGATAACTGAATGGTTTTCACGACATTCCTTCGCCATTGACAAATGCCTATTTATTTTTAGAAGTGACCTTTCTTTTAAAAAAAAAACAACTCTTGCTGTCTTCCTCTCTTGTTTGTCTAGCACATCATGCAGCGTCTTGGTCAGCTTCAGGCTACCTGGGTAACAGAGGAAGACACTTTTCAGAGCTCTACACCCTATGGGTATAAAACATTTTCAAATGTAATCAGCACCCTTAACCCCTCTGCCAAGCATCACCTAACCTTTGCCTGCCACTATGATTCAAAGTACTTTAGTCCACAGTGGGATGGCAGAGTGTTTGTGGGAGCTACAGATGCAGCTGTGCCCTGCGCTATGCTATTGGAAATGGCACGTGCACTGGATGACCGACTTCTTTCATTGAAGGTAATGGATTATTTTTCATTTGCTTTTTTTATGATATGTTGACCTTCTTGAGTTGCTCATAGAAATTGAGAGCATAAGAATAGCCCTACTGGGTCAGATCAGTGGTCTATGTAACCTATCTTCACGGTAGACTATCCAGGTCACTAGTACCTGGCAAAACCCAAATAGGAGCAACCTTCCATGTTACCGATCCAGGGTAAGCAGTGGCTTCCCCCATGTCTTTCTCAATAACAGACTATGGACTTTTCCTCCAGGAAATTGTTCAAACCTTTCTTAAAACCAGCTACACTATCTGCTCTTACCACAACCTCTGGGAATGAGCTCCAGAGCTTAACTATTCTCTGAGTGAAAAAATATTTCCTCCGGTTGGTTTTAAAAGTATTTCCCTGTAACTTCGAGTGTTCAAGTTTCAAGTTTTATTTGAGTTTGATGAATCGCTTATTTAGTTTTACTAAGCGAGGTACAAAATTGATAAAAATATAAACATATGTTTAGACATACAATTTAAAATTTAGAATAATGGGTTAGACAAATAGACTTACAGACTGACTAATACAAAAGGTAAGAGGAAACAGTATTTTTAAAGTACACAGGAGACCCATATATGGAGAAAACAATAGGGAGGGAAGAGTGCAATCAAAGAATGAAACTAATATAAAGTTTAAACATAATTTAAAGATTAAAAGCATCTTTAAAAAGAAAACTTTTTAAATTACTTTTAATATGACTCAAGTTGTTTTCCTCTCTTAAAAGCTGAGGCATGGCATTCCAAAGCTGCGGTGCCATCACTGAAAACATATTATGTCGTCGTGTTCCAATAACTTTCAAAGAGGGGATTACTATAAGCTTTTGATTAGTAGACCGGAGAGAACGCAAAATGCTATAAGGGATGAGTAATTTATCAATAAATTGAGGTTCTTGGCTTTACATATGCTAAATTTATCAAAAGCCATGAATGAGCCTTTTCTGTGTCCTTGGATGCAGAGAAGGCCTTTGATCGAGTTGAGTGGACCTTCATGTATCAAGCATTGGAATGGTTTGGTATAGGTTCAGGATTTATACAAATGATTCAAACATTGTATAGCTCCCCTGTTGCTAGATTGTATATTAATAATAATTTCTCAGAGCGTTTTAGTCTGCAGAGGGGGGTTAGACAAGGTTGTCCCTTATCTCCATTGCTTTTTGATATTGTATTAGAACCCTTGTTATTAGCTATTCAGCAAGCGAAGGAGGTACAGGGTATTCCTTATTCAGATTGGGAATATAAGGTTTCTGCTTATGCAGACGATATACTGCTTCATTTGAGAAATCGGGAAACAACCCTTCCAAGCTTACTAGAATTGATAGAGAAATATGGAAAATTTTCAGGGTACAAGATAAATTGGAGTAAATCAGAAGTTCTTCCACTCAATGTACATTGTACAAAAGGTCTGTTTGATTCATTCCCTTTTTTATGGCAGGAGAATGGAATAAAATATTTAGGTATTTGGATAAAAAATACGCTGGAAGATACAATGAAAGTGAATGAAAATTTTTTATTACAGAAGGTAACAGAAATGTGTGAGCAATGGAATCCTTTACATCTTTCGTGGTGGGGGAGAGTCCAAACTATTAAAATGATGATTTTGCCTGTGGTTTGTTATCAAATGGGTATGTTACCGGTTTTTTTTTCCAAGGGTCCTTTTATAAAAAATTAAATAGTATTCTTACAAAATTTATTTGGCTAGGTAAAACTCCTAGAGTTGCTTTAGTATCTCTACAAAAGCCAATTACAGAGGGAGGGGTAAATTTTCCCAATTTTTATAGGTATCATCAATCCTATTTTATGCGCCAGGGTATGTATTAGGTCCTCCCAGAGCTCACTGAAAATATCCCAGATTAGTTATGGTTGGAATGGCGACTCATGTTTCCTCTGCGATTGTGCCATGTTCTCAGTATCAAAATGCCTAGATTATCTAATATAATAAAACGCTAGATGCGCATGCGCACTCATATCTGCGTGATCTGAAATCCCTGATCTGTGAGATGAATGTCCGTGGCTTTGCAGACGTGCGCATGCGCGAGTCCCCAGCCTTACTGCTTCCCAGCCGCAACCGTTGGACTCCCTGCTCTCCAGATCGCGGTGTACAGACCGTTAGGGCATTGGGAGCTAGGGAGAAAGCAAGGGCTCAGTCTTCGTCGTTGTCTTCACCCCTCCCCCCCAATCTCCGTTGAGCCTCCCACCCGATTTTCTCTTCTTGTGGTCTGGCCGGCTACCTTAGTCCCTTGCCACCGCCGCCACCCCCTTCCCTTCCCGCGGTCGACAAACCTCTTGGCTCCAGAAGCGGCCGCAGCACTGTAAACACGCTGCTTCGCGGCCTCTACTGCCTTGATTTGCTCTTCCGTGTCCCTGATGACATCATCAGATACGCGGCAGAGCAAATCGGGGCAGTAGAGGCCGCGAAGCAGCGTGTTTACAGTGCTGCGGCCACTGCTGGAGCCAAGAGGTTTGTCGACCGCGTGAAGGGAAGGGGGTGGCAGTGGCAGCAAGGGACTAGGGGAGCAGGCCAGACCGCGAGAAGAGAAAATCGGGTGGGCCACGAAGAGACAGGGAGGAACTGGGAAGAAGGAAGAGGAAGAGGGAGGAAGAGGGAAAGGGGCCTGCTTTGGGGGAGGGGTGTGCTTGGAGGCACACAGCTTTGCTTGGGGGGGGAGACAGAAGGGGGGCCATGGAGAGACAGGGAGGAACTGGAGCTGGAGAGGGAAAGGGGCCTGCTTTGGGAAAGGGTTGTGCTTGGAGGCAGACAGCTTTGCTTGGGGGGGAGACAGAAGGGAGGCCACAGAGAGACAGGGAGGAACTGGAGCGGGAGAGGGAAAGGGGCCTGCTTTGGGGGAGGGGTGTGCTTGGAGGCAGACAGCTTTGCTTGGGGGGGAGACAGAAGGGGGGCCATGGAGACACAGTCAGGGAGGAACTGGAGGGGCAGAGGGAAAGGGGTCTGCTTTGGGGGAGGGGTGTGCTGGGAGGTAGATAGCTTTGCTTGGGGGGGAGACAAAATGGGGGGCCACAGAGAGACAGTCAGGGAGGAATTGGAGGGGTAGAGGGAAAGGGGTCTGCTTTGGGGGGAGGGGTGTGCTGGGAGGCAGACAGCTTTGCTTGGGAGGGGAGCAGAAGGGGGGCCACGGAGACACTGTCAGGGAGGAATTGGAGTAGTAGAGGGAAAGGGGGCTGCTTCGGGGGAGGGGTGTGCTGGGAGGCAGATCATTTTGCTTAGGGGGGGAAGACAGAAGGGGGGCTACGGAGAGACAGTTAGGGAGGAACTGGAGGGGGAGAGGGAAAGGGGGCTGCTTTCTAGCACCCGTTAATGTAACGGGCTTAAAGAATAGTATAAAGATAATAGAATATTAGTAGACACATGGAAAACATTAAGATATGTGAGTAATTTAACACCTATTCCAATTCACAAATCAAACTATATGGCTGAACTCCAAGATTCAAATTGGCAGATTTAAGGCCATCTGAAAGTATTGGATGATAGCAGATATACGTATATTAGATGATGTTATTTTTAATCGTAAGCTGCTTGATTTTTCACAGTTGTAACATAAATATGGCTTCAATAAATCACAAAGTTTTAGATGGATGCAAATGAAGCAGGTCATTCAGGTGGGGTTCCCTGAATGGAAAAATCTTAATAATCAATATAGTTTAGAGTTCTTATGCTTTCAGGTGGACTTCCTGGGGCACCGGGCCACCCAGTGGAATAAATTGTTAACTGGAGGATGAGAATAAGTAAATAAATACTCAAGCAACGGGCAATAAAGCTGATATGAAAGACTGGTAGCCGCAGAAAGAAGAGCTTTTCTGAATATTGGTGGCTTCTGAGAAAGAGTGCCGATAATCTGCGCTGTTCCTGATGAAGCTCTTTCACCGTTAGTGAGAGCGAAACAAAGATCTTCCATTGTTGTTCTGTTATCAGCAGGCCGGGTTAAGAATCTACACCCGAGCTAAGTATCTGAATAACTATAAATATAATAGCATAATAAATTAGTATAACAAATTGCACATCAAAATTAAAATAATTGGAATAAAATAACACAACAAGAGTTTAAAGGACCGATGATAGCTCACTGGTTGGTTATTTGCCTAGATTTGGTCAACTGGCATATAACTGTGAGCACTTGAGATCCCAATAATCTCTTAATTCAACCTTTTGGTTGTTATATAGGTTGTGTTTGGACTCATCTTATAGCCTATTTTTCTGAGGATTTTGAAGTGATTTTGAATATTTTATTAAAAAGAAACCAAAAACCGGTCTGAGAGACATTTGGAGCATTGAGATTAAGCATCAAATTTCTGCGTCTCAATGGCCACGAATTTGGTCTTGGAGGATGAGATGCACAATGTCTGCATCTATGAGACAAACTTGTTTTTTTCTGTTACATAGAACATTATGGGCCCCTGTTTGGTTGTAAAAGTTAGATAGCTCTAAGTCTAATAGATGTTGGCATTGTCATCTTGAAGCAGGGATTTTAGATCATTTATTGTTCTATTGTCCATTTATTATGGCTTTTTGGAAATCAATTTGGGGCCAAATTAATTGTTTATTACAAAACCCAGTGGCATTGACCTATGATACTATATTATTTGGCATGTCAATGAAGGCAGAGTCAGATATCTTCAAATAATAACAAGCTTTTACTTAAAATGACAGGGGTCGCCATACAACAAATTACGTGTAATTGGAAAAACTGGAGTAGATTGAACTATAATTTTTGGTGGAACTTGTTATGCCATATATATATAAAATGGAAAGAGCAATAGCTACACAGAAGGAGTATTTAAGGAAGTTTCAAAATGTATGGGAGCCATTAACAAACTATTGTACTGAATAGATACCATTTTTCCCTTAAATTTACAAGTTCAATACTGGGGAAGGGGGGTAGTTTTTAGTTTATTATTTAACAATATAAGAATGATAGGGGGAAAAATGTTATCATATGATACTTATGTTTTATAATTGCTATGGAACGGTGGGGAGGAAGTGAGATAAGTTTTATGATTTCTATTATTGCTGATTATTAAGTGTTCTATTTAATGTTAAAATGTTTTAACTCACTGTCACACTTATTGTAAGTTTTAAAATGAATAAAGATTTTATATATTAAAAAAAGAACTACAATTCAGTATTTTTAAAGTACAGAGGAGAACCATATAGGGAGGGAAGAGTGCAATCAAAGAATAAAACTAATATAAAGTTTTTTAACATAATTTAAAGATTAAAAGCATCTTTAAAAAGAAAACTTTTTAAATTACTTTTAAGATGACTCAAGTCGTTTTCCTCTCTTAAATGCTGAGGCATGGCATTCCAAAGCTGCGGTGCCATCACTGAAAACATATCATGTCGTCGTGTTCCCGTACCTTTCAAAGAGGGGACTACTATAAGCTTTTGATTAGTAGACCGGAGAGAACGTGAAATGCTATAAGGGATGAGTAATTTATCAATAAATTGAGGTTCATTAGTAGAAAGGGTTTTGAATACTAAAAGTAAAATTTTGAAGGTTAATTGGAAGCCAATGAGATTTAGTCAGAAAAGGTGTTACATGATTATATTTTTTACCGGAGTGAAAAATCTATCCACTTGTTCCCATTCTACTCCACTGTTATGCCTCAGCATATTACTGACATGTTCAGCATATTACTGACATGTATCCTCAAGTCTGCTTATCTGAAAGTCTGCTTATCTGACCTCCTTGTCCTGAGTGTTACTTTGATCTCAGAAGGACAGTAAAACCAGATGGTTTCTGCAATAAGCTTGCTTATCTGACATCCTGACCTCCTTGATCTCCAAAGGACAGTAAAACCAGATGGTTTCTGCAATAAGCTTGCTTATCTGACATCCTGACCTCCTTGATCTTCAAAGGACAGTAAAACCAGATGGTTTCTGCAACAAGTCTGCTTAGCTGACATCCTGACTTCTGCGTGCCGCTCAAATAACATCAGTAAAGCCAGATGGGCCGGTCTCTGCCACACCTCCTTGCCCTAGGTGTTGTCAAAACAGAGAACAAAGGAGCAGGACCAGCTGTATTACTAATAACAGGACCAGCTGTTTATGCTTTTGAACTCAGCAGCTTATAAGGATGGGATTCGGCTCCTAAAATCAGAATCCATGACGACTGGAGGGAGAATCCAAGACGTCTCCAGGAACAGAATCCAAGACGTCTAAAGGGTCAGTCCTTTGGTCCCCCCGCCTATCAATTGCAGGGATTCCCAATTGTGAAGGAGGATGGTCGTTGAATGGGGTCAAGGTGATGCTATTTTATTCTTATAAGTATAATAAAGTGTTATTGTTTATGCTTTATATTGTCTGTGCGCTTTTCTGAGTGTCACTGATCATCCCATTTGACAGAAATTAGTGGCGGAACAAATCAGGATTTAGTAGACTTCAATCATATCTCCCCTCAGCTACATGCTACAGCCCTATTTTGGACTCTGGTGCTGTCTTTGATTTTGTCGAAATTGGATTACTGTAACCTTGCACTGGCTGTTTGTCCAAATCTCTTATTAATCACTTACAATTGGTACAAAATTCAGCAATTAGGTTGATAATCAGCCTCTGGAAATCAAATCACTTATGATATTACTATAAGAACACCGACTTCCTGCTATAGCTAGAATAAAATTTACACTAAGAATTACTATTTTTAAAAGGAACTACTAAATATTCTACTAGAAATTCTTTCCAATTGAAATTTTCAGTGTTCAAGAATCTGAAATCTACCAAACAATTATCAACTTGCATATTTATGGAATTATCTTCAATTAAGTTTGTATTCATGTGATCGTTACTTTAGATTCAGGAAATTATTAAAATCTTTTCTGTTTCAGGATATATAATTAACTATGGATTAACATAATACTTTGAAGGTATTTACTCTATTCATTGTAGTTCCTGAGTTAATTTACTTGGCTTCTTGATTTTATCATACATCCTTGAACTGAAGAACTTACATAACAGAACAGAACTTACATAACATAACATTTAAACTGAGAGTTGAAGAACTGCATATTATTTTTATGATTCAGGGTTTGTGGTCTACAGGGCAATAGGAACACTTGAGATGTGACTTTAGAAGGGATAAGTGCTATTCACATGTGAAAAAAATCTGATGTATACTGTACATATAATAGAATTCTATAGGCTGTGGCCTGTGAATATTCGCAGGAAAATATGCGGAAACAAATTAAAACCTACTTATGTCATTCAATAAAATAAGGTCTCCTTGTACAAAACCGCGATAGCAATTTCTAGCGCGGGACGTCATGCTGAATGGCCCACGCTGCTCCCGATGCTCATTGAGTTCCTATGAACGTCGGGAGCAGCGCGGGCCATTCAGCGTGGCTCCTGGTGCTAGAAACTGCTATCGCAGTTTTGAACGAGGGGGGTAAGTGTGTTTCCAGATAAGTAACTCTGATCATACATGGATTATGGCATATATCTAGGGTTATCTCAACAACTAAATAATTAGAGAGATAAGGACTAAAGAAATTCTCAAATAAATATATAAATTATACAAGAGAATTCAACTAAGCAAAAATAAATATATCAAACAATTTAATAATTGTGCTTAATAATATCAATATCATCTAAAAACCAGAGGAATGCAGAAAAATTCCATTCAGCACTTCTATCTTCTATCTCTATTGATTCTCCTTTAATTGGATTACAACTGAACTACACGAACATTTGCTGATAGATTTAAGTTAAGTTTCAATGTTTTTAGATATGCTATATGTTCATGAGATTATTTATTATTTATGAATTAATGTAGATAAAAGTGCTGAATGGAGTTTTTCTGCCTTCCTCTTGTGTTTAGATTATACTAGTCTTATAGCCCGTTACATTAACGGGTGCTAGAATATATGTGTGTGTGTCTCTCTCTTTATTTCTTTTTCTCTCTCTCTCCTTAGCCGCTTGCTTTCTTTCTGTCTTTCTTTTTCCTTGGCTGTCCATCACCACTCCTTGCCTGCTCCCCCTGTCCATTCTCCTTTCCTTTTACCTCCCCTGTGTCCACCACCACCCCTTCACAGCTCTCCTTATGCAGCAGCAGCCCTTCTCCCTTTGTTTTACCTCCCCCCTGTCCAGCAGCACCTTCCTTCTCCCCCTGTCCAACATTAGGCGTCCCTTCCTTTTTCTCCCCCTTCTTATCCCTATGATACAGTTACCTTGCTCTGCCTCTGATCAGAGGTTCCCGACAGCCGCCAAGTTGCACCCATTGGAAAAGTTCCCTCTGCGGCATCCCGCACCCCTCCTGACGCGACTCCCGCTGTCTTTCTTTCTGTCTGTCTGTCTCTGTCCCTGGCCCCCTTTGTCTGTTTGTCTTTCTGTATATCTCCCTGCACCTGTGTCTGTTCCCTGTGCACCTGCCCCTGTGTCTTTCTGTCTCCCTTCCTCCCTCTGTCTGTCTGGCCAAAGCAGCATTCCATCCCCCTTCCATTTCCCTCCCCCCACACCAGTTCCCTGTGCAGCAGCATTATTGTTTCCTCTACCCCCTTTCCCTTCTCACAGTCGCGACTACAAACGCGGGCCCGAGTCCTTTGCCGCCCCTCCCCTTCCCCCGGGTCCGACTACACATGGCGATTCAAGCAGCGTGTCCAGCAGTCTTCACATGCTGCTTCAGGTCCTTCTACAGGCCTGATTTACTCTGGCACGTCCGGAGCAAATCAGGGCAGTAGAAGGGCCCGAAGCAGCGTGTGAAGACTACTGGACACGCTGCTTAAATCGCCAGTCGGGGCCGCGGTAAGGGAAGGGGGGGCGGCAAAGGACTCGGGTGCCGGGCAGCGGAAATCTTCTTCTACCTTGCCTCTCCTCCACCGTCAGGAGTCAGCGCCAGGAGCTTTAACGGCTGGTGGTTCTGCGTTGAAACAATCCCGCGCCTCTTTGAAAACTGTCACGCCGCTGGAGCCGGGAGGCAGGGGGTGAGTCGCGCATGCGCACTTCCTAGCTACAGCTCACGGAAAACGGACGCACGCTTAGGAAGTGCGCATGCGCGGCTTACCATTTTATTATATTAGATATATATATAAACCAGAAGAAGGCAGAAAAACTCCATATATATATAGGGTTACCAGATTTTACTTATGTAAAATCTGGACCCAGAGATCTGCCCCCAGAGACTATATATATATATATATATATATATATATATATATATAGGGTTACTAGATTATACTTATGTAAAATCTGGACCTAGAGACCTGTCCCCAGGCCCGCCCAGTTCCCTCCATCCTTGCCCCATTATGCCCACACCACGCCCTGGCCTCGCCCCTAGCCCCACTCCCCTCAGCCTGTTCTCAGTGGTTGGGAGAGCATCTGCGCATGCACGGATGTGACGCGATGATGTTATGTGAAAGCACCACTTTGTCACACGTGTGACATCACCACTTTGCATGTGCGGATGCCTCCTCCCAACATGATCTGCTTTTCCTAACCCGGACAAAGTGCTGGGTTTTAAAAAAGCCGTTCAGACACCCGGACATGCCCTCTAAAAAGAGGTCATGTCTGGGTAAATTCGGACATCTGGTAACCCTACATATATCACTAGTTTGAATCATCACACACAAAATAACACAAAAAAGATAACGACAATATAAAGAGAAAAAATGTTGCTTATTCTTTTTAAAAGATCTGCGGCAATGGTAATGTTCAAGATGCAGGCTTTATTCAAAAATGTACAATTGGATAATCCACATAGAATATATCTAGGGCCTAAACCATAGAGAGGTATGGAGCCAACATGGTCTGTGTTTCGACAATTATGTCTTCCTCAGGGGTCCTTAAAAGTCCTAATATTAAAGCACATGGATTAAAAACTGAAAACATTACCGAGGGTAACTCAGCTTTAATATCAGGACTTTTAGGGACCCCGAGGAAGACATAATTGTCAAAACACGGACCATGTTGGGTCCATACCTCTCTATGGATTAGGCCTTAGATATATTCTATATGGATTATCCAATTGTACATTTTTGAATAAAGCCTGCATTCCACAGATCTTTTTGTTTTCGCTATTATTTGCATTGCCTGTGGAACTAAAGGGTCAATTTTTTGTTTGTACTTATTCTTTTTGCACACATAGGACCCCTTTTACAAAGCCACGGTAATGATTCTACTGCGGCAAATGCACCAAAATCCATAGGAATTGAATGGGCTCCGGTACATTTGTTGCAGGAGAATTGCTACCGTGGCTTTGTAAAAAGAGTCCATAATGAAGCAAACTGTAATATAATACAGTTTGGGCCAGATTCTAGAACAGTGCTTAGCTGCACCTACTGTGTAGGTACCATTTGGCACAGTTTTCAATCAACTGCAAGTGCCATTTATAGAATCCTGTATAGCGGCCCCTAGGTGTGCATAGATTATTGCTAGACATCCTGGAGGTGGGCACTGGTATATTATGCCAGATTTTACCAGGGCTAATTTACCGATACCTAACTCAGATGCCTAGCGACACCTAAGTCAACCACATCTATTCTCTGCCCTTAACCATGCCTACTTTTCAGGTAAGCACCATTAGGCATCAGAAGGTGACTCCACTTAGGCGTCGCTAGGTGCTACGTGGAATTCTGCACCTAACTTTTAATTATAATTATTTTTTTAAATTAGTTATTCAATTAACTTCAATGGCATGGCAATTACCATACCATTTAAGCTAATTGAGTTAATTTAGGTTATGCATGGATTTTAGTTAGATGTTGCTAAGTGGCCTCAATTATGGTGCCTAATGGCACCTAACTAGTGTACCCTATACAAAATATGGCCCTATGTGAGTCCAATATTCCACCCGCCCCGCCCTTGGTATACCACTGTCGTTTATAAAAATGTTAAAAAAAAACAGGCCCAAGAACAGAACTTTGAGGCACACCACTGGTAACATCCCTTTTCTCAGCGCGATCTTCATTGATCACTACCTTCTGTCACCTTCCACTCAACCAGTTCCCGTCTCAGCCCGTCACTTTGGGACCCATCCCAAGGGCACTCAGTTTATTTATTAGACATCTGTGTGGAACAGTCAAAGGCTTTGCTAAAATCTAAATATACAACTAGCGCACATCCTCTATCCAATTTTCTGGTCACCCAGTCAAAGAAATTGATCAGATTTGTCTGACAAGACCTAGCTCTAGTGAATCCAAGTTGCCAGAGAATGTGCTGAAATCAATTAGCTTAGCGGGATTTTAAAAAAAGGTTTGGATAATTTCCTAAAAGAGAAGTCCATAGGCCATTATTGAGATGGCTTTGAGAAATCCACTACTTATTTCAATTGCCATGCTTCGGTTCCTCTTCTTCCTTCCTTCCTCCCCCCCCCCCCCCGCGGGACCCTGCGGCACCATCAACTCTTACTCCCTCTAATGTCGGCCCTGCAGCTCCAGACTTCCTCGCACCTTCTCCCCTCCCCCTTTGGATCGCTATTATTTTAAATGTTATAGCCGCGGAGCTGTATCCATCAGTGGAGATGTCTAACCTCGGCCTGCCCCGGAACTCTTACTGCAACAGTGACTTCCTGTTCCTGCCTAGACGGGCGGCTGCTGCAGTAAGAGTTCCGGGGCAGGCCGAGGTTAGACATCTCCACTGATGGATACAGCTCCGCGGCTATAACATTTAAAATAATAGCGATCCAAAGGGGGAGGGGAGAAGGTGCGAGGAAGTCTGGAGCTGCAGGGCCGACATTAGAGGGAGTAAGAGTTGATGGTGCCGCAGGGTCCCGCGGGGGGGGGGGGGAGGAAGGAAGGAAGAAGAGGAACCGAAGCATGGCAATTGTGGGGAAGTGCAGAGCTGCAGGGAAGAGTGTTGCGGTACCCAGCTGGAGGGAGAAGGAAGATGAGGGAGGGAATTAAAGGAGATGCCAGGGCTTGGAGCGTAGGAGGAAGGTATGCCAGTCTAAGGGAAAAGGAAGGGGGAGATGTGAGAGCATGGAGGGGGAGCGAAAGATGGAAGAAAAGGAAAGAAGAGAGATGCCAGAGAATCAGGGAAGGGGAGATACCAGACTATGAGGAGAGGTGTGGGAGAGGGAAGGCGAGGAGAGAGATGCCAGACCAATGGGGTGAAAGGAGAGATGGAAGGGGGAGGCATACAGTTTCTGGAAGGGGCATAGAAGGAGAGAAGATGCCATATAGGGGAAGAGAGACGGCAGACAGTGGATGGAAGGAAGAGAGTTACAAGAAGATGAGGAAAGGAGAAACCACAGAAGACAAAGGTAGAAAAAAATTTCTATTTATTTATTGCTTTAGGAGACATGTGTCACTGTTTCTGTGAAGCATTGTATGCAGAGTCCAGCTTCTTGCTGGTTCAATTTAACCTTTGTCTATGTATTTTTATTTTATCCCCCCTTTTACAAAACTGTGAAGCGTTTTTAGCACCAGCCTTGGTGGTAGCAGCTCTGATGCTCAGAATTTTATGAGCATCAGAGCTGTTACCTCCGTAGCTAAAATCCACACTACAGTTTTGTAAAAGAGGGAGGGGTTAGTTTGTGATTACATATTCCTTACTAGGCGAAGGTGTTTTCTGTGTTCTGTGTGTTCGAAAGACATGGTTTTCTGTTAGGATTGACGGTGTAGGATTGATCTGTGCTGGTCTGGCTTGTTTAGTTTTACAATAGATGTACTGTTCACTGCAATATGTAAGATGCTGCCTTTTCCTAGGTACTCATGTGTGACGTGTGGCTTGTTACTAAAAATCACGTTTTTCGTACAGATGGGGGGGGGGGGGTGCCAAAAAATGATGGGCCCCGGGTGTTACATATGCTAGGTACACCACTGCATTATGTAAAGATACCAGAAAGCTGGCGAAGCAAAAACTTTAAGTAAATTGTTATTCTTCTAAGTTTTGAGTATTTAACCCTCCCACAATCTCATGGGCACTCGTTTCAAGTTTCAAGTTTATTGAGATTTTGATTTAAACGCAATATCAAATATTTTCAATGTGTATAACAAAAATAAATTTTGGGAAATAAATAAAACCATTTGAACAATAAACATACAAACATATCCATAGATGATTAAAATTACATAAGGAGTACAAGGATAAACTACATTTGTTTAAAAATGCGTCCTCTGCGCCTGCTCATAAATTTGTGGAGTATGTAATTTGTCGCTCATGCATATTTTTTTTTGCACACACCTCATCAATCCTTAGAGGGAACACTGTTTGGGACCTAGCTTGGCCACTGTTGAAAACAGGATGCTGGGCTTGATGGACCTTCGGTCTGTCCCAGTATTGCAATTCTTATGTTTTTATGAGCACATATATGTTACATTTGAGCATTTGTTCTTAATTGACCTGAAGGATCTAGAGAGCAGTAGGAAACTGCAGGACCACAATAAAAGTGCTAGGGAAAGAGATGGGCTTGAAATTCAACTGGCAGTGGCAGTGACGTAATAAGAAGGGGGTGGATCACCCTGGTCGCCATCTTGGTGAGGGCGCTGTCACCTCCCCACCCCATGTCATGCTCATGCTCTTTCTTCCCCCTTCCCCATACCTCTTTAAATCTTCACCATTGCGAGCAACTTCTCTGGCCTGTTACTTGTGCCAGCCTAGCTCCCCTCTGAAATCACTTCTGGGTCATAGAGCCAGGAAGTGACTTATACAGTTAAACTGGCCAGGTTAAGTAAATATCGGCACTTAACCAGCCAAGTGCTGACTCTGTCCCGGAATGTCCCCAAAATAGCCAGTTTTCAGTTCAGAGTTAACTAATTATTTTTTGGCAGTTCTTTACTGGTTAGCAGTTAGCTCCGAAGAGGCAATTTAACTGGCCAGGAGCCGTTTCTGACCAGTTAGATCTCTATGAATATTGACCCCCCCCCCCCCCCGTGTCTATTGCTCAGATTCCCAGAGAGAAACCTGTTAGACATTCAACTTTCCGGGTAATGATCTGTTCAATATGTGCAGAGCAGTGCGTTCGGATAGCCCTGTTGTGCTGTAATTCAGATTACAATACTACAAATGACGCCACTTGTGTGAAGCTGAGAGTCTACTCAAATGGAAGAAAAAGCCTCAGGTTTTATCGGCAGAGCCCAAGCTCAAACCACCACCACCACATCATTGGCAAAAACTTCCACAGAGTGACGGTCCGCTATTGAGATTTAAAATTGTTAAGGACTGAAATTTTATGCAGCTAAAACAGGGGTGCCCAAAAGGTCGATTGTGATCGACCAGTAGATCGCAAGGGCAACGCGGGTTGATCACCGAGCCCATCCCGAGCTCCGCGAAACTTGTGTTGCCTTTGCGTTCTCCCTGCTTCCCCGACACGCAAAAGCCAGGGCCGTGCAGCCACTACACAAGCGTTTCCCCCCCACTTCCCCCTCAATTCTGGCGTTGGAGAGGGAGTTCCGGGCCAGCCAATCGCTGCCTGGCTGGCCCGGAACTTCTTCTCCAACGCCAGAATTGGTGTTGGGGGGGAGGGAATGCTTGTGTAATGGCTGCATGGGCCTGGCTTTTACATGTCCGGAAAGCAGGGAGAATGGGGGCAGCTTGGAAGGGGGCAGGAAGAGGGAAAGAAAGACGGTGGCTTGGAGGGGGCAGGGAAAGTGAAAGACACAGAGCTTCATGCTTCCTGGAATTAAACAAGCTGCTGTTCCTCCATTGACCAACTAACAGTGCTGCCTTCTCTGGAGAGAGACAAGAGAGAAAGAAAGAAAGAAAGGAAGGGCAGGGAGAGTGAAAGAAAGAAGGGACAGAGAGAGAAAGAAAGGGAAGGGGGCAGGGAGAGAGGAAGAAAAAGTCAGGGGAGGGAATGGAGTATGTCGGGTGGCAGGGGGCAGGCAGGAAGAGAGGAAGAAAAAGTTGGACTCATGGAGGAACAGAGAGAGATGTTGGTTGGAATGAGGTCTGGAGGAGAGGAAGCAAGAAAGAAAGATTGGATGCACAGTCAGAAGAAGAAAGTGCAACCAGAAATCACCAGACAACAAAGGTAGAAAAATGGTTTTATTTTCAATTTAGTGATCAAAATGGTTCCGTTATAAGAATTTATATCTGCTGTCTATATTTTGCACTATGGCCCCCTTTAATTAAACCGTAATAGTGGTTTTTAGCGCAGGAAACCTATGAGCGTCGAGAGCAGCACGGGGTATTCAGCACAGCTCCCTGCACTAAAAAACACTATCGTGGTTCAGTAAAAGGGGAGGGGGTATATTTGTCTATTTTTGTATAGTTGTTACTGAGATGACATTGCATATTTTAAAGTCATCTGCCTTGACCTCTTTGAAACCCCCCCCGAATATAAATTATAATTAACATTTTCTCTGCGTACAGTGCGCTTTGTGTTTTTTTAAATTTTATTGTTGGTAGATCATTTTGACTTGGTCATTTTAAAATTAGCTCACAAGCTAAAAAAGTATGGGCACCCCTGAGCTAAAACATCTGTGGAGGGGCGTGGTTGGCTATTCTCCCTTTGAAAACTGAGACGCTGAGGTTTAGCGTTTAGGACACTGGTGAGATTGTGAGCATAATGCTGTCAGTAAGTAAAAGTTTCTAATTTCTGATATCATATAAGCATAAGCGGATAGAAAGTGATATACATTATTTAATTACTTTTACAGCTCTGTGAGAATCAAAGTGAGGTCAATAAGCCCTGAAGAAATAGTTTAGTGCCGTGAAATATTGGCAACATATCAGACTGCTTTATACAATCACAGTTGTTTTTGCTGCATAAAATCTGTCCTTAACAATTTTAAACCTCAATAGCGGACCGTCACTCTGTGGAAGTTTTTGCCAATGATGTAAAGAAATCAAAACACTGCTGTTCAAAAAGCATATACAATCTACCTAACCTCCCTCACCCCATCCCCCAAGAAACCAAAACACTGCCGTCCAAATCATCTTATTTTCATTGTTATTTTCATTCTGTTATTAAGTCTCTATCCTCAAACTGTATTCTCTATTGTCATGTACCATCCTGGAAATGTCCAGTTCTCTTCTTATGTAATCCGCTTTGAACCGCAAGGTACAAGCGGAATAAAAATCACTAATGTAATGTAATGTAATGTAATGTGGTGGTGGTGGTTTGAGCTTGGGCTCTGCCGATAAAACCTGAGGCTTTTCGTCCATTTGAGTAGACTCTCAGCTTCACACAAGTGGAGTCATTTGTAGTATTATATTTACTAGTGTTTAAGCCCATTATATTAACGAGTGCTAGAATATATGTCTGTCTTTCTTTCTTTCTGTATCTCTCCCTGCCCCTGTCTCTGTCTTCCTTTCTTTCTGTCTGCCTCTTTCCTTCCCGCTGTCTATCTTTCTTTCTATCTATCTCTCTCCCTCCCGCATTCTGTCTTTCTTTCTGTCTCTCTCCATCTGGCCCCCTGTCTGTCTGTCTTTCTTTCTTTCTGTCTCTCTCCCTGCCCGCTGTCTTTTGTTCTTGTGCGCTGCCCATCTCTCTCCGTGGCCCCCTGCCTTCCTTTCTTTGTCTTTCTCTATGGCCCCCTTATGTATCCTCCCCAAAGCAAACCAAGATTGCTCCCTACCCCCCAGCACACCCCTCCCCCCAAAGCAAAGCAAGTTCACTCCCTGGCCCCCTTTCCCTTTTCCCCCACTTCCCTGTGAAGCAGCAGCATTCCCCCCCCTTTCCCTGTGCAGCAGCAGCATTCCCTCCCCCTCCACTTCCCTGTGAAGCAGCATTTCCCTCCCCCTACCTCACTTCCCTGTGCAGCAGCATTCCCTCTCCCTCCACTTCACTGTGCAGTGCGTGGGGCCAGTTCTGTACATCGGGCGCTATGGGCGGTGCTCGTGGCTTTCCTCTTCGTTGGCTTGCTGGTCCTTGCATTGGAGGTGGAGCAGTATGCAGGGCTACTGACGCAGTGGGGGATTGCCCGTTTTTGCAGCGTCGGACCCGTTGCTTTGGTCGGCCGACTTAGCCCTGTGCACCTCATCGGCCTGGAGGAACCAGTTGGGGCGGGGCTCCCATGTGCGATTTCAAGGTCGGCTGCATGTGAGTTTAGGGGCATGGGTGAGCAGCGAGCTTAAGGCTTCAGGTGGGGAGGGTCTGGTCTCTGATCCGGCGGTAGTCGGGTCCTGTTTGCTGTGGAGAGGTCTGCTGCTGCCTGGAGGGGCTGAAGAGCAGGGAGGCCCACGTTTTACAGATTCTCTGTCGGCCACTGTCACAGCTAAGTGTGCATGCGCACTCCTGCCGGCCACAGACCTACGGATCATGGATCACGCAGGTAGGAGTGCGCATGCGCGCTTAGCGTTTTATTATAGTAGATAATTTCCCACCAGCTATTTGTAAAACTTTAATAATTCAGACTATACCATTATGGATTTTCAGGGGAAAGACGGAGATTTTCTCAGGGTAATTTTTTAAAAAATTATTTTTGCCTTTTTCTCAACAGAACAACTCAGCTTCTAGGCCAGACCTGTCTCTGCAGCTTATATTCTTTGATGGTGAAGAAGCCCTATATCAGTGGTCTGCATATGACTCCCTTTATGGCTCTCGGCATTTGGCTCAAAAAATGGCAACTACAGCACACCCATCTGGTGCAACTAATACAAACCAGCTACAAGGCATTGTAAGGAAATATGTTTTTTTCTTTTATTTAAAAGTGACACTAGAGAGATTAAGTAATGTTCCATTTGAGATTTAAGGCCAGTCTAAGGAGGCTGGTTGTTATAAATCCTTTGTGCATGTGGACCCATTACTACAGTCTGTAATTAATCTAAGAAAGGCCACATTAAGCAGAGCACTAACTGCTGGATTTTCTAAACGGCGCTGTTGGTGGCTACCTAAAAGCGACCGCTGATCGCAATGGTGTCGTTTAGAGAATCGTGCCTCTAGCAAAGATAGGCGCAGCAATTGTAGGCCAGGGTTTTCAAGGCCTACATTTCCGGTGCCCGCCTTTGACGTGAATCGCACCTATACAGGCACTTTTACGGCGCCTAACGCCACTTCCATCGTTCGCCACGCCTATAGTGGCATTAGGCACTGGTCGGCAACTCCAGAGGCGCGATTCCGGTACTGTTTGTTTAGGTGCCAGTAGCTGTTTTGAAATTTTTTTAAAGTTGTGTTTAAAAGGGCATTGCCCTCTTAACTCAGGTGCCAGTAGGGCGCCTACCAGCACCTAAGTTAAGGTGCCGTTTATAGAATGTCCCCCTAAGGGGCTGAGTCTACATATGTTGCCAAGAAAATCAGTGTTGACTAGTGCAGCACTATGTGCTATTCTATAAAATATGCGCACTATATAGAATCGTGCTTAGCATATTTACCCATCCCCCCCTTCACAAATCCGCAAAAGTAGTTTTTAGCGCAAGCCGGCACATTGAATGCTACGCGCTGCTCCGATGCTCATAAGTACTCTATGAGCGTCAGAGCAGGGCACAGCATGCAGTGCACCAGCTGGCACTAAAAACTGCTTTCATGATTTTGTAAAAGCGAGGGGGAGGGGGGGGATTAAGTAGCCTTCCTCTAGACCACACATGTCAAACAGAAGGCCCGGCGGGCGAATCCGGCCCGCCTGGCCTGTTTTATGTGGCCCGCGGTGACTGTGCCGCATCTAAGTGCCTGACTGTACAGCCCCAGTCCCAGTGGCGCTCCAAACGCCTGAACACACTGCCTCACTCCCCACAGCGCTCCAAGCTCCTCACCAAGCTGCTTCATTACCCATTTGCAGGCAGAAGGACTTGCTAGGTTGGAGTAGGGCGCTCCACACAAGTGCCTGACCGCAGGTGTCTAAGGGTGAGGAAGGATCTATACTTCTACTAAGACTAAGTATCTTAATAAAAAATTTGGCCCTCGACTTAGCCTGTGTTTTAGATTTTGGCCCCTTATGTGATTGAGTTTGACACCCCTGCTCTAGACCAACTACTACTGCTAATACTACTAATATTTAACATTTCTATAGCACTGAAAGGCGTATGCAGCACTGTACATTTGACATGTGATAGACTAGGGTCTCAAACTTTTTTAGCTATGGCACACTAAACAGAACAAATGTTTTTCACGGCACACTAAACGGAGCAAATTGTTTTTTGAGGCACATTATAAATTAAATTAGAAAATGGCAAAACCAACAAAAAATTAAATTTGAGAGTTATTTATTTAAAGTTCTTTAAGCTATGTATGGGTAATTGTAACTAATTAGAAAAATCTGCTCTTAGGTTCCCAACTCACAGAGCACAATCAAGCAGACATATTATTCTTACTTTAACAATCTACACTTGTTATAGTAGTTTTGGTGAAAAATCAGTTCTTGGGAAAACATTTTCATAAATCTTAGGGCTCCTTTTACGAAGTCGCGTTAGCGGCTTTATCGCGTGCAACTTTTAATCATGCGCTAACCCCTGCGCTAGCCGGAAAACTACCGCCTGCTCAAGAGGAGGCGGTAGCGGCTAGCGTGGCCGGCAGTTTAGCACACGCTATTACCACGTTAAACTGCTAACGTGCCTTTTTAAAAGGAGCCCTTAGAGTTTCTACCAGGGTTTATCCCACAATAATACATGTGTACTCGAAGGCGTACCATAGGAACTACCCAAAAACATCATATACGAGGGATGTTAAGTATCAGACCTTTATTCATAAAAACAATACTTGTATTCAGATAGAACAATCTTATACTAATCTCCTTCAAAGTAGTCCCTTTGGGCTGCCACACACTTCTTCCAACGGTTCTTCCACTGTTGGAAGCAGTGCTGTAACGCCTCTTTTGAGATTCCTCGCAACTGGTCCGTCGCATTCTGCATGATGTCTTCTCTTGACTGAAATCTAGTCCCTTTCAGGGGCATTTTCAGCTTGGGGAAAAGCCAGAAATCACAAGGAGCCATGTCAAGAGAGTAGGGAGCCTGAGGAATCGCAGGTGTGTTGTGTTTGGCCAGGAAACTCCATATCAAATGTGAAGAATGGGCAGGTGCGTTATCGTGATGGATTTGCCAATTGCCCGCTGCCCACAGGTCCGGCCATTTGTGTCTCACAGCGTTACGAAGGCAACGCAAAACCTCTTGGTAGTACTCCTTGGTGATGGTTGTGCTGTGTGGTGTGTACTCGTGATGAACCACGCCACTGGAGTCAAAGAAGACAGTCAGCATGACTTTGACATTGCTGTGGACCTGCCTTGATTTTTTTGGCCTCGGGGAAGTTGAATGCTTCCATTGTGATGACATCAACTTTATCACTGTGCTGAGGAAGTTGGGATCACTGTTCACAGTCTCCAACATGTCCTGTGCGATCTCCAAACGGAGTTGCTTCTGCTCCATCATTAGCAGCTTTGGCACAAACTTCGCTGAAATTCTCCTGAAGCCAAATCCTCAGTCAAATTGGAATGAACAGATCTAACGCTGATGCTTGCCTCATCTGCAAGTTCTCTGATCGTGATTCGATGATCCTGCATCACCAGGGTCCTCACTTGGTCAATGACAATCTCATTTCTGGATGTTGAGGGCCTACTTTATTATTCGGTAATTTATCACTTTCTACTGTCTGATACTAAATAGTCAATTTATTGTAAGGTAAGACATTATACTTCTCTATTCGACTGTAATTTACCACTTCCTACAGTAGGTTACCGCACTCTCTGTAATTTACCACCTTCTACTGCCCGATAATATATAGAAAACTTACTGTAAGGTAAGACACTACACTGCTCTATTTGATTGTAACATTCTACTCCTGGCCTGCGAAGTGTGCCCCAAACTAACTATCCCATACTTCTTGGCATTAAGCCAGACCAACAGAGCAAAAGCCAAACAGTCACAGTACCACGATCCACTGCAACATAGCCCACAACGCCCCCCAGACAAGCTTCCAAGACACAACCACTGCAGCCCCAGCTCCACACCATGGCACGCCCAAGCTCACACCAATGCACAGCACTACTCTTACTCTACCTGCTCACCACTAGATACTGCAATGCAGACCACTCTAACATAGCTCCCATCCCCATACACATCACCCTACACCGATCAGTTAAACCTAAACCCCCTAACTACACGCCCCACACCACACAAGACCACCCAATCTCCCATCCGCCCCCAACCCACACTCATCCCCACAAACCGACCAATTCTCGCCCTAACAAACCAAGATCACTAAAAAAACTCACTTACTCCCACATCCCACCAATCGACCACACCAACCACCAGCTCCTATATGGTGCCTACCTAAATATCAGATCAATGCGAAACAAAGCGACACTAATAAGAGATTGGCTGACTGAAACTAACCCCGACTTTTTCCTGCTCACGGAAACCTGGCTGCAATCAGAGAAAGATATCATCATTAAAGATTGCCTACCCCCAGGATTCAAGATTCTCTCACTAGCAAGAACAGGGGGAAGAGGAGGAGGACTAGCTATAATCTACCAAGATCATCTAAACTGTACCACTCTCAACACAACCTCCTCAGCAAACGCAGAAATCCTAACCATCTCCCTAACCTCAAAATCATTACCCTCCTCACTTACTATCATGCTATTTTACATTCCTCCAAAAAAATGGTCCCTAACCAAAGAGGACTTTGCGGAATCCCTACTAACTAACTCTTTAACAAGCCCTTACAATCTACTATGCGGTGACATTAACATCCATCTTGAGCAAACGGACCAACCAGAAATCGCAGACTTTTGGTCGCTGCTCACCCAACTAGGCTTTGCCAAACAACCCCCTATCAAAACCCACCAAAAAGGTCACCAACTAGACCTAGTAACTTTCTCTTCCAAGGAACAGGCCACCCCCACATTTTACTGGAAACAAGACAGTTGGTCAGACTCTCTCTGGTCAGATCACTATCTATGCACCTTCTCAATAGGATGCCAACTTAAACCCCCCAAAAACAGCAAAACTAGAACCATCAAAACACACACTACCAGAGGAAAGATTGACCCAATGGAATTCTGGTCCCGCTTTGAAACAAACATCAAGCAAACCGAAGAAACGGAGAATCTTATGACCTCCTGGATTGAGGACAGCACCAACATACTAAACGAAATTGCCCCCATCAAGACACGCAGAACAAGAACTCCAAATCACGAAGGCTGGTTTGACTCAGAACTGCTGCTAGTAAAGAAAGAGCTCAGAAAAGCAGAAAGAGCATGGCAGAAACCAGGAACCCAAGAACACAGACTAACCTGGAGACATAAACTAAAAAAGTACAAAAACCTCATAAACGAAAAAAGAAAAATTTTTTACTCTCACAAAATAGGTAACATTAAGACCAACAGCAGTAACCTATTTAAATTGGTCAACGACCTTTACAACATCGATACCTTCACAAATATCTATGAAGAATCCACTCTTACTGCCAACTCCCTTGCAGACTTCTTCAACAACAAGATCCAAAGATTAAGATCAACTTTACCGACCAGGACCAATTCCCTCGAACAGTTCCCCATCCTCCCTGACTCTAATACACCTAACTCAGACCCGGGTATAATTAAACCAGATCCAGGATCCAGAACAAACCTTAGCTGGAAACAATTCTCAACAATCGACTGGAAAACCTTTAACACCTACTATAATAAATACAACCACTCCTTCTGCAAATTGGACACATGCCCACCAAACATCATGAAAGCAGCCCCGAGCCACTTCAAAGCAAACATGATGACATGGGTTAACTCCCTACTATCCACAGGAATCTTCCCACCAGAGCAAGGTCATATCATGATTACCCCCATCTTAAAAAACGCAAAAGAATCGCCAAACACCCCTTCCAACTACAGACCGATAGCAAGCATCCCCCTATTCACCAAAATAGCAGAAGGGGCAGTAAAAGTAGAATTCTCCACATACCTAGAAAAATTCAACATCCTAAGCGACTATCAATCTGGCTTTCGCACGGAACACAGCACCGAAACCATCTTAGCCACCCTTCTTGACCATCTCCACACACTCTTTAGTCAGGGCTCTAGTGCACTGATTATACAACTAGACCTAAGTAGTGCCTTCGACCTGGTCGACCACACCATTCTCCTTGAATGTCTGTCACACATTGGTATCTCTGATCAGGTCCTCAATTGGTTTCAGGGGTTCCTAAAAAACAGATCCTACAAAGTACAACAGAACAACGCTTTCTCATACAGCTGGGAAAACTCCTGTGGTGTACCGCAGGGCTCCCCTCTATCCCCCACCCTGTTCAATATCTACCTAGCCTCCCTAGGGAACCTTCTACACACCCTCAAGATCAAATTTTTCATCTATGCTGATGATATCACATTAGCTATCCCCTTCACCAGCCTCACACCTGAAACACTCGATTACATTACAAACATACTCAACCAGATTGAGCTCTGGATGCTAGCATTCAGGCTGAAACTAAATTCCGACAAAACAAAATTTTTTCTGGCCTCCCCCAACGACAAAATCAAGGACACCACAATCCTACTGAAAGGAAGGCCTTTCCCCCTTGAAAACACAGTAAAAATCCTGGGTGTTACGCTGGACAGACATTTATCCTTAGAAACTCACACCGACCTCAGCGTCAGGAAATGCTTCGCAGTACTCTGGAAACTCCGCACTATCAAAAAATACTTCATTGACTCCGCGTTCCGCCTTCTAGTGCAATCTTCCATCCTCAGCATTCTAGACTACTGTAATATTATTTACCTGAACTCCACGAAGAAAACTACCAGAAGACTAAAAATGATCCAAAACACCGCCGTTCGCCTCATCTACGGCCTAAAGAAATGGGAACATATCACCCCTTTCTACCACCAACTTCACTGGCTACCTTTCGAGTCCAGAGTGCTCTTCAAATTCGCATGCTTCTGCTACAAATCGGTAAACGGTCTCTCACCAAGATACATCAATCCCCTCTTTAACCTTTACTGCACCAACAGGAAATCCCGCAGAATTCAACTGTTCGCCTACCCCTCGCTAAAGTTCTGTCATCTTAAAAGATTCCTAGACAAAACCTTCGCCTTCCAAGCAGCCAAGATGAACCCATGGATCGCCCAAATGATTCTTGAGGTTCCCACTTACCTCGACTTCAGAAAAACACTCAAAACTTATCTATTCAACAAACAAGCCCCATAACGCCCCCTCCCCGGAATCACCCGGCCACACGTTCGACCCTTTTTCCCCCTTTATTGATCGCTGACTTCTACCTCCTTCCTCATCAGCCAAGCTCGGCTAAAGTTGTTGTAAATCCAATAAATTTGCGGTAAATTAGCCCGTTCGGCCCTGCCCCCCCCTATTGACCGCTTTCCTCCTTCTCTCCTTCCCTCTTCCGCTTTTTCAGCCAGGTTCGGTGGAAGGTGTTGTAAATCCAATACACTGTTTGTAAATCGGCATGTCAATGCGGATCCTAATGTAATTGTTGTGAACCGCCTAGAACTCGATGGGCATGGCGGTATATAAGAATAAAATTATTATTATTATTATTATTACCAGAACATGCTTCACTCTCCACTGATGTGCGGCCATCTCTTAAGTGGTTGTACCACTCCTTTATCTGTGTGGTGCCCATTGCTTCACCCCTGAAGGCCTGTTGAATCTTGTGGATCGTTTCCACTTGGGAATCACCAAGCTTTACACAAAATTTAATGCAGTAGCGTTGTTTAAATTTTTCTGTCATTTTGTCAAAAAAGAAAATCCGACGTCGCTCACTTCCTCACTCATCGGCGGTCTGCCGATGACTGACAGCTTCTGTAGGTGGGAAAAAATTCAGGCATGTGCATTAGGGACACCTACATACTTGCTCCAAACCGCACCAAACCACACCTCCCTAGCTTTATTTGTTTATGCAAGAAAAATTAAGGTCTGATACTTTTTGAACGGCCCACGTATATTCACCAACAAGTGTGTTTCTTTTTTAATAAGTAAAGTGCAATGAGAGTGGAAACCTTTAATAATAAAATGTTACTTATGCCCTACTTAAAATGGACCATAACTAATCCACAATAATTGCGATATCCAAAAAAGGAAGCATGCAGCTGCTTTTCTTTCTTGAAGGGGTACTGTGGCTGATTGCCCTACAGAGTACCCTGTTTCATGTTCTTCTTCAGGGCCAAACTCAGAAGCAAAATCTGTTATTGCTGCTAGTCTTTCTTGCTCCCAACATTTTATGCATCTGCAGGAAATAAGCCGGCAGATACAGGCCAGTTCCTGACAGTGGAGAAAGCCTGGTCCCTATTCAAGGACACAGTGCAAGAAGCACAAAATCTGTACATCCCCAGATTTAGAAAAGGGTGCAAAAAAAATTGAACAAAAGACCCGGTATGGATAACCAATGAAGTGAAGAAAGCGATAGGAGACAAGAAAAAATCTTTCCGAAAATGGAAAAAGGACCAAACCGGGGAAAACTGGAAGGAACACAGGAAACACCAAAAAGAATGTCACCGAGTGGTTAGGAGAGCAAAAAGAGAATATGAAGAGTGACTGGCCGGGGAAGCAAGAAATTTCAAATCGTTCTTCAGATACGTTAAAGGGAAGCAACCAGCGAGGGAGGAAGTAGGACCGTTGGATGATGGAGACAGAAAGGGAGTGGTAAAGGAGGAAAAAGAGGTAGCTGATAGAAACATAGATGACGGCAGAAAAGGGCCACGGCCCAACAAGTCTGCCCACTCTAATGACCCACCCCCTAAATTCTTCCCATTTTCTCTTAAAGTCCAGGATGCTGCTGTCCTGAATTACCTGCAGTTGAAGACTATTCCAATGATCAACCACCCTTTCAGTGAAGAAGTACTTCCTGGTGTCACTATGAAATCTCCCAACCCTGAGTTTCAACGGATGTCCTCTTGTCGCTGTAGGTTCTTTAAGAAAAAAGATATCCTCTTCTACCTCAATACGGCCTGTGACATATTTGAACATCTCAATCATGTCTCCCCTCTCTGTACGCTCCTCGAGTGAGTATAGCTGCAACTTACCCAGCCTTTCCTCATATGGGAGATCCTTGAGTCCTGAGACCATCCTGGTGGCTATTCGCTGAACCGACTCCATTCTCTGCACATCTTTTTGATAATGCGGTCTCCAGAATTGTACACAATATTCCAGATGAGGTCTCACCATGGATCTGTACAACGATATTATAACTTCAGTCTTCCGGCTGACGAAGCTTCTTCGGATACAACCCATCATTTGTCTAGCCTTGGATGAAGCTTTCTCCACTTGATTGGCAGACTTCATGTCTTCGCTAATGATTACTCCCAAGTCCCGTTCTGCTGTAGTTCTTGCTAAGTCTCACCATTTAGGGTGTGAGTTCTGCATGGATTTCTGTTGCCAAGGTGCATGACCTTACGCTTTTTGGCATTAAAACTTAGTTGCCAAGTTGAGGACCAATGTTCCAGTAAGAGTAGGTCCTGTGTCATGCAGTCGGGCACTGTGCTTTTGCCTACTATGTTGCATAGTTTGGCGTCATCGGCGAATAATGCAATTTTCCCTCAAAGCCCTTGAGCCAGGTCCCTTACGAAGATATTAAATAGGATCGGACCCAAGACTGCGGCACTCCACTGATCACTTCTGACGTTTCGGAGAGAGTACCATTAAACAAGTTCTTCTCGTCAGTCTTCACAAGCGAGGACACATCCAATGTACCAGAACCCGAAGAGATTTTCAATGGAGACCAAGAAGAAAAACTGTAAACAATAGAGGTAAGCCATGAGGATGTCCTCCAACAGATTGATAGATTGAAAAGTGACAAATCATCGGGCCCGGACGGAATCCACCCAAGGGTATTAAAATAAGTAAGAAACGAAATAGCGGAAATACTCCAACGAGTTTGCAACCTATCCTTGAAAACTGGGGAGATCCCGGAGGAATGGAAAATAGCAAATGTTACACCTATCTTTAAAAAGGGATCGAGAGGTGACCCGGGGAACTACAGGCCAGTAAGTTTGACTTTAGTTCCGGGCAAGATGGTAGAAGCACTGATAAAAGACAGCATCTGTGAGCACATAGAAAGCGAGCCAACATGGATTCTGCAAAGTAAGATCATGCCAAACAAACTTACTGCACTTCTTTGAAGGGATAAACAGCCAGATGGACAAAGGGGAACCCATAGACATCATTTATCTTGACTTCCAAAAAGCCTTTGACAAGGTACCTCATGAGCGGCTACTTAGGAAGCTGTGGAACCACGGGGTGGAAGGGGACGTACACAGATGTGTTAAACACTGGTTGGCAGGCAGGAAGCAAAGGGTTGGAGTGAAGGGCCACTACTTGGACTGGAGGAGGGTCACGAGCAGTGTTCCGCAGGGGTCGGTACTCGGACCGCTGCTGTTCAATGTATTTATTAATGACCTAGAAACAGGGACGAAGTATGAAGTTATCGTCAAATATATTTTATTGAGCAGTAAGAAAACAACAATCCAAAACAAGGCAAAGAGCAACAAGACAGCTCAAAATTTCACACCAGAAACCAACAAACCCACCCCACCAACCTTCCCCAAGACCCATCCCGCCCCCCACCCACTCTCACTGATGCAAAATAATTAAAATAAATAAAAAAATAAATAACATATCAAGGGGCTAGCAGTTCAAAATGCGGCTACGGGCCACTGGAGACAACGTGGTCCAGAAAGGCTCCCAAATGCGTTGGCAGGCTCGTCCGGGCAAAGAAGAGATGTCTTGAACTCCTCTCCGTTCCCAGGAAAGCAACATTATCATGTGACAATGCCAAAGGGAATAATCAGGCACCTCCGCTTCCATCCACTTGAGCAAAATACATCTGATAGCAATCACTGCCATCCAACGCAGGAAGGCGGAGGCCCCAGGCTTGCGAGGATGGAAGTGGAGGGAGGCTCCAAATAATACCAAGGCAAATCGCTGAACTGTAATGGTCCAAATGTCTTCAACAAAAAGAAAAACAGCATCCCAGAAGGTCTGAATGGCTGGACAAGACCACAACATATGACCAAGCCAGCATCCGGGGCACCACAGCGTCGGCAGTCCGCTGTCTGGCAGAGCCCCGCCAGAGAAGCTCTCCGAGGAGAGACGTACAAGCGAAGAGTCAATTTGTAATGTTGTTCCCAAAAAACAGCATATTTACTATACAATGGTAACTTTTTAATAGCAGTTAAAATTACTTCATCAGAGAAGTCTACATTCAAATCTCCCACCCAAGCATCCCGCAATCTGAGACAATCAAGCATAGGGGACTCGTCCTTCAGATGTCTGTGGTGAAATTTCAAGGGGACAGGTTGTTGAGAGCCAAAGGTAAAAGCCTCCAACAACAATTCTCGACAAGAGGCCGAAAGCTGAGGGCGAGGCAATGAGGATATGTAGTGACGAATCTGGAGATAGGCATAGACATCTGCTCGAGGTATAGTAAATTCCTCGCAGAGCACAGCAAATGGTTTGATCCGCCCATCATCATCGACCAAATGAAACAAAAAACGAATCCCCTTTGCTTCCCAATGTACAAAGCTAGCATTGTCTACCCCCGGAGGAAAACAAGCATTATAGCGCAAAGGCAGAAATGGAGAGACCAAAGGACTAAGAGAGTGAAACCTGCAAACCCAGTGCCAGGTCCTACGAAGAGGGATATGCGACAACGCACTGGGCGCAGAGTCCCATTTAGAAAGCAAAGGAAAGTGAAGAAACGCGCTAAAGTGAGTAGAGGTAAAGCATGAGAGTTCCAAGGAAGTGTTAGTAAACGTGGAGGTGCCGCTAAAGAGATCATTAATATGGCGCATGCCACTAGCAATAGTTAAGAAACGAAGATTCAACAACCCCAAACCACCCTTATACCAAGGTAAGGCCGCCCTCTTATAGGGGAGGCGAGCACGCTTACCCAACCAAAGGAACCGTTGTACCATACGAGCAAGATGCTTCTCGTCCTGTGGGGATAGGTACAGGGGAAGAACCTGAAAGACATACAGCCACTGTGGTACAACAAGCATATTATACAGACTCACCCGACCCAACAAAGAGAGGGAAAGCCCCCGCCACAACTGTAAACGAGTCCCAAAGCTAGAGAACAAAGAGCCAACATTTAGAGAGTATAGGCGTGCAAGATCCATAGGAATGCGAATGCCTAAATAGCGAAGCTCCGATTCCGCCCAGCACAAAGGAAAGGAACCCTGCCAAGAAGTACGAACCGCCGGACTGGAAGGCAGCGCCAAAGATTTATCAAGATTAAGGGAAAGGCCGGAGTGAAACCCAAATTCAGAGATAAGGTCCAACGCAAGAGGCAAAGATACCTCAGGGTTGGTCAGGATTAAAAATATATCGTCCGCAAAAGCCAGCGTCTTCAGAGACTCGCCCGCGATCCGAAGGCCCTTCATCAAAACTACGCAAAGTACAAAGCAAAGGTTCTAAAAACAGCAGAAAAAGTAGAAGAGAGAGGGGGCAGCCCTGTCTAGTTCCTCGAAAGATAGGAAAGGTATCTGTGCGAGTACCATTGATCAAAAGAGACGCCCTCGGATTGGAATATAAAGAACGGAGTGCACTAAGATAAAACCCCCCAACCCCACGTGTTCAAGGGTGGGAAACAAGAAGGACCAATTGACACTGTCGAAGGCCTTAGAGGCGTCCAGGCTAACAAACAGCGAGTCAATGTTCAAATCCTGGCAATGAGCCAGCGCAAAGAGGACCTTGCGCACATTACGCACTGAGTGCCGACCTTGAACAAATCCCACTTGGTCTTCATGGATCACAGAAGGAAGAAGAGGCGCAAGCTGGTTGGCCAAAAGACGAGAGAACAATTTTAAATCAACATTAAGTAAGGAGATTGGGCGATAAGACCCTGGGTCATCAGCCGCCTTACCTGGTTTAAGTAACAAGGTAACCAAGGCCTCATTGGCATAGCGTGGAAAGGAGCCCCTCGTTACCGCCGCATTGTAGTAGTCAAGTGAGGGCCCGCAGATACGATATGAAAGAATACGATAAAACTCGCCCGAGAACCCGTCCGGACCCGGAGCCCGACCCGATCCAAGAGATTTGATGGCAACCTGTAATTCCAATGCCTGGAGCGGCTCGTTAAGGCGAGTCGCCACGTCCTCAGCCAAGCGCGGCATGCCCGACGAGTGTAGATAGTCAGAAATGAGGTCCCCAGAGATCTCATCCGGTGCAGCATAAAGGTGAGAAAAGAAATCAAGAAGAGTGTCTGCCACCTGTGACGTGTGCATCGCTCGGAAGTGTGAAGTTATAAAATTTGAGGATGACACTAAACTCTGTAGCAGGGTTAGAACCGGGGAGGAATGTGAAGACCTACAAAGGGACCTGAACAAACCGGAGGAGTGGGCGATTAAATGGCAGATGAACTTCAATGTAGAGAAATGCAAGGTCATGCATATAGGGAAAAAGAACCCGATGTTCAGCTACAAAATGGGGGGATTAGTACTAGGGGAAAGTAACCTTGAAAAAGACTTGGGTGTGCTGGTGGATACAACAATGAAGTCAACGGCACAATGCACAGGAGCCTCAAAGAAAGCAAATAGAATGTTGGGTATTATTAAGAAGGGTATTACAACCAGAATAAGGGAAGTCATCATGCCGCTGTATCGTGCAATGGTGCGCCCGCATCTGCAGTACTGTGCCCAATATTGGTCACCTACCTTAAGAAGGACCTGGCGATACTTGAGAGGGTTCAGAGAAGAGCTTATATTCCTTTCTCTCCTCTCTTCTACCTTCCAAAGTATTTAGATCAATGCTGTCTTGTTAAAATGTTTATTTTATTTTTATTTTTCCTCTAACTCTACTTTTCACTTCTCTATTACCCTCCAGGTACTTTAGTTAGATTGTGAGCCTTCGGGACAGTAAGGGAATTTTTCAAGTACCTTTCTTATTTCTAATCTTAATGTATATTTTCTGTAAACCGCTTAGAACCTAACGGATGTAGCGGTATATAAGAAATAAATTACATTACATTACATAAAAGGTATGGAAAACCTTTCATACGCAGACAGGTTAGAAAGGCTGGGGCTCTTCTCCCTTGAGAAGCGGAGACTCAGAGGAGACATGATAGAGACTTACAAGATCATGAAGAGCATAGAGAAGGTGGAGAGGGACAGATTCTTCAGCCTATTGGGAACCACAAAAACAAGGGGGCACTCGGAGAAATTGAAAGGGGACAGGTTTAGAAGTTCTTTTTCACTCAGAGGGTGATGGGCACCTGGAATGCACTTCCGAAAGTTGTGATAGGACAGAGTACATTACGGGGTTTCAAAGAGGGATTGGATAAATTCCTGAAGGATACGGGGATTGAGGGATACAGATAGAGGTAGAGATAGGATTATGAAAGGGTATAGCTAGAAGGATAAGGGGGATTGAAGGGTTTTAGACAAAGGATCACTTTATAGGTCATGGACCTGATGGGCTGCCGCGGGAGTGGACTGCTGGGCGCGATGGACTTCTGGTCTGACCCAGCGGAGGCAACTTCTTATGTTCTTATGGCATGTGCAGGAAATAAGCCATTTTGAATTTAATGCCACTAAATTATGTTTTTGGATAGTTCCTACGGGTACACATGTATTATTGTGGCATAAACCTTGGTGGAAACTCTAAGATTTATGAAAAAGTTTCCTTATGAACTGATTTTTCACCAAAATTATATAACAAGTGTAGATTGTTAAAGTAAGAATAATATGCCTGCTTGGCTGCTGATTGTGCTCTGCAAGTTGGGAATTTAAGAGCAGGTTTTTCTAATTAATTATTGTTTAACCTCCTCTGATTTATGAAGCTCTTTTTGATTTATTGGATAATTGTAACGGTGAAACTAAAGTAGATAGAATAGAATTGCTGATCAATGCGACGGGTGTGCTTGTTTTTGAGTGCAAATTAACTCAAAATGTGGCTCGATAGTCAACAGGCAAATATGCATTTCATCATCCACTGTCTGCAGTTATTTACTTTTTTTCAATTTAATTTTGGTCAGAGCTGAAAATCCAAGTTTGCAAAGATAAGAAGACCCAAACGGTAATAAAACCTTGATTGCTTTGTTGCTCAAGTTAGGATAACTCCTGCATAAAAAAATAAAAATAAAATTATTTACCATTAGTTTTCAAGGACCAATCAGATCAAAGAATGATGCTTGTTTAGGTGGTTGTATCCTTACGCATACAGAAGCTCCTAACATTGACAGACCCTTGTGTATGTGACATACATGTCACCTATTCTAGTGCACTGTATACTAATGAAGGGAATTTTTAAAAATAAAGTAAAATTCTGGAATCTCTGGTGGTACACCCGGAATCTCTTCGGGTCATACCACTGTGCAGTGGCACACAGTTTGAGAGACACTGTAATAATAGACGATCCCTGCTCTGAAGAGCTTACAGTCTAGTTTAGACTGACAGACAGGACATAGAGGGATAGGGGAGTTCCATGTAGAGAGAATGATAGGAAGGACATAGATAATTTTACGGTGAGTGGGAGTTAGGGGCGTTGAAACCAGCCTTGAAAAAGTTGGCTTTTAGCTTGTATTTGAATGCTCTGAGAGATGGAGCCTGATGTAATGACTTGGGCAGTCTGTTCCATGTATACGGCTTGGCTGACTCCATCCTGTTTATATCTTTTTAAAGATGTGGTCTCCAGGTTTGTACACAATATTCTAAATGAGGTCTCACCAGAGTCTTATAAAGGGGATTCAATACTTCCTTTTCCCCACTGGCCATACCTCCCTATGGCTGTTACATTTCATAAAGAGTGTAAAACACAGGCAAGACAATCTGCAGAGTAGGAACACTGGCATATTCCAGAACATCAAAGACAGCCAGGAACAAGTCTAAGAATGAAACAGCTTCATTTAGCAGATCAAAATCGATTTGAGCTACTATGTGTGTTTTTTTTCCTGTCTCTCAGAATATGTAAAATTGTTTCATGGCTCTGGTAAATAGAAGTAAATAATCCATTTAAGCTATCATGTTTCATTGGTGTAGGTAGATGTGATTGTATTCCAGACGCTTGGTTTGCACATTTGATGAGTTCATGGGACAAACTGTCAAGCTGAAGAAAATCAGCATCTATAGACAGAGCGGCTCATTTCCAAAATAGAAAACTTCTAAATGGAGGCATAAAGGAGCAAATGAACATTTATGTCGCCAAATCTTTCAATTTGCTATTTTCAAATCGTATTTTATGGACGGATTTCTGTGGTGCTTGTCTGCAGTGTGTCTAAATCTAAAGGTTTGTCTTCAAAGGTCTTACTGACACCCCACGAAACAGTATATTTGCTTACCACTGAAAAATAGTGTATGTAAATCTAAAGGGGGCATGTTAGAGGCGTGGTTTAGGCAGGACTAGGGAGGGCTCATGATTTGGACATTTTTCAGTAATAATCATTTTAGAAAGCATCCATGGCACAATTTGGACATCTGGGGCTAGACCTCTTTTAACAATGAATAAGTGCCAAAAAGGTGCCCAAACTAGGGTTACCAGACGTCCGGATCTCCCCGAACATGTCCTCCTTTTAGAGAACACGTTCGGGCGTCCGGACGGCTTTTCAAAACCTGGCACTTTGTCTGGGTTTTGAAAAGCTTCCAGCTAGGAGCGACGTTGGGACGGCATCTACACATGCTCAGATGCAAGGCAGTGACATCATGTGCATGCGTGCGACATCGTTGCATCACACCAGCACATGTGCAAATGCCCTGCAGACAAGTGAACAGGTTAAGGGGGGCGGGCTTGGGGCAGAATGGGGCGTGGCTTGGGTGGAACTAGGCAAGCCTGGGGGCGGAGCCATGGGTCCAGATTTTAGTTCCGGAAAATTTGGTAACTCTAGCCCAAACTGAGCAGATGACCACTGGAGGGATGAAGGCATGACCCCCCCCCCTAGTGGTAACTGATTCCCTTCCACCTCCAAAGATGTGAATGTAACAGCCTGTGTGATAGCTTCAGATGATATGGCTAGTCCTAATAGAGCAACAAGAAGGTACCTGGAGTAGCCTAGTGGGTGGATACTGAACCATAGACATCAGAATGGGGGGGCCACAGGGGCCATTGCCTCCCCCTAATATTGGCAGTAGGACCTTTTGTGTGGCTCATAGCTCCCCGCCAGGTTCCAAGGTCCCCACCTCAAAAACTGGAAGGAAAGCACTGGCACAGCACCGATTCTCCTGTTCTGCCGGGGACCTTCTCTGCACTGTTGTTCTGCCCCAATCTACCCCCACGGCAGAGGAGGCCATGGTTAGCGCAAGAAAATCACTCCCATGTCAGCGATTTATTGTAGTATTCGAGGTGAGAGGGGGCTTAGGAACCAGGTGGGAAGGTTATTTGGTGGAACCCAGGGCTGGGTAGGGAGGGAGTAAGAAGGAAGAGATGCTGAATGGGAGGGTCAGAAAGCAGATGAATGGGGGACTCATGGATAGAAGGGAGAGGAAGGAGATAGTGGCACATGGATGGAGGGAAAGGCAAGAGGAGAGGGAAAGGAAATGGGGCATATGGATGGAGGGAAGAGATGGTGCACGTGGATGGAGGGGTGGGGAAGAGGAGAGAGAAGAGATGGTGCATATGGATGGAGTGGTGGGGAAGAGATAGAAAGTTAGATAGATTTGAGATGGAGGAAGAAAAATGGAAGAAAACTGAATATAAAATCAGTGCCAAAGATGGAGTGTGATAGTATGTGATGATCTTAAGGTGGCCAGATGGGTTGAAAAGGTGACAGCAAATGCTAGAAGAATGTTTGTATGCATAGGTAGAGGAATGGCCAGTAGGAAAAAAGAGGCAATGATGCCCCTGTATAAGACTCTTGGTGAGCTCTGGTGAGACCCCATTTAGAATATTGGACCACACCTTCAAAAACATATAAACAGGATGGAGTCGGTTCAGAGGACAGTTACTAAAATGGTTGGTGGTCTTTGTCTTAAAGTGTATGGGGTACAGACTTAAAGATCTCATTATGTATACTTAGGAGGAAAGGGGGGATAGTTTAAAAACCTATTTAATGCATCTAAATTCTATTAAAGCGCATTCAAAGATTTCAATGCACTTTAAAAATGTTGTAATAACAGAAACATATCAAAACTATCTGAAAATGACCCAAACTTCAACTGAAATATTTTTCTATATCCATCCCTAGTATGTGTGTACTTAAAATTTTTTATACAACTTCCACAGTCACAAAATACCAAAGAACTTTGCATACTGAGTGAGCTGCTTATTACAATTGGTCCCTCCAAATGCAGTAACTATATATTTGAATAAGAAGTGTGTCCATATGGATCATTTACAAATATATATATTTTTCGTTAATAGGACCTGCTTGTATTACTGGATTTAATTGGTGCCCAAAATCCAAGTTTCCCCAACTACTTTCAAAACACTGCTCGCTCGTTTAGAAGACTTCAGTTTATCGGTAAGATGGCCTGTGTTTAAACAAATGAAATTCTATTCACCTCGTTTATCAGTCCTCCACCTTTTTACAAAACCGTAGCATAGATTTTATGATAATGGAATATAAGGGTGGGCGGGGTGGGAAAAGGGAAGGGATATGTTTTTGTGTAATATATCAATGATCGTTTGTAAGTGATGTAGTTAATGTTAATCTGAATGAATATATTTAACACTTAATGTAATTTTGAAAATGAATAAAGAATATTAAAAAAAAATAAAAGCATAGATTTTAGTGCTGGCCACAGCGGTAACAGCTCTAATGCTCACAGGAATTCTATGAGCATCGGAGCTGTTGCCGCTACAACCGGAACTAAAATCTGCGCTATGGTTTTGAAAAAGGGGGAGGGATTAGTCAGGCCTTTACAAAACTGCGTTACCAAGCAGCGACGCTAAATGCCATGCTGCCTATAGGAATAGCATCATCAAAAAAGGGGGTATTTTGGATAATAAAATCTTTTTAAAGAAGATTTTTCTACACACTAGTATCACAATTTATAAATGACTCAATGTAATATATAACTCATACTTTACTCAAAATCATTCATACAGCACCCCGGTTTATAAACAAACTCTCCCAAGTGGTAAATAAACTAGGAGGTTGAAGTATCATATAGAGGCTACAAGTTCAATACATAGAACCTCTTATAGCATATATATTATTTCAGGTCATTATCCTGGATTGATAAAGTACCATATACCGTATTTTTCGCACCATAAGATGCACTTTTTTCCACCTAAAAGTGGGTGGAAATGTCCGTACGTCTTATGCAGCGAAGGTACTTTTTTTTTAAACACCCCACCCTCACCCTCACCCTCACCCCAACTTACCTTTAAATGCCCACGCCCCATACAGCTCTCCTTAGCATCGGTGAGTGTCCAAAGCTTCCTCTCACTCTCACCCGTGGTGTCCAGATCCAGCGTCCCGCCCTCGCAATGGGCGTGGCTTTACCTCCAAGCTGCTTCCTGACCCAGCAAGAGAGGTCGTCTTCCATGCTGTGAGCGCCGCTGACCTAATTACGGCAGCCTGCACAGTGAATTGAGCAGGCTGCCATTGGCCTCCGAAGCATGTTGCCTCTGCCGTGGTCCCAACCCCGACATCAGAGGAGGAGTGGGACCATGGCAGAGGCAGCGTGCTTCGGAGACCAATGGCAGCCTGCTAGGTTCGCTCTTCAGGCTGCCATAATTAGCTTAGAGGTGGTCACAGCACGGAAAACAACCTCCAGCGTCCTATCACCTCCCCTTATCTCCCCTCTGCCACGTCTCGCCCCTTCTGATGCCACTTCCTGTTTCCGGCAGAATAATTGCAGCCAAGGGGAAAGACATTGTGTCAGAGGTGGTGGGACACAGGAGAAGGGGAAAAGTATGAGCTCAATCATGGGCGACCTAAGAGATAAGTTTGAAGGTGGATTTCAATGATGGCAGCAAACAATAAAGCAGAAAATACTGCTTCAAACTTACTAGAAAGTGGTGAAAAAACAGAAAAACTGGCAGATCAGGTCATGCAAAATCCACAAGTCCTAGCAGCCCTTCAGGAATGGCTTGAAAATGTCTCACGCACTCCTTCAAGTTACATAGAAACTTTACCAAAAGGTAAGGCTCCGCCCGTTGCGAGGGCCCCAGCAGGACACTGGGTCTAGACACGGGGTGGGGGGGAGAGAGAGACAGAAAAAGACCTTGAGGAGGGGCAGGAAAACAGACTTGAAGACAGGACAGATACTGGACTAGAGGGGGGAGAGAGGGGAGGACTCAAAATGTTTGCAGAAGGAAGATACAGAGAGGGAGAAACCTGAAACAAAGGGGAGGCAGAAGAGAGGGGGGCAGATGTTGGACTTGGGGGTGTATAGAGGGAAGAGAGAGCGAAAGAGACTGCAGAGAGGTGGCAAGATTCTGGACCAGGGAGGGAGGAAGGAAGGAGAGAGAGGCAGAGAAAGACCTGGAAGAAAAGAGAACAAATGCTAGACATAGGGGGGGAGTGTTGTTGTAAGCAGAAGAAAAACAGAGAGAGAGACATAGACCAAAGGGGAAAGACAGGAGGCAGATGCTGGATTATGGGAGGTGCAGACAGAAGAGACAGAGGGGGAGAGACCCTGAGGAAGAACAGAGAGATGGAAGATCATAACAGAGGAGGGAGAGAGAGGGAAACCTGGAATAAAGGTGGTGGTAGGTACAAAGGAGAACTGACACTGGATCTGGGGAGGGTAAGCAGAGGGAAAAGAGATAGAGACCTGGACCCAAAGGGGATGGGGCTGGATTGTGAAATAAATGTTGGATGCACAGTCAGAAGGAAGTCCAACCAGAAACTAATTAAATCGCCAGACAACAAAGGTAGGAAAAATGATCTTATTTTCAATTTAGATTGAAATGTGTCAGTTTTCAGAATTTATATCTGCTGTGTGTGTATGAAATATGAAAGGAAAAAATTGCATTACAATTAGGGGAGGGGAGACAAGGTGCAGAACCTAGCAAGGAGTGTGGAGTTGGATGCAGAGCATGGCAGGGAGTGAAGGGGGCTAGGTACAGAGCCTGGTGTATGTTAGTACACAATTTGGTTCAGAATGTTTTTTTACTTGTTTTCCTACTCTAAAATCTAGGGTGCGTCTTATGATCAGGTGTGTCTTATAGAGCATAAAATACGGTAATCATAGACGTCAAACATCCATCCCACCCTTAAACGTAAACTTTATTTCTATCTAACTAGGGTTAAAACTATTTTACTTTATTCTATTTTCATGCCACAGGCAACAACAAAAAAACTAAGAAAATGTCTTTATCTATAGATCGATAGAAGAAAGCACAGTTACTTACCGTAACAGGTGTTATCCAGGGACAGCAGGCAGATATTCTTAACACATGGGTGACGTCACCGACGGAGCCCTCGGTACGGACCTTTTTTAACTAGAAGTTTCTAGTTGGCCGCACCGCGCGTGCGCGAGTGCCTTCCCGCCCGACGGAGGAGTGCGTGGTCCCCAGTTAGGATAAGCCAGCTAAGAAGCCAACCCGGGGAGGTGGGTGGGACGTAAGAATATCTGCCTGCTGTCCCTGGATAACACCTGTTACGGTAAGTAACTGTGCTTTATCCCAGGACAAGCAGGCAGCATATTCTTAACACATGGGTGACCTCCAAGCTAACAAAGAGGGAGGTGGGATGGTTGGCCATTAGGAAAATAAATTTTGTAACACAGATTGGCCGAAGTGTCCATCCCGTCTGGAGAACGCATCCAGACAGTAGTGAGTAGTGAACGTGTGAACTGAGGACCAAGTGGCCGCCTTGCAGATTTCCTCGATGGGCGTGGAGCGGAGGAAAGCTACAGAAGCAGCCATAGCTCGGACTCTGTGGGCCGTGACAGTTCCTTCCAGTGAGAGACCGGCCCGAGCGTAGCAGAAAGCAATACAGGCAGCAAGCCAATTTGAAAGTGTCCGTTTGGAGACAGGACGACCCAAACGGTTGGGGTCGAAAGACAAAAAGAGCTGAGGGGCTGTTCGGTGAGCTCTGGTACGATCAAGATAGTAAGCAAGGGCACGCTTACAATCCAGCGTGTGCAACGCCTGTTCCCCAGGGTGCGAGTGAGGCTTAGGGAAGAAGACGGGCAGCACAATGGACTGGTTGAGGTGAAAAGCTGAGACCACCTTGGGAAGGAATTTAGGGTGGGTACGCAGAACAACCTTGTCATGGTGAAAAACAGTGAAAGGTGGGTCGGCAACCAGTGCATGCAGTTCGCTAACCCTCCTGGCAGAGGTGATGGCAATTAGGAAAAGCACCTTCCAGGTAAGAAGCCTGAGAGAAGTTGTGGCAAGAGGCTCAAACGGAGGTTTCATGAGAGCTGAGAGAACCACATTCAGGTCCCAGACGACAGGAGGAGGCTTGAGAGGCGGTTTGATGTTGAAGAGTCCTCTCATGAATCTGGAAACCAGAGGATGAGCCGTGAGGGGTTTTCCGAGAATAGGCTCATGAAACGCAGTGATGGCACTGAGGTGGACTCTGATGGAGGTAGTTTTGAGGCCAGCGTTGGACAGTGAGAGCAAATATTCCAAGACAGTTTCCACCGCTAAGGAGGTGGGTTCTTGATGATGCCGGAGACACCAGGAGGAAAATCTGGTCCACTTCTGATGGTAACATTGGAGAGTGGCCGGTTTCCTGGAAGCGTCCAAAATGAGGCGGACCGGTTGAGATAGATTCTCCGGAGAGGTCAGCCCGAGAGAAACCAAGCTGTCAGGTGGAGCGAAGATAGATTGGGATGTAGCAGAGACTGATGCTGTTGCGTAAGTAGAGTAGGAAACACAGGAAGTAGAATGGGTTCCCTGGAGCTGAGCTGGAGCAGGAGTGAGAACCAGTGTTGGCGAGGCCACCGAGGTGCGATAAGAATCATGGTGGCGTGGTCTTTGCGGAGTTTGGACAAGGTCCGCAACATCAGAGGAAGTGGAGGGAAGGCATATAGGAACCGATCCCTCCAATCGAGCAGGAATGCATCCGGGGCCAGACGGTGAGGAGAGAAGAGTCTGGAGCAGAATTGGGGCAACTGATGATTGTGAGGTGCTGCAAAGAGGTCCACCTGCGGAGTGCCCCATCGAGCAAAGACGGAGAGCAGAGTCGGAGGGTCCAACGTCCACTCGTGGGGTTGAAGGATGCGACTGAGATTGTCGGCCAGAGAGTTCTGTTCGCCCTGGATATAGACCGCCCTGAGAAAAAGATTGCGGTCCGTGGCCCAGGTCCAGATGCGCAGAGCCTCCAAACAAAGGGGGCGAGATCCGGTGCCGCCTTGCTTGTTTATGTAGTACATGGCGACTTGATTGTCCGTGCAAAGGAGGAGGACTTGAGGGCAGAGGAGATGTTGGAAAGCCTTGAGGGCATAGAACATGGCTCTGAGTTCCAGGAAATTGATGTGATGACGACGCTCCTGTGGGGTCCAAAGTCCCTGGGTGCGTAGATCTCCTAGGTGAGCTCCCCACGCGTAGGGGGACGCATCTGTGGTGATGATCATAGAGTGGGGGGGCAGATGAAAAAGCAGACCCCTGGAAAGATTTGAGGAGTTCAACCACCATTGGAGAGATTGCTGAAGAGATGATGTCACAGAGATGGGATGAGAAAGAAGGTCCGTAGTCTGTGACCATTGGTTGGCGAGAGTCCACTGAGGCGTACGAAGGTGGAGGCGTGCCAGAGGAAGGACATGCACCGTCGAGGCCATGTGACCCAGTAGGACCATCATCTGTCGGGCAGGGATGGAGGGGTGCATGAGTACCTGACGGCAGAGATGGAGCAGGGTCCGCTGGCGATCGGAGGGGAGAAAGGCCCTCATTAGCGTGGTGTCCAGAACTGCTCCAATGAATTGAAGGCGCTGGGTGGGAAGCAAGTGCGACTTGGGGTAGTTGATCTCGAACCCCAGGAGGTGGAGGAGAGAGATGGTGTGATGAGTGGCTTGTAGCACGAGTTGAGATGAAGGTGCTTTCACCAACCAATCGTCCAAGTAGGGGAACACCTGGAGGTTGTGAGACCTGAGGAAGGCCGCTACCACTATAAGGCACTTGGTGAAGACCCTGGGTGAGGAAGCTAGGCCGAACGGTAGCACCTTGTACTGATAGTGGTGGTGCAGTACCTGGAACCGTAGGTAGCGGCGAGAATTCTGGTTGATGGAGATGTGAGTGTAGGCCTCTTTGAGGTCCAGGGAACATAGCCAGTCGTGTTGAGAAAGAAGAGGGTAAAGCGTGGCAAGGGAGAGCATTCTGAACTTCTCCTTGACTAGACACTTGTTGAGGTCCCTTAGATCGAGAATGGGACGGAGGTCTCCCGTCTTTTTGGGGACCAGGAAGTAGCGGGAGTAGAATCCCTGACCCCTTTGATCTGGAGGTACTTCTTCGATGGCATTGAGAAGGAGGAGGGATTGAACCTCCCTCAGGAGGAGGGGGGTTTGAGATGAGTTTGAAGCAGACTCTACGGGAAGGTTGTCCGGAGGTAGAGTCTGGAAGTTGAGAGAGTAGCCGTGGCGGATGATGTTGAGGACCCACTGGTCCGACGTGATGACTTCCCAACGGCTGGAGAAAATGGTGAGACGACCTCCGATGGGTTGTGGGAGAGGTAGCAAGGGTGGATGACTGGCTATGCCCTGGAGAGAAGAGTCAAAAGGGCTGAGTTTGTTTAGCAGGCTGAGAAGGCTTAGAGGGTTGAGTGGCCTGAGATCGAGCCTGAGCATGATGTTGCTGTTGACGGGGCCGCCGAGATTGCTGGGGAGGCGGGTTGAGTGGTCTGGCTGAGAATCTCCGTTGATAAGATGTTTGTGGCCGATAAGGTCGGGTAGGCGGTGCCTTCTTTTTCGGCTTGATCAGGGTGTCCCACCTGGTCTCATGGGCAGAGAGTTTCTGGGTGGTGGAATCCAGTGACTCTCCAAAAAGCTCATCCCCGAGACAGGGGGCGTTGGCCAGACGATCCTGGTGGTTGATGTCCAGGTCGGAGACTCTGAGCCAGGCCAAGCGACGCATGGCTACAGCCATGGCAGAGGCCCGAGAGGTGAGCTCGAAGGAGTCGTATATCGAGCGGACCATATACTTGCGCATTTGGAGAAGGCCAGAGATGTGCTGTTGGAATAGCGGGACCTTGCGCTCAGGAAGGTACTTTTGGAGGGCAGACAGTTGTTGGACCAAATGTTTCAGATAGAAGGAAAAATGGAAGGAATAGTTGTTTGCCCTGTTTGCAAGCATGGCATTCTGGTAAAGCCTCTTGCCAAACTTGTCCATGGTTTTACCTTCTCTGCCAGGAGGGGTAGAGGCATAGACACTGGAGCCCTGAGTCTTTTTTAAGGTGGATTCAACCAGAAGGGACTCATGGGGCAATTGAGATTTGTCGAATCCAGGAATGGGAATGACACGGTAAAGGTTGTCCAGTTTACGGGGGGCTCCCGGTACCGTGAGGGGATTTTCCAAGTTTTTGTAGAACGTTTCCCGTAGAATGTCATGCACGGGAAGCTTGAGGAACTCCTTAGGAGGTTGCTCAAAGTCTAGAGCTTCTAGAAAGGCTTGAGACTTTTTTGAGTCCGATTCCAGAGGAAGGGATAGGGCAGCAGACATTTCTCTCAAAAATTTAGAAAAGGAGGACTGCTCTGGTTTAGAGGTGGCATCGGGTGCCGATGGTTCCTCATCAGATGAGGAGGGATCCTCCTCGGTACCGAGAGGAGTTTCCTCCCATAAGTCAGGGTCCCTGACTTCTGGTCGCGACACCGGGGTGGAGGGCGCGGTATGTCGAGTTTTGGACAAGGACTTTCCAGAGCGCACCGAAACGGTACCAGGGGAGGACGACCGGCGTCTATCTCGGTCCCGAGAAGAATGCCGTACCGCCTGGTGCCGAGGAGGATCCAATGTGGCCTGAGAATGAACCACCGGATCGCCTTGAAGTTGTTGGGCCGAAAGGATCGGCATGGATGTGTTCACCGGTACCGAAGGGGTGGACACCGGGGGCTCGGTACGGGGCTCGGGCCGGTCTGGTACTGGAAGGAGCGGTGCCAGGATAGTGGGCAACAGTTGTTCAAGTTGTTTCTTCAACTGTTCTTGGAGTTGAGCCTTTAAGATGGCCGAGATACGGTCATCTAGGGGTGGCATCGGAACCGCTTTCTTTTTCTTCGGTTCCTTAGATGCCGCTCCACGCCCCGGCGATGAGGAGGCTGATGACGAGGCACTCACCGAGATCGGGGCGGAGCGTTTGCGGGACCGGTGCGATGCCGGTAGGGACGGTGTCGCCACCGTAGCCGGAGGGCGCTCGAGGGAAGAGGAAGGCTTCTTAGCCGGCTTACCTGGCGCCAGTGACGCCGATGCGGGGTCGGTCGGTGTCGAGGACGACGGTGCCGATTTTTGAGGTACCGCTGTTGAAGGTGAGGAGTCCATCGCCGACTCGGTGCCGAAGAGGAGAGTTTGCTGAATTCTTCGGTTTTTAAGGGTTCTTTTTTGAAGAGTAGCACAGCGGGTGCAGGAGTCCGCCCGATGCTCCGGACCCAGACACTGCAAACACCAATTGTGTGGGTCAGTTATGGAGATCGGGCGTGCACACCGCTGGCACTTCTTAAAACCGACCTGCGGGGGCATGAAGGGGAAGATAGCCTCCGCAAAATCGAAGCCCGAGGCCTGTATACTGGCAACAGGCCCCGCCGGGGCAAAAACGAAAGAAAAAGGGAAAAAGCAAAGTTTTTTTTTTTTTTTTTTTTTTGCAAATCAAAGAAAAATAAACCCGAAGGTAAAGGAAGAAAAATTAAGGAAAAAAGCGCGAGCGGGAAGGCAAAAAAGTGGTTTCAACGGCCGTTGAAAAAACACACGCGTCTTCTTCGCTCCGTGGAAACGAAGAAACTGGGGACCACGCACTCCTCCGTCGGGCGGGAAGGCACTCGCGCACGCGCGGTGCGGCCAACTAGAAACTTCTAGTTAAAAAAGGTCCGTACCGAGGGCTCCGTCGGTGACGTCACCCATGTGTTAAGAATATGCTGCCTGCTTGTCCTGGGATAAACAGCAATACTTATCTAAATGGCCATTTAGCATTTTCCTAGTCAAAACAGTGTTTCACTCGTGCAAACAAGCTTTTCTGAAATCATGTGCCTGATATGTGGGTGAAATTAGACTACTGACAGTGGTTTCATAAATTCTCTCTAAACTGAATTGGAGCTTCGGGGAGGGCAAGCGCCGGAAATGAAGGCCTGGATTTTCAAGGCCTACATTTCTGGCGCCTACCTTTTAACATGAATTGTGCATATGGAGGCGCTTTACAGCACCTGTCACTTCCGGCATTAAATCATATCCCTAATATCTAGCTAGATAAATAACTTCCACTGTTGCAGCTTGCTGGAACTTTAGATTGCTGTTCGAGAATATCACACTCTAAAATTCGGTTCAGTTCTTCATTGACCCACAGTATTTTTTATCATTTATACAAACATTTTTCTCTGTGATTCAACTTCTCTCTTTTACGCTTTAACTCACAAATTCCTTAATAATAAATATACATTAGCTTTGCGTGTTTAATATTTACTTATCATTAGAACTTATCTTGCCTACAGTGACATTAAGTGTCATAAAGCGCCTCTGTAGGCATTATTTCGGCGCCTTGAAATTTATTTTAAAAGCATTTTTAAACAGCGTTTTAACTTAGGCACCTACTGGCAACTAAGTTAAAGCACTGTTTATAGAGTATGAATGGTGCTGCCCCATTTTCAGATTAATAATTTTGATCACATAATGATATATAAAGCCAAAATTATCCATTCAAGTTACTTGAATTTTTTTTTTTTAAATCTCTTAATGGCCCTTTTACTAAGTTGTGTGTCGTTCTGATGCACTAGTAGTTCATAGAGTCACATAGGCACCTTCTTGCCCTATTAACCAAGGAACCTGTTATAAAAATCTCAATAAAGAAATAAAGAAATTGGAAAGACCCAAAAGCATATGTACTAAATTGTGAAGTCACTTTTCAAAAGTGCACTTTGTGCGAAACAGAGCACAATTATCTAGAAGCATGTAAAAACTTCATATTTCAGGTGTTTTATGCTACTTTTTGACTTTTTGCAAAGTCGTTTTACAAAGCACACTTTGTGATACCAAACTTATTTATTTTATTTATTGGTACTTTATATACCGCCGATAGGCCTAAAAGAAGTCTAGGTGGTTTACAATAATAAAACATATACGATCCAATCATATAATCATAATAAAAGAAATACGAGTCAATTAAAATACACACAAAACAAAACTTTACAAAAAAGAAAAAGATTATAAGAAAGAAAGCAGGTGGGAAGAAGGATTGTACAAAAAGATGTGTTTTAAGCATCTTCTTAAATTCCTTTAAATTGGAAGCATCCTTATTTGCCGAGGGAGGTCATTCCAAAGTTTTGGGCTGACATAACAGAAAGCAGAGAGCCACAAGGAGGATACACAGATCTTGGAAAGGGGAGGAAGCTAGCACATTGTTATCAGCAGAGCATGGGATGGAGGGGATGATAGGCGCAGATGGTGAATGTGATTTGTAGACCATGGTTAGCAATTTAAAGGTGATACGGCTTGATAGTGGGAGCCAGTGATCCTTTATAAGTAGGGGGGTGACATGATCAAAGTGATGTGCTGAATAGAGGAGTTTCACAGCTGTAGATTGAATGAGTTGTAATCTTTTGATAGAAATCAACGGAAGTCCTGTGTATAAAGAGATGCTGTAATCTATCAATGAAATGACAAATGTGTGAATTAAAGAACACAAGAGAACTGGTGGTACAATATGTTGGACAGATCTGATGTGATTTAGGGTGAAAAACAAGGAGCAGATAACTGCATTGATCTGTGGTTTAGAACTCAGGATTCACTAACTTGCCCGATCGGGCCCGATCTGGGCAGGTCTGACAAATTCTGCAAACTCCAACATGCAGATAAGGGCGATCGTAGGAACGCCCCCATCTGCAGGCAACATTGACAACATGTCTCCCTCTCTATCTCACTGTCCATCTGTCTTTCTCTCATTTCCTCCCTATCAGCAAAGGGAGTGGGGAAAGAGAGAGAGAGAGATCATTGGTACATCTCTTCCCCCCCTCTTCTGCTACATCCAACATTTCTCCCTACATAGAATACATAGAGTATGATGGAAGAAAAGGGCCGATGGCCCAACAAGTCTGCCCACTCAAAGAACCCTCCCCTTAAAAGAACCCTCCCCTAAGCATTTCCCTGGAGTGAACCCATATGTTTATCCCATCGTCTCTTGAAGTCGAGCACGTTGCTGGCTTCAACTACCTGACGTGGAAGACCATTCCAACGATCAACCACCCTTTCGGTGAAGAAGTACTCCCTGAAGCCACCATGAAGTCTCCCACCCTTGAGTGGGACCTGTAAGGAAAAAGATATCTTCCTCAACCTCAGCACAGCCTGTAAGATATTTGAACATCTCTATCATGTCTCCCCTCTCTCTGCGTTCCTCGAGAGAATATAACTGCAGCCTGCTTAGACGTTCTTCATATGGGAGATCCTTGAGTCTTAGTGGCCATTCGCTGAACCGATTCCATTCTCTTCACATATTTTTGATAATGTGGCCTCCAATACTGAACACAGTACTCCAGATGAGGTCTCACCATGGACCTGTACAATGGCATTATAACTTCAGGCTTTCGGCTGACAAACTTCTTCGGATGCAACCCAGCATTTGTCTAGCTTTGGTTGAAGCTTTCTCCACTTGATTGGTAGTCTTCATATCTTCACTAATGATTACACCCAGGTCCCGTTCTGTGACAGTTCTTGTTAAGGTTTCACCATTCAGGGTGTATGTTTTGCAGGGGTTACCATTATCAAGGTGCATAATCTTACACTTTGTGGCATTAAAATTCAGTTGCCAAGTATTTGACCATTTTTCCAGTAAAAGTAGGTCCTGCCTCATAGTGTCGGGTACGGTTGCACTGCCACTACGTTGCATAGCTTAGCGTCATCAGCAAATAATGTAATCTTATCTCAAAGTCCTTGGGGCAGGTCTCATACAAAAATATTAAATAGTATCGGACCCAAGACCGAGCCCTGCGGCACTCCACTGGTCACTTCCAACGTTTCTGAGGTAGTACCATTTACCACCACCCTCTGAAGTCTACCACTGAGCCAGTCTTTAACCCATGCAGCCAATGTTTCTCCTAGTCTCATTGTATTCATTTTGTTCAATAATCTACGGTGTGGGACACTATCAAAGGCTTTACTGAAGTCTAAATACACTATATCCACGGACTTTCCCTTATCTAGTTGTTTTGTTACCCAGTCAAAGATTGGATTGACAAGACCTTCCCTTTGTAAATCCATGCTGGTGGGGATCCCTCAGCCTCTCGTCATCCAGAATCATATCCAATCTATTTTTAATCAATGTCTCCATAAGTTTACACACTATTGATGCGAGACTCACAGGTCTGTAATTTTCAGCATCTGACCTGCATCCCTTTATGTGGAGCGGAAAGACGTTAGCAATTTTCCAATCCAAGGTGACTTTTCCTTCTCTCATCCCCTGGATCATGTGCATTTTTCACCACTGCCTACCAGCCCCATGCCCATTTATCCTTCTATCACCTTTTCCAGTACCATGCCACATCTCTCCCTCCTTCATAATGTCCAACATTCCTCCCCCTTGAATCCCCTACAATCTGTCCCTCTGTTCCCTCTCCACACCACCCTATCCAACATTTCTTCCTCTCATCCTTCTCTTCCCCATGCATCTCTACCTCAATCCTCTCCAACAATTTTTCTTTCTTCATTTCTCCTTGTGCACCATCTTTCCCTCTCACTCACACACTCATGCCCAGCAATTCTCCCAAATTAGTGCTTCCTCCCTCCCTTCTTTGTTCCATTTTCATGCTCCCTCCCTTCCTTCTGTGTCCTGAGTTTGTGCCCCCTCCCTTCCTTCTGTGTCCTGAGTTTATGCCCCCCTCCCTGACTTCCAGCCTTTGTCCCAAATTCCCCCCCTTCTTTCTCCCTTTGCCCCACGATCATATTCCCTCTCTTCCATATTTGCCAGAACACACTCGCTCCCTTCAGGACTTTCCAGTTGGGCTGCTCCTTAGCTGCAGAGGGACGCATTGGAGACAGCAGTTATTACATGCTGCACATTGCTGACCCATACGCCTTCCCTCTGATGTCAGCTCTGACATCAGGGAGCAGGCTTCTGGGTCAGTCACATGCAGCGTGCAAAAGCTGGTGCCCGCAACGCGTCCTGACATCGGAGGGAAGCCTGGGTCGGCTTCAGCAGAAATGCAGGAAGGAGGGCATAGGATCCCCGATGGCGGTGGCACTTCGGTGGAGGGGGGCAGGCAGGAAGGAGAGCATGAGATCCCCGGTGATGGTGGCTCACGTACCGCGTGTTGAGAAACACTGGTCTATTTAATATCAAAATGTACAGTGCTGCGTATGCCCTTCAGTGCTATAGAAGTGATTAGTAGTAGTAGTAGTAGTAGTAGTAGTAGCAGCTGCCTCTTCTCAATCCCTAGCTCTTGCAGTACTACCCCTAGGGGTTAGACTGTGAAATAAAAAGGCAGAACTTGACCAGAATGGTGTCTTCAGACTTCTATAACTCACAATCAGAGAGGGCAGGAGGCCTATGGGCAGGCCCAAATATACCCTACTTTCTCCTCCCACACAGGCTTCCATTCACTATGGAAGCCTAAGCAATGTGTAAAGCAGGGGTGCCCACACGTTTTTGGCTTGCGAGCTACTTTTAAAATAACCAAGTCAAAATGATCTACCAACAATAAAATTTTTAAAAACACAAAGCACACTGTACGCAGAGAAAATGTTAATTATCATTTGTATTCGAGGTTTTTTTCAGAAGTCAAGGCAACAACTATACAAAAATAGACAATTATATCTCCTTTTACTAAACCGCGATAGATTGGAATATTGATTTTGCCCTTTGATTATACATGTCCAGGGTGGGGAAATATCTTTAATTTATTGTTGATTGCAATTTTTGTGTGTATAAAAGGGGGGGTGGGGAAGAAACATGTAATTGTTATGAAATATAATTTGATTGAATTTAAGTGCTGTTTAAAGTGTAAAATGTCTGTATAATATGTTGCACTTATTGTTAGTTTTAAAATTAATAAAGATATATTTTTTAAAAAACCCGCAATAGCATTTTTTAGCGCAGGGAGCTGCGCTGAATACCCCTCACAGCTCCCGATACTCATAGGCTTCCTGCGCTAAAAATCACTATCGTGGTTTAGTAAAAGGGGTCCATAGTGCAAAATATAGACAGCAGATATAAATTCTCAAAACAGATACATTTTGATCACTAAATTGAAAATAAAATCATTTTTCCTACCTTTTTGTCTGGTGATTTCATGAGTCTCTGGTTGCACTTCCTTCTTCTGTAAATCCAATATTTATTTCTGCCTTTCTTTCTTTCTGCTCCCTCCCCTTTTCTTTCTGTCTTTCTTTCTCTCTCCCTGCCTGCCTGCCTTTCTTTCTCTCTCCCCCTGCCCCCCCTTTCTTTCTTTCTCTCCCCCTGCCTGCCTGTCTTTCTTTCTCTCCCCCTGCCCCCCTCTTTATCTCTGTCTTTTTTTCTCTCTCCCCCTGCCTGCCTGTCTTTCTTTCTCTGTTCCCCTGCTCCCCCAAGCCATCGCACTGATTTCTCCACATCCCCGATTCTTTTTCTCTCCCTGCCCCCCCAAGCCACCACACCGATTTCTCCCTGCTTCCATGAGCCAGGCCTGGCGCGTACAAGCGCCGGACCCAGAAGTCTTCACCTCCGACGTCAATTCTGATGTTGCAGAGGAAGTTCCAGGCCTGCCAGGCAGCGATTGTCTGGCCCAGAACTTCCTCTCCAAAATCAGAATTGATGTCGGAGGTGAAGGTTTGTGGGTCCGGTGCTTGTACACTCTTGGCCTGACTCGGGGAGGCAGGAAGAAGAAGATGGCAAAGGCAACACGATCGACCATTTAGGCACCCGTGGTGTAGAGCATCACAAACCCTGTCAGTATGTGGGAGCTAGAAGGTCCACAATGGAGAGTTACTTCTTGAAGAAGTGTAAGGGGCTGCTGTGAGATGGTGTATGGCACAGCAGCACTAAGCCTGGATCAAGACATGCCAATTGCCATTGGTAGCAGAGGCAACATTCTGGTATCTTTGAAAATGTGGGGCTGGAGGATTTTGCTGTGTTGCTTATGTGTAAATTTGGGCTTAGCCTACCGAAATGCTGAATTACTTCCATAATATGAAATGAGCAATGATTAAATGATTTGCCTTTTATTTTACACTAGCTGATCACGTGGCATTGCCCAGATATAAATTCCCTTGAGGAAAATTCCCTTGAGGATTAACATCACACAAATTTTTAGTTTTCACTTTCTGTTTAAGCTTCACCACACCACAGCTGTACTTCCTTATATACTGTTAAATGTCTGTGTGACATGATTCCCAAAGCTGGTACCTCTCTGCCCCCTCCCTCCGCCTCTTCCCATTCCTCCCCTCCACGTGCGTGCCTCCCTTTCCCCATACCTCTAGTTTAAGATGTTCGCAGCATTGCCCCAATATAAATTCCCATGGGTTTTGGTTTACATTCACTTGAGGATTAACATCACAGAAGTTTCCAGTTTCTGTTTAGGCTTCAACACACCACACCTGCACTTCCTTATATACTGTTGACTGTGACATCATTCTGACTGTGACATCATTTCCCAAGGTTCACACCATTGGTCAAAGCAATATCTGTCTTTTTCGATGATTCTTTATCTGTCATTCTCTTCCCACCCGCACAGTGTTTATTCCCAGATAGTAATTGATATGTATACTAAGTTTGGTTGAAATCTGTCCATACGTTTCGGAGTTATGCTGGAATATACATACAACCAGAAAAAACAGGGAGGAATGGAGGGAAGTGTAATCCAAAAATCCAAAAATATCACTCCAAGACAAAAACACCACACAAGCCAAGAAAGCTAGCTTATTACTTAAGCGAAGAAAAGCCTCAGACAAACAGAGAGGTGTACCCACACTCTTCCACCCAAGCATCATAGGTAAACTTTTGCACAAGTTTAAAGTTAGCAGGTGGAAGCAAAAAAATAGCCGACATTGAACACAAACAGGCCATGCCAAAAGCAGCAGTTAGGATCTGCTAAGGCCCTGAAGCAGTGGTTAGCGGCCACGAAACGATCGTCGACCTGGCCTGTTTGTGTTCAGTGGTTTTTACCATTAATCATTCTCGGCTATTTTTTTGTTCCCACCTGCTAACTTTAAACTTGTGCAAAAGTTTTGCGCCTTTGCTTGGGTGGAAGAGTGTGGGTACACCTCTCCGTTTGTCTGAGGCTTTTCTTTCGTTTCAATAATAAGCTAGCTTTCTTGGCTTGTGTGGTGCTTTTGTCTTGGAGTGATATTTTTGGAACATACATACATACATCCTATTTTATTTATATATATATATATTCTTCTTAATGGATTAATATGCTTAGGATAAAATATTTATCTTTTATGAATACTTTGGCTTGGTTGTTGTAGAACGGAAGCTCCATCGTTTAGGTTTACTAAAGAATCATCCTTCTGAAGTACAGTATTTTCAGAGCAACCTTCATGCAAGGCAGGTGGCTGATGACCATGTGCCATTTTTACGAAGAGGTAAGTCATTTTGTAATGTTTTAAAAAAACTCACTGTTATATAACTTTTATATACACGCGGTCCTTGGGTTAAGAACGAGTTCCATTTTTAAAACTGTACTATTCAGGATCTGAGTTACATACAAATTCAACTTAAGAACACAGTCTATAAAAACATTAAAGAAACAGTACTCAAAATAAAGTATTGTAGTTTAAATAGAAAGAAAAGATAAGAGGTTTATACTTAACTTTCGTTCTTCATCCATCCCACTGTTCCTTCTCCACCACCACATCCAACATTTTGCATTCTCATCTCTCACTTTCCCATGCATCTGTACCTCACACCTCACCCACCACCATGTCCAATATTTCTCTCTCCCTCCCTCCCTATGACCAACAATTCTCCTCTTTTTTCATTTCCCCATGTGCACCATCTCTCTTTCCCTTTCATTCAGACACCCTACCCAACAATTCCTCCTTTCTATTCCTTCTTCCACCTCAGCATGTTTCCCTCACTCCCTCCATTCTTCCATTCTATGTTCCAAGTTCATGCTCCCCTCCTTTCCTCCATTCTGTGTTCCAAGTTCATGCTCCTTCCCTTCTTCCATCCTTTGTCCAAAGTTTGTGCTCCCTCCCTTCCTTCTGTGTTCCAATGTGCCCCTCTTCCTCCCTTCCCGTCCCAATGTACTCCTCCTCCTCCCGTGTCCCAATCCCACCTTGTCGTCCTTCCCTCCATCTGTTCTGATGTCAGAGGGAAGGCTTCTGGGTCAGCCGCAGATTGCATGCAGAAGCCACTGCTTGCGGCTTTGTGAAGAGAAGCGTGTCTGGAAGAAGGGAGCTGGCCAAAGGAGGTAAACATCGGCAGTAGGGAGGCACGAATGTGGGACACAAAACAGAGGGAGGGATGGACGACAAGGGGTGCGTTGGGACACGGAAGGGAGGAAGAGGAGTACATTAGCACAGAAGGGAGAGGCAAGACCCTGGTTCATAAGTACGAGTCTGACGTAAGTTGGACGTTCTTAACCCAGGGACTGCCTGTATATGACATAGCTTTGTAGCTAAAGGCTATGCGAAGCAACATGGAAAATCACAGTAATTACCATGGAATAGATATCATGGCTTTGCTTGGCTAGCACCTGTCATGTGCATGTTGTCCTAGATGTTAGCTTTTAGTTTCTAACACCTGCTCCACCTGCTTTTTGCTGCTATTCCAGAGATTTCCTCAACTTCTTTTAACTTCTCTGCTTCAACTGTTAACCCCTACCCTCCACAAAAGACAGGAAAACTCAACCCCACGCAAAGCAGAACAGGGCAATAACAATTTATTAAAAATAATCTTAAAAACATATCACATATATATATATATATATATATATATATATATATAGAGTCCTTTCACTTAATGTCTTTGGACCGTGTTTCGGCTTCACTCAATCCAAATGCTGCACAAGAAAACTGTGTTGCTGCCAGTTTTCTTGTGCAGCGTGTGAATTGAGTCATTTAGTGGTTTTACAAGCCTGAGCCATTCCTTTATATATACAGTCAAACCTCGGTTTACGAGTGCACCAGTTTGCGAGTGTTTTGCAAGATGAGCAAAACATTTGCAAAATTGGCGCCTCAGAAACCGAGCTTGACTCGATTTACGAGCGCCCCCCCCCCTGTGATCCGGCATCCCCCACCGAGCACCCAAACAGCACAGCACCCGTTACCCCGATTTGGCACTGGCACCAGCACCAACGCACAGGACATGCCGGTGCCGGAAGATCCTCCCTCTTGGCTAGGTTGGCTGGAGAGAGCGAGACCAGAAGGCCTTGAGCATGCGCAAATGCTCTAGGCCCAGCCCAGCCAAGCCAAGAGGGAGGATCTTCGAGCACCGGCACCAGCATGTCCTGTGCTTTGGTGCTGGTGCCAAATCGGGGTAAGGGGTGCTGTGCTGTTTGGGTGCTCGGCGGGGGATGCAGGATCATAAGGGGGGGGGTCACGCAAGTGGGGGGGATGCTGGATCGTGAGGGGGGGTGTTCGCTGGTGGGGGGTGTGCGATAGGGGTTCTCGGGGGGGTATGGAGCAGCGTCAGTGGCCTCGAGGGGGGGAACAAATCAAGCAAGTTTCCATTCATTCCTATGGGGAAACTCGCTTCGATATACGAGCAATTTGGTTTACGAGCATACTTCTGGAACGAATTATGCTCATAAACCAAGGTTCCACTGTATATTATATCAGCGCCATCTACTGGATCACAAGTTTACCCCTGAGGAAGGCTTTCTAGTGCAGGGGTAGGCAATTCCGGTCCTAGAGAGCCAGAGCCAGGCCAAGTTTTCAGGATATCCACAATGAATATGAGATGGATTTGCATGCACTGCCTCCATGAGATGAAAATCTATCTCATGCATATTTATTGTGGATATCCTGAAAACCTGACCTGGTTCTGGCTCTCAAGGACCGGAATTGCCTACCCCTGTTCTAGTGGAAGCCGAAACACAGACCATGTTGGGTCCAAAGATACAAATGAAAGGACTCTATATAAGGCTTGGTGTTCTATATATATGTGATATGTTTTTATGATTATTAATAAATTGCTATTGTCCCATAGGTTAATGTGTATAGTCCCTTCCCCACATGTTTTTATTCTCAACTTTTAACTCCACCATCAGGTACCATATATATCAGGGGTCTCCAAAGTCCCTCCTCGAGGGCCGAATCCAGTAAGGTTTTCAGGATTTCCCTAATGAGTATGCATGAGATCTATGCTGCATGTACTGCTTTCAATGCATATTCATTGGGGAAATCCCAAAAACCTGACTGGATTTGGCCCTCGAGCAGGGAATCTGGGGACCCCTGATATATATTATATAACTAAGACCATACAGCAGGAGTAAGGAACTCCGGTCCTCGAGAGCAGTATTCCAGTCATATTTTCAGGATTTCCCAATGAATATTCATTGGGGAAATCCTGAAAACCCGACTGGAATACGGCTTTCGAGGACCAGAGTTCCCTACCCCTGCCATACAGACAAATATCTTCATTAGGGCTATCCTGAAAACCTGATTGGTTGGTGGTCTTCCAGGACAGGATTACTTTAGAAGACTTGTTTGGGTTTCCTTTCTATTGAGAACTTCCTTTGGGAATTACATCAGCTCACTCTTTTGGAGAAATAAATTCTTTACAATTCCTCTTTACTCAAAGAGTATTCTTTCTTTGCCTTTGGGATTTCCTTTTTCTTTGGTTGCCTGTAGTCTGCTTTAATGGATTCCGTCTCATCATTGATATAAGTGGTCTGTGGTTCATCCTCAGGAAGATGACTAGCTTCCTTTAGTCTGGGACTATTTGTGTTGGTTGGTTGTGTCCTTCAAAAGGGTTTCCTAAATAGTCAGTTGACACTTACCCCCTCTTTTACGAAGCTGCACTAACAGCTGCCATGAAGCAAATGCCTTGAAGCCCTTTAAATCTCATGGGCTTCGAGGCAGATGCCGCACTGGCAGTCTTAAGTGTGGCTTTGTAAAAGGAGCGGTTAGTTGATGGAAAAAAGTGTCCATCCCATCTTTAGAGGAAACCTGAATCTCCAACTATTTATGCGGTCTCATTGATGCACTAATATTGACTGATTAGCTCTGAATATTGAGATCTAACCAGACTCCAACCCCAATCCCTCTTCCAGAACACTCCTAACATAGCTGATTTGCACTTCTGCAGTTGAGGCCAGTAACGTGACTGATTTTAAGATCAAATGGGATCAACACGTGGGCTCACTTCAAAGAGGAACTTAGAGGGGAGGGTTATTTGAATGGGCAGACTTGTTAGGCCGTAGGCCCTTTTCTGCCGTCATATTCTATGTTTTCTTCGGCGCAATGAAGTCCTGCGCTCAGTTGTCAGCACGCCTTTGTCCTCGTGCGTTTTAGACTATGAACTCTAGTTTTCCCTCTCCTAATTCAGTGTTTCTTGAACAGGTGTTCCAGTCCTGCATCTCATCCCATCTCCTTTCCCTGAAGTGTGGCACACCATGGAGGACAACGAAGAAAATCTTGACTCCCCAACTATTGATAATCTCAATAAAATCTTGGACGTCTTTGTGCTGGAATATCTCGGTGTGTAATTTCTATGTGCTGTAGCATTATTCATAATAAAAGGTTCAGCTGTGTTACATATCTCTGCCAGAAATCTGTGTATCATGTTTTATTCTCACCGTACTCAACTCAAAATGGTCCATGGCATAATCATTATGTAACCCCACCCTCCTCAGGGCGAGCACTGTCTTACTTTACCTGCTCATTCGTAGTCACTTAATAAGCCGATACCTCAGGCAGTATTCCTGTCTGGAGGATGAAGCACAATGGAATAGGAGACACAGCAAACTACATTTGATGGGTAAGATCCATGTGTGAAAAAGGAACCCAAACTATAGCTATGTGATGCTGGGTTCTGTGTTAGGAGTCACTGCCCAGGAAAAGGATCTAGGTCTCAAAGTCCCTCCTTGAGGGCCACAATCCAGTCGGGTTTTCAGGATTTCCCCATGAATATGCATGAGATCTATGTGCATGCACTGCTTTCAATGCATATTCATTGGGGAAATCCTGAAAACCCGACTGGATTGTGGCCCTCAAGGAGGGACTTTGAGATCCCCGTTGAGGATACGTTGAAATCCTCAGCTCAATGCGCGGCGGCTAAGAAAGCAAATAGAGTGTTAGGAATTATCAGGAAAGGAATAGAAAACAAAGATGAAAATGTTATAATACCTTTTGTCATAGGCACCTTAACAGCAATGGGTTCTGAGCTACCTGTGACAGGAATTTGGCTCCTGTGGGCCACTGTGAACCGCACAGGGATTGTGACCAGAGAGACAACACTGCACAACCAGAGACTTTTCAAAAATTTATTCATGAGAAACAAAACCCAAAATGTTTAGCTTAGTTACAACAAAAGCAGTTTGTGAAACAAGAAAAACAAGCAAAAAACAAGATTCAAACAGTGTCAGAATGCTCCACAACATATAAGTGCCTGAACAGGCACAGAAAAGGACAAAAAAACCGCTTTAAATGGACTTTCAGGATTGTTAGTACTTGTGCTGTCCTGCACAGCTTCAATTTCCAGCACTTAAGCTTTACTGCAAACACTGGTCTTACTCTTTCCCAGCAGGGGTGAGCTTATCTCAGTCCTGGCTTCCAGCAGCAGTTGAGTTCAAACAAACAGGTGATTACAAAGCTCCTGCTTCTGGTCCTGTCCTCACAGCATGCAGAGAAAAAAACCCAGTCTTTTAAAGTTTCATTCAAAAGCATGAAAACAAAACACACTCCTTTCAGGGATTACTAGCAACAGGGGAAAAGAAAAAGGTAAGTTTGTTCCAGGCTTAGACTTCTAGTCTTCTTATTAAAAAAAAAACAAAAAAACCACCAACTTCATAAGCCCTCAAGGCATTAAAGCTCACTTGCCTTAGTATTCCAACACACTTCGATTGATTGCTCTGCTGACTCCAGCTATTCGTATGGCGCAGTCTCCATGGCCTGGTCCCACTGGCTCTTGGGTTCTGGCAGTCCCTCACCAGCCTCTACCAATTCCATGGCCTCCAACGTCTCCTGCCCATTTAGAACCTTCAGCCCTGAGCGTTATGTATGTCTCAAGTGTCTGGCATTCTTCTCCTCCTCAAGCTGCTCTGCCTTCTTGTATAAAAAGGCACAGCCACGCCCCAAACCTTCAGGTGTTTCAGGTTCTCTAGATCAGTGGTTCCCAACCCTGTCCTGGAGGACCACCAGGCCAATCGGGTTTTCAGGCTAGCCCTAATGAATATGCATGAGAAATTTGCATATACTGGAAGTGGCAGGCATGCAAATCTGCTCCATGCATATTCATTAGGGCTAGCCTGAAAACCCGATTGGCCTGGTGGTCCTCCAGGACAGGGTTGGGAACCACTGCTCTAGATGCCTGTCTCCATCCCCATCTGTAATTGCAGGGATCAGCTCTAGAGTAGAGAGTTGCGCAGGGACAGAAATCCCATGGTCCCCGCGAGGAATCCCCTCCGTCCCCACCCGTCCCTATAAACTACAGAAATAGTTATTTCATTTAATTATGCTACTGCAGTGATTCCCAGCCCTGTCCTGGAGGAACACCAGGCCAATCGGGTTTTCAGGCTAGCCCTAATGAATATGCATGAGAGAGATTTGCATATGATAGAAGTGATAGGCATGCAAATTTGCTTCATGCATATTCATTAGGGCTAGCCTGAAAACCCAATTGGCCTGGTGTTCCTCCAGGACAGGGTTGGGAACCACTGTGCTACTGAATTAAAGGCTCTGGTAGAAACCCATTTACAAATAAGCAAAAAGACTTTATTAATTTGGAAATATTAATTGGGAAGAATACATACTACCAGAGCCTCTAATGTTTATAAATTTTTATCAACACAACTAATATACTACTTTATCCTAAAGCAAAAAAAAAAAAAGAAATATAATTTTTTTTCCTACCTTTGTTGCCTGGTTTCTGCTTTCCTCATGTTCTCATTCAATTCCTTCCATCCACTATCTCTCTTCTCTCTGCGTCTTCCATTTGCTCTGTTACTGTGCCTCTCCCCCCCCTTCCAAATTGGTCTGGCACCCATCTTCTTCCCTCCGCTCCTCCATAGTCTGGCATCTCTGTCTTCTTCCCTGCCAGCGTCTTCTCCCCACTCTCTCTTCCCCACTCTCTCTTCCCCATTTCCTTTCAGCATCCTTCTCCCCCCATCTTCCCCATGTCCTGTCAGCGTCCTTCTCCCCACTCTGTCTTCCCCATGTGCTTTCAGTGTCCTTCTCTCCCCTCTGTCTTCCCCATGTCCTTTCAGCTTTCTTCTCCTCCCCCCCCATCTTCCCCATGTCCTTTCAGCATCCTTCTCCACCCCTTTGTCTTCCCCAGTGTTTCAGCGTCCTTCTCCCCCCTGTTTTACCTTAAGCATCTTTTCCTCTCCACTCCACCTTTCCTCCCTTAAGCAAAGCCCTCCCTCCCTCAGACGTCAGTGCTGACATCGGGAAGACTTCCGTTCCGATCGGCTGTGTGCTGCAATCGGCAGTGGTGTACCAAGGGGGGGCGGGGAGGGCGGTCCACCCTGGGTGCAGCCATGGGGGGGGGGGGGAGTGCACAGCCGGCCAGGTCCCCTTACCTTTGTGGCACTTCCCCGCCCAACTGACAACAGAACAGGCCCGGTCCGACAAACCTCTCTGCCCTGTAGTCGTGAATCTAAATTACCTTCTTACAGTAGCTGGAGTATTGAAGGGCAGGGAGGATTGTCGGACCGGGCCGGTTGGCGGTCGGTCGGAGGAAGCGCCACAAAGGTAAGGGGACCTGGCCGGCTGTGCACCCCCCCCCCATGGCCGCACCCAGGGTGGACCGCCCTCCCCGCCCCCCCCTTGGCACACCACTGCCGATCGCAGCACACAGCCGATCGGAACGGAAGTCTTCCCGATGTCAGCACTGACGTCTGAGGGAGGGAGGGCTTTGCTTAAGCGCTGACGTCGTGGAAGACTTCCGTTCCGATCGGCTGTGTGTTGCGGCAGGGCAGGTAGGGAGAAGACGAGCCTCGCATCCAACCCCGCGCCCCTCAGAGTCGTCCCCACGGGATCCCCGTGACCCTAGGGGGAACCCGTCGTCCCCGTTCAGCTCTCTGCTCTAGAGTGACGTGTGCTAGGAAGTGCAGGCTGTTCACCACTCAAACTCCCTCTAGAGCAGTGGTCTCAAACTCAAACCCTTTGCAGGGCCACATTTTGGATTTGTAGGTACTTGGAGGGCCACAGAAAAAATAGTTAATGTCTATTAAAGAAGTGACAATTTTACATGAGGTAAAACTCTTTATAGTTTATAAATCTTTCCTTTAACTGTTATCCATGTTATCCCATGTCATTCTTTAGTGTCTATCTCAACCTCAGCCCTTCTCCCACCAGCATTCTTCATTGTGAGGCTTGAGGGTCAGTGGCTGAGCCCATTCACACTGATTCTTCCTTCTCTCCTTAAAAAATGACACGGGGATGGTTTCCCATGGTGATGAATTCTGTCACCATGTCATTCTCTACTCAAAAGTTCTTTAAAATTCTTTTGTCTCATAAAAGCAATTCTGAAATGGAGATCCTTAAATGTAGGATGCATTTTCATAATGTTCCAGTGTCTCCGAAGCAATCTCACAACACTATTCATAAGAACATAAGCAGTGCCTCCGCCGGGTCAGACCATAGGTCCATCCTGCCCGGCAGTCCGCTCCCGCGGCGGCCCAAACAGGTCATGACCTGTCTGAATCACCAGAAGGGGCTCCCTTGCCACCTTGGTTTCTCATTGAAGTCCTATCTTCCCATCGAAATCCTAACCCTCTGGTCTTGCACATGCACGACCTGTTGGGTTTCTATACTTATTACCTGGTTAGCTTTCTATACTTGTGTTACATCCCAGCTCCTCCCTCAATATCCCACGATCCCTTTATCCCTCAGGAATCCGTCCAATCCCTGTTTGAATCCCTGTACCGTACTCTGCCTGATCACTTCCTCCGGTAGCGCATTCCAAGTGTCCACGACCCTTTGGGTGAAAAAAAACTTTCTTGCATTTGTTTTGAACCTATCTCCCTTCAGTTTCTCCGAATGCCCCCTCGTACTTGTTGTCCCCTTCAGTCTGAAGAATCTGTCCCTATCCACCCTCTCTATGCCCCTCATGATCTTGAAGGTCTCTATCATATCTCCCCTGAGCCTCCTTTTTTCCAGAGAGAAGAGCCCCAGCCTATCCAACCTCTCGGCGTATGGGCAGTGTTCCAGCCCTTTTACCAGTTTCGTTGCTCTCCTTTGGACTCTCTCAAGTACCGCCATGTCCTTCTTGAGGTGCGGCGACCAATACTGAACGCAGTATTCCAGATGTGGACGCACCATCGCTCAATACAATGGCATGATGACTTCCCGCGTCCTGGTTGTTATGCCCCTCTTTATGATGCCCAGCATCCTGTTGGCTTTTTTCGAGGCTGCTGCACACTGTGCAGATGGCTTCAGTGATGCATCCACCAGCACACCCAAGTCTCTCTCAAGTCTGCTGTCTCCCAACAATGCCCCCCCCCCCCAATTTGTAGTTGAACAACGGGTTCTTTTTCCCTATATGCATGACCTTGCATTCCATGTTAAAGCGCATTTGCCATTTGTTTGCCCAGTCTTACAGCTTGTCCAGGTCCCTTTTTCAGGTCCTCACACTCCTCCCTGGACATAACTCTGCCGCACAGTTTGGTATCGTCTGCAAATTTTATAACCTCGCACTTTGCCTCCTTTTCCAGGTCATTGATAAATATGTTGAAGAGTAACGGCCCCAGCACCGATCCCTGTGGCACACCGCTTGTGACTCCCCGCCAGTCAGAATATTGGCCCTTCACTCCGACCCTCTGCAGTCTACCCGACAACCAGTGCTTGATCCATCTGTGCACATCCCCTCCCACCCCATGGTTCCACAGCTTCCTAAGCAGCCTTTCATGTGGCACCTTGTCGAAAGCCTTTTGAAAATCGAGGTAAATGATGTCTTTGGGTTCCCCATTGTCCACCCGACTGCTTATTCCCTCAAAGAAGTACAGAAGGTTCGTTAGGCACGACCTTCCCTTACAGAATCCTTGCTGGCTTGTTCTCAGTAGGCCATTCCTCTCGATGTGCTCGCAAATGCCGTCCTTGATCATAGCTTCCACCATCTTCCCTATAATTGAAGTCAGGCTCACTGGCCTGTAGTTCCCGGGGTCACCCCTCGATCCCTTCTTGAAGATAGGTGTGACATTTGCCAATTTCCAGTCCTCTGGTACCTCACCAGTTTTCAAGGGTAGGTTGCAAACATGCTGGATTGTGCCCGCTATTTCTTGTCTTAGTTCCTTCAGAACCCTTGGGTGGATCCCGTCCAGGCCCGGTGATTTACCGCATTTTAACCTGTCTATCTGTTTGAGGACATCCTCCTTTCTTACCTCTATATGCTCCAATTTTTCCGCCTGTTCCCCACTCATGAGCTCCTCTGAGTCCGGTATATTAGATGTGTCTTCGCTCGTGAAAACCGACGAGAAGAACGTGTTCAACCTCTCAGCTACCTCTTTATCCTCCTTAATCACTCCCTTCCTATCCCCATCGTCCAACGGCCCCACCTCCTCTCTCGCTGGTCGCTTCCTCTTTATGTAACTGAAGAATGCCTTGAAGTTTTTCGCCTTCCTGGCCAGCCCCTCTTCGTATTCCCCTTTCGCTTTTCTAACCTCTCGGTGGCATTCCTTTTGGCATTTCCTGTGCGCCTGGTGATTTTCCTCCGTTGGGTCCTTTTTCCATCTCCGGAAGGATACTTTTTTGTCATTTATTGCCCTCTTTACTTCAGTTGACATCCAAACCGGGTCCTTTGATCGCTTGTTCTTGCAGCCTTTCCTGAAACTGGGGACGTACATTCTTTGTGCTTCCTGCAGGGTGTCCCTGAATAGGGTCCAGGCGCTTCCCACAGTCTCCATCCTAAAGATGTTTCTGAGCTTCCTCCCCACCATTTCCCTCATAGCAACATAGTTCCCTTTCTTGAAGTTGAGCGCAGTTGTTGCAGTCCTCCTTACTATGGGTGTCCCCTTTTCTAATGTGAATCTGATCGCATTGTGATCACTGTTGCCTAGTGGTCCTCCCACTTCTACCCCTCTTGCAGGCCCCCCTAATCCATTTAGGATGAGGTCAAGAGTAGCACCCCCTCGCGTCGGTTCTTTGACTAGTTGCTCCATGAAGCAGTCCCTCACAGCTTCTACAAATCCTGTTTCCCTAGTGCAGTTGGAGTGACCCGTACTCCAGTCTATTCCCGGGTAGTTGAAGTCCCCCATCACTGTTACACTTCCAGTCCTGCATTCCTGTCTCAGTTCCGCTTCCAAGTCGTGTCCGACTCCTTCTGGCGTACCAGGTGGGCGATAGTACAGCCCCAGTTTTATGCCTGCACCCTTGTTTCCCGGCAATTTGACCCATGGCGATTCCAGCCCCTCTGCCTTCGTTGCCATATCCATCCCGACTGAGTGAATAGAATCCTTTATATATAGTGCTATGCCTCCCCCCTTCTTGTGGGTCCTGTCCCTCTTGGAAGAGTTTTGTAAAATGCAGGTTACAGTCTCATCATCTGAAATATGGTTCTGAGGTGAAAATCATAAATCCAGATGTTTGTCTCTCTTGTGTTACTGCAGGGGCAGGGGATGACTGGATGGGCCATTGGCCTTTATCTGACATCATGTTTCTCTGATTTAAACATCTACCAATCGTGTTCCAAACACTCAAGCATTTAGGAGCTGATTCAATAAATGCCACCTAAATCAGCCGGCACCTAGAAAAATAGCACTGGCCCATATCAATCACACTTAGGCGCTGTTTACAGAATCGTAGTTAGCCGTGCCTATGTAAAAACTTGGGCTCCTGAAATGTAAGCCAGGGTTTTAAAGGCCTATATTTCAAGTGCCTAAGTTTTTGGAGAATCATGCTTAGCGGTGCCTAAGTCATGCTCCATCCATACCAGGGGTGTCAAAGTCCCTCCTTGAGGGCAGCAATTCAGTCGGGTTTTCAGGATTTCCCCAATGAACATGCATGAGCTCTATTAGCATACAATGAAAGCAGTGCATGCAAATAGATCTCATACATATTTATTGGGGAAATCCTGAAAACCCGACTGGATTGTGGCCCTTGAGGAGGGACTTTGATATCCCTGATCTATAGAAACACTGCTTAGGTGATTTGGGCCTAGATACTTCTACATGTGGATTATGGGATTCTACTTTCAATAAAGCCTGCATCTTGAACATCTTCTCCACAATTTTTTTTGTTTGTCTTCCATTTCTGTGGAGCATCAAGGGTCAACCTTTTGTTTGTGCTTTTATAGGAATATGGCAGAGTGTGTCTCGGAAGGCTGAAATACTCTCCTACTAATTTCTAAATGTTGCCATTTCTAATGTCAGATTTGAAACCTGGTTTATTTGTCATTGTTGTTTGTTTTTTTACTGATTGACCTTTTTGCCCTATTTATTTATTTCCACAATTTATAACCCCCACTATTCATGAAAACAGCAGAATGGCCATTAAGCAATGATGGACATCTCTTTGTTTTTGTTGCCGATTTCATTTGAATATCTCCTTATACTAGAGTTGCTATTCAACAGAGCCTGCTCTGCCTAGTCTTAAGGAGGATAATTGTATAGTTACACTAAACTAAACTAAACCTTGGGTTTATATACCGCACCATCTCCACGAATGCGGAGCTCGGCACGGTTTACAGGAAGAAGGATGAGAGAGGAACTACAGTGGAGAGATTAAAGAGTTAGGTGTAAAGGGGAAGGTGAGAGGCCTAAGAGGGGGGAAGTGTTACAGTTTTGAGAATAGCCAGGTTTTTAGGTGTTTGCGGAAGAGTTGGAGGGAGCTTGAGGTTCGGAGTGGGGAGGTGAGGTTATTCCAGATCTCAGTGATTCTAAAGGGGAGGGATGACCCAAGTTTGCCTGCATGGGAAATACCTTTTATGGAAGGGAAGGATAGTTTAAAAATTTGGGAGGATCTGGAGGAAGTAACATGAAGTCAAGTACAGTGGTGCCTCGCATAAAGAACGCCTCGCACAGCGAACGCTGCACACAACGAACTTCATGTCATGATTCATACAACGAACTTCGTTTCACACAACGAAGTCGCCCGAGCTTCCACGATCGCTGCCGATGTATTGCATCCTTCCGCGCAGGCACTGCAGGCAGTCGTTAGTCACTGCGCTTAACGCGTTTCACATAACGAACTTTTCGCATAACAAACTTGCTCCTGGAACGAATTAAGTTCGTTGTGTGAGGCACCACTGTACATGTTTACTTCACTTTATAAAATACTGTAGATGCAAAATAACATACTTAAATCTAGGCACTAGCACTTACAGCAGCTGAAGGGCTGACTGAAATGTTAGCATGTACTTTCCACATGTGGGTAAATTAAGGAATGTTATAATCTATGTATGGGAGGACCTCACCAGTCAAGGAGTACCCTAGTGGTCAGTTAGTGCACCTAAACTCTGTCCTTGTGCAAACCAACAGTGACTTATCTATGTTTTTTCATGCTAATTAGAAAATAAAGGTCACTTAACACGCCAAACAGACTGAAAAAAAAAAAACCCCTCAGCATTTATATGTATTCTTAGCGCATTCTACTAGGTGGCCCCTTTTAAAATTACCTCCTAAAAGGAGGCAATTTTCCCAATAGCCTGTATAGTTGTAAAAGTATGCGTGTGATGTTAGCATGAATATGTTCTGTTAATTTTCAAAGACCACCTGGGTAATTTCTCTTAATAAAATGATGGAAAGTGCGTTTGTGCCGAAAAGCACCTGTGCATCTTGCTCCAGCTAATTCATGCAGATTCCTGAGAAAAGCAGAATAGCAGGCGTATTTCTAAAAATGTCATGAATGTGATCTGTTTCCCTCCTCGCAATGAAACATCCCCTTAGGAAAGTCTACTTGCAACACAGCTAAACTTGCTAGAGGCAATTTTCAGACAAGCCAATTTAGGGCTCCTTTTACGAAGGCACGGCAGCAGTTTAACGCGTGTAATACTGTGCGCTAAACCGCCGGCAGCGCTAGCCGCTACCGTCTCTTGAGCAGGCAGTAGTTTTTAGTGGAGGTTAGTGTGTGATGAAAAGTCGCGCGCGCTAAAGCCGCTAACGCGGCTTTGTAAAAGGAGCCCTTAGGTACATTAGTCTGTTTTAGTATGGCTGGATTGGTTCAGAGAGCTATTTTCAAAGCCAACAGGTAACTCAAAATCCTCCATATTCAGTAAAACTCATTCAATATTTCTGTAGTATTATTTTTAGTACAAACCTTTGACAATGTTTTGTTTTTATAAAAAAAAAAGTTTTAATTTGATATGTTAAGAATTTCTGTACAAAACTGTTTTGAAGGAACAAAGTTCTGAAGTTCCTTTATTTTCATCACATTTTGGTATTTACAGTTTTAAGGCATCTTTTTAAAGACTAAAAATAAACTGAATGAAACATTATAAAAGTTATATAAAACAAACATCAAAACACATTTTTATAATGAGTTAGTTATGTTATGATACATACATTATTAACATTTGTCATGAATAAGTCTAACAGGATTTGAGTCTGCATTATGAGAAACTTTGGACAATTTAAGGCAACATAAATCTTTGCTGACAGACTTAAAATTTCATTCTGTGAAAGTCAGATTTGATAGTTAATGATTTTCTCAGTCTGACTATTCCCACAGGTATTTACTTCTGCAAAAGTAATTAAACAAACAGCTCTATTACTGAATCATTTTTCAGAGTGCAAGTTGTATACCTCAGTCTTTCTTATAAGGATAGCTATTTCTAGAGCAGGGATCTCAAAGTCCCTCCTTGAGGGCCGTAATCCAGTCAGGTTTTCAGGATTTCCCCAATGAATAAGCATTGAAAATAGTGCATGCACATAGATCTCATGCATATTCTTTGGGGAAATCCTGAAAACCCGACTGGATTGTGGCCCTCAAGGAGGGACTTTGAGACCCCTGTTCTAGAGTAACCAGATTGCTCTTGTAAAAGACCTTCACTTTAGGTCACATGTGTACTAAATTCAAGACACAATTCTTCAATATATTTACTTAGGGCTCCTTTTATTAAGCTGTGCTAGCGGTTTTAGCGCACGCTAAATTGCTAGACGCTAACGCCACCATTGAGCTGGCGTTAGTTCTTGGAGCGTAGCACGGGGGGGGGGGGAGGCAGCACGCGCTAATCCACAGCGTGCGCTAAAACCACTAGCGCAGCTTAGTAAAAGGAGCCTGTAGTTTTCACGCTGTTCGTCTTCCTTTTCCCTGTTTTGCTTTCTCTTGCCATGGCTTTATCCGACCATGTGTGTCTGACAATCACAGGAGCAAAAAACTCCTCAGCTTAAGCTACGTTAGCCATTTTCTCCATTTATGAAGGAGTGAAAAATACGACACAGAAAGGAGTGAACGGTTTTTGGCAAAACAACTTCTCATTTTATTAGCACCGAGGCTTCCCTGTATTTGTCAGCACACAAGAACGCCATCTAGAGAAGTATATATGAGATATATGGTAACACACAAAAAAAAAGGGGGAGCAGATCTGAAAACATGAGCCTGACTGCCTTCTCAAAGCTTCAACTCTTGCTACTGTCCACCATAGTCATATACCGAGGGTGGTAACTAAATGGAACAGGATCTGAAGCTTTTACATGGTATGATGCTACTCTAGTTTCCATTTGGTGCTCATTTAGCAGTGTAACCCTCTAGCAGCCATATTGGTCACAGGCAGAATTTCCACCTCTATAGGGTGCGATACATTTTCTTGAAGCAACCAAAAAAAATTGTTGGGTAGAAAAGCTCACCACACCATGCAGATTTCTTCTCTAGAGCCATCAGCTTCCTTTCTTCAACCTTGAAAGAGGAATCTGTATGGTCTTGAAAGCTATTGCACTGACTACACCATCAGATTTTGTTGGTTAAGTAAAACGGATTGCAAGCTATACAGCTTCCAGTGGTGCTAATTAAAAAATAACATTTAGTGTACAACTGATTAGAGGAAGTTGTATATCATTCTTTACAGTCTAATTTCTTTCTATACAATCAACTCCTATAGTGTTTTCAGGACAGCGACAAGACCGGCCTCCTGGGGTTGCCAAGCATAAGTGACTGCACCCTCCATTATTCGCACTACAGTAATTGTGTCCTGTAAAATCAAAACAATATAAATAACATTTAACAAACTATGAATGACAAATTGGAAAATAAAAAACACCACATAAATGTGATACCTAAATAACATCCAAATTAAGAAACTTTGTGAAAAAGATAGGTTCTCAAAATATAGTACCTTTTCTGTGTACAAAACAGTATATTTAAACCACAAATAAAGAGGAGACAATGGCTGTGCACTGAAAACCTTTTTAAAGCTTAGAATGATTACGGTAGATCACTTTAGTCCACTCACAGTAGTATTTTTTGGATTGTTGGTCCGACTCTTTGGAATATACTTCCATCTCACCTGAGGTTGGAAATGCCACTTTCAAAATTAAAATCAGTACTTAAAACTTTTATCTTCCAAATTGCCTTTGAAAGATAATCACCTCCTGATAATTGTTAGTTCTTGTACTTGATTGGTGGGGGGGGCATAGCAGAAACCTCTTTTGTCTCCATTTTACCTATTACTTTCCTATTTAAAATTGTAGTTTCTCTTTCTCTATTTCTCTTTTTTTTTAATCTTTATTCATTTTTAAATCTTATAAGTGGTGTGACATCAAATGATAACATTTTAACTTAAATATAACACTTAATATTCTTCAATAATCCATCTTAAAACTTATCTCCCCCTCCCCCCCATTTCATAGCAATTTTTAAATCACATAAAAGCATATTTTTAAAGATGCATTTGACAACTAGAAAATTAGATTAGGAGCATCAACTGAATCTTAGTTCCTAATTTCTTTGAAGTTCACTGCTTTCCCCTCTCCTAGTGTTTTTTTCCTTACTCGTCTTATTTACTATCAATAACTTGTATTTCTTTCCCCATTTTTCCTTTTCGTATTATATGTTTTTGTCAGGTTAGTCATATTTATTTGGTTTGTTTCCCCTAAAAACTTGTAATTTTTCTGTTTTGTTCATCGCTTAGAATTTTGAATAAGCGATTAATCAAATCCACAATAAACTTGAAATAATAAATTCCTTCTAAACATTCCTTATAATTATACAAAGACCAAAAGCTACACCTCCCCCTCCTTGGACATATACAATTAAAGGGAAAAAAAGGCATTTACTCATTACAATAATTTGTTAAAGGCTCCCAAACATCTTGAAATTTTTTTTAATACCCCTGCTGTGTAGCTATAACCCTTTTCATTTTATATATATGACAAAAGAATTCCATCAAAAATTACAATTCAATCTATTCCAATTCTTCCAATTACTCATAATCTGTTGTATGGCAACCTCTGTCATAATAAGTAAAAGCTTTATTGTTCGAAGATATTTGGCTCTTAGCCCTCACTGACATGCCAAATAGTATAGTATCATACGACAATGCCACCAGGTTTTCTAATAAACAATTTATTTGGCCCCATATTGATTTCCAAAAAGCCAAAATGAAAGGACAATAGAATAATAAATGATCTAAAGTTCCTGCCTCAAGATGAAAATGCCAACATCTATTAGACTTAGAGCTACTATTTCTCAACTTCTCCTCCTTTCTTTATCTTGCATAGATTAAATACCTATTGTAAACTGCATAGTTATGTATTGTATTGCAGTAAATATTAATAACCTTGTATATTGGCCACTGTTGGGACAGAATACTAGGCTAGATGGACTATTGGTCTGACTCAGTATGGCTATTCTTATGATTCACTTTTACCCCTTCTAAACTACTCAGCAATTTTTAGGCCTCAATCACAGCTATTTCTTTTCCAAGCTTAAGAGCTCTAACTTCTTAATTCTTTCCTAAAATGAAAGGAATAATCATGTCTATCTTCCCATTCGCCTCAGGCAAGAGGAACCTTAAGGATGTCATCAATGTCACAATCTCACTCAAAAAAAATCTGTCTTGGTGGCTAACCTGCAACAACTTGGTCAAGGGACTCGCGGAAGGCTTTCAAAACAAACACATCCATCCTAGGGTGGGAAGCTCATTCAGATGACCTCCACACTCCACACCCAGGATAGGACTGTGTGTCGCAGTGGTTGGATCTACAGCCTCAGCACCCTGGGGTTGTGGGTTCAAACCCCGCGCTGCTCCTTGTGACCCTGGGCAAGTCACTTAATCCTCCATAGCCCCAGGTACATTAGATAGATTGTGAGCCCACCGGGACAGAGAGGGAAAATGCTTGAGTACCTGATTGTAAAAAACCGCTTAGATAACCTTGATAGGCGGTATATAAAAATCCTAATGTGAAGCTCTATCAAATCAATCTCCTAGAGCTAAGGTTTTCAGAGATCAGCTAGTAAACCAAAGTATCTTAGTCCATACAGACAATGAAGTGATTATGTACTATGTCAAGAAGCATAGAGGTACCTTTTTGTACCTCCTCTATAAGAAAGTGGTCAGAATGTGGTAATCCCAGGGAATGATTCTCAGAGCCACTGATATAATAGGGAGAAACAACTGGCAGACAGATTGAACCAGATCATGCAGTCACATGAGTGGTCCCTGAACATGAGGATTGCCTGTAAGATTTTCCATGAATGGGGCAGATCTCTCAGGCACTCATTTAAACAACAAAGTCTCACATTTCTACTGCAGACTGAGATTAACACGGAAGACTAGCCTTGGATGCCTTTCTCCTCAATTGGGGAAGGGATCTTCTGCATGCATATCTTCCAATGCCTCTAATAGTCAAAACTGTCCTGAAATTCAAGCAGGAACGGGGAACTATGTTGAAAGCTCCTTTTGAGCCTCTTGATAACCGTCACCTAAATTACCTGACCTGGAAGGTCTTGTTTTTGGTGGTGGTCACTTCAACATACAGAGTCAGTGAGGATATCCAGGCCCTAGTAGCTGATCTACCTTACACAAAATTTTATCTTGTGCATGCATCTCAAGTTCCCTCCTAAGGAGCTGTCTGAGTTCCATCTTAATCAATCAATTGTTCTACCAACAATTTTCCCAAAGCTACATACCCATCAAGATTTATACACTGCACACACTGGGTCACAAGAGAGCCTTGGCCTTCTATTTGGAATGGACTAAAGCCCAAAGACTATCCACCCAGCTTTTTGTTCCTTTTGACCCTGAACAGGATGGATGTTACCATCAGTAAATGCATACTTTCAAACTGGCTTGCAGATTGCATTGTTAGAACCCTGGCTACATCAGTAGCCCACTGAAGATCAGCCTCTATAAAGGGCTTTTGTAAAACTGCAATATAGACATTGGTTTACACATACTGTGTGGAATGAGATTCCCAACATGACAGCCAGTTTGGTCAGATAGTCCTTCAAAATTTATTTCAGGTCTAGAAGCCAACTTCAATCCCTGGGCTCTTATTTCTGTTGCAGAAAGTCCACCCCCCCCCCATAACAATTAATTTTCTCATCTGTTTAGCTAGGCTTTGCCTGTTGCAGACCTCCTTTTCCCCTTTTGTTTTGGACAGCCTGATAGTTAAGGACGCCCATCAGTCAGAATTGCATCCTTTTGGAGAAAACAAAGTTACTCATCTGTAGCAGATGCTCTCTGAGGACAGCAGGATGCTTATTCTGAATGCCCCACCCATCTTCCATTGGAGTTGCATTCTCTAAGCTACAGTATTAGACTGACCGGGTCCTGTACAATGATGGTGGGTGGAAAGGTGCTGAAATGCATAGTGCACCACTCTCAAAGGCCTGTAAAAAAAGTTATGGGACAGTGATTCCCATACTGGGCTCCACTGGATGTTATCGCCCATCAGTCGGAAAAAGCATCCTGCTGTCTTTGAATAATACATGCTACAGATAAGTAACTTCACTTTCTTTGCTTCACTCATCACTATAGGTTTGACAGTGGAATGCTGGGAAGACTGGATGGGCTATTTGGCTTTTATCTGCCATCGTGTTTCTATGGGAGGTTTATTTGAGATGGTAGAGGATAGAATGTTATTTGAGTCCATAGTATCATTCAGGGCTCAAAGGGGCTGATTCTATAAATAGCACCCATGCTAGGCACTGTTAGGCACCCTAATCGTGGATGCTAAGCAACATCTAATGAAAATTCATACACAACTTAATTGGTTTTCAATTGGTCAAATGGTGTGGTAATTGACTACACCATTAAAAAATGATTACAAATTTATTTATTTATTTTTTTTACTGATAAGGTTGTGTGTGGATATCTTCATGGCACTTAGCAATACCTAAGTCAAGGCGTCCTCTACTGCCTACTAGAAAAGTAGGCATGGTTAGGGACAGAGAATAGGTGAGGTTGACTTAGGTATCACTAGACGTTGTAGTTAGATGCTGGTAAAGTTGGCCAGGAAAACTCTGGCCTAATATACTGGCACCTACCACAAGGACTCCTAGTGATGCCTAGGAATTGCTAGGAATGATTCTATAAAGGCCGCCTAGTGGTCGATTGACAACTGCGCAGAGTGGTGCGCAGTTAGGCACCGTTTATAGAATCTGCTCCAGACTGCTTAAGTAGCATAGAGGAAGTGCCATAAAACCCATGCAGAAGTGTATAGACTGAGATTTAGGACATAGAACCTTTCTTTAGGGACGTGATTAGAGAAGCTAAACAGGTTTATTTTCATAAATTGGAATTCTCTTTTAATATGCCTAAGATCCTCTTTCTGGCTCTGCAAGAACTATCTGTGATCAAGTCTAATTACACAGGAATTGTCAGTGTGTGGGAGGTAGAGGAGTATGCATTTGTGTAGAGGTGGAATTTGTGACTATATCTAGAGGCATGGTGTGTGTGAGTGTGTATACCTTTGTTTCTGGAGGTATGCATGTGTCTGGGGGAAAGGGTGTTAGTAAAGGGGAAGGGGGGTGTAAGTGTGCATCAAAGTGCACACATCTTGGGCAAGTCACTTAATCCTCCATTGCTTCAGATACAAACAGACTATAAGCCCTTTGGGTCCAGGGAAATTCCTAATATATCTGAATATAACTCACCTTGAGCTACTACAGAAAAATATGCGAGCTCAATCCAAACAAATAACTAAGGGGTCCTTTTACTAAAGATTAGAACACACTGACGGACATTAGCACACACTAAATGCTGCATGTCCTGTTTTTATAACTAAGGCCATGGTACTTAGACCATGCTAATCATTTTAGCCTGAATTACACTTGAGTAAAAGGGCCCCTAAATCTGTGTGTCTTGGGGGAGAGAGAGAGGGGAAGTGGGGGAGAGAGAGAGAGGGGGGGGAGAGAGAGAGAGAGAGAGAGAGAGAGAATGAATGGGGGAGGGGTGATGAGGGAATATATTTGATATGTATATAGAGGGTGAAGGGAGGTGTGAGGGATGTGTGGCATGTGATGGGGATATATGCTGTGTAGTGAGCAAGGGGAACATAGGATTTGTTGCCCATCCCATCAATCTGGACAGAAAAAAACTAAAGAATCTATTATCAAATATATAGTTAGGGTGCCATGTTTCTCAGTGCTCATTGATCCATCATTAGATGAAAAAGAATGTAAGGTTTTCTATACTACCTGGAGGACACTGGGCATACGCTGTGGCTATTCCATAAAGCCGCGACCGTTTGTGAGGCTGGAAGTCATCATTTTCTTTTGAAACTGTGCGATCTACAGCTACAACAGCATCTCTGCAGCATACAAAAAGTGAGAAATGTACATGGGAAAGAATACATTTACAGTAATTTTATATTGCTAGGTCATACTAATCTTTTACAATTCACGTTTCCAAAAATAGCATTAGAACTTCCATAATGAGCAGAGCAGGAATTATACTTTACAATGTGTCACTCAATCATTTCTAACTGAATTTTTTAAAAAATTAATAGAGGGTCATGAATTTGATAGACTGCCTTTCAGTGGTACAATCAAAGTGGTTTACATTTGAACAGTAAGAGGGAAGAACGATCAATGTCCAAAAAAATGGAATTCTGAGAAAAATTACTCCAAAGACTCTGTTATGAATGTTAAGAGGCTATTTTTAAAGGCTGCTTGATATCATTTTTGATGTGCTTCCTACTAATGACAGTACTGGATGAACATTACAATGAAGCAGCATTAATTAAATTTTTGAAAATTGTGGCCTTGTTTTTCCCTCTGAATCTTCATTTATTGTATGCAAATCTCTGCCAAGTTATTTTACCCAGAGAAACTGCCAATTACCTTGTAAAATTTGCCTTCTACCTGCACACTTATTACAATTAAGCCCTCTGGGGTCAATCCAGAGCAGGCATATTGATGCATTCATTTGAATGCTGGGGCTTAGGATAATGAATATTCAATGCTGCTATTTGCACAGGTAGCAGTGCAGAATATATATATAGACCCCAAATCTATTAATGTCGTAGGCACTGTTAAGCACGATTGTCAATCATCCAGTAGACACTGTTTAGCACGATTGTCAATCATCCAGTAGACACTGTTTATAGAAATCACACCTAAACAGTCTTAGGTGTCAATAGGCATTGGGACCTTCGACAGACTACCATTTAGGCCAGGGTTTTCTTGGCACAAATGAGTGTGCCTAAGTCAAACCATGCCCCAAATCCACCCAGAATCCGCCCTTAACCATGCCTACTTTCTGGTGGGTGCCTAGAGGTAGACGCCTACCTCAAACTGGTGGGCACCTACCGAGCTGGGCACCTACTAGCTAATTAATTTTTAAATCATTTTTAATGGCACTTTTCAATGATCAGCACTGATAAGGCTAATAAAAATTAAGTTAGGCACTTAGATCAGCACTGATAAGGCTAATAAAAATTAAGTTAGGCACTTAGATCAGCTTAGCGCACTGATGTAGGCACCTAATTTTAGATGTCTTTTATAGATTCAGGGCCATAGTGCCTTCTTTATAAAATTACCCCCTAAGATTTATGAACCGTGTACACATGTAAATGATTAAAATAATAGCATATGTTCATGATCCCTCAAATTCTATAGACAGCACCCAGATAAGGGTGCACTTCCAAGATAACTTAATTGGCAAATGAGCAGTTAATCGTTAGTAACTGGATGCTAACCACTGGCACCAGTCAGGATCTGTGCACACATCTATGTGCTAGTCTATAATGCCTAAGTCCCATAGTGTGCAACCTAAAAGGGGGGAGGGGCTGTAGCCACGGGAGGTATATGGGTGGGTCAGGCATTCCAAAACATTGCGTGCAGTATTACAGTAAAATGGGTCTCTGCACCTAATTTGGCCACAGGGATTTATATTAGGTTTGAGCAGGTGTAAGTCTGGTGCCCAGAACTGAGCGCAGGAATTAGAACTAAGCAGTTTCCTATAAAATGTCCGTGCCCTCTATAGAGGAGTACTTACTGCTAATCTTTTCCAGCGACCATTTTTGAGTACCATTTATAGACTGCTCCCCTGCCCCCTCCCCCCCCCCCCCCTTACGTGCTACATCCCAATTTCTGGCTATGCATTATTTTATAAAAGGGTGCCTAAACGCAATAGTGCATAATAGGAAGATGGGCATACACAAGGGCAGAGTTTGGATAAGTGTAGGTGGGACAAAGAGCTATTACAGAATATTATACACGTGTGCTTCAGCACTTTGGCCCTGATTCTATAAGGTCTGCCTAAAATTAGGCACCAATATCAGCACTGACTCTATAACATTTAAGCGCCCATTATAAAATTATGCTCAGCGTCCTAATATTTAGGCATCCCCAATTTAGGTCACGGTTTTCTATGCCTAAAGTTAGGTACCGATATCAGAGCCTAACAGCAACTGATTTACAAAGAGGTGTCTAACTCAAACACACACCCATGATCTGCCCCCTAACCACGCCCACTTTTAGTGTAGGCACTTTGGACTAGGTGCCTACTTTGTAAGGAATTGAGTTTTTCAAGTTAGGCACCTAACTTTCAATTAAGATCTTTTCTAAAGTGTTAAGTGCCAATATCAGTACCAATTAAGCCTGTTTTATCAATTAAGTTACAGTAGGCACAAATATTAGTGGAAGCACCAGCACCCGTCCTCTTCTCTCCCTCTCCTTCCCACTTCTCCCCCACCCCCACTTCATGCCTTCACGCCACCCCCCCCCCCCCAACTAGCTTTTTTCTGGCACGAGCAGCAACTCCAACCTGCTGTATGCGCCAGCGTTGGCTCTCTCTCTTACATCATTTCTGGGTCCCATGCCTAGGAAGTGATGCCAACACTAATGTGGCCAGCAAGTTTGTGATGCTGCTCGCACCAGGAAAATTAAAGAGGTACGGGGGAAGGGAAGGGGCGTTCGCGCAAAGCGGGGGGGGGGGAGTTAGAGAAGAGGGTGGGGAGGGGCACCACCGTCCCGAGCGCCACTCACCCTTGCTATGCCACTTCCTATAGGTGTCGTGTCACCCATATGTAGGTACAGTGTGTTTTGGAAGGTTCATATATTCCACCATAAGTGTAGTAGTTAGCGTGGGATATGGGCCTTAAGTCACCATCTCTTTGGTTGACTACACTGCCCACTAGGCTACTCCAGGAACCTGCTTACTGCTCTAATAGGACTGGCCATAACATCTGAAGCTATTACACAGGCCGGTACGTACTGTTTCATTCATATAGAAACAGATAAGGGCCATAGCCCATCAGGTCAGCCCACTCTACTGACCCACCCCCAAGTCTACTATCCTAGGGATCCCACTCTTGGTGACAGGTTTCCTTGGCTTAACCCTCTAAGGGATCCCACATGGGCATCCCATTTGCTCTTAAATTCTTGCACGCTGTTTGCCTCGATCACCTGCACCGGGAGCTCGTTCCAAAGATCAACCACTCTCTCAGTGAAGAAATATTTCCTGGTGTCGCCATGAAATTTCCCGCCCCTGAGTTTGAGCGGATGCCCTCTTGTGGCTGAGGGTCCTTTGAGAAAGAGAATCTCTTCTTCCATCTCGATACGGCCAGTAATATACTTAAATGTCTCGATCATATCTCCTCTCTTCCTACGTTCCTTGAGTGAGTACAGCTGCAAATCTTTCAGCCTTTCCTCGTACGATAGATCCTTGAGCCCCGAGACCATCCTGGTGGCAATCCGTTGCACCAACTCTACTCTCAGCACATCTTTTCGGTAGTGTGGCCTCCAGAATTGCACACAGTATTCCAAATGAGATCTCACCATGGTTCTGTATAATGGCATTATGACTTCAGGCTTCCGGCTGACGAAACTCCTGCGGATGCAACCTAACAACTGTCTTGTCTTAGATGAAGCCTTCTCCACATGATCAGCAGTTTTCATGTCTGCGCTGATGATCACTCCCAAGTTTCGTTCTGTTGAAGTTCTAGCTAAGGTCTCACCATTCAAGGTGTAAGTTCTGCACTGATTTCTGCTGCTGAGGTGCATGATCTTGCATTTCTTAGCGTTGAAGCCCAGCTGCCAGGTCGAGGACCAAAGCTCCAACAAATGTAGGTCCTGTGTCATACTATCGGGTGAATTGGCGTCGTCAGCGAATAGCGTTATCTTACCTTGAAGCCCCTGAGTTAGGTCCCCTATGAATATGTTGAAAAGGAGCAGGCCCAAGACTGAGCCCTGCGGTACTCCACTGGTCATCTTTGGAGAGGGGGTAGGGGGTCATACCTTCATGCCTCCAGTGGACATCTGGACAGTTTGAGCACCTTTTTGGAACTTATTCATTGTTAAAATAGAACCAGCCCCCAAATGTCCAAATTGTTTCCTGGAAATTTATAAAAATGTTCAACTACTGCAGAAAAATGTCCAAATCATAAGCCGGCCCAAACCATGCTTCTATCACACCCTCTTGAGATTTAGATGCACTGCAAACAACCATTATAGAAATGGGTTTGGTGAGAAAATGGTCTTATCTACCCCTTTATGCCATTTTTTGGGGATGTTTTTCTTTTTTTGAAAATAAGCCCCATAACCTCCTATGAATATTGTGCCGCTTACACTTATTCCAGCATTCACTGCTCTGGTTTTAAGACATCTGTCAAATGAGATTCCACAAAGAAAACAACTTTAACGGAAGGGGTAAAACGCGGACCTTACAGACCTTATGGACCTCGCGGATCTAAAACCGCATGTCCTTAAAAATCTGAGGTCCGTGCATTGACAAGCCCGCCTTTTAGCTTATTTTACCCAGACCCTTATTCCACCGCTTTCACTGTAGCTCATGCCCCCGGCTCTGCAAAAGTTTTGCCGCTAGTCTCAGCATAGGGAGGGAAAAGCATTAGGATCCGTCAGAGCTAAAATGTCATAGAGGTCTGTCAGAGCCAGAATCTACAAGTGGCATAGACCTCAGATTTTAAAGGACGTGCAGTTTTAGATCCGCGAGGTCCATAAGGTCCGTGTTTTACCCCTTCCCCAACTTTAATGTTGTATACACAAAGCCAGAAGAAATCAATAAATTACTTTAGAACAGAGTGCATATGCTGTCATGGGCCCTCTGCCATGTCCCTTCTGACGACATGCATTCTTTCCAATAAATTTCTTTTCCCTACTACAGATAACAGGACAGATGTAAAACTGTCAACCCCTGCAAACAGAATATATTAAAATGCAGCCAAATAAGCTCTAAAGCAGATAACATACCTCCTCCAGTCTGTGTAGTACAAATTCTTCCCATAACTGGCAACACCAAAAGGATACTGGATACCTTCAAGGATCTTTCGTCGACTGGGTTGACTAGGGTTCATACATTCCAGATTCTTGGTCCCTGCATATAACAGTTTTGTCTTTGTAAGTTTATTAAAATGGAATTTTTGTTTAAATATGAAAAGCAATAATTATATACAATGATGCAATCAAGAAAGCATGTTAACTTTTGAAAAAAAAGTTATCAATTCCTTTTTTGTCACATTCTTGTGCTTTCCTTAAGCCTTTTTACATGTACCAGCTGCAAGCCATTGAAAATTTAATGAGAGAATATGTGGTCCTTCAGCTGTCCAGAACTTTTTTTTTTTTGCAGAGCATACTGTGGTCAGTCAGAAGACTGCAAGAGGAGGGATAGAATGTTTTTTAGTTTTTTTTTTTAAAAGAGTAATACAATGGTACCTCGGAATCTGAACACTACAGAACTCGAACGTTTTGGAATATTAACTTTTTTTGTAGTAAATTTTGTCTCGGAATCCAAATGCTGCTTTGGAATCCGAACCCCCCCCCCCCGATGGGCCTCCTTAGATTGCTGGCAGGAGGGTGCCCAACTCCTCCTGCCGGCCCCCCCCCCCCGACAGCCCTCTTAAAATCACCGGCAGGAGGGTGGTTTGAGAAAGAGAGGAATGCAGAAAATACTGGGGTTCTTGCCAGGGAATGGGGTAGACAGAGAAAGAAAATAAAGGGATGTCAACACTAGAAGGGGGAAGCATAGACTGGGTATTGAATTTGCCACAGGTCAGGGGGAGGGCAATCAACCCTAAGAAATCTGTTCAAGCTAGTTCAGGACTAAGCTGCTCAGAGGGTGGTGTTCAGCCAGAGCAAGAAGAAAACTGAAGGATAGGGGAGATCAGCTTGGAAGCCTCGCCTTCATAATTGGGGAATTCTGCATAACAGATTACACATCTACACTGCGTACCTTATTGCATGCCTTTCTCAAGATTAGATTATGGAAATGTTGTATATGTGGGCTTGTCAGGCACCCAACTGAAGCGTCTTCAAATACTGCAGGACATGGCAATCATGGTGCTGGGGCAGATTGGGAAATTTATACATTACAGTTACAGTTTATTATACTTGATATACCGCCTTTAAGACCAAACTCATTTAGTGGTTTACATAATAAAAACAGTAAACCCCCCCAAAATGACATAAATGAAAGCCCAAAGCCCACTTGGGAGTTCTGATCGACAAGTCGATAAAGCCATCCACAGAATGTGCAGCGGTGGCGAAAAGGGCGAACAGAATACTAGGAATGATAAAGAAGGGGATCACGAACAAATCGGAGAAGGTTATCATGCCGCTGTACCAGGCCATGATGCACCCTCATCTGGGGTACTACATACAGCACTGGTCGCTGTACATGAAGAAGGACATGGTACTACATGAAAGGGTCCAGAGAAGAGCGACCAAGATGGTTAAGGGGTTGGAGGAGCTGCCGTACAGCGAAAGATTAGAGAAATTGGGCCTCTTCTCCCTCGAACAGGGGAGATTGAGAGGGGACATGATCGAAACATTCAAGATAATGAAAGGAATAGACTTAGCAGATAAAGACAGGTTGTTCACCCTCTCCAAGGTAGGGAGAACGAGAGGGCACTCTCTAAAGTTGAAAGGGGATAGATTCCATACAAACGTAAGGAAGTTCTTCTTCACCCACAGAGTGGTAGAAAACTGGAATGCTCTCCAGGAGGCTGTCATAGGGGAACATACCTTCCAGGGATTCAAGTCAAAGTTAGACAAGTTCATGCTGAACAAGAACGTGCACTGGTAGGGCTAGTCTCAGTTAGGGCACTTTCACTAGAGGGCTGCCGTGTGAGCGGACTGCTGGGCATGATGGACCACTGGTTTGACCCAGCAGCAGCAATTCTTATGTTATGTTCACTCCATAGGGATATTATACTGGTTGCCAAGGGCCTACAGGGTGAAATTCAAAATTCTGTCTAACAGATAGATCCCTATATGAACATAAATCAGTGTACTTAAATCTTTTAACTGTTCTTTATACTCCGGCAAGATGTCTTAGATCATTGCAAGACCACACATTGGTGGTACCATATTTTTCTACTACTCATTGGGGAGTAACCTGGGAAAGGGAGAGGTTTTTTTGGCTGGGTTTGATGCTCTGGAATGACCTACCAAGAGATGTTTGGGCAGAAATGAATTTTAGAAATTTGTGTTTTGATTAAAAATGTTTTTCTTCCAACAGGCTTTTGAGGTCCATTTGTCTAGGTAGGGGGTATGGTGACCAACCCAGGGGCAATTGTAAGTGATACGTTTATGGTGTGTCCTTGGAGTGAGTAAAGTATGTGTTTCCTTTTTGATGTTCTTTCCATTTTGATGTTGTATTGTGTAAATTTTACTGTAAACCACTTAGATCTTACAAAATATAAGTGGTATATAAAATTATAATTAAACATACAAATATGGAGCATGCAAATTTTTTAAAAACTGCACTGAATTTTCAAAAATTTTGCTGAATTTTAAATCATTTTTGTGCAGAATTCCTCCAGGAATAGTACTTGTATAAATTCCCTGGGGGTAATTTTCAAAAGTATACTCATAATTTTGTTTTGAAAATTTGCTACTACCCACACAAGGGAAAAGTATGCATAAAATTACCTCCTTAATGGTCTTAATTTGTATCCTCCCATAGATAAGAGCACTGATCATGTGTTTAGCTTTCCCTCTCCTTTAACTTGGGGAGTCTACTTACTAAAGCACGGTACCACTTACCCCACTGCCACAAGCCGATTAATGCAATAACTGATTGCTGCAGCAAAGGATGGGAAAGGGTTAGAGAATGGGTGAGTTCTGAGTATTAACAGTGCTTGGAATTAGCACACAGTAAGTCAGCATATGTACTTACTTCCATAGCTGCAGATACCATGGATATACTTGCTCCCTCCCTCCCTCCCACGCACACTATTGGCAGGCAGTTAACGTGGCTACTGCTTGTACAGAAGCATCTTCACCCCCTTTCCCAAAATAGCACTGTGATCCTTCCTCAATACCTACTGTCAATGTCCCTGGTGGGTTAGAGGTAGGCAGCAGCGATCTCTCACAGTATTATTGCTAGAGATCAAGCTGCCAAATACAGAGCACATGCCCTTATTTGGCAGTTTGACCCCTGCCAGTATCATTGTTAAACTCTCAGGTCAGTAGAGAACAAGGGTGAATATTATGTAAAAATAAATAAACCTTCATTAAACTGTGGCAGAACTCCTCCCTACCACCCCTCACCCCCCCAAAAAAAAAAAAATAGTAGCACATTAATAAGTGTGGCCTTCAGTCTTTTCTGTATCCTCATTTACCTGCATCAGCCCAGCATAGCACTGAGGAATAAGGATCAATGGTCAATCCATTTGGTAATTCTAGCTCATCTTTAATAAGAATCCTTCTATTTGTGCCATCCAGGTTTGACATTTCAATTTTAGGAGCATTTCTGTTCCAATCAGTCCAATAAAGCTTTCTGGAAGGAAAATAAGAAGGAAAAAAAAAATCTGATCCTGTATACTGCAAAAAGGAACACAGATGTATAAATAAAAGAAAAAGATATTTATATACATGCCTTGTAAAGTTTTCACACCCTGATATATTTTTCACATTCTGCTGTCTAAAATATACAATTCAAAATGCACTAAAGTACAAGATTGTTTCACTAATCTTTACAATGAGTACTCTACACTTTCAAACAATTTTAAAAAATAGTAAAAAAAAAAAAAGTGATTATGAACATGAAACAAAAAGCTCTGGTTGCACAAGTCTTCACACCCCTTGACTGAATCTGTGGTGGAAGTTCTTTCTGTAGAAATAGCAGCCACGAGTTATTTAAGATGTGTTTACCACTTTGCTCAGCAGGACGTTGTGGTTTTGCCCATTCTTTGCAGAATAACTGAAGCATGTTCAAGCTGGCTAAGGATCACCCATAAATTATAGTCTGCAAACCTTCCCACTGATTTTCTTCAGAGAAACTGTAAATATATGTCGGTATTTGTGTGCTCCTGGAGCTGGAAGTTTATTTTATAAAGGTGAACAGGTATCTTTCTGGATTTCTTACTAACAGGAAAGTTAAGTCAAAAACAAAAAAGCATGCCTGCTCCTTTCCTGAGCCCGCCCAACTCCCAAACTACTAATGGCCCAGGTGGTGTAGTAGAATGTGAAGCCCCCCATCCTGACCTTCCCCAGGTCAGGCTGGGTCCAACCCCTTATCACTGGCCCTGATGGTCTAGTGCAGGAGTGTCAAAGTCCCTCCTTGAGGGCCGCAATCCAGTTGGGTTTTCAGGATTTCCCCAATGAATATGCATGAGATCTATTAGCATACAATGTGCATGCAAATAGAGCTATGGGAACAACAGATATAGTTTTCAGGACCCTTCTCATTTGGAATTTTTTTTCCTGGATAAACCTGTTCTTCAACCTATTAATTCTTAATTTTATTTCCTAGATCAGGGGTGGGCAACGAGGGCCGCAATCCAGTCAAGTTTTTAGGATTTCCCCAATGAATATGCATGAGATCTATTTGCATGCACTGCCTCCATTGTATGCAAATGGATCTCATGAATATTCATTGGGGAAATCCTAAAAACCCGACTGGATTGCGGCCCTCGTTGCCCATCCCTGTCCTAGATGGACCCAATATGGTTATTCATATTAGAGTGTATATTTAAAAATGTTCAATACATTTAGTCAGAAATAGTTACATTCCTTCATCCGAATCTCTACCATCATTTCAACATTTTACATAAGAAAAATGCAATGAAAACATACCCTTTTACAGGATCTGTTACAATGCCTCTGGGATTTACTAGTTCAGTGTCAAACAACACAAGACGCTGGCTGCCATCCAACTTGGCCACTTCAATTCTATCCAGCTGGGAGTCAGTCCAGAAAATGTTACGTCCAAGATGATCAACTGCTATTCCTTCAGGGCTCCCTAGTCCTAGAAAAAAAAATGTTTCTCTTATATAATAGATATCAGCAGATATAAACCATTAGTGTGAGTGTGTGTGTGTGTGTGTGTGGGGGGGGGGGTGTTTAAGGATGTGTTACATTCAGATACAGTAGGCATTTTCCTGTTTCCAGAGGGCTTATAGTCTAAGTTTTTACCTGAGTCAATGGAGAGTTAAGGGGCTCTTTTACTAAAGCTTAGGGTGCACTAAGCATCATTTGGCCCACAGTGGAACTTAATTTTCAAAAGGGCGACTATGATAAAATGAGGAAATGGTTAAAAAGAAGCTAAAAGGATCAGTGGCAAATATTAGGACTGTAAACCAGGTGTGGACATTATTTTAAAATACCATCGTGGAAGCCCAGATGTATTCCACGTATTAACAAAAGTGGAAAGAAGAGGAAACAAGAGCCAGCATGGCTAAAAGGTGAAGTGAAAGAGCAAAACAAAAAAAAATCTTTAAAGAATTGAAAAAGGATTCAAAGGAAGAAAATAAGAAGAGACATGCTATGGAGCAAGACCTGCGTACTTTAGAAAGTTGGTCCTCGATCTGGCAGCTGGGCTTCAACGCCAAGAAATGTAAGGTCATGCATCTCGGTAATGGAAATCCTTGCAGAACTTACACCCTGAATGGAGAAACTTTAACCAGGACTACGGCAGAACGAGACTTAGGAGTAATCATCAGTGCTGACATGAAAGCAGCCACTCAAGTGGAGAAGGCTTCATCTAAAGCACGGCAGATGATAGGTTGTATCAAGAGAAGCTTCGTCAACAGGAAGCCTGAAGTCATAATGCCATTGTACAGAGCCATGGTGAGACCTCATCTGGAATACTGTGTGCAATTTTGGAGGCCACATTACCGTAAAGATGTGTTCAGAATTGAATCAGTTCAGCGGATGGTCACCAGGATGGTCTCGGGGCTAAAGGGTCTCCCGTACAAAGAAAGACTGAGCAAATTGCAACTCTACACTCTCGAAGAGCGTAGGGAGAGGGGAGACATGATTGAGACTTTTAAGTACATCACGGGACGGGTCGAGGTGGAAGATAATATCTTTCTTCTGAAGGGACCCTCGACCACAAGAGGTCATCCACTCAAACTCAGGGGAGGGAGGTTTCATGGAGATGCCAGGAAGTACTTCTTCACGGAGAGAGTGATTGAGCATTGGAACAGGCTTCCAGTGCAGGTGATCGAGGCACACAGCATCTCAGACTTCAAGAATAAATGGGATACCTATGTGGGATCCCTACGAGGGTCATGCCAAGGGATAGGGTCACTAGGGTATAGACTTGAAAGAGCGGGTCAGTAGAGTGGCAGTATAATTACAATTATACTTAAGGGGGTCATTAGACTTAATAGGGAGGGTCAATAGTGTGGGCAGACTTGATGGGCTGTAGCCCTTATCTGCCGTCATCTTTCTATGTTCCTATGAGCACTAGCAAGTTAGATGCAAAACATTGATAATAAAGCTAAAAAAGAATATGTAGAGAAACTTGCTAAAGAGGCAAAAACTCATAGTAACAATTTTTTTAGGTAAATCAGAAGCAGAAAACCTGTGAGGGAATCTGTGGAATTGTTGGATGATCAAGAAGCAAAAGGGGCACTAGGGGAGGATAAGGCCATAGTGGAGAGACAATGAATTCTTTGGTTCGGTCTTTACGAAAGAGGATGTAAGAGATCTACCTGAACCGGATATGGTTTTCAAGGGTGATGATGCAGTGGAACTGAAAGAAATCTTGGTGAATATGGAAGATGTACTAAGCCAAATCGACAAGTTATAAAGTGATAAATCTCCAGGAAAGGCGCTAGAAAAGATTCAAAGAAGAGCAACCAAGATGGTAAAGGGGTTGGAACTCCTCTCGTATGATGAAAGACTAAAATGGTTAGGACTCTTAAGCTTGGAAAAGAGACGGCTGAGGGGAGATATGATTAAAGACTACAAAATCCTGAGTGGAGTAGAACGGGTACAAGTGGATCGATTTTTCACTTCATCAAAAATGACAAAGACTAGGGGACACTCAATGAAGTTACAGGGAAATACTTTTAAAACCAACTGGAGGAAATTTTTTTCACCCAGAGAATAGTTAAGCTCTGGAATGCGTTGAGGATGTGGTAAAAGCAGAAAGCGTAGCTGGTTTTAAGAAAGGCTTGGATAAGTTCCTGGAGGAAAAGTCCATAGTCTGTTATTGAGAAAGACATGGGGGAAGCCACTGCTTGCCTGTATCAGTAGCATGGAATATTGTTACACCTTGGGTTTTGGCCAGGTACTAGTGACCTGAATTGGCCACCGTGAGAACGGGCTACTGGGCTTGATGGACTATTGGTCTGACCCAGTAAGGCTATTTTTATGTTCTTAGGAATAGATGGTATACATCCCAGTATACTAAAGAACTCAAATATGAAATTGCTGACCTGCTGTTAGTGATCTGTAAACTGTCACTAAAATCGTCTGTAGTACCTGAAGATTGGAGATTGGCCAATGTTATGCCAATTTTTAAATAGGGCTCCAGGGGAGATCTGGGAAATTACAGACCGGTAAGCCTCACTTCGGTGCTGGAGAAATGGTATAAACCAGGAGTGTCCAACCTTTTGGCTTCCCTGGGCCGCATTGGCCGAAAAAAATGTTTCTGGGGCTGCACAAACGCTGCAGCAAGACAGAGGAGGGAGCCAGAAAGATGGTAAACACCCAGGGGCAGCAGAGTAAAACACTGCATCGCCCTCGACCAGGGCCGCACAAAATACTTCACTGGGCCGCATGCAGCCCTCAGGCCGCAGGTTGGACACCCCAGGTATAAACAATGATGATAAAAAATAAAATTGTGGAACATGTAGACAAACATGATTTAATGAGACGGAAGTTCATTAGATAGATTGTGAACCCACTGGGACAGACTGCTTCAGTACCTGAACAAATGCATGTACAGTACTCCTCTGCGATTATTTAAAAACTACGAATACAGTTTTTCGCCTGGGGAGGTAGGAGAGGACAGCTGGAGAGGCAGGATAGGGCAGCTGGAGCGCTGGTGAATGAAGGAAATCACTTGCGGTATGCTCCGACCGCCTCTTCCTGCACTAAAGTCAGACTTCACCAATCAGGAGCTGCTTTGACACGCAGCTCCTGATTGGTGAAGCCCGACTTTAGCACAGGAAGTTCTGGTCAGAGAATACCGTGAATGACTGAGGAAACCCTGTAAATCATTTTGAACTCCCCTGGGAGAACGGTATAGAAAACTGAATAAATAAATGAAATCATTAAATTATAGAGAGTATGTTTGGGCAGAATGGATGGACCATTTGGGTCTTTATCTGCCACCATTTACTATGTTACTATGTTGACTTCTTTGAAGGTGTGAATAAACATGTGGAGAAAGGTAAGCCAGTTGATGTAGTGTATCTAGATTTTCAGAATGCTTTCGACAAAGTTCCTCATGAGAGGTTCCTGAAAAATTAGAGTCATAGAGCATGAGGCGATATTTAGTTGTGGATTAGGAATTGGTTATCAGATACAAAACAGAGGGTAGGGTAAAATGGCCATTTTTCTCAATGGAGGAGGGTAAATAGTGGAGTATCGCAGGGATCTGTTCTGGGACCAGTGCTATTTAACTTATTTATAAATGATCTAGAAACTGGAACTACAAGTGAGCTGATTAAGGGCTCCTTTTACTAAGGTGCGCTAGTGTTTTAGCGCACACACAAAATTACCGCGCAGTACGCTTCTAGAATAATGCATGCTCAATGCTGGCATTAAGGTCTAGTGCATGCGGTAATTTATCGCTCGCTATTCCGCGCGTTAAGGCCCTAACACACCTTTGTAAAAGGAGCCCTAAATTTGCAGATGACACGAAACTGTTCAAAGTTGTTAAAACGCAAGCAGACTGTAAAAAACAAAATCGAAAGCAGACTTTAGGAAATTGGAAGACTGGACATCCAAATGGCAGATGAAATTTTATGTGTACAAATGCAAAATGATGCACATTGGGAAGAATAACTCAAATCATAATTTATCAGATGCTAGGGTCCACCTTGGGGGTCAGCACTCAAGAAAAAGATCTGGTGTCTTTGTAGACAACACCTGTTTTGATGATCGGAGTTGGTTCTCCTCCTTGCAGATTGGCTCTGCTGATAGAAGGCCCACTGATGTCTGTCCAGTAAATCACCTTATCAACACAATCGTATGCAACACCGATGACAACTTTATCCTGCAAGTAACCAAAATTTGACATTTATGAATTCTAAAGTGCCAACTTCAGCTCTCTTTCGTGTACAAAGGAATAATTGTTAGTTGCATGGAAATAGTGAGGCAGGGTAAGAAACAGCTGAAGTTACTCTGCAGAGGAAAACTACATCCTGGAGCAACCAAGGAATTTATCACAATCGTAAAAGCAGTACTTGCTGCTCAGTAAGTTTTAACGACATTAGAGATATTCAGTGTAGTGGATACACTGCCTGTAATCCTTCTCTGTTGGCACACATGAAAATCATAGTGACAAAACTGCACAGGGTTAATATACAGAATGACTAATAACCCCAAATTGTGTAGCACATTGTGAAATTAAGTTACCATCAATTACTGTATGTTCGCTGTATTAATGCTACTTAAGTGCTTGGAGACATTCCTCTTCCTGTGTTAAAATAGTTTAACCAGTTTGTCAGATAATGCATTTTTTTTTTCCAACAATACAGTATAACAACTGTTTCATATCAATTTTTTCCTGAAAGGTTTCCATTTCAAATATAAATTTAGCTCTAGAGCTAATCATCTTCTATAGGTACTGCATGGTGAACATATATGGGACAATTTTTTAAAAAAAAACTTTACAGAAGCACAGAAAAATGAAGGCAGATAAGTGGTGCTTGGAATAGAAGGCACCTGGAGAGCTTGGTCAATGATAACCACCACTGAAGAAACCGTCGAAAATGTGAGGTTACTCTGATCTTTTTGGATAGTAGACCAATGGCTTGAGACCACTGAGTTGAAAGTGCCCATTGATGTTCCCTGAGATGTAGATGGGCAAATGGAGTTTCATGTGCTGTAGAGGCCATGCAGCCGAGGAATTGCAGCAATTGACAACCTGTTATGCGATGGTGAGAGGAGAATTTACGACATATTTGAAGTAATGTGTCAAGTCTTTGTTGAAGTAGAAGGCATAAGTTTTCATTGTATCTAAGAGAACTCCAATAAACTCTAGTCTGAATGGGTTCTAGATGTGATTTCTCATAGTTGACTGCAAATTCTAGAAGCTCCAGTAGATGAACTGTTGTATTTAATGGCCAGAACAGCCTTTTGAGGTATTGGGTCCTTGATTAACCAGTCGCCTAGGTAAAGGAACATGTGAAAACTGTGTGAGTGGAGGATTGCAGCTACCACCACCCAGCATTTCATATATACTCTGGGTGCTGATGCAAGTTCAAATGGGAGTACTCTGTACTGAAAGTGATGTGCTCCCATTCGAAAATGAGGATATTTTCTGTAGGCTTCCTTCAGATCTAGAGAATACTTTGAGTAGAATCCTCAGCCCCTCTCCTGCATAGATCTATGGCCTTGAGCTGGAGGAGGGCTGAGAGCACCTGATGGAGGGTCTTCTGATAGGTGTTGAACAAGGACTCTTTTGGAGGGTAGTTTTGAGGTATTTTCTAGAAATGAAGGGAAGAGCCCTGACTCACCATTCATAGGAACCATTGATTTGATGTTATTACATTACATTAGAGATTTCTATTCCGCCATTACCTTGCGGTTTAAGGCGGATTACAAAAGAATTATGGTTGTTACAAGAAGAATCAGTGGACATGGCAAGTGAAGGTAGAGAAGAGGGAGGGTATTTTCAGAGAGTGAGGAAGAAGATAGGTGGAAGGAAGTATTCGAGATGTTAAGATTTAATCAGGGATTTCTTTAAGAGGCAGAGGGAAGTCTCTGGCGGCTCGTTTAAAACACCACTGCTGCTGCTTTAGGAGACCTTGGAGGTATGTCATGTCTCACCGGGGTAGTATGGGTAGGGGTGTTGGTTGCTGAATTGGCAAGTCCAATTTTCTCGGGCAACAAATCAATTCAAAGTGAATCAGTGAATTGATTCGAATTGGTGAATTAGGCAGAACTATTGCCATTGCCAAGACCTTTGGACATAATCTCAAAAAAGCCCTTATAGCATTTAAGGGTCATCAAAGAAAAATCAGGAAAAAAAATCATTCAGATGTTCTGATGGTATATATCAATCAAAAGATGACATTTTTTGTATGAGTGATTTCATATAAAATGTAATATAAAAGTTGTAGTTTAATATTCTATTAGCCAGCAAGGAACCTTGGAACACTCTGCACCCAAACTCATCTAGTGTTCTGCCTTTTCTGCCTGGTGGAATACTTGCATAAATTCTGGAACTATTAGTTCATTTTAGGGCAGATTCCACAACCAAGGACTGGTGTTGCAACTGTGGTTTGCATGCATGTAGAATGTATCCAATTTTCATGGAGCTACTGGACAGAAATTTGAGCTTCCCCAATTGGATAAAGCATCTTTCATAAGGGACTTTTATACAATCCTTAGGTCACTCTTTGTAATTAAGAGCATCCATAATATCTGCTCGAGGCTCCGATTCAAATTCCATATTAACTGGAAGTACCTACCCCATTCATCTGCCAAACTTTGTAAAAGACAGACTCTCTGGAGGTGACCTTCATCGAAGAGGTGGAGATGGATCAGAAGGAATTCTGTATGACTCATCTGCAGACAAGTCAGGGTACTCGCTATAAAAGCGTGGTGACAGGTCTGAGTCATTCTCCTTGATGTCAGCCCTTGTAGATGTAGAACGTCGAGGAGAGCATTGACGAGAACGTTTAGGAGAGCGTCAAGATGGATGATGAGATGGATGACAAGAGGAGCATTGAGATGAGCTGTACTCCCTAAAAGAAGATGGATGTCTGCTCAACTTAGATGCTTGATGTCATGGTGTCCGAGATTGATGACCCGATAGAGTTTGAGGGCAGAGCTTGGACTGGGCTGAAGCTGGGTTCATTGAAGCAGATTTTTGCATCGAGTGCAACTGTAGCAACCCAGTTAGTTCCTTCTGCAACAGCTCTCTGAGCTGATCCTACAGTGATGGTGCCAGTACTAATATTGGCAAAGGTACAGTAGGTACAGTCTGTATTGGGTATCAAACAATCTTGGACCTCGATGTTGAGGCACACTTCTGAGAAGACACCAATTGAAAGGATGACAATCTTGCATCGGTGCTTTGACACTTGGAGTGTGTTGATGGTGATGATGTCTGGGATGATACTGATGCCTGTTCAGTGGGGGAAAAATGTTTATCTTTTTATGAAGATCCCTCAATGTAGGTGTTGTCGACGTCAATGTTGGTGTCACTCAATGTTGATGATCAGCATCGGAGTCTACAGCTAAAGTCAATGCAGTTGAAGTTGACCCTAAAAATTTTTCAAACTGTAATTTCCTGGCCTTAAGCGACCTCTTCTATAATGTAGAGCAGAGCATGCAAGAAGTATCCTGATGCTGAGGACCTAAACACTGGATACACCAATTATATGGATCCTTGTCTGAAATGGTCCTATGACATCAAGTGTACCACCTGAAGCTGCTAGGCATTTTGGACATGGAAGAAAAACTGCCGCTGCGATGTCAAAGGACTCAATGGTCTGGGGAGGTCAATTAGGCAGTAACCCAAAAATGAGTCGACACTCCTGGCTGGAAAAGAGACTGAAAGGTGCCCAGATGCCCAAAACAAAAAAGTAATGAAAAATGGTGAGGGTGGGATTTGAGCAGGACGTGGGCTGATCTAAACTTAGGGCTCCTTTTATCAAGGTGCGCTACGGGGGTTAGCACGTTGGACATTTCATTACGTGCTAACCCCCATGGCAAGCCAAAATACTAACGCCTCGTCAATGGAGGCGTTAGTGGCTAGCGTGGCAGGCGGTATTCCCAAGTTAAACCCTTACCGCGCCTTGATAAAAGGACCCCTTAGTTGTATTGCAAGTATAACCAAAAGTTTAACGAGGCTGCCTGGATGGAATTTGTAAGTTGTGAATTAGGCCATGTAAAACCAGGTCTAAGTTCCCAAAAGGTATCCAAAGTGACCAGATAAGCACTGCATACACAAAATACAGACCCCCACACACTGCCCCAGTGATCACTGACCTCCCCTCCCCACAACACCATAAAAATAGGAATAAAACCATACATACCTGTCTCCAGAACATCAGCACCTGGCATAGCAAAGCCTAATAAAGCAGCACAGAGGTGGCTTAAGTAGTGTGTGTGTTTGTGTGTGTGTGTGTGGGGGGGGGGGGGGTTAGTGAACCACAGAGAGAAGGACCCAGGGCCATAAACCACTCTAATCACTGCATTTATGGTGAACATGTGTACCCTCCAACCCCCCCCCCAACCTTACTATACTTCCATATAGGTACCACCTGCGGCCGTGAGGACTATTGGGGTGGTAGACAGGTGGGTCTAGTAGGTTTTGGGGGTGTTTTGGAGGGCTCACCGTGACCTATAAGGGAGTTATGGTGAGATGTTTATGTGGCACCCTTTTTGCGAAGTTCGCAGCAGTGCCCTACTACTCTGTTGCCCGTACACGTGCTGTGAAAGTTAAGAAGCCAGTGATAATCTTGTAAAATTTAGAAAGTTTTAGTATAAATAAATTATACATAAATATAAAACAGCTAAGGGGTGGTTGAGTCCAATGATAGGGTGGTATCTGTGAGGCTATGTATATTCTCAGTTTGGAAACATAGTATACCACTGAGGTCCTTTATTGCATTAAAAATGAAAAAAAAAAAGGATATTTGGGGTTTTATGCAAAAGATAGGCTACCAATAACCAAAAACAAGCCTAACTTTGGATATCATTTACTGAGTTAATTAACTTGTTATATGAAGTGCAATAGAAAAATAATATAAAATGGCACGTCTAAAAGAAACCAAACATATGAGTGAAAATTATGGTGAACAGTATACTGTATATACAATTTGAAAATGACCCAAAAAACCAAAAATGTTTTCCATATACATCCTAGCCAAATATATTAGAATTATCTTTCATTTTACCTGTGAATGGTGGGGGATGCAGACAGCAAATCATAAATAATGAAAGATCAAAATCATACATAAATAGGAAAGTCACTAGTAAAGCCTATTTATATATAATTTTGGTGCTCTGCTATTTATGATTTGCTATCCAAATCCCCTTCTTTCCTTTCATTTGGCATCAAGTGAAAAGATGGCTTGATTTGGCCTTCTTGGATAATGAATACCAATTATTATTTTTTAATGACATTTTGTCTCTCCCGGAAATAAATACCTTGTTAGCTTTGGAAATACATTGGTGCTGTTAAATACTTACAGGAACATGAAGTAACGTTTTAGCTGCTGTTTTCTTCATGTTGTTTCCTTCCAGTGGAACATGCTCAATCTTTCCACTTTGGGCAAAAAGTAAATGTGTTCCAGGGGGTAATGGAATTAGATCAGGTCGAACAGTGGGTCCAACAGGAGGAGGAGGGGTGACTGTGTCCAGACCTGCAGTAATAAAGGAATAGATTGAAAGCAGTCAACAGTTTCTTAGAGGTAAACTGCAACCCCAAAGCATTGCTGGATCTAGAGCTATACTCTCGGAAGAAAATAATTCCTGCAAAAGCTACATGTTATGTTATGTGCAATCTTATATCCTCATTAATTAGAGTTCTAGGCTGTTTACAAGCAACATATTGCTATTTAGAATTCTTTGTGGAGTTAAACATGTTAGAAATAATTCTTTATAATATGTACATAATTCTATCTGTTACATAAAGTTATCAAATTGTGCATAGTCTGAAGTAATATATCAAAAATAGCAGCTGACCATTAACATTGTCTTTATTTCAAGTGATTTATATTATTAGTCTGAATCTGTTTGGAACCCTGGTAGGGATTTCTTGAAAAAAACATGTTTTTAGATTTTTGCAAAACAGTGTACAGTGCTCCCCCGCGAATTCACGGTCTGCGATTCACGGTCCCTGTCATTTTCCGACCGCGAATGGCCAGGCAGGAGAGGGCAGTCGAAGAGGCAGGAGAGGGCAGCCCAGAGCGCTGGTGAGTGAAGGAAATCACTCGCGGTATGCTCCGACCACCTCTTTCTGTACTAAAGTCGGGCCTCACCAATCAGGAGCTGCGTGTCAGGGGAGTACTGTATATACTGTGGTTGTGTGAATTACGATGGGAAGTGAGTTCTCATGGATAAGAAACCGAGACCCAACCGTCTATAGACTCTAATAAAGAACCTGTATCCTGTACATCATTTCTGCAGTTCTTAAGTTTATTACTTAAAGAGAGTTTTATTATTGAAATTCTATGTTACAAATATTTGTATTTTTTTACTGTATTATTGTATTTCGCTGATTGTCCAGCTCTTTTTAGTGTAAACCACCTAGAACTTTTAGTTATGGCGGTATAAAAGAATAAAATTATTATTATTATTATTCCTTTTGTTTTTTGGTGTTTGACCTTCACTGCAGACCTGTTGGATTTTATTTTCTTTTGCACTCAGGATTACTGTGTTTCCCCAAAAATAAGACAGTGTCTTATATTAATTTGGGGTCCAAAAAACACACAAGGGCTTATTTTCAGGGGATGTCTTATTTTTTCATGTACAATGATCATCTCTCCTTTCCTCTCTTCCATCACAATTCTTCCTCTTTCCTTTCTCTTCCCCACATGTGCAGCATCTTTCCTCGCCTCTCACCCATCCCCTTGTGCCTTCCTTTTGCAGCATCTTTCTATCCCTCCTTCCATCCCATTCCCCCCATTCAGCAGAACCTTTGCACAGCATCTTTCTATCCTTCCCTTCCATCTCCCCCATGCAGCAGAACCATGCCGACCCTCCCACTGCAAAACCGACATACATCCCTCCAAACAGCAGCATTGGCAGCACTCTAAACAGGCTGCTTCATGGCCCTCTCCCGCCAGGGGTCTTCCCAGTGCCGCGTCGCTGATGACATCATCAGTGATGAGGCAGAGAGTAAGACCCATCAGGAGAAGACTGCGAAGTAGCCTGTTTAGAGTGCTGCTGATGCTGCTATTTGGAGGGAGGTATGTCAGTCTCGCAGTGGGAGGGTCAGTGGGGTTCGGATGGGAGAGATGGAAAGATGCTGCGCAGGGGATGGGTAGGAGAGATGGAAAGATGGTGCGCTTAAGACCTACCCCAAAAATCATGCTAGGGCTTATTTTCAAGGAAACATGGTAGTAGAAAGACACAATCTGCATATGAGAAGAGCCTTTCCCCTGGTCTGAGAATTATCGAATTCAGTATGGTCATGAAGATATTATATAATAGTGGTGAGATACGAGATCCTTATGGTATGCCGTATGGTGGAGACCAGTAGTCAGAGAAGGCTCTATTCTTTAACACTCTGTAGTGTCTTTCATCAGGAAGCCTTGGAACCATTTTAATACCATTCCTGAAAATCCTATTACAGCAAATCTATTTACCAGCAGTGTGACTGACCATATCAAATGCTGCTGAGACATTGAACTGTAGTAGTAACATTTGTTTACCTGTGCTTAATGTAACCATGGGTTACAAAATAAATTTTAAATATGTTATAGTTTACCCAGGGCAGAAGACCTGACAAGTTTTTTTTTCTCTAATATTTTAAAGTGAAAAGCTTTTTTTTTTTTTTTTTAAATAATTCTTTATTCATTTACACAAATTACATTAAGTGTTAATATTTTCATTCACAGTAACAATAAATACATCACTTATAAACAATCATTGGTATATTACATAGATTCTTATCCCTACCCCTCGCCCATCCCTCCCAACCATATAATCCCTTTAATCCTTTCTAGTGAAAAGCTTTTTTGTTGTTAGCCAGCAAAATTAATGCTGTATTTGCCTGACTGAAAGTAAAAATTCTAGAATGCTGAGGTCTGCATCAGGTCTGATGATCTCATGTAGAAGGAGCAGTGCTGGTCAGGATTCTAAAACTGCCAGAGAGAGAGAGAGAGAGAGCAGTTGGGGAGTGATCAGTTTGGAAGACAGTTTGGTTTGGGGTTGCTTGAGAATAGTTTAAGATGCATCGTGGGTGGAAAAAGTTTAGGGAATTTAAATTATCCATTCTTTTCTATGGGTAGTTAGTCAAAAAATAAAGAAACAAATATAATTTTCAGGGTGATAGGGTTTTGCTTCCTTTGATTTTTTTTAAATTAGGAAGTAGGTACACTGTTGATTAGAGCTGAAATCTCCATAGAGGAAAGAAGAAGCGCTGGTACCCAACGGCTGTGTAAATAAAACAACGGAACCCTGTGAGGAAAATTTACATCTGAACTCTGTGAGGATAAAATTATTTGAAAGGACTAAATTCTTTGAGGAAAACTTTATTTGGAATCTTATTCTAAAGTTATTTAGGTATATATACTTTTTGTTAGAGTTGTAACAATAAACCAACAAAAACTCTTATTCCTTGTATTTTTTTTATTTAGGGTAATTTTGTATTTTATGTTAACTTTTTCCTCTTTTTGTTATAATTCTTACTTTATCTGGTTAGGTAACCTAAGACTAAAGGTTAAGAGAGTGGGAATTGGGAGTTCAAAGAGGGAGGGGTTACATTAATACTGAACTAACTCTCAATGTCAGATCAATCAAGCATGTTTCTGTACTGTGTTCATTTCTAAACCCATATTGGGAGGGCAACAGTAGATTCCATTTTGAAATATAATCTTTTAGCTGGTTGGTGACTACAAACTTTATAAAGTTCGTCATAGATGGTATGGTTTGTAGCTTGTAGTTTGGGATAGGTCTAGGTCTGTTCCTTTAGGGATAGGTGTAAGTAGAATTATCCCAAAATTCCTCCAAGAACCATCCTTGCCCTAGTGTAGAGTTAATAGTTAATAGTAAATGACAGCAGACCTGTGTGATCCATCCAGTCAGTCCAACAGTCACATTCATTCTCAAGGCAACAAACTCATTTTACTTGCTAAGTTTCAGTATAAGATGTTATCCCAGGACAAGCAGGCAGCATATTCCCACACATGGGTGACGTCAGCAACGGAGCCCCGCAGCGGACAGCCTCGAAAGCAAACTTGCTTGAAGATCTCGAACTTTCGAGTGCTGCATCGCGCATGCGCGCGTGCCTTCCCGCCCGAACCAGGGGGCGCATCTCCTGTGAGGATCCTCAGTTCAACGTTTTCCGCGGAGCTGAGAAGACTTGTCGACTTAGCTCCCGTAGCGTTGTGCCTTCTCTTCACCGCGGCTGAATAGTTTTTATTTCTGTTCGGTCGCTGTGTTTTTTGCTTTGTTTCTAATTGTAAAACTTTTAAAAAAAAAAAAAAAAATTCTTTTAGTTTTTGTTTTTTTGCATCGGGTTGGGAGATTGAGGCCTAGGCCTCTCTCCCTTGTTCTCGACACGGACTTTGTCCTTTCTATGTCCCGGCCTGTTACTGGGTTCAAACGGTGTTATCAGTGTAGCAGGACTATTTCCATAACTGACCCCCATAGTCGGTGTATGCTCTGCTTGGGGACGACTCATCGTCCCGAAGACTGCCTTCACTGCCTCACTCTTCAACCTCGTACCTTTAAGCACCGCTGCGACAGGTTCTTAGAGCTTTTCCCTCGAATGGAGCCCGAAAAAGCGATAGCCTCGGCCGAGGCATCTGTGAAAACCTCTACTTCGGGACAAGCCTCGAGTGCGAAGACTTCGACTTCGCCTACTCTGCAGGCCTCGGCCTCGAAGACCTCCGGGTCCTCGGCCTCGAAGGCCTCCTCTGTGTCCTCGAAGCCTGGATTGGGGGAGGTAAGTCTCCTGCTTCCTTTTCAGGTACCATTCCTAAGAAGCCAACGGAGTCTAGTTCCTCGCAACCTGGGGCTCCAGGTTCGGCTCTGTCTTCTAGACCGTCCTCCAAACGTGCTTCCAAATCGAGGGAATACTCTCCTCCGAGGTCGCCCTCATTGGAATGCACGAGGCCTCCGGTGACTCCGAGTCCCTTGGTCTCTGTCCCTATGTTTGAGGACATGCTCAAGTCAATTTTGACGACGCAAATTTCCTCAATTGTGGCACAATTAGTCCCGACCTCGACCTTAGCTTCACAGGTTCAGCCTGAGCAGCAGTCTCTGCCTCGTCAGCGGTCACCTCGTCGCAGGTCTCGATCTCGAGTCTCTTCCTCGGACTCTTCGCCTGACCGAGCTTCTAAGTGGTCTTTACCTCGATCGAAGCACCGCTCTAAGTCTTCGAAGGTCCTTTCCTCGAGGAGCTTGAGGCCTTCAGATTCTTCGAAGCACGTGCCTCGCTCTCAAAGTACTGTTGCCTCCTCTGTTTCATCGAGGCATTCTAGGTCGAGGACCCCACCTTCGAGACTTTAGCCTCGGGAGCTGTCTCCCTTAGCGAAACCTCGTACTCCGCGCACTTCTCCGTCTCGGAGTCTTAAACGGAAACATTCCACCACACCGCCTCTAACTGGCAGTGCAGCATCCTCCGTTACTTTACGTCTCGGTTCGGAGCCAGTTTCCCAGTATTAACGCGAGGCCTCCCCATCTTTTTCAGTGGCGCCTCGCTCTGCCTCTTCTCAGGAAGCCTCTACGTCGAAGTCTTCTTCCTTTGCGAAGTTTGTCTTCGACATGGGCCAGGCTCTTAACATCGACTTGCATTCAGATTCAAAGTACACACCTGAGTATTTGGCGGATATGGAGCTTTCCCATCCTCCCAAGGAAACTTTGCGTCTGCCCATGACACCTGTGCTGAAGCAGACTTTCCTGCGGAATATGGAAACTCCTTACTCTGTGACGGCGATCCCGTCTAAGTTGGAGTCTCGATATCGTACTGTGCCTTGCAAGGGGTTTGAGAAATCACAACTTTCTCACCAATCTTTAGTAGTGGAATCATCCCTGAAGAAAGCTCATCCTTCTAAAGTGTCTGCTACAGTTCCACCAGGGCGTGAAGGTCGCACTATGGATAAATTTGGGCGAAGACTTTATCAAAATTCGATGATGACTAACCGAATTCTAAATTATAACTATGTCTTCACTTCATATTTTAATTATTTTTTGAAGCAGTTATCATCCTTTTGCCCAGACTGGCCCAGAGAACGCCTTGCTGAGTATAAACAAATTATTCAATCTCTCTCACAATTGCGTCTCTTCATGTTGCAGGCATCTTATGATGCATTTGAGCTTCTCAGGTATCGGTGTTCGCAGTGGCCATGCGACGTCTGGCCTGGCTCAGAATAGTAGACATGGATCCCAACTTACAAGATCGGTTAGCAAACCTACCGTGCCAGGGATCTGAGCTTTTTGATGACTCAATTGAGGCAGCTACTAAACGGCTCTCGGAGCATGAACGCTCCTTCGCCTCTCTTATTCGCCCTAAACCAAAACCTTCTACATCTAGGGCTTACAAGCCTCCGGCTCGTCGATACCCTATGAAGTCCATGCCAGCTTTCTCTAGGCCTCCACCTAGAAGGCCTCAACAACAGCGTCCTCAGAAGTCCCAGACGCCTGCTCCAACCAAACCCGCTCCGTCTTTTTGACGGTCCAGTGGTGAGCATTCCAACCTCCTTGCATCTGAACTCCTCCCTGCCCATCGGAGGCCGCATTTCCCTTTTGATATCTGTCTGGGAAACCATTACATCGGACCTCTGGGTCCTCAAGGTCATCCGCGAGGGATACTCTCTACGCCTGCTTCAGGTCCCTCCAGATCATCCTCCAGGAGAGTGTCTTTCCAGTCTCTCGCAACTCCCCCTTCTTCTTCAGGAGGCTCAGGTACTTCTTCGCCTTCGAGCTGTGGAGGAGATTCCTCCTTCCAAACACAATGTGGGGTTTTATTCCAGATGCTTCCTGGTTCCCAAAAAGACGGGGGATTTGCGACCCATTCTGGATCTCCGTGCTCTCAACAAATTTCTAGTCAAAGAGAAGTTTTGCATGCTCTCTCTTCTAGTTTTGTATTCTCTCATGGATCAGGGAGATTGGATGTGCTCACTGGACCTCAAAGAGGCGCATACTCACATTCCTGTCCATCCGAATTTTCGCAAATATCTCCGGTTCAAGGTGGGGAACCTTCATCTTCAATACAGGGTTCTTCCGTTTGGCTTGGCGACCTCTCCCAGGGTCTTTATCAAGTGTCTAGTTGTGGTAGCTGCAGCCCTCCGTGCTTGAGGTCTTCAGGTTTTTCCTTACCTCGACGATTGGCTTATCAAAGCCCCTTCTCTTCTAGGGGTTACTCAAGCGACCCTTCAGACTATTTCTTTTCTTCAGAGCCTGGGGTTTCATATCAATTTTCCAAAATCGCAGTTGGTTCCCACTCAATCAATCCAATTCATTGGCGCCGTGTTGGACTCTGTTCACATGAGGGCTTTTCTTCCTCTCAATCGTCAAAACACTCTTCTACACCTTTGTCATCGCGTAGTTTCAATGTCGACTCTCACGGCTCGCCAAATGATGGTCCTTCTCGGGCATATGGCATCAACAGTTCATGTGACTCCCTTTGCAAGACTCCACCTTTGCATTCCTCAGTGGACCCTGGCGTCTCAGTGGCAACAGGCCGTGGATCCGCCTTCTCGTCATATTGCGGTCACACCTTTATTGAAGAAGTCTCTCCGCTGGTGGATGCTCTCTTCCAATCTTTCCAGAGGTTTGCAGTTTCGCCATCTCCCTCATCAGAAAGTACTCACAATAGATTCGTCCGAATACGCATGGGGAGCCCACATAGATGGTCTCCGTACACAAGGGTTGTGGACTGCCACAGATCGTCGATGTCACATCAATCTGTTGGAACTCAGAGCGATATTTCTTGCTCTCAAAGCTTTTCTTCACCTCCTTCACGACCAAGTAGTCCTTGTTTGGACGGACAATCAAGTAGCGATGTATTATGTCAACAAACAGGGCGGGACCGGCTCCCACTCCCTTTGTCAGGAAGCTCTGAGGTTGTGGCATTGGGCGATTTCTCACAACATCCTCCTTCGGGCTGTCTATATTCAGGGTCAACAGAATTACCTTGCAGACAAGTTGAGTCCGTCTGCTTCTGCCTCACGAATGGACGATCAACTCCCCTACACTTCGTCAAGTATTTGCTCGTTGGGGAACTCCTTGGGTGGATCTCTTTGCGTCACCCAACAACTTCAAACTACCTCTGTTTTGTTCCTGCATTTTCTCGCCCCTTCGTCTGGAGGCGGATGCTTTCCTTCTGGACTGGAGGGGTCAGTTTCTTTATGCATTCCCTCCATTTCCTCTAATTCTCAAAACTCTGGTCAAATTGAAGTCGGACCATGCCACGATGATTCTCATAGCACCCCGGTGGCCCCGTCAACCTTATTTCTCTCTTCTTCTTCAACTCAGCATCAGGGAACCTCTTCTTCTACCAGTGTTTCCTTCTCTGCTCACTCAGAGTCAAGGGTCTTTACTTCATCCCAACCTGCAGTCTCTTCACTTGATGGCTTGGTTCCTTTCCACTTGACTGATCCTTCTCAATTCTCTCAGTCTGTTCAGGATGTCTTTCTGGCGTCCAGAAAGCCGTCCACTCGTCAATGTTATGGTCAAAAGTGGGTTAGGTTCTCGACTTGGTGTTCCAATCAGTCTTCAACCAAAATCTTCCCCTTTGACTTCAGTTCTGGATTATTTGCTTCATTTATCTCAGTCTGGTCTCCAATCCACCTCTATTAGAGTCCATCTTAGTGCTATTGCTGCTTTTCATCAACCTTTGGAAGGGAAACCCCTCTCGGCACATCCCCTGGTTGCTCGCTTTATGAAGGGACTTTTTAATCTCCATCCACCAGTTAAACCGCCTCCTGTGGTTTGGGATCTTAATGTTGTTCTGGCTCAACTGATGAAACCTCCTTTTGAGCCTATTGATTCAGCTCATTTTAAATATCTTACTTGGAAAGTTGTTTTCTTGATTGCCCTCACTTCGGCTCGTCGAGTCAGTGAGTTGCAAGCTTTAGTTTCGGACCCGCCTTTCACGGTTTTTCACCATGATAAGGTGGTTCTTCGTACACATCCGAAATTCTTACCTAAAGTAGTGTCTGATTTTCATATCAATCAATCTATTGTGCTACCGGTATTTTTTCCTAAACCGCATTCTCACCCTGGTGAGGTGTCTCTACATACTTTAGATTGTAAGCGTGCGTTGGCGTTTTATCTTCAACGTACTCAACCTCACAGGACATCTCCTCAAATTTTCCTTTCTTTTGATCCAAATAGGTTGGGACATCCTGTCTCGAAGCGTACCATCTCCAACTGGATGGCTGCTTGCATTTCTTTCTGCTATGCTCAGGCTGGTCTTCCGCTGCAAGATCGAGTGACGGGCCACAAAGTTAGAGCTATGGCGGCTTCTGTTGCTTTCCTCAGATCAACTCCTATTGAGGAAATTTGCAAAGCTGCCACTTGGTCCTCGGTTCACACTTTCACCTCTCATTACTGTCTGGATACTTTATCCAGGAGGGATGGCCATTTTGGCCAATCTGTTTTGCAAAATCTTTTTTCATAAATTGCCAACTTCCCTCCTCCCCTTTTACTTAGCTTGGAGGTCACCCATGTGTGGGAATATGCTGCCTGCTTGTCCTGGGATAAAGCATATATCTTCATTTATGATGTGCAGGAGTGGTGCTTAAATAGAATCCCAGCAGCAGGGAAGATGATGCTGTACGGACTTCTATGGTCTGTGTCCTGTATATGGCAAGTCAGATTGGGGGGGGGGGGAGATGGGGGAGACTGAAGTTAGCTGTTATGGCAACTCCAGCCTTGGGGCAGTGTGGGGCGGTGTAGCTAGTGCCGCACAGACTTCTATGGTCTTTGTCCCATATGAGGCAAGAAGGATCAAGATCAATTTTAAGTATTTTATACCACATTCAAATTATCTGAGTACAGGTCTTACCTATCTTGGAGGGAGGAGGGAAAAGCACAGTTACTTACCGTAACAGGTGTTATCCAGGGACAGCAGGCAGATATTCCCACAACCCACCCACCTCCCCTGGTTGGCTTCTTGGCTTGGTATCTGAACTGAGGATCCTCACAGGAGATGCGCCCCCTGGTTCGGGCGGGAAGGCACGCGCGCATGCGCGATGCAGCACTCGAAAGTTCGAGATCTTCAAGCAAGTTTGCTTTCGAGGCTGTCCGCTGCGGGGCTCCGTTGCTGACGTCACCCATGTGTGGGAATATCTGCCTGCTGTCCCTGGATAACACCTGTTACGGTAAGTAACTGTGCTTTTCCCTCCTCCCTCCAAGATAGGTAAGACCTGTACTCAGATAATTTGAATGTGGTATAAAATACTTAAAATTGATCTTGATCCTTCTTGCCTCATATGGGACAAAGACCATAGAAGTCTGTGCGGCACTAGCTACACCGCCCCACACTGCCCCAAGGCTGGAGTTGCCATAACAGCTAACTTCAGTCTCCCCCATCTCCCCCCCCCCCCCAATCTGACTTGCCATATACAGGACACAGACCATAGAAGTCCGTACAGCATCATCTTCCCTGCTGCTGGGATTCTATTTAAGCACCACTCCTGCACATCATAAATGAAGATATAGATTTTGATCGGTTAAGTTCTGTATCAGAACTATCCTCTTTTTGTTTAGGGATCCTTTGTGTTTATCCCATGCATATTATAACTCAGTCACTTCCTGAAGGAGGGCATTCCAGGCATCCACCACCCTCTCTGTAAAAAAGTATTTCCTGACGTTACTCTTAAGTCTACCACCCTGCAACCTCATATTATGTCCTCTAGTTTGACTAATCAATTCAGCATTTCTACTTGCATATCTTGGTATTGGTGGAATGGGCATTTCATTTCAGATAAGCTATTCACAAGAGGTCTTAATTCTGTTGTTGTGAACATATTGAATACTGTCCATGTTCTATCCCTGGTACATCCCAAGATGCACTGGGAAGGGGAAGGCCCATTTTCAACAATGTAGGACTTCTGGGAGGAGGGAATCCGCGTCCCTCCGTGCATCAACTTGGAGGTAAGGAGGAGGGGGGCATCGGAGGTGGGGGAGGTGTTCTATGGCAGGGGGGTCATTTGCCAGCGGGGGAAGTGGGCATCTCTCCTGCTGTGGATGGGGGGTGGGAGTGCATGGCCAGGATTTCTTGGAAGCGGGATAGTGCGGGCATCTCTCCCGCTCTGGGGGAGGGGGGTGCGTGATCGGGATTTCTTGGCAGTGGGAGAGTGTGGGTATCTCTTCCACTGCAGGGAGGGGTGTTGCTGCTGTTCCGGGGATGGGGGGTGTTCACCACTGCTGCAGGGGAGGGGTGTTGTGATACAGTGGGAGAGAATAGGCATTTCTCCTGCTGCATCACAACACAGGCTTTCTTGCAGACTCTGACACTGACCGGCAACCCTGGACCAGTCGTTTATTTTTGTCACCAAAAGCTGATGCCGCTTTTAGAAAATGGCTCAGCATTTTTTTTAAGAATCCACCAGAGGGCTCATTTCAATGTTGAAGAGCCCATTTGCATGTCATTGTCAGAAATTGCTAGAAAGCCCGCTATTGACAGAGGTAATCCGCCGCAAAAATGCATACAGGCTAAACCATTGAAAAATAGTTTAGCGACGGCATTAAAGTTATGAGAATCTGGCCCCGATTGTTTTACTGCAGAACAACTATGATGCTATAATTAGAGTTTGATTTTTATTGATTTTAGTTATATTTTTTGATTAGTAAAGCTTTTATTAATTATGTATTATTTCAGTTGTTAGCTTTTTATTTTTAAACCAGTAAAAGCATGTTTATAAACAGTTTTAGTACATTTGTGCAATGTTTAAACAAGTAAATAAATCTAATTTAATGTAGTTATATATAAATAACTGCTTATTTATGCCCACATGGCCAGTATATGAAGGCTAACTTACATGGGGGTCGGATTCCAGGGCCTGTTCTGGTACCATCAATCTCATTGCCTTCTCTGTTGACACACCAACAGTGCCCACTGCTAGTGTGGCACTGCACAGGGGTGTACTCTCCATGTTCATCACACTGAGGAACATATTGACCCACAGGCCGGGGACCCCTTGGCAACAGAGGTTCCCCAGTGCCTAATGCTATCTCACGATGGCGCTGGCATTTAGTCTTCTCTGGCTCTACAAAAAAAAAAGTAGAGAATAATCATACATTTGTAGTTAAAAGATACATTTAACTGAACTTAAAAGAAAAATCTACCAAATGCAGCTATCTTTTCTGAACCTTCCCTAGATCTCTCATATAATTGCAAAAAAAAAAAAAAAAAAAAAAGACAAAGAATCAAAGATGACATGAAAATATCAGCTAAAAATTCTGTACCTTGAAATTCTGTTCATTAGACTGGCTGAATATGACAAATGTTTTACACTGAAATTTGATGTGCTTTGCTAAGAGTAGGACATATATTTCAAAGCAAAATTTATCTAAACAAGGATAGTCAATTGAAAAAAATGTACTTCCTTCACCCTTAGAGAATATCTCTGGAATACTATCACTTTGTTTTGATGTTTCCAAACACATTTGCCCTTCATTCTAATCAACCCTGAGCAAGACAGGAAAAGAATGCCACAGGTAATCCCCAGTGCTTATGGAAAACGTCTGTGGGAAGGAGGCAGACGGGAGTTATGATTACTAATGAAGAAAAGTATATACTTTCATATGTTGGCAGCTATGTTGGTTCTCTCCCTCTGTAGGTCTTTAGATATCACCCCTGTTGTATCACCTGTGAGGGAATCCGAGGGACCGTTGGATGATCAAGGAGAAAAAGGTGTGCTTAGGGAGGATAAGGCCATAGTGGAGAGAGTGAAAGAATTCTTTGCTTCGGTCTTTATGGAAGTAGATGGAAGAAATCTTCCTGAACTGGAAATGGTTTTCAAGGGTGATGAGGTGGAAGAATTGAATGAAATCTCAGTGAACCTGGAAGACGTACTAAGCCAAATCAACAAGTTAAAGAGTAATAAATCACTTGGACCAGATGGTATACATCCCAGGGCAGTGCTCAAGAAAAAGATCTAAGTGTCATCGTGTCCAATAAGCTGAAACCTTCTGCCTAATGTGTAGTGGTGGCCAGGAAAACAAACAAGATACTAGGAAACCTTACCTTGAGTATTGTGTTCACTTCTGGTCTCATTATCTCAAAAAAGATATAGCGGCACTAGAAAAGGTTCAAAGAAGAGTGACCAAGATGATAAAGAGGATTGAACTCCTCTTGTATGAGAAAAGACTAAAGAGGTTAGGGCTCTTCAGCTTGGAAAACAGACAGCTGAGGGGAAATATGATTGAAGTCTACAAAATCCTGAGTGGTGTAGAACGGGTACAAGTGGATCAGTTTTTTACTTCATCAAGATTTACAAAGACTAGGTGACACTCAAAGTTACAGAGTAATACTTTCAAAACCAATAGGAGGAAATATTTTTTTCATTCAGAGAATAGTTAAGCTCTGGAATGCGATGCCAGAGGATGTGGTAAGAGTGGTTAATGTAGCTGGTTTTAAAAAAGGTTTGGACAAGTTCCTTGAAGAAAAGTCTATAGTCTGCTGTTGAGACAGACATGAGGGAAGCCACTGCTTGCCCTGGATCTGTGGTATGGAATGCTGCTACTATTTGGGATCAGCCTCCATGATGACAGGATACTGGGCTAGATGGACCATTGGTCTGGCCCAATAAGGTTATTCTTATGTTCTTATATTCTGTTGTCCTCTGTTAATGGCAGCACTGTTCCCCTTTCACCTTCCCCACACTCATTCTTGCAGACGTGCGTTTTTCAACTCGGTCCTGGAGTATTCCCTTGCCAGTCAGGATATCCACAATGAATATGTATAAATTTGATTTGCATACACTGTTTCCATTATATGCAAATTTCTTTCATGCATTTTCATTGTGGATATCCTGGAAACCTGACTGGCAAGGGGGTACTCCAGGACACAGCTGAGAAACACTAAGGTAGGTAAACAGACTGAATTTAATCCCTCTTACTCCCAAAATGCTACCCATGACTATCTCCTTATACCTACCTCTTTTTTCCTTCTATTCATTTTATTAATGGCGCAGATTTTTAACAACCATGGTTAACAAAAACATACTGCCCAATATTCAAAAGGGATTAACCAGGCAACAGAGGCTCCTGCCCAGTTAAATCCCACTGAGTGACCCAGCACACAAATATTCAGCAGCACTTAACTAGTTAGTGCCAGTGAATCACCACTAACCAGCTATCTCCTAACTGGTTAGGTTAGGAGTTGGCTGGGGGCAGAGCGCCTATGTAGCCAGTAAGTGGCAATTTTCAGTTCAGTAACTGGCTAAGGATGACACTGGAGAACCTTTGACCTTGCACAAAACCAATTTCTTTTTAGATTTGTAATTCATCAAGTTGCTAGGACTTGAACACGAGTCGATGGCACATAAAGTTAGGCCAACAAAAAGGCTGTCCTATCTTTAGGTGCTACCGGCAGCTCCAGAGCTGCCAAAAAATAGCGACCCTAAAAGGAGGGGGTGTTCCCTTTTTTGCATCGCAAGGAGAGCTCAATAGAATAATAATGAGCTTTGGGTACAGGCGATGGCCAAACTTCACGCCCTGGTGGTACTGAGGCAAAGACTTTGGATAGAGTAGATTTTTTCAAAGTTTACCACCAAGGACTGATGCTGGAGTTGTGGTTTGTCAAAACCAGAAGAAGAAATAATTTTGTATAAAGTGTCTAATTTTCTGGGAGCCACAGTAAGGGGGATCTCCCAGTTCTTATGAAGAGTCTCCTTGAGAATACCATATAATGGTAGGCGAATAAGTTCTTTAGGAGGTTCATCATAGTCTAAAGCTTCCAAATATTCAACTCCTTGTGATGCATTTGCTTAGGATCATTAGCAGCCACAGAGAACCCTTTTGTGCGTCAGGAGGGGAGCTTTCCGTGACAGTAAGAGCGTTTTAACATCTCTTTTTTAAAATATATCTTTATTCATTTTTAAACTTACAATAAGTATGATAATAAGTAAACACATTTTAACATTGAATATATCACTTATTATTCATCAATAATACAATCATATAATCTTATCTCCCTCCCTTCCCACTCTTTTATAGCAAGTAGTTAAAATACTTTATAAAAGATGTTATACTAAAATGTCCCCCCCTCCCTGAAAATTGAACTTGTAAAAATTAAAGGGAAAAATGTCATCTATTCATTACAATATTTTGCTAATGGCTCCCAGACATCTTGAAATTTCTTTAAATGCCCTCGCTGTGCTGCTATTACTCTCTCCATTTTATAAATATGACATAATGAATTCCACCAAAAATTATAATTCAATCTACTCCAGTTTTTCCAGTTATAAGTAATTTGTTGAATGGCAACCCCAGTCATTATCAACAATAGTTTGTTATTATTTGAGGATATCTGACTTTTTGCCCTCATTGACATACCAAATAATACAGTATCATATGAAAATGCCACTGGATTTTCTAATAAACAATTAATTTGGCCCCAAACTGATTTCCAAAAAGTCATAATAAATGGACAATAGAATAATAAATAACATCTCTTTCTGCTATGGAAAGCTTTTGTGCATCGGGACCTGAGTTAGCTTCTGCTTCTCTGGAAAAGCCTGAGGAGCCCTGCCCCTCCCACCACTTTCACTTCCCCCTCAGAATCATTAGCACAATGGTCTTTCCCTGCTGATGTTCTTGGATAATCTGCCTAATTGCCACTATTCCCACCTATGATATCAATACCTCAGATGGAAAAACTGAAAACAAAGACCCTTTTACTTTAGTGCTTCTCAATTCAGTTCTCGGGACACACCCAGCCAGTTGGGTTTTCAGGGTATCCACAACGAATATACATGAGACAGGTTTGCATGCCAAGGAGCCACAGCATGAAAATCTCTCTCATGAATATTCAATATGGATATCCTGAAAACCAGATTGGCTGTGTGCGCCCCGACTACTGGGCTAAGAAGCACTGATTTATTTCACCAAATGTGCTAAAAGAGAACTGAGAAAACAAAACTAGCAAGCCTGCCAAGGCTAGTGACCTTTTCATATTATGAGGAATCTTGTAATACAGCTATAGAACTAGATTTTTAACGACAACGACCAATTTCTTAGTCATGCCCAGTGCGTTAGCTGATTTATGAAACAAAGAAAACTGAATGTACTAGAAAGGATAAAAACGATTGCACTCTATGTTCCTTACAAAAGTCAATCATTATGTGTCCCAGTAACTTTCTGAATGTTCCTAAAAAAACTAAAAATTGCCAATGTATTTAGGAGCTCTTTTACTAAAGCTAAGCATGCGCTCATGCTAAAACGTACATTATGGACCAGATTCTACAATTGGAGCCTAGCAGTGCATTGTAGGTTGTCAATCAACAACCAGGTGTTCTTTACAGAATCCTGCCTAACGGCACCTAGGCGTACTTTGGCATCCTGGAGGTAGGTGCTGGTATATTAGGCCAGGTTTTAGTTGGTCTAAATTTACTGGCGCCTAACTTGGATACCTAGCGATGCCTAAGTCAACTATGCCCCTAGCAACGCCCACTTTTCAGGCAGGCATTGGAGGGCGCTTCCACTTAAGCATTGCTAGGCGTCATTTTGATGCTAAACTCTAAATTGCTGGCCCTTTATACCTTTGCGCTGCTTAGCAATGAGTGCATGCTAAGCTTTAGTAAAAGGGACCCCTTTAGGCATGTAATACAAAAAAAAAAAATTTGAATAGAGCTGGTATTAACATCAAATGTTCTAACAACCCTGAATGTTTCATCATCATAGTAAACACAATAGTTACTATCTATGAACCACTCCACTAGCAAAGCACACGTATAACCCCCCCACACACACACTTTTGAAGCTCATTGTGACAAAGTTATATAACTAAAACATATGAACTTGTATATTAAATAATTTCATACTTATGAATTTCATATTTCTTGATCTTGATTTGCAATAAACAAGAATACTTAATAAACATTTCATATCCCCAATTAAACATCTGTCTGTCTTTCTTTCCCTCTGCCCTCCTCCCCCACTGCTTTGTCACTAATGTACTGCATACAAACAAGGAGCAGCTTTGTGCTCTAAACACACATTACTCATATGAGAAGGAGTCAAAACATATTCCAATCTCAGCCCCAATTCATAACATAGATGTACAGCTGTTTCTTTTTAATTTTTTTTGTTGAAAAAAACATAAGGAAATAATTAACTGCAGACTGCTGGAATGCCCCTGTTCCTAGAATAGTTTCCAAAAACTCAAACCATTACCAAGCAATGCTTAATGCTGTAAGCCTAGTTTCTTACAATTTCTTATACTCACTCCTGCAATGATTCTTAAAATGTATGTACAGAAAGCTCTAGGCAGCAAATGTTTTCTGTAGAGGGTCTTAAGTTGTGGAATTCCCTTCTGGATGAATTACGAAATTTGAAATCATATTTACAATTTCGTTGTTGAAAGTATATTTGTTTCATCAGACATTCCTGGTAACATGAATTTTGGACTATTCAACTTGATTCTAATGCTTTATCAGTGTTCTATGATGTCGGTAATGTTTCAAGTGATTTTTATGTTTTAATTATGTATGTGAATTTGTGAACCACCTAGGACTGTGGTTAGTGTAGGGTATAAACTGTGGAAATAAATAATGTTAAAAGTTTAATACTCAAGCTTTTATGTCTGTAGGCCTAATTTATGTCTGTGGAGGCAGCCTGATAGCCTAGTCAACATTATGTGAAAGACATGCATTTGATTCACAACTCATATTTGAGCTGCTTACAACAGATGTGAATAGAAACAGGCATACAAAATGGAAAGAGGCATACACACACTCCAGAAAAAGTAGAAATAAAATGCAGCTCCTGTGATTAGGAATGACTCCAGATGTTTTATTTAGGGACTGGTATTCAAAGTGATTTAAGTAGGCAGGAGAGGCTCCTGTCTGCTTAAACCACCTAGGGCTGCCTAACCCCCTATATTTAGCAGCAATAAACTGGGCAGTACCACTGATATAGGCTCTGACTACCCATAAAAAAAAATGGGCAGGTCAGGGGCAGTGTTTGGGGAGCAGATGGCTCAAAAACTATCCTAATTCAGCCTGCTTAGGTATACAGAACCAGCACTGAATACTACCAGTACTGCATAACATTTCTACTACCCGAGCCTGACCCAATCACCCAGAGCACCCAACCACCCCCCTCTCTCTCTCTCTCTCTCTGCCTTCCTTTGTTTTCTGGTGGCCACTACAGCATTGGGAGCAGGAGCAAATCATTCTCACTCCTGTGCCTTGTGACTGGCTCCGCAAAATGGCTGCTGCAACCTCTCACAGCATCTCACGGTTTTTGTGTTAAGAAATGCACACCCTACTGCCTGTATCACCTCCTGTCTTCCTTTAAATACTCTTTCCCCTTCCTTTGCTCTTGTTGCTTAAGTCCTCTCACCTTTCTCATTACATCCTAGGGACCAATTTGCAGATCAGACCTACAATCAAGAGAGGTCTGCAGTTTGCCAGGGGCCAGGATCCGGGATGTAACCGCTTGCCTTGACAGACTCATCAAGCCCCGAGACCACTTCCCCATGATTCTAATCCACATTGGAACCAATGACACCGCCAGGAGCACCCCGGACAGCATATCTGAAGACTTAAAAGCCCTGGGGGAGAAGCTGAGGAGGATGGATGAGCAGGTAGTCTTCTCCTCGATTCTCCCAGTGAGGGGCAAGGGCAGAGCCAGAGAGGATCAAATACAGAAAGCGAACGACTGGCTGCGAGGATGGTGCAAGGAGATGAACTTCGGGTTCCTGCACCATGGAGAAGCTTTGCAAGGACTACAGGGACACGACAGGCTACACCTGACCGGAAGAGGAAAGAATGTCCTTGGACATCGTCTAGCCCGCCTACTTCACAGAGCTTTAAACTAGGTAAGTCGGGGGAGGGTACAGGCACAAACAACATACCTGGCGAACTAAACTGCCAATACATTTTTGGGGCTGAGGAAAGTAGTCACCGTAATTCTGGGTCAGGGGCGAGTACGAAAACTTTCGAATCGGGGGTAGGTTCATATGACAATTATGGGTCACATTGTAATTTTGAGTCTAGAGGGAGCACACATTGTAATTCTGGGTCCAAGGGGAGTACACATTGTAGTTATGAGTCTAGGGAGAGTACAAACAATGCTAAAGGTGTTCAAGTAGCTCAAGCAGGAACATCTCCACTGAGACGTAACAAAAATACAACATGGAGGGCTATGTACGTCAACGCACACAGTTTGGGAAACAAGATCCTGGAATTAGAAACGGAAATAAGGAATGCCGACCTGGATGTGGTGGCAATATCTGAGACCTGGCTCACAGACTCCCACGGGTGGGACATGGTCTTACCGGGTTACAACTTGCTTCGCCGGGACATGGAGGGCAGAATAGGGGGAGGTGTAGCATTATATACTAAAGATGATATTATGGTCACAAGAATCTCAGATGTCCAGTACACTGGGGAATCCCTTTGGGTTAATTTGGCCAGAGGGAAGGACAAATGCTTGTATCTTGGCGTAATTTACAGATCCCCCAAGACAACATGATGACCTGGATATGGAAATAATCAGTGATATAGAAAATATCACCTTGCGTGGGGACACAGTAGTGTTAGGTGACTTCAACATGCCTGATGTGGATTGGGATACACTTACCTCTGCTTCCGGCAGCAGCAGGAGGCTATTAAACTCTATGAAGGGAGCTGGTCTCAAGCAACTGGTGTTGGACCCAACAAGGGATCAGGCAATACTGGACCTATTACTTACCAATGGAGAAAGTGTCACAGAGGTCTCGGTGGGCGACACATTGGCCTCCAGTGACCACAACATGGTATGGTTCAATCTTAGGAAAGGTTTCACTAAATCTACCACAATGACCAAGGTCCTTAAATTCAAGGACACAAACTTCAAAGAAATGGGAGACTTCATTCACCAGGCGCTACAAGGACAAGCAGAAACCGATAGCGTGGAAGAAATGTGGTCGACTTTGAAAACCACCATACAGGAAGTGACAAACCGCTATGTTAAATTAGTAAGTAAACGGCGAAGGAACAATAAGCCGAAGTGGTTCACTGCAGAGATCTCAGCCCTTATCAAGGAGAAGAAAAAAGCATTCATCTCTTACAAACAATCAGGGAAACAGGTCTCTAGAGCAGACTACTTAACCAAACTAATGAAACACCAATTGGATAAGATCCTGGGTGAGGAGAATCTACGGGATCCCCGTCAACATGGATTTACAAAAGGGAGATTGTGCCAATCCAACTTGATCAGCTTCTTTGACTGGGTGACGGGGAAGCTAGATATTGGGGAGTCCCTGGACATCGTGTACCTGGACTTTGATAGCGTACCACACCACAGGTTGCTGAGCAAGATGAGTTCTATAGGATTAGGTGACACATTGACGAAATGGGTTGGGAACTGGCTTGGAGGTAGGCTTCAAAGGGTGGTGGTGAACGGCACACCCTCTGAAATGACGGAGGTAATCAGTGGAGTGCCATAGGGCTCGGTCTTGGGCCCAATCCTATTCAACATCTTTATAAGGGACTTGGCAGAATGGCTTCGGGGTAAAATAACATTATTCGCCGATGACGCCAAACTAAGTAATGTAGTGGACAAATGCACAATAGATGATGTTTCAATGCCCGACAACATGATACACGACCTACTCCTACTGGAGCGCTGGTCTAGGTCCTGGCAACTCAGCTTCAATGCCAAAAAATGCAAAGTTATGCACCTGGGCAGCCAAAATCCATGCAAGACTTACACCCTAAATGGCGAGATCCTAACAAGAACTGAAGCAGAACGTGACCTAGGGGTGATCGTCAGTGAGGACATGAAGGCTGCCAATCAAATGGAGCAAGCTTCATCCAAAGCAAGACAAGTCATAGGTTGCATACGCAGGGGTTTCGTCAGCCGAAAGCCGGAAGTCATTATGCCATTGTATAGATCCATGGTGAGGCCCCATCTGGAATACTGTGTGCAATTCTGGAGGCCGCATTATCGCAAGGATGTGCTGAGACTGGAGTCGGTTCAGAGAATGGCCACCCGGATGGTCTCAGGACTCAAGAATCTCCCATAAGAGGAACGGCTAAACAAATTGCAGCTATACTCACTCGAGGAGCACAGAGAGAGGGGGGACATGATCGAGATGTTCAAGTATCTCTCGGGACGCATAGAGACGGAGGAAGATATCTTCCTTTTCAAGGGTCCCAAGACAACAAGAGGGCATCCGTGGAAAATTAGGGGAGGGAAACTATGAGCTGACACCAGGAAATTCTTTTTCACAGAAAGGGTGGTTGATCGCTGGAATAGTCTTCCACTGCATGTGATCGAGGCCAGCAGCGTGCCTGATTTTAAGGCCAAATGGGATCGTCGCATGGGATCTATTCACAGGGCGAAGGTAGGGGAGGGATCTATTCACAGGGCGAAGGTAGGGGAGGGACATTAGGATGGGCAGACTAGATGGGCCTTGGCCCTTATCTGCCGTCTATTTCTATGTTTCTATCCCTTCAGACCCTCTTCCCCTTCTTTTACTCCCTCTCTCTGTTCATCCTTCCAAACACTCTAACCCTGCTCTAACCCACTTAATCCCTCCTATTACTCTTCTAAGCCTCTTTCTCCAGTCATTACCCTCACCCCCCACCTATCTTATACTGGTTTGGCAACATACTCTGCAGCAATTTCAAAACTACCCACACAGAATCAGGTTTAATATAAGAAAATAAGAATAGCCTTACTGGGTCAGACCAATAGTCCATCAAACCCAGTAGCCCTCTCACGGTTGCCAATCCAGGTCACTAGTACTAGGCCAAAACCCAAGGAGTACCAATATTCCATGCTACCGATACAGGGCAAGCAATAACAGACTAAGGACTTTTCCTCCAGGAACTTGTCCAAAACTTTCTTAAAACCAGCTACGCTATCCGCTCTTACCACATCCTCTGGCAATGCATTCCAGAGCTTAACTATTCTCCGAGTGAAAAAAAAAATTCCTCTTATTGGTTTTAAAAGTATTTCCCTGTAACTTCATCAAGTGTCCCCTAGTCTTTGTAATTTTTGACGGAGTGAAAAATAGATCCACTTATACCCGTTCTACTCCACTCAGGATTTTGTAGACTTCAATCATATCTCCTCTCAGCCGTCTCTTTTCCAAGCTGAAGAGTCCTAACCATTTTAGTTTCTCTTCATACGAGAGAAGTTCCATCCCCTTTACCATCTTGGTCGCTCTTCTTTGAACCTTTTCTAGCACCACTATATCTTTCTTTATATAAAGAGAACTGAACACAATACTCAAGATGAGGTCACACCATGGAGCGAAACTGGAGCATTATAATATTCTTACCCCTCTTCTATTAAACTGCTGAATGGCCTGCGCTGCTCCTGACGCTCATAGGAACTCTACGAGCATCTGTATGGTCATGAGGAGAACTTTGAAGCTGTTAGTTGTGTCTATGAACAACTAGAGGTATGGGGGAAGGGAAGTGGGAGGCACGCACATGGTGGGGGTGGGGGGCGAAGATGAGGGGAGAGGTGCTACCACTTCAGATGCCTCTCACCCTCGTTACACCACTGACCTCAACCACCATGGCCCCTGTCCAAATAGTACCTCAGGATGACAAATATTAACTATTGCATTTATACAGTTTGATAAGAACTGTAGTTGCTAATGTTAGGCCACTCAGACAATGTCAATAAAGAAGTTACACATGATTGCTGTTTATTGGAGTAAGATATCTACATCTTATTTGTTGTCTCTTATTTCTACTTAAAAAAGGAAGACTTGGTTCTAGCATGAAAACTGCAGAATTCACTACTTCAAATAATCTAAGGGAACTACCATAGAGCAGGCAACATACTAGGTTATATTCTTAGATAAATCTTTTGTCATTTCTGATTTGGAAATGAAAACAAAACAAATGTTTCTGAAATATAAACATAACAGGCTGAATAAACTGTACACAGGACCTCAGACCTCTTACATTAACTATTCAGAGAAGATATCCAAAGCACAGCCATAATCAGGTTGCACAAAAATTAATTCTGAAAAGTTGTATGAGTTGAGAAACTTAACTTAGAAGTTTTTCAACAATTTTGGGACTGGAGTAGTCAAGGAAATGGTCTGTTGTCTAGTACGTCATGTTCCATCCCTGGCAGTGTTCAAATCCAGGCTAAAAGCCCACTTTTTAGAAACTGCTTTCCACTCTTAACTCCCACGCACTGCTGTCAGATACCTAGACCCACTGTATCATTTCCTCTTAATCTCCCCCAACCCTGAGATTTCCTGTCTGTCTAATTAGATTGTTAGCTCTTCTAGCAGGGACTGGCTATTGCAGGGATCTCAAAGTCCCTCCTTGAGGGCCACAATCCAGTCAGGTTTTCAGATTTCCCCAATGAATATGCATTGAAAGCAGTGCATGCACATAGATCCCATGCTTATTTATTGGGGAAATCCTGAAAACCCGACTGGATTGCGGCCCTCAAGGAGGGACTTTGAGACCCCTGGTCTATTGTATGTTAAATGTACAGCGCTGCGTATGCTTTTCAACGCTATAGAAATGATAAATAGTAGTAGTAGTTGTCAATTTCATCAGCACTTCTCTTCTAATAGGTGATATCACAGCTGCCATTAATGATAATGTACAGAACATGCAGTGCTGGTCAATTATTTCCACCCTCTGTAGCAGCTGCATTTGTAACAGGGACACATCTTTTTTAAATGCTTCTCAAAAGTAAACTAAATCTTCTTTCTGGAAACTGTCTATGAGCTGTAGAAATAATGTTACTGTTACACATTAGTTTTCAAATTTTCCATTCAATGAGTCACAAAATTAATCACACATTCCAACACCTTTTTTTATACATAAACATTTAATAAAATATATATATAAATTTTATACATAAACATAAAAATTTTATACATATACATAAAAATTTTATACATAAACATTTAATAAAATGTATATATATATCAGGGCTGTGGAGTCGGTAGATAAATGTTCCGACTTGGACTCCTCAGTTTTTTGTACTTCTGACTCCGACTCCGCGTGAAACAAGATCTTCATCCGCGTAAAAAGATGTTATGCGTATGGTGGGAGAACTTGGTGGGATGAATTTTTCGAGTCTACACCAGGTGATTTCTACCAACGAGGTATTGAAAACCTTGTTGAACGTTGGAAATAAGTTGTAAACAACAACAAGGGAGAATACATTTATAAGTATTGGTGCTCCAAATTGTGCGTTGCGTGCCATATAGTGAAGCACGTGTTCATTTTGCAGTTACGTGAGGCACTGCATGCATTGGTCTTTATTCTTACAGTAGAGAAGTCATTAATTATAACTTTTTGTGAATTGGGACATTTAAACTTGCTTTTTTTTAATTCCAATCTAAATTTAGTCGGAGTCGGTGCATTGTTTGACAACTCCGACTCCAGGTACCCGAAATTTCCTCCGACTCCACAGCTCTGAGACTATATGTCTCAGAGACTATATGTCTCAGAGACTATATGTCTCAGAGCTGTGGAGTCAGAGTCGGAGTCGGAGGAAATTTCGGGTACCTGGAGTCGGAGTTGCCAAACAATGCACCGACTCCGACTAAATTTAGATTGGAATTAAAAAAAAGCAAGTTTAAATGTCCCAATTCACAAAAAGTTATAATTAATGACTTCTCTACTGTAAGAATAAAGACCAATGCATGCAGTGCCTCACGTAACTGCAAAACGAACACGTGCTTCACTATATGGCACGCAAGGAAGCGAGGAAGACCCGAAGCACGCAGCTGCGAGCTTCCGCCTCTCCTCTTTCCGATTGGTTTTGCTTTGTGCAGGAGCGTCTTGTGCGATAAGCTGCAGATTAGTGCAGAACAAAAGTAAAAATGACGTCGGGGTTCTTCCTATTTGTGCACTGGGTCATAATGAGCCTGCAGCCCCTGTCTCCAACTGCGACTGTAAAAATCGACCAGCAGTAGGAAAATTGTTTAAAAAAGTAAAGCTGAAAACCCTTTTTCTGGCTCTTAAAAAAAAAAAAAAAAAAAGTCAGGCGGAGGTGAATTTGCAGCCAAGATGACAGCCGGGCGCTCACCTAATCTAGCCGGGCGGGGCGCCCGGCTGAAAGGCGCTAGGGAGAACACTGTATATATATATATTTATATACAGTGTTCTCCCTAGCGCCTTTCAGGCGGGCGCCCCGCCCGGCTAGATTAGGTGAGCGCCCGGCTGTCATCTTGGCTGCAAATTCACCTCCGCCTGACTTTTTTTTTTTTTTTTTTAAAGAGGCAGAAAAAGGGTTTTCAGCTTTACTTTTTTAAACAATTTTCCTACTGCTGGTCGATTTTTACAGTCGCAGTTGGAGACAGGGGCTGCAGGCTCATTATGACCCAGTGCACAAATAGGAAGAACCCCGACGTCATGTTTACTTTTGTTCTGCACTAATCTGCAGCTTATCGCACAAGACGCTCCTGCACAAAGCGAAACCAATCGGAAAGAGGAGAGGCGGAAGCTCGCAGCTGCGTGCTTCAGTAACTGCTGCTGGCTAACGGAGGGAGAAGGTACCTAAGAGAAATGAAGTAGGTCCGAGAAATAGATTCGCTACAGGCTAAGGCGGGAGATAGGGCAGGGAGGAAAGCTTACAACTTGGTGTTCTTGCTTGCTTCGGGTCTTCCTCGCTGCCGGGTCCTGCCTACTTTCTGTTTCCATGAACGCAGGACCCAGCAGCGAGGAAGGCCCGAAGCAAGGAAGAGCTCCAAGTTGTAAGCTTACCTCCGTCGCTGACCTTTCTCCTGCCTTAGCCTGTAGCGAATCTGCCGACCGAGGCGGGGGGGGGGAGTGATGGGGGAGAGAAATGCTGTTACTGCTGCACCCAATTAGGGGGGGAGAGAAATGCTGCTGCTGCACCCAATGGGGGGGGGGAGGAAGACCAGGGAAAGGAGAGGAGAGGAAAGAGACCATAGGAGGGAGGGAAAATAAAGGAGATACCAGACTATGGGGGGGGGGGGGGGAAGGAGACAGATGCCAGACCAGGGGAAAGGAAGGAAGGAGGGAGAGAAAAGAAGGAGTGGAGATGCAAGATAATGGAGGGGGTAGGGGAGAGGAGTGAGATGCCAGGGCATGGGGGAGGGGAGGGAAGGGAAACTAAGGAGACAAAAGCCAGACCAGAGGGAAAGGAAAGAAAGGTGCCAGAGCAAGGAAGCAGAGGGAGACATAGGAGAGGAGAGAGATTCCAGGGCATGAGGGGAGGGATGGGAAGAGAAATGCTGCTGCAACATCCAATTGGGGAGGGGAGGAGAGGAAGAGAAGTGCTGCTGCTGCACACAATTGGGGAGAGAGAGGGGAGAAGGAAGACCAGGGAAGGGAGAGGAGAGGAAAGAGATGCCAAGACCATAGGAGGGAGGGAAAGGAAAGGAGCTACCAGACCATGGAGGGGGGAGAGATGTCAGGGCATATGGGGGGAGAGGGAGGAGTCAGAGGGGGAGGAGTCAGATGCCAGACCAGGTGAAAGGAAGGAAGGAGAGAAAGGAAGGAGAAGAGATGCCAGATAATGGAGTGGAAGGGGGAGATGGAAGGAGAGGAGAGAGATGCCAGGGCATGGGGGGAGAGACGGGGATAGAGGTGCCAGAGCATAGGGGAAGTGGTGGAGACAAAAAAAATGGAGAGGGGGTGAAGCTGAAATGGAGAGAAAGGGCACAGGAGTACAAAGGCACAAAGTACAAAGGTCACAGAGTACAAAGGAGAGAAAGGGCAAAGGATATACAGTTTATTGGGACATAGAAAGAGGGAAGATGCCATATGGAACAGAGAGAGGGCGGACACTAGATGGAAAGGGCAGAGAGGGTGGACAGTGGATGCAAGGGAGAGAGAGAAAGGGCAGAGGCTGGGTGGAAGGGGCAAAGAGAGAGGACAGATGTTGCATGGAAGGGAGCGAGGACAAACGCTGAATAGAAAGAAGAGAGTGAAGAGAAGATGATTAAAGCAGAAACAACAAAAGGTGGAAAAAAAATTTGTTGTTGCTTTATGTAGAATCAAGTAGTATTGTAACTGTATTGATTAAAGTTTATAAATAGAAAATGGAAATAAGGTAGTTTTTTGGGGACTAAACACCTTTCCTCAGGTCAGGACAGGATACCATAACAGCAGTATACTGTACTGTCTTGAAGAAAGATTTGGCCTCTGAAAGCTAATTACTACTAATTGAAAAATGGATTAGTCCAATAAAATGGTATTTTCTTATTTCTCTCTTCCCTGTTTTATTTATATTTGTTAATTTGTAAAGTGGTGATTGTTATGTAGCAGTTTTTTCAAATTTACATCTACTGTCTTTATATTTTGCACAGTATTAGGGTACGTGTCACTGTTTCTGTGGTGTTGCATTGTATGCAGAGTCTGGTTTATTGGCGTTTCAGTTTAACTTTTGTCTACATATTTCTATTTTTAGTTTGTGATTATTCCATATTAGGCGAGGGTGTATCTCTGTTCTGTGTGTATGAAAAGGACATGGCTTTCTGTTAGCAATGACTGTACAGGATCAATTGACTGTGCAGGATCTGGCTTGTTTAGTTTTACAATGCTTGTGTTGGTGTTCTAGTGCTCACTGCAGTGTTTAAGATGCTGCCTTTTCCTAGGTGCACCCTTGTTGTGTAACTCATGGATTATTACTAAAAATAACTTTTTTTATATAGAGGAGGGGGTTATTAAAAAATGATCAGCACTGGCTGTCATATATACTAGGTACGCCACTGGATTTAAAGACCCTATGCTAACTTTACTGTTGATGTAGTGTCGTCCCCCCCCCACACACACACACACACTATAATGAATTAAATTAAAGCTGTTTTAACATCAAACAGCTTTCAAATGACATTATAAGCAAATAAAAATAAAATATTTTTAATACATTGCTAATTATTACCTGCATTTTTACCGTAAACTGTTTTGCCTAGCTCTCACTTTGATTTTTATCTGCTACTTTTTTATTTTGCTGTAGTGCAATCACACAGCTCTCCTTCAAATTATGTGGAAGAGGTTTGGAAGTGGGGATCGCATCTATTTCATATCCTCAGTGAGACCTCAGGAAGGAATATAGTGATCAAAATATTATTAGAGGTGCTAGAGATGTTTCTTGTATGACTGGATGAGCTATATTTATCTTTTTTTTTTAGTTGTTTAAATTCATGCAGAAATAAATGGCTAGATTGAACCTAATGATTTCATTAACGCATTTCCCTTTTTTAAACCTCTATACCAGCGGTCTCAAACATGCGGCCCCCCAGGGACTATTTTGCGGTCCGCAATCTGTCCTTGCCTAAAGCAGGGGTCCCCAATCTGCTTCCCTTCCCCACTGCCCTCCCCCAAGCCACCGCAATCAGGGAACAGGTCAGCGCCCAAGGTCTTAGCTCTCCCTACATATCTTCCCCAGCTTGGAGCCGACCAATTTTCGCCACCCGATGTTCAATTCTAATGTTGGGGAGGAAGTTCTGGGCCAGCCAATTGCTGCCTGGCTGGCCCGGAAGATCCTCCCTGACGTTAGAATTGATGTCGGGTGGCGTGAATTGGTTGGTCCACGCTGGGGAAGATATGCAGGGAGAGTTAAGACCTCGGCACTGGCCTGTTCCCCGATTGCGGCGGCGGCAGCTTGTTCCCCGATTGCGGCGGTGGCGGCCTGTTACCTGATTGCGGCGGTGGCGGCCTATTCCCCAATGGTGGTGGCTTGGGGGAGGGCAGGGAGAAGTAAAGAAAGAAAGGTGAGGGACAGAGAGACAGAAAGAAAGAAGGGAAACGGGACACAGACAGAAAGGGGCATGGAGAGAGAAAGGGCGGGCATGGAAAAAGAAAAAAAGAAGGAAAGGGGGCACGGAGAGAGAGAGAAAGACAGACATATAGAAAGAATGGGGGCATGGATAGAGAGAGAAAGAAAGAAGAGGGCAGGGTGAAAGAAATAAAAAGTTGGGGGAGGAAAGGAGACAGATGCCAGACCAGGGGAAAGGAAGGAAGGAGGGATGGAGAGAAAGGAAGGAAGGAGGGATGGAGAGAAAGGAAAGAAAGAGATGCAGACCATGGAAATAGGGACAGAAGAAGAGAGAAATAGAAGGGAAGGTAAGACATGGAAACAGATTTTGAAAAGAAAGCAGAAAAATTGAATATTAAGTTAATGCCAAAGATGGATGCAAGGCAGAAAGTGAAGACGGAGAGAAAAACAGTCAAAGGACAAGAAGACCCTGGAAACATAGTTAAATGCACAGAAAAATAAAGTCGATGCACAAAAGGGAGAAAGAAAGTCCAACGTAGTCTGCAGTAAATGCAGTAACATATACAACCTTATAGCCAACCAAGGGACCCGACACGGTCCATGTTTCGGACAACACGCCTTCCTCAGGGGTCCATGGTGGTTAAGGTATAAAGCAAACTGCATAAAAGATAACAAACACACGCCAATCACGATCAAATGGCATTGTGTAAGACTTGCTTGACCCCATTTGATCGTGATTGGCGTGTGCTTGTTATATATGTTACTGCATATATATGTGTGTTTGTTGTATATGTTACTGCATTTACTAATAAACAACGCCTGCATCTTGTACATTATCTGCAATCTGTTCGTTGTTTTCAGAAAAATAAAGTCACCAGACAACAAAGGTAGGGAAAATGATTTTATTTTCAATATAATGATTGAAATGTGTCAGTTTTGAGAAAGGAAAAATATTAAACTTTAAATATGAGGGCTGCAGAAAAAATAGGATACTTGGAGGGCCGCAGAAAAAAATAATTAATGACAATTTTGCATAAGGTAAAACTCTTTATAGTTTATAAATCTTTCCTTTAATTGTTAAAGGAAAGATTTATAAACTATAAAGAGTTTTATCTCATGCAAAATTGTCATTTCTTTAATAAGACATTAACTATTTTTTCTGTGGCCCTCCAAGTACCTACAAATCCAAAATGTGGCCTCGCAAAGGGTTTGAGTTTGAGACCACTGCTCTATACCATTTGAAAGAGGGCGAAGATCTAATTATTCACTTTTAGAATTGGATACTTCTTAAATTTAGTAAAAATATTCTGGCACAAGTGTCAAACCTTAAAAAAGGAAGCAATAGTGAACATTGGAAAATAATAATTAATAAAAATAGTACACATTTAGGGTTCCTTTTACAAAGGTGCGCTAGTGTTTTTAGCGCACACACCGGATTAGCGTATGCTATCTGAAAAACTACCGCCTGCTTAAGAGGCAGTAGCGGCTACATGCGCGGCTATTCCGAGCATTAAGGTGCTAACGCATCTTTGTAAAAGGAGCCCTTAATTTTCCCCACCATCAAATTTCCCTGTCTCGCCCACCCCAACCAGCTACTTTTTCATGCCACCCAGCCGGAAAAAATTTCTGGGGAGAACACTGTATATATATATATATACACTAGTGTTTAAGCCCGTTAGATTAACGGGTGCTAGATGTCTCCTGCTTTTGAACCTGGGCAGGGGCAGAGCCGGAGCGGGAGGGAGTGACGGTGGGAGAGCAATTTCAAAGCTTCAGCAGCGGCGGCTCCTTGACCAATCCGCGCTTACAACGTCCCCACACTTGTGGTCTGGCTGGCTCCCCCACCAAAGCCCTTCGCAGCGGCAGCCCCTCCCGCATCCGTCCCGGCGTCCCAAGACTCTCCGAAGGCCGGCTCCCACGAAAATGGTACCCCTCTGTCCAAAGCCGCGGCGGAAGCCTCCCTCAAGACACATTTCAAATCTGACATATTGTAATCACAAAACAGAAAATAAAATTATTTTTCTTACCTTTTGTTGTCTGGTCATTATTCATATCATGTAGGGGTCCCAGGCTATGGTTGGCTTTTGATAACTCACTTGCCAGGGCCCCTTCTTTCTTCTTCCCTCCCTCCATCCCTGCAGCTGAAGACAGGCACCTCCCCCCAGTGGTCTGAGACAGGAGGGAGCAGTTAGGAGAAGGTCTGAGGGCAAAGGGGGGCTCAACAGCGCACAACCACCTTTCCTTCCCTCCCTCCATCAGGTGCTCCAGTGGTCTGAGACAGGAGGGAGCAGTTAGGAGAGGGTCTAAGGCTAAAGAGGGGCTCAAAAGCGCCCAACCACCTTTCCTTCCCTCCCTCCATCAGGTGCAGTGAATCCACCAATGTTAAAAGGAGCTGCGTCGAAATCGGAGGCCTGCCACTGCTGTAGCACGTTCCCCTCTGCCTTGGTCCCGCCCCTTCTCTGACATATGGGACCGCGGCAGAGGGAATGTGTTATGGTGGCGGCAGGGCTCCAATTTCAAAGCAGCTCCTTTTAACATAGGCGGAGGTGAACTGTACCTGATGGAGGAAGGGAAGGAACGGTGGGCCAAATTTCGGCAACGGCAGGAATTGTTTTGCGGGCCAAGCACCGTGAAACTTTGTTTCTTTAGGCAGCCCCGGTTGTTTACTTGGATTCAATGTGAGCCGGGTGAGGAAGGCCGCCGCAGCCTCGCGGCTAGGTAGGGGGACAACAATGGCGCTTATGCTCAAGCCCCCGCCGCAGCTCCTCTCTCGATCCTGGTGCGGTTCGAGAGGGGAGTCGTGGCGGCGGCTTGAACATAAGCGCTATTGTTGTCCCCCTACCTAGCTGCGAGGCTGCGGCGGGGTTTCCATGGCAACCCGATCACGGATCTCAGTGTAGGGCCGGGTCTGGTGGCGCCGTGTAGTGCGGAAGCGGGAGGCGGGACCTCAGCACAGCGCCGCCAGCCCCTAGGAGCTCGAGGCCGGCTGCGGACATGCCTGGCGTGGCATGGTGCAGGAGGAACAGTGATCGGTGGAGAGCAGGTGATGACAGTGATAGGTGGCGCGAGGTGGAGAGTAGGTGATGACGTAAAATGTGCGCATGCGCACTCGTGTTTTCGCGACGGATCAGGGAACACGTTTTTTTTAGTGCGCATGCGCGGCCTAGCATTTTATTATATTAGATATATATATATATATATATATATATACACACACACACATACATATACACATTTTATTAAATGTTTATGTATAAAAAAAAGGTGTTGGTATGTGTGATTAGTTTTCAAATTTTCCATTCAATGAGTCACAAAATTAATCACACATACCAACACCTTTTTTTTATACATAAACATTTAATAAAATGTGTGTGTGTATATGTATAAAATTTTTATGTTTATATATAAAATTTATACATATATTTTATTAAATGTTTATGTATAAAAAAAGGTATTGGTATGTGTGATTAATTTTGTGACTCATTGAATGGAAAATTTGAAAACTAGTGTGTAACAGTAACATTATTTCTACAGCTCATAGACAGTTTCCAGAAAGAAGATTTACCGTATTTTAACGCATATAACGCGCGCGTTATACGCGTTTTTACCTACCACGCATACCCCTCGCGCGTTATACGCGTGAGCGCGGTATACAAAAGTTTTTCTACATAGTTCCCACCCCGCCCGACACCCGATTCACCCCCCCCAGCAGGACCGCTTGCACCCCCACCCCGAACGACCGCTCGCACGCGCTCCCACCCGCATCCACGATCGGAGCAAGAGGGAGCCCAAGCCCTCTTGCCCGGCCGACTCCCCAACTCCCCGACAATATCGGGCCAGGAGGGAGCCCAAACCCTCCTGGCCACGGCGACCCCCTACCCCCACCCCGCACTACATTACGGGCAGGAGGGATCCCAGGCCCTCCTGCCCTCGACGCAAACCCCCCTCCCTCCAACGACCGCCCCCCCCAAGAACCTCCGACCGCCCCCCCAGCCGACCCGCGACCCCCCTGGCCGACCCCCACGACACCCCCGCCCCCCTTCCCCGTACCTTTGGTAGTTGGCCGGACAGATGGGAGCCAAACCCGCCTGTCCGACAGGCAGCCAACGACGGAATGAGGCCGGATTGGCCCATCCGTCCCAAAGCTCCGCCTACTGGTGGGGCCTAAGGCGCGTGGGCCAATCAGAATAGGCCCTGGAGCCTTAGGTCCCACCTGGGGGCGCGGCCTGAGGCACATGGGCCCAACCCGACCATGTGCCTCAGGCCGCGCCCCCAGGTGGGACCTAAGGCTCCAGGGCCTATTCTGATTGGCCCACGCACCTTAGGCCCCACCAGTAGGCGGAGCTTTGGGACGGATGGGCCAATCCGGCCTCATTCCGTCGTTGGCTGCCTGCCGGACAGGCGGGTTTGGCTCCCGTCTGTCCGGCCAACTACCAAAGGTACGAGGAAGGGGGGTGGGGGTGTTGTGGGGGTCGGCCAGGGGGGTCGCGGGTCGGCTGGGGGAGCGGTCGTTGGAGGGAGGGGGGTTTGCGTCGAGGGCAGGAGGGCCTGGGATCCCTCCTGCCCGTAATGTAGTGCGGGGTGGGGGTAGGGGGTCGCCGTGGCCAGGAGGGTTTGGGCTCCCTTCTGGCCCGATATTGTCGGGGAGTCGGCGGTCCTTCGGGGTGGGGGTGCGAGTGGTCCTGCCGGGGGGGGGGGGTGGATGTATCGGACGTCGGGGGGGGGGGCATCAGGCTTTCAGGATGGGGACAGACCTTCAAGGGGGGACAGACCTTCAAGGGGGACAGCGCACAGAGAGTCGGGGAGGGCGAAAGGAGAGTCGGGGTGGCCAGAGGAGAGTCGGGGCGGGCGAAAGGAGAGTCGGGGTGGCCAGAGGAGAGTCGGGGAGGGCGAAAGGAGAGTCGGGGTGGCCAGAGGAGAGTCGGGGCGGGCGAAAGGAGAGTCGGGGTGGCCAGAGGAGAGTCGGGGAGGGCGAAAGGAGAGTCGGGGTGGCCAGAGGAGAGTCGGGGCGGGCGAAAGGACAGTCGGGTTGCATGCGCGTTATACCCGTGAGCGCGGTATACAAAAGGTTTTATACATAAAATCGTAGTTTCTGCGCATTATACCCGTGTGCGCGTTATACACGGGTGCGCGTTATCTGCGTGAAAATATGGCAGTTTACTTTTGAGAAGCATTTAAAAAAGATGTCTCTGTATATATAAACAGAAAAAATGAAAATCATTCCTTTTTAGGCACTTTCTTCCTCAGAGAGAGAGAGAGAAAAAAAAAAGGAATGCCTCATGTCTTGCCCTGTCAGTGAACTTTTTGCTGCAAGCTTTCAGGTCTATTCTGTGGGGCCTCTTTGGTAGGGGAAATAAAGGACTACAGGATGGGAGGAGCTCGCAAGAAGCATGTAGGAAAACATTAGGCTTTCTCTGAGAAGTCCTTAGGGGACTAGAAACCTCTATCTATTATTTTTAAATAAAGAGGCAAGATGTTCACAACTCACATACAGCTCTTACTACAGAGTCCGATGTATTCTCAAAAGAAAATAACTTTCAGTAGAGGTTAAATTCCTACATGATACAAGGCTTAATATGTGTCAAAAGAAAGTACTGTACATGCATACTCCCAAATCTCCAAGCTCACTCTAGGTTCCATAGGGAATCAGAGAGCAGTCCAGTGGACTGCAAGCCACAAAATCTTGGTAAGAACAGATACCCCAAGGGATAAGAGAAAACAAGTATAATTTAGAAAAATAGCACACCAAACACCACAAAAAAGGGCAAAGAAGATATCTGTTAAAGCAGAAGTAAAGCAGAAGCTAACCAACAAACACAAAGTATAGACTTAATTTCATCAAATAAGCTTGAAATATATATACTGTATATCTTCTTAGGTTAAAAAGCAGTGGCATACGAGTGGCAGACTTGTATATTTACCAAATCAGCGCCCATGATGCAGGGGACCAAGGTAAGAGTTTTTTGGCTGGCTTCCCACCCAAGACCTACTGTATCAGTGTAGGGCAGTTCTGAATTCAGTAGTATGGGTGCCTGCTTGGATTCATAGTGTTACTACCTTCACCCAAAAATTTTTTAGCTCTTGTCTGGCTTTGGTTGTAGGCAGATAAATCAATGTCCAACCATCTGGACATTCTGGGCTCTTCCACAAAGAGGGAGAAGCTAAGAGGGACATATAATTAGAGGAATGGAACTGGAGGAAAAAAAACCTCCGCCGCCTATAAAACTTTCATGTCTTTTGGGAATATTGTCTTATGTTCCAGATCCTCCCTACCTTAAGCATGAGGGGAGAATCTTCCAGCATAAGTTTTAGACCAGAAAATATAGGGATTGGTGGTATGTAAACAAGCCAGTATATTTAAGTCTATACGTAGCCAGGAGCATTCAGGTGCCAGAAAGCCACTTAATCATCTGCCCTATTGGTATCTGAAGGCATAGAGAACTGCTGCTACCCTCCTGAGATACAGAGGAGAGGACAGACTAGTGCTGCCCGATAGGCCGATTTGAATCGATTCACAGATTCACTTTGGTGAATCGATTCAAATCAATTCATTGTCCAAGAAAATCGGACTCACTAATTCAGCGACCAACACCTCCCACTCCCCAGTGAGACCTGACATACCTGCGAGGCCTCCTAAAGCAGCAGTATTAGCTCCGACTGATAGAAAAGCCTAATGTGGCTTCATAAAAGGGGGTGGGGGGTAATAAAGACTGTGAACAGTGAAGTTGATAGCGGTATCCGATCTTTTAGTTCCTGCTTTATAAAACCAGTTTTAATTAACTGAAGCAAAATCTGAAAGATTTTCTAGACATGACAACAACCCTACTTGACTATCAACTAGTTTGGGAGCCACAAAACTAAAGTGACTAAGCATAGAGATGTTTCAAGTTAAGAGATAGGGTGTATCTGAAGACAAGAACTTATTTATTTTTAATTTTAAGCATTTAGGGCCTGAATCTGCAAAGGTTCTGAAAGCTAGGCAATGGCAGGCATCTCGATGTTACCTACAGGCACCTAAGTGTTTTAATTGGTTTTGAGTGGCTTGATAATCGATTGCAACATTAAATACACATTAAAAAAAATTAGGCACCATTATGCGTCCTCCAGGACCGGTGCCTGGGTCCATGGTTCCTAGTGGCACCAAAAAACAAAGTGGGAGTGTTTAGGAATGGTACCAGATTTTGGTATTACTAACACTACTGGCCATGGTTCTACAAGGAAAACCCTGGCCAACATTTTTGGCGCCTAGATCCTTGCTAGCCATGATTCTGTAAGCAGCGCCTGTCTGCGATTGAAACGCAGCAAGCACCTCTTACAGAATCAGGCCCTTTGTTCACTAATACAGATTAAACCATCCAAAAATAAAATTAATTTAAAAGAAAACCAACATAGTGATCATAGAACAAATATCCTTAAAGTATGTACTTGTAAAATACTGTAGTAGCCTTAAGAAGACACAATCTCTAACAAACTACTACGCTGGTGGTCTGCAGCTCAAAGCACCGCTTACAGAGTGTATTTATCTGAAAAGTAAAACTGAGACTAGGCTTCAGGGGACATCAGCAGCTCATGATATGTTACAACATGTGAAGATGTGACGGCCTGAAATGTGCTCTTTACATGAGCTCAGAATGTCCCCCTTAAGTATTTTGCAGACTTAACAAAATGACAAAAATACTACATCAAGGAGAACCAGTTCACAAAGAGCAAGGAAGGCCAAAGGCACCAACAAAAAAGAGGAACTAGAGGCTTAATTGTTCTTTATTACTTTTGGAAGTGAAACTTGTGCACCACAGTGTGTGGCACTGGACTTGATTATTGACTTAGTCAACTGCAGCAACTACTAAGGTGTCCAGCATTACATTTTATTTAATACTATAATATATAAAGATTGTGACCCCCTGAGGCAGGCTCTTTGTGCCGAAAAGTGAATCTGTGTCAGGTCTCTTTTCCTCTATCTAAATCCATGGTGGAATTGCTTTGTTTTTATTTTTTTTTCTTTCAAAAAAAAAAAAAAAAAAAATTGGTTTTACCTCTAGTACCTTTCTTTTGTTGGTGTCCGTAGTTCATCCCAACTTTTTGTGAACAAGTATATCGTAGGCACCATATAGTGCACACTTATTTGATCTACAGCAGGAGATTCTCAACACACAGTATGCGTACCCCAGGGGGTATGCATAACATTGTCAGAGTGCCACTGTATGTCTCCCACCTTCCTTCTGCTATCACATTTTGCCACCACCGTCTTCTCTCCCCAGCCCTCCCAGACTTACAGCAGCAGTTCACCGTGCTTTTAACTTTCCCATACAGCTGCCACTAGCGTTACTTTATTGATTCCATCAGGCAGCCTCAGTGCCTTTGCTAGGCCGGTCACCTCCAAGGAGAGTGGAAGTTGCTTTATAAGACACGGGTCGGCCTAGCAAAGGCCCCAAGGCTGCCTGATGGAATCGCTCTCCAGGCCCCGACCCTTTAATCTCCCTCCCAATCCCACCACCCCACCGGGCCTACTGCGGTACCTAAGGGTCCAGCGGGGGTCTTTGTGGCAGGAGCGTGGTCATCTCGTTCCTGACTCCTCGCAGCTGCCTTCTAAAAAAGCTTGTGTGACCTCTTGTAGCTGCTTGCGGCATTTCCTGTAGTACCATGAGCTGCTGTGAGAGGTCACATTCAGGGGAAGGGAGAGAGGGCAGAGAGTGAACAGTTGGACTCATGGAGGGAAAAAGATATTGGTTGGGGGATGCAGAGAGAAAGAAATGTTTGACTGGGAGAGGGGCCAGAAAGGAGGAAGGGAGGGAGAAATGTTACACTGGGAGGAGGAGAGATGACTCAAGAAAGGGAGAGATATCAGATCCAGAGAAAGGTGATGGAAGGAGGAAGAGAGAGCTGTCAGGCCAGGGGAATGAGGAGGGAAGGAGAGAGAGATATCAGGCCAGGGAATGGAAGGGAAGGAGGTGCGAGATGCCAGACTGCTAGGAAGTTCTTCTTTACCCAGCGTGTTGTGGACACCTGGAATGCGCTTCCAGAGGGCGTGATAGGGCAGAGTACGGTACTGGGGTTCAAGAAAGGATTGGACAATTTCCTGCTGGAAAAGGGGATAGAGGGGTATAGATAGAGGATTACTGCACAGGTCCTGAACCTGTTGGGCCGCTGCGTGAGCGGACTGCTGGGCACGATGGACCTCAGGTCTGACCCAGCAGAGGCATTGCTTATGTTCTTATGCCAGACTGTGGGAAGGGGAGAAAGGAAGGAGAGATGTCAGACCACTGGGAGGGAAGGAGAGAGAGATGCCAGACCATGGGAGAGGAGAGAGATAAGAAGGGAAGGTAAGTCACAGAAAAGTAGATTTTGAGAAAAAGCAGAAAAATGGAAAAAAGTTGAATGTTAAAAGTTAATGCGAATGATGGATGCAGGGCAGAAAGTGAAGGAGAGAAAAACAGTCAATGAATATGAAGGCTCTAAAAACATATTTAAGAACAAAGTCAGAAGGAAGTGCAACCAGAGACTGAGAAAGGATGATTAGAAAATCATCAGACAACAAAGGTAGGGAAAAGATTTTATTTTCAATTTAATGATCAAAATGTGTCAGTTTTGAGAATTTATATCTGTTGCCTATATTTTGCACTATATGGGCCGGATTCTATAAATGGCGTCCCGATTGTAGGCAGCGGTCGGGACGCACGTTTTATATATATATATATAAATAAATAAATAAATAAATAAATATATATATATAAATAAATATATAAATATATATATAAATATATATATAAATATATATATAAATAAATATATAAATATATATATAAATATATATATAAATAAATATATATATATATATATATATATATATATATATATATATATATATATACATATATATATATATATATATATATAAATATATATATATATATATATATATAAATATATATATATATATATATATAAATATATATATATATATATATATATATATATATATATATATATATATATATATATAAATATATATATATATATATAAAAAGCTCCCGAGGCAGGCTGCCTACATCGGAGGCACCTCCTGGAGTATAGGGAGGCGCACAAGCCCGCCTAAGCTAGGCATGGATGTGGTTTGCTCTGGAAATAGCCTTAGGCGGACCTAGGTGGCCGTATGCATCTCCCTAGGCCAGCAGGAGACGCTGTAGGAATGCAAAATGCTAGCCTACTCTGTAAGTAGATGCAGCCGCTAAGCTTATCGCGGCAAGGATCTCCCTGCTGTGATAAGTTTAGCGGCCGCCCATCCCGCCCAAATGAACACAGCAGGAGGGATGCCCAATCCCTCCTGCTGGAACCCCCCACGCCCCCTGTAGATCGCTGGCAGGAGGGATGCCCAATTCCTCCTGCCAGAACCCCTCCTGTAGATCGCCGGCAGGAAGGATGCCCAATTCTTCCTGCCGAAACTCCCCTCCTAGCCCCATCGATTGCGCTTCCCTCCTTCCAGTGATCTACAGGGGGGGAGGGTTCTGGCAGGAGGAATTGAGCATCCCTCCTGCCGCGTTCGTTTGGGCGGGATGGGCGTCCTTGTCTACTTAGTCAACCCGATTCTCTAACCAGCGTCTGTAACATGGACGTCGATTAGAGAATCGGGTTCACTTTAGGTGGGCTTAGACCCGATTCTATATAGGATGCCTGTCGGCATCTGAGACCAGGCATCCTATACAGAATCCAGGACTATGTGTCTATTTTTCTGTAACTGTTACTAAAGTGACATTGCATATTTTAAAGTCATCTGCCTTGACCTCTTTTAAAAAAAGAGAATATATATATTATAATATTATTTGCTTACAGTGATCTTTGTGTAGTTTAATTTTGTGGTTACCATTATGTATTGTTAATAAGATTATATTGTGTGTGTATATGAAAAAAAAATGAATGGAAGAAATCACATTACAATTAGTACTATTAATAGCCACAAACAAATGCAGGGTCCAACCCTTAACAATATTATAAGCAATCCCACATTATAATGAGCCTTTTTATATGGGATTTTACACTGTACATCATCATTTACTTTATAACATTATAGTATATTATGTTTCATTTCTTCATGTATAAAAATACTAATTTTCTGCCAGCCTAATGGATTATAACACATCCTCCCGATCTGTACAGTGCTAAAGCATTTTGGCAGATGCCTAGTTCCACTTACGAGGAGCTATAGGTAAAAAAAAAAAAAGAAAAAAATAAGAAAACAAAGGCCAATACTCCTACCTCCCAAGACACACTGGAAGCCATCTCCTCGATAGCCTGCTTTACACTGGCATACGAAGGATCCTGGCGTGTTGTAACAAATGGCATTTGGATGACACTGAATGGATTCACATTCATCTACATCTGTTACAAAAAAGTTAAACCAGAAAACAAAAGGAATAAAGTCAAATTCATATCGGGGGGGTAGAGGGGGGTGCAGAAACCACAAATCATTGGTATAGCTCTTCTAAAAAGGACCAAAAGGCTATGTCACACTAACATGTATTTAATACACACTATTTACCACATGTCCCACTGTGATACAAGTTCATATATTAACATACTTCAATATGAGGTGCGTTCAATCATTTATCTACCTGAGTATGAAAGAAAATAACAAGCATGTTGAAACAAGTCTCTGAATGTTGAGACATGTCTCAAGGTTACTCATGCACAGTTGCGGCTCAATGCAAGTCTAACATTCCAAGAGACAGGATGGCAGGAGAGATCTCGTGTGAATCAAGTAAGAAACTGCTAGATTTGGAGCACCATTCAGTGATAAAAATTTCTCACAAAAGAAGGGAAAAAGGAGATCCATGAACACATGACTGCAGTTTATGGTGAGTCTGCCCCATCATCCTACAAAGTAAAATTTTAGAGCAAACAGTTTAAGTAGAGAAGAGAGTCCATTGAAGATGACCTTCACAGTGGGTGGCCTGTGGAAACATCTTCCACAAAAATGTGCAAGAAAGTCAAGAATTTTATTTTGTCAAACAGATGAATTAGTGTTTCCTGAATAGGTGAAGAAATTGGCATCTCAGCAGGTACAGTTTGGAAAATAATCCATGAAAAGTTGGGCATGTCCAAGGCTAGTGCAAGATAGGATCCAAGAATGCTGACACCATGTCAGAAGGCCATGAGTCTCCAGTGCTGTCAGGAGAACTTGGAAATGCTCCGTGAAGGCCAAGTGAATTTTTTTCATCGTTTGGGGACTGGTGGGGGACTGGTGATGAGACTCGGGTCTATCCTGAGTCCAAAATGGAGTCAATGCAGTAGAAATGCAAGTCATCCCCCACCCCAAAAAAGTTCACATTAGCAGGAAAAGTCATGGCAACTGTCTTCTGGGATGATGAATGACTTGTTTCTGGAGTTCATGCCACACAAGACCATAACCAGGGAGAGTTACGCCAACACAAGGATTGCTTTGCAGGAGTCAAGGAAAAAAAGACAAGAAAAACTCACAGCAGGCATGCTGCTTCTTCACGACAATGCGCCTGTGCACATGCCACAACAATCACAGGCTGCCATCCGAGAATGTGGGTTTCAGCAGCTGGACCCTACAGTCCTGACCTGGCTCTCTCAGATTATTTCCTGTTCCGAGTTTTGAAGAAATTTCTCCGTGGACAGTGGTTTTCAAGTGATAAAGACACCAAGGAAGCTGTGACGCTCTGGTTTGAAGATCGAACTGAATTATTTTCAAAGGGGTTAAAGTCATTGCATGAAAAGTAGATAACGTGTATGGAGCTATCATTGAAACATAAAACAAAAATTTTTTGAAAACACTTATTTCCTACAGCGGTAGATAAATGATTAAATGCTCCTCATATATCCATCCTAAAGATGGTGTTATTGTGCATGAGATTTTGAGATCTCATAAATCCTTTCTTCAAATATCAAACACAACAGCTCTGGGAATAAAATGAATTATAGTGCCGAATTTTGGGTTCAGTTTTGGTACCCAAAATCTGGATTTGGTCATGTTTTGGTTTCAGCTGAAAGTGTATTTTTGGCTGAAAATGACGCTCCTGGTCCCTGCAAACACTCTATGCTGCCTTTCCGCCCATAGGCAATCCCCAGTCGCTCCTGCCTATGCCACAATCTTCTGCATCAGTCTTGCAAGGCTGCCAAGAGAAGTTGCAGCAATCATGTAGGCCAGGAGTGACTCAGTATCGCTCCTACCTCAAAGAGGCCACAAGACCACTAGGGCTTTGAAAGTATGCCTGGGGAGCTTACAGGTTGGCAGCCCAAGAAGGTGGTCTTTCTGCTGGGGAGAGTAGGGGCTGGCCAGGGAGGACAGGTTTTCTATGAGGGGGGAGGAGGCAGAGTGACAGTTTCAGTTCTGGCTGCCCTCTACATAAAATCTCCATTGGAAGAGATTATTCAAAATTAACTTCTTATTTTCTTATATGAAACACCCCTATGGATGGGTTTCTATGTGAATAAGGGAAGAGAAGAAATCTTGGTAATATGCTTTAAAACACAAACAGGTTTATTCTTTGCTAAGTTGAATGGGGAAGTTCCCAACCATCAGTTTTGCTTACTTTGATAGGGCTGACTGTACTTTATACATTACTACTAAAAAAAAAAAAATATTGATAAACCAATCCAAAGGGAAGGCTAGTTACGCCTGTTAGATGTTAAATACAAATTGTAAATAGATTGTATATAGATTATATATGGAAAAGGAGGAAAAGACATCATGTGCTCCAGGAATTTTGGATTTAGGAACCTTCCTGCCCAGTTCCTACTAGAGAGCTCCTAAACCTGTACAGTATCCAATACATCATTTACAAATGATATTAATACTTTACGTTCAATATTATAATTTAGAAATCAATTTTTGAAAATTTTTAGTTAATTTTTGTAAATCCAATAATGGCATTCCCTTAGCCGAAAAGTGGATCATAAAAAATGTATTTTTAAATATCAGACTAATTGTGACAGTGACCACGTAGTGTACATTATTCAGTGACCCTGCAACAAAATATATGTGGGAAAGATTACACGTAAATTAAAAATCCACATATCAGAACATAAATCTTGCCTCAAGCATGAATGGAAAGAAGCTCCTATAGTACAACACAACATTGTCTGGACAATGGTTATCAATTTGATCAACTTCAGCGTTTTGCTACTGATATGGTACAGGAATCGATAAAAGGTGGGGATAGGGGGAAAAATTACCCCAACTAGAGCAACGATGGATTTACCTACTAGATATGGTTTAAATGTTTCCATCAGTTGGCAAAACAGTTGCTACTGTTCTGTTCAAATTTGCCTGTCTTTGTTTCAAATCTATTCTTGGTTCGGCCCCTATGTACTTGGTCTCTCATTTCAACTTGGATTGTTCTATTAGGCCTACACGCAGAGTTCACATGTTTATCCATCCAACAATAAAGGCCTGCCAATATAAAATATACCTGGACAGAACACTTGCTTTCCAAGCAGGTCATCTGAACAATTGGCTGGGTAACATTATTACGCACTCCTCATCCTATCTAAGTTTTAGAAAACTAGTAAAAACAAACTTGTACAACCGATTTGTAACCTAAGAACTCTTAAAGCCCTATCTCTTTATACTCTAACCGATTTGTAACCAAGAACTTTCAAGCCTTCTCAGTACTCTGCTTACTTTACATTGACAAATGACTTTACATTGTGCCTATCATCACTGATTGTCCAGCTCTTCTTATTGTAAACCGCCTCAAACTATTATGGCTTTGGCGCTATATAAGAATAAAATTATTATTATTATTACTATTAGTGTCACTTCCCCCAGGCAGAGAGGCCAGGACCCTAGACTCATTTGGGAGAAAGACATTTCAGGCCTCAATGCTTATTGCTCGCACAGGAGAGCGTCACTAGCTAGCCAAAATGCAGCTGAAGTGTAGAAAACACGCAGCCAGGAGCACATACACTTTTGATATAGCATCCAGGCTCTCTGCAGTGGGTGTGGGGATGCGTTGTTTCATAAAGTTCATTGCGGTTTAACATTTATAAGTGGAGACAATGTCTAGAATTACAATCTTAAAATCAACATTGACTTTATTGCTCCTAACACATGTTCATTAAACAATAAGTTTTCAAAGCCTTCTTAAAAATTTTATAGTTATTCTCTGAAGTCATATGGTTTGATAAATATTTCCAAAGTTTTAGAGCTCAATAAGCAACTGTAGAAGTAAATAATTTGGTGCACTTTATTTCTCTAACAAATGGAGAATTCTGTCTTAATATTCTACGTGAAAATAAAAGAACACTGTGGGACGACGATGATCCTGAAATGGACTTTAATGAAAGACACAAAGTTCCAAAAGCACATCAACACATTCCACATAAAGATAAAATAATCCACAGAAAAACCAATAGGACCTAGTCCGCTGGTAGCACAGGAGCCAACACGGTCCGTGTTTTTTTTTCCATTGCTTTGGGTTTAGCAGCGCCTTTCTCTCCACATACTAGTTCTTTCACGAATCAAGTTTATTAGGTTTTTATATACCGCCTATCAAGGTTATCTAAGTGGTGTTTACAATCAGGTACTCAAGCATTTTCCCTATCTGTCCCGGTGGGCTCACAATCTATCTAACGTACCTGGGGCTATGGAGGATTAAGTGACTTGCCCAGAGTCACAAGGAACAGCGCGGGGTTTGAACCCACAACCCAAGGGTGCTGAGGCTGTAGCTTCAACCACTGCACCACACACTCCTCCTCACTTAGGGACCCCTGAAGAAGATATTTTGTTGAAACGCGGACCGTGTTGGGTCCTGTGCTACCAGCGGACTAAGTCCTATTGGTTTTTCTGTGGATTATTTTATCTTTATGTGGAATGTGTTGATGTTTGTGTCTTTCATTAAAGTCCATTTCAGGATCATCGTCGTCCCACAGTGTTCTTTTGTTTTCTCTTGGATTTTCTTCTCTGTGGATTCTTGGGGTCAATTCTTTTTGGCTTGTTAATATTCTACATGATAAATAGGAGGCGTGAAGGACTTGAAAACCTATGGTACTCTTCATAATTGTTAACCAAACAAGAGCACTTAAAATACTGGAACAGGGAATTCAAGTCTATAAAGATAGGCTTCAACCTCCTCACCCTTCTTTCTCTTCCTCCTTCAGCCTCTTCATACCTACACACCCACCCATTCGAGGACACAAATCATTCATTCAGGCATGACATACCCTCTCTTCACTCTCTCATACATACACTTCTCCCTCCGAATTTGCGAGGGTTAGGGGCAGAGCTGGCCCGTGAATATGGAAAATTTGAAAACTTTTTTGGACGACTCTGACCCACCCCCGCCTCCCTCCTGCATCCTGGACCTCCCCAGACCTTACCTGGTGGTCTAGCGGTGACACGGGGCAGGAGCGATCTTCCTACGCTCCTGCCCCGTGCATAGCTGTCATCCAAAATGGCTTCCATGAGTTCCCTTAGTAGTCTCGTGAGACCACGGGAACTCACGGCAGCCATTTTTGATGACGCTTTGCATGGGGCAGGAGCGCAGGCAGATCGCTCCTGCCCCGCGTCACCGCTAGACCACCAGGGTAAGGTTTGGGGAGGTTTGGGCAGCCTTTAAAACTTAATCACCAGGAGGAGGAAAAAAAATTGCGAACAACAGAATTTGTGAGTATTAAACCCACGAATATGGAGGGAGAAGTGTATACCTCTCCTTAGCCACTTACAGAAAGAAAGACACATCTTCCTAATACACACACAGAAGCAGCTTTGTAACCAAATATCCTTTCTGGCTAATGTCTTATTATTCTGCAATCTCACTGCCTCTCTGAGGGCTGGATCTGGGACCCAAAAAGATTAGGCAAAAACTCAAAAGATTACATCTAGAGGCTCTTATGAAAACACAAGAGATTTACAAAATACCTCACTATTGTTGGCTGAATATTGATCCCTATATAGTTCAAACAGCACTGATGCAATTATTTTTTTTTTAAAATTCTAAACAGTTAAGTGGTAAACCAGAAGGATTAGCCGAGACTGATAGCCAAATTGAAGATTTTTGAACAGGTAAAAGCCAGTGGCATAGCTGCGCTGGTTGCCACCAAGGGCAGAGCATCCCCCCTCCTGGCAGTGGTGGGGAAGGTGGAGCAGTTGTGGGGCTGCGGTCTAGTGGACACAATTGTCGGCTCTAACAGTCTTCTGCCCCGGAGAGGGAACTGATATCAGAGGGAGCGGGGGCTGATGGGGGGGGTCAACTGCTTCTCACTATATCCCCTTATTAGCTGCACCATGGGCAAAGCACTCCCACCACCCCATCCTTGGTACGCCACTTGGTAAAGCACTCTGAAGGAATGAAGCCCGTATTCTGTCTGACTCAAAGCTATGTGTGCTTGTGGAACTAGCAGAAAAGGGTCAACTTTAAGCCACAACTACAGAAAAGATGAGCACAGCAGCGTAAAGTCAAGAAAAGAGGGAAGAAATAAGGAGAAAAACAGGCTTCAAAAGATGTCTCCTTTGTAGCTCATGAAAAAATAATCAGCGAACTTGTGCTACGCTTGACTGAAACAATCAAAGTGGAGTAATCTCTCACTCAATATGAAACCCTCAGAGTCCTGCACTGCTCAATATTATCATTGAAACAGCTAATAGCAGGTAAAATAAGTATTGCAAGTTATTTATTTATTTGCATTTAGTTGCACATTTCACAGTTAAGATAGACCATAGATCGTTCAAGTGATAAAGACAAAAAATATACATATGAAAACCCAATGAAAGACAAACTGTACACCTGTTATTAGCTGTTTCAATGATAATATTGAGCAGTGCAGGACTCTGAGGGTTTCATATTGAGTGAGAGATTACTCCACTTTGATTGTTTCAGTCAAGTGTAGCACAAGTTCGCTGGTTATTTTTTCATTATATTGATGGAACTTGTTACCACTGCCATTTAAGTAGTGAGTCCTTTGTAGAGAAAGCCAGAGAAAGCTGGTGATCATTTTTGTATTACTTACCCACACAGGTACGGCCATCCCCCAAAAAGCCAGACAAGCACGCACAAATATAAGAGGAGGCTCCAGTGTATATACACCGAGCACGTTCTGGAATGTCACAGCTATGAGTCCCAGTTACACAGTGGTTTATTGGTCGTTCAATACCTAAGGAATCAAAAATCATTGTTAAGATATCGTTTCATTCAAATTTTGCTGTATCCAACAGAGAATGATTCAGTAGCTTGCATAGATGATTTCTATTATTTCAAAATTATTAGAAGGAAAAAAAAGTGAATCGTTCTTGCGGTTTTCAGACCCTTGAACATTGGAGACCTTTCAGGTATCTCAAACATTAGCAAAAGGATATATTGTATATGAGAGATAGAGACTTACAAAAAGATATTCACCATAATATGAATACAAAATAATTGGGGCACACAAGACAAGAGGCAATGCCATTAACACCCTCCACTCTTCAACTGGAGACAGAGGCCTAGATTCTCCAAAAACCGCGTTAAAAAGTGACGATCTGCTATCGCAGCCGTTCCGATAGTGAATTTTTAAAAAAAGTCATTCTCTAAAAAACACTCATGTAAATGAGGTTCGCGAAGAGTAGCAAAGACTCTAACCTCTGGAACTATTCCAGAGGTGATAGCAATGGGCACATGCGCAGAAAAAACACAACCCTCACACACACAACAGCGGGAGATATGTTCAATCTCTCCCACTGCCAATCAACAACCCCAGCAGCAGGAGAGATGCCCATGGAAGGGGCCTTATACAACGTGGGCCAATCAGAGCCTCAGGCCCCTCCCCAGATGCACCGGGAAAGGACCTAAGGCTCTGATTAGCCCAGACACCCCATATGAGGGGCCTTAGGTGTCCGGGCCAATCAGAGCCTTAAGCCCCATCCCGGTGCATCTGGGGAGGGGCCTGAGGCTCTGATTGGCCCAGGTTGTTAAGGCCCTTCCCATGGGAGGGGCTTTAAACAACTTGGACCAATCAGAGCCTTAGGTCTCTCCCCAGTGCATCCCAGGATGCACCAGGGAGGGGAAGGCTCATTTTGAAGTGGTGGGCCAGCTGGCTAGAGGGATTCCATGTCCCTCCGGTCAGACATCTACATGGAGGTAAGGAGGGGATGTTGTATGACAGTGGGCATCTCTTCCACTGCAGGGGGGCAGCGGTAGTTTCGTTTGGCAGCAGGAGAGAGTGGTCATCTCTCCCATTGCTGGGGGGGGGGGGTTCAGCTGCCACTTTTCTAACAGTCTCTGATACTGCATGCCAAGGTTTAAAATAGCGCAGTCACTGTTCCAGCACCCCTGGACCAGTTGCTTATTTTTGTTGCCAAAAGCCAATGCCCACTTTTAGAAAATGGTTCAGTATTTGTTAACAATCCACTGGAGTGCTCATTTCAATGTTGAAGAGCCCATTTGCATGTCAGTGTCGGAGACTGCTAGAAATGTTGCTAAAAACAGAGATAAGCTGTTTTATAATCCGCCATTAAAATGTGTACAGGCTAAACCATCGGAAAACAGTTTAGCGATGGTATTAAAGTTTTGAGAATCTGCACCAGTCTATTATATAACAGGCACATTCCACACAGCTTGGGGGCACCTCAGTGCTTTGTTCATTAATAATAAAATGCCAGTTGTCTGCTCCCATTTCTACAAAGGAGAAAAGAAGGCAAAGGCACGGACAAGTTCCTGGAGGAAAAGTCCATAGTCTGGTATTGAGAAAGACATGGGGGAAGCCACTGCTTGCCCTGTATTGGTAGCATGGAATATTGCTACATCTTAGGTTTTGGCCAGGTACTAGTAACCTGGATTGGCCACCGTGAGAACGGGCTACTGGGCTTGATGGATCATTGGTCTGACTCAGTAAGGCTATTCTTATGTTCGAGTAAGCAGTAGGCAACCAGCATTCTCCTGTGAAATGTATGGTGTAGGTTTGGAAAGATATTGGATCATATATAACATTATGTGAAGACTTTACAAAATCAGAAGAGACTGAACGTTTAGTAGCTTGAAAATTCATTATATCATCAATATCTACTAAGAAATTAATCATGCAATCCATAAGCTTTTGTACTTAGTGAGAAATGTGTGTTTTTCTTGAGACAATGCCCAATTTCTTTCATTGTTATCCACCTTCAGCCACATCCTAATTCAGCGGAATAAAAAGGCTCATATTAGATTAGATTAAATTAGATTAGTACCTGAAGAGGATTTGGATAAACTAGTTGCTAACATAATAGGTAGCAAGTAGTCAGGAGATACTACTAGAACCATGAACTAGTAGTGGAAAGTGCATTTCCCTGGTCTTTTACTTTATGGTTAAGTCCCAACATCAGAAGCAGCAGCATTCAAAGATGCAGAGGATCCCACAAAAAAAGAAAAACACAAAATCAGGAGGTGTGATGGCATTTTATCCAGCACTTGAGGAACAGCACTTTGCAGAATGCATTTACTGTAAAAAGGCTGTCAGTAGAGAAAATTTACTGAGCCATCATTTACACAAACACTACTATTATAGCTGGTGTCAGAGGAGGGTGCCAGTAGCAGGTTGGGATTCTCCTGTGTGCCAAAGCAAAGAAGAACTCCCTCTTTTCCACATGTTAAAATCCTATTGCTCCAGAAGCAGTATTTGGTAAAGAGTAAACTGTAGCTCTTTTGTGACAGTGGGACAGTACAGATGAAATTCTAGGCTGCATTCCAATTTTCCTTTCCTATGATCTTTCTGTGGTGCATAGGGTGGTTTGAAGTCCTCATACCATCAATAGTACGGCTTTGTCATTCTCCCAAGAGAAACCAAACTAACTTCCCAACCTGGGATGCAGTAAGCATTGGTAATGGCATTTCATCTAAATATTCTTGGATAGCAGATTCTGCAATCTCTAGAGTCACACTTATACAGGTCTTCATAATATGCACAGAACGGCTCCTGAATATCAGGGGACTTAGTTAAAGTCCCAGTTACCGCTTTTAACTCAGAATACTGTCCTGTCAAGCTGTGCAGCTCTCAAGCAATCAGCTAACAATCTCTGAGCTTTCTTAAATCTCTCATTCCAAATTTGTTTGAATACTGAAAATCTAAAGTCTATTTCATCTTGATAAATCTGTTCCAGGCTAGTCAACAAAATTAGGAATCATCAACACACAACGTATTGGCTGAGAATGTAATATTGCCAGTGCCAGCAGGGCAATGCTGAAAATGCATAGTACATAAGGGAATACATCTTATGGGGTAGGAAGGATGTGTGAGTATGAGAGAGAAGGGCAAAGAGCTGAGGGGAGGTGGGATGTGTTTGATGTCAGAAAGGAAAATAAGGTTTCAGGTTTATTAAAAATTTGATATACCACCTTACCAAATATCAAAGCGGTTTTACAGGGTTTTAAAAGCAAACATTAAAAAGAATTATCAATACAGCAACAGAAATACCAACTGACAAACAATGACTTAGTAGTATAAAAGGAAGCTGGGAGGAACTACAATATTTAGATAGTAAAGAACGGGATGGAAAAAATACCAAAAGGGGAGGGGAGGATGTGTAGTGGCTTCCTCCTCTCCTACAGCCACTCCCAAGCCTCCAAGTTTCTTTGAAATAAAGAAGTAGATGGAGATGAAGGATGATCTTGACAGTGTCCTTTTGATATCAGCAAATGGGCAGTAGGATAAGATATTGCAAAATGAATATTTCCTGGACAACTGTATTAGCATTGATAGTATAGTGGTAGATATTCTTCGGTGAAGAGCCTGGTGATCCTGCTCATGGAACATAATCAATGAGCTATCTAATATGGTATTCTCCATCTTCACGATCTCAGCAGAAAATATGGAAGAAACAGACAGTCAATGAAAACAAGAGAAGATCCACTTTAAAGGATCTACTCCAATAGTGGATGCCTTAAGAGTGTGTAGTGATAACAGAAGTGTTCCATGCTTAATAGGTGCTACATCCATGCAGAACACCCCTATTTACTGCATTGTTATTGGACAAAGAAGGTGATCCCGCCTTAAAGGCTCTACACCAGGGGTGTCAAAGTCCCTCCTCGAGGACCGCAATCCAGTCGGATTTTCAGGATTTCCCCAATGAATATGCATGAGATCTATTTGCAAGTACTGCTTTCATTGTATGCTAATAGATCTCATGCATATTCATTGGGGAAATCCTGAAAACCCGACTGGATTGTAGCCCTCAAGGAGGGACTTTGACATCTCTGCTCTAAGCCCATGGTGAATCCCTCTAGTAGTTCTCAGTAGTGCTGTTAATGCGAGTATGCGCAGCTGAGAACAATGTGGAAAAGGTGATGATCTGGTGCAGTGGTATGAGATCAGTAAGATCAGCATCCACAGCTGGAAGTCAGGAAACTCTCAACAAGGTGTGAAGTTCGAAAGAGAGTTAAATCTTGCTGGGAGCAATAGTAAGAGAGAGCGAGGTCTCCAGTTCTTAAAAAACGCATCCTTGAGTAGAGTACAGCGGTAACTTAAGAAGTTCTGTAGGAAGCTCATCGTAATCTAAGGCATTAAGGAGCTCTGCTCTGGACTCAGTATCAGTTCAATTTAACAGTTAGAGCTTTTGAACCATCTGCCTGATATAGTTAGAAAAAAGAAGGAGGAGATAGATTTGAAGGGATTCCATATGATTCTGGAGCAGATAATGTAGGCTCACACTCTGTGTCAGTAGAGACAGGTCAGAAGAAATATCCAGTACCTTAGGAAATTCTGGATTGAGAAGTTTCAAGAAGAACTGTTTCGATGAAGGTAGAACTGGACTGATGATGGCAAGGGGGAAGGAGAATCGGTACTGTGATGATGCTCACTTGCATGAACTCTCGATGCTCATTGATGCTTCAATGAAAAAACTAAAGTTGGTACCTTCTGGCCTTTATATGCTATGTTCAGCTTGGGCCAGCACGCAACTTGAAAATGTCACTGATATCCTCCTGAAGAACCCCTTCAGTTGATCCTGGAAGGAGTGCACCGGTACTGTTGGCTCATCTGCCGGTACCCTCGATGCTAAGGAATCACATAGCCCTCTGACACTGAACAAAGTGAAGAGATGCACCAGTAGCTATCAAGTTAGTACCATTGAAGCGTCAATACCTGAAGTGGTATGCTTTAGAATGGACAGCATACATCAAGAAATAATGGCATCGATGAAAGGCATGCAGCGAGATACTTGATGCTGAAATACCCACGATGCTGATGTATGAAGAGGATGCACCAGTACTGGATGCTGCTAGCTGGTACCAAAGGTGAAGCAGGTGTCAAAGTGTTGGTGCCTCAATAGGCTATGTGCTTCAGAAATGACAGCCTGATCATAGAACGATGGTGTTAATTAGAGGCATGCATCAAGAGTCTCGATACTAGATATGCAATGATGCTAATCGATGTCCACCGGTACCCACAGGAATTGGTACTACAGAAAAGTTGCTGGAAATCTGACTCCAGGCCTAAAGTTTCCTAAAAGAAAATATATATATTGAACAGCTCCGGACTCAGAATCAGCAGGAGAGGAGGATACCGTGATAGAGTAAAAAGAAGGTTAAAAAGCCGTCACACTGTTGGCAGAGCAAAGGCTTTAAAATAGCCAAAAGACTTGTTCTCACCAAAACATATTTTGTTGAAAAGAAAAAAAATCCAATGGACAAGAAAGTAAAACAACAGGAAATATGAAGAAATTGAAGCAGGAAGATAAATTTGAGGGAACGAAGTTCAGATATGTATTCTTCACTCAGTGGAAAACGAAAAACTGACAACCTTGTGAGCCAGTGTCGGGCGGGAAAGCACTTGCATATGCGCAGTGGGGGCAGTCTCGAAACTTTGCTAAAAGCTTAAAATAACGGTACACTTTACCACTGTCCGTACTGGGCTCTGTGGATGATGTCACCCACATGTAAGAATATGATGCCTGCTTGTCTAATGATAATGTTCAGTACCACTCCACGGTATTGGATTTGAAAGAGAAAGAGCACCAGAGAGCTTAGATAATATACTTTTACTAAAAAGTCCCAATCTCATCCCAACAAATAAGAGAAATAAACATTAACACATACCAACACATGTCCGACCATCTTCTGAAAACTGGTAACCTTCAAAGCACTCACACCGGAATGTTCCAGGCTGATTGTTACAGGTTGCATACTCTCCACAGATTGTTGGTTGCTCTCTGCATTCATCGATATCTGCAGAATTAGAAAGGAAGATTAGTCACAGTCATAACTGTATGCAAGATTATAAGGCAAAAGACATTGCAAATAAAGCACAGTTACTTACCGGAACAGTTGTTATCCAGGGACAGCAGGCAGATATTCTCAACAGTGAGTGACGTCACCGACGGACAGCCTCGAAAGCAGACTTGCTTAAAGATCTTTGTAAGAGCTTCTGAAAGCTGCACTGCGCATGCGCAAGTGCCTTCCCGCGCGAGTTCACAGACTCTCATGGGTGGGATATAACTATACCAGGATACAACCTGCTTCGCCAAGACAACGAAGGTAAGTTAGGAGGAGGGGTAGCACTCTACATCAAAGAGAACATCAAAACAACCAGGATCACAGATGTCAAATACACAGGGGAATCCATCTGGGTAAATCTGGCCAGAAGCGGAGAAAAATGCCTGTACCTTGGTGTAATATACAGACCTCCTAGACAATCGGAGGACAAGGACGCAGAATTAATTAAAGACATTGAGAATATCACCTTACGGGGGGATGCTGTTCTGCTAGGAGACTTCAACATGCCTGATGTAGACTGGAATACATTCTCAGCGACAACTTGTGGTAGCAGGAGGATATTAACGTCCATGAAGGGTGTACAGCTCAAACAAATGATACTAGAACCCACTAGGGCCCAGGCCATCCTAGACCTGGTACTTACGAACAGGGAAAGTGTCTCAGAGGTCTCGGTGGGAGAAACGCTAGCCACCAGTGACCATAACATGGTATGGTTCAACCTTAGGAAGGGCTTCCCTAGATTACAAACAAAAACGAAGGTACTCAATTTCCGGGGCACTGACTTCGCACACATGGGAGATTTCATCCATCAGACGCTGCAGGTTCAAGAAGTAACTGATAATGTGGAAGCTATGTGGTCAACCCTGAAATCGATCCTACACGAGGCAACTATCCGCTATACAAAATCGGTAAATAAACAACAAAGAAAAAAGAAACCCCAATGGTTCACTGATGAGGTCTCGTCCCTCGTCAAGGAGAAAAAAAGAGCATTTCATTCATACAAGCATACGGGGAAAGGAGAAGCTAACATTGAATACAGGGCAAGGTCTGTAGCGGTCAAAACAGCAGTCAGGGAGGCCAAACTTCGAGTGGAAGAAAATCTAGCAAAAAACATTAAGAAAGGGGACAAATCCTTCTTCAGGTATATCAGTGACAGGAAAAAAAACACAAACGGGATAGTACGCCTTAGAACACCAGACGGAAATTATGTGGAAGCAGATTCGGACAAAGCCAAACTACTGAATGATTACTTCTGCTCAGTTTTTACTTGTGAGGCACCAGGGCACAGTCCACAGCTGGAAGCAAAGTCAAGCACGGAAGACCCATTTCAAAATTTTGAGTTCACACCAGCTGATGTTTACAGCGAACTATCAAGACTCAAGGTGAGCAAAGCCATGGGACCAGACAAATTGCACCCAAGAGAGCTCAGAGAGCTGTGCGATGTCCTGGCGGAACCGTTAGCCATGCTCTTCAATTTCTCCCTAAGTACGGGGAGAGTCCCCCTGCACTGGAAAACAGCTAACGTCGTTCCTCTGCACAAAAAGGGTTGCAGAGCAGAGGCTGCGAACTACAGACCAGTGAGTCTCACATCAATAGTGTGTAAACTCATGGAAAAACTACTTAAAGGTAAATTAGATACGATCTTGGATGAAGGGAATCTAAGGGATCCCAGTCAACATGGGTTCACTAAGGGTAGGTCATGCCAATCCAATCTCATCAGTTTCTTTGATTTGGTAACAGGAAAGCTTGACTCGGGGGAGTCTCTGGACATAGTGTACTTGGATTTCAGTAAGGCTTTTGACAGCGTCCCACACCGCAGACTATTAAACAAGATGAAATCGATGGGGTTAGGTGAGACACTAACTGTATAGGTCAATGATTGGCTGAGTGGAAGACTTCAGAGGGTAGTGGTCAACGGCACCCTCTCTGAGACATCGGAGGTGACCAGCGGAGTGCCGCAGGGCTCGGTCCTTGGTCCTTTGCTTTTTAACATATTCATAAGGGACTTGACTAGTGGGCTTCAGGGTAAAGTAACATTGTTCGCCGATGACGCCAAACTATGTAATATAGTAAGTGAAAGCAATTTGCAGGATAGTATGACGCAGAATCTGCTTACATTAGAAAACTGGTCCTCGACATGGCAGCTGGGCTTCAATGCTAAGAAATATAAGGTCATGCACCTCGGTAGCGGAAATCCATGCAGAACCTACACCTTAAATGGAGAAACATTAGCTAGGACTTCAGAAGAACGAGATTTGGGAGTAATCATCAGTGCAGACATGAAGGCTGCCAAACAAGTGGAGAAGGCCTCATCCAAGGCAAGGCAAATGATGGGATGTATCAATAGAAGCTTCGTCAGCCGGAAACCTGAAGTTCTAATGCCACTGTACAGAACCATGGTGAGACCTCATCTGGAATACTGTGTGCAATTCTGGAGACCACACTACAGTAAAGACGTGCTTAGAGCTGAGTCGGTTCAGCGGATGGCCACTAGGATGATCTCCGGGCTCAAGGGTCTCTCGTACGAAGAAAGACTAAACAAATTGCAGTTCTACACTCTGGAAGAGGGAAAGGGGAGACATGATTGAGACATTTAAATACATCACAGGACGTGTCTTCTTTCTCAAGGGCCCCTCGGTCACAAGAGGGCATCCGCTCAAACTCAGAGGAGGGAAATTTAATGGGGACACCAGAAAGTATTTCTTCACGGAAAGAGTGGTGGATCACTGGAACAAGCTTCCAGTGCAGGTGATCGAAGCCACCAGTGTGCTTGACTTTAAGAATAAATGGGACATCCATGTGGGATCCCTACGGAAGTCGAGTCAAGGATCTAGGTCATTGGCACTCAGACTTAACGGGGGTGGGTCAGTAGAGTGGGCAGATTTTGTGGGCTATAGCCCTTTTCTGCCGTCATCTTTCTATGTTTCTATGTGTTAGGGCGCGCATCTCCTGTGAGGTACCTCAGTTCAGATACCTAGCCAACCAGGAGATAAGAAGCCAACCAGGGGAGGAGGGTGGGTTGTGAGAATATCTGCCTGCTGTCCCTGGATAACAACTGTTACAGTAAGTAACTATGCTTTATCCCAGGACAAGGAGGCAGCATATTCTCAACAGCGGGTGACCTCCAAACTAAGCATAATGGGATGGAGGGAGAGTTGGCAAGTTAAGAAAAGAGATATTGCAAAACAGATTGGCCAAAATGGCCATCCCTTCTGGAGAAAGTATCCAGACAGTAATGAGAGGTGCATGTATGAACCGAGGACCAAGTGGCAGCCTTGCAGATTTCCTCAATAGGAGTTGATCTGAGGAAAGCTACAGACGCTGCCATTGCTCTAACTCTGTGGCCCGTGACTCGACCCTGCAGAGGGAGACCAGCCTGAGCATAGCAGAAAGAGATGCAAGCAGCCATCCAGTTGGAGATGGTTCGCTTCGAGAACACCAAGTGGAAAATCTAATCCATTTCTGGCCATAACACTGCCTAGTGGATGGCTTTCTGGAAGCTACCAAAATATCCTGTACAGACTGAGAGAACTGTAGAGAGTCTGTTAGGTTGAAAGGTACCAAGCTGTTTAGAGACTGCAAGTTGGGATGTAGCAAGGACCCTTGACTCTGAGTAAGCAGAGAGGGAAAAACTGGTAGAAGTAGAGGCTCCCTGATGCTGAGCTGAAGTAGAAGGAAGTACCACAGTTGTCTGGGCCACCAAGGACCTATCAGAATCATGGTGGCATGTTCTGTCTTGAGTTTGACAAGAGTCTTGAGAATCAGAGGGAATGGAGGGAAGGCATAGAGAAACTGACCTGTCCAATCCAGGAGGATTTTCTGCCTCGAGGCGCTGGGGAGAGTATATTCGAGAGCAGAACTGAGGCAGCTTCTTGTTGAGGGGGGAGGCAAAGAGGTCTATTTGAGGAGTTCCCCAGCGAGCAAACACCTGATGTAGAGGCAAGGAATTGAGTGTCCTTTCGTGTGGTTGCAGAAGACGACTCAATTTGTCCGCCAGACAGTTATGCTGACCTTGAATGTAGACAGCTCTGAGAAAAATGTTGTGATGGATTGTTCAATCTCACAGCTTCAGAGTTTCTTGACAAAGGAAGTGAGATTCCTTACCTCCCTGTTTGTTGACATAGTACATGGCGACTTGGTTGTCCGCCCGGACAAGGACTACCTGGTCGTGAAGAAGGTGTTGAAAAGCTTTGAGAGCATTGAAGATCGCTCTGAGTTTCAACAGATTGATGTGACAAAGATAGTCCTCAGGAGACCAATGACGTTGGGTACGGAGATCGTTTAGATGGGCTCCCCATGCGTAGGTTGACAAGTCTGTTGTGAGAACCTTCTGATGAGGGAGAGTGTGGAACAACAAACCTTTGGAAAGATTGGAAGAGAGCATCCACCAGTGGAGAGACTGCTTCAACAAAGGAGTTACTGTAATTTGTTGAGAAAACGGGTCGGCAGCTTGTTGCCACTGAGATGCCAGGGTCCACTGAGGTATGCGAAGGTGAAGTCTGGCAAAAGGTGTCACGTGAACTGTAGAAGCCATGTGACCAAGCAGAACCATCATTTGTCTTGCTAAAATTGATGTGAGATGAGACACTTGATGGCAAAGGCGAATGAGGGTATCCCGACATGGTGGAAGTAGAAACGCTCTGAGTTGGACAGTGTCCAGAGTGGCCCCAATGAACTGAAGAGACTGAGATGGGGTCAACTGGGATTTTGGAAAGTTGACTTTGAACCCTAGACATTGGAGGAACATAATAGTCTGTTGGGTCACTGCAATAACCCCTTGTTGAGAGGGGGCCTTGATGAGCCAGTTGTCCAAGTATGGAAAAACTTGAAGACCCTAGGCACGGAGGGCTGCAGCCACCACCACCAGACATTTTGTGAAGTCTCTGGGGGATGAGTCGAGTCTGAAAGGAAGAACTCTGTATTGTAGATGAAGATTCCCCACCCGGAATCAAAGATATTTGTGAGAGGCTGGATGAATCGGGATACGAGTGTAAGCCTCTTTTTGAGATCCAGAGAGCATAGCCAATCTCCCTGATCCATCAGGGAATATAAGGTTGGTAAAGAAAGCATCTGAAACTTCTCTTTGACTAGAAATTTGTTGAAGGCTCTGAGGTCCAGAATGGGTCACAAATCCCCAGTCTTCTTTGAGACCAGAAAATAATGGGAATAAAAGCCCATGTCCCGTTGGTTCAGAGGAACCTCCTCGACAGCTCGAAGGCGAAGAAGAGCCTGAGCTTCCTGAAGAAGAAGGGGAAGTTGTGACGAATTGGAAGGACACTCTCTTGGAGGGCGATCTGGAGGCACCTGAAGAAAGTGAAGTGAGTATCCCTCCCGAAGGATGTTGATAACCCAAAGATCTGAGGTGATCATCTCCCACTGGTGATAAAATTGGTGAAGACAACCTCCTATGGGCAGAAGAGAATTTGGATGCAGGGAAGTTGGCATGCTCAGACTGGAATGTCAAAAAGACTGAGCAGGTTTAGTCGCAGCAGGAGTCTGAGTCTGCTGTCGTTGTTGCTGTGGAGGTCTTCTAGGCGGAGGCCTGGAGAAAGCTAGTGTAGTTTTTTGGGGATAACAACGTGGTGGTTGCTTGTATGGCCAAGCAGGAGGAGTCTTAGGCTTCGGCAAAATCAAGGAAGCAAAAGAGCGCTCATTCAGAGAGGCGCTTTGTAGCAGCTTCAATAGAGTCATCAAAGAGTTCATTTCCCTGGCAAGGCAAGTTCGCTAGACGGTCCTGCAGATTGGGATCCATATCAACAATGCGGAGCCAGGCGAGACGGCGCATGGCTACTGCAAAGGCAGAAGCTCTAGAAGAGAGCTCAAAAGTATCGTATGTGGTTTGCAGCATGAAGAGTCGAAGTTGAGATAGAGTTCTGATGATCTGTTTGAATTCTGGAAGACTTTGTTCCTCAAGAGCCGGGTAGAATTTAGGCATCAATTTGAGGAAATGATTAAAATAAGCCGTGAAAATGTAGTTGTAATTGAGAATTCTGTTAGCCATCATGGAATTCTGGTATAATCTGCGGCCAAACTTGTCCATGGTACGGCCGGGACATAGAAAAAACAAGGTCCGACTTATCGAACGAGGTGAGCGGCCAGGCCTAGGCCGAAAGGCCGCTGACCGGAAGAAAAAACAAAAACCAGAAATAAGTTGGGGCTTTTTTTTACAAAAGAAACCAAAGAGAAACACGAGCACAGCGACTTAATAATAAAAATAATAAAAAGTCACGGTGAGAGAAGGCAACGAAGGCTGCAGAGCTGAAAGAGAACTTCTCGGCTCCACAGAAAACGTTGAACTGAAGTACCTCACAGGAGAAGCGCCCTAACTCGAGCGGGAAGGCACTCGCACATGCATAGTGCAGCACTCGGAAGCTCTTACAATGATCTTCAAGCAAGTCTGCTTTCGAGGATGTCCGCTGCAGGGCTCCGTCGGTGACGTCACCCACTGTTGAGAATATGCTGCCTGCTTGTCCTGGGATAATAATGGATCTGTTATAAATACTGGATTATATACTGCATTTCACTGGGCTGGGTATAAACAGGTGGTTTTATTTACCTCATCTTTGTTTCTCCTTCTTCTGATTGTAGCCCCCATCCCTACCTTTGCTTCTGATACCAATTCATTGGAGTTCTTAGCTCTTAACAATTCATTGCTTTTATTTATAAATCACTTTGCTGTTTGTGAATGAAAGGCACAAAAGCAAATTCTACAACAAACTAATACCTTAAACAAGATTCCCTCAAGAAATCATGGATTTTTTTTCCATCTTTCAATAAAATTAAGCAAACAAGTTAGAGGCAATAACTCTTTCCTGGACTAACCTATCATATTTGTGATGGCACTTTCAGATACCAAATTCCCTTCATTGGGCAATGCAACATTAGCTAAGCATCATCTGATAGGTAGGTAACAGGATCAGGGCTTGTCATCAACAATGTACACAATGTAGAGAAGGACAGAAGGCAGCAGTTTCATTCATATAAATGTCCTTCAATAAATATCCTACACTGTGGGCTCCTTTTACGAAGGTGCACTTGGGCCTTAACGCACGGAATAGCGTGCACTAAATTGCCACGCACGCTAGCCGCTACTTCCTCCTTTTAAGCAGGCGGTAGATTTACGGCTTGCGCACACTAATCCGGTGCGTGTGCTAAAATCACTAGCGCACCTTCATAAAAGGAGCCCTGTACGTATGGTGAGAAAAATATACCATACCCCTGTTACTGTAGCTTTGCTCACTGGAAGCAAAGATGGTGCAAGACAAGCTTAAAATAGAAATCCATAAAGGAAAGAGAGTAACCCTGCAAAACAGCTAGCTGCAAGCTGAGACGGCACTTAAGTCAGAGACCAGTGGAATTGAATATAAATTATTTTAGCCTGTGTTTTCAGCTCTGAGACTATACAGAGCAGGTTACCATAATTAAAAATAAACAAAGCAAGTACAATTTACATCACACAGTATAAAAAGAAACTCCCTCCTTCCCCCCCCCCATCAATAAAAAATCCTAGAAGTCCATAATATGCTGCAAAAAGCCAAGTTTTCAGTCATCAATGGAAAGACATATCATCAGACTCTTCAGCTCCCCTGAAATCTTATTCTACAGAACTGGTCCAGCACCTGAGAAACACTGATCAAGTTTATAACAACCTAAAATCTTTGGGATGATGGAAGTTGCAAACCATGAACATATCTAGAGCAGACCTCTAGTAGAAATGGCCTCAAATTATAAATATACAGGACTTATCCTAAAAGCATGACCTGACCTTGAACACCAAACACCAAAGAATGCTGCCTTCATTAAAGTAACCCAATGTAGAATAATCATATTCACACTGTAATGCTTGAAACAATATCACCATTTGGTAGCTTGCCTAGATATGATGTTGATACTTTGTGGGTGGGCACATAGATAAGGTTTAGAACCAATGCCAGGAGGTTTTTCTTCACTCAGAGGGTTGTGGACACATGGAACGCGCTCCCGGATGAGGTGATCGGGCAGAGTACACTATGAGGATTCAAAGAGGGATTGGATAGATTCCTGAAGGTTAGGGGGATTGAGGGGTACAGAGAGAGGTAGGTAGGGTATAGAAAGAGTATAAATAGAAAAATAAGGGGGGCTAGGGCTAAATCAAGAAAACCTTACAGGTCATGGACTTGATGGGCCGCCGCGGGTGCAGACCGCTGGGCGCAGACTGCTGGGCGCGATGGACCTCTGGTCTGACCCAGCAGAGGCAACTTCTTATGTTCTTATACCTACGTACTTTATACAATCTTATAATCTGCATAACATACCAGCACGCACAATCAGTTCTATGGCTGGTTTAAGCATTCATGTCTTTCATATAGGTAAATTTTCAGCCATATACATTAATATTCTATAAAGAAAATTAAAAGTTTACTTTTCTTTATAAAGCAGGTTTTAAATAGGCACTTTCCTAGCATCTTAATCTAGGCTCTCCTGTTGTGGTTCCCAAACCACCTAGACAGTTAAAGAAGAATAAAGTATGTTAGAATAAAGTCTGACCTCAATCTATTGACTTGTTTCTTAAGACATTTTGTGATTCATTTTTTTTAATGCTGTAAAAGGCATGTTGCCATTGATTAAGATTAGGATACCGCAGTGATGCTAATTTTAGTGAAACAATTTTTTCTAGCGAAGTCTTTCCACTCTTGACTGTCATGGTTTCCCTTCAGTAGATCTCTTCCAGAAATCAGTCCAATCCCTGCCCACAAAATGCAACCAAGAACAAATTCCACTAAGAGTTTTCTGCCTTAAAACCCATCTTTTTAGCGTGAAAGGAGAATAAAACTTCTGGGAATATTTTAGAATCTTTTCAACTAGTTGTCCAACGCCCACTGTCAACAGGAAGGTGGACAAAATAAAAAATAACATACTGAATATATGGGGTAAATTTTCCCCCAGGGCACCATTTCCTTTCCTGGAGGTCTCGTCTTCCAATTTTTAGTAAACAAAAATGTCAGCTGACACAATATACCCCATCTACCTGACTGGAACAGGCAGCCTATACATATGCATTTCCTATACCAGTTTCAGTATAGCGGATACATTGGGCAGGTTGAAATGTTGACATACCAAAACAGGTGATTCCATTTCCCCGGAAGCCTGCTGTGCATTCGCAGGTGAACTTATTTCCTTGTCCAGGGCGGCATGCTGCATTGGTGTCACAACCATGAGTGCCGATGTAGCAAGGATTGCGATTTGTCTCAGTAGAACCATCTAGTAGAAAACAGAAAATCTTGTTATTTCACCTTCCTGACAAGGGCTAAAACACACGACATTAGACTCGAAAGTAGTAGCTGAAAAGGTAAGGAAAAAGAGGTTAGCCTTCATAAATTGCAAAAGATTGCAGAAAGAAGAAGAAGTCAGGCAACGATATCTGGAAAAACTAAGAGAAGCTAGTAAAATAGTCAGGAAAGGAAAGAGATAAATAGAAAAAATATCCAATTCAGTAAAATGGGGGGACGAGATGTTTTTTAGATATACAATAGGAGGAAAAGCAAAAATGGCATTGTGAAGAAAATAAGATGGAATTGCTTAACAAATATTTCTGTTCTGTGTTCACAGATGAAGGGCTGGGGCTAGGACTACAAAAGGCAAACTAATAGGAATGGAAGTGTGGTAGACCCAGAATGATTTTCCAAGGCCTCAGCTCATGAGGAGCTAGCTAAACTAAAAGTGGACAAAGTGAAGGGGCCAGATGGCATACATCTGAGGGTACTGAAGGAACCTAGGAAAGTTCTGATGCCTCAGCTGTCTGACCCTTTTACTGCTTCTCTCGAGTCTATTATGGTCTTGGAGGACTAGACAAGGGCAAATACCGAAAACCAAGATGCTGCAATGAAATGTCCTTGTAATGCCTTGTAACTGCATTCAATAAAGTTCTACAATTCTGTTGATATCATTAGAGTCAAATCAATCCCATCCTTAGCAGGAAATCTTCCTAAAGGGCTGCTAAGTTTATTAATATATTCAGCAGCACATTTACAGTTTCTTTTTTTTATCTCCACTAGTGATTATAAACGGATAAAAATTCTGTTTCACTGTCACATTTTGACCACCAGGATGTAACAAGAGCATTCTATCTAAATATACAGTACATATAGCAGCAACCATCCTATTCCTATAGCTAAGAAAGATATTCCTATAGGGTCATTCCATGTCAAGTGGACCAGGAGCCCACGTTCGACCCTCTTGAATCCAACCAAATTTTATAGGGGTGTTGTCTAGGGTCTCAAATGAAACTCTGCAAAATGTTTTGGATCTATCTCAATTTGGTCAGGAGCTAGGGGTGGTTGAACAAAAACAATCGATCCACTCCCATACCTCGTGTGACCTAAAACGCCAACTTTGCTTAAGCATTGCAGCAGAAGGAAACTATCTAGGAGTCTGAAATTTTGTAGTTTGGTACAACACCTTGGGGCAAGTTTCTGTGCCAAGTTTGAAATCTTTTGTGAACGTGCTTCCATTTCTACAGGTCAACAAAAGGAGGCAAAAAAATTCACAAATGAAAATTTTTGGCAAAGTTTGGCTCCATACTGCTGCTGGTAGGTAAGTCAGCTGAGGGTACAACTTTACCAGCAGACATGTACCATGAAGTACTTCCAAGATTTGCAATATGCGCATTTACAGTGAAGTGAAGCTGAAGATATGACCATTCAAAAATATGGCTTTATGCATTTATGCAAATTTTCATTTTTTCTGATTCAAATATCTCTAATGTGTAGGAGTTTTTTGTTTTGTTTTTTATATCATTTGAAAGAGCATGTTTTTTGCTACAGAAGCGATCCTGTTTCATCTTGGACCCGACCTTTCTTTGGTGAGAATTAAAGCTTCAAAGATACCCACTGCCACTAGTCGTGAAGATCATGACAAGTGTATTATACACTGAGACCACTTATTTATCAGTTATTTATCCACTGTCTGAAAGACATTCCCAATAGTCCGATAATACCATATAACAGTGAAAATTTGCATAAATGCATAAAGCCATATTTTTGGATGGTCATATCTTCAGCTTCACTTGACTGTAAAAACTCATATTGCAAATCTTGGAAGTACCTCATGGTACACTTATCCACAAGCTATTTTGGCAAACATTGAGCAGACTTTCAAAACCCATGTGCAAGAAACTGAGTTAAAAGTTGAATTTTTGCGATTTCCTGATCTTTGTCAATATATATGCGCACTTTAAATAGTGTGGTTTTTGCACTTTTCTTTTTTGTCTTTAATAAAGCTTAGAAATTTATATGGTATTATCTGAGTATTAGGAACGTCTTTCAGACAGTGGATAAATAACTGATAAATATGTGGTCTTAGTGTAAAATTATACACTTGTCATAATCTTCACGACTAGCTCCTGACCAAATTGAGATAGATCCAAAAATTTTTGCAGAGTTTCATTTGAGACCCTAGACAACACCCCTGTAAAATGTGGTTGGATTTCAAGGGGGTCGAACGTGGGCGGTTTTCAGTATTGGTCCACTTGACATGGAATGACTCTATAGATAAACAATTTCATATAGGCCAGAAATTTTAAAAATCCTATATTAAACCATACAGCTATACATATAGGGCTAAATTCTGTATATGGTGCTGAATAAAACGAACACTAAGCACTATTCTATAAATGATACTCCAAGTTGGGCACCGTTTATAGAATAGCATTTGGCACCAGAATCTGCACCCGGTTTTGAACGTAAAAGATTTATACAAACTGAAAGCTGCTACCAATGTGGTGCTAAATCCACTTTTAATCAATCAGTCAGTTGAATCTAATCTAATTTAATCTAATCTGAGATTCTTGAGTCGCACTATACCTAAATAGGTTTAAGGTGACTTAAAATGCAATTTAAATAGACACAATTTAGTATAGTACAGGATGCTATTAATGGTGCACTGCAATACAATTTGGTGGGACACAATACAACAAAACAGACAATTACAAACCATTCTTCAACCTTCCTTTCATCTCCAATACAACAATACAGACAATTACAAACCATTCTTCAACCTTCCTTTCATCTCCAAGATCCTTGAAAAGACTGTACTATCACAACTCCTTGCCTTCGGCGACAGACAAAACACCCTCTCCCCCTTAACAATCTGGATTCAGAAAATTTTATAACACAGAAATGGTCTTAGCAGACATTATTGACGACAAAGGGAAAGATGGGCTACTGGTCCTTCTAGATCTCAATGCCGCCTTCAATACCATCAATCACCATTGCCTCCTTGCCAGACTCTCAAATATTGGAATAAATGATCGAGTTGTTCTCATCATTCCTGAGCCATAAGACCCAAAGTGTCCTACTCAGGTCTACTCCAGTGTTCTTCAACCTTTTGACACCTATGGGCCGGCGGAAATAAAATAATTATTTTGTGGACTGGCACCGGTCCGCAGACTGGCAGTTGAAAAACACTGGGCTAAGTCGTGGGCCAGACCCCACCCATCTCTGCCCAATCTCCATCCCAGACCCCGCCCCCATACTAGTACTAATTGTAACACCATTTTTTCCATTCATTTTTCATATATACACACACACACAATATAATCTTATTAACACCACAAAATGGTTAACCACAAAATTAAACTATACAAAACACACTGTATGCTTCTCAACATTCATTCCTACCAGAAAACCAGTAACCCCATGCAAATACGGGACCAAAAATTAAAAGTACTAATATATACAAACAAACCCTAAGATGCAAGACTCTGCATGCAGTCCAACCCCAGAGAAAAAGAAACAAATGCATTTCTTCCAGAACAGTGCCCCAAACCCCATCAGCTCCTATCCCTGGTAGTCAAGCAGCCCCCACCCTCCCTTCTGACTTGACTCCCATCCCCCAATTTTATTTTTTTTTTAAATTCTCTGTTGTCTAGCATGTCTTCTCCAGACCACCCCCTCAACTACTTTAAAAATTATTCCCTAGTGTCTACTGCAGACATGGGCAACTCCGGTCCTCAAGGGCCGGAATCCAATCGGGTTTTCAGGATTTCCCAAACGAATATGCAAGAAATCTATTTGCATTCATTGCTTTCAATGCATATTCATTGGGGAAATCTTGAAAACCCAATTGGAGTCTGGTCCTCGAGGACTGGAGTTGCCCATGTCTGGTCTAGTGGCACTCTCCACCCTCCAACCCTTCCTCCAGGCCCCCAAGATCTTCCTCCATCACCAAAATCTAGTAATGCCCACTTTCTACTGCCGCTGGTGTAGCCAAATTGGAAAATGTGGCATCTGACCCTGTTTAAGAAGGGTCAGTCTGCCAAAGGAATGCTTCTACCTTTATGTAAATCAATAGAAGAACATTCATAGCTTGTTAGGATCAGAAAAAAGTAATTACATTTCTCTTATAGCTATTTGAGTTTAAATGAATACCACAATACATACCACTGATTGGGCCAATCGAGTTGCTCATTGCATATCGTAGAATTTTTTCTTCTTGGTTATACAAGACAAAAATGCGATCCACTGAAAGCTGCTGAGTAGCAGGAATTGTATTTTGTACAGTATCGTATATGCATTCTTGGAAAGACATGGTCTGCTTCCACTGATAGGTGTAGGTCTGAGAACTACCCTCAGCAAATTCCACTGTGTATTCCCTGGTCGACGAAGAAGTGATAACTGACAATGCAACAGTAGAAAGAAAAGAAACAGCCACATTTTATTACTGTTAAAAGCTTGGACCAATTATTGATAATATTACATAATAAGCAGTTCACAGAACCATGTACTGTACACTGACACTTAAAATTTCCCTAATTATATGCGACAGAAGAGAAATGCCTCTTATTGGGAATTTTAAACAAGTATTTGATTTAGCACAGGCTGACAAGCCAATGCAAGGGGAACCTGGTCCCTCTGTCTAGATCTAGTTTTAAAGTCAGTAAGTCTGCAGGCACAGCCAGGCCAGTTGCCTCCACACAAATCAAGAGGCCAAGTCAAAAACCTTGCCTGAGATTTCATATATCTTAAGTCAGGGTCAGGGTTTAACCTACTTCTTGTGTGTTGTGAATCACTGGTTCCCCAAACTATTGATTGCAGACCCCTGGTGATCCATACCATCACAAAACTTATAAAGGAAATATGCATGTTAATATTCAGTTGGGACGGCCAACTATTAAAAAAAAAATTTTTTTTATACTGCCACGATTGAATTAAATTAGTAGATTTAGCATTTGTATCCAGATATTGGCTCACACTATCTGAACTCAGCAAAAACCACTGGCACTATCCGGATATTGGCAATATTCAGCCCAATTAACTGGAAAAAGCAAAGCCAGCTGAATATCGCAACCCTTGCTCACTCTGGTAGGATGGCCTCAGCAGTGCTACTTTTTGGGTAGCAGAACTTGCTTTGAATATTGAGCACATGATCTTTTCACCAAGCATACTATGCTTTACATGAGCCTGAAAAACTGAAAGAGGTTGGTGCACCGTAACAAGATGAGAAAATAGATAAGTGCATACATAAAAGAGAAAAAAAAGGGAAAAAAGCATACTAAGCTTTGTTTCTGAATTAATTCATTCATCAGACATTCCTTATTCATACCAGTGGTGGAGCCATGAGTGGGCCCGGGCCAAGTCCCACCCACTTTGGATTCAGGCCCATCCAGGAGCAGCATACCTCTAATGTGGCTGGCAGGGATCCCCAAGCCCTGTCAGCTAAAAAGTCATACCACCTCTCCCCTCCTGTGTACCTTTTAAAGAGCAGATCTTCACCAGCAGGCATGACTGATACACACTGCTCATAGTAGTCCCACAATCTTCCTTCTGACGCAACCTCTGTTTCCACATAGGCTGGAGTATGTCAGAAGGAAGGATGGGATCTAGGACGATTCATGACAGCCAATTCAATCGTTCACGGAAGCACCTGACCTCTTGTGGGGGGCTATGCCACACACACCCAAAATGAGTGCCCCCCCCCCCCGCATCCAGCCCCTAAGGTAGGACACCCCACCCCTGCCTAACATATCTCTTGAAAATTCACTAGTGTGAACAGCATCTTCCACCTCCTGCTCGTGCCAGTCTCGGCTCCCCTCTGACATCACGTCCTGGTCCCACGACTGAAGTGACATCAGAAGGGAGCCACGGCCGGCCAAGTGCAGGGGGTACATAATGCTGCTTGCGCTGGTGAACTTTTAAAGAAGTATTTGTGAGAGGGGGGCAGAGAGGAGGAGAGGCAACGGCGGGAGTGGGGGAGGAGGAGAGGCATGATTTATTGCGGTTCATTGTAGCCATCATGGAGAGGACGATTCATCACTGCCGTTTGTGATGAACGTCCCGCAATGAAACATCCGCAATAAATCATCCCATTCTGGGAAGGCTGCAGGGCCAGCATGAGCAGTGTGCACAAGTCATGCTGCTCACGAAGATGTGTTCTTTAAAGGCTACACCATGGCAGTGGCAGCGGTGTATTGAGAGACTAGATAGCTTAGGCAGGAGAGGGAGAGACCAGATCGCCTTTGTAATAAACATTTGTTGGAATGCCCTGAATCCGGCCCCGACGCAGTGATTTTTTGACCGATTCGCGAAACGCTGGCCGCGTTAGCATATGTGGGAGGCATTCATACCACTGTGAAGCTAAGTTACCATTACAGTACTGTTTTCAGTGAATATAGGAGTTGTGCATGAAAATCTATAAAAAAGAAAAAATCCATAAAAATGATTTAGAATATAAGCTAAGTTTTAATGATCACTAAGTTAATAATTTATTATGAAAAAATAAGATTTAAGCTTTTTTGAAATTAAGTTAAAAAGACGTGTTTTTGCTGGCCGATGACTGGAGCAAAGAGCGTGACAACTACGCTGATCAATTTGATCAATTCAGCCAATGACTGTGCGTAGGCTCTATATCTGAGGCCTTTTCCCGTTGTAATTTAAATTAAAAGTTAAAAAATGAATGCCCTTAACACGTTGTTACACGACCGCGCAAAGAAATCATTGTATTATGCCAAATTTAATTATTATAAGCATGGGAATAAGCCTGGTAGATTACTGGCTACTCTGACCAAACCTAAACGATCTAATCGTTATATCCCTTGTTTGCACTTGCCTGACGGCACGAAGGTGAGCAAAACACGGGATATAGCTGACCGCTTCTTTCGTCACTATAAACAATTTTACTCTTCTGTTGAGGGGGAGGGGGGGCCTGAGGTGCAGGACTATTTGGAGGATGCAGGTATGCCTCGTTTGTCCTCTCCTATGCGCTCAGCACTGAATAGGCCAATTCAGGAGAAAGAATTGCAATCGGCTGTTAAACAGTTGAGGAATCGCTCGGCCCCGGGCCCAGACGGGTTTTCCCCGGAGTTTTATAAAATCCTGTTCACGCACATCTGTGGCCCATTGGAGGCTTATACACAGACGCTGGTAGAGGGTGCATTTCCGGTGGGATCCAACCATGCTTATATTACACTAATTCCGAAACCCGGTAAGCCGGCGTCTGATTTAGAATCGTATCGCCCAATATCCCTCATAAACGTTGATATAAAAATTTTAGATAAAGTGTTAGCTAACCGGTTGGCTACCTTACTCCCTCAATTGATTATACCGGAACAGGTGGGCTTTGTGAAACATCGACACTCTGTTTTAAATGTTAGACGACTGTTGACGGCTATCCATAGAACCCAAGTTACTCACACTGCTGGTATTCTGGATAGCCTAGACGCCGCCAAGGCTTTCGACCAGGTCAACTGGCACTACTTGTTCGCGGTTCTCACACATATGGGAATAACGGGTTGGTTCCACAGCGTGATTCGATTGTTATACTCGATTCCGACGGCTAGTGTCTTGGTCAACGGCACTAAGACAGAGTCTTTTCCCATACTACGAGGTACGCGTCAGGGAAGCCCTCTATCTCCTCTCCTGTTTTTGCTCTATTTAGATCCATTTTTACGTACTTTATTAAAAGATGATGAATTGAGCGGTCTTCCAGAAGGGGACTCTCAAATACGCGTCCTAGCCTTTGCAGATGATATACTGTTGACTTTGTCTTCCCCTCAGTCATCCTTGACCAGGGCATTGGCCATTTTAGACGAGTTTAGTTTGTATTCGGGGCTGGTTCTAAATTCTCAAAAATCGATAGTGTTGCCTTTGTCTAAGGAGGTCCCTGGCACCTGGATGGGAGACTTTCCCTTACGGTGGGCAACAGACCATTTGACTTACCTGGGGATTAAGATACCTATGGATCTCACTAGATTGTACACCTTGAATGTCTTGCCACTCCTGACTCTTACTCAACAAAAATTGCAACTTTGGAGGGAATTTCCTTTGTCATTGCTGGGCAAAATTGCTTTGTATAATATGGTTTTGGTGCCTCAATGGCTTTATGTGCTTCAAATGCTTCCGATTTTGTTGTCTATTAAACATGATAAACTGGTGGGCAAAAGCCTGACGTCCTTCTTATGGAATGGGAAGCGTGCGAGATTGGCATTGCCTGTCTTGATGCTTCCCAAATCCCAGGGGGGTTTGGGATTGCAGAACTTGCGCTTGATTTCACAAGCATGTCAAATGCGTCATTTGAACGACTGGTTCCGGGGCACTTGCTATTTTTCTGCGACTGCTTCGGAGCTCACGCTTTGTGACCCATACCACTTCAGTTATCTGCTCCATACTCGTCATCTTCCGAGTGGGTATGGTGGAGGTATGTTCATTACTCCTCTTCGCCAGGTGTGGCGGAGGTTATGTAAGTCTTTGAATATACCACCTACTGATACGGTTTACCTGCCTTTTCTGGACAATAAGGACTTCCCTCCGGGAACTTCTATCTATCCACTTTCCATATGGAGAATTACCAATATTCAATACATTTTCCAGGTGGTTAATTCGCAGGGTGTTGTGCCACCTTTTACAGTGATGCAAGCGGATTATCAATGGACACCAGGAGATTGGCTAGCATATTCTCAGATGGTCTCCTATGTGCGGTCTCTTCAGAGGGCAGGACTTACCAGCCAAAGTAGAGAAGCTCTTTCGGAAGCTTTGTGTTTGTCAGCTCAAGACCAAATTCCCTTGAAGTTCCATATTCGGTATCTTCGGGAGAGCCTGGGACCAATTTCCTATGATCATTATGCAGCTCTCTGGTCTAGAGATCTACCTTGTGTGGTTACTGGATTACAAATTCAAACTTGCCTCAAGAGAATACATGTTATTACAACTTATGTTACTCTGATTGAAATGAACTATAAATTTCTTCTTCGACTTCACCGGTTCCCGGTTTATCTTCATAGAGTCAAACTAAGCACTACTGATACATGTCTTAAGTGCCACCAACCTCAGGCTTCTTTAGGACACCAATACTGGACTTGCCCTCGAATTCAGGACTTTTGGACTCAACTACATCGTCATATTACAGCTATGTGACATCATAGTTATCCTCAGGGCCCCGAGCTGCTCTTTACCTTGGACCATCTTCCTAGAGCATCTCCTAAAGGGTTTCGGAGATTTCTGGAGAGGGCCTTCTTGCTGGGGAAAAAATCTATTTTACACTGCTGGATTGTACCTGAATCGCCAACCTTATTTCATTGGCGTACTCTCATGCTTCAGCAGGCATCTGTGGAGCGCTTGTTTATACATGCGCTGGACTCACCTAGGGGACGCACTTACTGCTCCATTTGGGAGCCATTCTGGCTTACTCTATCACATAGAGCTCGAAGTAATTTGCTAAACCCATGATATTTCTTTCTCTGGAAGACGGTTGTTTTACTTTATATTTGTGTTTCTGGGATGGGGGGTGGGGGGGTGGGAGGTGGGGGGGGGAGGGGGAGTGTGTATTTGCACTGTTACGTTGTTTATTTTTCTGCTGTTTTTACTGTAAAACTTTAATAAAAATATTTCCACATAAAAAATGAGTGCACTTCTCTGAATAAGTAATAGTGGAATTTTTTCTAACATATTATTGGACTATAAAATAAACCCACCAGGATGTTTGGAAAAAGCCACCCAATTGGGCAGGAAAATCAAATCGAATCGAAAAATTGATTCAATAGGCTGAATCACATCGAAATTTTTTTTCCTGAATCGGCAGCACTACTAGAAACGGAATGGAATTTTTAAAATAATTTTGATGTACATTGATGTATAGATATAGATTTCTAATGCTGACAAAATTAGTAATTTGGATCATTTTTATTAATATAAGTAATAATGAACTTGTTTGCAAAATCAGAAAATCGATAAGCCTGCAAACAGAAAATTTATGCTTAAAATATTGTGTTACTTAAATTCATTACGTATGAAACCATTTTAAAAGTACTAATAAAAGTAATTCCAATTCTCGAATATTTCAATAAATTTGATAAAAAGCCACGTAAATCCCCCTTTTTACAAAACCGTAGCACTTTTTTAGCGCCGGTCGTGGCAGTAACAGCTCTGACGCTATGAGCGTTGGAGCTGTTACTGCCGCTGCCAGCGCTAAAAACCATGCTATGGTTTAGTTACCAACAGGTCTAGAGCAATCGGGTTTTATGATCGGTAAAACCCGATGCTAAATAGCCAAGTGATAGTAGTGCATCAATCGTTTGGCTATTTTGCATGGGGTTTTACTAATTTGCATGGGTCGGATCGGAAAATGGGTGATCGAGGGGAAAAACATGCAGTGGGCAGTTTTGTGCATTGGGGAATCAGATCCAATCGATAGTTAAACTGGTGAAACCAGTTTAGCGACAATCAGGACACGATCAGTAAGTTTTGTGCATCCCCCAGTTAATGATGTCCAACTCAAATCCACATGAAACCCAAATTGTATCAATTAATTTAAATGGTGTGGTAACTGACCATGCCATTGAAGTTCATTGAAAAACATTTCTAAAAATTAACTAATTAAAAGTTGAGTGCAGAATTCCAAATGGCACCTAGCGATGCCGACATCAAGGCACCCTCTGACGCCATAACATTGCATCCCTAAAAAGTAGGCATGGTTAGGGGCAGAAAATAGGTATAATACATAGGCGTCACTTGGAATGCAAGATAGGCTCAAGTACATCAGGCCAGATAAAATATGACCTAATGTACTGGTGTCTACCCTGACAGCACCTAGCGATACCCAAGTCCGCTTAGGCACCGCTAGGCATGATTCTATAAGCGGTGCCCAGCGGTTGATTGACAGCCATGCAAACCAGCACCTAAAAGTTAGGCGTCATTTATAAAATCTGGCCCTTCATTCATACTAATGTCCATTAGTATGTGCTAAGTTTTAGTAAAAGGGCCCCTTATTTGTAAAAATTAGAAGTTTATTTACTGTAATCCATCCAGACCTCAACCAGGGTATGGAGCAGGATATGTCTCAAAATTAAATTAGACAGATTTACTTAAAGACAAACAACTTACCAGAGCTTGAGGAATGATAAAGTTCTGTGTATGGTTCAATATGGACTGATGCTCCAAAAGGGATTTGGGGAACTCTTCCTTCTAGCTCAGTGCTGATGGTGAGATGTCCATGTTCATTGATTCCAGTGAATTGCTGCTTAATAATCAACTTGTCATTACTAGGTAGGAAGGTAACTTCAGCTTGCCGTATAAACTCTCCACCTATGAAGCAAGATACATTTTTTTTAAATCTAAGTGACTGTACTATTCTAGATCACAGTAAGGCCCTTTTTAGATAGGGTATGGCGAGAGAAATTGAGGTATCCAGGTCGGGACATCCACAATTACCTCTGTTCTTTACAAAAAGCTCTGCTGAATGTGAAGCATTTTGTAAAATACCTAAAAAGATGTGTCGTAGTGCATGTATATTTGCCAGCACGAAAGCAGAAGCTGGGATTTTAAAAATGGAGACATTGCAAAAAAATGTTTCTCCATCGCATACCTTTGCAATGCTACATGATGTTAAATTCCTAACCTGGAAACGCTGGGCATTTTATGACTATAACAACATTTTGATTCCTTCAAAATTATCATCTAAAAACAATTGAATATATTTGCCTCCACAATACATTGTAAGGGTCTGTTTTTGCCTTTTAGCCCTGTTTGTAATTTACTTATTCACTAGACCACCTTTTTCACCTCTTCTGTTTTTCCTCTGTAAAAGCATGGGTCCACAAGTGAATATTTATAATGGAAAAGTATGATACAACTGGAAGATAATTTATAGACAACCTTCCCATTTTGACTTCCCAGCCAAAATACAATTTTGAAATCAAAGTAGCAATACAGGGGTAGATTAGATATGTCAATATCTCATTTGCATAAATTTACTTTATAGCCAGTGACAATTGTGGGGAAAAAAAAAAAGTTTTCATGTTCTTGGTGCAGTAAAATGCACTTGGATGCTTGGAATTCCTCTTGATCTCCTTTGTACCATGGGATCTTGCCTCTCTGCTGCACATATCAGGTCCAGGAGAACAGTTGCTCCAATGACCTACCATGCGTGAGGGTTAATTGATTAGGGAGCCTCTTGCTCCGAGGATCATGATAGTTCTCCTCTTTTCCAGACTAGGTGCCAGCTTTCCCATTTTGACTTCTCAGCCAGAATGTAAATTTGGAACTCAAAGTAAAGAACAGTTCCTACTGAAGCTGTTGAGGATTCAGAGCTCCAAGCTGCAGTGGTCAGTAAGGACCTGCAGTAGAAAAGCAGTTCCTTCCAGGTGACTCTGTGCAAGTCACAACCCACCATTGCCCAAGTACAAAAACAGATTGTGAGCTCACTGGGGACAGAGAAAGAACCTGCATATAATACATGGAAACTGCTTTCGCTGTACCACAGAAAGGTGGTATATCAGGCTCTAAGACCCTTTAATGCCTCCATTTCCCAAAAGCAGGAGTTCACTGTTTTAAAGGTGACAAACTTACACATAGAAACTCCTCCAAAATAGCTGGATTTCAGTTTGGCACTCAGGCCCTGATTCTCCAAAGTGCGTCCCAATTTTAGGCAGCTGTAGGCGTGGGGATGGGCGGACCCGCTATGCCTAAGGCTTGATTGGTCCAGGCTTCTAGAGCCTGGGCCAATCAGGCCTTAGATTTAGCGGGGATGGGCCGGGAAGGGGCGGGCCCGTCTCATTTCCACGAGGCGGGCCCGTCGGCTGGACGGCAGCAAGACCCGTCTAGCCGACCAACATGTAAAGGTTAGTTGGGGGAGGGAGGTTAGTTTTGGGGGGGTCGGGTCATCGGGCTTTCCGGCAGGAGGATTGGGCATCCTCCTGCCGGCGATTACCAGTTTGGGGGGGAGGGGGGTTCCGGCAGGAGGATTGGGCATCCTCCTGTTGGCGATGGGACAGGCGGCCACGACCGCGGCCGCTATACATATTGCAGCAGGGAGATCTCTTGCTGCCATAAGTATAGCGGCCGCGTCTAATTTAACCCGATTCTCTAACCGGCGTCTGTACCATGGACGCCGGTTACAGAATCGGGGTTTAGTGTAGGACCGATTCTGTATAGGACACTTCTCCTGGGCGTCCTATACAGAATCAGGGCCTAAGTAGTTAAGTGCTGTTGAAAATTAGCAGTTAGCCCCAAACAAGTGATTTAACTGGCCAGGATCAGTTTCTGGCCAGTTAAATTATTTTGATTATAAGTGGTTTCCTACAATTTTTGTAACAAAGGATGCAATAAGGAACCAGCCAGCTTCAGGGTCAATCCTCGCTTATAAAAGAAAAGCAAAATTGTCAAAATATATAAGTTACCTGTAATGCTGAATCCGTTTTTATGTTGTGGCTGCTCCAATGCAAACATCCAACCAATTACACCTCCAATAGAAGCAAGAGGGAGCAAGGAATAGCCCAGCGATTCTGATATTGTGCTAATGGCAGTGTACGCACGCCCATCATTTACCACGATATAGGAATGCAGGTCAATGTTCTCAAACACCATAGGAACTGGGTTACTGCCCACAAAGAGTCTCCCTTTCACTTTTCCATTCACACGCTGAGGTGTTCCTAATAAAAATATTAAGAAACTTTTCATTGAGAAGGTCAAATGCTTGTATTGCATTCTGTCACTTTATCAATATGAGAGCGTTTCAGACATTAGAATCAAGGCTTGAAACTGAACTGTACACATTTATTACCACATGTTGTACAGTTAAGAGTCAGGGTTACATAAGTGCTGTCATACTTTCTTAGTTTGCTTGTGTATGAAGCCCAAAGCTTTAAACCCCTGGCAACATAGTGTTGCTGTTCTCAGTATTTAGGATCAGTGGCGTACCTAGCATATGTGACACCCGGGATCCATCATTTTTTGACACCCCCCCCCCATCTATATGAAAAATATGATTTTTAGTAACAATCCACATATCGCACAACAAGAGTGTACCTAGGAAAAGGCAGCATCTTAAACTTGTAAAACTAAAACAAGCCAGATCCCGCAGTCAGTTGATCCTGTAGTCAATGCCAACTGAAAACTATGTTCTTTTCATACACACAGAACAGAGATATACCCTCGCCCAATATGGAATAATCACAAACTAAAAACAGAAATATGTAGACAAAAGTTAAACTGAACTGCCAAGAAACCAGACCCTGGATACAATGCAACACCACAAAAACAGTAACACATGTCCTCTAATAAAGTGCAAAATATAAAGATAGTAGATGTAAATTTGAAAAAAACTGATACATAACAATCACCATTTTACAAATTAACAAATAAAAATAACAAATAATGAGAAATAAAAATATACCATTTTATTGAACTAATCCTTGTAAGCTCGGTCCCCATCCCCGCAAACCACCTGATTCCATCCACACAAGCCTTGAATTGTTTTATATTGAACTTATTATATTAAAGTATAAAAAGAAACAATATTCTGTACAATTGTCAATTTATAAATCAGGGTCTTCTCCCCACTCTCTCTTCCCCATTTCCCTTCAGCGTCCTCAGCCTACTCTCTCTCCACTTTCCTTCAGTGCACGCACATAAAAACAAGCAAATAATTTTATATCATTTTCATTCTATTCATTCATAGAAATTAAAGTCCAAATAATGCCAGTCACATAACAAAACCAGATTTTACAAAAATAATTCCCTGCACAGTCAAGCCTGCAAGGATTATTAGATGTCTTTCAGCAGCTCCCCTCCCTCCCCCTTACCTTCGTGGCCAAGTCAAATGATCTACCAACAATAAAATTTTAAAAACACAAAGCACACTGTACACAGAGAAAATGTTAATCATCATTTATATTCCACGGGTTTTCAAAGAAGTCAAGGCAGATGACTTTATGCAATGTCACCTCAGTAACAACTATACAAAAATAGACAAATATACCCCCTCCCTTATTACTAAACTGCGATAGTGGTTTTTAGCACAGGAAACTGCGCTGAATGCCCCACGCTGCTCTCGAAGCTCATAGGCTCCCTGCGCTAAAACCGCTATTGCGGTTTAGTAAGGGGCCCATAGTGTAAAATATAGACAGCATATATAAATTCTCAAAACGGACACATTTTGATCACTAAATTGAAAATAAAATCATTTTTCCTACCTTTGGTAATTTCATCAGTCTCCGGTTGCACTTTATTCTTCTGACTTTGCATCCAATATTTCTTCCCTTCTTTCAGCCTTCCTGTATGCTTCCTCTCCTCCAGACCTCATTCCCTCCCCAAACTTTCTCTGTGTGTGCGTGGCAGGGCAGGTAGGAATAGAAGATCAGCCTCCCAGCTCAAGTAGTATTTAACCCCGCGGGTCCCCCGTCCAGCTCTGTCTTGTGCACCCCCTTGGGGCGTGCACCCAGGGAAGACCACCCCCTCCTAGGTACATCACTGATTCTCTGAGCTTGAATATATTCTTTCCACCTCTCTTCAGTGCTTCTTTGGATGGGTGGGGGAGGGTCTGGGGACCTGTTCACATTGAAGTGTATCTCCCTTGATCTGCTCTGCCTTAGTGGAGTAGTTAGAGTTTTTTGTGCAAGGGTTTTTTTTGGGGGGGTGATGGGTTTAGAAGGGATTGGGTTGTGGTGAGAGGGTTTTTGGGTGGGTGGGAGTTGGGGGTCCGTGTTATGTCCTTTTCTTTATGTCTTCTCCACACTTTCTTCTGCTGTTCTTTGATGACCACTCCTTTTAGACTCACATCCTGGAACGTAGGGGGCATCCCCTCACCGGTTAAGCGGTCTAAATCTTAATGGTGTTGCAGCGTTACCATTCGGACATTGCATGTTTATAAGAGACTCGCTTGACAGATACGGAACATCTTAAATTGCGTCGTTCTTGGATGGGGAAGGTCTATTTTGCTTCCTCTTTGGGTCATCATGGTGGTATAGAGGTATTGATCCGTAAGTCTTCCCCGTTAGGTGTTCAGCTTATTAATAAAGATGTTGATGGTCGTTATCTTCTTTTACGTCTTACTCTTGGCGACCGGTGTTACCTTCTTTTAGTAGTTTATGGCCCTAACTCATCCGAATCTGTTTTCCTACAGAAGTTAACACAGCTTTGGTCTCGCTATTCCAGGGATCCACTTCTTCTTTTGGGTGACTTTAATTTAGTCATGGACCCGCATCTGATAAGTTGGGTACTTCTTCTACTTCTTTGGGAGCCAGAGGCCATCTTCTTTCTGATTTTTGCGACACTCTTTCGGTGGTGGATCCTTGGCGCCTGCTTCATCCTGAGGTTCGGGACTATACTCAACAGCTTTATGGTACTCCTGAGGATGCTTCTCCGACCTTGTTGGGGGACAATCTTCAATCCTCAGGGCTTCCGCGCCTTCCTGAAGATGTCATTTCCTCTCTCGACAGTCCCTTTCGGGCAGCGGAATTAGAATCTGCTATTAAAGCTCTATGTTCTGGTAAAGCTCCAGGCCCTGATGGTTTCTCGGGAGATTTTTATCGTATTCTTTCTTCTCGTCCTTGCGGTCCCTTGCTAGCTTATTTCAATACAGCTATTGCTCACGGCTCTTTTCCTCGATATGTTAATGGGGCGATAACACTATTGTTGAAACCTGGCAAAGAAGCTGACGTCCCTAGTTCATATTGTCCTATATCATTGATTAATGTAGATCTTAAGCTTCTTTCTCGTATTTTAGCTGATCGTCTTGCTCCTCATCTCACTGAACTCATCCATGAGGACCAAGTGGGCTTCGTTCGTGGTTGCCAATCCATCTGTAACGTCCGTAAGGTCCTTTTTGCTTTATCCCATTGTCAATATCATCATATTCCCGCATTGTTCGCCAATTTGGCACCTCCAAGGCCTTTGATAGTGTCCACTGGTCTTTTTTGTTTAAGACACTTGAGTCTATTGGGCTGGGAGGCTTCTATCTGAGGGCCATTAGCTCTCTCTACTCTAACCCACGTGCCTCTTTATTGGTTAATGGGACGCGTACAGATTCCTTTCCTGTTCTTCAGGGTATGCGTCAAGATTGCCCTCTCTTGCCTCCGCTCTTTATTCTTTCATTAGAACCTCTGCTTTGCACTATTCGTGGGTTTGATGCGGTACACGGTCTTAGTGTTGCTGGGATTACTTTGAAGACTTTGGCATGTTTTTGATTCTTACTAGGCCGGAGGAATCTCTCTCGACGGCACTGGACCTTATTTCAGAATTTGGATTTCACTCCAGTCTCTCTCTTAACTTAGATAAATCAATTGCTTTACCCTCTGTTCTTGCGGTTCGCACAGCATGGAGGGGTATATTTCTTCTTCACTGGGCAGACTCGTATTTAAAATACTTGGGGGTTCTTATTCCTTTTGATTTATCTCGATTGTACTCTCTTAATGTGGAACCCTTGTTTCAGACCCTTCAGAATAAATTGCACCTTTGGAGGGGTTTACCATTTTCTCTTCTAGGCCGGGTTCACTTATATAACATGCTTATTGTTCTGTGTTGGCTATTTGTCTTTCAGGTGCTCCCTCTTTATTTGACTTTACGGGATGAGCGTCGCCTAGAACATGTGGTTCAATAGTTCCTATAGTTGGGCAAGAGGGCCAGACTTCCTTACATGCGGGCAGCGGCTCCATGGTATAAGGGTGGACTGGGTTTGCTGAATATCCGCTATCTGACTATTAGTTGTGGTATGCGCCATATTGATGAATTTTTTCGGGGTTCCACTGCTTTCACTAATATCTCTTTAGAACTTTCTTGTTTCCGGAACACACATTTTAGTGCCTACCTGCATTCTGTTCCCTCTGCATCCCCTGAGCTTCTCTTTAGTAAGATGTTACATCATTCATTGTGCAAGACATGGCACTGGGTATGTAAGTTTCATTCTATTATCCCTACTATCACTTCTTTTCTGCCTATTCGTTTCAATAATAATTTTCTTCCTGGGGTTGATGGTGTAAGTTTTGCTAGATGGGAAACAAGGGCATTCATTATGTGTTTCAATTGGTGGATGACGATGGGAGAATTAAGTCCTTTAATCAGTTGCGGACAGAATTTGGTATTCCGTCTACTGATACTTTTGCCTATATGCAAATTCCCTACCTCCTAACTCACTTACGGCCTCCTGTCAAGAATTATCTACGGCCTTTACTATTAGTTCTCAACTCCCTGTTCCTCTTAGGTTTCACCATCGTCATTTGAAGGATGAGTCCCCCTTGTTTGATCACTCTAACTTGCAGGATGCCTGGACACGCGACCTGGGGGTGGACATATCTGGTGATGTGATTTTGCAAGCTGTTCGCCGGTTGGCTACTTATCATAAATACACTGTTTTTTGGGAACATTATAAATTGGTCCTTCGATTGTACATTTCTCCTAAAAGGGCTCATCTTTCTGGATTTAGGGAATCAGCTGCATGTCCGAGATGCCAGACGTCTGAGGCAGGTATGGGACATATGTTTTGGACTTGCCCTAGTGTTCGCTCCTTTTTGGATGCTATTTTTCTCTTTGTGGAGCGCATTTGGACCATAACTATACGTCCCTCTCCTTTGGTATTATTTGGAGCTGTCCCCCACTATTCCCCCCGTAAACGGGGGACTGCAGCCTTCCTCAAATGGACAATTCTTATTGCATTGAAATGCATCTTGCTTAAATGGCTTGATGGTGAGGCGCAAAATTACTCTCTTTGGCGGTGCCAGATGATTACTCTTCTGTTATGGGAGCAACGAGCTCTTTCCAATACACTTGGGAACCTTTTTGGAACACTATGACGCCTTTGGCACATAGCCGCTTGCTTAATTGTTGATGCTTTTTCTACTGTTATATTTATTTTCTTTTTTGTAAACTGTTCTCTTTTTTGTGGTACTACTCCTGTATATTAAGGGTGTTTATTTGGAAGGAGGAACGGGGGGGAGGGGGAGTCTAGTTTGGGGTGTTGCATAATTCTATGTTAAAGATTATTGATATACCTTGAGCTTGTTTTGCTGTTCTCTTTGCAATGTTGTGTGTTATCATTTGAGCTCAATAAAATACATTTGAACATAAACCAGATTTAATGGAAATGAATCACCATAAACTTTTAAAAGCATTTCTGTACCAAGACAGTGAGCCAAACCATTAGTGCTGCCCGATTCGAATCAGTTCACCGATTCACTTCGGGTGAATCAATTCAAATAGATTTAAAACAAACAAAACAAAAACGGCCTCCCGATTTGGTATCTGACCCTCCCTCCTCATCCCCTAAAGCAGGAGCAGCTGTGCTGCCTCTTGTTGGGCGGCCGCTGCCACATCTGCTTTAGAGGGCGAGGGGGGAGGGTCATTTGAGGCGAAGGGGAAGGGTCAGCTGGTGTCCGGTTTTGCCCCTGGCCTCCCACACACCATTTACCTACTAGTAGCAGCCTGCAGAGAAGATCGCTGGGGCTAGCGATCTCTGCAAGCTGATATAGGTCTTCGGAGCTGTTTCCTCTGCCGCAGTCCCACTCCTCCTCTGTGCACGGAGGGAGGGAGGGAAGGGGGGGTTTCAAAGAGACGTGCAAATGCTGGACTTTGGGGGGGAAGAAATAATGGGTCTAAAAACAGAGGAGAGGAAGAGAGATGGTGGACAATGGGATTTAGGGAGGGAAGGAACAGAAAGGGAGAGAAGGTGGACACAAGGGATGGTATGGAGGAGGGGATAGAGATACTGGATAGGAGGGTATTTGGGAAAAGAAAGAGAGAGTTGGTGGACCCTTGGGTGGTGGGGAAGGAGGGAGAAATGCTGGATGAAAGGGTAGTTGAGATGAAAAAAAGGAAAGATGCCAGACCTCCGGGGAAGGGAAGGGAAACAGAAGGGGAGGACAGAGATAGAAGATGGATAGTTAGCATGGAGAAAGAAAAAAGAAGGAGACCCTGGCAAGCAAGTTATCAGAAGACAACCAGAGCCTGGGACCAACAAGATTTGAATAATGACCAGACAACAAAAGGTAGAAGAAATAATTTTATTTTCTATTTTGTGATTACAATGTGTCAGAATTGAAACGTGTATCCTGTCAGAGCTGCTGTTAGACCGCAAATGTGAGCTAGGATTTAACAGAGAGAGGAAAAGTCTTTTTTGTTTACACCACAGCGCCAGTGTGGTTAGGAGAAGGCAAAGGGGGTGAAGAGGCTATAAAATAAACCCACCAGGATGTTTGAAAAAAAAACCAACAAAAAAAAAACCACCCAATTGGGCAGGAAAATCAAATTGAAAAATTGATTCAATAGGCTGAATCGAATCAAATCAAAATTTTTTTCCTGAATCGGGCGGGCACCACTACAACCCAGAAGCATCTGAAATGGCAACTGTAAAATCCCTTTTCTAAACTGTACCTTGCAACTCCTGAGACATAACAATGAGACAAAGATGACCTACTTAAACTTGTAACTATGTATTTGTAACCATGACTTAACTGTATTTATAACTGTACAAATCTACCTGTACTAGCAACTCTACTGAATGTTCGTGTCAAGCTAAACTGTCCATTGTAACTTCCTGGGTAACTGACCCAACCTCTTTTAATGTAATCTGACCTTGAACTGAATAGGTAAAGGTGGAATAGAAAACCTGATTAACATAACATAGCATAGCATACGTTTAAGAAAAAAATGTCCTTACTAATTTACTGTATTAAGTTTTTTTAAAGGAATAAACCAGGTTTGTACAACCTATGGCTCACAGGCTACAAACAACATGGCCTGCCAAGTGCCTTCTCTTGGCCTGCAGAAGTTCAACCATTTTATTTATTTAGATTTATATCCCGTCCTCCCCAAAGAGCTTTAGGGGGGGGGGGGAAACACAGATTTTTGTCATGAGATCAATGCTTCCCCGCTTCAACTCATCTACCCATGAACTTACAGTGTCTTCCTAGAAGTTTGGGTTTGTATCGCACTTTCAACTCTCATGAGATTTAAAACTGAGACAACCTGAACTTCCAGCAAGCTCATAGATAAAGGAATCGCAGCAGGGAAGCAGGATCCCATAGCAAGAATCTGCAGCTGAAGAGAAGTAAGGAGAAAGACTGTGACTAAATGGCTCCTCCTATGACGCGTCCAGGCCAATCAGAGCCTTAAGACTCCTTCTCGGTGCATCCAGGGAGGGGCCTGATGCTCCGATTGGCCAAGTTGTATAAGGCCACTCCATGGGAGGGGCCTTAAACAACCTGGGCCAATCAGAGCCCCAGGCCCCTCCCCAGTGCATCCTAGGATGCACCAGGGAGGGGGAAGGCTCATTTTGAAGATGCAGGCCAGCTGGTCGCAGGGAGTAGGCATCCCTCCGGTCAACTAATTCAAGGTAAGGGAGAAGCATTGGAGGTAGGAGGGGGTGTTGTGTGGCAGAGAATGGGCATCTCTCCTACTGCTGGGGGGGTTGCTTGGTGGTGGGAGAGAGTGGGCATCTCTCACGCTGCTGGGAGGGTGTTGGTTGGCAGCAGGAGAGATTAAACATCTCTCCTGCTGTTATTGGTGGGGTTTTGGGGGGGGGGTTGGGGGGTCTTTTTCCCTTTATTCTGCACATGTGCCCATCGCTATCACCAGCGATGGGCACATGTAAATTTAGCGAATCTTCGCTACTCTCCACCAAACTCATTTGTATGAGCGTTTTTTGGAGAAGGACTCGTTTTTTTAATTCGCTATCAGAATGGCTGCCTGTGTGAAGACTGGGAGGAAGAGGGTGTTACATGAGAGAGAGAAAGAAACTGTGTGAAGGCTGTGGGCTAAAGAGAGAAAGAGGCCGAAGAGGGCATGGGAGAAAGAGCTATGCATGTGCATAAGCGCATGCATGTCTTGGCTCTCCAAATCTTATGAAATACTAGATGCGGTCCCAGATAAAGAAAAGGTTGGACAAGCCCAAGATAAACATGAATAAAGGTCAGAGATTGATATAATGTATTTGGATTTTCAAGAGGCATCTGACAAAGTCCCCATTAGAGATTTCTTGGTAAATTAAAAAGTCATGGAACAGTTAAGAAGGCATATTATGGTGGATTGGAAACTAGCTAAAAACAGTAAACAGAAAGGCTAATTAAATATTTTTTCCAAATGGAAAAATATCAACGGGGTGTCTGTATCAGAACCTGTGAAGTTTAATGACTAGACAATAAAAAGGTGGAAAAAAATTTATTTTCTATTTTGTGATTAGAATATATCAGATTTGAAATGTGGATCCTGCCACAGCTGGTTTTAGATATAACTGGGGACTGCAAAGCCCAGGCCATGCTTCTTTAGCTTCCAGCTGTCCAGGGGGCAGATGCCCTAGTTGCACTCCCCTAACACTATTCCTGCCATGTGTGAATGATGTATTCTGTTAGCTTGATTTTTCTATGTAGCATTCTGTAGTAGTTTGGTTTGTTCAGTTTTCTCAATAGTGGAGGGGATATTTGTGAGGAGGAGGGGAGGGGAGACGGATTTTGCTGATCCTTGTTCTGTATTATTTGTGATTTATAAAGTGACAATTGTACAGAATGTTGTTTATATACTTTAATAATAATTATTTGAGGCTTGTGCGGATGGGATCAGACAGTTTGTGGGGGAAGGGCGGGAACGGGGACTGAGCTTTGTGGAGACGGGGCAGGGATGGGGACAAAGTTTGTTCCCGTGTCATTCTCTACCTGGTGGTCTGTGGGCCAACTCCTAATCTTCACTAATGCTCCACTCGGAAAAAAAATTTTAAAAACAAAAAGGTTAATGTGAACTCAAGTCCTACCTCTGGACTTCAAAGCCTTATACCACTGCAAAATCAAGCACCTCTTTACAAAAATTAACCTCCCACTCTATAGATCCTTCCTGGTCTTATCCCAAAATATCCACTCACTCCTGAACTGCAAGATGAGAGTTTTAAAATTATCAGTGCTGTATACTGTGTATGAAGGGCTCCATGAACGAGTTGAATGTGTCTATCGTTCTGAAAAGAGCCACAGCCACGTGGTCAAAGAGCGCAGGTTGCCGAACCCTGGGCTAGGGACTCAAGACAGGAGTTCCAGCAGCTTCCAGAAGCCTAAGAAAAAACATTGAGAAGCCAAGCCAGTTCTTAGACTTTCTAGAAAGTGGTCTTAGTCACTGTGGCCTTACTCCAGAGGAGATTTAAGATCTGTTTTGGAAATTTGTCTTTTGGTTAGATCATACCAAGTGACCAGTGCAATTAGAGCAGAAGATTGGGGTCTCTGGTGAAATCCAACCTGCTGATTCCTGAATAATAAGAGGACTGTAACATCATCTTTTGGAGTATAGGAGGAGTGTGTAAATAGTTGGACTGTGTCCACCAAGAAACTATTCACTGTCAAAAAAATGTACCTCTGCTTATTTCACTAAGGAAAAGTAAAGTTAGACTTTGTTTTGGACTTACTGGTATGGCCTGCGTTACTCAAAGGGAATGAGACAGGAAGTCTGGTGCATGCTTGCTGTGGGACTCTAGCTCTGGTCCTAATAAATAAAATTACCTTTGTGTGCCCCTTCCCAGCATCTGGGTAAGCTAGGGGTTACATTTTTTATTGAGCACAACCAATACAATGAACAGTACAATGAACAAAAAAACAACATATTGCCAATACAAATGATGGGAACACAATAGGCATGGTAGGTTCTGGTGCTAACTTTAAAATGGTGCATCTAATCCCTGTTAATTATCAATAATGGAGTCTAATTACAAAGCTTTTTTGTTATAGACAAAAAAAAAAAAAGATAAAAAAACCCTTTGGTACATCAACACAAGCATTAAGCATGTATTTGTACACCAGCCAAGAAAGAATTTGTCTCCCCAGTGTAACACTGCAATCACTCACACATGTCACCAGGAAAGGATACAGGATAACAGCTGCTAAATAAATCAGTTCAAATGGAAGCAGCAATTACATTTTTGGAATATTTTTGTTGTTTTTTTTCCCCCCAAAATTTCCAAAACTGCAGACAACCATCCCACTGCATCAAGAATGCAATGTTCATGAAATGGTGGTAGCTTGCTGCAAACCATTATTTAGTGGAAATTCCTTTGTTATCCTTGCAACAATAGTCCATACAGGACACCAAGAAACTGACTAAAAAAAAATCCAAAGTGTTATATTTTTTGTGCTTTTTTTTTTTTTTAATCTAGACATAGGAAGAGAAAAGAAGAAAAGAAACTCAAACTATGCATCTACATTTAACAAATAGAACAACAAACACACTCCCTCGTACCTGCCTTCCTTTGATAAAGATCTTTGAATGGCAAACACACAGAGCCAAATGGAGCAAACTGCACTTAAATCAGCTGATTGAAAATGAGTGCTGTTTACCACATAACTGAGATGCGGAAGATATCACCTAGGTTGGGAAGCTAAGTAGGCACCTACACTATTTTAAGCTTATTTATATAAAGACGCATAGCTATACAGCCAATTTTGGGCAGGTCCTCCCTGGAGGAGTGCAACTGCATGAGTCCTGTTTGCCCCCTACCTCCAGAGCTGGGGCTGTGGTGAGTAGCAACTTTCCCTTCCTCTGAGGTGGCTGCACATGAGGTGCTGCTGTGAGCGGGACCGGAACTATAGCCTGGCTCTGGCACCAGCACCAGCACATGCTCTTTCCATGAGAAAGCCTGGATGGGCCCGAGATGAGATTGGGTGGGAAAGACCTGTCCAGGCCCGCCCACAGCTACGCCATAGGTGCTTAAGGCCCTTATTTTAGATGCCTCTACATGTGTAACAGCAGTATTTATATGGGTAGGTAACATTCCCATGCAAACTATTTAGTGGAGTTGGGACTAAAGAGGACTGTGAGGAACTACAAAGGAACCTAAACAAGCTAGAAGAGTGGGCGATGAGATGGCAGATTAAGTTTAATGTAGAGAAATGTAAAGTCTTGCATGTAGGGAACAGAAACCCCAAGTACAGCTATACGATGGGAGGGCTGGTAATGGGTGAAAGTACCCAAGAAAAGGACTTGGGGGTAATAGTGGACAACACAATGAAGCCATTGGCACAGTGCGCAGCGGCCTCTAAGAAGGCGAATAGAATGCTAGGTATTATCAAGCAAGTCATTACAACCAGATTGAAAGAGGTCATTCTGCCTTTGTACTGGACTATGGTGCATCCGCATCTGGAGTACTCCATCCAATATTGGTCGCTGTACCTTAAGAAGGATATGGTGATACTCGAGTGGGTTCAGAAAAGAGTGACACGATTGATAAAAGTTATGGAAAACCTTTCATATGCTGAGAGATTAGAGAAACTGGGGCTCTTTTCCCTGGAAAAGCGGAGACTTAGAGGGGACATGATAGAGACTTACAAGATCATGAAGGGCATAGAGAAAGTGGAGAGGGACAGGTTCTTCAAACTTTCGAAAGCTACAAGAACGAGAGGGCTTTCGGAAAAATTAAGAGGGGACAGATTCAGAACCAATGCTAGGAAGTTCTTCTTCACCCAAAGAGTGGTGGATGCCTGGAATGCACTTCCAGAGGGTGTGATAGAACAGGGTACGGTATCGGGGTTCAAGAAGGGATTGGATTAATTCCTGAAGAAAAAAGGGATAGAAGGGTATAGATAGAGGATCACTATACAGGTCCTGGACCTGATGGGCCGCTACGTGAGCGGATTGTTGGGCAAGATGGACCTCTGGTCTGACCCAGCAGAGGCACTCCTTATGTTCTTACATTACCATTTGTATTCCGCCAAAGTCCTTATAGCAGATTACAATAGAATTAAGTACCGGAAACAAATCCAGTTAAAAATAATAAAATTATAAGTGAATAAGCATACATAATAAATTTCAAGATAAAAACTTCTTAAATAGAAAAATGTTTTTAAGAGCTTCCTAAAAGCAGAGTAACAAGCTTCTGATCTAATTGAAAAAGGCAGCGCATTTCAAATTAAAGGGGCCTGATAATAAAAAGATGCCTTCCAGAACTGGAAGGTATTGCGGTATACAAATAAAAGTGTTATGTTAAATAATTTACTTTGTTTTGGGGAGAGAAATTGAAGGTAATACTGTACCCTCAAATCATGACTTTGTCTACGTACTAATGAGGAGACTAATTCCAGGAGATAAGATCGTCCTTGGCAATACAGAATATTAAAAATCAACATGCACAGCTTAAAATTTATCCTTGTGTGTATTGCGTGAATTAGAAATCAAAAAAATGGCCCTGACTGCAGTGTTCTGTACTGTCTGTAGTCTCTTCAAAACTCCCAGAAATACTATATTACAATAGTCCATCAAAGGAAATATAAGTGATTGAACTACAATTGCAAACACTGCTGTATCCAAATATTTATATACTACCTGCAGTTTTCTTAAAAGACTGAAGGCTTTCTTACTAACCAATTTAATTTGATATTCCACAGCCAGTAAATTATCTAATTGGACTCCCAGAACTCTGGTTTGCATATCAAACACATAATTATTCTGACCTATAGTTTATTTATTTACAAATTTATATATCGCATAAAACTATGCAGTTAACATATTGGTTATACACATAATATAGTTGACAAAATGTCTGTTCTAGCCAGATTCTGGAGTCTTAACCAAAGAAACTTTATTTATTTTCAATTTGTGGGACAAACCCCAATGTTCAACAGTATTAAGCACTGCTTTTAACAAGATCCAATCTAAATTCGGATTGCCAAAAGCTAACAAGATACAACTAAACAAGTTATATAGTTCTAATGTTTTACCCCAAAATTGCATCATAGAGCTCCTTTTACAAAGGTGCGCTAGCGTTTTTAGCGCACGCACCGGATTAGCGCGCGCTACCCGAAAAACTATCGCCTGCTCAAGAGGAGGCGGTAGTGGCTAGCGCGCGTTATTCCACACGTTAAGGCCTTTGTAAAAGGAGCCTATAATGCTAAAAAGTATCAGAAAGAGGGGTGAACCCCGTGGCACCCCACAAACCTATTTTCCAACCTGTGTTTAGCAGATTATTCATTTTAACTTTATATAAATAATGAGACAAAAACTCACGTATCCAATTTAATACTTTTCACTCTAAACCCCAATTTTGTAATATAAATAAAAGTAAATTTTGGTCAACTAGGTAGGTAGAAAGATCAAATTGTATGAACACAGAATTTTGCCATTGACCAAGTAATGACCTACCTTTAGCTACTAACGAGCAAACCAAGGTCTAGATACTAAGGGCTACATTCACTAAGCAAACTGATCGGTTTGCGACCCCTTAGCGACCAAATTTCCCTCCAGCCAGATTCACTAACCTCTCCTGCGATCCACTTCCAATCCGTGCATGCAAATGAGGGGAATGGCATGCAAAGTAGGTAGGGACGCGATTCACTAAACAAATTTCCCCAATCCGACTAGGCTGGCCGATCAACCCAAAAAGTGACTGCTGGGGACCAGTCGAAAACGTCTTTTCGACTCTCCAGCTCCAGCCCTGCTCTCTACTGGCCCTGCTCTCTGCTGCCCTGAACCTCTCCTGCCCTTCCCCGCACTACAAGCCCGTGGTTTTAACCCACGGGTTAAAACAACGGGCTCCCTGGCCTATGTAAAAAAAGTTAAAATTAAAAAAAAAAAAAATCACACACCCCCGTGCGCCGATGCCCCTCCGCACTTATCTCCGTGCTGATGCCCCCAGCGCAGTGATGACTACCCTCCAGCGCCAAGGCCCCGCCAACACAAGGCAGGAGGGAAGCCAACTCCCTCCTGCTATCTTAAATGCCACCTGGCCGGGCCCAGCCCAACCCCTCCCCGTACCTTTAAAATTGTTGGGAGCAATAGGGGTGCCCAGTCCCTCCTGCTCATGAGGCCTCTCGTGATCGTCTTCTGGAGCAGAGGAAGGCAAAGTCCTCCTGCTTCTGCCGTTCTACTGGCCTTAGGCCACGCCCCGATGAATCATCTGATGCATGGGGAGGGGCCTAAGGCACTGATTGGCTGAGGCGCCTCGGGCTCCTCCATTGGGAGGGGCCTGTGGCGTCTCAGCCAATCAGGGACTTCCTTAGGGAGGAGTCTAAAACAATGGCCAATCAGGGACTTCCTTAGATTCCTAAGGAAGCTCCCGATTGGCTGAGGCACCACCATTTCTTACAATACTATGCAGTACTGCACCTTTATACGTATCGTATATAACAAATCTGATATCTCTTCTTTGTAAAGATGACTACTACAATCCACACATCCAATTACTGCTATGTTTCCAGTCATTATAAAGAACATATCTGTTATAATTTTGAATTCTTCCTTTGTATATTGGGCTGCTTTATCTTGGAACTCTTACCTAATATTATTAGATAGATTAAAAGCTACCAACTGTTCTGCAAAGCACTTAAAAACTTGTAGCTCTTGTTATACTGTTTCCAACCAGTTAGAAATCTTTTATAATCGGGACAGAACTTGCGAAGGCAGATGCGGAATATAAGCATGTAGTAAAATTAACATAATATAATATAACATAACATAAAACATCACATCAGCACTTAATAGGTGTTTCCCTGGTAACTTATGGTGAGAAAAAGGCAACCCCCTAAATGTTCCTGCTCTGTGGAGCTGAGGTTAAAATGGCACCAATCAACCCTTAGTGGTAGTCTCATAATACTACCAGTAGGGATTAATGTTGTCCTAACTATATCCAGATAGTAGTTTGAATACTGCCACTCTATTCAGATATTCAGCATCACTCGTAATTCAGATAACAGTGCTATATATCTGGATTATCTTTAACTGCTGTGGCCAATATTTACAAACAAAACATTGACTGTAACAACTGCATATTGACACAAATATACAAGGTCAGTAACCAATATATGACCTCATGAATTTGCTTTTAGTTTCCTGCTCAGCTGCTGGCATCGGCAGCTGCGGAATTTGGTAGAAGAGAAGCAGGATAGGCTTGTTTGGATATCTGTCAAAAAGTTCCTACATGATTGTCAAAGTGACTCCTGCTTCTTCCTTCTCCCCCTCCCAAAGCAGCTCTGTTATATCTGGCTCCATAGACCACAACTGTTCCGAAAACAATATCAGCTCCACAGTTATTTGGTTCATTTAAACCAGGGGTGTCCAACCTTTTGGCTTCCCTGGGCCGCATTAGCCAAAAAAAAAAAAAAAAAAGTTTCTGGGGCTGCACAAACACTGCAGCAAGACAGAGGAGGGAGCCGGCAAGACGGTAAACACCCGGGGGCAGCAGAGGAAAACACTGTATCACCCTCGACCGGGGCCGCACAAAATACTTCATGTGGTCGCAGGTTGGACACCCCTGGTTTAAACAGCCATGAACCAATAATATTTTTATTCATTAGTTTTTCAATGAACATGCATCTCTAACAAATACTTTTTTTTATTTGGAGTGCTTTGACACCAGTCATTGCCATTATCATTTGCAAAACTTTACAGGGAAGAGGGACTGTTCTCTCCGATTTCTCTGTACAGTCTGACCAAGTGACTATTCCTACTATATTCAACATATGTTAATATCAGGAACTACAGAAGGCGTCTCTGCACCGTTGATGATCAAAACACAGCTATTTTTGCTACATGTTAAAAGTAAAGTACAGTACATCGATTTTTAAAATCACAAGAATGACAACCTAGCATGTCATTAAATAAGTAAAAAAAAAATGAAAAGCTACCTTCTTCAACACATTGCCGTCCATTGCCATAATAGCCAGGCACACATCTGCAACAAAAGCCAGTTGAATAGTCTCTGCACACAGCATATACAGAGCACCGATGGCGGTTAGTAGCACAGGTTTGCTGATTGCCTGTATTATATTGGAATACTGAAAAGAAAGAGCAAAACAGAAATATGATGACTAATACCTTTCCTCAGTAAAAACCTCAGCCCATGGACATACTAAAGTCCATCAGGAAAAGTTCACTGTGATAAATGCATCACTAAAAACAGAGTAATATTTTTCCTCATCAGAAAACTAGACAAGAAATCAAGTCAGCAGATAACAACAGGCATGAAGAAATAGCAGGACAGGTTTTAGATGTATTCAGTGATATCTCAGAAAGGTTACAGCAGAATGTGCTTTTAGGTAGGTTCTTTATGGGTAATATGAAAAAGGAATTCCAGGCACTGGAATACCAAGGGCACATCGAGAAACAAATTCTGTAAATGACGCGCTGCAGTTAGGCGGAGGTAGGTGCCCTAACTCCGCCTTAATGATCAATAAGGGGGCACATTTTTGTAAGGCACCGGTGTTGCATCTATGGAGGTGCAAAGGGAAGCCTATGGACGCTTAAGGCCAGCAGGGGCATGGTTTTCACTGGAAGTGGCCTTAGGTGTATATAAGCGTCCCTTTGCGCCTCCATAGGTGTAAGACCAGCGCCTTAAAAGTAGGCCTTTAAAAATCGCACATAGATGCCATTCTATAAATGGCACCTATGTGCAATTGACACACTCGGCAGCCACCGATACCGGCGCCGTTTAAGAAATCCAGCCCGAAATGTATTAGCAAAGGTCATTAGGTGCTATATGTTATTTAAATTTGAGTAAGACCAAAAAAAGAAGCACATTGCCCTCTGCCTTGAAATATGCATATATTTTTTAACTCCTACAAAGCTGCACCTTCCCTCTATGATTCATACTAAAGAAAAATCAGCAGAGTAAAAAGCAGGTAGCAGGTTAAAAGCGCTGCATGTCGACTCTTCCTGCCAACTTGAGAACAACAAACAGAGGTTAAGGAGGATAGATAGACCTCTGAGAGCAGTGGTGGCTCTTGTCATAGAAACATAGAAAAATGACGGCAGAAAAGGGCCAAAGCCCATCAAGTCTGCCCACTCTAGAGATCCCACGTGAATATCCCATTTATTTTTAAAATCTGCTACGCTGTTGGCCTCAATCACCTGCAGTGGGAGCTCGTTCCAATGATCGACCACCCTTTCGGTGAAGAAATACTTTCTGGAGTCACCTCCAACTCTTTTCAGCCACTTGCTGATTTACCAGGGGGGGAAAAAAAATCTTCCTTGGGAGCTATTGAAATAGCACAACTGAGAGAACTTAAATCTAGGAGAAAAGGCTGGTTTTATTTTTGTCCTTCTTGGCTATTTTAAATTAGATTGTAAGCAGGGATTGTACGCAGCACTGCTATAGAAATGATTAAGTAATAGTAGTAGTAAACATTTAGGCCCTAGGCACATACCTAGTTTGCCTAATCCTTAGTCCTTCCCTGAATAAGGACAAAGGCAATGGAATGGGATAGATCACCAAGGCAATGGTCTGATCACCTTTTTGTCCCATTCAGTATTAGCAGCTAGGGAGCCGGGGGTGGGGGAGGGGGGGTAGTTAGAGATTTGTTTGCTTGTTTGCTCCGAAACAAAAAGATATTAAGCTGACCCTGTTAGATGAAGTTGTTTGAGGAGGTAACGATACATTTAGAGAAGGGAATAACAGATATATACATAGAAAGAATCTTATAAGGCTGATTTTCTTAGAGGTTAAAAGGCACATTAACAGTTAACATGCCCAATACATTTGCATCATTTTGCTCTACTATCCATTCAAGTCGTACTGTTTAACAGCTGAACCCAAGGGGTTTTATATAGATAAAAATTAAACCAGTATGGATTCACAAGGTTAAAAAAAATCATAAATTGTATTTGGCTAATCTGCTAGAGATTTCCAAAGCTCTGCAGTTTCATTGACCTTACCAACTCCAGTGTTATCAAATTCTTCATCCACGACCACAATTTCAGGATTCTGCTGGGGGAACTGTGGGACATCAAACCGAGCAGGCTGGATATCCAAGGGAGTTATGTTGGCGTCTTGCTTAATGATGGAATGCTCAGGGGATGCTTGCTGATGAATTTTATATTGTGGATCTTCAGCTGCAGCTGGCTGAGGATTATGAATGTCATACTGCTGGTCTCCTCGGTTGCTGGGAACTTCATACAACACTTCTTGATGCCCTTCACCTATTGCATCAGGGGGCTGATAGATGGATGAAGTTGAATGCTCTTCAGTGAAACTCTTGCCATGGCCAACATTCTGTGACTCTCCATCATGGGAGTTGTGCTGGTTAACAGTCTCAGGGATTCCTTTAAAAATGCTGGCTATCTGGGCTGCCACAATGCTGGAAGATGAACTGCTAATATCAAAGACCCAAACTCCTTGCTTACCAGAATTGCTGCTCCTAAAATGCCAATAAAAATGTCAAGTCAGCGAGTAAAACACATTAGTTAAGGCACAGGGTCAGTGTTAATTGTCTTGATATCAGAGCTGTTGGAGATACACAGCTGCTTGAAGATATCTATAAAGCCTTATATACTAACAGAACATTATTGCTCAAAGTTTGTGTTTTAAGTCACTCAGACCCAGATTCTCAAAACTTTAATGCCGTCTCTAAACTGTTTTCTGGCAGTTTAGTGGCAGATTATCATAAGGTATTATCTCTGTCTTTAGCAAGGTTTTTAACAGTCTGTGACATTGACATGTAATGGGCTCTTCAACATTGAAATGAGCCCTCTGGTGGATTCTTAAAAAATGCCAAGCAATTTTCAAAAAGTGGCTTTTGGCGACAAAAATAAGCAACTGGTCCAGGGGTGCCGGTCAGTGTCAGAGACTGCTAGAAAGCCCCTGTATTGTGATGCAGTAGGAGATATGCCCATTCTCTCCACTGTATCACAACACCTCTTCCCTGCAGCAGTGGCAGCAAACACCCACCCCCCTGGAATGGCGGCGACACCCCCTGCAGCGGGAGAGATGCCCACACTCTCCCACTGCCCTAAAATCCTGGCAGCAACACCCCCTGCAGTAGGAGAGATGCCCACACTCTCCCGCTGCCATATAATCCCGGCCGCAACCTGACTCCCTCCCCCTGCAGTGGAAGAGATGCCCACTTTTCCCCGCTGACAAGTGACCCCCCCTCCCCCGTCTCCACTTTCCCCTCCCCCTTACCTCAAATAGATGACCTGGAGGGTCGCTGACTCCCTCTTCCCAGTTACCTGCATCATCTAAAATGGGCCTTCCCCTCCCCGGTGCATCTTGGGATGCACTGGAGAGGGGCCTGAGGCTCTGATTGGCCCAGGTTATATAAAGCCCCTCGGGCCCTGAGGCTCTGATTAGCCCGGACGCCTAAGACCCCTCCTATGGGGCATCCGGGCCATTTTAGATGACGCACTCATGCTTTACTCTTCATCTCTAAACATACTCCTCTGAGCACCCTTTCAAAATGCAGCTTAAAAAATGTGCATTGTAAACCCCTGTTAGAGTCATGATTTCAGTATTTCTATGATACCATGGCATTATAGTCTTTACACAGCTTCTAATGGATGAGTCACACTACCTTAGTGTTCATTTCTGTATACAAACTTTCTGACATCAGCATTCTGCGCCCAATCAAAAGGTGGGAAATAGTCTTCAGTTCTGTGCTACAGAGCCTGCACATGTCTCTATTTATCCAGCCTTTTCTATGTATGCAGCAAAGCAACTTTTGTCAAGAACATAAGAATTGCCGCTGTTGGGTCAGACCAGTGGTTCATCGGGCCCAGCAGTCCGCTCACGCAGCGGCCCCTAGGGCAAAGACCAGTGCCCTAACTGAGACTAGCCCTACCTGCATACATTCCAGTTTAGCAGGAACTTGTCTAACTTTGTCTTGAATCCCTGGAGGGTGTTTTCCCCTATAACAGCCTCCGGAAGAGGGTTCCAGTTTTCCACCACTCTCCTGGTGAAGAAGAACTTCCTTACGTTTGTACGGAATCTATCCTCTTTTAACTTTAGAGATTGCCCTCTTGTTCTCCCTTCCTTGGAGAGGGTGAACAATCTGTCTTTGTCTACTAAGTCTATTCCTTTCATTATCTTGAATGTTTCGATCATGTCCCCTCTCAGTCTCCTCTTTTCAAGGGATAAGAGGCCCAGTTTCTCTAATCTCTCACTTTACGACAACTCCTCCAGCCCCTTAACCATTTTAGTCGCTGTTCTCTGGACCCTTTCGAGTAGTACCATGTCCTTCTTCATGTACGGTGACCAGTGCTGGACGCAGTATTCCAGGTGAGGGCATACCATGGCCCAGTACAGTGGCATGATAACCTTCTCTGCATCTTCTCTACCCTGAATAACTTCGTATCATCTGCAAATTTAATCACCTCACTCGTACCAATTTCCAGGTCGTTTATAAATATGTTGAAGAGCACCAAACCCTGTGGCACTCCATTCGTGACGTTTTTCCAGTCCGAGTAGTGTCCCATTCACCCCCACTCTCTGTTTTCTACCCGCCAGCCAGTTTTGAATCCACATGAGTATTTCACCCTCGATTCCATGGCTCGCAATTTTCCAAAGTAGTTGCTCATGTTGAACTTTGTCAAACGTCTTCTGAAAATCCAAATATACAATGTCGACCGGGTCACCCTTGTCTATCTGCCTGTTTACTCCCTCGAAGAAGTACAGCAAGTTCATCAAGCAAGATCTTCCTTTGCCAAAGCCGTGCTGGCTGGTCGTCATCAGATCGTGTCCATCAAGGTGATCAATGATGCAGTCTTTTATCAGCGCCTCTACCATCTTTCCGGGTACCGAGGTCAGACTAACAGGTCTGTAGTTTCCCGGATTTCCCCTCGAACCTTTCTTGAAGATCAGCGTAACATTTGCCACTTTCCAGTCTTCCGGAATCCTTCCTGATTTGATCAACAGACTGGCTATTAGTTGAAGCAGTTCAGCTATAGCCCCTTTCAGTTCCTTGATTACCCTTGGATGGATGCCATCCAGTCCCGGGGATTTATCGTTTTTAAGCCTATCAATCTGCCTGCATACCTCTTCTAGACTGACCGTCAACCCAGTCAGTTTCCCATCTTCGTTTCCTGTGTATAGCCTGTCGGATTCCGGTATGTTGTGTATATCCTCTTCATAAGGAGAGCGACTAAACTGATAAAAGGTATGGAAAATTTTTCATACGCTGACAGGTTAAAAATGCTGGGGCTGTTCTCCCTGGAGAAAAGGAGACTTAGAGGGGACATGATAGAAACCTTCAAAATCCTAAAGGGCATAGAGAAAGTGAATAGGGACAGATTCTTCAAACTGAGGGGAGCCACAAACACTAGGGGCCACTCGGAGAAATTGAAGGGGGATAGGTTTAGAACAAATGCTAGGAAGTTCTTTTTTACCCAGAGGGTGGTGGACACATGGAACGCGCTTCCGGAGGATGTGATAGGCCAGAAATCTGTACAGAGGTTCAAGGAGGGTTTGGATAGGTTCCTGAAGGAAAAGGGGATAGAGGGGTACAGATAGAACTTGAGGTAGGTTAAAGAAATGGTCAGAAACCACTTCACAGGTCGCGGACCTGATGGGCCGCCGCGGGAGCGGACCGCTGGGCAGGATGGACCTCTGGTCTGACCCAGTGGAGGCAACTTCTTATGTTCTTATGTTCTTATAAATACAGACTCAAAAAAATGTGTTCAGTTTGTCAGCAATGGCTTTGTCTTCCTTTAGCACTCCCATGGTCGTCCAACGGCCCCACCACTTCCTTCACGGGTCGTTTCCCCTTGATATATCGAAAGAACGGCTTGAAGTTTTTTGCCTCCTTGGCTATTTTTTCCTCGTAGTCTCTTTTGGCCCCTCTTATCACCTTATGGCACCTGCTTTGATGCCGTTTGTGCTTTTTCCAGTTTTTGTCCGTTTTTGACCTTTTCCATTCCTTAAACGAAGTCTTCTCGTCTCTGATCGCTTCCTTCACCGCTAAAGTAAGCCACGCCGGTTCCTTGTTCTCTTTCCTCTTAGATCCCTTGTTGAAACACTATACTGTATCAATCACTCATGTTTATGTAGGGATGTGGCCATTTTCCTATTCCTATCCCTACCAGGTATTAACAGGTGATATTCCTGTATGATAAATTCTAGCTAGTGGCCCAGAAAGGAGAAACAACCAGCAGGAAGACATTCTTTAGATGCTGTTTCCTATGCTGCATTTTAGCATCATACAATCTCCTGTTACCCAGGGAAATGTAGCTGCACATTTATGTGGCAATAAAGTATTTTAAAATGACAACATTGTGCTGGTCCACTGCATTAGGTTGTTGAATTTGCAGCATTATCCAGAATAAATAATCTTATTGCTAATCTGAACAGATCACAAATAAAATGAGAATTTGTAATGTTGTACTTTCCAATTGCAGCTACATAAACTGAGGTAGAGGTAGGAAAAGTGCTTTCCTTCCACCACAGTCAGCAAACCATTACAGGTCAATTATATTTTTCAATCTAGAAAGAGACGTGTATGAGTATTTGTATCTTGCCTTGTTAACATTTCCTTTTCTTGCTGTATATTAAAATCAATAAAATCTTTGAACTGAAAACCACCCCCAGTATAAAAGTATATTAAACCAGAGATTTAATGCAGGAACTACTGAAAAGTAAGGACTAATTAACTATGCTATAAAACATACCTGACTAAATTTTTCAAAGACTGCTCATCGTTGGCAAATTCATTATAGGCCCCCTGTGTTTTCCAGAAAAGGAAACTTCCGGTGCCTTTGCCAAATCCAACTTTCGCAAATATCTTTTCATCACCACTGTAGGCCTTCTTAGACTGCGTGCCATAGAACTGCAAACCATCTTCTGGATAAATAAATATGGCATAGGAAGTAGATTCATCTGAGGCTAATATAGCCTGAAACGTGTTTCTCTGTGGAAAGAAATTAAGTTAATTTCAGTTGTAAGAACAATTTGAGGCTTGAAGGGGAAAAACAACCAGCAGAGGGTGATTTGCACTGGAAACCATAGCACACTAGAGAGGAATCTACAGACTGAAACACTGTGCAACATTCAGAAGAGTGAACCCTGTTAAATATTCACCATCAATTTTTCATTTGAAGTTGGTAACTGAACACACAGCAATTAAATATGGAGGGACAGAATATAGAAACATATGCAGATAGAGACAAAGATACATTCTTCCAGATTTTTCTGAATTTAAAAGGCAACTGTGTTTGCACAGGCATTTTTAGCTTGAGTTTGTTCAGACAGTGTTATGTTTTAGTGATGGATTAGGAAAAGGTTGTGGGGCTCATTTTCAAAGCACTTAGACACACAAAGTACCATAGGTTTCTTTGTGTGAAAATGAGCGCCTGTATGTGCTATGCTTTATCCTTCTGTTTTATTATTACATAGTAACATAGTAAATGACGGCAGATAAAGACCTGAGGTACATTATGTAATCCATCTAGCTTTAGATGGACTAAAAACATTTTAAATAAATGTGACCAGATCAGTAATTCCAGAACCTCTAAAAGATCTTCTGGGTGTTATGGGCCGAATTCCTCCTGCCACCACCCCAAGACATCCCCCAGCAGGAGGGATTCCCACTCCTTCCTGCTGGAAACCCCTCCCCCCAAGACATCCCCCAGCAGGAGGGAGCAGAACCCCCACTCCCCCAAAACATCTCCTGGCACCCCGACATCCCCCTCCCCCAGCCCACTTGGACCCCATCAGGACCTTTTTTAGTTGGCCAGATGGAGGGATGCTTACTCCCTCTGGCTGGCAGTCCTGCCCCCACTGAATGGCGGGCTTTCCTCTTCCTGGTGCATTGTGGGATACACCGGGGAGAGGTCTAAAGCCCTTATTGACCCAGGCCCACGATGTACCGGGAAAGGGAAGGCCTGATATTCAGTGGAGGTGGACCTGCCGGCCGGAGGGAGTAAGCATCCCTCCAGCCGGCCAACTAAAAAAGGTATTGGTAGGGTCCAGGTGGGTTTGTTGGGGGGGGGGGGTCCAGAAGAAGAGACTGGGAATACCTCCTGCCGATGATCTTAGGGGGGGATGGGTTTCTGGCAGGAGGAAGTGACATTCAGAGGGTGGGAGGGCTTCGGGGGTTCTAGCAGGAGGGAGGGAGCATCTGAGTTAGTGAATCAAAACAAGCACAAAATATACAGATACTAAATAAGACCAAATAATATTTTACAGTAGTCAGAATGATAAGATCAATGAACCCATTTTTGTACTCGTACACCTGCTCATAGGATCTACACATTTTGAAATGGAAGACTGATAGGGTTAAAGATATTGAAAAGTTCAGTTTTCATTCAGGTGGTATAATTTGCCCTGAAAATCCAAAACACGGTAACCATTGAGAATGCAAATATGAGAAATCCAAAAACTGATTTCTTTGAATAAATCCCCATGATGTAATTTTTGATCGATATTGTGTTCTGGCTTAACATATCTCCCATTTATCAAGAAATAACTGTTTTGGACTTTTGCTTCAGGTTTGAAAATGAATCCAGTGTTAAGTCTAAGTCCGCAAAACATCTAAAGCCGAAGGCAGAGAAACTGCCATTTTTGAACAAGACATTCAAATTTATTTTTTTCCAAATATCCCCTATTTGGACACCAAAACGTCTAGGTCAGGGCTGCCCAGTTTTTTAGGATATCCACAATGAATATGTACGAGAGAGATTTGCCTCCACTGCCTTCTTGGTATGCAAATCTTTCTCTCATGCATATTCATTGTGGATATCCTGAAAACCTGGCCTGCCAGCAGATCTTGAGGACCGGACTTGGGAAGCCCTGGTCTAAGCTGTCAGGATGTCTAACTTTATTCACAATTTTCAATCCCCCCCCAAAAAAAGTCCTAGTTAGAAACATCCAAATAGATACCATTTAGACTAGGGAGGGGCCAGCAATCTAATGGACTGGTAAACGATCTTACCAAGTCCATAGTAATAACAAACAATCCTGCAGATGGACAAAAACACTTGCGGAGTTCCGCAGGGCTCCCCTTTATCCCCTACCCTGTTTAACATCTACTTTGCCCCATTGGGGAATCTACTGCAAAGCTTAAAAGTCAAATTCTATATCTACGCAGATGACATATGATACCTAACCTCCGAGACAGAGAATCACCTGGCTTTCGTCCTAAAACAAATCGAATTATGGACGACAGAATTCAAACTGAAACTTAACTCAGATTAAACCAAATTTTTTTCTGGCAAGCCCAAACGATAAAATCAAAGACTCAAAAATTTCCTTTAACGGTCAGGACTTCCCTATTGTCGAGTCCATAAAAATTATGGACTCTCGACCGATACCTTACTTTAGACGCTTACACGGATCTACTGACCAGAAAATGCTTCTCAACATTAATGGAAGCTAAGAACCATCAAAAAATACTTTGATGCAGCATCATTCCGTCTACTAGTACAATCTTCTATTCTAAGCACGCTGGACTTTTGCAACATTATTTACTTGGAATCCTTCAAGAAAACCCTTCAAAAACTCTGAATTATTCAAAATTCAGCAGTACGTCTGATTTTCAGTTTAAAAAAAAAATGGGAACACATAAGTCCCTATTATCAAAGACTTCACTGGCTGCCCCTCGACGCTAGAGTTTTATTTAAATTTTCTTGCCTCTGTTTCAAATCAGTCTTCGGTTTGGCCCCTATGTACTTGGTCTCCCACTTCAATTTGGGTTGCACTATTAGGCCCACACGTAAAATCCACATATTTACACACCCAACAATAAAAGCCTGTCGTTACAAAAGATTCCTGGACAGAACTCTAGCCTTCCAGGCAGGTAAACTGAACGACTGGCTGGGTAACATTATCATGCTCTCCTCATCCTATATTAGTTTTAGAAAATAAGTAAAAACGAAACTGTTCAACCGATTTGTCACCTAAGAATTTGGTGTTCATTAACTCTCATATTCTGTATACTTAATCCATTGCTTCTACATTGTAACTACGTCGCTGACTGTCCAGCTCTTCTTATTTGTACTTGTATTCATTGTTTCTATATTGTAACTATATCGCTGACTGTCCAGCTCCTCTTATTGTAAACCGCCTCGAACTACCATGGCTTTGGCGGTATATAAGAAATAAAATTATTATTATTATTATTAAATTGACAGGTTTCTTATAAGTACCAAAAACAGAATATATGGTTGGGAGAGATGGGAAAGGGGAAGGGATAAAAATTTATATAATGTATCAATGATTGTTTATAAGTGATGTATTTATTGTTACTGTGAATGAATATACAGTGGTGCCTCGCATAACGGACGCCTCGCACAGCGAACGCTGCGCACAACGAACTTTATGTCTTGATTCGTACAACGAACTTCGTTTCACACAACGAAGTCGCCCGAGCTGCATCCTTCCGCGCAGGCACTGCGCTTAACTGCCCTCTCTCCGCCTGGCTCCCTCTTGCCCCCCCCCGACTCCCCGACACGATCGGGGCAAGAGGGAGCCCAAGCCCTCTTGCCCCCCCGACTCCCCGACACGATCGGGGCAAGAGGGAGCCCAAGCCCTCTTGCCCCCCCGACTCCCCGACACGATCGGGGCAAGAGGGAGCTCAAGCCCTCTTGCCCCCCCGACTCCCCGACACGATCGGGGCAAGAGGGAGCCCAAGCCCTCTTGCCCCCCCGACACGATCGGGCCAGGGGGGAGCCCAAGTCCTCCTGGCCACGGCGACCCCCTAACCCCACCCTGCACTACATTACGGGCAGGAGGGATCCCAGGCCCTCCTGCCCTCGACGCAAACCCCCCCTCCCCCCAACGACCGCCCCCCCCAAGAACCTCCGACCGCCCCCCAGCCGACCCGCGACCCCCCTGGCCGACCCCCACGACACCCCCAACCCCCTTCCCCGTACCTTTCTGTAGTTGGCCGGACAGACGGGAGCCAAACCCGCCTGTCCGGCAGGCAGCCAACGACGGAATGAGGCCGGATTGGCCCATCCGTCCCAAAGCTCCGCCTACTGGTGGGGCCTAAGGCGCCTGGGCCAATCAGAATAGGCCCGGGAGCCTTAGGTCCCTCCTGGGGGCGGGGCCTGAGGCACATGGGCCCAACCCGACCATGTGCCTCAGGCCCTGCCCCCAGGAGGGACCTAAGGCTCCCGGGCCTATTCTGATTGGCCCAGGCGCCTTAGGCCCCACCAGTAGGCGGAGCTTTGGGACGGATGGGCCAATCCGGCCTCATTCCGTCGTTGGCTGCCTGCCGGACAGGCGGGTTTGGCTCCCGTCTGTCCGGCCAACTACAGAAAGGTACGGGGAAGGGGGTTGGGGGTGTCGTGGGGGTCGGCCAGGGGGGTCGCGGGTCGGCTGGGGGGGCGGTCGGAGGTTCTTGGGGGGGGCGGTCGTTGGGGGGAGGGGGGGTTTGCGTCGAGGGCAGGAGGGCCTGGGATCCCTCCTGCCCGTAATGTAGTGCAGGGTGGGGTTAGGGGGTCGCCGTGGCCAGGAGGACTTGGGCTCCCTCCTGGCCCGATATTGTCGGGGAGTTGGGGAATCGGCGGGGCAAGAGGGCTTGGGCTCCCTCTTGCCCCGATCGTGTCGGGGAGTCGGGGGGGCAAGAGGGCTTGGGCTCCCTCTTGCCCCGATCGTGTCGGGGAGTCGGGGGGCAAGAGGGCTTGGGCTCCCTCTTGCCCCGATCGTGTCGGGGAGTCGGGGGGGCAAGAGGGCTTGAGCTCCCTCTTGCCCCGATCGTGTCGGGGGTGCCAGGGACCACACGGAGTCACCCACCGTACCACCCGATTCGGGTAAGCGCAGGTATCGGTGGGTGGCTTATTTGCGGGGGGGTGCCTTATTTTACATTTTTTTCTAAAAAGGGGGGCTGTCTTATTTGATGGCCCTGCCTTATCATCGGGGAAACACGGTAGAAAAAAAAAAAAAATGAACAGTTAAGTCCCAGTTTTTGCCGCTGAGACTCTGCCCTCTCTCACTGTAAAATTAGACTCTACTTAGTCTGTCTTTAAATTTAAAAAATGTGTGTTGTTTTAAAAAACAATTATGTTTTTAGATGTATCTAAATAAAAATAATAACCAAAAATTTATCTTTTTTTATGTCATCTTAGCATATTTTATGCTGCAGAACGAATTATTTTTTTTTACATGTATTCTTATGGGAAAACGCGTTTCACATAACGAACGTTTCGCATAACAAACTTGCTCCTGGAACCAATTAAGTTCGTTGTGTGAGGCACCACTGTATTTTACACTTAATGTAATTTTGAAAATGAATAAAGAATTTATAAAAAAAACAAAACAAAAACAGACTCTCTGTTGTAAAAGGAATCTACACCATGAAGAGACAGATACTCATTCTCCCAACACTGGATGCTTGTTGTAGCTCTCCAGGTGAGAATTCTTAAGTCTTGCTTGGCCTCCTTAACTTAGGCTCTTATTAGAACCTGGTGAAATTGACTGTCGAAGGTGTATGGCGATTACTACTAGACTACAACTTCAAGGCTTGATGTCACCAAGTTTAAATCCAGCAACCTAAGCTGTATTCTCTCAGTGGCCCTTAAGTATGTCAACTCATATGTTTGAAATAACCTCTTCTATGAAAATTGATGAATTAGAGAAATACTTTCTTCGTTTTTTTCTTTTTATTTCTAATCTTTACATTCACATTATATAATACATTGGCTAACTCTTTATGTAATAATAGAAATCATTAATATACCATAGGTCATATATATATTAAACGGGGATATAGAAATCTCAAGTGCTCGCAGCAGTCTGATGTTAAGAACTTGTCTTTGTCAGAACTGCCTATTGCTGGCTATCATTGGTTCTTTTTTATATATCCCCCTAAACTGACTATACTCTAAATTGATATATATCTTTCTATTTATTTATTATGAGTATTAGTCCTTCTTTCATAATCCCAATCACCATCTTATTTTTAAGGCTGAACAATAATGTAGCCGCTGCTTATGGGTTCCAAAGGCTTTCTAGCGTTTCTATATTCTTAGCTTATTCAACATAGATGCCAAGGACTCCCAATGAAGGTAACTGAATGACCTGGTATTTTAGATTTCATAGGTGGTGCCCAGCTCTACGAAGCGTCTCCGTTTCACTCACAACTGAGCTTCTTCAGGAGATCATCAAAATGGGCCTGCATCCAAATCCACTGTTTGAACTTTTTTCATTTTTCCAAAATTTTGATCAACGTGGTTCCTTCCACCAACCTTCATTAATCGGCCTCCTGGAGAAGCTCAATTGTGAGTGAAACAAAGATGCTCCGTAGAGCTGGGCACCAGCTATGAAATCTAAAATACCGGGTTATCCAGTCACCTTCAATGGGAGTCCTTGGTATCTATGTTGAATAAGCTAAGTACATAGAAATGCTAGAAAGCCTTTGGAACCCATAAGTAGTGGCTACATTATTGTTCAGCCTTAAAAATAAGATGGTGATTGGGATTATGAAAGAAGAACTAATGCTCTATAAAAAATAAATATAGAAAGATATCAATTTAGAGTATAGCCAGTATAGGGGGATATATAAAAAAGAACCAATGATCTCAGTCTTAAAGATGATGCGAGTGGAACAGTGAATCACTTGTTTTCTCTGTCCAACATTTCTAGGATTAGGAGGCATGCAATGAAGCTACTAAGTAGCAGATTTAAAACAAACCGGAGAAAATATTTCTTCACTCAACATGCATCTAAACTCTGGAATTTGTTGCCAGAAAATGTGGTGAAAGCAGTTAGTTTAGCAGGGTTTAAAAAAGGTTTAGATAATTTCAAAAGTCCATAAGTCTTTATTAAGATGAACTGGGTGCATTCGTCAACAACAGAATATGCTAAATTTCAAGAGATTGCTTAAATGGCATCTCTTTTGTCAGATGAAATACAGGGTATGAAATTGAATAAATTTAGGAAGAATAAAGAGTGATGACTAAGGTGCTGGTCACCGATGTATTTTATTGTCTGATATTTTGTTTGTTTTGTAGGTATGTTTGATGTTGGATCTGGGTTGTATTTTATAAGTAATTTTATATTTTGGTATGCAAGTTTGTAACCTGCCCTGGATAAGGATAGGATATAAATAAATAATGCAAACCAAACTTGGGGGAATCAACTGCTTATTCCTAGGATAAACAGCATAAGATCTGTTTCTCTCTTTGGGATCTTGCCCAGTACTTGTGACCTGGGTTGGCCATTATTGAAAACAGGATATTGGGCTTGATGGCCCTTCTGTCTGTCTCAGTATGGTAATTCTTTATGTTCATGAAGGGATGAACTTGCTTGCAGCAGCTATTGCTTAGGAACAATTCTGACCTTTAAAGCTCCCACTTTACAAAAGATAATTGCAGTAACACCAGCAGAGGATGAAAAATGAGCATTCTATGGCAATGTTGCAATGCCAGCCACTCTGCACTTGAGCATCAGAGTAGCTAGCTACATTTATGCTCGGCCAGATGCCGCAGGAAACAAACTGAGCTGGGAGGAATTTATTATTAAAAAGAAAACTTCAGCTTGTTCACAGGCAGTAGGTATGATGTCACTGTTCCACAAAATCTGACGTCACACAAAGTATTCCCACGTCTAGTCAGTAGGAATAATCTACTGCAAGTAGAGTGAAAATCTGACCAGAAGAATTTATCCCCCCCCCCACTTTTACAAAAACATGGAAGAGGTTTTTAGCAGTGGCCGATGAACTGAATGCTTTGCGCTACTCCGACGCTCATAGAAACTTATGACTGTCGGAGCAACACAGAGCATTCAGCACACCAGCTGGTGCTAAAAACCTCTTCCGCGCTTTTATTAAAAGGGAAGTTAGGCAATCAAAGCTATTATCCAACTAGGAAACTGATCTTCTGAAGGATTCAATTACTTGTGTTCATCTGTTTTACCTGTTGCAAAATTTTATGTATGTAAGAACATAAGAACATAAGAACTGCCATCTCCGGATCAGACCCATGGTCCATCGAGTCCGGCGATCCGCACACACGGAGGCCCAGTCAGGTATACCTGATGTAGTTTTAGTCACCCATATCCCTCTATGCCTCTCGTAAGGAGATTGTGCATCTAATTTGCCTTTGAATCCTAGCACAGTGGATTCCTTAATAACCTCCTTTGGGAGAGCATTCCAGGCATCTACCACTCGCTGCGTGAAGCAGAACTTCCGGACATTTGTCCTAGACTTGTCCCCCCTTAGCTTCAAACCATGTCCTCTTGTCCTTGTCACGTTGGACAATGTAAATAATTTATTTTCCTGCTCTATTTTATCGATGCCTTTCAGTATTTTGAACGTCTCGATCATGTCTCCTCGCAGCCTCCTCTTCTTAAGGGAGAACAGTCCCAGTTTCTTGAGTCGTTCCTCATATTTCAAATTCTCCATACCTCTTATTAGCTTTGTTGCTCGTCTCTGCACCCTCTCCAGCAGTTTTATATCCTTTTTTAGGTTTGGAGACCAATGTTGGACACAATATTCCAAGTGTGGTCTGACCATTGCTCTATAAAGCGGCATTATGACTTTCCTCGATCTACTCGTGATTCCTTTCTTTATCATACCTAACATTCTGTTTGCTTTCTTTGCCGCTGCCGCGCATTGTGCTGATGTCTTCAGGGTCCTATCTATGTAACACTTTTGTAAACCGTTTAAAATGGTTTTAAAATAATAAATAAATAGATAAATAAATAGCAAAACTTCCTTTTTAAATCTTTTTTTTTATTATTATTATTATTATTATTACATCCTATTGGCCCACAGGATGTAATTTAAAAAAATTTGAAAAGGAAGAATAAACTGGAACTCTGATCATGACTCCTTGTTGGCCTATCAAAAATTGTTGGAGGTGTACAAGAGTACCTTTGAGGCCAAGAAGGAGTTTCTGGATTGTAAAACTGGGGCTGTGGCAAATTTGTCAAAATAAGTTGTAAAAAAATTCACCTCAGGGGCTTTGCAACCTAACGATTGTTCTCTCTCTAGTCAGGAGTTTTTAGAGTTTTTTTCTCTCCAAAGTTCAGAAGAGCTCTTTAGAATTTTGTGGAAATTTCTCAGGATATGTTATAGTCTGATTTTGAGGTTGTAACAGAATCAGAGCTAAAAAGCATAATTCAGCAATTAAATAAAGCTACATGTTCCATTGACTCATGTCTGCTTGGTGTACTTGTTATTATTGTGAATTCGCTAACATCCTCAGTTTCGTTAATAGTTACATATTCCTTGTCTGCTGCTCATGTTCCATCTAAGCTAAAGAAAGCTATTGTTCAACCTATATTAAAGAATCGTATAGATGGGATATTATTGGAACATTTTCACCCAATATTTTCATTAAATTTTTGGGCTAAGGTGTTGGAAAAGATAGTTTTAGGACAGTTGCAAGATTTTTGAGACAGACATAATATCCTAAATGACTTTCAGTTTGACTATAAACCCAAGTATTCAACAGAATTATTACTGCTTTCTGTTCTTGACATCTTATGTATGGGTTTAGATCAGGAGTGCCCAAAAGGCCAATCACAATTGACCAGTGCAACATGAGTTGATCACGGATAGACTTGCTTTGCCTTCTCCCTGCTTCCCCGACGCCACAAAAACCAGGCGTGTGCAACCACTTGGTGAGGGCGTGAAACCTTTTGTAAAGACTTTAGCTTTTTCTGAAATACTGCCTGCATATGGAAAAGGAGAGCAAAGAGTGAAAAACACAGAGGACTTTAATAGATGGCTCAGAGCCTGGTGTCATCAAGAAGGCTTCAGGTACATAGGAGGATGGGGAAATACATGGAAGGACAAGAAGCTATATTGCACTGATGGGCTACATATTACTACAGCAGGAAAAAGAAACCTTGCAGAGAAATTTAGACAATATTTTTCTAGGCATTTAAACTAGAAGGTGGGGGTGGTGTATGTACGAAGGACAATTATAGAGACCACCCCCGGCAAAAGAAAAGATGTGATAGTAGTAAAGGCTGCAACATAAGCAATATCAGCAACTCATTTCTTAGTATTGCAACGGAAAGTGAAACGACACAAAAATCCATACGAAAAAGGAGATTATCGCTGAAAAATAGCTGGAAAGCGATGACCACAAATGCTCACAGTCTAAGCAACAAAGTTCATGATCTGCAAGCCCTGATATTAGAGGCAGATCTAGATATTGTTACTATCACAGAGACATGGTTCAGTGAATCACATGGATGGGATGCAAACATACCGGGATATAATCTTTTTAGGAAGGACAGAGATGGTCATAAAGGTGGAGGAGTAGCTCTCTATGTAAAGATCAATATCCAAGCGACCAAAATGCAAGGGACCTGGGGAGAGGAAGAAGCGATATGGATTGCTCTGAAAAGAGAAGATGGAACTTCTATCTACGTGGGTGTAGTCTACAGACCTCCGACTCAAATCGCAGCAAATTGATAAGGATCTGATTGTGGATATCCAAAAGTTTGGAAGGAAAGAGGAGGTTCTGCTGTTGGGAGATTTCAACCTGCCGGATGCGGACTGGAATGTTCCGTCTGCGGAATCAGAAAGAAGTAGGGAGATTGTGGATGCCTTTCAAGAGGCTCTGCTCAGACAAATGGTGACGGAACCCACAAGGGAAAAAGCGATATTGGATCTGGTCCTCACAAATGGAGAGAGTATCTCTAATGTTCGAGTGGGTGCTCACCTGGGTAGTAGCGATCATCAAACGGATTGGTTTGATATAATGGCTAAAGTGGAGAGCGGCCGCACGATACTTAAAGTCCTAGATTTCAAACGTATGGACTTTAATGCAATGGGAAAGTACCTGAAGAAAGAGCTGATAGGATGGGAGGACATAAGAGAAGTGGAAAGACAGTGGTCTAAGCTGAAAGGAGCGATAAAAATGGCTACGGACCTTTATGTGAAGAAAATCAATAAAAACAAAGAGAAAAAGGAAGCCGATATGGTTCTCCAACCTAGTGGCTGAGAAAATAAAGGCGAAAGAGTTGGCGTTCATGAAATATAAAAAAAACCCAAGAAGAGGTGAGCAGAAAGGACTACAGGGTGAAACTGAAAGAAGCCAAGAGAGAGATACGTTTGGCGAAGGCACAGACGGAAGAACAAATGGCTAAAAATGTAAAAAAGGGAGATAAAAATTTTTTCAGATATATTAGTGAAAGGAGGAAGATAAAAAATGGAATTGCTAGGCTATAAGATGCTGGGAACAAATATGTGGAGAGTGATGAGGAGAAAGCAAATGTGCTAAACAAATACTTCTGTTCTGTGTTCACAGAAGAAAATCCTGGAGAAGGACCGAGATTGTCTGGCAAAGTTACACGAGAAAATGGAGTAGATTCTGCGCCATTCACGGAGGAGGGTGTTTATGAGCAACTTGAAAAACTGAAGGTGAACAAAGCGATGGGACCAGACGGGATCCATCCCAGGATACTAAGGGAGCTCAGAGAGGTTCTGGCGAGTCCTATTAAAGACTTGTTCAACAAATCTCTGGAGACGGGAGTGATTCCTGGGGATTGGAGGAGAGCGGATGTGGTCCCTATTCATAAAAGTGGTCACAGGGATGAAACAGGAAACTACAGGCCGGTGAGCCTCACTTCAGTTGTTGGAAAATAGTGTACTTCCTTGAATCTAATGGGTTACAAGATCAGAGGCAACATGGCTTTACAAAAGGTAAATCATGCCAAACGAACCTGATTGAATTTTTTGATTGGGTGACCAGAGAGCTGGATCGAGGACATATGCTAGATGTAATTTACTTGGATTTCAGCAAAGCCTTTGATACAGTTCCTCATAAGAGGCTGTTGAACAAACTTGAAGGGCTGAAGTTAGGACCCAAAGTGGTGAACTGGGTCAGAAACTGGCTGTCGGACAGACGCCAGAGGGTGGTGGTTAATGGAAGTCGCTCGAAGGAAGGAATGGTGACTAGTGGAGTCCCTCAGGGTTCGGTGCTGGGGCCAATCCTGTTCAATATGTATGTGAGTGACATTGCTGAAGGGTTAGAAGGAAAAGTGTGCCTTTTTGCAGATGATACCAAGATTTGTAACAGAGTAGACACTGAAGAAGGAGTGGAAAATATGAAAAAGGATCTGCAAAAGTTAGAGGAATGGTCTAATGCCTGGCAACTAAAATTCAATGCAAAGAAATCCAGAGTAATGCATTTGGGGATTAATAATAGGAAGGAATCGTATATGCTGGGAGGAGAGAAGCTGATATGCACAGACGGGGATAGGGACCTTGGGGTGATAGTGTCCGAAGATCTAAAGGCGAAAAAACAGTGTGACAAGGCAGTGGCTGCTGCCAGAAGGATGCTGGGCTGTATAAAGAGAGGCATAGTCAGTAGAAGGAAGAAGGTATTGATGCCCCTGTACAGGTCATTGGTGAGGCCCCACTTGGAGTATTGTGTTCAGTTTTGGAGACCGTATCTGGCGAAAGACGTAAGAAGACTTGAGGCGGTCCAGTGGAGGGCGACGAAAATGATAGGAGGCTTGCGCCAGAAGACGTATGAGGAGAGACTGGAAGCCCTGAATATGTATACCCTAGAGGAAAGGAGAGACAGGGGAGATATGATTCAGACGTTCAAATACTTGAAGGGTATTAACGTAGAACAAAATCTTTTCCAGAGAAAGGAAAATGGTAAAACCAGAGGACATAATTTGAGGTTGAGGGGTGGTAGATTCAAGAGCAATGTTAGGAAATTCTACTTTACGGAGAGGGTAGTGGATGCCTGGAATGCGCTCCCGAGAGAGGTAGTGGAGAGTAAAACTGTGACTGAGTTCAAAGAAGCGTGGTATGAACACAGAAGATTTAGAATCAGAAAATAATATTAAATATTGAACTAGGCCAGTTACTGGGCAGACTTGCACGGTCTGTGTCTGTGTATGGCCGTTTGGTGGAGGATGGGCAGGGGAGGGCTTCAATGTCTAGGAGGGTGTAGATGGGCTGGAGTAAGTCTTAACAGAGATTTTGGCAGTTGGAACCCAAGCACAGTACCGGGTAAAGCTTTGGATTCTTGCCCAGAAATAGCTAAGAAGAAAAATTTTAAAAAAAAATTTAAATTGAATCAGGTTGGGCAGACTGGATGGACCATTCGGGTCTTTATCTGCCGTCATCTACTATGTTTCTATGTTACTATGTCACTGCACTAACACCGAGCCCATAAGCCTTCCCTCCCGTCAATTCTGACGTCAGAGAGGAAGTCAATCACTGCCTGGCTGGCCCAGAACTTCCTCTCTGATGTCAGAATTGTTGTACGAAATTTGGCCATATCACCCCAATTTTGCAGAATTTACATTGGTTGCTAAGTGGTTTATATGTGGAATTTAATATTCTGTGCTTAATTTTTAAGCTTTTAAAAGACAACTGTCCGATGGTGCTGAGCTCTCTGTTGCATGCTTACCAACCAACATGGATGTTACGGTGTGTGGATAAGATGTACCTGGAAGTGCTGGCCTTGAATATGGTCAGACTCTCAGGTTATCATAAAACCATGTTGACTATACAAGGGCCAATTTGTTGAAATGCATTGCCTTCCAAGATAAAACAAGCATCGAGCATTTTACAGTTCAGAAAAATGGTGAAAACCATGCTTTTTGGCCGAATGTTCTCTTAATAACGCATGTTATTTTACATTATCTTAAGTTATTTTTATTTTTAGTACTGCTGTGATCTGTATTGAATTGTGTTTCAAATTGAAATATTATCAGTGATTTTAAGGTGTGTGTTTGTCAAGTTATTTTATTATGTATGTTTTGTTGTTAACCGCTCAGAATTGTTGAATGTGGCAGGATACAAATTTTTTAAAATAAAATAAATAAAAATCTAAGAATTCTTTCCTAAGGTATCTTAAGCCTTGCAAATCCTTAGAGCTCCAAGACCCTAACAATCACCAACTTAGAAGATGTTGGTCCAGAAGAACATTTGAAGATAGATAAAAAGATGAAATTCAAAAAGTAGGATCTTAGAGCTGGAACACCATAGAAGCAACTTGATACTGTCAATCAAAAAGCTATGGAGAACACTAAAACTTGAAATAGAAACTGCAAGGGAAGGTACTAGGAAGGTATTCTCCTAAAAAAAAACCAAACCCCCATGTGCTCAACCTGAGACAAAAATAGATACTTCATCAATAATAACCTGTGAACTAACTGCTGGAGGGCAAGGAATAGCTGGGCAACTCAGGATCTTTCCAAGTTACATAAGAATTTCTTTCCATCAGAAGAGAAACAGGAGGGATATTAGTGGCTGATTAACCGTTGCCCTTAACTGTATCCATGACATCCTGTTTGTCTGTCTTGTCTGTTGTAAGCTCTTTTGAGTATGGATTGTTTTCTTCTTCTTTGTCACTCTGTACAGCGCTGCATATGTCTGGTAGCACTATAGAAATAATAGTAGTAGTAGTAGTAGAAAAAAAATAAAACTAAAAAAACTCTAGTCTGAAAAACACAGGAACCTTCTGCAATAGCCGAAGTGGGACAAGAATACTAAATATTGCTGGGAAAACATCAGTGCTGGGTAGTAACTAGTTAACATAACATTTTAGATAACTATCAATGTAACTAGTTACTTTTTTAAAATACCAACTAAATTAAGAAACTAATTACTTTTTGAAAATACTAACTAAATTAAATAACTAGTTACTTTTTTTAGTAACTACTAACAAAATTTAAAATTTACTTTTGTGTTACTGTTTACATAGCTTCAGAATAATTGATGATGAATTTCCATTCATGCTATTTTACTTATTAAGCCTCCAATTCAACTCATTTCGCTTACTTTGCCACAGTGCATTACAGTTACTACCCAGGTACTGGCTATACATGGTGACAGACAGTCAAACATGCTCTACTGAACCGTGCTCAATGACTTCTGTGAGAAGCTTTCCGCTCAAATGAAATTTCTTTCATGGCAGAGTACATTAAGGTGATGAAACCGATTGTTACGGCACTGGACACACTGCAAGATGAAGACCAGCATTTCATGTAAGTTCTTTTGCCAACTATGTCTTCCCTGCGTTCACATCTTACGTCCACCAGGCCTTCGCTCAAATTTGCCAGCCCACTTGCTGATGCTCTAATTAAGCACTTTGGTGCAGTTGAAGCTAAGGATTATTTGATAGTAGCAAGTGTTTCACATCCACAATTCAAGCTGTGCTGGATCCAGTCAAATGCTGCCAGAGCTCGTGCCAAATACTTGCTCAGGCTGATACTGCAAACACAACTCCTAAAGCAGCACCATCTTCCAGTGAAGACACCAGCTTCTTTTGCTTCTATGAATCAAATACAGGGGATAATGCTGAGCAGTTGGGACTAGACCTCTTCTTGAATGATGTTGCATGTGATATATCCAGTCTCCAGCGCTATCCAACTGTGAAGGAAGTGTTTATTCTGAAGAATACAAGCCTTCCATCAAGCACAATAGTGGGGAGAGATTTCAGAATCGGTGGACATATTCTTACACCACAGAGAAATAGTTTAACTGATGAGCATTTTGAAATGCCTTTAATGCTCAGAGCCAATAAGAAACTCATTTGAAAATAAAGTACTCGATGTAATGTTCATCTAATATAATAAAACCCTTACCCACGCATGTGCAGTTAAAATGGCGTGATCCCTGCCGCTGTGATTTGTGCTTCCGTGCCGTGTTCCATTTGCGGCACATGCGCAGTGGTGGAGCCTGTGGCAGTTTGATTTGCGGCGGTAAGAGGAGCCATTGCCTACGTTGCTTCCAGCCTAGGGCAGAGAGGGAGGCTTCAACTCGCTGCTCCTGCTTGCTTCGGGCCTTCCTCGCTGCTGGGTCCTGCTCCTGCCTTCGCGCATAAAAGAAAGTAGGTGGGAACTGGCAGCGACAAAGAACCGAAGCAAGCAGGAGCAGCGAGTTGTGAATGCTGCGCTGCCGACGGCTGTGCGAGACCCAGGAGGAGGGGGGGGAGGATGAGAAACGCTGCCTACTACAGGACAGGGGGAACAGGCAAGGGGTGCTGCTGTACAGAGAAGGATGGGAGGGAAATGCAGCTGCTGCATAGGGAACTGGGGGGGGGGGAGAGGGAAAGGGGGCCAGGGAGCAAACTTGCTATGCTTTGGGGGAGGGGTGTGCTGGAGGGCCGGCAGCAATCTGGTTCACTCTGGGGGGGAGACAGAAGGGGGCCATGGAGAGAGACAGAAAGAAAAGCAGGCAGGCATGGTGCCACAGAGAGAGACAGGCAGGCAGGGGGCCATGGAAAGAGACAGAAAGACAGGCGCACACAGAAAGACAGCGGGCAGGGAGAGAGACAGAAAGCAAGAAAGACAGGCAGGGGGCCAGGGAAAGACAGATTGGCCGAAGTGTCCATCCCGTCTGGAGAAGGTATCCAGACAGTAGTGAGTAGTGAACGTGTGAACTGAGGACCAAGTGGCAGCCTTGCAGATTTCCTCGATGGGCGTGGAACGGAGGAAAGCCACAGAAGCAGCCATAGCTCTGACCCTGTGGGCCGTGACAGCACCTTCCAGTGAGAGACCGGCCCGAGCATAACAGAACGCAATGGAGGCAGCAAGCCAGTTGGAAAGCGTCCGTTTAGAGACAGGACGACCTAGGCGGTTAGGGTCGAAGGACAAAAAGAGCTGAGGGAACGAGCGGTGGGCCCTGGTACGGTCAAGGTAGTATGCAAGGGCACGCTTACAGTCCAGCGTGTGTACCGCCTGTTCCCCAGGATGAGAATGGGGCTTAGGGAAAAAGACAGGTAACACAATGGACTGGTTGAGGTGAAATTCCGAGACCACCTTGGGAAGGAATTTAGGATGGGTACACAGAACCACCTTGTCATGGTGAAAAACAGTGAAAGGTGGGTCGGCAACCAGTGCATGCAGCTCACTAACCCTTCTGGCAGAGGTGATAGCAATGAGGAAAAGCACCTTCCAGGTAAGAAATTTGAGCAAAGTTGTTGCAAGAGGCTCAAAAGGAGGTTTCATGAGGGCAGATAAAACCACATTCAGGTCCCAGACGACTGAAGGAAGCTTCAGAGGTGGTTTGACATTGAAGAGGCCCCTCATGAACCGGGAAATCAGGGGATGAGCCGTGAGAGGTTTTCCGAGGATAGGCTCATGAAACGCAGTGATGGCACTGAGGTGGACTCTGATTGAGGTAGACTTGAGGCCAGCGTCGGATAGAGAGAGCAAATAGTCCAGTACAGTTTCCACCGCCAATGAGGTGGGATCGTGGTGATGTAGTAGACACCAAGAGGAGAATCGGGTCCACTTCTGATGGTAACATTGGAGGGTGGCCGGTTTCCTGGAGGCATCCAAAATACGACGGACAGGCTGAGACAGATTCTCTGGAGAGGTCAGCCCGAGAGAAACCAAGCTGTCAGGTGAAGCGAGGGCAGATTGGGATGCAGTAGAGACTGATGCTGCTGTGTAAGTAGAGTAGGAAACACAGGAAGAGGAATGGGCTCCCTGGAGCTTAGCTGGAGCAGGAGGGAGAACCAGTGTTGGCGGGGCCACCGAGGGGCGATGAGAATCATGGTGGCTCTGTCCCTGCGGAGTTTGAATAACGTCCGCAACATCAGAGGTAGAGGAGGAAAGGCATAGAGGAACCGATCCGTCCAGTTGAGCAGGAATGCATCCGGGGCCAGACGATGAGGAGAGAAGAGTCTGGAACAGAAAAGGGGCAGCTGATGGTTGTGAGGAGCTGCAAATAGGTCCACCTGAGGAGTGCCCCACCGAGCAAAGATGGAGCGGAGTGTGGGAAGATCCAGAGTCCACTCGTGAGGTTGAAGGATGCGTCTGAGATTGTCGGCCAGGGAGTTCTGTTCGCCCTGGATGTAGACAGCCTTGAGGAAGAGACTGTAGGCCGTGGCCCAGGTCCAGATGCGGATGGCCTCCTGACAGAGGAGGGGAGATCCGGTGCCGCCTTGCTTGTTTATGTAGTACATGGCGACTTGGTTGTCTGTGCACAGGAGAAGAACCTGAAGGTAGAGAAGGTGCTGGAAGGCCTTGAGGGCATAGAACATGGCCCTGAGTTCCAGGAAATTGATGTGATGTTGACGCTCTTGAGGGATCCAGAGTCCCTGGGTGCGAAGATCTCCCAGGTGAGCTCCCCACGCATAGGGGGAGGCATCTGTGGTTATGACCATGGAGTGAGGGGGTAGATGAAAGAGTAGACCCCTGGAAAGATTGGAGGAGTTCAACCACCATTGAAGAGATTGTTGAAGAGACGATGTCACAGAGATGGGATGAGAAAGAGGATCCGTGGTCTGCGACCATTGGTTGGCTAGAGTCCATTGAGGTGTCCTGAGGTGGAGTCGCGCCAGAGGAAGCACATGGACCGTCGAGGCCATGTGGCCCAGGAGGACCATTATCTGCCGAGCTGGGACGGAGTGATGAAGGAGCACCTGACGACAGAGGTGGAGCAGGGTCCGGTGTCAATCGGAGGGGAGAAACGCCCTCATCAGAGTAGTGTCGAGAACCGCCCCAATGAACTGAAGTCGCTGTGTGGGAAGCAGGTGCGACTTGGGGTAGTTGATCTCGAACCCCAGGAGATGGAGGAAAGAGATGGTGTGTTGAGTGGCTTGTAGCACAAGCGGAGACGTAGGTGCTTTCACCAACCAATCGTCCAAGTAGGGGAACACCTGGAGGTTGTGAGACCTGAGGAAGGCCGCCACCACAATAAGGCAGTTGGTGAACACCCTGGGCGATGATGCGAGCCAAAGGGTAGCACTTTGTACTGGTAGTGATGGTGCTGTATCTGAAACCGGAGGTAGCGACGTGAAGTCGGATTGATTGGAATGTGAGTGCAGGCCTCTTTGAGGTCTAGGGAACATAGCCAGTCGTGTTGAGAGAGAAGAGGGTAAAGCGTGGCAAGGGAGAGCATTCTGAATTTTTCCTTGACCAGACACTTGTTGAGGTCCCGGAGATCGAGGATGGGACGGAGGTCTCCTGTCTTCTTGGGAACCAGGAAGTAGCGGGAGTAGAATCCCTGACCCCTTTGGTCTGAGGGTACCTCTTCGATGGCATTGAGAAGAAGGAGGGATTGAACCTCCCTCAGGAGGAGGAGGGATTGGGAGGAGTGAGAGGCAGACTCTATGGGAGGATTGTCTGGTGGAAGAGTCTGGAAGTTGAGAGAGTAGCCGTGGTGAATGATGTTGAGGACCCATTGGTCGGATGTGATGACCTCCCAACGGCTGAGGAAGAGTTGGAGGCGTCCTCTGATAGGCTGAGGAAGAGGCAATGATGGTGGGAGACTGGCTATGCCCTGGAGAAAGGAGTCAAAAGGGTTGAGATGGTTTTGACGGAGGGAGAGGTTTGGCAGGCTGATGAGACTGGGAACGAGCCTGAGGTTGATGCTGGTGACGAGGACGGCGAGGTTGTTGCTGAGGCGGGTTGAGAGGTGTGGCCGAGAACCTGCGTTGGTAGGAGGACTGCTGTCTGTAGGGGCAAGCAGGAGGAGTCTTCTTTTTGGGTTTGACCAGAGTGTCCCACCTAGTCACGTGTGCTGAGAGTTTCTGGGTGGTGAGTCCAGGGATTCCCCGAAGAGTTTGTCACCAAGACATGGTGCGTTAGCCAGGCGGTCTTGGTGGTTAATGTCGAGGTCAGAAACTCTCAGCCAGGCCAGACGCCGCATGGCAACAGCCATGGCAGATGCTCTAGAGGTCAGTTCAAATGAGTCATAAATGGAGTGTACCATGAATTTCCGAAGTTGGAGCAGACTGGAAATGTGCTGTTGGAAAAGAGGGACCTTACGTTCAGGAATATATTTTTGCAAGGAGGAGAGTTGTTGCACCAGATGCTTCATATAGAAGGAGAAGTGAAAGGTGTAATTATTTGCCCTGTTGGCCAGCATTGCATTCTGGAACAGGCGCTTGCCAAATTTATCCATCGTTTTGCCCTCTCTGCCAGGAGGGGTGGAGGCATAGACACTGGAGCCCTGAGTTTTCTTTAAGGTGGACTCCACCAGGAGAGATTCATGGGGCAATTGAGGCTTGTCAAACCCTGGGATTGGAATGACCCGGTATAAGCTATCCAGTTTGCGAGGGGCCCCGGGGACAGTGAGGGGGTTCTCCCAATTTTTGTAAAAAGTTTCCCGTAGGATGTCATGGACGGGTAACTTAAGAAATTCCTTGGGAGGTTGCTCAAAGTCTAGGGCATCGAGAAAAGCCTGGGACTTTTTAAAGTCGGACTCTAAAGGAATGGAAAGAGCAGCCGACATCTCCCTGAGGAACTTGGTAAAAGAGGACTGTTCGGGCTTTGAACCGGTGTCAATCGTGGAGGGTTCCTCGTCCGTCGAGGAAGCGTCTTCCTCGGTACCGTGCGGGGATTCTTCCCATAAGTCAGGGTCCCTGATGTCGGGGTGTGCACGGCGGGTCATCGGTGTGGAGGGTTCGGCATGGTGGGTCTTGGAGAGAGACTTGCCGGAGCGGACCGAGGTGGTACCGGGAGAGGAAGACCAGTGCCGTTCCTGGTACCGGGAAGGGTCAGCATCGGAATGGGCCTGTACTGCAGGTTGGGAATGGTGCGGTTCAGCCGAGAGCACCGGCATGGAGGTGTTAAGCGGTACCGAGGGGGTCGACACCGATGGGATCATGCGAGGCTCGGACCGGTCTTGCACCGGAAGGTGTGAGGCCAGCAGTGCCGGCAACAGTTGTTGGAGTTGTTGCTGCAGCTGCTCCTATAACTGGGTCTGGAGTATGGCCGCGATGCGGTCGTCCAGGGGAGGCACCGGTACCGCTTTTTTCTTTTTCGGTACCATAGGTGCCGCTCTACGCTCCGGCGATGAGGCCGATGACGAGGCACTCACCGATATCGGAGCAGAGCGTTTGCGGGGTCGGTGCGGTGCCGGGAGGACCGGCGTCGCAACTGTGGCAGGAGGGCACTCAAGGGAAGTGGAAGGCTTCTTAGCCGGCTTACCTGGGGCCAGCGACCCCGAAGAAGGATCTGGCGGTGTCGAAGTAGTCGGTGCCGACTTTTGAGATGCTGTCGACATCGCGGCAGGTTCCATGGCAGATCCGGTGCCGAAGAGAAGATTTTGCTGGATCTGCCTATTTTTTAATGTGCGCTTTTTAAAAGTCGCACAGCGGGTGCAGGTGTCAGCCTGATGCTCCGGACCCAAGCACTGTAGGCACCAATTGTGCGGGTCGGTGAGAGAGATCAGGCGTGCACACCGCTGGCACTTCTTAAAGCCCGGTTGAGGGGGCATGAAGGGAAACACGGCCTCCGCAAAATCGAAGCCGGAGGCCTGTATGGTGGCAGTAGGCCCCGCCGGGGCCGGGCCGAAAAAATAAGAAAACTGGACGAGTTTTTTTTTTTTTTTTTAATAAAAGCAAAGGAATCCGAGAGGAAAAAAAGAATCAAAGAACAAGAAAAAAATACGCGAGCGGGAAGGCAAAAAATAGTTTTTCAACGGCCATTGAAAACACATGCGTCTTCTTCGCTCCGCGGAAATGAAGAAACTGGGGACCACGCACTCCTCCGTCAGGCGGGAAGGCACTCGGGCATGCGCGGTGCGGCCAACTAGAACTTTCTAGTTAAAATGTCCGTACAGGGGCTCCGTCAGTGACGTCACCCATGCGTTAAGAATATGCTGCCTGCTTGTCCTGGGATAACTTTATTTATTTTTTTGTAAACAGAAATAAACGAGGTATTAATCTCTCATGTAAAGTCCTGGCCAGAACGAACACCTTATAACATATCTGTATGACTCTGAGTGGGTGCAAAACCCAGTGGAGAATTTATTAGGTGGCGTGGAGGAGTAGCCCAATGCAGCGGAATTCTTTTTTGTTTGGGGGGGCAGCGGAATGCTTTTTTATTGGGGGAGCAGGCAAAAGCTCTGTCCTAGACCCCAATGCCAATCTCTACAACTTACCTACTGGCCACAGTGAGATTTCATGATTCCTTCATTTTTTGCCCCTTCTTACTCAGTCCTTGTACTAACGAGTGAAACAGTATATGAAGACAATATTGTAATGTAATGTAATTTATTTCTTATATACCGCTACATCCGTTAGGTTCTAAGCGGTTTACAGAAAATATACATTAAGATTAGAAATAAGAAAGGTACTTGGAAAATTCCCTTACTGTCCCGAAGGCTCACAATCTAACTAAAGTACCTGGAGGGTAATAGTGAAGTGAAAAGTAGAGTTAGAGGAAAAATAAAAATAAAATAAATATTTTAAAAAGACAGCATTGGTCTAAATACTTTGGAAGGTAGAAGAGAGGAGAGAAAGGAATAGAAGCAGAATGGGTCAGCGTCAGTGATGAAGTGGAGCAAGTCCACCAAGATTCTGTCCAAATATCAATTTCTTAATGGGGCAAAAACTTTGCATCTCACACATAAAATAATGAACCTACTTTTTGTATTTCCTTACCCTGTTAAGCCTTCCACAAAGAGTACAAGAAAAATGTATTACAACAGGTAGCCAACCACTTCAATATAGTTGCCATTATTCCAAGTTAATTTCAAAACGCAGGAGGTACAAAAACTCACTTCTGTTCTCCAATCCAGAAGGTTCTTTTCTTATACCATTTCACAACTTGCGGGCAACACCCTCCCATTTTCCCATGTCAGCCATCTGTGGCAATTACATTACTGCTTTGTATCACAAAATCCCCCCAAAATAAGTTGGCTGTATATAATTCTTGAACACTTTAGCATTTGCCTGAAGAAGTGAGAGTAATAACCTGAGGGAAATCAATTAATATATTCACCTTGTTTTCAGAAATGGAATCTCCTCTCTTCTCTTGGTAGGCTGCCACATTTTCCCAGGTAACGATGACAACATTATTGGGATAGAAGTCATCCAGTGGAAAGCCTCTGTTGATGTGCTCTGCAGCAAGCTGCAAGATTGCAGGGGATGAATCTTCTCTATAAAACACCTTGCCATGTCCATCTGTAGTGTCCAGATCAATCATAAAAGGGGCAAGCACACCAAACCTGGGTGGGAATGTTGCTAGATAGTCATCCTCTTGCGATGGTTCACTCGTTGCAATGATACCATTCGTTCCAATCTGTAAAAGATATACACAAACAAAGCTCAATAAAAGGCAGCAATAAAGGGGACACAGACACACATCAATGTTCTTCATATAGAATACGAGTGTTTATTTGCTGAAAAGTCTTCATTAAAAAAACCCCCACAAATTCCACATAGATTTTGAAACCACTCTATTCAAGAATAATGATTCAAAATGTCCCTCTAGTAAGTAAAAATTACCTTAAAGTGCCCAGAAGTTTAAAGTAACAAGTGTCAGGAGATAGGAAGGCTACCAGTCTGAGCAGTAAGGCAACATGAAAACTAACAGTTTTCTTGGATATAGTAGTAGTAACACTACCCTGGATTCATGGAGACCCTACTTTCTATACTCTATTCAGTTCCAGAGGCCATTTACTAAAACGCATTAAAAACACTAGGATAAATATTCAGCTGGCAGCAGTTAGCATTTAATTCACTGCTGGCTTTATACCCCCAACATTCAATGCCAGACCATGTCCAGGTACTGGCATTAAATATCCAGGTTTGTGCGACTGGCTGTCTCTTATTCAGTTAAGTGCGATATTCAGCACTTAACCACCTATATGAAATTGGATAAAGACAGGATTGAGTTTTATGCAGTCTAATTTGTCCAGTTAACTTAGGCCCTGGTTAACTAAGCAGTTAAATTTAGGACACCATAAAGGCACCGTTCTGAATTTTGTGATAGGGAAAGGGATTGGGACTTGTATACCACCTTTTTGTAGTTTAACAACCACACTCAAAAGCGGTTTACATATAGGTACTTCACGCATTTTCCTCGTCTGTCCCAGTGGGCTAGTATCTATCTAATGTGCTTGGGGCAGTGACGGATTAAGGGCCAGATTCACTACGATCCGAGCAGGTCCAACGAATTCTGCACAACTTAATATGCAGATGGGGGTGATCGGAGGAATGCCCCCATCTGCAGGCACGAATCACTGTTGTGTGATCCCCGCGCATGCGCAGACCATCTGTAGATGGTCTACGCATGCGCTAGACCTCCGGGGCCGGCTCTGAGCTGAAAAATATAATTTGCATGGCAGGGAGCTTACCAGTACCTGGAAGTAAAAACGAAACAGCAGAGAACTTCCAAGCTGGATGAGACCCAAAGATCCCAAACTGACCCATACGACGGTGCTTAGAAACCGGATATGCTGCCCGAGCATGCAATGGGGTTTGATGCCTGCGAGCAGAGGAGGGAAGATTTTTTTTTCCGAGAGCTGTGAAACTTTTCGCGAGCCCGTTTACTCTCCCATGTCCCAGACTAGCCTGCCCTTTCCCGGAGTGCGGGTCCGTGGTTTTAACCCACGGGTTTAAAGCAGGGCTGCACTGCGGGGAAGGGCAGGCTAGCCTGGGACACGGGAGAGTAAAACGGGCTTGCTAAAAAGTTTCAGCTCAGGAGGCTGTGGAGGAGAACATGCCCTGAGAAGCGTGTGACAGAGCCCAGGCTTTTTAAGAGCCAACAACAGTTAGGGCGGCAAAAGCAGGGCTGCAGAAAGGCAGGAGAATCAGGGCTGAGCAGGAGATTAGGGCTTATAGCAGAGAAGCAGGGCGGCAGAAGGCAGGGCAGTCGGAAAGGGCTTGAGCGACTGGTTATCAGCAGTCGCTTGTTTGTGATCGGCCAGCACAGTCAGTGTTGCAGGGTTTTGGTTAGTGAATTGCATCCCTGCCTACTTTGCATGCCGTTCCCCTCATTTGCATGCGCGGATCCGAAGATGGTCGGCAGAGAGGTAAGTGAATCAGGCCTGAGTAAAATCAGGTCGCAAAGGGGTCGCAAACCAATCAGTACACGATCGGTTTGCTTTGTGAATCTAGCCCTAAGTGACTTGCCCAGGATCACAAGGAGCAGTGCGGGGTTTGAACCGACAACCTCAGGGTGCTGGATATCATGGAGAGGGGAGATGGGGGAGGGATAGAAGAAATAATGGATCTAAAAACAGAAGAGGGAGAGAGATGGTGGACAATGGGATTTAGGGAGGGAAGGAACAGAATGGGAGAGAAGTTGGATGCAAGGTATGGTGTAGGGGGATAGAGATACTGGATAGAAGGGTAGTTAGAAAGAGAACTGGAGAGCTGGTGTGGAAGAAGGGAGAGATGCTGGATGAAAGGGTAGTTGAGAAAAGGAGAGATGGTGGATCTGGGGATGGTGAGGTCCATTGCTGCAGCTAAGGGAAGAAAGACAAAAAAAAAAAAAAATGGAAAGATACCAGACCTCCGGGGGAGGGAAGGGAAATGGAAGGGGAGGACAGAGATGGTTACACGGAGAAAGAAGAAAACGACAAATGGGCAAGAGACCCTGGCAAGCGAGTTATCAGAAGACGTTTGTTGTAGAGCCTGGGACCAACATGATCTGAATAAAAAACAGATAACAAAAGGTAGAAAAAATAATTTTATATTCTGTTTTGTGATAATAATGTGTCAGATTTGAAATTTGTATCCTGCCAGAGCTTGTATTAGACTGCGAACATGAGCTAGAAATTAAGAAAGAGAAAGTCTTTTTTTTGTTTATTTTGTTTACACCACAGCACCAGTGTGGGTAGGAGAGGGCAAAGGGGGTGAAGAGGCTATAAAATAAACACAAAAGATATTAAAGTGAAAAAGTTGATTAACCAAATCAAGATCTACACAAGGTTAACCTATCAAAATTGGGTAACTAAGGGCTCCTTTTACGAAGGTGCGCTAGGGTTTTTAGCGCACGCATAAAATTACCACACCTCCTAAAAAGGAGGTGTAGTGGCTAGCGCACTCAGGAATTTAACGCGTGCTATTGCGCGCATTAAGGCCTTAGCGCACCTTTGTAAAAGGAGCCCTAAATGAAGGAAAGAATCTCAGAATTACCACTCCAAAGGATCATAATGATATTCTCCTTATAGGAATTGTGACATGGGTATCTTTTATAGATCCAAAACCGTCATATTTATTTTTTTATTAAGTTTATTCACTCAATATTACTCAAAAATAAAATTTTTTTAATGTTCTTAAATTTATTTTTTGTTGTTTTTTCAGATTTTTTTCAAATTTTCTTATAACACACTTTAGCACAATTTAAATTCTCAACCAATATTAGCGGTTCTAAACAACTGTGCTGCAAACCGTTATTATTGCTTCCAATGAAAGTAACTTGGTGTTGCAGATTTACTACATCTCATTATGAGAAAAACTCTACTTTGATATGCAAAATCTCAACCGACATTACTGGTTGTAAAACGGAGCACTTATCTTATGCTTCAAATGTTGATCTGAGTCACTGAAGCTGCGTAGATTATGCCGTGTAAGCCACAAACATTTACAGACTGACGGGGACCCATTTCGCCGCTCACAAGTGGCTTCTTCAAGGTTAACATGTCGGGATTTAGAATCTATACCACAGTGCCAGTGTGGGTAGGAGAGGGCAAAGGGGGTGAAGAGGCTATAAAATAAACCCACCAGGATGTTCGGAAAAAAAATACCCAATTGGGCAGGAAAATCAAATCGAAAAAAATCGATTCAATAGGCTGAATCAAATCAAAATATTTTTTCCTCAATTGGGCAGCATTAGTGGGGACAGTGCAAGCAAATCTCTCTGAAGATTATTCTTTGTGGATATCCTGAAACCCAGACTGGCTGGGAAAGCCCCAGGACAGGTTTAGGAGGAATCACAGACCTATGGGCTTCTTAGTATTATTGCATTCGCTAAACCTTACTAAAAAGGCCCCAAATAGTCCAAGTTTTATAAACCTGTTGCAATGCATTTAAAATGCACTGTTACTGCCAGCAAATGCATTTATGCATGCATGCTTCCCGACCCCCATAACTACATTAAAACATTATAATAATACATAAGGCTCTGTACTCTGGCTTCCCTCTTTATTTGGCTGTGCTGCTGACTCCCTTCTCTGCCTCTTATCTTCTGCACTCTTTTTGCAGTTTCCTCCCTCGAACTCTGCATGCCTTGAATCAACTAGCAAAGTGCCTTTTCTTCTTAGGACCATTACTCTGGAATGCTGTAGCCTAGCCTCCCAAATGCACCTCGAGTCCTCCTTTGTTAAATGTAAAGCCCATTCAAGATGAGTGTATGGGTCATATTTTATTCAATTTAATGATGTAGAAAGGACCTACTGTACACACTTAATAAGGCATATGGGGTTGCCCTCAGGAAGGGTCATATATAGCCAAACACTCCTATCCAGTTCTGTCCTTCTCTCTATCACCTTTGCTTTCCTGTCTGGAATTATGGCATTTTTTTTCTATTATATTGAATAAAAAGTGGCATTTTAAATCTCCAATGAACCCACACATCCAGCACTAGAAATCAATCAGCAAAGTGCACTATGGCACATACATGAACGATGAATTTATAAAGCTTTAACTGTTATGCAGAACACAAGTTTATACAGTTTTTATTTGTTTTAACAGTGTCCATAGAAATTTCCTGCCGGTCCACAGGGCCGGCACGTGCATCGGGCCCCAGACAATGCTCTTCAGCCGCTGGTCCACGGTGCAATCGATGCGGTGTTGTCTTCGGGCCGGCTCCCTCTTCTTCAGTGCTGCAGTGCACAAAGCCGTGGGCAGAGACTCCTACGCGCGTCCTGTGCCTGAACTGGAAGCCTTCTCTCTGACGTCGCAACATCAGAGGGAAGGCTTCTAAATGAGGCGCAGGACGTGCGAGGAGCTGCTGCCCACGGCTTTGTGCACTGCAGAACTGAAGAAGAGGGAGCCGGCCCAAAGATAACACCGGGGAGGCAGCCAGGTCAGGCACAGCATAGAGGGAGGGAGACAACGGTAGGGGGAATGATTTTATTTTTTAATTTAGTGATTGATTTACATCTGCTCTGTTCAAGAAGAAATGCATTTGTTTCTTTTCCTCTGAGGTTGCACTGCATGCAGAGTCTTGCATCTTAGGGTTTGTTTGTATATATTAGTACTTTTAGTTTTTGGTCCCGTATTTGCATGGGGTTATCTTTGTGCTGGTAGGAATGAATGTTGAGAAGCATACAGTGTGTTTTGTATAGTTTAATTTTGTGGTTAACCATTATGTGGTGTTAATATGATTATATTGTGTGTGTGTATATATATATATATATATATATATATATATATATATATATATATATATATGAAAAATGAATGGAAAAAATGGTGTTACAATTATTATTATTATGAGGGTGGGGTCTGGGGCGGAGATTGGGTGGAGATGGGCGGGGTCTGGCCCACGACTTAGCCCAGTGTTTTTCAACTGCCAGTCTGAGGACCGATGCCGGTCCACAAAATAATTATTTTATTTCCTCTGGTCCATAGGTATCAAAAGCTTGAAGAACACTGCTGTATATTATAAACACTATTGATAATATTAGGGGACAGTTGCTGGGGGCAACGTGGCTAACAGTGAACTTTTCTACACATCTGGTGACAGTGTCCACTCATTTAGGGTTTCTGGGATCACACATTCCTTTTTGTACCCAAAAGCATCATCAGGGCTTATATCGGAACTGTTCTACCTGCCCCCCAAACACCCCTGTGGTAGTCCCTAACTTTGTAGCAAAAATGAAATAGTTAAGAAGGATGTTCTTGCACTGAAAAACTCCAAAATGAACAGCCATTTTCCAGAATGAAAATATCCAAAATATGAATACCAAAAGAATAGGCACAAAAACATCTGTCTGGCATCACATGTACAAAAAATGGTCGCACAGACATTCCTGCAGAGCACTGGGGCAAACTAGTGGTCAAAGTAGTGGACTTGGGACCCTGGTACAAATCTCACCTTAATTCCTTTGTATGTTACTGTTGGCCCTCCAGGAACAAATAAAAATCTACTGTATCTAAAAAGGTACATAACTACAGTATTTGTATTTAGTTCATCTCTGTGTTTTTAATCAATAAAGCTCATTGTTTTTAAGGCTGACATGTAAAGATCCATTCCCTATTTGGTGCTTGTTTTGGTTTGCTTGACGTGGGGTTGTTTGACCTTGTTTCTGTGGTTTACACCATTACAATAGCCATCACACTGGTAGATATCTTATAAATTCAGGTACAGTAGGTATTTCTATGTTCCAGAAAGGAGTGGCCCAGCTTGTTTAAGGTCCCTCCCATAGGAGGCTCTGATGGCCCAGATGCCCCATAGGAGGGGCCTTAGGTGTCCGGACCAGTCAGAATCTTAGGCCCCTTCCCGGTGCATCCAGGGAGGGACCTAAAGCCAGGTTGTATAAGGCCCCTCCTATGGGAGGGGCCTTAAACAACTTGGGCCAGAGTTCCAGGCCCCTCCCCAGTGCATCCCATGATGCACCAGGGAGGGGAAAGCTCATTTTGGAAGAGGTGGGCTAGCTGGCCGGAGGGAGTAGGCATCCCTCTGGTCAACCATCTAAATAAAGGTACAGGCGAGAGGGTTCAGAAGCAGAGGGGAGGTGTTGTGATGCAGCAGGAAAGAATGGGCATCTCTCCCGCTGCTGGGGGGGAGGGGGGTTCGCTTGTCAGTGGGAGAAAGTAGGCATCTCTCCCACTCCTGGGGGGAGGGCGCTTCTCAAAACAGCTTTTCTAGCAGTTATGCTGGGGTTTAAAACAGTGCTGTCACTGTACTGACACCCCTGAACCAATCGCTGATTTGTCACCAAAAGCCGACGCCACTCTTGGAGAATGGCTCGGTGATTTTAAAAAATACACTGGAGTGCTCATTTTAACGTTTAAGAGCCCCCATTTGCATGTCAGTGTCAGAGATTGCTAGAAACCTCACTAAAAACAGAGATAAGCTGTTTTGAAAATCCACCGTTACAATGTGTGCAGGCTAAACAGTTTAGCGACGGCTTTAAACTTTTGAGAATCTGGGCCTCAGTGAGGCCACTGCCCTAACATCCAGCAACCTTGCTCTCTTTCATCTTACTGAACAGTACCCTGCCACCATAAATCTATTTAGTTTTTAGGTAATCATGGCGCACTGGTACTAACCTGGCTCCTTCCCCCCTCAACTTACTAAACCTCATGTTTACAGAATCTCTTGGCTCTGTTCTTAACACTGCTTTCTATCCGATGGAAGCCTTAGGTTGAACTTTGATTTAAGGAAGGTAGTAAACAGAGACAACGTAACATAGCATGTTCAGATTCCATTACAAGTGATTGCCTGTTCAGCCTCCACTGATTCAGCTATTCCAACCTGTTACATCATTGGCATTTTGGATTTGATTGTTCGCCTATCCAAATCCAAGTTCAAGATGAGTTACAAATAGGTGCACAAGTCATTTCCCTATCCAGGTGAGCATACAGTCTAAAAGTCCTATTCAATGGTCAGCTCCTCTACCATTTCTTACCATCACGTTTTGTACCAGTCGACAAAACGGCCTGTCTAGTTTATCAAAAAAAGCTCTGATCTTCCTTTATTCATTGATATCTGGGCTCTAATCATTTATTCATTGATATCTGGGCTCTAATCAATGTTCTCCCTCATTTCTTATGGCCCATGTGCGCAAGTTTTCAGCCTCCATTCGATGTGTGCAGTATAGCACACATGCACAATAAAGCAGCAAATATTTTGTGCACACAGTTGCTAGGCATGTGTGCTCCCTTTTTAATCCATGTACATATGCACACACACACAATTTAGAGGGAACACTGGCTCTAACCACAGTCCCTCTCTCCTTGCAGATTATCTTAGCCTGAAACGCTTTCTCCATGCCCAATATTGGCCCCTTTCCCTGTAAAAATTCCGTTACCATTTGTGGAAGGACAGCCTCTTGAAGAGCATCCAGGATCTCACTACTTGTAACTAAATCCACAGATGTGATACTTCAATCCACATCCAGTAAAATAAATCTCCCAAAAGCAACGCCAGCCCTTTCACTGCAGCCTCCTCGCTCCCCTAACTCAAACAGCAAATATACACTATAATCCTTCCTAGAATCTTAGCTGTACTGTTATTTAACAGCAAAATGTCACTCGTTTACAAACTAGCGCAATTCGCCCAGGATTATAATTACTGCAGTTGAACTTTTGTTCTGGTAAGAAAAACAGATGTTCAATGAGCAAGCAAAACAAATTATATCACTGATCGTCTGTCTCCTCTAAAGTGCTTCATACATTCTCAGGGTAAAACATCTGTTGAAACAGCAATGAACAAGAAAGAAGAGGTTTTCATTACACCCCCCCCTTTCCGACTCTTAAGAATCCTGGCATCTTCCACCCACTTCCAGCACTGACCTTCGCCCCGGGTGCTACTTGCTCTAGTTTCCTGAGGGCAAGCTTTTCTTTTTCTTAAGTATCACCACAGGAAATTCCTCTCTCCCCACTTCTAAGCTTTCAAAAGCCAGTCTGGGGAATGTAAGGGAGAGCCGACATCCGATTTTACTGCATCACTGGGGGGGGGGGTCTAATCCAGAAACATCATATTTGTGACTGTTTCACTACTGTGATCACTGTTAGTTCTTAGCCAAGCTGAGGAACATTTGCCAGCAAATAAGGTTTATTCATTATCCCCCAGATTCTCTATATGGTGACTAAAGTTGTACAGGCAAATATGGCAGTCCAGCCAAATTGTGGGCACAACTTAATTGTTTAACAAATCAATCAATCAATTGACCATTAACAAGCATTTATTGGCACTAATTAGAATTTATTGCACAACTTTCTCAAACTGGTGTGTGTAAATTGTAATGCAAAAATCTCAAAAGGGAGCATGGGCAGGTTGTGGGCATTCCTAAAAATTGCATGTACTCTTATAGAAAGTAAAGATACTTACCTATAACAGGTGTTCTCCGAGGACAGCAGGTATATATTCTTATATGGAACCTGCTATGGACACTAGGGTGGCACAGTGGTTAGAGCTACAGCCTCAGCACCCTGAAGTTGTGGGTTCAAACCCTGCACTGCTCCTTGTGGCCCTGAGCAAGTCAACTAATCTTCCATTGCCCCAGGTACAAAATAAGTATCTGTTTAAATGTAAACCACTTTGAGTGTGGTTGTGTAACTACAAAAAGGCAGTATACAAGTCCCAATTCCTTTTCCTAATTGCACTGTCACTTTAAATCTTTTAGTAGTGCTCATACCACATGTGTGCCAGTGCCTTCTCACCCAATATCAGCTCAGTAACAAAACTAAGAAGCCCAGTAGGGGAGGTGGGTGGGTTGCGAGAATATACGCCTGCTGTCCTTGGAGAACACCTGCAAAAGGTAAGTATCTTTGCTTTCTCCGAGGACAAGCAGGCATAATATTCTCACATGTGGGAATCCCAAGCTGCCAGGATCACATGTGTGGCGCAGTGGTTGAAGCTACAGCCTCGGCACCCTGGGGTTGTGGGTTCAAACCCCGCACTGCTCCTTGTGGCCCTGGGCAAGTCACTCAGTCCTCCATAGCCTCAGGTATGTTAGATTGTGAGCCCACCGTGACAGATAGGGAAAATGCCTGAGTACCTGATTGTAAAACTGCTTAGATAACCTTGATAGGCGGTATATTAAAAAAAACAAACACACACACCCCTAATAATAATAATAATATACAGGAGCCTGGCAACACCTTATAGGGTTAGAGCAGTGTCTCTCAAACTGTGTGCCATGGCAGAGTGGTGTGCCACAAGAGATTCCAAAATTGTACTTTATTTTTTAAAAAATTCCCTTCATAAGTATAAATTAGAATAAATGACATGTATGTACGATTCTGTCACTGTTATGAGCATCTGTGTGCGAAGGATACAACCCCCTGGACAAGCATCATACTCTGGTGTGATTGGTCCTTGAAATCTAGCAGCAAGTAAATTTATTTTTTATGCAGTAATTATCCTAACTTGAACAACAAAGCAATCAAGGCTTCGATACTATTTGGATCTTATCTTTGAGAACTTGGATTTTCAGCTCTGACAAATTAAAATCGGGAAAAAAAGAGAATGACTGCAGATGGTGGATGATGAAATGTCTGTTTGTCAACTATCAAGTCGAGTTTTGAATTAATTTGCACTCAAAAACAAGCACATCCATTGCACTGATTAGCAATTCTATTCTATCTACTGTACTTTAGTTTCACCATTGTTACAATTACCTATAAATAGCTTAAAGAACTTTAAATAAATAACTCTCAAATTTAGTTGTTTGTTAATTTTGCAATTTTATAATTTTAATTATAATGTGCCGCGAAAAACATTTGCTCCATTTAATGTGCCGGAGCTAAAAAAAAGTTTGAGAGACACTGGGTTAGAGGGAAAGTTGACTTTAAGTAGAGAATAGATGTTGTCCAAACCAACTGTCTTTTCTGGAACTGTGCTCTAAACAGTACCGAGAAATAAAACGCATGGATTGAGGACCAAGTAGCTGCTTTGCAGATTTCTTTAACAGATGCAAAGCGAAAATGAGCCACTGAGGCAGCCATAGCCCATACATTCTAGGCTGTCACACAGCCTTGTAGTATTAATCCATTCTGAGTATACACAAAGAAGAAGTAGAGTTGATTCTTTTGGATACAGAGCTCCTAACCTATTAGGATCAAAGGCGACAAAGAGCTGAAAGGATCCTCTATGTCTATTGGCTTAGTGTGGTCCAGGTAGTATGCCAGAGCACATCTGCAGACTAAGGTGTGAAGGGCTGCTTCTCCAGGATGAGAATTGGACTTTGGAAAGAAACAGGCAGAACGATGAGGTGGAATTCTGAAAGTACTTTAGGGAGATATTTTGGATGTGTTCAAAGGACTACCTTGTTGTATCAGTCCTGACCTTCTATAGAGAAGATCCAATACAAGGACTTGAAGTTCACTCACCTGGCGTGCAGACATGAGAGCTATGAGGAAAACAACTTTCCAAGTGAATAGTTTGAGAGAGCAAGATGTAAGCAGCTCAAAGGGAGATTTCATAAGAGCAGAGAGAGAGAATTATGTTAAGAACCAAGCAACAGGAGGAGACTCGATAGGTGGTTTTGTATGGAATAGGACTTTCATGAAATGGGCTACTAAGTGATGTACAAAATTAGACTTCTTGTCCAGATGGGAGTGAAATGCATTGATAGCACTGAGATGAGCACTAACCAAATTGATTTTCAGACCAGAATCAGAGAGGTAGAGAAGGTAGTCAAGGATGTATGAAGTGGACCCGAGACAGGATCCAGCGAATGCAATGAATACCAGGAAGAAAATATGTCTACCTGAAACAATAACTGCATTGCGTGGAAGATTTCCTAGACGTTTCAATGACAGCAAATACTGCAGCCAAGAGGGAGAAAGCGTTTATCTGTTCTGTGAAAGAAACTGCACTGCTAGTGCTCACGAGAAGGGTTGGGATGAAGTGTGGACCCTTTGTTCCGAGTGAGTAATGTTGAAAATAGTTGCAGGTTCCATAGTGCCCTGATTGAGAGCTCAAGGAGTGGAAATCAAGCCTGTCATGGCCAAAAGGGTACAATGAGGTACCCCAATCCTAGCAAAGTTTGAGTAGTTTTCCCTGTGAGAGGGATTGGAGGAGATGTGTAGCCATAGAGGAACTTGTCCTCCCAATGAAGTAGAAAGGCGTCCGATGCCATGCAAGTGGGACAAATAGTCTAGAACAGAAATGTGGAAGTTTGCTGTTCTGAGAAGTGAAGCAATATATGCCCAACATTCCCCATCAAGACAAAATCAGATGCAAGACTGTTGTACTGAGACCATTCATGAGGTTGGATTAGTCTGTTCAACCTGTCTGCTAACACATTCTGCTTCCCCAACAAATAAAGCATCCTGAGAAGTATGATGCAAGCAGTGGCCCAATTCCAAATTTCAATTGCCTCCATACGAAGGCAATAAGATCCCGTGCTTCCATGTCTGTTCAAATACAACATAGCAACCTGGTTGTCTGTACGGACGAATACTACCTGTTGAAGGAGGCAGTCTTGGAATGTTTTGAGACCATTCCCTATCATTTGAGGCTCTAGGAGATTGATATGGAAGGTCTGTTCATGGTAAGACCACATTCCCTGAGTGTGGAGACCATCTAGATGAGCTCCCCAGCTTAGCATCAAAGCAATGGGGTTAGAAGTTTTTGGTGGGGAAGGGGCTGGAAAGGGAGAACCTGGGTAAGACTGTGAGCTACCATCTACCACTGGAGAGAGTGCTGGATATCCAAGGTAAGCTGTACTGGAGCAGATAGGGATCCTATGATTTGAGACCACTGGATCGATGAAGTCGATTGCAAAACCCTGAAGTGAAGATGTACGAATGAGGTCACGTGAATCTTCAATGCCATGTGAACGAGAAGGCATAACATCTGGCATGTAGAAGTGTGTTTGAGGGTAGAGATTGTTTGATACAAGCGATGAGATTGTTGATCCTTCGCTCAGATAGAAAAGTCAACCCTGATTTGTGTTCAAGAGTGTTCTTATAAACTCCAAGGTTTGAGGCGCTGAAGAGAAACTGAAGTAGACATAGTTTCTCAGCTCTGCGACAACTAAGGACTGATGGTTCTGTGAGCCGTCAGGTGGGAAGGCACCATCATGCATGCACTATGGGCACTGCCTAAAATTTAAAATGACAGTGCACTTGGCAGTGTCTGTACTGGGTTTTGTGGATGACATCACCCACGTGAGAATATTATGCCTACTTGTCTTTGGAGAATTTGTCCAATCTGTGCAGAATTTAGGTACAACACTTACACCAGTTTTAGTTGGTATAAATGATCATACCTAAATTTTAGTCACGGGGCAGCCACTACCCATATTCTATAAACCGCACCTACCTTTAGGCATAGTTTATACAGTAGAATAATGTTAAGCACATTTTTATTCTGCACTGATTTTAGGGGGGGGGTCAAAGTATGTACCACTATATCTGAGCTTCTCAAATTGTGGATCAGGACCCCAAGTGGAGTCACGACCTAGGAGGGCTCTCCATAGATGGATCATTGTTCTGTATCTCCAGGGAGGGGGGCATAATTTTACTTAGCTGCAATTATGAGGTCACAGTCACAGAGGTTTGGGAAACACTGCACTATATACATGCAGGGGACAATTTGATAAATGGGCATTTCTGTGTAGGAACCTCGAAGCCATGCAGTTTTAGCCTATTCTGCAGCAGTATCTGAGAATCCACATTCCATTATATAATCCTAGCATAATCCAACACCAGTGCACCTAATGTCAGGAAGTGATGCGGGAAAAGTAGGGATCAAACGTAACTATAAAGCAATCAAACTAATATAATACATCCCAATAATGAAAAATGTATGTATGTAAATGAATAAAAGAGGGTCACCTGAGAGACAATCATCAAATCAATATGTTCCACAGCATAGAATCTTTTATGGCCCAAGGTATATCAGACTCATGCCTTTGGATATTCAATTCTAAACACTTAGAAACATAGACATAGAAGATGACGGCAGAAAAGGGCTACAGCCCATCAAGTCTGCCCACTCTGCTTACCCACCCCCTGTCTATGCCCTAATGACCCAATTTCCTTATCTTGACCCTCGTAGGGATCCCACATGGGTATCCCATTTATTCTTAAAGTCTGGCATGCTGTCTGCCTCGATCACCTGCACTGGAAGCTTGTTCCAATGATCAACCACTCTCTCTGTGAAATTTTCCACCCCTGAGTTTGGGCGGGAGCCCTCTTGTGGCCGAGGGTCCCTTGAGAAAGAAAATATCATCTTCCACTTCGACACGTCCCGTGAGGTACTTAAATGTTTTGATCATGTCTCCCCTCTCCCTACGTTCCTCGAGAGTGTAGAGCTGCAATTTGTTCAGTCTCTCTTCGTACGAGAGACCCTTGAGCCCCGAGATCATCCTGGTGGCTGTCCGCTGAACCGATTCAATTCTGCGCACATCTTTACTGTAATGTGGCCTCCATAATTGCACACAGTACTCCAGATGAGGTCTCACCATGGCCCTGTACAACGGCATTATGACTTCAGGCTTTCGGCTGACGAAACTTCTATTGATACAACCCAATATCTGCCTTGCCTTAGATGAAGCCTTCTCCACTTGATTGGCAGTTTTCATGTCTGCACTGATGATTACTCCTAAATCTCATTCTGCTGAAGTCCTAGTTAAAGTTTCTCCGTTTAAGAAGCACGTCCTGCATGGATTTCCGCTTCCGAGGTGCATGACCTTACATTTCTTAGCATTGAAGCCTAGCTGCCAGGTTGAGGACCAACTTTCCAATGTAAGCTGGTCCTGCGCCATATAATTCTGTAAACTGCATTCACTTACTATATTACATAGTTTGGCGTCATCGGCGAATACTGTTATTTTACCTTGAAGCCCTTGAGTCAGATCCCCTATGAATATGTTGAAAAGGAGTGGACCCAGGACCGAGCCCTGCGGCACTCCACTGGTCACCTCCGATGTTTTAGAGAGGGTACCATTAACCACCACCCTCTGAAGTCTGCCACTCAGCCAATCATTGACCCATGCAGTTAGTGTCTCTCCTAACCCCATCAATTCCATCTTGCTTAGCAGCCTGCGGTGTGGGACACTGTCAAAAGCTTTACTGAAGTCCAGGTACATGACGTCCAAAGACTCTCCAAAGTCCAACTTTCTTGTTACCCAGTCAAAGAAGCTGATGAGATTGGATTGGCAGGACCTACCCTTGGTGAATCCATGCTGACTGGGATCCCGAAGATTCCTTTCATTCAAGATCGTGTCCAATTTGCTTTTAATTAGTGTTTCCATGAGTTTGCACACTATTGATGTGAGACTCACCAGTCTATAATTCGCAGCCTCTGCCCTGCAACCCTTTTTATGCAGAAGAACGACATTAGCTAATTTCCAGTCCAGGGGAACTTTCCCCTTACTTAGAGAGAGATTGAATAGCTCAGCCAACTCTTCCTTCACACCTTGAACTACAAAATAGAATCTCTCTGCCTAAAAAGTATTGGCACATCTTTATTCAAAAAACTGCATTACTACAAACTCATGTTAATCCTATATTAATGCAAAGTTTTACAGAAAAGTGTAAGTGACCACTTATCTGCTTAAAAGCAACAGTCAGTCATGAACCATTACATCACCCAACACCCATAAACTAGTATCAAAGGTGTTTTGGCTTCCCACCTGCTTCCAGGATAAATCAAAAGGGTCACACAAAATGGTTTTAGAGCTTCAGCTTCCCATAAACTTTTCAAGGCACAACACTCACATTTCATAAAGCCGAGAATAATTCTGTACCCTACATATTTGGGAGGGGGGTACAGAAGAGTGTGGCATAGTGGTTTAAAGCTACAGCCTCAGCAGCCTGAGGTCATGGGTTCAAACCCCATGCTGCTCTTTGTGACCCTGGGCAAGTCAATCAAACCTCCACTGCCCAGGTACATTAGACAGACTGAGTCCGCCAGGACAGATAGGAAAAATTACCTGATTTGTAACCTGTTCTGAGCTCCTTTGGGAGAATGGGCTAAACAAATATAAAATAAAGCTAAGAATAATTCTGCACCCCACATATTGGTTTTTTTTTTATGTTTTGTGCCAGTCAGGAACTAGCAGGGCTCAATCAGTTCTCACAGAAGAAAACATTGCAAGAGTTGAAGGAAGCAGAGATGCCATGCTTGCTTGAGAAACTCCCTAACCTCTACTTGTCCTGCTTGTCTATTGATTAGATCAGCATCTCGCAATCTTTCCAAAGCCACGGCACCAGATCTTCTCCCCTTGGGAACTTCCTCCTACAGACCTCTTTGCAACACACTGAACTAGATTTCAGTTCTAATGAGCAGGGACTGTCTCTTGAATGTTTTAATGTACGTCTAGCAGCACTATACAAATTATAAGTAGTGTTACAATGAGAAAAAAAGGGTGCAAGTACAGTACTTCATATCATCATCCCTTTTACTTTTCCACTGCAAATTGACACCAGAGGAAAGAACGGCAGCTAACTGTGGAAGCAGCAGCTTAAGGAATCTTCTTGCAAAATTCTCATTTTCCCACCACTAATGGGTTAGATTATGGTCAACACAATGCACAGATGTGACCAAATCTGGAAAGCAGCAACAGCTATGCTCCATACTTTCCACATTTCTGTTACTAGCACAGCACCACAGAGCTTCCAAATTAGCCAGTTCCAGGAGAGAAGTTTCAGACCAGTCCTGGATTTCTGTCAATCCCATACTGGTGCATTATGGGACCTACTGCACTTATTACAATAGGTAGAATCGGAGACCACAAACCCCATACTGCTTTGGAATGTAACATTAAAACCAGGACTATCCTGAAACTGGCACCAACTGTAAAGCAATGAAAAGGAAGAGAGGAACTAGTGACAGAAGACTGCCAGAGCTGAGCAAGGGAGAAAGGAGACAGCAGGAGTTGTAAAGGGAGGAGCTAATGTTTCAAACTGATTGGAAGTGCTGGACTGAATATTACTCTGACCAGAATATGGTGAAGGGATTTGCTAAACACTCACAAAGATGGTACATAAGGGGAAGGGAATAAGTAAGAAGAAGATGGCCGGGAGTAAAGGGAAGGGGGAATGAGAGATAAACGGGTGGAAGAAAAAGAGGTGAAGATTGAGGTTGGAAAGAAAAGAAGAAAAGTACAAACACCCCCATGTTAGGGTTACCATATGGTTCCAGAAAAAGGTGGACGGAATGAGACATCCATGTTTCTGAATTTTACTTCCATTGAAAGCAATAGACGTACTATAAAGCCCAAATGTCTCAATCCGTCCTCCTTTTTCTGGAGCCATATGGTATCCCTGCCCCATGCTGAAGGCTTAGGACAGGGGACCAGGGAGGAGAAAGTGTGAATGTAAGGAAGAAAGAACAAGACAAAGACACCTAGAAAAGTGGAGTAAAACGGGGCTAGGGATGACAGACAATGAAGGAGATGGAGACCCTGGATCTAGGGGTGGGGGAAATCCAGTGAGATAATAGAGACGAAAGGACTGCAAAAAAAAAAAAAAAAAAAGAGGGAGAGGAGGGAGATTCAGACAGCAAGGAAAGAGGAGAAAGGAAACAAGCAGAAAAGAATAGAGAGAAGAAAAACAATCAAAAAACACTTTCTGCAAAAGGAATGAGAAAACAAGCAACACAGGAGAGGAATAAAAGGCAAATGGAAAAGAACAGAAGACATCGAGCCAGAAAACCAAAGGTTAGAAACAGTTTTGTAAGATCCCTCTCCATCGCGAAGTTCCAACCCCAGGTCTGGTCCCAAATCCCGTGACTAAAACTGAAGGGCCGAACACGTAGACCTGGACGTGTAACCTGGAAACTTTGTACTGCAAAGCACAGAAGTAACAAGAAAACAAAATATCCCGCCACACGTGTCCTTTTCAATGAAACCTATTCAGCAGCATAAAAGTTTAGCTACTGAGTGGAAAGTTTTGTTGGTTTTTTTTTATATTTTTTAATTTTTATTATTATTAAACACATCTGATCCCTCCCGAACCCCTTCCCCCTCTTTCGGTGATACTCACGTAGAGCTCGGACACCTCAGTTGCATAGAAGTTCAGCGGCAGGCTGAGCTGCAGCCGCGGGGAGGTGCTGTCGTCGCCGCCCTCTAGCAGCCGGTCCCCGCGCTGCGCCCCGTACGGAAGAAGAGAGCGACGGGCAGAGGCGGAGGCGGCGAAGAAAAGCGGCAAAAGCCACAGGAGTAGTGGTGCCCGAGCCATGAGAAGGTTAGAGCGCGAGGAGAGCAGCGCGTTGGGTCGCGAGACTCTACCCCCCACTCGCCGCCTCACCCACTGCCTCCCAGCGGCGGGGAGGGAGGAAGCCGGCGGCCAGCCACCAATCACGGGCCGGGGCGGGGCGGCGAATCGCGGCCACCCAGCCCCTAACGCGCGTTTCACAACTGTCTGGTAATGCTCTGCTTAGTGCCATACATTTACATACCTTTGCATACCTAATTAGGCCCTCTTGTATTAGCAACAAAAAATTAAAGCGAATTTCTAGCATTTGTTTTCTACCTAATTCATTTAGTTCTTTTTTTTTGGGGGGGGGGGAGGGGGAATTTTATGATTGGTAGCTGGGAAAAATAGTGATTAGGCAGGCCAGGCATTGCCTAGTGTTCTTGAGGGCTGGCCCAAAACTGCTGCAATAAAAAGAAAACAATAAGTCCTGACAGCCAAACTTTTGCTCTTGGAGGTTCTGGTACTTTTCAAATAGTCATTGATCCAAGTAAATGACTTTTGGAAATTGCCCATATATGGAGAGTAATCTTTATAAAATATCATCCTAAGTGGGCACTTATTGTAGCCATAATGATCCCACATAATTTACACTTGCTCAAGAGGAGATGTAAAAGTATACATGTATAAATCATGATTCTACCCAAATCCTGCCCACAAGCACACCTACATCTGAATCACATTCAAGTACAGTACTTATGGTTTTATAATAGAATATACAGGAGTCCCTGGGTTAAGAACAAGTTACATTGGTTTTTTTTAAGTTCAATAATGTTTATTAAATTTTTTAAGAACAAAATACAGATAAACTTAACAAACAGCAATTATCCTGAAAATACGCTTTTCCAATCTTGCAGGATTGTACGATAAATTCGGAAGGAATACAGAAAATATACAAAGTAGTAGTGGGTAAGAAGTAAGAATATAAAGGCAAAGAAATGGGTATGTGTTACGTTTTAAAATCTGTTCTTAAGTAGGATCTGTATGTAACTCGGAACTTGTAGATTTTAAGATTCTTGCTGCTTACCTCTGCTCCCTCTAAGGTACAGCATGCACAACCATATACTATGCTTAATGTGACTGTGCATCATTCCTGAATCTATGGCAGGAGAAATGGAGGCGTTTATGCCACTGGAAATACTGCTCAGTGAAATCAAATGAAGCCACAACCGCATTCATAAGTACAAGTCACAGTTAAATCATGCATCTTGTAACTTGGGGACTGCCTGTACATAGCATAAATATGCATGCACAGGGGTAATGTTATAAAAGACATGTTACATGCAAACACTGGCATACTCTTACAGGTCAAATTGTTTTTAAATATATACACATATGGAGTAATTTCATAAAGTATGATGCCCGATATACAGAATTGTTCTAAGAGGGATGGTCCTGAAAACAGAGTTCAGTTATAAAATCTGTTCAGCAATGCCTTTTGTTGGCTGCAGCCTAAGTTGCATGCTAGATGGTTTAGTTAGTTAGTTCATTTTATATCCCGTCCTCCTCAGAAAGCTCAGAACAGGTAACAAGGGAACATAATTATTGAACAAATTGAGATACAGAACAAATTGGGTTACATAATCTCCCCAAACCTGCTGCTGTCAGATACCTATACCCACTCTAATCTCCCCAACCCTGAAATGTCCTGTCTAAATTAGATTGTAAGCTCTTCTGAGCAGGGACTGTCTATTGTGTGTTAGAATGTACAGTGCTGCATATGCCTTTCAGCGCTATGGAAATAATAAATAGTAGTAGTAGTGACATACATATTCTCTTGATTTTGTTGGGATTAGCCTGTAGAACAGCATCTCTACCACTTGTAAAGAAGTATAGAATAACATTTGCTTATAATTTGCCAATTTTTACTTCTTTTACTGTTACGATCTGATGCTTGGAATTGAAAGTACAAAGTAAAAGTGGAAGCAAGATGTAAATGGCTGTTCCTCAGTAAATCAAATGAAACAGCAAACCCGGGAACAGGATTTTCATGTTGCATCACACAAACAATGGATCACCTCATCTTAAATTTTCTACACTTGATCTTAGCCAAAAGGCCGAGAAGCGATCATCTTAAATTTTCTGTTCAGGATATAGACTATGGGGCTCATAATCGAAACTTAAACATGTCTAAAAACCCGTCCAAGTCGGCACTTGGCAAGCGCTGATAATCAAACCGACTTTCTGGACGTATCCAGGGACTTTTTAGGCCTCTGAATGCCGCTGTGTGCCCAGAGCTAAAAGGGGTATATCTGGAGAAGTGGTTAGAGCGGTATTTGGGCGAGATGTGGGCTGACCTAGATTTAGTCGTCCTGCAGGGATAATTGAATGTTTCATGAGGCTTCCTGGACAAAACTTATACGTTGTGAGTTAGACGATGTAAGAGTAGGTATAAGTGCCAAAAAGGTATCCAAAGTGACCAGATAACCACTGCAGAGACAACATAAAGACCCCTAGTGATCATTAACCCCCTCACACTGCCACAAATATCAGAATAAAAATATACATACCTGTCTCCGGAACATCAGCACCTGCTATAGGAAAGCCTAGTAAAGCTACATACAGATGTCTTAAGTAGCCTGAGGGGGTGGGACCCAGGCCCATAAGCCACTCTAACCACTACATTCATGGAAAATGTGAGCTCACCAAAAAACCCAAACCCCTACTCTACCACCAAATAGGTGCCCCTGAAACCATATTGGGGTTGTGGACAGGTGGATAGAGTGTGTTTCGGGGGGCTCACCATATCCTATACGGGAGTTCTAGTGAAATGTTTTATGGGGCACCCTTTTTGTGAAGTTCACAGCAGTGCCCTGTAAGGTGCCCCACTGCTCTGTTGCCATGTATGAGTGGTCAGTCCATCACAATGATGGCCCCTTCCGGGTCCAAATGGTCTTGTTCTGAGCTTTTGAAACTTAGACAAAATTTTGGTTGAAAATGTGGTGTGGGCGATCAATGACCTGGACGTCTAGATAGATGATTTTCAAAAAATGTATATATATTCTAGACATTTTTTGAGAATGGATATTTTACCACTGCCGACTTTGGGTATCTAGCACCATACATCCAAATCAGACCTAGATGTTTCTTTTGATTATGCCCCTCCACGGGTCTCATTTTAAAAAAAGATAGACATCCAAAAGACTATAATCTGGCACTTGGATGTCTTACTAGTCAAAACGTCCAAGTGGGCATTTTCGAAACTGACTTTCTAGACGACTTTCTGGTCATTTTGTCTCCAGCGCATCTATCTAAAAAATCTTATTTTCTCCGGGGTGGACCACAGTAGCAGAGAGAAGATGGCATTGGAGGCAGGGCAGTCTATGTGAGCAGCAGTTTTTGCAAGGCGAATTAAGGTAGACTTGGGAGGGGATAGGAAGGAGTGATGATAGTTCAGGAGGTGACAGGAGGTGCCTGGGGAGGAGTTCTGCAGAAAAGGGTAGAGAAACTGAGAAATCTGAAGCTAAAGGAGTTTGAGGAAGAAAGGGGTGACGCTAGAACATTGTGTGGTTAGGTCAGGTAGGGAGTGAATGATACTAGACAATAGGAGGCAGAAGGGTGAGATATTGAACTCAGGGGAAGGGATAGCAGGAGGGAGGGAGAAATGTAGACTTAGGGATTTGACAATGGAAGGAAGGGAAAGGGTGGATAAGGAAAAGATGAATGCAGAGGAGGATGGAGGGGTGAATGAGGGAGAGATGAACTCACAGGAGGGCAGAGGGGAGCAGCAGGAGGAGAAAAAATATGTACTTGGGAGGGTGCCAAAGGTGAACAGGGAGAAATGGACTCAGAGAAGGGCATAAGAGGTGGAACAGGGACAGGGAGAGATGGGGAAGGGCAGATGAAGAAGGAAGGAGGAGAGGTGGACTCGAGAGGGTGGAAGGGAGCAGAAGTGGGAGAGAAAGATGGACTCGGTAGAGTGAAGAGCGGACTTAAGGGGGTAAGGGAGAGATGGACTTGAGGGTGCAGAAGGGGGGATGGAGAGATGTCAGAAGGGGAAGGGGTAGAATGGGAAGATGTCTGGTTACAAGGGTGGAGCAAGGGATAAGGAGAGAAGATGCTAGGAATGGTGGATAAGGAAGAATTGTCAAGGAGAGAAGAGTGAGGAAGATAGTGAGTACAGAGAGTAGATATGTAGTAATGGGGAGCAGATGAAAGATAAAAAGGAATAGGAGGTTGGGAATTGAGTGAGATGGGAAAATGAGAGCTAGGGGCTGAGAGAAGTTGATAAGTAGATGAAAAGTGAGGCAGAAAAGAAATAAATGAAGGAGAGAGTGTTAAGAGAAAGATCAATGTATCAGAGACAGACATAGTGAGGAAATGAAATAAATGGACAGCTGCTGCTGGAAACAAAATTAGCAGAAGAAAGGAAAGCAGAAAAGAGGAACTAAAATGCCCAGACACAAAAAGGTAGACAAAAGTGTTTTATTTTTAATTTATTAACTGGTATATGTTAGCTTTAGGATATGTACATCGCTGTGTTCAATACAAAAGGAAATGCATTTGTTGTTTTTTCTTCTAAGAAGATCCGGGAAATCCATAGGATCCTTTTTTTTAACTACCTTCAAAAAATGAAGGTATACTGGGAGGGGGAGGGTGGCATCTCAATCTTCGCCTCAGGCAGCAGATGGCTTCAGGCCGCTCCTGCTTTTACTTGTTACTCAAAAAGTATTATATTAGGCAATAACTTTTTTACTTTCATGTATGTAAATTTTTAATGCATTTTTCAAATATTATAATATACATTTGTTTTTACTTTTAAGTACTTTGACCTAGTACTTTGAACAACACTGATCTCTGCTTCTCTTTTTCTCTTTACCATTTTCTTATTTGTCTTATCAAAGAATGTAGTACCTTCTTTCTATAGGTACTCACACTATGCTTATCTTTGGTCTAATCTAGTGGTTCCCAAACCTGTCCTGGGAGACTCCCAGCCAGTCAGGTTTTCAAGATATCCCTAATGAATATGCATGAGAGAGATTTGCATATAATGGAAGTGACAGAGGTCACGTGATGCCATGAGCCTGTGAGGACGCTTCCTTGCTAGCTCCGGGGCTGCCCTATACACCGATCAATAATTGCCTACTCTGCTACTGAATTTGTGGCGATTTCACAGGGTATTAGATCGCTCTGGGTGCATGGACAGATATCTAACCAGATCGAAGGAGTTCATGCACCCGAAATCTGCCCGTAAAGATCGAGACCGAGTGAGGCCGGGGGAGAGGAAAATGGCGGCAAGTCCCGCGGCGGCGGTCTCGAACCTAACTGAGACCGCCCTGAGTGACATAAGGGAGGCGCTGGCCCAGGTACTAGGTCCCAAGCTGGAAATTCTTACGGAGCGAATGTTAAATATTGAAACTCTGCTGGCGGCGGCGACGACACGCACGACCGAGGTGGAACAACGAGTCTCCGAGTTGGAGGATACATCCACGTCTCGGGGAGCAGAGCTTAGTGAGTTGCGGGCGCAGGTTCGGGCGCAGGCAGAGAAACTGGACGATTTGGAGAATCGCTCCAGACGCTCAAACCTGCGCTTGCTGGGTATGCCCGAGACGGTCTCCGACCGCGATTTATTGGGGGTCCTGGAGACCTGGCTGCGAGATGAATTACCGCTCCCGCCCTCGTTGGGGCCTATGCACATTGAACGTGCTCATCGCCTGGGCCGCCGCCATGATCGGGAGACACGACCACGTGTGGTCATCCTGAAGCTCCTCAATTTCAGGCATAAAGTGGAACTGTTACAACTCTATCGTAAGAAAAGGGATGCTTTGAAATATGATGGAAACCTAATTCGCATCAGCCAGGACTTTTCTCAGGCACTGCAAGAACGGAGGCGGCCTTTCTATCCACTTTGTACACAACTCTCTGACCTTCACCTGAGATTTCAATTCAACTATCCGGCTCTGTTGCGTATCTACAGTAATGGAGTCTGGCAGTCCTTTCAATCACCTGAAGCAGCCACTGACTTTATTAAAAAGTTGGAAACCTCCACTCCAGGACAGGCTTGACCCGGATATCTGAGTTCATGTTACTGGGCTGTTTCTGCACCTTCACTGTTATGGCTGCTGGTTTCACTATGTGAGGAAACCCTGGTTTCCATTACGTTTGCTATGTATCTGTTTGCTAGTAGGGGTGGCCCTGGAGGGGGCGTCTTTTGTGACCCGTTTTCTCCCACATGATGGGGGCAGTTGGGAAAGTTGGGGAATTAGGGGGGGGGGATGTTTCTGGGTGGCAGCAGTGGTATTTTGGGGGCACATTATGTTTATTTTATTTTTCTAACTTTGGTTCAGGTATTGTTTGGGCTCTTGTACATTGTGTGACTGGAGTGTGCTTGCATGGTCTAGGGGTGAGGCTGGGCACCCTGGGACCTCCCTTTACTGGCTGGTATCTTTTCTACATCATGAAGAGTGGGGTAAGCCATGGGTGATAGACAGTTCCGTATAATTTCCTGGAATGTATCGGGTATCACATCACCTGCCAAGCGTACAAAAATATTATCACAGTTGAAACATCATTCCGCGGACATCGCTTGTTTACAGGAAACTAGACTCACAGATATAGAACATCAAAAACTGAGGAGGGGTTGGGTGGGGGACGTATACTATGCATCCAGCACGGGGAAGAGGGCAGGGGTGGCCATATTGATTAGAAAGGGCTTACCCTGTACTGTCCAGGTCCTGAGACGGGATCCCACTGGTCGATACTTATTAGTGAAGGTACTCGGACCGGGGGGATCCTTCAGATTATTGGTGGGGTATGGCCCCAATGGGTATCAACATTCTTATTTCCAAAATTTGGTTAACATATGTTTGCAGAATTCGGGTGACCCTCTGATACTGGTGGGAGACCTGAATCAAGTACTGGACCCTGGGGTGGATCGTTCGGGGGGGATAGGACCGACGACTGTGCGACAGACGAAGGGAGTCCCCTATCTGTGTCGTGCTCTGGGGTTGGTGGACCCTTGGAGGTTACTTCACCCCACCGACAGAGATTATACTCATCAATCCAGAGCCCATGGATCTTTTTCCAGAATCGACTATACTTTAATTTCGGAGAGCATGTTTGCTCGGGTCTCGGAGGCTACAATTGGCCCCCTTGAGATCTCTGATCACCATATGATTTGGTTGGACGTGGCGGTGGGGGGTCCTATGAATACCGGGATGGGATGGAGATTTCCTTCGTACCTACATAATGACTCTCATTTTCAGGAATTTCTGTCCGACAGATGGGAGGATTATTGTTCTAATAATGCTCAACATATGGCTCAACCTATATTATTTTGGGAGGCTGCGAAAGCGGTGTTACGTGGGGAAGTGATTGCCTATGTGGCTTCTAGGACCCGGAGAATTGCACAACGTATAGTGCAGCTCGAACGGCAGTCCACACTTTTGAAGCGGGAGTTGTTGCGTGACGCCACAGTGGCGGTCAGAGAGGAGTATACCGCAGCTCTGGCTGAACTGAACTCCCTTATCCATGAGCGGACAAAGAAATTATTATTTTTTCGTAAATATCAATTTTATAAACATGGTAACAAAGCGGGGAAATTGTTAGCATCGATAGCCAAGAGTTGGAAGGGATCCCGATATATTGCTATGATAAAAGAGAGTTCGGGGAAAGTGTTAACATCGGCGGCAGACATTTCCGCCTGTTTTAGGAATTACTTTGCAAACTTTTATGCTTCCCCGGGTCCATATGCTGGACCGGATGTGCAGGATTATTTGGAGGATGCAGGGATGCCCAAATTGTCGGCGGCTCAGATTTCCCGGCTGGGTGCTCCTTTACAGCTTCAGGAAGTGTTACAGGCGATCAAAACACTGAAGCCTTGCACGGCCCCTGGTCCGGACGGCTACTCCCCGGAGTTTTACAAGATCCTATCGTCTTCTGTGGGGGGGTCTCTTTTGAATTATTACACTGCGGTTCAGTTATGTGGAACTTTCCCGAGGTATGCGAATGAGGCATTGATTACCTTGATCCCGAAACCCGCAAAATCGCCCACTGATATCGAATCTTATAGACCAATTTCACTGTTGAATGTTGACTTAAAAATTTTAGCACGTCTTATGGCAGATAGGCTGGCGGCCCTGTTGCCCTCCATCATTGTCCCGGAGCAAGTTGGTTTTGTACGTTCCCGTCAATCGGTAATTAATGTGCGCCGGGTGCTCTTAGCTTACTCTCGAGCTCAACAGGTCAAGTCCCCGGGACTGCTGGTTGGGTTGGACGCGGCAAAAGCCTTTGATAAGGTTTTGTGGCATTATCTATTCCAGGTTTTATCCCATATGGGATTTCCGGATAGTTATATGGCGTGGCTTCGCGCGCTTTATGCTGAGCCTAAAGCATATGTATTGGTTAATGGTGTGCGTTCTACTTCTTTTCCGGTGGGCAGGGGGACGCGTCAGGGATGTCCATTGTCGCCTCTTCTTTTTTTACTGTATTTAGACCCTTTATTGCGGACGTTACAAAAGGATGATGAACTTGTAGGGCTCCCTGAGGGAACATCCCAACTGAGAGTGTTGGCATTTGCGGACGATCTTTTGTTAACGTTGGGCTCTCCTCAACGTTCTCTGCCCCGAGCCCTGGAGCTGCTAGATGAATTTCATTTATATTCTGGATTGGTGCTTAATAAACAGAAGTCCATGGCGTTGCCCACATTGCCTGTGGTACGTCTTGACTGGCAGGGGGACTTTCCTTTACAGTGGGCTTCGTCGCAGCTAACATATTTGGGGGTGGTGATTCCTCAGGACCTGGGCAGGTTGTACTCCATTAATATCACACCCCTGCTTCTTCGTACAAAGACTACGCTGGCGGGTTGGAAGAGCCTTCCATTGTCCCTCTCTGGTAGAATAGCATTATACAATATGATATTATTGCCGCAATGGCTCTATAGATTACAAATGTTACCCATTATGTTAACAAGAATGCACCTCTCACAACTAAATTCTTACCTTTCTGCATTTTTATGGCAAGGTAAGAGGGCTAGGATAGCCTTGTCTAAATTGATGTTGCCAAAGTATCGAGGGGGGTGGGGTTTAATGGATATCTCACGATTTGCCCTTGCGTGCCAATTAAGACATATTCATGATTGGTTTTGCAGTACTACTTGGTTTTCTTTGCCTGAGATTGAATGTTTTGCATTTAAACCTTATCATTTTAGTTACCTGTTACATGTTAAGCATTTGCCTGATTTGCCCCCACTGCGTTCACACCCCTTTTTGCAGGTAATGCGCATGGCTTGGAAAAGGTTATGTAAGTTGCTTAACATCTCCTCTGAGACTACACCGTATCTCCCTGTGGTTGGCAACGGGGACTTTCCTCCCGGCTTGGACTCTGCAACTTTCAGACGTTGGAAGTCTTTGGGATTACATTACGTATCCCAGGTGGTGCAGGATACGGGTATGCCGACATCATTTGCTGAACTCCAAACACAGTTCCACGTGCCACCTGGGGACTGGTTTGCCTTTCGACAACTTTGTCACTACGTACATACTTTGACCCCGGTGTCCTTGAAAGAGGAAGTACATTCTGGCCTCCGGGAAGCGCTCGATCTTACTGCTCAAGACCATGTCCCGTTGAAATTTTTTCATAGGTGCTTACGGGACCTATCCGGAGAACTGGACTTGCTTGCTCTTGCTCAAAAATGGTCGGCTGATCTTCAAGTGCCTATCTCTGATGATGTCCTCCGTAGGGGCCTTCGGGTGGGGAACGACCCTACGCTATCCGCAATTGAGAAGGAGCGAAATTACAAATTTTTATTGAGAGCGTTTTACCCCCCCAAGAGAGCTATGACTATGGGGATTAGCGCGACTTCTGGCTGTGGAAAGTGTGCACACCCTATGGCTTCTTTCGGACATATGTTCTGGACATGCCCCTTGGTGTCTACTTTCTGGATAACCGTGGTGTCTGCAGTGGCGGAGCTTTGGGGATGCTCCTGGAGAATGCACCCCACCTTTCTCTTTACTTTACAAATTCGTTTTCATCCCCCTAAACAGGGGTGTGCGCTTTTCCTCAGAAAGACAATCCTCATGGGCAGGAAATGTATACTGATGCAATGGCTTTCGCCTCAATCTCCTTCTCTGCAACAGTGGAGGTCCTTAATGTTGCAGCAAATGTTGTTGGAACGCAGGGATATTGTGGATTTGACATCAAAAAAGGGTAGGCTGTTCCGCCAATGCTGGTACCCCTTTAGTTTAACATTTGTCTCGCCTATTCAACATCAACTTTGGGATGTATGCCCTGTATAACATTACTCTATTTTGGTATTTTTTTTACTGTTTTGCTTTTACTGCTGCTGCTGCCCGGGTGGGGGGGGGTTGGGAGGGGTTAGGGAGGCTGGGAGGGTTGGGATTTGGGAATGTTTTGAGAATCATCAAAATGTGCTTGTCTTTTCTCTGTTGGATTTGACTTACTGTTTCAATAAAAACACCTTATACATAATGGAAGTGACAGGTATGCAAATCTCTCTCATGCATATTCATTAGGGATATCTTGAAAGCCTGACTGGCTGGGGGTCCCCCAGGACAGTTTTGGGAACCACTGGACTCTAATTTCTATTTTATGTATTTTGTAAATCAATCAGCTAACTCCCAATGAGCAGTATAGCAAATAATTAATAAACTTGGAAACAAGAGACCAAAGTTAATTGGGAGCAGGAAGGGCACATGGCTGAAGTTTTGCCTAGGGTGCCTAATAACTTTGAACAAGGCCTGGATCTGGGAAATAAAGAGGGACAAGGTCAGCCCAAGGATATCTTACATCCTAGGCAAACATTCAGCCATGTGCTACTTGCCACCTCCCCTCCCCCAACTCCAATGCGCTAAAGGCCCTACCCTGCAATCCCTCTCTCCAACTCCCTGAGTGGCTGGTATTTCTCCATGGACAAGCAGGATGAGTCAGCCACACAATGGTGACATCATCCGACATTCCCAGAGCCCAGAGGAGAATTTTGGGAGCTTCATCTGGGCATGCGCCAGTAGCCTTATATATGCTTGTGCTAGCCATCTCTTTCTTCAGTTTAGTCTATCCACCTTACAACCAACGGATCTCTGCTCTCCACAAGACAAAATGCCTGACATAGAGAAGAAAAAAATTGAAAAATCAACAGCGAAACCAGGCTTCAAGAAATGCTCAACCTGCAAATAGAAGATGAGCTCCATGGACCCCCATGAGCTCTGCATCTGTTGCCTCGGGGAAGCCCAATCCATGGCCGCCTGCCCCCAGTGCCTGCAGATGTCCCCGAGAGCCCGCAGGAACTGGCTAAACTCACTACAGAATACTACAGAGGAGCTGCATAAGAAGCAGAAGAAAACTCCATCGACCGCAGAGGATGCAATACAAAACGGCTCCCCCAGCTGCATCACCACCGGAGCCTCTTCAGAGACAGCTTGCATGTCTGGCCCAAGAAAACAACCCCTTCAGGAAGGATCACAACTAGCAGCCCCGATGATCCCAGCTTGCCTGCTGCTCCAGAACTCTCAGCCGGCACTACACAGATTAATCCTGCATCTTGCCGGCACTGAAACTGCTTCCTCAGTGGTGGACCAACAGACCGGGCAAACAGCAGGGGCCCTGCCATCAAGGGAAATGGCCGAGGGTCTCCTATCTCCTCCGCTGGCCATCCTTGCAGTGTCATCACAGGGCCGTGTCGAAGCAGCACAACACCATGATGCCTGCAGCTCCGGAAGAACTCGAGCCTCGATTTCATCAGGGAATGACATCACCTCACGTGACTCCGCCCTCTTAAAGGTGCATCACAGTGAAACCCAGCTCCAACCTACAGAGGATAGCTTTCCAAGCAGGACCTCAAGCTTCACCCCCTTAAACGGCCAGTGCCTCAAAACTGGCAACGAGCATCAATACAGAGGATCCACTCCTCACAAGGAAAGAAGAAGAAAATGCTAGCGGGATAACTTCTTCATCCTCCAGCTCCTTATCCTCTTCCTCCTCGCCAAGGCAAAGCAGGAGGAGGACACCAAACTGCTGGTCCCAGCACAGAGATAGACCTCACCAGCCAATGGAACACTGGAGAGAAACCGCCTTCCCCCATCCTGCCCAGCGGGAGAACCCTGCCATCAAGAACCAACAGCTCTTCTACCTTTTCAGCATATTCATCATGCAACATTTTTCTGGACAAGGAATGCAACCACAAGGTCCATCCATGGAACCATGGCAATAACCACCTTCATCATCAAGACCACACACTGGGACAACCCCATTACATTTGCTGAACATTGATAACTACACCTCAGATCAAGACAGTGAACCCTACCGGGGGAGCTATTCATCAGTGCATGAAAACCCATCCACACCACCACTTGAGAAGGTGCAGGGCATGGAGTCCACACCAGAAACAACCCAGCTGGACTCTCCCATGGAGGACCTAACTTACTCAAGCTTCCTACAGAAGGTGGCGACCAAACTTGCACTATCTCCTATGCCAAAGACAGCCACGCCAGGTGAAACACCAGGAATGTTAAAATATTTATACACGCCCAAGGCACCAATTGCAATACCAGCTCATAAACTGCTGATGGACTACCGCAATAAGATCTGGCAAACTCCACTATCTGGCCCTGTGGTCTCCAAGAGACTGGACCTGAAGTACCAGATTAGCGATGCACTGGGCTTTGACAAACCGCAACTCCCCCACCAATCCATCATTGTGGAATCAGCCCTTAAAAAAGCCAAGAGTGTGCGCACACATGCCAACGATCCCCCGGGGAAAGAACACAGGATACTAGCTCAAATTTACTATATTTGATATACTGCCTAAATATCTAAGTGGGTTACTAGATTCCACAGCCAAAAAGGTATACCACGGATCCATCCTAAACATCATCTCTTCCACCTCATCCTATATAATGATGCACTTCAATGGGAAGCAGAAGGAACCCTGGCCTCCCTACACCCAAAAGGCAAGGTCAGCATTTCCCCCATCCTTCACGACATGAAAGAATGCGGAAAGCATATGATTAGAGCTGTGTTTGATTCATACGAGACATCTACCCGCACAGCAGGAGTTGCCATAGCCGCTCAGAGCCTTAGGCCTGCACGAGAATACCCATGAAGGCATTGCCAATACACCTTGCTCAGGATATACTGAAGGAACATTGTACAATTCTATAGACACTCTCCTCAGATGGATTGGTGAAACCTCCACCATCAAAATGACATCACCCCAGTCAATATTGGCAACACTATAACATAGCAAGACGGTACGACAACCAAACAAAGTGGCCTTCACACCGCCAAAAACCATAAGCGTACAGTACCCCCTACCAGCAGAGGCAACATCACAGGGAGAGAAAGCAACAAAAGCCAACAACCGGTACCTCCACAGTGAAAAATGGACCAAGTTTTTGACTCCTCATCATCGCCCTCTCTTCCAGTTAGGGGCCACCTCTCTGTGTTCCTTGAAGCCTGGAAAAGCTTAACATCAGACAAATGGGTACTACAAATAATAAAGAAACGATAATGCATCAGATTCCACACCCACTCTCCACCCAACCCACTGAAGGGAAGCGCAAAAGATCCTCAGCCCGAGCTCATCCTCAGAGAAATCCAAGCGCTCCTCCAAGCAAGAGCAATAGAACCAGTACCCAAGCCACAGCACAACCAAAAATTCTACTCTTGCTACTTTATCATCCCCCCATAAAATGGGAGGCTTCAGGCCCATTCTAGATCTACATCGCCTCAACAAGTACATCCTCAAAGAAAAATTTTGCATGCACTCCTTGGGGACCATCCTTCCATTAATTCAAAAGAACATCTGGCTGGCCTCACTGGACCTTAAAGATGCACAGTGGCGTACCAAGGGGAGGCGGGGGGATGGTCCGCCCCAGGTGCAACCTTAGGGGAGGTGCACAGCCGGCCCAGTCCCTATCAAGCTCTCTCCTTCCTTACTGCCACCCTCCTTCGTGGCGCTTTCACACACCCCCTTACCTTCGTGGCGCTTTCACCCCCCCTTACCTTCGTGGCGCTTTCACCCCCCCCCCCCAGGCCCGGTCCGGTCCGACAAACCTCCCTGCCCTGTGGCCGGTGTTCTAAACTGTCTTCTTACGGCAGCCGCAGTGTTGTAGTTGCATATGGCTGCCGTAAAGATGCAACCGGATGGGGGAGAAGGACGCTGAAAGCACATGGGGAAGACAGAGTGGGAGAAGACGCTGAAGGGAAATGGGGATGAAAGAGTGGGGAGAAGATACTGAAGAGAAATGGGGAACTGAGAGTGGGGAGAAGACGCTAGAATGGAAGAAGACAGAGATGCCAGACTATGGGGGGGGGGGGGAGAGGAGGGAAGAAAATGGGTGCCAGACCAATTTGGAAGAGGGGAGAAAGGGAGAGGCACAGTAACAGAACAAATGGAAGATGCAGAGAAGAGAGACAGTGGATGGAAGGAATTGAATGAGAAGATGAGGTAAGCAGAAATCAGACAACAAAGGTAGAAAAAAAATTCTATTTCTTTTTCTTTTTTTGCTTCAGGATAAAGTAGTATATTAGTTGTGTTGATAAAAATTAATAAACAAAGCCCTGCCAGCTGAACATCTCCTTCTCCAGTTCAGCAGCCAGAACTTTGATTTATAAGGAAGGAATAAGCTAAATATTGCAGTACTGAGGCTTGTATGGATGCTGCGGGGACGGTGACGGGGTGGTGAAGGGAATGGCGGTGACAGAGCGGTGAAGGGGATGGTGCAGTGACGGGGACAGAGTTTTTCCCCATGTCATTCTCTAGTGCTTACGTCAAAGCTTCCCTCTGACACAGCTTCCTGTTTCCGCTTTTGACTGAGCACCGCGTTGCCGATCTGAAGTTCTGTTGATGCCAGGGGCAGGAGGCCCGTTGCCGATCTTAAGTGTCATCTCGGGGAGGGGGGGCATTGCCGATCTTGTTGCCAAAATCGGGAAGGTGAGGAAGGGAGAAAGATGGGCCTGTGATGGATGGAGAGATTGAGAAAAGTGGGCAGATGATGGAAGTGGGGAGAAAGGGGAGAGAGAAGAGGGCAAATGATGGAAGTGGAGAGAAGGGGGAGGGAGAAGGGGCAGATGATGGAACTGAGGAGAAAGAAGAGGGCAGATGATGGAAGTGGGGAGAAGGGAGAGCAAATGCTGAATGGAAGTGGAGAAAGAGAATATATACTGGATGGAAGGAGGGATAAAGAAAAAGGACATATACTGGATGGGGGAAGAAGATAGAGTTAGTGAGATAGTGGAGGGGTGAAGGAAAGGAGTGGCATGCTGTGGGTAGACATAGTGAAAAGAGGGAAACTGAGGACTTCATAGTAAGAAAGAATTTAGATTTAGGCAGAAAATTTAGATGGAGGCAGAAAATAAAGAAGGAAGACCAGAGAAGGGGAGAGAGAGAGATGCCAGAGAACGGGGAAGGAGATACAGATATCAGATCTGAGCGGAGGAAATGAGAAGAGAGAGATGCTAAAAACCACAGGGGGGAGGGAAAAAGAGATGAAAGGAGAAAGATGCCAGACCATGAGGGAACAGAGGGAAAATGATGGATGCCAGACCAAAGGGGAGGAGTCTAGAGGAGAGATGGAAGGGGCAGACAGTGGATGGAACGGGCAGATGCTGGACTGAAGGGACAGGGCAGACGCTGGAAGGAAAAGAGTGAAAAGAAGATAAAAGCAGAAACTAGATAAAATCATTTTATTTCTATTTTGTCATTACAATATATCAGATTTGAAATATATATCCTTCTAGAGACATAACTGGAGACTGCACTCAGAAAAATTGAAAGGAGACAGATTCAGAACAAATGCTAGGAAGTTCTTCATGCAGAGGGTGGTGGACACCTGGAATGCGCTTCCAGAGGAGGTGGTAGGACAGAGTACGATATTGGGTTTCAAAAAGGGATTGGATGAGTTCCTGAAGGAGAAGGTGATTGAAGGGTATAGATAGAGAGTTACTATACAGAATAATAAATGATTAGGGAATAAAAGGTTTAGGTAAAGGATCACTTACAGGTAATGGACCTGGAGGGCCACCGCGGGAACGGACTGCTGGGCATGATGGACCCCTGGTCTGACCAGGCAGAGGCAATGCTTATGTTCTTATGTCCCCTTCACCGCCCCATCCCCGCAGCATCCACCCTTCCCTCTCGCCACCTCACTGCCCTTCAGCGGCCCGAGAATCTCCCTCCCACCCCCTTACCTTTGCGGTGCTTTAGTATAGAAACTTACTGAAGCTGGCGGAGACTGCCTGCCTGTGCCTGCAGTTGCGTGTGTGTGGGCGGAAGCTTCTCCTCTGATGCAACCGGAAGTTGTGCCAGAGGAGAAGCTTCACCCATACACACGCGACTGCAGGCAGGCAGGCTTTGCCGGCTTCAGTAAGTTTCTTTACTAAAGCACTGCGAAGGTAAGGGGGAGGGAGGGAGGTAGATTTGGCCATAGGGAGGGGGTGGCCGCATGCAATCGGTGACCGCACACCTTCCCTCTCTTAACTGCGGGGACAAGGCCATCCACTGCTCCACGGGACAGTGGATGACCTTGTCCCCGTGCCTGCAGTGAGCACTTCCCCCCCCCCCATTTTGGCGGGTTACCCACAGCAATCCGCGGCTAGCTGCAGGTAACTGCGACATCATTCTCTAATGCAAAATTAATAGTGAATCAATCGCTGTTTGAAAATCGGCCAGAGAATCGGCCAACAGTGATTCAGTCGCTATTGTTAGTGAATCTAGCCCCTAGTGGGCTGGCTAGCTTTGGAGAGGGGATTTCAGGCAGAGGGACAGTGGTGCAAAGAGGGAGAGAGTAGGGAGAAATAAGGAATAATTAGAGCTGGACTAAGATATAGGTTTAGGTTTATTAGATTCTTTATATATCACCTTTTTGTACTTTCTCTGTCCCTGTTGGGTTCACAATCTATACTTGGGGCAACAGAGGGTTAAATGACTTGCACAGGGTCATAAGGAGCCACAGTGGGACATCAACCTGGTTCTTAGTCCACTGTGCTAACCATTAAGCTACTCTGTCAGTACTCCTAGGCCCATATCTAGGGTCCAAAGTTTAGAGGGATCCTGTAATAAGTGCTCAGGAGGCTAAGGTTGCCAACTATACTAATTTTTTTCAGACTTCTACCAATAGCATAGCCAGACAGCCAATGTTGGCAGGCCTGAGCCCAAAGTGGAAAGGCCTCACTCTTTCCCCCTTCCAGTCTGTGCAGTAGCCTTTCTTTTTCCCTCCCTCCCAACCCCCCTCCCCCCAGCCCATGCAACCTCTCTTTCCCTCCTTTCCCACTCCCCCAGCCTGTGCAGTTGCCTTTCTCTTTCCCTCCATCCCCATCCCATGCAGAATTTCTATTTCTGTTCAGGTCGCCAGCAGCAGTTTCTACACGCTGTTGACTGCTGACCCAGAAGCCTTCCCTCTGATGCAAAGCACATATGCTTCAGATGGAAGGCTTCTGGGTCAGCTGCCAACAGTGTGTAGGAACCACTGCCAGTGACCTGTGACTACTGGTTGGATGGGCCTGCGCCCAAACTGAGTGGGCAATGCCTATTCCATGGCTATGCCCCTGGCTACAGATTTATAAGTATGTTTCTGAAAGCCAGAAGAATAGTAAAAGGTTTGGATATTCTTCAGAGTTTAACATCTATAGCTTCAATCTCCCCTCTTCCAGTGCAGGGACTGTGGTAGGATTCAGCCAATGAGAAGGCTTCTAGTCCCAGGAAGGAGAAGCTGACCTGCAAGTGCTGGATGAGGAGTGTGAGCTTTAGAGGTAGTTAGTAAAAATAGTGGGATGGGGAGAGTTGTTGAAAACACCAGGAGCCTAAGAAGAATGGGAAGTGTGAGTTCTGTTGCATGCTGGGAGAAATGCAAGAACTTTGCATGATAGTGAGCACAGATGGTTTTGGGATGGGGTGGGAGTCAGACACTAACTGAATGAGCAGCAAAAGTAGTACAGCTGGAGAGTGCCCGAAAAGTAACAAATGCATGTGTGTATGTAACTAAAGATCAAGAATGCATATGTGTGAAGAGAGCCAGAGCTGCCAAGAGGGTCAGATTTTTGAGAGGAAGATCTTAAAGCATAACCCAGTACAGCACAATCCTTCGCTGCCAGGCCTGCCAATAGTCCCACCCATTTTACCTCCTGGATCCACCCCCTGAATCACCAAAATCCCACCGCCTTCCTCCAGCATTAGGAGATGCCTTAATAAAACATCATCTCTTGCTGCTCTGGTACTAGTGGTAAGAGCTGATATTTTGCAGTTCTTATTGTAGCAGCAGCAGCTTTCTGGAAAGGACGAGTTTTCCAGAAGCTCATTTGCATATAACTTGAAGACAATCTGAACCTCTAGATCAGTGTTTTTCAACCTTTTTTGGGCAAAGGCACACTTGTTTCATGAAAAAAATCACGAGGCACACCACCATTAGAAAATGTTAAAAAATTTAACTCTCTGCCTATATTGACTATATATAAAGTAATTCTCTTGAATAGGAATCAAATAAACACAAAGAAAGTATTTTATAATTACTTTATTATGAAATAAAAATTCTAAAATACTTTATTCAGTGCGAAACCTGGGCCTGTTTGGCTGAACACAAAGCTGATATTCTGGCTGGAATGGAAGAAAGACACACACGTAGCTCTTCGTCAACAGCTCTCAGTCTCTCTCTGTATTTGGTTTTTATAGCATACAAAAATAGACAAATATACCCTCCATCCTTTTTATTAAACCACAATAGCAGTTTTTAGCGCAGGGAGCTGCGCTGAATGCCCAGCACTGCTCTTGACGCTCATAGGCTCCCTGCGCTAAAAACCACTATTGCGGTTTAGTAAAAGGTGACCATATTGTAAAATATAGACAGCAGATATAAATTCAGAACTGTGCATAGTAAGTGAAGGGAAGTTTTCATCTCTGGGAATTTACCCAGTTAACTATTAAGTTATTTGGGCAAATTCCTTTGAAAACTGTGGTAATACTGCCTCCACTTTGCTAAATTTAAAATAAAATCATTTTTCCTACCTTGTCTGGTGATTTCTGGTTGCACTTTCTTCTTCTGACTGTGCATCCAATCTTTCTTCCCTTCTATCAGCCTGTATGCTTTCTCTCCTCCACACCTCATTCCCTCCCCCAACTTTTTCTTCCTCTCTCCCTGACCTTTCTTTCTTTTTTTCTGTTTCTCTTCTTTCCTTCTGTTTCCCTGCCTGCCCCCTTTCTTTCTTTCTCCCTGCCGTTCCCCAAGCCACTGCCACTGCCGCTGCCATCGGGGAACAGGACCCACCAATGGATAACAGGCCCCAAAGCCGACGCATGCTCTCCCTGACGTCAATTCTGCAATCGGAGAGGAAGTTCCGCCCAGCCAGGCTGGTGATTTCTGGTTGCACTTTCTTCTTCTGACTGTGCATCCAATCTTTCTTCCCTTCTATCAGCCTGTATGCTTTCTCTCCTCCACACCTCATTCCCTCCCCCAACTTTTTCTTCCTCTCTCCCTGACCTTTCTTTCTTTTTTTCTGTTTCTCTTCTTTCCTTCTGTTTCCCTGCCTGCCCCCTTTCTTTCTTTCTCCCAGCCTCCTGTCCAGCAGTAACTCTCTTCCCTTCCTCCCCTCCCAGCAGCATCTCTCCGTCTCCCTCTCCAGTAGCAGCTGTCCCTTTTTTTTCCTTGCCCAGCAGCTTCCCAGATTCCTTTCCCTCCTCCCCTCCCAGAAGCATCTCTCCTTCTTCTCCCTCTCCAGTAGCAGCTGTCCCTTTTTTTATCTTGCCCACCAGCTTCCCAGATTCCTTTCCCTCCTCCCCTCCCAGAAGCATCTCTCCGTCTCCTTCTCCCTCTCCAGTAGCAGCTGTCCCTTTTTTTCCTAGCCCAGCAGCTTCCCAGATTCCTTTCCCTCCTCCCCTCCCAGAAGCATCTCTCCTTCTTCTCCCTCTCCAGTAGCAGCTGTCCCTTTTTTTATCTTGCCCACCAGCTTCCCAGATTCCTTTCCCTCCTCCCCTCCCAGAAGCATCTCTCCGTCTCCTTCTCCCTCTCCAGTAGCAGCTGTCCCTTTTTTTCCTAGCCCAGCAGCTTCCCAGATTCCTTTCCCTCCTCCCCTCCCAGAAGCATCTCTCCTTCTTCTCCTTATCCAGTAGCAGCTGTCCCTTTTTTCCCCTGCCCAGCAGCTTCCCAGACTGATAGTGGTTTTCTCCCCTCCCAGCAGCTCTTCTTACTTCCCAGCGCAGCGATTCACGAAGGCAGCCTCGGGTCCTTTGTTGGGTCGCGCCGCCTCTGAGGAAAGAGGAAGTTGCATCATCAGAGGCAGCCGCGACTCAGCAAAAGCCCCGAGGCTGCCTTCGTGAATCGCTGAGCTGGGAAGTAAAGGAGAGCTGCAGAGAGGGGAGAAAGCCACTGTTGGAGGCTCCCCAAGATCTCTCCGGCCCAGCGCACGCTTCCGATGCTGATCTTGCCGGTCCTGCGCGGACCGGCAGGAAGTTCAAATGAGTCAATCTTGCCGGTCCTGCGCGGACCGGCAAAAATTTCCTGCGGACCGGCGGTTGAAGAACTGTGGATTAGATCGCCAAGACAAAGTGAGTCCTGGGTGATCGACTCACTTTGCCTTGGCGAGCTACTGGCGCCCCTGCCTCGGGCCCCCTGTAAGCTCCGGGCCCGGCGGCCCTGCAGCACACCAGGCAACATCTCGCGGCACACTAGTGTGCCGCGGAACAGCGGTTGAAAAACACTGCTCTAGATACAGTGCTGCGAGTGTTTGGTGGCTATATAGAAATGATTAGTAGTAGTAAATTACAAATGTAGGAAGAATGATCCAGGTTTTGAGCTATGTTATAGACTAATGGGAGAGTGTGGCGCAGTGGTTAAAGCTACACCCTCAGCAGCCTGGGGTTGTGGATTCAAACCCACTCTGCTCCTTGTGCCCTGGGCAGGTCATTTAATCCCCCCATTGCCCCAGGCACATTAGATAGATTGTGAGTCTGCCGGGACAGACAGGGAAAAATGCTGGAGTACATGAAAAAACTCATGTAAACTGTTTTGAGTTCTCTTGGAAGAATGGTATAGAAAATTAAATAAATTATTTTAGAGAGATATATATATATACCCCCCAATGTTGAAGAGTTATCTGCTTGCCCACACCTATGACCAGTTTTAAAGTGCTCATTGTCTGGATTGATAATGTTGCTGTTAATAGTTTTTGATGTAAATTTTTTTTATTATATACTGTATGTTGTTTGTTGCCTTGGATAAAGGCAGCCTATAAAGAAATATTACTCTGTGTGTGTGTGTGTACTGTATATATATATATACAGTACACACCCACAGGAGGGGCCTTAGGCACCTGGGCTAACCGGAATTTGTCGTTTCTGCCCTAATCATCCTCTTCACTCTCTTCTTTCCATCCAGCTTAACTTGTAGGATTTGTCTTTTTGTGTTATCCTAGTCACATTGGTGCTGCTAGTGGGGAATAGATGAAGAACTATCCCTAACATGAGTGGGTTTTGTGAGGATCTGCTAGTTTTGTTTGACTGGTGGCTTGAAAAAGGTCAAGCAGGTTTGCTTTGTGGAACAGACTAGATTTGGGGGGGGGGGATTTTTTTACTGTTTGTTTTTTGCACCAATATATCTTTACTAATGTTTAAGCCCATTACATTAACGGGTGCTAGAAAGCAGCCCCCTTTCCCTCTCCCCCTCCAGTTCCTCCTTGACTCTCTCTCTGTGGTCCCCTTCTGTCTCCCCTCCCCCAAGCAGAGCTGTCTGCCTCCCAACACACCCCTCCCCCCAAAGCAGCCTCCTTTTCCTCTCCCCCTCCAGTTCCTTCCTGACTGTGTCTCCATGGCTCCCTTCTGTCTCCCCTCCCCCAAGCAAACTGTCTGCCTCCCAACACACCCCTCCCCCCAAAGCAGCCTCCTTCCCCTCTCCAGTTCCTTCCTGACTGTCTCTCCGTGGCCCCCCTTCTGTCTTTCCCCCCAAGCAAAGCTGTCTGGCTCTCAGCACACCCCTCCCCCACAGCAGGCCCCTTTCCCTCTCCCCCTCCAGTTCTTCTCTGACTGTGTCTCCATGGCCCCCTTCTGTCTCCCCTCCCCCAAGCAAAGCTGTCTGCCTCCCAACACACCCCTCCCCCCAAAGCAGCCTCCTTTCCCTCTCCAGTTCCTCCCTGACTGTCTCTCCGTGGCCCCCCTTCTGTCTTTCCCCCCAAGCAAAGCTGTCTGGCTCTCAGCACACCCCTCCCCCACAGCAGGCCCCTTTCCCTCTCCCCCTCCAGTTCCTCCCTGACTGTCTCTCCGTGGCCCCCTTTTGTCTTCCCCCCCAAGCCAAGCTGTCTGCCTCCCAGCACACCCCTCCCCCCAAAGCAGCCTCCTTTCCCTCTCCCCCTCCAGTTCCTCCCTGTCTCTCTGTGGCCCCCATTCTGTCCCCCCCCAAGCAAAGCTGTCAGCCTCCCAGCACACCCCTCCCCCAAAGCAGCCCCCTTTCCCTCTCCAGTTCCTCCCTGACTGTCTCTAGTCCCTTGCCGCCCCCCCGCCCCCTTCCCGCGGTCCCGACAAACGTGCAGACTCTAGCAGCGGCTGCAGCACTCTAAACACGCTGCTTCACGGCCTTCTACTGCCCTAATTTGCTCTGCCGTGTCGGGCAGACCAAATCAGGGCAGTAGAAGGCCGCGAAGCAGCGTGCTTAGAGTGCTGCGGCCGCTGGAAGTTGCTGCCCGACGCCCGGTTCCTTTGGCCTGACCAATGGGTGCCTCCCTCCTCTTCCTCCCCCCCCCCCCCCCGTCATGGCTCCCCATGTCCCAGCTCTCTCAGTGAGTGAAGGTGGCTGCCGCTGCCGCTGCCGGCCCAGCGCCCACAGCCGCAGCCACACCGTCATGGTATTCCAGAATCAAGAGGCGGGAAGAGGAGAGGAGCGCGAACGGAGCCGCAGCACTCACAGGACCGAGCGCTCGAGAGGGAGACGGCTGGAGTTCGCAGAGGATCCACCTCCTTTGGCGGTGAGTGACAGCGAGGGAGGAGTTACTCTGTGTTCTGGCCTGCCTCTGTGTTCGAAAATCGAATTCGGCACGGAGGCACACCTCACGGCACCAGGAATCACGGAGTTTCAAGAGCGCATGCGCGTTCTAGGGTTTTATTATTATTGATGGACAGATATTTGCTGGGAAGCACTACATTAATGGAAATATTTTGGGTTGTTGGGTTTAAACTAAGCCTGTTCTTTTCCTGTTCTGGGGGCAGAGCCAGAGTAACACTAATTAATGACCCTAAAAAAATTCCTCACGGTGTTAAATTTCTCAACATTTTAGTCTGTTTTGGACACTTTATAATATTCTGCACAACATATAATAAAACAACTCAATTTGAACTAATATTAGATGTGAGCATCCTCAGTGTGACCTTGTAAGCTAAGAGAGCCTAAAGATTTAAAGCTCTGTTGCTTAGGATTTCACAGACCAGGAAAGGGTAAAGTTAACCACTTCCATCTGACATACCATCATGGGATACGACCATTGTTTTTTTGTGAACTATTTCTGATTTATAATGTAAAAATCATAATCTAAATAAATCAAATATAAAGCCAATAGTCTGTGCAGTATGCCCCAAAACAGCTGATGCTGAAACAAAGTTAATGGCAGTAGGGGCAGTAGAATGCAGATCACTTACCTGCTGGGCAGCTTCTTTGCTCAAAATTGTAGTTATAAAGCATTGACAGGTTCATTCTTTCTACTGAGCCTGGTTTCGGGAATAACTCCCTTCTTCAGAAACTCCTGTGATTGCAGCACCTTAAATCCGCATTGGAGCCTTACAACCATCCACCAAAAAGGAGAGAAGCAGTATTCATTATACGGTGCAGTTCATACAATAGTACTTTACTGCACTTGTGCAATTAAGTAAGGCATTGTTACCACCTCTAAAAACAAGAGGCCATCTCACACATACCCCCACACCCCAAAATCCTTTATGAGGTAATTTTATTATGGGGATATGCTGAAAATATCCTCAACAGCAAACAGCTTTTGCATTTACTGTGTGTTATTTTTTGCATTTAGTGGAAAATGTTCCTGCACTTTAGAAAACAGGCCCCTTTATTTCTATATATCCAAGTACGAGTATACTAACAGCTGCCACACTACATCTAACATGGTTTGTGTATCGGAATATGTTATTAGTATATGTATGACCACTAGAAATTATTCTGAAGATTTTAAACTTGAGGAAGACAAATATTACCCTCATAACCAGCAAGACCAAATGCATGTACTGTATTTATACCTTCATTTTTTTAATTTAATTTTTTTTATTTTTTATTATTTTATTAAATTACAATAGTGTAATACATTAAATTGACAACATGAAAATATTACAAGAAAACACTATTACAAGCAGAAAGTATAGAATCATAACTATAACCACCCCCCTTCCATCAATTATTGATATTAACAATATTAAACATCTTAATAAGAAGATTCATGTCTATTTTAATCCCTACCCAACCCTCACTCCCATCCCAACCCAGATGTGTAATGAAAAACTCAGAAGGCAATATGTTATCTTTTACTTTGAATTCGCAAATAATGCCAATGGATTCCAAATTTTGTTAAATAGAACACTACTTCCTGAGCATTCTGCGTTTACTCTTTCAAATCTATATGTAGTACATACATTTGTCCACCAGAATGTGTAATTTAACCTGTCATGATTTTTCCAATTTTTTGTGATCATTTGAACCGCAATTCCAGTTAAAATCAAGAAAAGACGGCTTTTATATTTATCAAAGGGAGGTTTAATATGTAAAATGGTACCACAAATTATTGCTTCATATGTTAATGAAATATCCGAATCTAAAACTAAATTTATTTGTCCCCAAATTGATTTCCAAAAACTAAATATCAGCAGACAAAAAAATAACAGATGATCTAAAGTCCCTATATCAGTATGACAGTGCCAGCATCTATATTTATACCTTCATTTAAAACAACTCCGACATAGAATTCCTATAAGCATCGAAGCAACGTTGGAGCATTTAGCTCTCTGGGCCATGGTAGAAGCCTCTACATCAGTTTAGTAAAAGAGGGCCTTAAATCACAAAATCTAATCTAATCTAATCTAAACCTTAAGTTTATATACCGCATCATCTCCATGAGAATGGAGCTCAACACGGTTTACAAGAACTTAAAATAGTGGGTAGAGAAGAAGAAAAAGGATTACATGAACTTATGTGTAGAAGGGGGGAGAGAAAGGGGGGAAGGATAGAGCTACAATTTGCTGAAAAGCCAGGTTTTCAGTTGTTTGCGGAATAACTGAAGGGAGCTCAGGTTCCGCAGCGGGGTGGTGAGGTCGTTCCAAAGACCTGTGATTTTGAAGAGAAGGGATTTTCCCAGTTTGCCTGAATAGTGGTACAAGCAACTCAGAGAAACTAAATATAAAAAGTAAAGGGAAAATTCTCATTACAAGTAAAAGTCTTTTCTCTTCATTAGACCAAAATAATAGGAGAGTAGTCAAAAAGAAAATACATAAAGAGACTCATAGGCAACATTACATATTCATTGAAAGCAAACTAAGAAAAGCTTAGTGGGAAAAATCCATTCATTTCTTTTCAATTCTAATTCCATATAACTCTTTAAACAATCTTCTTTAATTCTAGGAAAGCTTTCAGCTGTTCTGTGGAGTAAAAACTGTATCTGGACCCCCCATATCAATCCAGGCATTTACAAGGATGTGCCAACAACAACAAAAAGCTCCCATATTTATAATCTCTTGTGTCATAGGTCATTTACCGTGGCAGCATCGCTGTCGTAGCTTTGTAAAAGGGGCCCATAGATAAGAACATTTTTTCCATTCATGGTAAATCCAAATTTTTGTCCCCTCTTAAAGAGCATGAGAATTTTTAAAGTAGAGTCTTAAACCCATGTTCAAATCACATCATTCTCTCATTTGTATTTTCACCTGGGAAATTACCTGTGCTATCTGGCTCAAAGTGAAAGGGCCAGTTAATAAGAAGGATTTGGTGCCACTGCATAAATGGAACAAAAATGAATATATGGGGTTTGAGGTAGGTATTAAATTCTTGAATTTACCATGCCCACAACACATTGTGGATGGAAACTTGCAAAACATACTAACTCTCGAGAGAAACAAATCCTGCAATAATTAAGAAATATCAATAAAGTAAAAACAAAATCAGTCCAACTAAATAAATGAGCAAGTTCTTCAATCCATTTGCGCGATATTCAGCGACAGTTCATACTTTATATTAATAAAAATCCAAAAGTGCCTTTGTGACCCACACATTCATTCAGCTTTCCTCCTCGGTCCTTCCAGAATGCAGTTTTGTTTAGATCTGGTATGAAAAGCAAGCCGAGCCAAGCTCAGCCAGCCTAAACTCAAGAAACCAAATTAGTGTATGGAGTAAGAGAGAATAATATTTTCCAGATGTCTGGAAAAAGGAATCACAGCAGCGACCTTCAGTCGAAAAGCACCACTATGAGAATACATGTGTGGTAGATTCTTGTACAATTGCCACACTCTAATAAAATATGTTAAGAATTATCCATGAAACGGCACATGAACACACACGAGGGGATTGTTTACATAAGTGTGGTACAGTTTTGCAGTTATCGTGTGTCAGTTCCAAAAATTAACAAACAGTAACTTCAAAGCCCGTATTGTAACTATTATGTGTGGCATTCATCTGCCTTTTTGTAAATGTAGAGAGGACATACTGCAATTTTACCACATCATAAGTACATGGCCAATGACACAGAAGACATGCTGGACATCAAGGGATCATGGGAGACAGATGCAGGAAATTGAGTAAGGCAGTGAAAGAGAGACATACTGGGCAATGTGAAGGAGAGAGATGCTGGCAAGCCTGGGAAAGGAGAAGAAAGGAGAGAGGTTTGCAGGAGTTCAAGCAGCAGAAGCAACATAAAAAAGCTCCGGTCAAAGGAGACAAAGAATACCATGAAAGTAAAATAGCAGAACAGACTGAAGTGGTCTTCCCAACCAATGTCCGACATAGCCATGTTTCATCCTGTACTAGAGATGCTTCAGGGGCAACTCGTAAAACTGTCAGAACAAAAACAAGTGTTAGTAAAATCACAATAACTTACAAGTGAATTAAGTTAGACTTGGAAAAAAATTCACTGCTTATTCCTAGGATAAGCAGCATAAAATCTGTTTTATTTTTTGGGATCTTGCCAGATACCTGAGTTGGCAACTATTGGAAACAGGATACTGGGCTTGATGGACCTTTGGTCTGTCTTATGTTCTACGTTATGAATTCAAAACACTCAATTATATATACAAAAGTCTCAAATCATAAATAATCCAATAAATTAACAAATGTATGAGATATAAAAACATGTACATAATGGATCAAATTGGCACAGAGCATTATTGTATAAAGGATGCTCCGAGCTAAGTACTCTTTATCCTATTTAATAAAACGCTAGCCGTACATGCGCACTCAGACCTGCGTGATCTGTAATCCCTGATCTGTGATCTGTAGGTCCGTGGCCAGAGTGCGTATGCGGCGGACAGATCGGGAAAGCACAGCACAGCCGGTGACTCCCACCCTCCCGCCCTCACTCACTGCCAAAACCACCACCTCCTCCTTCTCGCCGGCTCACCCGCTTTTCAATGAAGAGAAAAGCGCTGCACCGCGCTAACGCTGGCTTTGCTGTCTTCTGTCCACTGCGGCCGCCCTCTCTGACTACTTCCTGTTTCCGCTAGGGTTGGCCGCAGTGGATAGAAGACGCCGAAGCCAGCGGCTGCAGCCGCTGATCTCCGTTCCTCCGGGGGGGGGGGGTCTGGGAGGAGAGGGATCGCAGCCACTCAGCGCCCCCACCGAGGAGCCCAGCAACTTTCCGCTGCCCGGGACCCGAGTCATTTGCCGCCCCCCCTCTTCCCTTCCCGCGGGCCCGACTGGCGATTTAAGCAGCGTGTGCAGCACTCTTCACACGCTGCTTCGGGCCCTTCTACTGCCCTGATTTGCTCCGGACATGCCAGAGTAAATCAGGGCAGTAGAAGGACCCGAAGCAGCGTGTGAAGAGTGCTGCACACGCTGCTTAAATCGCCAGTCGGGCCCGCGGGAAGGGAAGAGGGGGGGCGGCAAATGAATCGGGTCCCGGGCAGCGGAAAGTTGCTGGGCTCCTCGGTGGGGGCCCGCGGGAAGGGAAGGGGGGGCGGCAAAGGACTCGGGCCCGCGTTTGTAGTCGCGACTGTGGGAAGGGAAAGGGGGTAGAGGAAACGCTAATGCTGCTGTGTGGGGGGAGGGAATGCTGCTTTGCACAGACAGACAGAGGGAGGAAGGGAGACAGAAAGACAAGAAGAAAGACACAGGGGCAGGGCACAGGGAACTGGTGTGGGGGGAGGGAAATGGAGGAGGAGGGAATGCTGCTTTGGACAGACAGACAGAGGGAGGAAGGGAGACAGAAAGACAAGAAGAAAGACACAGGGGCAGGGAGATATACAGAAAGACAAACAGACAAAGGGGGCCAGGGACAGAGACAGACAGAAAGAAAGACAGAGGGAGTCGCGTCAGGAGGGGTGCGGGATGCCGCACAGGGAACTTTGCCAATGGGTGCAACTGGGCGGCTGTCGGGAGCCTCTGATCAGGGGTAGAGCAAGGTAAGTGTATCATAGGGATAAGAAGGAGGAGGGGGGAGAAAAAGGAAGGGACGCCTACTGCTGGACAGGGGGAGAAGGAAGGTGCTGCTGGACAGGGGGGTGAAGAAAAAGGAATGGAGGCCTAATGTTGGACAGGGGGAGAAGGAAGGTGCTGCTGGACAGGGGGGAGGTAAAACAAAGGGAGAAGGGCTGCTGCTGCATAAGGAGACCTGTGAAGGGGTGATGGTGGACACAGGGGAGGTAAAAGGAAGGGAGAATGGACAGGGGGAGCAGGTGGTGATGGACAGCCAAGGAAAAAGAAAGACAAAAAGAAAGAAAGCGGCTAAGGAGAGAGAGAGAAATAAATAAAGAGAGACACACACACATATATTCTAGCACCCGTTAATGTAACGGGCTATAAGACTAGTAGAACATAAGAACATAAGAATTGCCGCTGCTGGGTCAGAGCAGTGGTCCATCATGCCCAGCAGTCCGCTCATGCGGCAGCCCTCTGGTCAAAGACCAGCACCCTTACCGAGACTAGCCCTACCAGCGCCCATTCTTGTTCAGCAGGAACTTGTCTAACTTTGTCTTGAATCCCTGGAGGGTGTTTTCCCCTATAACAGCCTCTGGAAGAGTGTTCCAGCTTTCTACCACTCTCTGGGTGAAGAAGAACTTCCTTACATTTATACAGAATCTATCCCCTTTCCTATACCCAAATTTGGATGCCAGTATTTACACCAGCTAAAACCTGGTGTAAATGCTGGTACCCAGCTCTTGGTATTTCAGTGTGGGAATGACACTATTCTATAATTCTGTGTACAATTGTTTGGAATGTCCTTGCACTGCTCCTAGCCCTGTTTCCTTTTGCATTACATGCTCAAGACCGGATTAAATGATAGGACTCTCCAGTCACCATGGTCTTTGCCCTCTGCCACAAATGGCCACATAAAGAAAGGTTTACTGGGGGATGGTTGAGAGCCAGCATGCATTCCCCCAAGGGTTACCCTTGGAATTCTTATTGCCAAGAACTCACAGCTAGTCACGCTGGGCTCAGAGATCCTATGGAAAGAGTTCCTTTTATTCCTTAGAGTGAGTTCCCTTATCTACCAGAGCCATTATCTCTTCACCTTATTATTAGAGAGGGTGTCACCTATTTCAGCTTCGGGGTTTCTTTGTCCCATCCCAGAGAATGAACAGTCCATTTGAGGGCATTTCCATTGGATATGGCCCATCTCCCCACATTGGAAAAACTTTATAGGGTCTCGTGTTTCCATAAGGCTGTGGGAATGGGTTTGATCCTCCCCCATCTTCCCCTCAAGATTGGGCCCAACCCCTCTTTATGTTCATGGAATTTTTCTCAGGATTCTTCCCGAAGTCTTGAGGCTTGGACAAGTGCCAGTCTAGTTTTCCCTGGGTTTTCTTGGGTTTGTCATACACCCTTCCTTTTGCTTCTAAGAAATGTTCAGCCAAATTGGACTTGGACTGTGGAAGGGGCCTATCTGGAAACCCATGTCTTCATAGAAGGGGGTAGTATCATTAAAAATTGCTCTAGAGGAGATGAGGAGAGTTTGTGTGTTCAATGTGCATCCTGTTACCTGAAAGAACTGCATTCTGGAATTGGATTCCTTTTGCCCGATGTCACTACCAGCCGACTTAAAAGCAAGCACCGGTAAAGGAGAATTGGAGACAAGGAGAGTTTGTGTGCTTAATGTGCGACCTGTTACCTGAAAGAACTGCGCTCCGGGATTGGATTCCTTTTGCCCAAAGTCAATGCCAGCTGACTTAAAAGCAAGCACTGGTAATGGCGCGCTGCCGTTGGCGTGTGCCCGAAGGGGGTGTAACCTATGGGGCTTGCACCTTAGAGCACCTTGGAGACATGAGGAGACCTGAGGAGAGTTCAAAGCATTTGAGGTTTACTTAATGATGAGGAAGCATAAGGCTAAATTACATACTGTTCAAACTCCACCTCAAAAGGTCTTAGGCCCTAAAGACAAACATCTAATTTCAATGGTGATGAGCACTCAGATATCTAGCTTCTCCTCACCAGAATCGGGCCCATCCTTTGATTTGGGATGAAGACCAACCCCCCCCCCCCCTACACACACACACACACACACACACACATCCATTAGTCTCCTCTCCCATTACCAAAGTGGTTATAGGGAATGGAGAGGCTAAACTTACTTTGATTGAGGAGCCAGGAGACTCATTTCTTGATTTAGCTACCCCTGAAGTATTACCTATGTTAAAGCCTGTGAAGTTAGATTTGCAGTATGGGGTAACGGATAAATCCATGGATTCTGAAATATCATTAAAATAAATTTGGTCTATTGTTCCTAGAACTGAAGCCATGTTAAAAGATAATGTGCAATGTGTCCCAATTATGCTCCTTTACTAAGGTAGCAGCTAAGAAGATTCCAGAACTAGATCTTAAATCAAAGAAATTAGAGGAGCAAACTAGTGGTTTAGATACACAGATAAAGAATTTGAAAGCCAACAGTCAAACTGCTATAAAAGACAGTTTATTAGTGCATAGAAAACTTGAAATAATGGAAAATCAAATTAGGGCAAAAATTGTACGATTCCTGAATTTTCCTATGACTCATCTATTATCTTCAGAAATGTTTATTGAGAGAATATTTTTCTGATATCCTGACAATTCCAAATGCTAGTGAAATAGTGATTTCTAGAATATATTTCCTTAAAGACAAAATTGGCAGATGTTGAAGGGGGCTTCTGATGTTTTGAGAGCCCCTGAAACTCCTAATCTCAAAGCGTTTTTGGAAGATTTTCAGGACTGTATCTCTAAGGGGTCCTTTTATTAAGGTGCACTAACCGAATTAGTGCACACTAAATGCTAAGACGTCCATTATATTCCTATGGGCATCTTAGCATTTAACGCACTAATCTTTACCATGCACTAAATCGGTTAGCGCACCTTAATAAAAGCGCCTCTAAAAGAGCAACATTAATGGTGACTTTCTTATCTGATCTGATTTAGATAAAACTTTGGTTATGAAAGCATATTTCTGTTATAGTTTTTTATTTCTGTTCAATTTATTCTCTCCTCTCCTCCCTGGATGTGGACTTTTTCACAATATGAATGAGAGTATTTAGTATGTTTTCTTTTGAATTGTAATTTTACCTGGTTCACCTGATTATATGTGTAATACATATTGTATCATAAATAAATTTTTTAAAAAGAATTGTTCTAGAACTATTATATTCACAAGCTCATGTACAGTCTTTCTCTCTGGCTCTAGCCAACAAGTAGCCCAGTCCATCAGCTTTTGAGCCACAGATCGGGATCATTTGTCCCTCTTAAAGTCCTTGGTTCAGAATCTCTGTTGATACGATTTCAGCGAGAGACCCAACCGATCCTGGATGGCTGCCTTCACTTGATTATAGTCAAGGGCTTTTGCTGTGTCTAAGGCTTTGTATGTGGCTTGGGCTTCTCCTGTAAAATAAGGGCCTAATCCTATGGCCCATTGGTCCATGAGCCACTGAGCCACCATAGCAATGCATTTGAAGGTAGCCAAATAGGCCTTCGGGTCGTCCTCAGACAACATTTTGGTCAGCATCATGTGTTTCATCCAGTCTGCTGATCCTGTCATGGGATTCCTGGCTCCAGCATCAGTGCTTGTGGCTAACTGGCCTGGCTGATGTTGGATTCTGTCAGCTAATTGTCGTAATTCATGGACTTGTGAGTCTAATAGCTGAAGCATAGACTACCTCTGCCATTGCTGGTCAAGTGTTTGGGCAAACCTGCATTCCATGTGTTCTTGATGGGCCTGTAATTGGTTCACTAACCAGTTAAGACCTGCTTGAGAACCTGATTGTAAACCACTTAGATAATTTTCCTCCCCTTTTGCTAAACCACGATAGTGGTTATTAGCGCAGGGAGCCGTGCTGAATGCTCTGTGCTGCTCCTGACGCTCATAGAGTTCCTATGAGCGTCGGGAGCAGCGCAGAGCATTCAACACGGCTCCCTGCGCTAATAACCACTATCGCGGTTTAGTAAAAAGGGGGGGGGGGGGAAGTTTGATAGGTGGTTTATAAATACCTAAAATAAATAAAATAAAATATTTTCTGTCTTTGGTGGTTTTGTGATTCCACCATTGCCACAAAATATGTGACTGACCTGGCCAGTCATTTCGGTCACTTTTGGATACTTCGGTCATTTCCAGTCTTGGGGCCCCCTGGTCTGGCGGGACTCTCCAGTCACCCCAAGGTTCAGGAATGGTACACTGGCCCAATAGGACCACCTGGTCACCACAGTCTTTGCCTTTGGCCATACTCGGAACACAAAATTCTGAGCTAGACAACAGTGTGAAAATTTTTGAAGGAAATTCCCAGAAATAGAACTGAATCTTTGACTGTTTTTGAGAGAAAAAAAAATCTCAGAACAGAACCAATCAAGACTAAGAAAATCAGAAATCACAGCACATTAATTAGGTAGGAAATGAGAGAATGACTTATCCTGCAGTTCCCTCTCTGGGCTGTCCTCATTCCCTAGCTATTTCTCTCTTTGCCCCCTGTCCACACTTCGTAGCATTTTATTCTCAGTCTGTGTCTTTTTTCCTTCTCCCACCAACTCCTTGTTCTTGACTTTTCAGTTCTGCTTGTTCTCTTCAACTTCCAATCCCTACCTCTCTCTTTATGTCTCAACTTCCTCCCATCTCCATCTCCCCAGTCCTCAATTTTATTGCTACAAAGCATGCACAGGAGATGGAGCACCATGCCTCAGCAAATAGTGATAGCACTCATTTCCTGTTACTGTATTTACCTCCTCTTCCGCTTCATTTCTAAACAGGAAGCCTATGCAAAAGAAAGACAAGAGCAGGAGGAGGTGGAAGAAGAGGCAGCTCCTGTGGGAACAGGAAGCAATCCCCTGTGGTGCTGGCTGCTGCTTTTGTAATTCTGCAGTCAGCTGCTTCTCATGGCAGCTTTGCCTGAACCTCAGTAACAATGAGACTGGGATGACAGAGTTGAAAGGGTGTGGAAATTAGTGCTGGCAATGATGTTGGGTCTTCTTGCAGCAATGGCAGAGGGTTGTCCACTGTAGTTTGGGTTTCCATCTTTCTGCAGTCTGTCTACAATATATACTCAAATAAGTTTCCATGCAGCCCTGAGATACAGCCTCCAGGACCTGTGTTTTTGAGCTCAGCCCTGGCATTTTATCTCTCTGAGCACCAGGAGTTGTGGTGGTCCTCACCACAGCAACAGCAGAAGTACAGTGGCAGGCATTTTTCAGCCTCCCGACAACGAAGGGGATTATCTTCTCCCATTCTTCAACCTCCAAAGAGAACAGCCCTCAGAAGGAAGGACACTTCTGGCTCATTCACCCCAGGCTGTGCCCCTCCCTAGGGTCAGACCTCAGAGGCCTAGTTGATATCCACTAACCCAGCTAATTCCAATGGCAGAATATCTTAGAATAGTATCGTTCAGAGTCAACCAGAATAAATCTTAAGTTCAAAATCCATATCTTCTTTTTCTTTATTTCTCTTAAAGGGGATGTGGAAATGTGTTCATGTCAGATTCTTGAGGGTTTTTTCTAGTGTTTTTCTAGTGTTCCCTTTTTCCCTTCACAATGTATCTCAAGTCTCACTCGTGGGGAAAAAAAAGGTTCATCTGGACCAATGCATGTGGTGAGTCGTGTGGGGTAATTTGTTAAAAAAAAAAAAACCCAGTTTATCTTTAACTATAGTTATTTTACTAATAAAAAGTACTTTAACTACCTGGTTAACCATATTTTTCATGTAATAGTTTAACTACATGAGACAGCTACTGCAAAAATAACTTCAGTGGCACTTTAATTTGCCTTAAAATAAATTGCTTAACCAACCAATGCACTTAGGAAGAAATGTTTAGTGTTTAAAAACAGATACATTCACAGGAAATCACTAATTCACTAATGTTAAATACTTTATGGTTACTCTGCTTTATGTTTAGTCTCAGAGTTCTCAATATGTAACTTCAGCTTATGCTGCAGAAAAAAAAAAAACATTTTCTGAAAGTTATCATCAATAAAAGAACATCATCACGGCACTAAAATTTATCCTGAGTAACTAGTTAAATAACCATTCTACTGCTGCACTGCTGGGAAGTGCAGCACTGAACCTGATAAAAGCTTTTGCCACTTTTAGAAATGCAAGCAAGGTGTTTGTGGAAGTGTCTGATCATTCCAGGCAATGTTCAACCTCTTCCATTTATCCAGATTTGGCTGCTGGAATGTTGCTTTTTGCAGAAAATCAAATAAGTCTTGGAGGCTGACTATAACTCCTGTGCAAATGAAAAGTGGAACTACACCACTAGCAGTGACATAGTGAAGGAGGAGGCGGACCTCCCTGGGCGCTGTCTTGGTAGGGGTGTCTGCACCTCTCCTCCTCTCTGCCCACCCCCCCTGCTCCTTCCCATTCCTCCACCGCTGCACGTGCCTTCACTTCCCCCCACCATATACTTCTAGCCCTTCACTGGCACGAGCAGCAGCTCCAACCTGCTGCTTGTGCCAGCTTCAGCGCTCCCCTCTGAAATTACTTCCAGGTCCCACAACTAGGAAGTGATGTCAGAGGGAGAGCCCATGCCAGCACGGGCCGCATGTTGGAGATGCTGCTCGTACCAGGGAAGCTAAACAGATACAGAGAAGGGAAGGGGCTGTGTGCACAGCAGGGGCGGGGAAGGATTAGGGGGCTGGAGAAGAGGGCAAGGGGGGGGCACCACTGCCCCGGGCACCTCCCACCCTCGCTATGCCAGTGACCACTAACTCTGACTTCAATCTCTGCAGCAGCCAAAGCCTGAATGAGCACATGCATCTTCTCATACCGTTTTTGATCTGATAGATATCTCAACTTGAACTTTGCAAACTAAACTAAACCTAAAGTTTATATAGTGCATCCTCTCCATAATTATAGAGCTCAGCACGGTTTACAAAAGCTTAATATAAGGAAGGAACGGCATAATGAGGTTGGAGGTTGAGTATGGGGGGGGGGGGGAGAGCCTTATATTTTTGTGAATAGCCTAGTTTATAAATGCTTTCGGAATAGTTGGAAGGAGCCCAAATTCCATAGTAGGGCAGAAAGGTTATTCCAAATCCCTGTGTTGCAATATGGTAGTCATCATCTTCAAATACTGGACCAAACCTTGAAGGAATTCTTTTTCAATGCTGGCTTAACCAAGTTAACATCAGCCAATCCCTGTAATTTTGACTGAATTTCCATTATTGTGGGGCCATAGTACAAAAAAAGAAATGTCCCCAAGGCAGTTACTCATTTTGTCTGATCACAATGCTTCCTTCCTATGCATCCACTCCCAGTGCTGTTTCTCAATTTATCCTGTCTAGTGCTCCAGAACAAAAGATATTATGGGGCTCTGTGACAGGCTGAGCAGCCACCTCCCATCACTTCACCACCACCAGGCTCCTCTGGTCACATTTTCCCCTTCCACCACCACTGAATATCCTTCCCTAGTCCAGTGGTAAGCAAACTCATTAGTCAAAAGAGCCAAAGATCAGCAGTACAACGATGGTTTATTTTGAGAGCCATACCCTGTGCCTGCTTGCGATACGACGGCTATGTCAACCTGACTGACACCCCACTCGCCCGCACATAGTCAAAATCAATTTGTGGCAGAGCCTAGAGAATTCTGAGCACCGTTAAAAGTGGAAAGTAATTTTTGAACTGGTTCCTCTATTTGTTCATTAGAGCCTAGAGAATGACATGGGGAGAAAAAATTTGTCTCCATCCCCGCAAGCGGAAGGGAAGAAGGGCCTCGGCGCAGCTAGCGACAAAGGGGTGGTGGGAGCTCTCGCTCTCTTCTTCATTGGGGAGGAAAGAGAGAGAGACAGAGCTAATCCCAGGGCGGGGGACGCCCCCGGGAGCCAGAGGAATGCGCTTTTTATTCCGACGGGCCCGAGAGATGCGCAAGAGAAGAAAGGGAGGGTCATTCATTAAAGCCGGACCCTTTCCGTCTCGCGGCGCATGGGGGGGGACCCCTAGAGCATACACCTGCCTGCAGGCTCACCCGGCTTTGTTGGTGACGGAGAGCCCGACCTGCCGGAACTTCTCGGCCTCGCTTCGCCGCAGACGGACTACGGGGGCCGTGACCTGGCCGCACGCAATCCTCTTTACTTGAAAAGACCTGCACAACGAGGGAGGAACCGCCTTGCCTGAATACCGGACTCGCCGGCCCTCAAGGGCACTCCCCGTTAGGGTCTGATGCGCCAAATCGATCGGTAGGGACGGTGAAGGGCGAATAGAAAAGAGACCCTGTTTTGGGGTTGTTGGTTTGTTGGGGGTTTTTTTCCCCCAATAAAGGGTTCTTTCTCTCTCCTTCCCCGGCTGCCTTAAAAAAAAAAAAAAAAGAGCGACCCCGCAAACCATCTGATCCCATCCACACAAGCCTCAAATAGTTTTATACTGAACTTATTATATTAAAGTATAAAAAGAAACAATATTCTGTACAATTGTCAATTTATAAATCAGCGTCTTCCACACAAGCCTCAAATAGTTTTATACTGAACTTATTATATTAAAGTATAAAAAGAAACAATATTCTGTACAATTGTCAATTTATAAATCAGCGTCTTCTCCCCACTCTCTCTTCCCCATTTCCCTTCAGCGTCCTCAGCCTACTCTCTCTCCACTTTCCTTCAGCGCACGCACATAAAAACAAGCAAGTAATTTTATATCATTTTCATTCTATTCATTCATAGAAATGAAAGTCTAAATAATGCCAGTCACATAACAAAACATGATTTTACAAAAATAATTTCCTGCACAGTCAAGCCTGCAAGGATTATTAGATGTCTTTCAGCAGCTCCCCTCCCTCCCCCTTACCTTCGTGGCCAAGTCAAATGATCTACCAACAATAAAATTTTAAAAAACACAAAGTACACTGTACACAGAGAAAATGTTAATTATTATTTATATTCCGCAGGTTTTCAAAGAGGTCAAGGCAGATGACTTTATGCAATGTCACCTCAATAACAACTATACAAAAATAGACAAATATACCCCCTCCCTTTTTACTAAACCGCGATAGCGGTTTTTAGCGCAGGGAGCTGTGCTGAATGCCCTGCACTGCTCTCGAAACTCATAGGCTCCCTGCGCTAAAAACCGCTATTGCGGTTTAGTAAAAGGGGGCCATAGTGCAAAATATAGACAGCAGATATAAATTCTCAAAATGGACACATTTTGATCACTAAATTGAAAATAAATTCATTTTTCCTACCTTTGCTGTCTGGTGATTTCATGATTCTCTGGTTGTGTTCCTTCTGACTGTGCATCCTTTCTTTTATTTCTTTCTTTCTTTCTGCACTCAGGCCCAACAATTGTCCTTTTCTATTCCCTCCCTTCTTCCTTCCCATATCCTTAGTGCTCCCAGTGCCCCTTCCTATATCCTTAGTGCTCCTTCCTATGTCCTTATTGCCCCCAGTGCCTCCTTCCCATGTCCTTAGTGCCCCCAGTGCCTCCTTCCCATATCCTTAGTGCCCCTTCCTATATCCTTAGTACCTCCTTCCTATGCCTTATAGCTTATAAGCTTATAGTTAAGCGCAGGGAACAATTTCAGCTTTGCTTGGATTCACACATGTGTGCTTCTAACTACCAGCACTTAGAGCAGTGTATCACAAACTGCGTGCCACAAGGGGTGGGTTGGAGGAGAGGTGCCAGCTGACTGCTTACAGGATATGCCTTTCATGGCATGCGGCACATCTTGTAGGCAGTCAGCCAGCACCTCTCCTTCTCTCTGTGCCTCTTCCCTTCCAGCACCCCCCACTGGTGGCTCAGGGCCCCATCTGGAAGGCCTTCAGGCTTCTGGGATGCCCTCAAGCCGTGTTTAGTGTGCTGCGGCTTCACACAGTTTGCCACACACTGACTTAGAAGCTTTCAGGGGCTTCCTTCTGCTTACAAATTCAGCGGCCCCCTTTACAAAGCTGTGTAGCAATTGCAGAGCAGCCCATAGGAATTCAATGGACTGTGTCACATTTGCCACACATGAATCACTATCACATTTTGTAAGAGGGGCCTCAATCAAAACCAGCAGATTTTAAGGAGTAAATCATGGGGAAACCCTCACTACTACTACTACTATTTATCATTTCTGTAATGCTGAAAGGCATAATCCCCCAATATCAGCTTTGTTTTGTGTGCTGTTTTCTGAGCATTGGGAGGGAATAAGAAATGACCATCCTTTTAACTACATTTAAATACTATTTGCGCTAATCTTTGGCACACACATTGGGCTCCTTTTATCAAGCCGCTAGCGGTTTAACGCGCGATAATAGCGCACGTTAAACCGCCGGCCGCAGCCGCTAAGGCCTGCCTTGAGCAGGCGGTAGTTTTTTTTGGCCAGAGCTGGGGTTAGCGTGTGATTAAAATTCGCGCGCTAACCCCGCTAGCGCGGCTTGATAAAAGGAGCCCATTGTTTCCTGCACCCAAACCCTCTTAACATTCTGCACAGATTAACGTGGGCCCTAGTCTAGCGCTAATCGGCTCTAGCCCCAGTGTTAGGTTCTGAGCGTCGGACCACAGGTCAAGAGACAGAAGGGATCCGACTGAAAGCAAAGTCGCAGCAGTCACTTCTTACACCAAGTTACTGTCTGCAACTCACTTCCTAGTTAGATCAGCACGATTTTATTTTGTAAAGTGGCTAGTTAAGAAGCTAAATGTTTTTCATTAGTTGAAGGAGGGGGAGGGGGGCAGGTTGTAAACCCTTTCCACCTCAGCAAGCGTTTTTCAGGTTTCCTCCCAGCTGCGGACAAAGCTGACCCAGAATGAATTATTTTGGAGTTGTGATCATGTGCTGTTTGCCGTCACCGAGTTGCCAGAGGAGGAAGTGAAGCTTGTTTTCTTTCGGTTTCTTGCTCGCAGCAAGATGAAAGGAGTCGGCAACAAATAGCAGAAGTTCCCGAAGCCAGACTGAAATGGCAGCTCTTCAGTGGGACCCAGCGAGAAATGACTCCCTGCCCCCGACTCTGTCTCCGGCTGTGCCTCCCTATGTGACGCTGGGCTTGACCACCGTGTACACTGTTTTCTATTTACTACTGTTCGCCTTTATTTATGGGCAACTCTGGCTGATCCTGCACTACAAGCACAAAAGGTTCAGCTATCAGACAGTCTTTCTCTTCCTGTGCCTCCTCTGGGCCTCTCTCAGGGCTGTGCTCTTTTCTTTTTACTTCAAGAACTTTGTGGCGGCCAATTCCCTCCGCCCCTTTGCCTTTTGGCTGCTCTACTGCTGCCCAGTGTGTCTCCAGTTTTTCACACTCACTCTGATGAACCTTTACTTCACGCAGGTAAGTGAACACCAGTACTCGTGAGTCTTGTCACCTAAAACGATAACAAAGATACTTCAAAGAAAACAAGTTTTCCAAATCACCCCCCCCCCACGTCACCTTCCAATCCTTATTAGACATACCCACCAACCCCCAGCCAAATTCTTCCTTCCACCCCTAGCTGATCCCCTCCCAGCCAATCCTGTTCTCATCCCCCATACAATCCCTGTCAGCTACATGCTTCCAGTTAATCCTCCTGTGTTCTTCCTAATCCCTCTTAATATAACTTCAACTCCCAGATCCTCTAGATTTCTTTCCTTTAAATCCTCTTCAGCTTCTCTTCCCCATCTCCCAGGCAATTCTCTTCTCCTTCCCACTTCTGACATTCCTTATCTTCGCCTCCTCTCTGTCATAGCTCTCATGCATGGCTGATCTGGGCCTCTCATGGTGTAATAAATGCTTTGAATGATTTGGATGCACACTTCAAAACACCAGTCAGGGCACAGATGGTAAAAGAGAGAGATGCAACCTGAGGTGCCACCATTTTCTCCCTCTGCTTATTGAATTGGATCAGTGGCAGGTGAAAAAAATGGGGGGGTGGGGTTTACCAGCCGGTGGGATGGCCTCGGAGCTGCCTCAGTTTGTCTTCTCTTTCCAGCCACAAAAAAGTGGAAGTTCTCTGGGTTGGGCACATACAGACCCAGTATTACAGGCATAAGGCAATTCCACAATATGCAAAATTTAAAGCAGGAGTATACAAACTAGGGGAAGGGAAGGTTTTCTAGATTTAGTTCACACCTTTTGACAGTTGTAGTTCCAGGTGAGTTATAATCATTTATGGTAGGTAATTTTCTGTCTCCAGAGGACTTACAGTTGGGGACACAGTCCGGCTGGGGAGAAGCTGAGAGCACTAGTGGCACACGAGGAGGGCTCTAGCAAAGTTTGAAGACTAGACCAAAGTTTAATGCTAAAAAAAATGTAGAGTCATGCATTCGGACTGCAAAACCTAAGGAAGAGGTGCAACTTAGGGGGGTAAAATACTTATGTTCACGAGAGAAGAGTGGGACTTGAGGAGTGACTTCCGGAGCTTATGTGGGTCCTGGCCAATATTCAGCTGGGGCCCACATAAGACAGTTATGTGAGCCCAGGCTGAAGATCAGCTCGTACCCATATAACATTAAAGAGGTGCCAATGCCTCTGGGGAGGGGGTGGGAGTGGAGAGAGGGAAGATTCTCCTCCCTCCTTCTCTCAGGGAAGGCTCTTCTTTTTAGAGAACTATCCAGGTGCCCAGAGGAATTTCCCAAAACTGGCAGTTTGTCCAGGTTTTGGAAGTCCTCGACCTCAGGGCCGCGTCTGGAAGGTGTCTGCGCATGTGTGGATGTCAATGTGATGATATCATACGCATGCGTACATGCACGTGATATTATCGTGTCAACATCCATGCATGCGCAGATGCCCTCCAGACGTGGTCCTGATCTAGGGGAGGTTTGTGTGGGGGCGGGAATGTGACAAAGCTGGAGACGGCCCAGGTGTCCTCTTTTTTTTTTTTAATGGAAGAAATCTGGCAACCCTACCCAGATCCATACACCCTCCCCAAGCACTCCCATTTAGAATAGCTTCCCCCTGGGCCTATCTGAAATTCCTGGTGATTCAGTGGGGTGAAGGCGGCAAGAGCAAATACTCTTGCTGCTATCCCTAGCAGCTGCCTGTAGGAAATATCTGCTGCAATCTCTAGGGGCTGACTTATGGTAATTAGGTAGTATCATGAGGCAGGTGCAAATGTTTGTGGCAGTCATTTTCTGCACACAGCCACTAGGGGCAAGAGGTTTGCTTCTGCCCCCTTCGCCCTAAAGGACCAACAAGGCGTTCAAATAGGCCAAGGATGCCTATTCTAAGTGTTTGTGGGGGAGTGTTTTGGGAGGTGATATGTTCCTGGGGGGATTGGGAGGAGGGTCTTGGCTCACTGGTGGAATCTTACTTTATATAATAGTTGGGGAAGGGAGGAGGGATCGGAAGGGGGGATTGTGTATGTTTAGGAAAAGTGGGAAGGAGGGAGGGGGATCATAAGGGAGCTGTGTATTTCTGATGGGAGAGGTGGGAAAAGGGGGTGGAGCTGGCACCACTTTTGGCCAGGACTCAGAAATTAACTGGGCACAGGCCAATATTTAGGCTGGTGCTTGGTTAACTTCCTGCATAAAATTAGGACAGCCTTTTTTATGTTGGTCAACAGACTGAACATTGTTGCTAGCCAACTAAGCTTCCTTGTCATCAACAGCAGCTGAATTCAGAGACTAGTGGATTACATACATCAACCAGCAGGTGGAGATAGAGAGCACTTGATTTATCCTCGGGTACATCTTAGATGCAGTCTCCTGGCCAACCAGTATACTCTATCTCCAGCAGGTTGATGGATAGGTTTCTCACAGCTCCTGGATTCTGCAGTGGATTTCAGCCAGGCTTGGCTGCAGCTACCAGCACCATTTCCTGAATCTGAAAAATGGCATCTTCTTGACTTTGGTCAGCAGTTTGCTTCCTGTGGGAATCCTATGGATTTGTGCTTCAGAGGACTTCAGTTAGAGCAGTGTTTTTCAACCTTTTTTGGGCAAAGGCACACTTGTTTTATGAAAAAAATCACGAGGCACACCACCATTAGAAAATGTTAAAAAATTTAACTCTGTGCCTATATTGACTATATATAAAGTAATTCTCTTGAATAGGAATCAAATAAACACAAAGAAAGTATTTTATAATTACTTTATTATGAAATATTAAGTAAACAGAATAGTGAAAAATTATAAAATACTTTATTCAGTGCGAAACCTGGGCCTGTTTGGCTGAACACAAAGCTGATATTCTGGCTGGAATCGAAGAAAGACACACACGTAGCTCTTCGTCAACAGCTCTCAGTCTCTCTCTGTATTTGGTTTTTATAGCATACAAAAATAGACAAATATACCCTCCATCCTTTTTATTAAACCACAATAGCAGTTTTTAGCGCAGGGAGCTGCGCTGAATGCCCAGTGCTGCTCTTGACGCTTATAGGCTCCCTGCGCTAAAAACCACTATTGCGGTTTAGTAAAAGGTGACCATATTGTAAAATATAGACAGCAGATATAAATTCAGAACTGTGCATAGTAAGTGAAGGGAAGTTTTCATCTCTGGGAATTTACCCAGTTAACTATTAAGTTATTTGGGCAAATTCCTTTGAAAACTGTGGTAATACTACCTCCACTTTGCTAAATTTAAAATAAAATCATTTTTCCTACCTTGTCTGGTGATTTCTGGTTGCACTTTCTTCTTCTGACTGTGCATCCAATCTTTCTTCCCTTCTATCAGCCTGTATGCTTTCTCTCCTCCACACCTCATTCCCTCCCCCAACTTTTTCTTCCTCTCTCCCTGACCTTTCTTTCTTTTTTTCTGTTTCTCTTCTTTCCTTCTGTTTCCCTGCCTGCCCCCTTTCTTTCTTTCTCCCTGCCGTTCCCCAAGCCACTGCCACTGCCGCTGCCATCGGGGAACAGGACCCACCAATGGATAACAGGCCCCAAAGCCGACGCCGACGCATGCTCTCCCTGACGTCAATTCTGCAATCGGAGAGGAAGTTCCGCCCAGCCAGGCAGCGATTGGCTGGCCCGAACTTCCTCTCCGACTGCAGAATTGACGTCGGGGAGAAGAAGACTTATCGGCTCAATAGATTAGATCGCCAAGACAAAGTGAGTCCTGGGTGATCGACTCACTTTGCCTTGGCGAGCTACTGGCGCCCCTGCCTCGGGCCCCCTGTCAGCTCCGGGCCCCTGAATGCAGGACTGGTAGTACTGCCCTGATGGCGGCCCTGCGGCACACCAGGCAACATCTCGCGGCACACTAGTGTGCCGCGGAACAGCGGTTGAAAAACACTGAGTTAGAGGATGAGTCTTCCCTTATCCTGTTTCCAGGCTTGATGCCCTAGACCAGGGGTGTCCAACCTTTTGGTTTCCTTGGGCCGCATTGGCCGAAAAAAAATGTTTCTGGGGCCACACAAATGCGCAAACACTGCTTCAAGACAGAGGAGGGAGCCGGCAAGACAGTAAACACTCGGGGGAAGCAGAGGAAAATACTGCATCGCCCTCGACCGGGGCCGCACAAAATACTTCATGGGGCCGCAGGTTGGACACCCCTGCCCCTAGACCCTTGCGAGGGAAAGAAGGTCTGGTCTGCGGTGGTGCTCATGGGTTTTGACCTAACTCTGCCCCCAGACCACACAAAAAACTAGTCAGTTTCAGCAAGACTCATTAGAGGGGATATTTATTAGCAGTACTGTCTGGTTAAGTGCAACTGAGTATCTTCGGATAGCCTCACACAAATTATTTAAATGGCCAGGAGCCTCTCATGGTACTTAGGTAGCCATGGAATAGGTGTACACGCAAAGAAAGAAGAGCAATGGAAGAAGTTTCATTTGGTTTTGGAGCTGTTGTGGTCCACTTTTTCTTCTCCATCACATAATTGTCTTTTGAACAAACAATTTTTGATATGAAGTTAATGCTGTGCTTTCCTTGTAGTAGGTTTGGATGTGGTTTCTCAGTGCTGCAATATATAACAGGGTGGAAAGGGGTTCATTATAAGGGAGGAAATTTGGGGAATGTTGTCACTATACAGTATATTGGTTTTAAACAAAAACTTATTATATGGTTGTCGGATATAAAAGTCCATGTCCTCAGCCTTCCCTGTATATTATTTTTTATTTTTCTTTAAAAATACTTTTAAAAAAAGTGAAGGGGTGAGATAAGAGATTAATGGAGGAGAGAGAGGGGGGGGAAGGGCAGGGCAATCAGAAGGGACAAACAAGATGAGTGGATGCCGGGGGTACTAGATCCATGGAGCACCCATGCATCTTCTAAGGGGGCCACAACACTAGCAGCAAAAATTACCAGTTTAAACTATGCCACAGCTGCTAGTGTGCAGCCAGTTGATCTGAAGGGAACCTGCTCCAGCTACTTTCATATGAGTGAAACCTTTTCCAGTGCAAGTAATGAATGCCCTGGTAAAGCTACTGAGGGGCCTGAAGAGAGAGTAAGAGGCTGGCAAAGATGGTGTGAGGAATGATGAGAAGAGAGAGGCTGGTGGGAGAGAAGGGTGGGGAGGATATGGGAATGGGGGGGGGGGGTGGCAGAGAGATTGTTAGATGAAGCAGAAATAAAGAGGGACTATTGGGATTAAGTGGGAAACAGGAGGGAGAATTGAGGGGGAGGGGAGGTAGACTAAGAGAAAAAGTAATAGAGTGCTGGGGAATGAGAGAGAAGATGGTGAAGGCAAGAGACTAGTGATGGGGGAGAAGAGGTTTAATAATAATAACAACACAAATTCAGATAGTAATAAAACCAATATTGGGTGGATGCAAATTGGAACTGATTTTTACACTGTAAAATGGTATTTGGGCACATGAAACCTAGTTACATTACTGAAAATTAAGCATATATTGGATGGACCCAACCCAGCTGCATAGATGGAAGGGTGTGGCTTTAAAGAATGCCTCATAAAAACTAATCTTTGGTTCAGAGGGCTAGAATTTAGATCTAAGCGATCCCCAATGAAATGATATGGTAGAAGTTTCAAGTTCAAGTTTAATATGGTTTTGATTACGGTAATCGCTTAATCATAATTCTAAGCGATGTACATAACACTAAAATTAGAAAATTTAGGGAACAATACAACACATAACAAGAACTGAGTTTTGCATGACTAATGACAAACTTAACAAACCCATAGACACAGGGAAAGGAAGGGAAAAGAACTACAAGTTATTTGATAGTAAGTAAGACATTCAAGGGAAATAACATGAGGAAAGAAGTCTGAATACTTAAGTAAAGCTATACAGCAAAGTAAAAATCAGGCCATATGTCTCCAGAAAAAGGAGGACGGATTGAGACACAACTATCACCTGCCCATGTTTACACCCCCTCCCACTTGCGCACTAAGCAATTGGCATGCATATTATGGTGAGGTGCTTAGCACTTCCACATAGAGGACTAAATTCAGTAAATGGCATCCAAATTTGGGCTCCAAAAACAATGCACACCGAGCACGGTTCTGTAAACGGTGCACAAATTTGGATCCATGTTCAACTTTTAGGAGCGAGGATTTACTTTATCTGAAACCTGGTATGTTAGACGCGGATCCTCCAAATTCTATATTATTATGTGCACCCCTCCACTCATGCCCCCTTTTCAGCTGCATACTAAAACATTTACAATGTATGCATCTTTATAGAAGAGAGCACAGCAAGATGTGTGTGCTAATCCAAATTGTTACCAATTAATGTTAATACTTGATCATTAGTATCCAATTATTGGTAATAAGCTCATTACTCAAATTGTACAATGTGAAGTGCCATTTATGGAATTTGGCAGATAATTGCCAATGAGTGGCACCAGTAACATGCACAAGTGCTATTATTCTGTCACATCTGCACACAGTTGGTACTGATGTATCGAATTGCCCTTTGTTTGTATCTTAGCAACAGAGGGTTATGTGACTTGTCCAGAGCCACAGGGGCACTTGAACCCTGGCCTCTAAGGTGTTCAGGTCATTGCTCTAGCTACTAGACTACTCCTCCATGCTGTAAGACTGATTAGATCAGTGGTTCCCAACCCTCTCCTGGAGGACCACCAGGCTAGTTGGGTTTTCAGGATAGCCCTAATGAATATGCATGAGAGAGAGCTGCATATAATAGAGGTGCCAGGCATGCAAATCTGCTCCATGCATATTCATTAGGGCTATCCTGAAACCCAACTGGCCTTGTGGTCCTCCAGGACAGGGTTGGGAACCACTGGATTAGATGTTCAAAAATATATAATGGACTCATCATGGAGAGATCTTGCATGCCTTCATTTACTAGAAAGAGGAAGCTAAGACTTCAGCTACGTGACTATCTAGCACTGTCAGAATATTCTGGACCTATCCCCAGAGTGTTCATCACATGATGTTATTGGCCTTACATTCATGCATGTCACATATCTCATAAACCTTGTAGTTTATGTATGCTTAGGGTTAGTATGATTTCCTCATGAAAGAGGACATATGGCCCTGCCCTGTTCCACCACAGTCATGCCTGCTCCACTCCCCCCCCCCACCCAAACCTCGTCTCTTCTTCTCTGAGTCCGGACCACATCTGGAGGGCCTTAGAGCATGGGAGGATGCAACGTGATGATGTCGCATGCAGGCACACATGTGTGTGATATCATTACATCACATCTACACATGCTCGGCTCTCCAGACACAGCCCCGAGCTTGGGGCTTTCCAAAACCCGGACAAACTGCCAGGTTTTGGAAATTCATTCAGGTACCCAGACAGCAGGCACCCAGACAGTCCTCTAACAAGAGAACATGTCTGGATTTTCCTGGACATCTGGTAACCCTATGTACGGTCTGAGAAGTTCGCAAACTTGCCTCTGTGCGCTTACGTTGGCAGCACTGTACAAACAATTCAGTAAGGTTTCATAACCTTAGTATATCAGTGTCTCTTAGCTGTGTTCTTGTTGACATATGGTGGCGTCTTGCTGAGTGTCCTTCATTATTGTTGTTGCGTGTTTTTATGTGCCATCGCAAGAATGTCGGAGCTTGAATTAAAGCAATGAACAAACATTTAATTTCTTGTTAAACTTGGCAAGAGTGGAAGTGAAATCAGGGACATGTTAGTCCAAGTTTATAGGATAATGCCATGAAGAAAACAGCAGAGTATAAATAGGTTAAATGTTTTTCTGAGGGCAGAGAAAACGTCACTGATGAAGAAAGGTCAGGACAGCCAGTAACGAGCAGAACTGATGAAAACAATTGCAAAAATTTGTCAAATTCTGTGTCAAAATCATCGGCTGACTCTGAGAAGCATAGCAGAACTAAGAGTAATGAAAATAAACATACAGAAAGCAGAGAGAACCTTGTGCAAGACTAAACACCCTTCAGACAAGGAGGCTTGGAAACGGCTGTCAGAATCCTTCAAACAAACTGATCAGGAGCCAAGGAAATATACTACTCCCAACTCATCGCAAAATTCACAAACTGATCCAGGGACATCTCCCTAACCAATAACTTTTTCTCATCTGCTCAAGGCACCACCCAGAGCCAGACCCTAGAGCAAGTCGCAGAAACTGTCGCCTCCTTTTTCCAGGACAAGAGCAATATAACATTTGCAGTAACCTTGACATGAGAACATAAGAATTACCGCTGCTGGGTCAGACCAGGGGTCCATTGTGCCCAGCAGTCCGCTCACGCGGCGGCCCTCTGGTCAAAGACCAGCGCCCTAACTGAGACTAGCCCTACCTGCGTATGTTCTGGTTCAGCAGGAACTTGTCTAACTTTGTCTTGAATCCCTGGAGAGTGTTTTCCCCTATGACAGACTCCGGAAGAGAGTTCCAGTTTTCTACCACTCTCTGGGTAGTTCGTACATTCGTACGGAATCTATCCCCTTTCAATTTTAAAGAGTGCCCTTTCGTTCTCCCTACCTTGGAGAGGGTGAACAACCTGTCCTTATCTACTAAGTCTATTCCCTTCAGTACCTTGAATATTTCGATCATGTCCCCTCTCAATCTCCTCTGTTTGAGGGAGAAGAGGCCCAGTTTCTCTAATCTTTCGCTGTACGGCAACTCCTCCAGCCCCTTAACCATTTTAGTCGCTCTTCTCTGGACCTTTTCGAGTAGTACCGTGTCCTTCTTCATGTAAGGCAACCAGTGCTGGACACAGTACTCCAGGTGAGGGCGCACCATGGCCTGGTACAGTGGCACAATAACCTTCTCTGATCTGTTTGTGATCCCCTTCTTTATCATTCCTAGCATTCTGTTTGCCCTTTTTGCCGCTGCCACCGCACATTGCATGGACGGCTTCATCGACTTGTCGATCATAACTCCCAAATCTCTTTCCTGGGAGGTCTCTCCAAGTACCACCCCAGACATCCTGTATTCGTGCATGAGATTTTTGTTACTTACATGCATCACTTTACACTTATCCACATTGAACCTCATCTGCCATGTTGATGCCCATTCCTCGAGCACATCTCAGAAAAGCACCGGACCCTGCGTCCAACATACAAACCCCTATGGCAGCTCTCAATTACTTCAACAAAATCTCACCAACCAAACTAGAAATAGCACTAGACTCACTCCTCCCTATCACTTCAGACCACGACTCATGACCACTCTCTCTCCTGAATTTGGTGAAAGGTCCCTTCATCAAATCAATCCTACCCCTAATCAATGCCTCACAACTCAAGGGAGAGATACCTACACCATGGAAAACAGCAGTGATCAAGCCTCTACTGAAAAGCCTACCCTGGACCCAGATGTACCAAGCAACTATAGGCCAGTATCCAACTTCCCCTTTGTATCGAAGCTCCTAGAAAAAGCAGTTCTAAACCAGGTAATTACATTCGTTAAAAATCAGAATGTCCTATCCACACACCAATCAAGATTCAGAAGCTTCCACAGCACTGAAACTGCTCCTTGATATAATGGATGACTGCTGGAACCATGTAGCCAACAGCCTGAGTGCAGCCTTTGACACGCTTGACCATGGCATCTTACTAGCCAGACTAGCAGAGATCAGGATCAGGAATATAGCACTATCCTGGTTCAAATCTTTACTGATGCAAAAACACCAATGCATCCTCACAAATTCAGACTTCTCTAAATCAAAAACTACAAAGCATGGTGTACCCCAGGGAGCACTACTATCCTCGCTACTATTAAATATTTACATCAGACCAGCTCTTGAAATCACAGAGAACCATGGAATTCACATCCACTCTTTCATAGATGATATCCAGTTCTACATCCCACTGGGTGCAGCACGGGATGCACAACTTGAGAAACTGTGGACCTGCTTTGAGGAAACTAAAGCACGGATGACATCCAACAAACTCCAACTGAACCTATCCAAGACTGAACTATTATGGATCCGCCGAAAGCCTTGTGTGTCTACCCACCCATCCCTCACCTGGGACAAAACCATTCTGGAACCTAAAGACCAAGTATCCAGCTTCAACATCATTCTGGATGTTGACCTGTTCCTGCAGCCTAAATCTCCAAGGTGTAGTATTCTCCTACTACTACCTATGACAGATGAAACACATCCGTTGCTACTTCTCTGACACCGATTTCACCCAGCTGTTGTATGCCTTAGTACTGTCCCGCCTGGACTACTGCAAAGGGCTATATACCGGTTTACCGACCATAGAACAATGCCAGTTGCAAAGAACCTCGTCCCTTTCAACCACATATCCCCTGTACTGAGTCAAGCCTACTGCCTCCCAATATAACAGTGAACCATCTTCAAACAGCTGATGATAGCCTTTAAGTGCCTCCACAGCATGACAGGCATGACAGTTGACTACATAGCGGGAAAGCTTACCGTCTACCACCTGCTAAAACCACTCTAATCCCAACTTGAACTCAGGCTGCACAACCCTCCAGCAAATCGCCTCCACTTGGAAAATGCTTGGAAACGATCATACTCCCACAGCGTGCCTAAACTGTGGAACCAACTCCCCCTCCCCCCCCAGCCATAAGAGCAATTGACAACCTATTGCCCTTCCGGAAAGCAGCGAAGATTCTACTATACAAAAACCAACATACTCCTGGCCTAAGACTCTAACCACCCAAGGCACAATGTACCAAAGCCGAGACTCATTCCCATCAGTAATGTGCTCCTGTTTACTGTAACCTTGTTGTTATCTGTCTTAATTACTCTATACACTTTCATTAATCACCTTATATAGTCTCTGTTTAATCACATTCAATAAACTTTATTATCAGCTGGTGCTGATTAGTGAACACTCAGACCCACAACTTTCATCCCAGTGAAAAGATCACGGAGTAGCTGTGTAAGAGACCATCATCGTTGTTCACAGTCTATCCCACCAAATTAATTTAAGCTAAGTTTTTTCTTTATTTGTTTTTCAATTATGTATACTTTGGTGGGATAGACTGTGAACAACGATGATGGTCTCTTACACAGCTACTCCCTGAAACACAGCATCAAAATGCACAATGGAAGTCAGCCAATTCTCCACTACCAAAAAAGTTCCGCCAGTCCAAATCAAGAGTCAAAACGGTATTGCTAGCTTTTTTTTTATATCGGAGGAATTATTCATTATGAATTTGTACCAACTGGACATACAGTTAACCAAGTTTACTATTTGGAATTGTTGAAAAGGCTGCGTGAAAAAGACAAAAACAACCTGAACTTTTCACATCAACTCCAGGGCTGTGGAGTCGGTAGATAAATACTCCGACTCCTCAGTTTTTTGTACTTCAGACTACGACTACGACTCCAGGTACCCAAAATTTCCTCCGACTCCTCGACTCCGACTCCACAGCACTGGTTAATTTTCAGATCGTAAAAATGGAATGTCAAGTTGAGAGAAATGAGCATTTTCGACACCACCTTCTTTTTGCTTTTAATAAAGGTTCTAAGGCCGCAGAAGCTGCTCGCAACATTTGTACTGTGTATAAAGTGGGTGCTATAGCTGAAAGAATCGCTCGTGATTGGTATGCCAAGCTCAAAAATGGAGTCGGTAGATAAATGTTCCGACTCCGACTCCTCAGTTTTTTGTACTTCTGACTCCGACTCCGACTCCAGGTACCCGAAATTTCCTCCGACTCCGACTCCTCCGACTCCACAGCCCTGATCAACTCATGGCTCTTGCATCACGATAATTCATCAGCTCACATGCCACTGTCTGTGAAGGAGTTTTTAGTCAGAAAACAACTGTATTGGAACACCCTCCCTACTCACATGATCTGGCCCCCAATGACTTTTTTCTTTACCCAAAGATACAGTAAATAATGAAAGTATGACATTTTGAAGATATTCAGGACATCAAGGTTAATACAGCTGTGATGGGCATTCCAGAAAAAAAGTTCCAAAATTGCTTTGAAGGATAGACTAGGAGCTGGCATCGGTGCATAGCTTCCCAAGGGGAGTACTTCGAAGGTGAGGAATGTAGTGCTTTTTCTAGAATGAGTTCGCAAACTTAATTGTCAGCCCTTGTATGCTACATATAGACAAGCAAAAAATGAAAACTCGCCATTTTTTCTGAGAATCTTATTTGTAAAAAAATGCAATGAAATTATCTTTACTGTGCAGTGAGTGTTAGTAGCAAGCACATATTAATTCTGTTTCCTTTCTGTTCTTTAAGAAAACCAAACTGAAAGAAAGTCCTATACAGTGGTACCTCGGTTTACGAGTGCACCAGTTTGCAAGTGTTTTGCAAGACGAGCAAAACATTCGCAAAATTGGTACCTCACAAACTGAGCTTGCCTCGAAGTATGAGCGCCCCCCCCCCTGCGATCCGGCACCACCCCTGTGATCCGGCACCCCCCCCACGCTGCGATCCGGCACCCCCCACCCACCCGAACACTTCGCTTACCCTCCATCTGGCACCCGGCACCAACGCACAGGACGTGCCGGTGCCCGAAGATCTGCAGTCCTTTTTGCTGGGCCTTGAGCATCTACACATGCTCAAGGCCTTCAAGTTCCCGCTCTCTCAAAGAATCTCTCTGAGATTCTTGGATCTCCGAGAATCTCGGAGAGACTGGGAACTCGAAGGCCTTGAGCATGTGCAGATGCTCAAGGCCCAACAAAAAGGACTGCAGATCTTCGGGAACCGGCACCGGCACGTCCTGTGCGTTTGTGCCAGGTGCCAGATGGAGGGGAAGCGAAGTGTTCGGGTGGGTGGGGGGTGCCGGATCGCGGCGTGGGGGGATGCTGGATCACATGTGGGATGCCGGATTGTGGCGGGGGGGGGGTGCTGAATCACGTGGGGAATGCCAGATCGTGGCGGGGGGATTCTGGATCACGTGGGGGGGGCACCCTTCTTGAGCGGGGAGAGCAATGCCAGTTTTCGGGGGGATAGAGCAGTGCTGCTGGCCTCGGGGGGTGGGGGTGGGTGGGAACGAATCAAGCGAGTTTCCCTTACTTTCTATGGGGAAACTCGCTTTGATATACGAGCAATTTGGTTTACGAGCATGCTTCTGGAATGAATTATGCTCGTAAACCAAGATTCCACTGTATTTCATTTTGATGTGTTCCCATCTTGAGTTGTAGAATGGTGTACAGTACTATGGATTACTTAGTTTCACTTTCTGTACTTGGTTTTCTTTTGGAAACATATCGTTCAAATCAACATTGAAACTCGACAGTTTTTCTTTTATATACTGGCTGCGACTATTAAACCCATACTTGAATATTCAGCACTGGCGACTATCTGGTTGTTGGTGCTGAATATCCAGGTATTGAGCTGACTGCCATCACTATCCAGATAAAGGTGATATTCTGCACCAGTAGTGAGATAACTATCTGGATAACTTAGAGCAGCAGCTCTTTTGCTGTCCTAGGTTACTAAGAGTGGACGTTATCAACATGGGCTACTGTTAAGATGTATTATTTTACCACCAACTGATGCTATTTTAGCACAGGTCCCATTTTATGCAGTGAGGCCTAGTTACTAATCATTGAGTTTAACAATAAACCAGTCTTAATGGTAGCCCAATGGCTCATGTTGATAAATTCCCCCCTAATTAAAGCAAAAAGGCATGTTTCTAGAAATCAAAATCACTGCCTTGTGTAATAAAAGTGAATTAAGTACAAGGCAATCCAGCCATTGTGACATCATTGATAAAGTAACTTGTAGACATTGTCCACATTAAATTTCATCTGTCACTTGGACGCCCAGTCTTCCAATTTCCTAAGGTCCGCCTACAATTTTTCACAATCCACATGCGTTTTAACGACTTTGAACAGTTTAGTGTCACCTGCAAATTTAATCACCTTACTCATTGTTGCAATTTCCAGATAATTTATAAATAAGTTAAATAGCACCCGTCCCAGTACAGCCCCCTGCGGCACTCCACTGTTTACTCTCTTCCATTGAGAAAAATGACCATTTAACCCTACCCTCTTTTTTCTATCCGATAAACAATTCATTTTTTTTTTTAAATTCTTTATTCATTTTTAAAACTTTCAATAAGTGCAATATAAAATAAAATCAATTTACACTTTAAACATCACTTAATATTCTATCAAAGTCTACTTTACATCAAATATCCCTCCCCCTATAACCAACAATTGTCCTTAAGCCTAAGATGACATTAACACCCCCCCCCCCCCCAACTTGGACGTGTACATGCAAAGGGAAAAAGTCGCATTCAATCATTACAATATTTTGTTAATGGCTATCACACACTGCATTTTAAAGATATGGCATAAATAATTCCACCAAAAAGTATAACTCAGCCGGTCCCAATTTTTCCAGTTTTTCATAATATGCTGAATGGCAACCCTGTCATAATGAGTAAAAGTTTATTATTATTAGAAGATATTTGGCTCTTAGCTCTCATTGATGTACCAAATAATACAGTATCATATGATAATGCCACCGGATTTTCCAGTGATCAATTCCTAATCCACAACTGAACTTCGCCACCTATCCCATGACTCTTTAATTTTCTTAGGAGCCTCTTGTGAGGAACTTTATCAAAAGCTTTCTGAAAATCTAGATGCACTATATCAACCGGCTCACCTTTATCCACATGTTTATTCACACCTTCAAAGAAGTCAAGCAAATTTGTGAGGCAAGATCTCCCTCGGCTGAACCCATGCTGACTCCATCTCATTAAATCATGTTTGTCTAAGTGTTCCACAATTTTATTTTTTATAATCGTTTCTACCATTTTGCCCGGCATTGAAGTGAGGCTTACTGGTCTGTAATTTCCCAGATCTCCCCTGGAACCTTTTTTAAAAACTGGCTTAACATTGGCCACTTTCCAATCTTCAGGTACTACAGATGATTTTAGTGACAAGTTACAGATCACTAACAGTAGGTCAGTAATTTCATGTTTAAGTTCTTTTAATACCCTGGGATGTATACCATCCCGTCCTGGAGATGTATCACTTTTTAAGTTGTTGATTTGGCTCAGTACATCTTCCAGATTCACCAAGATTTCTTTCAGTTCCTCCGCAAATCATGTTTAAAAGAAATTAAAAATGTAACTCCATAAAGTGATAGGACCTCTCTTATTAATAGAATATAGGAGAGAACCATTCACACTGATTGAACCCACTGTACAGTGCTTCAAACAGATCCTCCACTGGGAAAAAAAATCTTAATGTACTTAGCAGCAAGAGTGTAACTACCATTGAGCGAGCCTGGCAAAATGCCCAGGACCGGTTGGAGATGATCCTCCCACACATTGAGGTTTGGCATTCTTTTACACCTATTGGAATTTATGCACACAGATGATTAAAATATTGCAATTTGTGAATGTTCTTCCTCCCTAAAAAATAGGCAGCTCCTCTTAAAATTATCCCCGTTGGGGAGAGTGTGGTGCAGTGGTTAAAGCTACAGCCTCAGCACCCTGAGGTTGTGGGTTCAAACCCATGTTGCTCCTTGTGGCTCTGGGCAAGTCACTTAATCCCCCCATTACCCCAGGTACATTAGGATAGATTGTGAGCCCACCGGGACAGACAGGGAAAAATGCTTGAGTACCTGCATAAACTCATGTAAACCGTTCTGAGCTCCCCTGGGAAAATGGTATAGAAAATTGAATAAATAAATTACATTACATTACATTAGTGATTTCTATTCTGCCATTACCTTGCGGTTTAAAATGGATTACAAAAGGAGTTATCTGGCCATTTCCAGAGGAATTGAAGAGTAGAGCGAGTTGCTTCAGAGAATTGGGATGAGTCTTGCGATGTTAGTTTGTCTTCAAGGATTTCTTGAATAGGATGGTTTTTATTTCTTTTCTGAACGATTTGTAATCTGGAGTCGTTATCAGTAAATTGGAGAGTTGGTAGTCTAGTTTGCTGCTTGTGTGGCTAGAAGGCCTTCGTACAGTTTTTTTTCGTTTGACGCCTCTGATTGGGGGATGCGTGAACGGTTTGTGAGTTCTCCTATGTCTGGTTGAGGTAGTTTGGATTAGGCGGTTGTTTAGGTAAGCTGGGCTATCTCTGTTTATGGTTTTAAATAGTAGGCAGTAGAATTTGAATTGTACTCTTGCTTGTTTTGGGAGCCAGTGTGAGTCGAGGTATGCCGCCATGATGTGGTTGTGTTTCCTCAATGAATAGATAAGTCTTAGCGCTATGTTTTGAACTGTTTGTAGTTGTTTTATCATGGTTGTGAGGCAGGGGAGATAGAGTATGTTGCAGTAGTCTAGAAGACCTAGGACTAGGAAGCTGGAATTGTATTCTGTCGAAGAATTTCCGAACTTGCTTTATGTTTCTCATGACCACAAATTATTTTTGTATTGTTTTGATTTGTGGTTGCATGGTACAGCATCTGTCTATTGTCATTCCTAAAAGTTTTAGAGTGGGTTGTATGGGATATGTGATTGAGTTTATTACTAGATTTGTTATGGTTGGGGTTTTATTATTTTCGAGGAGAATGAATTTTGTCTTGTCTGTGTTCAGTTTCAGTTTGTGATTTTTCATCCTTGTTGCTACTGTTTCAAGTGTCCTGTATAGTGTGTCTGTCATGGAGGATGTTGGTCAAAAGGAAGGAGAATGGCGGTGTCGTCTGCTTAGCTATAGGAGGTTAAGCCTAATTTGTCCAGGCAGGTGCCGAGGGATGCAATGTAGCGATTGAAGAGAGTTGGGGATAGTGGAGATCCTTGGGGTACGCCGCAGGGGTTTGACCATGGTTCTGATTTTTCTTTGTTCAACTTTAATCTTTAAGTTCTGGATTGTAGGAATCCTTGAAACCATTTGTGTACTTTGTGATTCCTATTGTATCTAGTATTTGTAGTAGGATGTTGTGGTCCACCAGGTCAAATGCTGCGGTGAGATCCAGTTGTATAATCAGCATTTTTCTATCTGTGCTGAGGTGTTGTCTAGCTGTGTCCAGGAGGGAACCTAATAGTGTCTCTGTGCTGTAGTTGGTTCTGAAACCCGATTGTGTAGGGTGGAGTATGTTGTGGTCTTCTAGGTAGTTGGTGAGGAGTTTGGCTACCAGGCCTTCCATTAGTTTGACATAAAGTGGTATTGAGGCTATGGGTCTGTAGTTGGATGGTTGATCTGTTGCTCCTTTAGGGTCTTTTAGGATTGGGGTGACAATGATTTTGCTGAGGTCTTGCGGGAAAAGGCCATCTGTGAGTATGGTTTGTATCCATTGTAAGAGGTGAGCGCAGAATTTGGTACTGGAGGATTTTAATAGGTATGGAGGGCAGTGGTTGAGGTCGCAGGCTGCGTGGCTGTATTTTTTGTAGAGTTGGTTAAGATTGGACCATTGTATTGTGGGGAAGTAGGATCAAGTTCTGTCTGCTGCAGCTGATTCTTTTTCTGTGGGGGGTATTGTGATCTCTTCTAGGTGGGTTGGGCTTCCGGTGAGGGTAGTCCTGGCAGTTGTGATTTTGTTTTTAAAGTATTTGGCTAAAAGGTAGCTGAGGGGTGAGGGGTTCTGTTATTGGCCAGATAGGGTTTGGTGTCTGTGAGTTCTTTTAGTATTTGGAATAGTTTTTTTGTGTCTTGGGTTTCTTTGCCTATTAGGTTGGTGTAGTGTGTTTTTCTTTTTTCTTTTAGTTTCAGCTTGTATTGTTGGTTTAGTTTTCTCCATGCTGTTTTTGTGGGTTCTTGGTTATTCTTTCTCCATTTTCTTTCTAGTCGTCTGCATTGTCTTTTGAGTAGGAGTCGTTCGTTATCGCAGTGTTTTTCAACCTTTTTTGGGCAAAGGCACACTTGTTTCATGAAAAAAATTACGAGGCACACCACCATTAGAAAATGTTAAAAAATTTAACTCTGTGCCTATATTGACTATATATAAAGTAATTCACTTGAGTGCCACCGCCGCAATCGGGAACAGGCAGGCGCCAAGTTCTCCCTGCTTCTCTTCCCCGTGGGGCCGACCAACTCTCGCCACCCGTCGTCAATTCTAACGTCGGAGAGGACGTTCTAGGCCAGCCAGGCAGCGATTGGCTGGCCCAGAACGTCCTCTCCGACGTCAGAATTGACGTGAGTGGCGAGAGTTGGCCAGCCCCACAGGGAAAAGCAGGGAGAACTTGGCGCCGGCCTGTTCCCGATGGCGGCGGTGGCACTCAAGTGGCTAAAGAGCCGCAGTTTGCCGGCCTAGGGACAACACTGGAGGGTGGCCAGCTGTGCACCCCCTTGGGACGTAAACCCGGGGTGGGGCAGACCGCCCCCCCCACCCTGGTATGCCACTATCTGTACCTCACTCCCTCCCTATGACCAAAAATTCTCCTTTCTTCTATTCCCCGTGTACACAACCATCTCTTTCCCTCCCTTCCTCTCTCCAAAGTCCATGCCTTCTGTGTCCAAACACTCATTCCCTCCCCCACCTCAGCATCTCTTTCCCTCCCTTCATAAGAACATAAGCAGTGCCTCTGCCGGGTCAGACCAGAGGTCCATCCCGCCCAGCAGTCCGCCCCCGCGGCGGCCCAACAGGTCATGACCTGCCTTAATCACCAGAAGGGGCCCCCTTGCCCCCTAGGTTTCTCATCGAAGTCCTATCTTCCCATCAATGTCCTAACCCTCCAGCCTTGCACCTGCACGACCTGGTGAGCTGTCTATACTTATGCAACACCCCAGCACCTCCCTCAGTACCCCACGATCCCCTTTTCCCTCAGGAATCTGTCCAATCCTTGTTTGAATCCCTGTACTGTACTCTGCCAGATCACTTCCTCCGGGAGCGCATTCCATTTGTCCACGACCCTTTGGGTGAAGAAAAACTTCCTTGCATTTGATTTGAACCTATCTCCCTTCAGTTTCTCTGAGTGCCCCCTCGTACCTGTCATCCCTTTTAGTCTGAAGAACCTGTCCCTGTCCACCCTCTCTATGCCCCTAAGTATTTTGAAGGTCTCTATCATATCCCCCCTGAGCCTCCTCTTTTCCAGAGAGAAGAGCCCCAGTTTATCCAGCCTCTCAGCATATGGGCAGTTTTCCAGCCCTCTTACCAGTTTCGTTGCCCTCCTTTGGACTCTCTCAAGAACTGCCATGTCCTTCTTGAGGTGCGGCGACCAATATTGAACGCAGTATTCCAGATGTGGGCGCACCATCGCTCGATACAGCGGCATGATGACTTCCCGCGTCCTGGTTGATATGCCCCTCTTGATGATGCCCAGCATCCTGTTGGCTTTCTTCGAGGCTGCTGCACACTGTGCGGATGGTTTCATGGATGGATCCACTAGCACACCCAAGTCTCTCTCAAGTCCGGTGTCTTCCAGCAATCTCCCCCCATTTTATACTCGAACAACGGGTTCTTTTTCCCTATGTGCATGACCTTGCATTTATCTACGTTAAAGCGCATTTGCCATTTGTTTGCCCAGTCCTCTCTCCCAAGTCCATTTCTTCTGTGTCCAAAAACGCATTCCCTCCCCCACCTCAGCATCTCTTTCCCTCCCTTCCTCTCTCCCAAGTCCATTTCTTCTGTGTCCAAAAACGCATTCCCTCCCCCACCTCAGCATCTCTTTCCCTCCCTTCCTCTCTCCCAAGTCCATGCCTTCTGTGTCCAAAAACCCATTCCCTCCCCCACCTCAGCATCTCTTTCCCTCCCTTCCTCTCTCCCAAGTCCATGCCTTGTGTCCAAAACGCACTCCCTCCCCCCTTTTGTGTGCCATGTTTGCCTCCCAGCCCATCTTTGCAACTTTCTCAGCAAAACGAAGCTCAAGCCGCGAGGCTTGTCTTCTGCTTCCTGCCTGCCCTGCCACGCACAAATAGCCGACCGGAAGTATTCTCCGACGTCAGCGCTGACGTCGGAGGGCAGGCTTTGCTTAAGCCCTCCCTCCGACGTCAGCGCTGACATCGGGGAACGCTTGCGATCGGCTATATGTTAGCTGCAGGGCAGGCAGGAACAGAAAACGAGCCTCGCGGCTCGAGATGTATTGAACTCCGCGGGTCCCCCGTCCAGCTCTCCTGTCCACGTGGGGCAGACCGCCCCTCTCCCTAGACTGTGGCCTAGGACCCTGGGGGAGCCCGGGCCCCCTGTCAGCTCCGGGCCCCTGAATGCAGGACTGGTGGTACTGCCCTGATGGCGGCCCTGACCGTATGGCACACCAGGCAACATCTCGCGGCACACTAGTGTGCCGCGGAACAGCGGTTGAAAAACACTGCGTTATCGAACCATTTGTCTAATTGTCTGCTAATTCTGAGTTTTGTTTGTATTGGGGCTAGCTCGTCTAGGGTAGCAGTGCTTAGCCTGCACCATTGTGAGATAAAGTCCTTGGGGTTGCATTCTTGGATTGTTGCATCTGTTTCAGTCCAGAATTTGGAGGGGTCGATGTATTTACGTGAGTTGTAGGTTGATCTTTGGGGTTTTGGTTTGCTTTTGTCTTTGGTCCAGTTAATGTTGAAAGAGTATGTGTGGTGGTCTGACCAGAGGGATTGAGACCACTTTCCATTTGATGTTTGAATCTCTGGCAGTGTAAGGGCTGTTGGGTCATGAAGGCTGTGATGTCTAGTTGGTGACCTTTCTCATGTGTGATTTGTGGGTCTAAAATCTTGTATGTTAGTGCATAAAGGGAATAACACACAATATTTGCCTCTTAACTTGCACTAAACAACAAAAACGTGTATTATTTTACTACCATATATTATAGTTTACTGCAGTGGTCTCCAGTTCATGGCCCCAAGGACACATACAGCCCCACCCCCCAAAGACCTCCATTGTAGCCCTCAAAGAGTTAGCTGAAATGCTCTTCAAATCTTGTAAATTTGTTAATTTCAGTCTTGCCCAACTAACTGCAAACAATCTCTTAAGAGTGTTACTCAGGTGTCTCATTTATGGAATTTGCTACTGTTGACAATCCAAAATACAGTAGTGAGTTTTTAAAATGTATCCTTGAAATGTTGTAGAATCAATATTAGTATTAATTTTTACAGTTACAGTAGAATCATTTATATCCTGCCATTGCCAACAAATAGTTCATAGCGAATTACACACAAAGAATAGAATTAATTAACTAAGATGTACATATAGAACCAAGATATTATCCCAATCATTAACTACTAAGATTGAATTTCTGAAACAAGAAAGTTTTGAGTGGTTTTTTTTTTTTAAGATCATACAGAGGAGTCAAACTTTATAATATTTTAAACACCAAACAGCATAACTTAAACATGACTCTGGCTTCAATTGGCAACCAGTGTAAAGCTATATATGATGGTGTTATTGTATGTGATTTTCTTGGTTTATAAATTAACCGAACAGCTGCATTCTGTACTGTCTGCAAGTACTGTGTTACAGTAATCTAGTTTACTTAATATTAGTGCTTGTACAACAATCTAAATTGATCTTTTTGCAAATATTTCCTAATGCTTTTAAGATTTCTTAAAAGTCCAAAAAAGTGTTTATTAATAAAAATACTAGCACAAGTTGTTTGAAGGGACCATCAAAGCACCTTCTTAGGTCCTATACACCACCTTATAAATTATCCTCTTTTGCTATAACAAGTAATTTTTATTAATAAACACTAAGGTTGGTGATCTGAGCACTTTATATGCACTTATATTAGTTACATTATATTTTGTTTAAGTATGACTGGGGAGATTAAATTACAGTTGTTGGGCCCAGGAAGCAGGTAGGTGGGGGAGTCCCACCTGGACAAACTCCCCCATTTAAAAAAAAATCCAGGCACCCCTCTAAAATGAGGTCATTTCCATGTTTTCCTGGACATCTGGTAACCCTAGCCCATCCATACCATCTACTATCCTCTCCCTTAGAAAGGAAGGGATAGTAATTTTAAGTTGTGTCTGAGATAATGAAAGGTTAAGTGAATTGCCAGAGGGTAACAAGGAGGAGCTTGGTAACAAGGAGGGTAACAAGGAGGGATTTGAAGCCCACCTTTGGCTATTCCTCCACTCCTGTTATGTCTGTGAACACAGAAAAGTAATGTCACTTTAGAAAAGAGCCTATGCAGAGATCTGCTTCCCCCATAGCCCTTGCAGGTCAGCTTCCTCCTTCTGACTAGAAGCCTTCTCATTGGCTGGATCCTATTACAACCCTTTCAGCTCAGCCCTGCCTTCCTGTGACTAGAAGTCTTCCCGTTGGCTAGGTCCTACCACAACCTTTGAGCCCAGCCCCTGCTTTCTCCTGTGACTATAGCAGCCTTCCCATTGGTTGGAGCTTACCACAGCTTCTAAAGTGGAAGAGGGAGGCACAGAAGCTTGGATTCTCTAACTTGTGCTGATTTTTTAGGCATTGGTAGGCACCCTAAAGCTCAGGAAAAAACACCATTTAAATGACATTTTTGACTGAGTTTCAAGGCGCCTAAAAAATTCAATGCCAGAAACGCACCATTGTAGGTGCTTTAGGCTATCTAATGCCACTGTGGGCATGGCTAATGCTGGAAGTGGCATTAGGTGGTCTAAAGTGTCTATGGAAGCGCGATTTACATCAAAAGTAGGTGTGAGGAGTAGTGGCTCGTGGCCAGTAGGGGATGATGTCTATGGGACGGTAATGGAATGGATGTCAGGACATGATAGTGCAGTATTTTGTGAAGTTTTTCTACAAACGCACCGGTTTTTCGTATGATTCTGGGTAACTCTAGTTAGATACAAGCATATGTATTAGTTAAGGCCACTCCCAATAGAAGCATACAAAAAATTGGTGAATAAAAATCTGAAATCAGACCAATGGTTCGATAATGATCTACTCCAACTCAAAAGACAATGTAGAAGATTAGAAAGAAAATGGAGGAAAAAGAACCAAGATCAAACAAAAACCGACTGGAAAAAAATCAACAAACAATACAAAAATCTACTAAGGGAAAAGAGGAAAAACCACTACACTAATCTCATAGGCACGGAAATCCAAGACTCCAAAAAAATATTCCAAATCCTGAAAGAATTAACAGACACCAAACCATATACTACCACCACGAACACCCCTCCACCATCACCCACCCTCTTAGCAGAACACTTCAAGAACAAAATTACCAACACCAGAGCCACTCTCATCCTCAACCCATCCCATCAAAACGCAATCACAATCCACTCTACAGGAAAAGAGGCAACCGCAGCAGACAGAATTTGGACTCAATTCCCCAACATACAATGGTCAGAATTCAACAAATTCTACAAAAAATACAGCCATGCCTCCTGTGACCTCAACCATTGCCCCTCATATCTCCTTACCACCTCTAGTGTAAAATTCCGCACCATAATTCTACAATGGATTCAATTCACGCTCACAGAAGGCACATTCCCTGCTGACCTCAGCGAAATCATCATCACCCCAATCCAAAAAGACCCAAAAGCACCACAAAACCAACCATCCAACTTTAGACCTATAGCCTCAATTCCGCTATATGTCAAAATTATAGAAGGCCTAGTAGCCAAACTCCTCTCCAATTACATAGATGACCACAACCTACTCCACCCCACGCAATCTGGCTTCAGAACAAACTTCAGTACAGAGACACTACTAAGCTCCCTTATGGATACCGTCAGACAACACCTTAGTACAGGGAAAAAAATGCTTCTCATACAACTGGACCTTACTGCAGCATTCGACTTAGTGGATCACAACATCCTTCTACAGATCTTAGACGCAATAGGCATCTCAGATAAAGTATACTCATGGTTTGAAGGATTCCTAAAACTCAGAACTTACAGTGTAAAATCAAACAAAGAAAAGTCAGAATCCTGGTCAAACCCCTGCGGCGTACCACAAGGATCTCCACTATCCCCTACCCTCTTCAATCTCTACACCGCTTCCCTAGGAACGCATCTGGACAATTTAGGCATAACCACCTATAGTTATGCTGATGACATCACCATCCTCATCCCATTTGACCACTCTAAACCGACCATGACAGTCAAACTTCACCAAACACTTGAAACAGTCACAACCTGGATGGAAAAACACAAACTTAAACTCAACCAAGACAAAACCAAATTCATCCTTCTCGAAAATGACAAGGTCCAAACCACAACCAATTTAGAAATAAACACAATCAAATACCCAGTCCAAACCACCATTAAACTACTTGGCATGACCATAGACAGATGCTGCACTATGCAACCGCAAATAAACAAAACAATTCAGAAATCATTCGCTGTCATGAGAAATCTGAGACAAGTCCGAAAATTCTTTGAAAGAACACAATTCCAACTTATAGTACAATCACTAATACTAGGTATATTGGACTACTGCAACATCCTCTTCCTTCCCTGCCCTGTAACCACGATTAAACAACTCCAAACAATCCAAAATACAGCTTTGAGACTCATCTATTCATTGAGAAAACACGACCACATCACTGAAGCCTTCATCAACTCACATTGGCTTCCAATCCAAGAAAGAATCCAATTCAAATTCTACTGCATACTATTTAAAACCCTACACGGAGACAGCCCATCATACCTGAACAATCGCCTCATCCAAGCACCCACTACCAGACACAGAAAAACACACTCCCCATTCATACCCCCCCCAATAAAAGAAGTAAAAAGAAAAAAACTACACGACGGCCTCCTAGCCACCCAAGCCGCAAGGCTGGATAACCAGATCTCCAACCTTCTGATGACCACTCCAGACTATAGGACGTTCAGAAAAGAAATAAAAACCACACTTTTCAAGAAATTCCTGAAACAGCAATAACATCACGACCTCTTAGTAACTCTAAAACCGACATCTGATCTACCCATTACTGCTCTAACAACAACAAAAGAACCTCCACTATGACCAACTATTAATTCTCTTACAAACCACCTCACCCTCAACAACCCGTTTATGTTTATAAAATCTACAATCAATGTAACTCTGTACTTCTAAATTAACCTTTTGTAATCCGCCTTGAACCGCAAGGTAATGGCGGAATAGAAATCCCTAATGTAATGTAATGTAATGTAATGTAATGTAATGAATATGGATGTAGCCAAGGCCAGAAAAGCACACTACAGATTAATATTAAGGAAAAGCATAGTAATATTCTTTTTATGTACTTTGCTATTAAGCTAGATCATAGAGGAAATGAACTCCATCTTGAGGCAGTTTACTCCATTGTGTGTTCGGCCTGTGTCCCTTTTGTTTAATTTTCCTGCTTCTAGCCTCGTGGTTCTAATTGATACCAGATGTGCCTTAGGCTGGTTAGGAAGAGCATATTAGATTACGTATCCCAAACTGAGATATAACATGCATTAAATATGAATGACATATAATGTGTGAAGCTATGAATGTACGGATATGGGGCCCCTGAATGTGTGGTATGGATGGATGAAAGAATTTGTACTTAAAGTGAAATGTTTTATAAAAAGAACACTAAGGAAAAAATCCTGAACACAGCATCTGGAAATGGTTAAGTTAGAATGAGAGATCTGTAGCAGTCTCTAGCATAGAAAGGGGGGAAACAGCCCCTCCTTTTCCTCTAAGGCTGACCAGTTTTCAGCACTTTTTTTTAGTATAACATGAAACTGTTAGTTGTTCAAAGCAGGAGGAAGGAATACCCCTCCTCCAGGATAGAGCTGAGAACATTTCAGCAGCTTGCTTGATACATAGACAAACTGTCTGAAATAAGTTTTAAGAAGGACAAAAAGAATATTGGATATGTAATAAAATGTTAATGTATATTCAGAAATGAATGTAAACAAAACAAATATGATTTCTGAAACTTTTAAACATGTAAAGGAATTTTCTTTGCACCACCTCTGTTAGTTTTGATTGGCCCACGGCCAATGATGTCATACTGGACTAAAGGTATATAATGGGGAGCTTTGAAGTATCGAGTTGAGTTCGTTATCAGAAGGCCAGCATTTTGGCAACTATAACGACCTCCCGCTAACGCAACTAGCCTTTTGAGGTCCATGAAGGAAAAATAAAAGCAATAAAATTATATTTTGGTGAACCTTGCGTTATGCGTCATTTTCCATGTTTTTGTTAGTTTTCATACCTTGAGTGAAAGCTAGCAGCTTAATTGGCAGCTGCACCTTTATGAGTGTGCTGGTGTCTCATGGTCCTTGCTCAGGTGCTAGAAATGTAGGCCTGGAAAACTCTGGCCTACATTTCTGGGGCCTACTTTTGCCGGAGGTGTGATTTTGTACCCGGCGTCATCACGTGATTGGCGTGCGATTGGGGGCTATTTTTAAGGCAGCCGCTGACAACAGCGCTGGTTACAGAATCTGGGTTAGAGAGCTGTAAACTCTGAAAAATATCCATACACTTAGCCATCCTTCTGGCTTTGAAGCAGGTAATGTAAAACTTTATAGAATTCTGAAAAAAATTCAGAGAGTTGTCAATTCTAACCTCCTGAGCACATCAGATAGGGCCTCCCTAAACTTTTGGACCTGAGGCACATGCCTAGTTTGCCTGTGCCTTAATCCTGCTCTGGTTGCAAGTTCTTGATTTTTTCTTTTTTTTTCTTTTGTCCAAGTATGATTCATTGTTATACAAATACACCACAAAATATGTTCTTTTGATATGAAACTAAATTTTGACAACCTTCTTTTTTTTTTTTTATATCATGGCAGGTGGTTTTCAAAGCCAAGTCCAAATATTCACCAGAATTGCTTAAGTACAGGTAAGAACTAACATATAATTGTATATACTTCATCTTATACTTTAAGGACAAATCGCATGCGTTCACAACAACTAGCCCACACACAGTTGCACACAAGAGGAGGTAATCAACCAACCCCCCAATGCAAAGAGCTCTGTCAGGGGAGTCATTGAAGATATTCTGCATCATGCAGTGTACATATCTTTTTTCCACGTCAGTGATGTACAACAAACTGGTGCCAGGAGGGTACACATTAAGAGGTATGTAGTCTTTCTATCCAAAAGTAGAGAATGGGATGCAAAAAAATTAGGAACCCAGAAGGTGAGATAAATGTTAGAGTTGAAGAAACACAGGAAGTGTGTTCCATTTTAACGTTTCCAAATCTGGGCTCAAGGTGAGTTATGAAGAATGGTACAACCCTGTTTTTGGCAGTGAAAACCGGACCCTCATAGGCTGTGAATAAGGCTTACCTAAGGCCTTATTATCTGATGTCCATGTTTGTACTGCTTCGTCTCCAAGACCTTCACCCTTCCTTATCAACTAGTAACTGAGGGAGAAAAACATTCCTTTTTCCATATATGTGCTTGTTACCCTGGCCAGGCTTTGTATCCAATTGGTCATCCTGATCAGGTTCTGCCCCACCTGGGCTGAGCAGAGCAGGAGTATAACTGTACTATGCACTGGTACTTTTTGAAGGGAAATTCTTTGTAGTTAGTTTTTTTTTTTTCTCTCTCTTTAAATTTGTATTAATTTTTGTGAGAAGTAAAATAACATGAAAACAGTACTATAACAATCTTAAGATTCTCCACCACTATAACTCTCCCCGTCCCCCAGATTCAGTTGCCCATTGTTCTTTCAGACAACTAGAATAAAGACCCCTCCCCTCCCTTCTACCCTCAACCTTGCCCTATATCCAATAACAGTGACAGCTGGTGCCACGCTTTCCCCTCTTGATCAAAGAATCCACTATGCTTATCTGTCAATTTCTCCCAACACCCTAAGTTGACATCTCCAATCATGCATTATTGGCTCCCTCTAATCCCTTCCATTGATCTGCAATTTAATCTCACTGTGTAATACATAAAACTACACTCTGTTCACAAAAACTGTTATGTGTCAGAATTTGATGCTCCCAAGTCAAAATGCTCTGCAAGCAACTATGCTAATAAGAAATTAATCATTGAAAATTAATGAGACTGTGTGCCAGGAAACTGAGCATGGGACCCAAAACCACCCACATAATTTAGCTCATAAAAATGCTATGCCAACTAGCACCTCACATTTCCTTCCTTACATTTTCCATGCCAAAATTGGAATGCCTCCAGAAATCTCTACATGCTCTCGATTATCATATGTTTTTCATATCTAGTTTATCTAATTCAGTATTAGAATTCTAACAATATCCAATGAGATCATTCTAAATGTGTCTTTGTTTGCTTTTGTGGTTTCAGATTACCCCTGTATCTGATCTTCTTCTTTATCAGCTTGGTCTTCCTGGTGGTGAATTTCACATGTGCCGTCCTAGTGCGAACGGATCCTTCACAAACAAAAGTCATAGTTTCAGTCCGAGTTGCTATTAATGATACATTATTCGTTCTCTGTGCAATATCGCTATCCATCTGCCTGTATAAGATCTCAAAAATGTCTTTGGCAAACATTTATTTGGAGTCCAAGGTAACTGCATTTTATATTAATTGTTGTGTAACATAATATTTTGCTCTTTGGTGATGATAGTGGTGGGGGGGTGTTGTGACTATTAACAGTGAGATCAGGCAGGCATATGCTGTAAGTAGGTCATATATGAGGCCCCTTATTTATGAATAGATCTTCCAGATTAATGAAATTAAAAGAGTGGACCAGCCTGGTGTTTCAGGCTCGTGTTGGCCTCACTCACTTCTGATGTCATTTCCTGGTCGCGGGATCAAGATGTGACATCAAAAGGGAGCCAAGGCTGGCATGAGCAGTAGGTAGAAGATACTGTTCATGGGCAGTGAACATTTCAAGAGGTATGCGGGGAGGGGGGGGGGTGCACTTTAGCAGTTTGTTGGATCTGAGCGGAGGAGAGAGAGAAGTCAAAGAGCCGAGGTTGAGAGCTGACAAGACAGGGAAGAAGAGAGTGTTGTCCACAGAAATAGAGAATGGGGAAGGTGGGTTTAGTTAGAAAGATAAGGAGCTCGGTCTTAGCCATGTTCAGTTTTAGATGGCAGTGAGACATCCAGGCGGCAATATTGAAAAGGCAGGCTGAGGTTCAGGCCTGGATTTCTGTAGAGAGATTGTATCTGGTGTGGAGAGGTGATACTGAAAATCATGGGAGGAGATCAGTGCATCAAGGGAGTGAGTATATAGTAGATGTTAAAAAGGAGAGGTCCTAAGACAGAGCCCTGAGGTACACTGAGTGATAGTGGGATAGCGGTGAGGGAGGATTCACTATTTCATACACTGAAAGTGTAATGGGAGAGATAAGAAGAAAACCTGGAGAGAACAAGGCCCTGGAATCCAGTGATGACAGCGTAATGAGGAGTAGGTGATCAACAAATGTCAAAAGCAGCAGATAGATCGAGAGGAGAGAGTAGAGGCCTTTGGATCTGGTCAGGAACAGGTCATTGGAAACTTTAGCAAAGGCAGTTTCACTGGAATGCAGTGGGTAAAAGCCTGATTTGAAGTGGATCAAAATAGCTTGAGATGAAAGGAAGTCCAGGCACTGGCAATGAACAGCATGTTCAAGCAGTTTGGATAAACTAAACTAAACCTTAAGTTTATATACTGCATCCTCTCCACGGAAGTGGAGCTCGGCACGGTTTACAAGAACTTAAAATATAAGAAGAGAAAGGAAAAGGTTTACATGAGCTTATATATAGAATGAAAGAGTAAGGGGGAAAATAGAATTACAGGAGAAGGGGAAATGGGGCGATAGTTGAAGGGACATGTAGGGTCTAGTGAGGGTTTTTTGAGGAGGAGTGTAACTGCAGCATGTTTGAATGAAAAAATATTTCCTCCACTTTGTTTTAAAAGTTTTTCCATGTAATTTCATTGAGTGTCGCCTGGTCTTTGTACTTTCGAAAAGACTGAAAAATCAATTCACTTTTACCTGTTCTATACCGCTTAGGATTTTATAGATATTCATGAGATCCCCCATCAGCAGTCTCTTTTCCAAGCTGAAGAGCCTTAATCTCTCTAGTCTTTCCTCATATGAGAGGAAACTCCAGGCATAGTTCTTGCAGCACCTCATCTTCATTTCCAGAATCAGTGGAAACACTTTATTTTCTGAATTTGATTCTTCTTTCACCCTGACTCCTTAAATCAGGGGTGTCAAAGTCCTTCCTCGAGGGCTACAATCCAGTCGGGTTTTCAGGATTCCCCCCAATGAATATGCATGAGATCTATTAGCATACAATGAAAGCAGTGCACGCAAATAGATCTTGTGCATATTCATTGGGGAAATCCTGAAAACCCGACTGGATCGCTGCCCTCGACTTTGACACCCCTGCCTTAAATTTACTTAAGCAGTGCCAGTGTTAGCTCAAGTAGTCAACATAGAAATACAGGTAGTCCCTGTGCAGAGATCTACTATAAGTAATCCCTGTCACTATTCAGCTCAGAGAGAGATGGTTTAGTCAGTCACAGACACGAAACAGCCTTTGGGCTTGGAATTATATCATTCTAATATGAGGTCTCTCCATACCATTATCTTGCTGGTAAGGAGAACCCTTCTAAATTTTGCAAAGACCAGATGGCTTAAAAGGTCAGATCCACAAAATTATCAGGTCTCTCTACCATTCACACATGATAGAACTTTAAGGGTCTCTACATTTATATCTATGAGTATCATTCTGCAAGGTGTTTGCATCTGGTTTAGAGAGCTGAACGGGGACAGGGACAGCGACAAAACTCGCGGGGACAGGGAAATTGAGTTCCTGTGGGATGGGGAGAAATTTGTCCCATGGGAGAAAAAGAACTCGCGGGGATGGGAAAATGAGTTCCCGCGGGGACAAGGAAAAATTTGTCCCCATGTCACTCTCTACTTCACATCATCTACATTTTTGTCCATAAGCAGGGCATTGCTTACAGGCACGAAACTATCCACAGTGCTAACTTGTTTTTTATTTTCATGCTACAGACTTTGCATGCAGGTTACTAGTTTTCCACTCCCTTGCACTGAGGAATTGCTGCTATGTGCATCTCTTTTCTGGCTTTCAGATGGCTGTTTTTGTTCTGCTGCCACAGCCATTATAATGCTATCATCTGCTGAGGGATCAATCAGCTTCCTCTGATTCTGTGCAGTTTCAGGAGCCTTGGATATCTATATTTCATGCTTCAATGTAATGTCTTTCTCTTAGCAACTTTCCTTCCACTTTAGCAGTGAAAATCACAAGACTCGCTGGCCTGGATGCATTTAAAGCTTCCTTAAAATCTGGTGGGTTGCTGTAGGACTGACAAGTTGTCTGATTTCAAAATGGCGATCGATTTTCAAATGACTTCCCATGCAAATGAGTTTTGCAGAAGTCTGCCATAATCCCACTCCATCAGTCATTGGAAAAGCAACTTTAACACGTGTGCAGAATTGGCAGGAGAAGCCCGAACAACTGAGCATCAAGGGAAGCCTCAAAGCAGCCTCCTGCCACTCAGCTGATCAGAGCAAGAAGACTTCTTTTCTTTTCTTTTTTTAATGGGAACAGATATTGTGTCGGTACCCCCCCCCCCTAAAAAAAAGAGACAGGAGGGATGCCTACTCCTTCCTGCCTCAGAAGCCTGGACTCTCCACACCCTGTGAGGAGCATCGTTAGGAGGGATGCCCACTCCCTCCTGCCTCGTCCAACCAGACCCCCCTACACTCAAGAACCTGTCCCCCCCCCATGGAGATTGCACTAATCAGACCTCCACACACACTCCCAACCTCTCCCCTTCCCCCATGATGATGATCATCAGGAGGGATGTCCACTGCCTCCTGACTCGGCCACTTGCCCCCAACCCATCCCCGTACCTTATATAGAAGTAGGGTTACCAGACATCTGGGAAAACCCGGACATGTCCTCTATGATCTATGATCCACACCCAAAATTGTGTGCCCAACTATGGGCGACCTATACAGAATCTGAGAGTTTGCGTCTGTGAAGCAACAACATGCATCTCATATGTGACATTTTATTTTTGGAATACTGTAGCTTTCAAACCTTTTCAGTACTGCATTTGTGTGGGGATCTACCCTAGTCATAGGAACATAAGAACTGCCATACTGGGACAGACCGAAGATCCAAGCCCAGTATCCTGTTTCCAGGTTCCAAGTACCTAGCTAAATCCCAAGTAGTAAAACAGATTTTATGCTGCTTATCCTAGGAATAAGCAATGGATTTCCCCAAGCCATCTCAATAATGGGCTATGGACTTTTCTTTAAGAAGATTATCCAAGCCTTTTTTTAAACCCTACTAAGCTAACTAATTTCATCACGTTCTCTGGCAACGAATTCCAGAGTTTAATTACACATTGTGTGAAGAAATATTTTCTCCGGTTTGTTTTAAATCTATAACTTAGTAGCTTCATCGCATGGCTATTTCCACTCCACTCAATATTTTATAGACCTCTATCATATCCCCCCTGAGCCATCTCTTCTGCAAGCTGAAGAGCCCTAGCTGCTTTAGCCTTTCCTCATAGGGAAATCATTCCAAACCTTTTATCATTTTTGTCGCCCTTATCTGCACCTTTTCTAATTCAGATATATATATATATATATATATATATATTTTTTTTTTTTTTTAATACGAAAACCAGAATTGCACACAATATTCAAGTTGCAGCCAAACCAAGCATGGAACAGTATAAGGGCATTATAACATTTCCATCTTTGTATTCCATTCCTTTCCTGATAATTCCAAACATTCTACAGTATTTGCTTTCCTAGCTGCTGCATATTGAACTGAGGGTTTCAACGTATCCTCAACAATGACACCTAGATCCCTTTCCTGGGCAATGACTTCTAACAAAGAACCCAGCATCACATAGCTATAGTTTGGGTTCCTTTTTCCCCACATGCATCACTTTGCACTTGCTCACATTAAACATCATCTGCCATTTTGATGCCCAGTCTTCCAGTCTCACAAGGTCCTCTTGCAATTTAGCAAATTTAATTATCTCACTAGTTATTCCCATCTCTAGATCATTGATAACTATTTAAGACTTTATACGGAGACAGTCCAAACTACCTGAATAACCGCCTCATCCACAACACCGCAACCAGACATAGGAAAACTCACACCCCATTCTCATACCCCCCAATTAAGGAGGTCAAACGGAAAAAAACTATATGATGGCCTCCTGGCCACTCAAGCAGCCAAACTAGACAACCAAATCGCCAATCTACTGACGGCATCCCTCAACTACAAGACTTTTAGAAAACTCTGAAAAAAGAAATAATACCGCAAGTCTCAAACTCCACCTCTCACTAAAGCCAACTACCCCAAACAAATAACCTTACCCATTTCTTACTCTTTTTGAAAATGACCAATTTTTTTTTGTAAGTTCTTGTTGTAATACATTTTGGATAATTCTTTTGTAATCCGCCTTGAACTGCAAGGTAATGGCGGAATAGAAATCCCTAATGTAATGTAATGTAATGTAATGTCCTAGTACAGACCCCTGGGGAGCCCTACTATTTACCCTTCTCCATTCAGAATATTGGCCATTTAAACCTACTCTGTTTTCTTTCTTGCAACCAGTTCTTAATCCATAATAGGATATTAGAATGTCATGAGACAAGAGGTAATTTCCTCAGAAGTCTTTCTTGAGGAACTTTGTCAAATGCCTTTTGAAAATCCAAATACACAATATCAACCAATTCACCTTCATCCACATGTTCATTCACCCCTTCAAAAAAAAAAAAAAAAAAGCAGTAGATTGGTGAGGTAAGATTTCCCTTGACTAAAATCTATGTTGGCTTTCTCTCATTAATCCATGTTTATGTATATGTTCTGTCATTTTGTTCTTTATAATAGTCTCTACCATTTTGCCTGGCACCAACGTCAGACTTTTCTAGCATTCGATTCAAAAGGGGTGTGACCATGAGAGGGGCATGGGCAGATCAGGGGGCATTTCCAGAAGTTAGGCAAAGAATATTGCCATTTGCATGCCCAGCTGCAGAAAATGTGCCAACATTTACACCAGGTTTTATCAGGTGTAAAAGCTGGTGCCAAAAGTTCTTTGCAAAATCCATACTGAGCTAGAATTCTATAAAGGACATTCAACACGGAGTGTCCTTTATCCCAGGACAAGCAGGCAGCTTATTCTCATGTATGGGTGACGTCACCGATGGATCCCTGGTACAGACCACTTTAAAAGTGCATCGCCATCTTGCTTTGTGTTTCTATAGCTAGCTCTTTGGTGGAAAATGGATACAAGATGCTCTATCAGTGGTATCTTACACCCCAGCGTCTCCATAAAATGTACCCCCAAGTGTCAATTTATGCTGGAGAAATTGTGGTCAGCCGGGTACCTTTCTTCACATTTGTTGGGACTGCCCGGGGATTGTCCCCTATTGGGCTATGGTTTTTGAATTATTGTCTGATATCTTACGCACCACTCTTACTCGACATATGGGCAGTGCTCTCTTACATCTCCCCTTGGCTCCATTGACTGCTAAAGCCCATAAATTAGCTTGTTTTATCTTTACTGCTGCTAGACTTTTATTGGCAGCTCATTGGAAACAGTCTTTTCCCCCAGGGTCGGACTCACCTATTGCGAAAAGTAGGCTTTATTTTCCGTATGTCTAAATTGACTGCTTTGACTCAGACTCATCTTACTCCCTTTTTTAAGGTGTGGGATCCCTATATTAGATGGTGTGAAAGTTCCTCATGACCTATGGTTAGCTATATATTTGTTACTTGCAAACCTTTTGTATTTTTATTTTATTTATTTATTTATTTAGATTTATATCCCGTCCTCCCAGTAGCTCAGAACAGTCTACAAGTAAACATACACAGTAGAAGTAATTAGACAAATAAGATGTACAATAGGTTTAGATGCTATTAGGTATATTTTTGATCCTGGGGTGGGAAGGGAAGTTTGGTTTTTAATGGCTGTGTTCTTGTGCATTGTACTGAAGTTACGGTGCAACATTTTATTTTATGTTATTAGGAGTTGGGGGGGCGGTTTAGAGAATATGTTTCATGTGGATTTTTGGTTAGTATTTGTTGTATCTCTGAGGCTTTGTATTTTTTATGCAAAATTTCCAGTAAACAAATTAAAAAACAACAACAAAAAAAGTGCATCGCCATTTAAGTCTTTAGAAAGTTTGCAATAGCCCGAACCGTGCATTTACTGAATCTGGTCATTGATGAAAATATTCAAGCCTAAATTAATCCAGGCACTTACCTGGATATTGGTCTAAATACTGCCAGTAACTGCCTAAGTTCTCATGGCCGCCTATGACCTGGATATTCTGTGCCAGTGCCCTGATTAGGCCCAGTATTAAATATCCAGGTCAAGTCCAGCCAGCGACAGTCAGTATCTTTTAAAATGCTAACAACCCCACTGGCTGAATATCAGAGTGTAACAGACAACCTGTTGTGGCAGGCTGTCTTGGCTTTTCTAGGAGAGGTCAATAGATAAAAGAACACAATGGCATTGGAGTCAATGGTTTTTTTTAATATTTCTTTTAAGTTTGCCTCACACATTAATTAGCCAAACCTTTTGGCTTACCTCAGTTAAATGCTGCATCTGCTCAGAACCTCTCCTCTGGGACCTCTCTTTCACTGAGTCAGGTCTGGGCAGTAACACTCCTCCCTGAGTCCCATCCATCTTACTCAACACTGAGCCAAGCAGTGCAGGGCACACTGGGTTTTATAGTCTTTTGCACTTGTCCAATGTCCTCTGCTGCCCATGGGCATAATAACAGTCCAATATAGGGAAAACCCCTCGCTCTGCCACATGGAGAGTATATGTGATTCATCTTCCTCCTTTTTCTGGAGTGTATTATTATTTTTATTTTTGGGGTTTTTTTTTCTATTCAATATCCTTTTTGGTGGAAGTGTGGTATGTCAGTACTATGAAATCATATTTCTCTGTTGCAGGAGCTATACGACTTTGTAGAGATGAGTTGCAGTTTAGAAAATTGTTAAACACATTTTTTTTGTTCAAGCCTTTTATTGATATCGAAAGATTATTATTCACTGTGAGATATGGAATTAATCTTTGGAAAAGGAGTAAGACTAAAATTCAAGGGAAAATTCCTTTTAATTTTGTTTTTAGCTTTAGGTTGTTTTCATCTAATTTGAGAGTTATGTTATGTTTTTAATATTATGTAAGTTTATTGTGAGCCGCTTAGGCATTAAGCGAATTATAAATATTTTAAATACATTTGCTAAATGACCCTGGATGCACATTTTTAATAGTAAAGTGTATCGTCACAGATAGATACCGTAACACCTTCCCGTTGTCTTAGCAATGGTGCTAGAAGACTTTTAAGTCGCATCTTCTTCGTTTTGTGATTTCAAGTCTCAATTTTCATGTTGAGCTGGAGCGGACATCAGGTGGTGCCTGGGTGTTGTCTGATAATGATGATGTCGGCCACCTCCACCCAAGTTCTGCATTTAATCACTATTACCTCACAGTGGGACTCTCTTTAAATAAAGGAGATATTGATTATTCTAGCTATTAGTGTCTTCAAAAGGTGCTAAAATGAATTTTAAATGTTTGTTGCAGGGTTCTTCTCTCTGCCAGGTGACAGCTATTGGAGTCACTGTTATACTGCTTTACACATCAAGAGCTTGTTACAATCTGGTCATCTTATCACTGTCTGAACAAACACGGGCCCACGCCTTTGATTATGACTGGTACAATGTATCGGATCAGGTAAGTTTGGATTCCAGTTTGTATTCCAGTTTGTACATACTGTACTTTACCTACTCAGTGGACAATTGAATAAGAAACTTGCAAGAACTAGATTTTCTGAAGTTCCCTAAAATGTTAGCATATATTATTGCATAAAATGGGGCCTGCGTTACACTGCCCTACATGCAATGGGTGTTTTTATTTTTGTCGCAAACTGTGTGCTGCACAAGATTTCAGGTTTGCTTCAAGACGCCGGGAAGGAGGAGCGGCGTCAGCACCGGTTGACTGCCCACAAGACGTGCCTCTCATGGCGAGAGGCATATCCTGTAGGCAGTCAGCTGCCGTCAGCATATCTCGTCCTCTCCACGCATCTTCTTTTTCAGCACCCCCCCCCCCCCCCAATACACACACACACACACTTGCGGCTTAAGGAGACAGTGCATGCAAATCCATCTCGTATATATTCATTGTGGATATCCTGAAAACCTGACCTGCCTATGGCTCTTGAGGACCGGAATTGCCTACCCTTGGGGCAGTGTAAAAAGCCTCCCTTGTGTTATTTCCCTTACTCGTCTTATTTACTTTCATATATTGAATTTCTACCCCCACTTCCCTCTCGATCCTGTCTATGCTATGTGATATTCTTATGTTGTTAGTTTTGTCTCCCTGAATATTGTGATGCACTAATTTTTTTACATTTGTTCATCGTTTTGTATTAAGATTAAACGATTCATAAAATTTTAAATAAAACTTGAACATGCCTGACACTTGACCTGCCAGATGGACAGACCACCCAGCATTTTCCCCAGTGGCATCTAGCAATCTTTGCCTATCCTCTTAGTCATTCTTCACACCTTTTGAAAGTACTTAAGTAGAGATGGCAGGGAAAGCTGAATCCTGGCTCATCTGTTCATTCCTGTGCAATGCTTGTATACCATCTGGCCACCTTCTGATTTCTGTTGATTAGGGAGGAGGGAATGTTTCTATACTCATTGAAATGACTGGCTACTGTACCGAGTTTGTATTTCAGAGAACAGTGAAGTTTCAGAATCTTGTAGCCATGGCTTATACTATACTAGTGTTTAAGCCCATTACATTAACGAGTGCTAGACTAGATGTGTAGACTTAACAGATCACAAAATTTAATGAAAACGTACTGTGTGAGCTGTCGGTCTTTTTTTTCTTTCTCTCTCTCTCCTTGGCCGCTGTCTGTCTGTTTGTTTCTCTGGCCCCCTGTTTGTCTATCTTTCTTGCTTTCTGTCTCTCTCCCTGCCCGCTGTCTTTCTGTGTACATCTGTCTTTTGTTATTGTGCGCTGCCTGCCTTTCTTTCTCTCTCTCTCCATGGCCCCCTTCTGTCTCCCTTCCCCAGAGCAAACCAAGATTGCTGCCTGCCCCCAGCACATCCCTCCCTCCAAAGCATAGAAAGTTTGCTCCCTGGCCCCCTTTCCCTCCCCCCCCACTTCCCTGTGCAGAAGCAGCATTTATCTCCCATCCTTCCCTGTGCAGCAGCACCCCTTGCCTTTTCCCCCTGTCCTGCAGTAGCCCTTCTCCTTTCCTTTTACTTCCCCCTGTCCAGCAGCACCCATTCCGTTCTTCCTGTCCTGCAGTAGCCCTTTTCCCTTCTTTTTCCCTCCCCCCTGTCCAGCAGCAGCCCTTCCCTGCTCCCCCTGTCCTGTAGTAGGCCAGCCATCAGTAGCGTTTCTCATCCCCCCCTCTCCCCTCTCCTCCCGGGTTTCACACAGCCGTCAGCAGCACAGCATTCACAACTCACTGCTCCTGCTTGCTTCGGTCCTTCATCGCTGCCAGTTCCCACCTACTTTCTTTTTGTGAAAAGGCAGGCGCAGGACCCGGCAACGAGGAAGGCCCGAGGCAAGCAGGAGCAGCAAGTTGAAGCCTCCCTCCCTGCCCTAGGCTGGAAGCGATGTCGGCAATGGGGAAAATTGGCGCCGCAGGCTCCATCGCCGTGCACGCGCCACAAATAGAACACGGCACAGAAGCACAAATCACAGTGGCAGGGATCACACCGTTTCAACTGCGCATGTGCGGGTAAAGGTTTTATTATATTAGATTGTTTACTTGTAAACGTGAATAGAAGCAGCTTGTCTGAAACTGCAGCTAGCTTGAGTGAAGGGAGAGGGCTATATTGATGCGAGTGAATAAAGGGAATTATGTCGCAGTACCAGTGAGCAGCGTGCTGTGGTGGGTGTATTAAAAGCAACCAGGGCCTCCATATGCCTTTATAGTTTAGATGTGGGCCATGAGATTCAGCAGCTCCTACAAGTTAATAGTTGTTGTGACTATCTGGTGATGCTTGGGCTCTAACTCCTGCAAACATGGCCAGAAGTCCACAGGGTACCAATTTCAGGGGGGTTTCCCTGTGCTCTGCTGGCAGGAGGAAACAGACTAGAGGCATATCCCTAGAATGAACAAATGCCAAAAAAGAGTGGTAAAAAAATATCGACATAGTTGCCTATCAGTGGTACAATCCAGTTTTCAAAAACAAAAGCAATACTGTGGATGCGAGGTACTTGATGTCAAAAGTTTATCGTAATAATACTTTGCAAATGCTCCAAATGGTGCCGGAAATATCGATCCCTACAACACACGTCGATGAACTGTTGTGTGGACCCAACGCAGTCCATGTTTCAACTAGAATTGTCTTCTTCAGGGGTCCAAATTCCAAGTACCACAAAGCTTAGTTATGCTGCGAATCATACAACGGTGTATCAATCGGAAAAGAAGTGATAGAGAAGCGTAGGAGCAAGTGCTTGCCTGCAAATAGTGGAAAAACTAGTTTTTTTCAGTGCTCTCCTTGACACCTACACAGTGTCCAGAAAAAAAGGGATCCCTTACATAGTTTTAAAATACTTGCAATTGTTTAAACATGTAATATGACCTTTGCAAACACATTAGTATAATTGGGGGGAGGGGAGGGGTTCTCAGTTAGTTCATAATTTATATTAAAAATGTCTTTCAACCTTACATTTTTGGCATCACTGAGCTGTTGGTTCAGTAAATTCTGAGGATTCATTAAGAGGTCAACTGTTTTGTGAGCTCAAAGTGTTGGGGCACCATTCTGTTGAAAAAATTAAGTACTTGGAAATATCTCAAATTTCAGGCAGAGGTTTCTGTTGCAGTCGGATATTTTTGAGTTATTTGGAAAAATAATTGGGGAGGGGGGGGTTGTGTTTTCCAGACACTGTGGGCTAGATTCTCAAAATTTTCCATGCCCTTAACAATGGTCGCTAAACCGGTTCCAGCTGGATTGCATGGCAATATTTTACCGGCCGATTATCAGAACGGCTCACCGTGGTCTTTTCCGAGCTTCCTAGCAGTCTCTGACTCTGCCATACAAGTATACAAGAAAGAGAGAGAAGTAGCTAACTCACTATAAATAATTGCTTTATTCTTTCCTTTCCTTATTTCACAATACCTATACTTTTATCTCCAACTAATACACAAACCACTCCATAATAAAACTTCATAACGTACACCCGTGGTGTATAGAAAACCTGGAACATCAGTCCCTCAGTGTCCACACTTTGAAATACGAATCACCACCAGTTCCTGTAGACGTTACTCATAACGTGTTTATGCTATCTTGATAATCTTGATTTATTTATGATGACTTCAGACACAATAAGCACTCAGCCAGCCCAACACAATCTTGCATTTCGCCACAAAGGCGTCCTCAGGAGCTGAAGCCGCTTCAGGTTTTCAGTCCATGTACATCTTTTAATCCTTTTGTTTTATCATAGCCAACTGCAGCAAAGGCACAAAGCCTCTCCTCCTGCTCAAAAGGAATAAATCAAAGACAAAGTTAGATAAGTTCCTGCTGAACCGGAACGTACGCAGGTAGGGCTGGTCTCAGTTAGGGCGCTGGTCTTTGACCTAGGGGCCGTCACAGGAGCGGACCGCTGGGCACGATGGACCACTGGTCTGACCCAGCAGCAGCAGTTCTAATGTTCTTATGAATGCTATTGTGTCTGAAGACATCAGAAATAAATCAAGATATAAACATGATATGAGTAATGTCTACAGGAACTGGTGGTGATTCGTATTTCAAAGTGTGGACACTGAGGAACTGTTGTTCCAGGTTTTCCTATACACCACAGGGGTCAGCCCCGTTTAAGCTATGAAGTTTTATTATGGAGTGGTTTGTGTATTAGTTGGAGGTAAAAGTATAGGTATTGTGAAATTAGGAAAGGAAAGAATAAAGCAATTATTTATAGTGAGTTAGCTTCTTCTCTCTCTTTTTTGTATATATTAAAATAAAGTGGAAGCTCTATTGACATTGAGTCCGAATTGTATATTGATTGGTTTGCCATACAGGTATAGTACAAAGAGGTCATTAATATTAAAATGGTAGTAAAATGGGTTCATTAATATTTAAACAAGCAATCTGGGCAATTCTCTATCATTGCTGGGTGATTTTGTAACCTCATTGTACAACATTTGAGGTCAAAATTTTCCGGCAGGGTCTGAGCTGTCATAGCCTTACGTTCTGCTTAGTGCTTGATTAGCTCAGGCACTCACAGGAAAGTAAGGTTATGACAGCTTAGACCCTCCACCCCTGCAAATTAGAAAAAAAAAAGACCCCCCAATCCTCCCCTCCCCCGACACCCCCTGCACTTTAAACAGAAGGACAGCAGAAGGGATGCCCAGTTCCTCCTGCCACCGGAGGTCCTGTCCCCCCAACAATCCTCCTTCCCACACTTTAAACTGAAGGATGGCAGGAGGGATGCCTATTCCCTCCTGCCGTTGGGATCCCCCGCATCCATGATGACACCCCACACCCCCTGATGACCCAACACAACCCCCCGTACCTTCAAGATGAAGGCTGGCAGGAAGGATGTCTACTCCCTCCAGCCATCAGGCCTGCCTCTTCAAAATGTCAGGCCTTCTCCTTCCTGGTTTATCCTGGGATGCAACGGGGAGGGGCCTAAGGCTCTGTTTGGCCTAGGCATCTAAGGCCCCTCCTATGCATCCTAGGATGCACCGGGACGGGGAAGGCTCGCCATTTTAAAGAGGCAGTCTTGCTTGTCAAAGGGAGTAGTCATTCCTCTTGCTGGCCTTTGTCTTCAAGGTATGGGGAGCACAGAGGATCATCGGTGGGGAGCAGAGGGTCATCACGGGAGGTCATCGAGGTGAGGCGAGAGTGGGCATCCCTCCTACCATCCCTCAGTTTAAAGTACAGGGGGTGGTTGTTGGGGGGTTTGGGGACCCTGACGGCAGGAAGGAGTGGGCATTCTTCCTGCCATCCTTCAATTTGAAGTGTAGGTGGTTGTTGGGAGGACAGGGGACTCCCAAGGAGGGAGGAAGTGGGCATCCCTTGTGCTGTCCCTCAGTTTTGGGGTTTTTTTTCCAAAATATATTTTATTAATTTTACACACAGGAACAAGACAAAACTCAAGGTAGCATAGTGTACAACACAAGGAAATGGTTCCTTAGATTCTTCCAAACTTCACTATGGTACATCCTCCCCAGCCAGATAGACAGAAATATCAGTTAACAAAAAGTATACCCCATTCCAGTGTGTCATTTACCAGGAAAAAATCATATATTCAACAAGTGGCTGCGGGCTCTGGGTGTCAAAGTGAGCCAAAATGGTTCCCAGCGAGTGCATAATGCTCGCTCCGGCAAAATGTCCAAAGATGGAAGTTGTAATTGTTCCATGGAGGCCTGTTGCAGCATCAACGCACGCCAATGAGCAAGTGTGGGAGAATCTGAGGACGGGGAAGGAGTGTCACTTTCTTCCTAACAGGACAGCTCAGTTCACGAAGCTCCGGAAACCCCTCGGAGAAGATCTAGGAAGGGACTCCAGGGTGAACAGCATTACCGGACTAAACACATAATTGTTGTGCCACATTGCCTCGATATGTTGATGAACTTGTTGCCAAAACGTTTGCACCTGCACACAAGACCAAAACTGATGTCCAAGAGTAGCTGGAGAGTACTGGCACTTAAGTCATTGATCAGAGGCACACATTTTAGTGTGCTGTCCCTCAGTTTAAAGTTTGGGAGGGTGTTAAGTGGTTGTTTTTGGAGTGGAGGAGTGGGCAACCTTCCTGCCAACCTTCAGCTTAAAGGCCAAGGGGGGGGGGTTTGATGGGAGGCCGGGGATCCCTGGCGGCAGGAGGGACTAATCATCCCTCCTGCTGTCCTTCAATTTAAAGTGTGGGAGGATGTCGGGGGGAGGGGTGGAAGAGGGGCCCAATGGTGGCAGGGAGCAGGATCGTGGCTCTCCCTGCCAGCTGAGCCCATCGCAGCAGGGGGAGCCTCTGGCAGGGAGAGCAGCAACCGTGGGCATGTTTTTGTTTGGGGGGTTCTCTTTTGAAAGGAGGGAGGAGCTGTACTTAGCGATTACTCTTCTGAGCAAACCTAGGCACAGTTCCTTCCCTCCCCTTTATCAGCTATTCTCTGCATAAATAGAGTGCATATATTTTGCATGCTATTGTGCTGAGAATCACCCCGTAAAAGTAAAATTGCTCCCACTCTGGCCACTACATCGATTTTACCGACAAGTTTTGAGAATCGTCCTCTGTGTATTTACGTTCAGCATCAGTGCACAAAATATTTTTGGCTCCAGTAAATGAGCTCTAAATTCATGTATGAGTATGAGGAAGTATTACAAATTAATGCTTCCTATTATATTACTAAATAATGCTTCCTTTCATAGATTGTATTAGAGTTGTCTAATAATATATCTGTTAAAGGTAAGATGTTTCCTGGTTCCAATGTTGTTTCTTCTTTTACTCCAGAGCTTCTTAAGCTTCTCCCAGAGGCCCTCTTAGTCAGAGTTTCAAGGGAATTACAATTAATATGCATGAGATTAATTTGCATATAGCAGAGACCTATTATATGCAGACATGTCTTATGCATATTCATTATGGTGAGCCTGAAAACTTGGCAAAGTGCACCTCCAGGAGATGGTTGAGAAGCAGAGTTTTACCCAATAATAGTAGTAACTATTAAAAGAACTGGATAATGCACATAACGTATTTAATTTCACTTTAATTTTGCGTTTCCTTTTCCATACACATATTAAGAACATGGCTTTCCTCCTAGTTATCTTGAGTCTCCTTTCTTTGTTGTCCCAACAGGCTGACTTGAAATGTAAACTGGGGGATGCCGGCTATGTTGTTTTTGGCGTGATCCTTTTTATCTGGGAGCTGTTGCCAACTAGTGCAGTGGTGTACTTCTTCCGGGTTCGAAACCCTGTGCGAGATGTGGTATGTGCAATACAATGCAAATAGCAGAAGGGAGTAGAGTGAAATCATCAGCATCGAAGGGGGTTTCCTGCATCGTTTCTGATTCAAAGGCAGGATTAAGGAGCAGTAGCAATGTACTAAAGAACCCAGTTCACCAAAAGGCTTAAACTTTTGGCGTTTGTAGGAAAAGATAACTACACATTGGTGTGGTCTAGTTTTCACAAATCTTTTTTTCAGGAAGTTCCATTTCAAATTTTGATACATGCTCATTTCCATATGTAGCAAACTTTTGGCATGAAAGCACTATTTCTCCAGAAAAGCTTTTGTTACTACATCAGTACCTATATGTTTGGAAATAGTGGTACTGTATATCAAGATTTAAATAAACACAAACATATAAATATATTAATTAAAGGATATGAATATTACAATCATTGAAGAGAATGCTGAACATATAAGACTTGTATTTTGGAAAGTAGCCTCTTTTTTTAAATTATTATTTATGAGGGTTCTTCAAAATGTTTCCGCACTTTCATATTTTCATGGGAGAAGTGGTAAGAGTGCGTATTAGTAGGACACTGGGGACAATTTTACGCAAAACAGGGTGATTATGTGGAAAAGTGATGTAATTTGCTTTTGAGATATTTAATAAATAGTGTTTAAAAAATTAAAGGGCGGAAACTTTTTTTGTAGATCCCTCATATATAACACCTATCAATGGAGGTGGTCTAAGCGGTTTTACATCCAAGCATTTTTCCCTATCTGTCCCGATGGGCTCACAACCTATCTAACATACCTGGGACAACGGAGGATTAAAATAACTCCACTCCTTCCTCTTTCTTCCATGACTAAAGTTTAAATGGAAAAATTCAGCACCAAAGCTGGACACTGAAAATTTGTCACTTAGAGGTTGATATTCGGCCAATGGCAGCATTGTTCTGACTGCTTTATTCCTGTATGTTCACTGCCAGACTATGTCTGCGCACTGGCATTGAATATCTGGGCATATGGGGTGGCTGAAACATAGCCGGTTAAATGTGATATTCAGCCCTTAATCAGCTTTAATGAACGGCATAAAAATAGGACTGACTTTTATGTGGTCCTCCTTTATGCAGTTATCTTAGCTGGTTAAGGGCTGAATATTGGAACTTCCAACTAGCTAAGTGCCAACTCTGCCCCCAGAACACCCACAAGGTAGCTGGTCTCGGCTTAAGTGTTAACTGGGCATTTCAGCTGCACTCTCTGGTTAAATGCCATTGAATATGCCCAGTAAGCCCCAGATAAGCAATTGAAACAGCTAGAAGCTGTTTCTGACTGTTTATATTGTTTTGAATGTCGGAAACACCCCCCCCCCTTCCTTTTAGGAAATTTCCATCTGTCTTTATGGGTTTAATATGTACATAATATATGTATTTCTACAGCTGTAATTATTTAAAAAGACCAATATGGCAGCCATAGTCTGCTGGAACTCCATGGCTGAAGGGAAAGTTGGGATGCTAAGTAAAATGTATTGGGATAGGGGCTGGAGTTGGTGTAAGTTACTAGGATTAAATCCCATTTTCTTAAAATGTATAAACTATTCATAGAATAATTTATCCCCAGAGAAATGCATCTTGATTTCATTATACCTGTGGTTTGGGACTTATAGTTGTTGAGAGCAGTGTATCGCAAACTGTGTGCCGTGGCGAGATTCCAGATGTTATTCAACTTATGAATTTAAAGGAGTATATATTACTCAATTACTGGTAGTATCTTAACAACCAAAACAATAAATACCAGTTTATATATAAATGTTATTATAAATTCAATTGCTAAAATTAAATTATAACTAACAAAAATAGTGTATAAAAAGTGCTCAGAGTCTTATCTCTTGCATGCGAGCCACACTGAGATCATAAAGGGACCATCATAACACTTTCATGTCCCTTATGTTCTAAATCTTGATCTATTATAGAATGTCCAATACTCTAGTGCATACTATTTTTTCTCCTCATATATTATTAAAACGATTATTGAAACATATTGCACTTATCTTAGAACATAAGGGACATGAAAGTGTTATGATGGTCCCTTTCTGATCTCAGTGTGGCTCGCATGCAAGAGATAAGACTCTGAGCACTTTTGATACACTATTTTTGTTAGTTATAATTTAATTTTAGCAATTGAATTTATAATAACATTTATATATAAACTGGTATTTATTGTTTTGGAGATTCCAGGTGTGCCATGAAAGAGGCGAGTTGGTCGCTGCCGGCACCAGTGCTTCAGGGATTTCCAAAGCACAACAGTTTGTCCAGGTTTTGGAAGGCCTCAGGGCTGCATCTACAGAGCCTCTGAATATGCGCAGATATTGACGTGACGCCACACACACATGCGTGTGACATCACTAGTAGACAACCACGCACGCTCGGAGGCCCTGTAGATGTGGCCCCGAGTTTAGTGTGCCGCGGCAGAAGCAGTTTGCATGACACTGATCTAGAGTACGAATCCTCCAAGGAGCATCACTTACAGTAAATATAGGTATGCAGAAGCAATAACAAGTATAAATAATTAAACTGTTGATTGGGGGTGGGGTTGTTTTTATAGATCAACCCAGGGATGATACCCAGTCATGGATTTGGTCATAGGTCTTATTTCTTTGACAACCCTCGACGGTACGATAGTGACGACGATCTGGCCTGGAATGTTGCTTCTCAAAGTATGCAAAACAGGTAAGAGACCTGAAGAGAGATTATCTTAATACAGATGTGGGAAGGGACGAAGGGAAGCTAACCAGGTTTATTTCTGCTCTGAGCTGGAGAAAATCTTTAGAGGTAGATGTCTCGATAAGGCAAATAAAACAAGCTGTGAGTGATTTGGCATTTTCAAGGCCCTTCAGAATAGCTTTGAAATCATGCAGTGAAGCAAAAATTAAGAAAACCTAGTAACTGGCTGCTGTTTGCCTCTTGAAGGTAAAAACCTTTATCCCAGGACAAGCAGGCAGCATATTCTTTACGCATGGGTGACGTCACCGACGGAGCCCTCGGTACGGACCTTTTTAACTAGAAAGTTCTAGTTGGCCGCACCGCGCGTGCGCGAGTGCCTTCCCGCCCGACGGAGGAGTGCGTGGTCCCCAGTTTCTTCGTTTCCGCGGAGCGAAGAAGACGTGTGTTTTTTCAACGGTCGTTGAAATTCTCTTTTTGCCTTCCCGCTCGCGTTCTTTTTCGTTTTATTCACCTTCGGGTGCTTTTTTCTTTTCAGTTTCAAAAAAAAAAAAACAACTTTATTTTTTTCCTTATTTTTCGTTCCTGCCCCGGCAGGGCCTGTTGTCACTATCCAGGCCTCCGGGTTCGATTTTGCGGAGGCCGTGTTCCCATTCATGCCCCCGCAGCCCGGTTTTAAGAAGTGCCAGCGGTGTGCATGCCCGATCTCCCTCACTGACCCACACAATTGGTGTTTGCAGTGTTTGGGACCGGAGCATCGGGCGGACTCCTGCACCCGCTGTGCCACTCTTAAAAAACGCACTTTGAAGAATCGTCAAATCCAGCAAAATATACTTTTCGGCACCGGCCCGGCTATGGACTCGACTTCTTCACCTGCGGCACCGTCAAAATCGGCACCGGCCACTTCGACACCGCCTGATCCGTCATCGGCGCCACCGGCGCCAGGTAAGCCGGCTAAGAAGCCTTCCACCCTTGAGCGCCCTCCCACCTCGGGGGCGACACCGGCCCTTTCGGCTCCACGCCGACCCAAAAAAACGCTCCGCCCCGATATCGGTGAGTGCCTCGTCATCGGCCTCCTCATCGCCGGGGCGTAGAGCGACACCCATGGAACCAAAACAGAAAAAAGTGGTTCCGGTGCCACCCCTGGATGACCGTATCGCGGCCATCCTCCAAGACAAGTTGCAGGAACAACTCCAACAGCAACTTCAGCAGCTCTTGCCCTCCATCTTGGCACCGCTGCTTTCGGTACCAGACCGGCCCGAGCCCCGCACCGTCCAACCGGTATCCACTCCATCGGTACCTTTGGACTCGTCCATGCCCATTCTTTCGGCGTCACATCTCCACACTCATGCCGAGAGTCACGCCTTGGCGACGGTCGATCCTCCTCGGGACCGGACAGGGCACCGGTCTTCCCGTGACCCTGACCGGCACCGTTCTTCCCGGGACCGAGACAGACACAGGTCTTCATCCCCCGGTACCGTCTCGGTACGCTCGGGCAAGTCTCTGTCTAAGACTCACCATACCGAGCCTTCCACTCCGGTCTCTCAACACGCACATACTGATGTCAGAGACCCGGACCTATGGGAAGAATCCCCCCCCGGTACCGAGGAGGATGCATCGTCGTCGGACGAGGAGCCTTCGGTCCCCGATACCACATCTAAGCCTGAGCAATCTTCCTTTTCTAAATTCCTCAGAGAGTTGTCGGGGGCTTTGTCTTTGCCTCTAGAGTCTGACTCTAAGAAATCACAAGCTTTCCTAGAGGCTTTAGATTTTGATCAACCTCCCAAAGAGTTCCTAAAGTTGCCCGTACATGACATCCTACGGGAAACTTTTTATAAAAATTGGGAGAACCCACTTACTGTCCCTGGGGCCCCCCGTAAACTGGATAGCCTTTACAGGGTCATACCAATCCCTGGATTTGATAAACCCCAGCTGCCCCATGAATCTCTCCTGGTGGAGTCCACCTTAAAAAAGACTCAGGGCTCTAGTGTTTATGCCTCCACCCCTCCTGGCAGAGAGGGCAAAACTATGGACAAGTTTGGCAAGCGACTCTACCAGAACGCCATGCTTGCCAACAGGGCCAACAACTACTCATTTCATTTTTCATTCTACCTGAAACATCTGGTTCTCCAACTCTCCGCCATGCAGAAGTACCTGCCGGAACACAAGGTCCCACTATTCCAACAGCATATCTCCAGCCTGCTCCAACTGAGAAAATTTATGGTGCGCTCTATATATGATTCCTTTGAGCTCACCTCCCGTGCATCTGCCATTGCTGTGGCTATGCGCCGCCTGGCCTGGCTCAGGGTCTCTGATTTGGATATCAACCATCAAGACCGACTAGCCAACGCTCCCTGTCTTGGGGATGAACTATTTGGAGAGTCCCTGGATACAACCACGCAGAAACTCTCAGCTCATGAGACCAGATGGGACACTCTCATAAAACCTAAGAAAAAGGCTCCACCTGCTCGTCCTTACAGACCACAGGCCTCATATCAGCGCAGGTTCTCCGCTAGGCCGCTCAATCCACCTTCACAGCAACCTAGGCGGCCCCGTCAGCACCAGCACACCCAGGCTCGTGCCCAGTCCAATCAACCTGCCAAGCCTCTTCCTCCTGCCAAACCATCTCAGCCCTTTTGACTCTTCTCTCCAGGGCATAGCCAGTCTTCCACCTTCATTGCCTCTTCCTCAGCCAATCGGAGGCAGGCTCCACATCTTCCTCAGCCGTTGGGAGGTCATCACATCGGACCAGTGGGTCCTCAACATCATCCGCCACGGCTACTCTCTCAATTTCCAGACTCTTCCACCAGACAATCCTCCCGTAGAGTCTGCTTCTCATTCAACTCAAACCCCCCTCCTCCTGAGGGAGGTCCAATCCCTCCTTCTTCTCAATGCCATCGAAGAAGTGCCTCCGGAACAAAGAGGTCGGGGATTCTACTCCCGCTACTTCCTAGTTCCCAAGAAGACAGGAGACCTCCGTCCCATTCTAGATCTCAGGGACCTCAACAAGTGTCTAGTCAGGGAGAAATTCAGAATGCTCTCCCTTGCCACGCTTTACCCTCTGCTCTCTCAGCACGACTGGCTATGTTCCCTGGACCTCAAAGAGGCCTACACTCACATCCCAATCAATCCGACCTCACGTCGCTACCTGCGATTCCAGGTGCACCACCGCCATTATCAGTACAAAGTGCTACCTTTTGGCCTCACTTCATCACCCAGGGTGTTCACCAAATGCCTCATTGTGGTAGCGGCCTTCCTCAGGTCTCACAACCTCCAGGTGTTTCCCTACTTGGACGATTGGCTAGTAAAAGCACCTACGTCTCCACTTGTGCTACAAGCCACTCATCATACCATCTCTCTCCTTCATCTTCTGGGGTTCGAGATCAACTACCCCAAGTCGCATCTACTTCCCACACAGCACCTTCAGTTCATTGGAGCAGTTCTCGACACCACACTAATGAGGGCGTTTCTCCCCTCCGACCGTCAACGAACTCTGCTCCACCTTTGTCATCAGGTGATCCTTCATCAAACCATCCCTGCTCGAGAGATGATGGTCCTCTTGGGCCACATGGCCTCGAAGGTCCATGTTCTTCCTCTGGCTCGACTCCACCTCAGGACACCTCAGTGGACTCTAGCCAACCAATGGTCACAGACCACGGATCCTCTTTCTCATCCCATCTCTGTGACATCGTCTCTTCAGCAATCTCTACAATGGTGGTTGAACTCCTCCAATCTTTCCAGGGGCCTTCTTTTTCATCTGCCCCCTCATTCCATGATCATCACCACGGATGCCTCCCCTTATGCATGGGGAGCTCACCTGGGAGATCTACGCACCCAAGGTCTTTGGACCCCGCAGGAGCGTCTTCATCATATCAATTTCCTAGAACTGAGAGCCATGTTCTACGCTCTCAAGGCCTTCCAGCACCTTCTCTGCCCTCAGGTTCTTCTCCTGTGCACGGACAATCAAGTCGCCATGTACTACATAAACAAGCAAGGCGGCACCGGGTCTCGCCTCCTTTGTCAGGAGGCTCTCCGCATTTGGACCTGGGCCACGGCCCGCAGTCTCTTCCTCAAGGCTGTCTACATCCAGGGCGAACAGAACTCCTTGGCCGACAATCTCAGCCGCATCCTTCAACCTCACGAGTGGACTTTGGATCCTCCCACGCTCCACTCCATCTTTGCTCGCTTGGGCACTCCGCAGATGGACCTATTTGCAGCTCCTCACAACCATCAGCTGCCCCAGTTCTGTTCCAGACTCTTCTCTCCTCACCGTCTGGCCCCGGATGCATTCCTGCTCGACTGGACGGATCGGTTCCTCTATGCCTTTCCTCCACTGCCTCTGATGTTGCGGACTTTGTCCAAACTCCGCAGGGACGGGGCCACCATGATTCTCATCGCTCCTCGGTGGCCTCGCCAACACTGGTTTCCTCTCCTGCTTCAGCTCAGCGTCAGGGAGCCCATTCCTCTTCCTGTGTTTCCTACTCTACTTACGCAACAACGTCAGTCTCTACTGCATCCCAATCTGTCTTCGCTCCACCTGACAGCTTGGTTTCTCTCGGCCTGACCTCTCCAGGAAATCTATCTCAACCTGTCCGTCTCATTTTGGACGCCTCCAGGAAACCGGCCACCCTCCAATGTTACCATCAGAAGTGGACCAGGTTCTCCTCTTGGTGCCTCCGTCATCATCACAATCCCACCTCTTTAGCGGTGGAAACTGTCCTGGACTACTTGCTCTCCCTGTCCAATGCGGGCCTCAAGTCTACTTCAATCAGAGTCCACCTCAGTACCATCACTGCGTTTCATGAGCCTATCCTCGGAAAACCTCTCACGGCTCATCCTCTGGTTTCCCGATTCATGAGGGGCCTCTTCAATGTTAAACCACCTCTAAAGCCTCCGCCGGTCGTCTGGGACCTGAATGTGGTTTTATCAGCCCTCATGAAACCTCCTTTTGAGCCTCTTGCCACAACCTCGCTCAAACTTCTAACATGGAAGGTGCTTTTCCTCATTGCCATCACCTCTGCCAGGAGGGTTAGTGAGATGCATGCACTGGTCGCCGATCCACCGTTCACTGTTTTTCACCATGACAAGGTGGTTCTGCGTACCCATCCAAAATTCCTTCCCAAGGTAGTCTCGGCTTTTCACCTCAACCAGTCCATTGTGTTGCCTGTCTTTTTCCCGAAACCTCATTCACATCCTGGGGAACAGGCCTTACACAGTCTTGATTGCAAGCGTGCCCTGGCTTACTATCTTGATCGTACAAGGGCTCACCGCTTGTCCCCTCAGCTCTTCCTGACCTTCGACCCTAATCGTTTAGGTCAACCGGTCTCTAAACGGACGCTATCCAACTGGCTTGCAGCTTGCATCGCGTTCTGTTATGCTCGGGCCGGTCTGTCACTGGATGGTGCTGTCACGGCCCACAGGGTGAGAGCTATGGCCGCTTCTGTGGCTTTCCTCCGTTCCACACCCATTGAGGAAATCTGCAAGGCTGCCACCTGGTCCTCAGTTCACACATTCACTACTCACTACTGTCTGGATACTTTCTCCAGACGGGATGGGCACTTCGGCCAATCTGTGCTTCAGAATTTATTTTCCTAATGGCCAACCATCCCTCCTCCCTCTTTGTTAGCTTGGAGGTCACCCATGCGTAAAGAATATGCTGCCTGCTTGTCCTGGGATAAAGCACAGTTACTTACTGTAACAGGTGTTATCCAGGGACAGCAGGCAGATATTCTTACGTCCCACCCTCATCCCCGGGTTGGCTTCTTAGCTGGCTTATCTTAACTGGGGACCACGCACTCCTCCGTCGGGCGGGAAGGCACTCGCGCACGCGCGGTGTGGCCAACTAGAACTTTCTAGTTAAAAAGGTCCGTACCGAGGGCTCCGTCGGTGACGTCACCCATGCGTAAAGAATATCTGCCTGCTGTCTCTGGATAACACCTGTTACGGTAAGTAACTGTGCTATCCAGGGATAAAGATTTCCCACTATAAAAGGACATTGAATGTCTGAGGAGAGTGAGGGTAGGGTGAGACCTGGATTTTACCATTGACCCTTTTACCAGGTAGCAGGCCTGGCCTGGGTTGCTGTAGCCAGGGACCCACAGTGCTCTTGGCTGCATGAATGCAAAGGTATGACACGAGGACACGCTCTTTTCGTTTGAGCACCTCCATTTCTAAATTCTTCTCTCACTGGACATACAAGCAAATGGATATGTACGCCCCATCCTTCTAGGTGTTTTACAAAAGGGTCTGTGTTCAGCAGAGCCTTTCATAGATTACAGGAGGAAATGAGCATATCTTGATTCGGACAGCTCAGTTCCTCCCTTAATGTCCTAAGTAAAATGGGGCTTCTTACAATCTAATATACTCATTTTCTACTGGAACAAGATTTGGGACTTTCCAGGTGGGAGCTAAAATTTACAACGTGGTGAAACTGAACTGCTTTCCATCTTATTGTTTGCCAACCCTGTCCTGGAGACACACCTAACTGGTCTGGTTTTCAGGATATCTATAATTAATAGACGGGAGAGAAATTTGCATGCTTAGCTCTGCAATATATGCAACTTCTTCTCATGCATATTCAGTCATGAAAATCCAGCTGGTTAGATGTGCTTCCAGGACAGGTTTGGGGAACAATGGTCTGACCTATGTGTTCAGGTCTACACACTGACATCAGAGTAATAACACTTCATTGGATTCCCATCCATTTCTGAATACAATTCAAATTCCTCTTACTGACCTACAAATGCACTCACTCAGTTGTCCCTCACTATCTCTCTTCACTTATCTCCCCCTATGATACCCCCCCCAGTGGCGTACCTAGGGGGGGGGCGGGGGGGGCGGGCCGCCCCGGGTACCAGCCCTAAGGGGGTGTTCCCGGCCTTGCCGTTCAGTCCCCCGCCACCCCCGAAGGACCGCTCGCCCCACTGACCTTCCTGCACCACCTGTGAAGCAGCCCACAGCAGGATCGCGAAGTCAGCGTCAGCATCCCTGCGCTGCTTCCTGCGCCGCGATCCCGCCCCTCCTCTGACGTCAGAGGAGGGGCGGGACCGTGGCGCAGGAAGCAGCGCAGGGATCGCTGACTCTGACTTCGCGATCCTGCTGCGGCTGTTCATAGGTGGTGCGGGGAGGCCAGGGGGGCGAGCGGTCCTTCGGGGTGGGTCGGGGCATCAGGCCTTCAGGGTGGGGCGGGCGGGCAGGCAAGCAGGCTTTCAAGGGGGAGGGGGTGACAGGCAGGCAGGCAGGCCTTCAAGGGGGGACAGGCCTTCGGGGGGGGGGTGCAGACCTTCAAGGGGTGCAGGCCTTCAAGGGGGGCAGGCAGGCCTTCAGGGGGGTGCAGGCCTTCGGGGGGGGTGTAGGCCTTTGGGGGGGTGCAGACCTTCAAGGGGGTGCAGGCCTTCAAGGGGGGGAACAGGCCTTCAAGGGGGGAAAGGCAGGCAGGCCTTCAAGGGGGGGACAGGCCTACAAGGGGGGGGGGACAGGCCTACAAGGGGGGGGGGACAGGCCTACAAGGGGGGGGGACAGGCCTTCAAGGGGGGGTGCAGGCCTTCAAGGGGGGTGCAGGCCTTCAAGGGGGAGACAGGCCTTCAAGGGGGGGAAAGGCAGGCAGGCAGGCCTTAAAGGGGGGACAGGCCTACAAGGGGGGGACAGGCCTACAAGGGGATGGGACAGGCCTTCAAGGGGGGGACAGGCCTTCGGGGGGGGGGCAGACCTTCAAGGGGGTGCAGGCCTTCGGGGGGGGGTGCAGTCCTTCAAGGGGGTGCAGGCCTTCAAGGGGGGGAAAGGCAGGCAGGCAGGCCTTCAAGGGGGGGACAGGCCTACAAGGTGGGGAGAAGCTACAAGGGGGTGGTACAAGCCTTCAAGTGGGGGACAGGCCTTCGGGGGGGGTGCAGACCTTCAAGGGAGTGCAGGCCTTCGAGGGGGGTGGTGCAGGCCTTCAAGGGGGTGCAGGCCTTCAAGGGGGGACAGGCCTTCAAGGGGGGAAAGGCAGGCAGGCAGGCCTTCAAGGGGGGACAGGCCTACAAGGGGGGGGGGGGAGAAGCTACAAGGGGGTGGGACAGGCCTTCAAGTGGGGGACAGGCCTTCGGGGGGGTGCAGGCCTTCGGGGGGTGCAGACCTTCAAGGGGGGGACAGGCAGGCAGGCCTTCAAGGGGGGGACAGGCCTACAAGGGGAAGGGACAGGCCTTCAAGGGGGGTGCAGGCCTTCAAGGTGGGACAGGCAGACCTTTAAGGGGGGACAGGCCTTTGGGGGGGACCATGATTTAGAAGTACACGGAGGGAAGGGGGTGTTCAAAGAGACATGCATATGCCAAACTTTGGGGGGGGGAAGAAATAATGGGTCTGAAAATAGAGGAGAGGGAGAGAGATGATGGACCATGGGATTTAGGGAGGGAAGGAACAGAAAGGGAGAGAAATTGGACACAAGGGATGGTGTGGAGGAGGGATAGAGATACTGGATAGGAGGGTAATTAGGAAAAGAAACGGAGAGATGGTGGACTCTGGGATGGTGGGGAAGGAGGGAGAGAAGCCAGATGAAAGGGTATTTAAGAAAAGGTGGATCTGTGGAGGGAGATGAAAAAAAGGAAAGATACCAGACTTCCTGGGAAGGGAAGGGAAATGGAAAGGGAGGACAGAGTTGGCAGATGGATGGTTAGCATGCAGAAAGAAGGAGACCCTGGCAAGCAAGTTATCGGAAGAAAACCAGAGCCTTGGACCAACAAGATTTGAAATATAACCAGACAACAAAAGGTAGAAAAATTAATTTTATTTTCTGTTTTGTGATTATAACATGTCAGATTTGAAATGTGTATCCTGCCAGAGCTGGTGTTGGACTGCAAACGTGAGCTAGGATTTAACAGAAAGAGGAAAAGTCCTTTTTGTTTCTTTATTTTATTTACACCACAGCGCCAGTGTGGTTAGGAGAAGCCAAAGGGGGTGAAAAAGCTATAAAACCCACCAGGAGTTTTGAAAAAAATCACCCAACTGGGCAGGAAAATCGAATTGAAAAACCAATTCAATAGGGCTGAATCGAATCAAAATTTTTTTTTCCTGTATCTGGCAGCATTAGTTTGCGCTACTGTCTTAGACTTTAGGACCTGGGATTGGGGAGAGATGGCATCCTCAGTACTTTATAATGCAAGTGAAACGAGGATTTGGTCAGACTTTTGAAGGGTCTGCAGAAAAAAAATATTGTATAGGCCAGGGACATGAGACAGCAGGAAATGGGAACTTTTCTTCCTTCTATTTTTGTGAATGGAAAGGCTGAGGATGTCAGAGAGGTCAGTTAAAATATGTGCTTTATAAGAAAATATAATAATGTGTTTTATAAAGTTTATAGCATAGCTGGCCTACCCAGTGAGGTGTTCCTAGTGGTGATGGTGGCAGCGTGTCAATGTGTTGAGAGGAAGAAGTGGTCTGGGAAATTCTGCTGAGCAAACTCCGGGCCCATTTCCACCCCCCAGTTAGTCCACTCCACTCAACTGATTCACACACTGAGTGGGTCTTTGGGTGTTGTTTTGGGATCTCTTCCAGTGGTTTATCTCCTTCTGGTCCAAGGAAGGAAACTTTGTTATCCTTAGCATTGACCTACAGAATATGTTTGTAACAGCGCTGCTTGTGTGGCATTAGGCTATGTAGTGATCGAAAGAAAAAAACAGACCTTTGCACATTTTTGCACTATATGGTGGGTGTATGAGGAGATTCACATTTCCTGCACAGCTAAGTCCATGTGAAGTTACCTTGTGCTGTATTTGACATCTAGCAAGGTCTCTGTTTGAAAGGAAAGATCTAAACTTAAAAATGAAGTGGCCAGAAGTTATGGTAAAAGCAGATAGTGTAGCTGGTTTTAAGAAAGATTTGGACAAATTCCTGGAGGAAAAGTCCATAATCTGTTATTAAGACATGGGGGAAGTGTCTGCTTGCCCTGGATCGGTAGCATGGAATGTTGCTACTCTTTGGGTTTTGACCAGGTATTAGTGTCCTGGATTGGCTACCATGAGAATGGGCTACTGGGCATGATGGACCATTGGTCTGACCCAGTTAGGTTATTCTTATGTTATGTTCTCATCTGTAGGGGCCTTTGTTTTCACTTCTTATTTTAATGTATTTTTTTTCTGGGAACTTATCAGTGTTTTTTATAATGGGAACAAAAATGGAAGAGAATTAATGTGTGTGGAATGGGGGGTAACTAATTTCTTCAGCTAAATAATTCAATCCACTTCAAACAGACATAGGAGAACTTGTGCACCATTCACACACCCTCCAACCAAAAACGTCAAAAGAAAAAAACTGTTCGACAACCTCCTAGCCATTCGAGCTGCAACACTCGACCCCCAACTCTACAACCAATTGATATCAACCACAGACTGCAAAACCTTCAAAAAGAAATAAAAACCCTTCTATTCAAAAAACACATAAAACCGAACTAACACAATCAGAACTGTCCCAAGCATCACCTGCAACTACTCCATATGTACTTCTAATGTCATGACAATTTAGACATAATTTATGTTATGTTATGTTTGGAATAATGGTTACATATATGAGGTTCAATAAAAGAAAATTTTCACTGCCTGTTTCTATTCTGACCATTTATTCCATTTCATGGTTATTGCAAAAAAAAAAAAAAAAATTTTTTTACATGGGGGGGGGTGTCAAAAAATGATGGGCCCCGGGTGCCACATACCCTAGGTACGCCACTGCCCCCTCCCCCCCCCCCGTGAGCTCTGCTCAGCTGGTAAGTCCCTCCTTCCTGTTCCCTTCAACTGCCAACTCCAGACTCCGTCCCTTCTACCCTGCTGCGTTGTATGCTTGGAACAAACTGCCCAAATCCCTCTCCTCTCTGGCAGTGTTCAAGGCCTGTTGAAAAGCCCACCTCTTTGAGAGTGCTTCCTACTCCTAACTCCTCTCACCTTGGGTTCTGCATCCCCAACCCTATATATCATGTCCAAGTTAGATTGTAAGCTCTTCCAAGAAAGGACCGTACAGCGCTATATAAGTGATAAATAGTAGTAGTAGTAGTAGTAGTAGTAGTAGTAGTAGTAGTAGTAGAATTATAGTGACTTTTCCAGCATTTGGCTTTGAACACATCCTCTGGGTAAATATCTGCAAAAGTTATGGTGGCAATTCTTTAAACTGGTGCCATAAATTAGGTGTCACAAAAAAAGATGCATTAGCGCCAGTTTTATACTGGTGCGTAGGTGTGCCTAATCTGGTATAGAATACAGGTTTAAGACAGCATTGGCACACCAAAATATAAACATGGCAATGTATGCCAATTCATTGGCAGGTATATGTGGGTACATCTAAGTGAGCTATGTCATGTGCATAATTTATATTATTCTATAGGTTGTGTGTGCCACTAGGTGAAACAGCCATGACACGCCCGTGCTCCACTCATATGGTTACATGCTAAGGGGGGTCCTTTTATTAGGCTGCGGTAAGCACTAGTGCAGGGGTGCCCACACTTTATGGGCTTGCGAGCTACTTTTATAATGACTAAGTCAAAATGATCTACCAACAATAAAATTTAAAAAAAACACAAAAGCACACTGAAAGGCAGAGAAAATGTTAATTATTCATATTCCGGGTTTTTTCAAAGAGGTCACGGCAGATGACTCTATGCAATGTCACCTCAGTAACAAAATACAAAAATAGACAAATACACTCCCTCCCTTTTTACTAAACCACAATAGTAGATTTAGCACAGGGAGTTACGCTGAATGCCTTGTGCTGCTCTCAATGCTCATAGGCTCCCTGCGCTAAAAAACGCTATTGCAGTTTAGTAAAAGGGAGCCATAGTGCAAAATATAGACAGCAGATATAAATTCTCAAAACCGACACATTTTGATCACTAAATTGAAAATAAAATCATTTTTCCTTCCTTTGCTGTTTGGTGATTTCATGAGTCTCTGGTTGCACTTTCTTCTTCTGACTGTGCATACAATCTTTCTTCCTTTCTTTCAGCCTCCTGTATGTTTCCTCTCCTCCAGACCTCATTCTCTCCCCCAACTTTTTCTTTCTGTCTCCCTGTTCCCCCTTCTTTCTGTCTCCCTGTCTGCCCCTTTTCTTTCTTTTTCCGTGCCCTCCCCCAAGCCACTCGGTTTGCTGCCACCACCATCGGGGAACAGCCCCCAAGCCACCGCCGTCCCAAGCTTTCCCTGCAGAAGCGTCGTGCTGACCAGCATTCCGCTCCCTGATGTCAATTCTGACGTAAGAGAGGAAGTTCCGGGCCAACAAGGCATTTCTCCTCATTCCATCCAGCCTGAGCCCCATCTCTCCTTGATCCAGCATTTCCCTTCTGTGTCTGTCAGAATTACCATTCCACCTATTTTCCAGCATCACCCTTCTTTGTGTCCATCTCACCTATATCCCTATCTCACCACTTTTTCAGAATCTTCATTTGTCTCTATCCTTGTCTTTACCCCATGTTCATCATTTGCCCTTTCAATGTCTTTATCTCCCCCCCCCCCCCACTTTTTCAGCATTACTTCTATGTCTCTATTTCACCTCCTCTTCATGTCCCCTCTGTATCTCTATCCTTATTCAGTAGGTCCTGCTTACTCTTTCTCTTCTTTGTGTCACTATCTCCATTTTCAGCTTTCCCCCCTTTTCCTTTGTTAATGCACCCTGTAGCCAGAATCTTTGGTGACAGGTCAAAAACGCGCAAGACAATTGCGCGCAGACAAAATCGCGCAGACAAATCAGCGCTAAGACAATTCAGCGCAAGACAACTAAGCACCAAGACAATTCAGCATAAGACATTTGCGCGCTAGACAATTGAGCGCAGTGACAACTCAGCGCAAGACAATTTCGCGCAAGATAACTCAGCGCCATGACAATTCAGCGTGCCACTAGAGGCCGCTTGCCAATCAAAGGACATGCGCACGTACAGCACGTGAACACGTCATCACGTCAACGTGTGGTCAGTATGATTCCCTTGACTCTTTGCGTTTTCAATATAAGTCATGTGAATGCATTTTTGTTACCATGGTTATGTTATCTCATGATATGTATTCTCCGAAAAGCATTTAAATACAAGTCACGTGAATGCATTTTCGTTACTATGGTTACGTTTCCACATTATATATGTCCTCCGAACAGCCCGCCTTCCTTTCGCTGCCTGACCGTGTCCGTTATAGGTAAAGATCTGGTTTTGCTAGTACTTGATCTATAACGAATATTTGTCTTGCGCGGATTTTTCTCGCCTCTAGTGAGAGCGAACATACTTCCACGTTTCTTCATTTACAGGTATGTTTATATTTGCGCTTCACGCGCAACAAAAGGCAGGGTATGATTATAAAACTGTGGATGAACTGACTAGGAACCGTTTATATTGGGTATGTTGATATTTATATTTCCGGTTCACGCGCAAGAAAAGGGAGGGGATGATCATAAAACTCAGCGCAATTGATTATAAAGTTGTCTTGCGCTCAGTTGTCTTGCGCTCAGTTGCTGGCGCTCAGTTGTCTTGCGCTCAGTTGTCTTGCGCTCAGTTGTCCCGCTCGTGCACATTTCGGTAAATAAGTTCCGCTCAATTGTCTTGCACTCAAATGTCTCAAGCTCGGTTGTCTTTGCGCTCACTTGTCTTAACGCTCAATTGTCTTCCGCTCATTTGTCTTGCGCTCAGTTGTCTCGCGCCCAGTTGTCTGCGCGATTTTGTCCGCGCGCGATTGTCTTGCGCGCAATTGTCTATGAACCAGAATCTTTCCACCCTCCCTCCACTCCGGCCCAGCCCAGTATGAAATATTTCCTTTTGTTTCCCTCCCCTCTCTCTTTCTCTCTCTCTTCTGCTCCCTCACCCACGAGTCCTGCATCTGGCCCTCTCCCTTCTACCTGCACCTGGCAAAACCCCCCTGCTCTGCGGCTCTCTTAAGCAACTCGTCAGCAGCGGTGATCAAGACAAGCTGCCGACATCGAGGCCTTCCCTCTATGAGTCCCGCCTTTGTGGAAAAAGGAAGTTTAAACAAGCGGGACTCGCAGAGGGTAAGCCCCGACGTCAGAAGCTTGTGTCGATCGCTGCTGCTGAGTTGCCGAAGAGAGCCGCGGAGCAGGGGGTGTGGCCGGAAGCAGGTAGAAGGGAGAGGGCTGCTGGAAGAGGTAGAAGTTCCGGAATATGACACCGACCCGGGCCAGGATTATTTCTTTTTCAGGCTGTTGCTGCTGCCGCCACCACGCCCCCCCCCCCCCCGAAATGACAAAAACAGCCTAATGTCCGGCGTCAGCGTCTTTGACGTCGGGGAGAGGAAGGCTGATAGGCCTGGTAGATCGGGACGGCAACACGAGTCTATCACAGAGCCTGGGATGGGCTCTGCGATCGACTCACGTTGCCTTCCTGAGCTACCGGTCGATCGCGATCGACGCGTTGGGCACCCCTGCACTAGCGCATTCTTACTGCAGCATCCCATTGTAAGCTTCAAATGTATGGTAACTCAATGGCAGGTGGAGGAGTAGCTTAATGGTTAGGGCTGCGGACTTTGATCCTAGGGAACTGGGTTCAGTTCCCACTGTGGCTCCCTGTGATCCTAGGCAAGTCTTTTAACACTCCATTGCCCCAGGTATAAAAAAAAAAACCCAACAACCCGATTGTGAGCCCACTAGGAGTAGATAAAGTACCTGGAGATAATGTGTACAAGGTCCTGCATGCATGTGTGCAAAGTACCTGCAGATAATGTGTACAAGGTCCTGCATGCATGTCAGCATTTTACAACCCCCATGGCCACTGCTTCAGGGACGAGTCTTTAAATCCTGCTGCTTTAAAGACTTGTCTCTGAAGCAGCCGCCATGGGGGGTCATGAAATGCCGACAGTGTTAGAGTGGAATTTATTTCAGCTCAGTGGAGTCCGGTCAAGCTCAGTGACAGCTAGCTGCTTAATGGACTGCTTTGTGGATTATCTGCTAAGATAAGTAACATTTTTTTTCCACTCTTAATTTTTTAAGTAAAAAGATAAAAAAAGAGGGGAGGATTATATGCCAATTATTGAAAAGTAGGAAGCAAAAGAGTGTCATGAGGCAGTTATGAATAACTTCCTTTGCTTCAGAGGCTTTTCCTACCCGTTGCTAAAGACGAGCACTATTTGATAGTAATGGTGGTTTAATCAGTTTATAGTGGTTTGAAATGGCCTTAGCGAGTTGAAAAGTTCCTGCATAAGGGGCGCATGAAGGCTACTCCAGACCACACCTATGTAAATGGAATCCTATGGAACTTAAGCACACATTTTATACCAGGGATGGGCAACTGCGGTCCTCGAGGGCCGGAATCCAATTGGGTTTTCAGGATTTCCCCAATGAATATGCATTGAAAGCAGTGCACGCAAATAGATCTCATGCATATTCAATGGGGAAGTCCTGAAAACCCGAATGGATTCCGGCCCTCGAGGACCGGAGTTGCCCCTGTCTGTTTTATACATTAGTGCCTAGCGCTTGCCCACATAACTGCCAATTATTGGCACCAATCGTGTGTGTAAATGGTAAATGTACAGTGATGCATGTGGCCTAGTGGTTAGAGCTACAGCCTCAGAACCCTGAGATTGTGGGTTCAATTCCCGCGCTGTTCCTTGTGACTCTGGGCAAGTCACTCAATTCTCTATTGGCCCAGGTACGTTAAATAGATTGTGAGCCCACTGGGACAGATAGGGAAAAATACAGTACCTGATTATAAACTGCTTAGATAACCTTGATAGGTAGTATACATACACCTTAAATAATTAGGATTCATAGTCTAAAGCAGGGGTGCCCACACTTTTTGGGCTTGCGAGCTACTTTTTAAATGACCAAGTCACAATGATCTACCAACAATAAAATTTTTAAAAAACACAACGCACACTGTACGCATAGAAAATGTTAATCATCATTCCTATTCCAGGGTTTTCAAAGAGGTCAAAGCAGATGACTCTATGCACTATCACTTCAGTAACAACCATACAAAAATAGACAAATATACTCCCTCCCTTTTTACTAAACCACGTTAGCAGTTTTTAGTGCAGGGAGCTGCGCTGAATGCCCAGCGCTGCTCTCGACACTCCTAGGCTCCCTGCGCTAAAAACCTCTATTGCGGTTTAGTAAAAGGGGACCTTAGTGTAAAATATAGACAGCAGATATAAATTCAGACACATTTTGATCACAAAATTTAAAATAAAATCATTTTCCCTACCTTGTCTGGTGATTTCATGAGTCTCTGGTTGCACTTTCTTCTTCTGACTGTGCATACAATCTTTCTTCCCTTCTTTTAGCCTGTATGCTTCTTCTCCTCCAGACCTCATTTCTTCCCCCAACTTTTCCTTCCTCTTCCCTGCCCTTTCTTTCTCTCTGCCTCCCTTTCATTTTTTTCTGTTTCTCTTCTTTCCTTCTGTCTCCCTGCCTGCCCTTTTTCTTTCTTTCTCCCTGCCCTCCCCCAAGCCACTGCCACTGCCATTGCCATCGGGGACCAGGACCCAAACGCCACCAATAACAGGCCCCAAGCTCTCCCTGCTTCGGCCAACCAGCATTCCTCTCCCTGACGTCAATTCTGCCATCGGGAAGAGGAAGGCTGATCAGCCCAAGATCGCGATCGACCTATTAGGGGAAATGCTGCCGGGTCCTGCCTTCGCGGAAACAGAAAGTAGGCAGGACCCGGCAGGAAGAAGAACAAATGCTTGTCTCCCGCATTAGCCCGTAGCGAACGCTTGCTTCAGGGCTCTCAACATGTGCGCGCCGGCTTCCCTTCTCCCCTCCCCCCCCCCGGACATAACTTCCGGTTTCGGAGGGAAGAGAAGAGAAGCCGGCACGCACATGTTGAGAGCCCTGAAGCAAGCGTTCGCTACGGGCTAATGCGGGAGACAAGCATTTGTTCTTCTTCCTGCCGGGTCCTGCCTACTTTCTGTTTCCGCGAAGGCAGGACCCGGCAGCATTTCCCCTAATAGGTCGATCGCGATCTTGGGCTGATCAGCCTTCCTAATTAGTAGTAGTAGTATACTACTGTATAAATATACAAGGGTGTGCTGAAACGTTCTCAGCCCAACCACCTAAATTTTGAGCATTATTTTGCCACTGTAGCTGAAAAGAGTGTTATCTTATTTCGTTAGGTGCAAATTTGCAGAAATGAAATTCTATGTTTTTTGACATTGTTTCAGCTCATTCATTGAACCATATCCATGTCATTCTCTTCTTGGTTGGGCTGAAAACCTTTCAGCACCCCCTCTTATGTGCGTGATTTGGTGCATCTTATAGAAATGCCCTTCTTATGGATAAAATAACTGTATAGCTTTATTTACCGGGGAAAGAGGGAATCAAGTGATACAAAAATGCACAAATTCACAAAAGATTTTAGAAGAACATAAGAACATAAGCAATGCCTCCGCTGGGTCAGACCTGAGGTCCATTGCGCCCAGCAGTCCGCTCATGCGGCGGCCCAACAGGTCCAGGACCTGTGCAGTAACCTCTATCTATACCCCTCTATCCCCTTTTCCAGCAGGAAATTGTCCAATCCTTTCTTAAACCCCAGTACCGTTCGCTGCCCTATAACGTCCTCTGGAAGCGCATTCCAGGTGTCCACCACACGTTGGGTAAAGAAAAACTTCCTAGCATTCGTTTTGAATCTGTCCCCTTTCAACTTTTCCGAATGCCCTCTTGTTTTTTTATGTTCTGAAAGTTTGAAGAATCTGTCCCTCTCTACTCTCTCTATGCCCTTCATGATCTTGTAAGTCTCTATCATATCCCCTCTAAGTCTTCTCTTCTCCAGGGAAAAGAGACCCAGTTTCTCCAATCTCTCAGCATATGAAAGGCTTTCCATCCCCTTTATCAGATAGAGCAAACAGGAGGTGTCAACTTTTATTAGAGGATCCAACACAGCAGTTATCTGTGTTAGGGGTCACAATGTTTTTAGCCATTACTGTACAGTTTATAAATCCTTCTATAGAAAAGGTTAGTCGCATCAAATCAAACAGCAATGTTGCTAGGCCTGTTGGTGGGGCAGTGGGACTCGTCTCAGGGCTGTCTTGTCTGGAGCTGAATCGTGGAAAATAATTATTTGCAAGTGAAGCTGTATTGCATTTGATGTGACGAAATAAAAAATATATTTTAAAAAAAGATGAATGAAATATCTTTATTTTCTGTTGTTTTTCACCCACATATCCAGAGGGGGTGAGAGTGTGGGGGGGGGAGAGGGGTATATCTTTTGTTTTGGTATTATTCCTGATGGTAATGATGGATGGGGGAGGGAATTTTTATCTTTTGTATAGATACTGATTGATTATAAGTGCTTGGTTGATTATCATTATTTGTATATAAATTGTATTGCACTTTTTGGTGGCATTAAAAACTAAATAAAATTAAAAAAAACAACGCTTAATTTCTGTTCTTTTTGTATCCTCATTTTAGTTTTGCTCCTGAGTGCAACAGCGTGGGGAGTCAGGCTAACAGTTTCCTGGCGTACGTAGGAACAGTGCAGCATGATTCTTCCGCATTTCTTCCATATGTACCAGCCCCTCCATAACTGGAATAACTTGCAGTGGAATTAGACATTCCATTTAGCTTTTGATTCTTCTTGAAGAGACATGCAGTAAGACTGTTTCACTGGGCATCGTGTACTATTAACAACCTGTATGTATTTTTAATATAGCTCGTAGTCAGCATTTGAACTGGGCACAGGAGGCTAAGTGCACATATGCCCAGAGGTTGACTTTGCATAACTGCTCCGCTGCTTCTGGATGAAAAATACTAGTATTGGGCATCGACGGATGCCAGCTCACTTCAAAAAATGATTGCTCTGAAACTGTGCCAGTTAGGAACAGACTTCTGAGAATTTTATTATTTTTTTTTTTAATATGCATTATCTTGCACAAGAATATTTTTAAAGGTAGCAATTCACATCACTTTTGTCTATTATACAGATAGGGAATTTCAGTAAACAGATGAAGGTAAACTTGTTTAAGAGTGCTTGCTCGACTTTATGACAAATCATTTGTATGGCTGTTTGTGAGAGGATGGTGTGTAGACTAACCAGGGATGGTTGGTGAATTGATAGGCATCTGTTCTGTCAGTATAGAGCACTATACTATATTTTGGCGTTTGACTTTCTGTGTAGGCAGGACCGCCATCAGAAATTTCTGGGCCCCTTACTGAGCAATCCTATTGGGCCCCCCACGCACCCCTTCCCCCCCACTTTTGTCCGGGGGGGTGCTATCAGGAAATCGGCAGGGGACAAAAAAAAGTATGACAGCAGTGTTTATTGTTTATTGTTGTACACAGCAGAAGCATAATACAGGAATTTGTGCTATGGTGGCCTAGGACCAATGTTCCCTCTAAGGATTGATGAGGTGTGTGGAAAAAAAAATATGCATGAGCAACAAGTTACATACTCCACAAATTTATGAGCAGGCACGGAGGATGCATTTTTAAACAAATGTAGTTTATCATTGTACTCCTTATGTAATTTTAATCATCTATGGATATGTTTGTATGTTTATTGTTAAATGGTTTTATTTATTTCCCCAAATTTATTTTTGTTATACGCATTGAAAATATTTGATATTGCGTTTAAATCAAAATCTCAATAAACTTGAAACTTGAAACAAGTGCCCATGAGATTGTGGGAGGGTTAAATACTCAAAGCTTAGAAGAATAACAATTTACTTAAAGTTTTTGCTACGCCAGCTTTCTGGTATCTTTACATACAGTGCGTAACACCCGGGGCCCATCATTTTTTGGCACCCCACCCCCCCATCTGTAAGAAAAACATGATTTTTAGCAACAAACCACACATCACACATGAGTACCTAGGAAAAGGCAGCATCTTACATATTGCAGTGAGCAGTACATCAGTACACCCATTGTAAAACTAAACAAGCCAGACCAGCACAGATCAATCCTACACTGTCAATCCTAACAGAAAACCATGTCTTTCGAACACACAGAACACAGAAAACACCTTCGCCTAGTATGGAATATGTCATCACAAACTAACTCCTCACCCTTTTACAAAACTGTAGTGTGGATTTTAGCCACAGTGGTAACAGCCCTGACGCTCATAGAATTCTGAGCATCAGAGCTGCTACCACCACGGCTGGCACTAAAAAACGCTCCACAGTTTTGTAAAAGGGGGGATAAAATAGAAATACACAGCTTCAACGCTCTAGCTCAGAGGTGCCCAATCTTTTTGGGCTTGCGAGCTACTTTAAAATGACCAAGTCAAAATGATCTACCAACAATAAAATTAAAAAACACAAAGCACACTATACGCTGAGAAAATGTTAATTATCATTCCTATTCTGGGTTTTTTTCAAAGAGGTCAAGGCAGATGACTCTATGCATTGTCACCTCAGTAACAACCATACATAAATAGACAAATATACCCCCCATCCTTTTTATTAAACCACAATAGCAGTTTTTAGCACAGGGAACTGCGCTAAATGCCCAGCGCTGCTCTCGACGCTCATGGGCTCCCTGCGCTAAAAAACACTATTGCGATTTAGTAAAAGGGGGCCATAGTGCAAAATATAGACAGCATATATAAATTCAGACACATTTTGATCACTAAATTTAAAATAAAATAATTTTTCCTACCTTGTCTGGTGATTTCATGAGTCTCTGGTTGCACTTTCATCTTCTGACTGTGCATCCAATCTTTCTTCCCTTCTTTCAGCCTGTATGCTTCCTCTCCTCCAGACCTCATTCCCTCTCCTAACTTTTTCTTCCTCTCTCCTTGCCCTTTCTTTCTTTTTTTTCCTCTTGATGCCCCCTTTCTTTTTTTCTATTTCCCTTCTGTCTCCCTGCCTGCCCCCTTTCTTTCTCCCTACCCTCCACAAAGCCACTGCTGCCACCATCGGGGAAACAGGCCCCAAAGCCACCACCGTGGCTGCCCCAAGCTCCCTCTGCTTCCCACCAGGCCAACCAGCATTCCCCCGAAGTCAATTCTGCCGTCGGAGAGGAAGTTCTGCCCAGCCAGGCAGCGATTGGCTGGCCCGAACTTCCTCTCCGACTGCAGCCTTAGGGCAGGTGCACAGCTGGGGCGGACGCCCCCCCCTCTTTGGTAGGACACTGAAGACGTGGCAGCGGCTCCTCTCACGAATCCCCACCTGTGTCGGAAGTCCGATGCAGTTGGGGATCTTGAGAGGAGCCGCCGCTGCATCTTTTAACTTTAAAATACAGGCCGCCGCCGCTTCCTCTCACCTCCTCCCGCCCTCGAGTGAGCGACATAGGAAAGCGTATGAGCGACGCCACTGAAAATAGTGAGCGATCGCTCATGCGCTCACCTTAGAGGGAACACTGCCTAGGACCCTGGGGGAGCCCAGGCCCCCTGTCAGCTCTGGGCCCCTGAATGCAGGACTGGTAGTACTGCCCTGATGGCGGCCCTGTGTGTAGGTATGTAGAGTGTGTATTTTACATTCCCTCCCCCCACCCCCACCTCTTTTACAAAGCTGTGCTAATGGCTGCCATTGTGATAACTGCCCTGAAGCCCATAGAGATTTGGGCTTTGGGGCTTTTGCCACACGGCAGCTGCTAGTCTGGCTTTGTAAAAAGTGAAGGGGGGGTTAATTTTTTCATATCATTTGTTCAATGTTTTATTTTTTATTGTATATTTTATCCATAATGTATGTCTTTTGTAAGCATCCTAGAATTCTAATTTGTGCAGGGTACAAATTTTTAATAAATGAATACATGAATAAAAGCATGGTAGCATATACTGTATGTTATAATTTATAATCATTTATAATCCGCAACTAAATTTGTTGGCTCAATGCGGGTCATGAGTCGTAATAAACATCCCGACCCCCCTTTATCAAGCTGCGCTGCTGAGCCGCCCATTCTGTTTTTTGGGCAGCTGGGCATTTAGCTTGTGCTGCTCAGTAGCGCAGCCTGATAGAAGGGAGGAAGTGACCTAGAACCCCAGAATTACATATAAAATTTAAATCTAAAACATCCTTCATGGAAGATGTATTTCATCAATAAATAATAATCAAATAGATATGTTTTCAATGAATGTCTAAATGTATAATACCTCATCGAAATGGTTTTACTCGACATGCTAATTTTAGCTTTACAAAGGCTTTCTGACAATTTCATTTAGCTGCGTCTCCATTTGCCTGGACAATGGTGGTCACTATTCAGTTAAATAGCTTTGAAAATTGACCCATTCCTACTAAGGGGCTCAGTTTCAAAAACGATAGATAAACCGGCACTTAGACGTCTTACTAGTCCAATCATCTAAGTGGGCATTTTCAAAATTGACTTTTTAAGATGTATTTCTGGTTGTTATGGGCTCCTTTTACTAAGCTGCGATAGCGGTTTTAGCGCGTGCTTAGCGCCGTGTGCGCTAGACACTAACACCACCATTGAGCTTGCATTAATTCTAGCCACATAGTGCAGGGTTAGCACACGCTAATATTCTGAGCACGCTAAGAATGCTTTCGCAGCTTAGTACAAAGAGTCCTTTGTCTTTAGTGCATCTAAATCTTAAGAGGAAATATTAGAGGTATGTTTTAGATGGGATTAGGACAGGCTTAACACTTGGATGTTGTACTGTACAGCAATAATCCAACATTTTACAAAACGTCCAGGGCACAATATGAACGTTTTGGGATACACCTGTTTTTAAAATGAATAAAGGCCAGAAAAGTACCCAAATTAACCAGATGACCACTGGAGGGATGAAAACATGCCCCCACACTCTCCCAGTGGTCACTGACCCCCCTCCCACTCCCCAAATATCTGCATGAGACATATCTGTCTCTGACAGCTGCAGCTATGACTAGTTCTAGTAGAGTTCCACTTGTGGTGGAAAGTCTGAGCCCACCAAAACCCATCAGGTGATAGCTGCAGGCATAAGGGCTATTGGGATGGTAGACAGGTGGGTACAGTAGGTTTTGGGGGGAGTTTGGGAGGGCTCGCCAAATATCTCAAGAAAGATATAACGGCACTAGAAAAGGTTCAAAAAAGAGCAACCAAGATGAGAAAGGGGATGGAACTCCTCTCATATGAAGAAAAACTAAAGAGGTTAGGGCTCTTCAGTTTAGAAAAGAGACAGCTGAGGGGAGATATGATTGAAGTCTACAAAATCCTGAGTGGAGTAGAATGGGTACAAGTGGATCAATTTTTCACTCTGTCAAAAATTACGAAGACTAGGGGACACTCGATGAAGTTGCAGGGAAATATTTTTAAAACCAATTGGAGGAATTTTTTTTTCACTCAGAGAATAGTTAAGCTCTGGAACGCATTGCCAGAGGTTGTGGTAAGAGCGGTTAACGTAGCTGGTTTTAAGAAAGGTTTGGACAATTTCCTGGAGGAAAAGTCCGTAGTCTGTTATTGAGGCAGACATGGGGCAAGCCACTGCTTGCCTTGGATCAGTAGCATGGAATGTTGCTACTCTTTGTGGTTTTAAAAAACAAAAAAATTTCAGGAAAGAAAATTAGTTTAGAGAGCTTACTTTTTCTTACTTTATAGAAGAAAAAAAAGTTAGTTATCTGATGTTAATCCAGATATGCTGTTGCATCTATGTTATGTCCTTGAGTAATTGACACTTGAGAATACTGTAAAGGGAGATTCAAATGAGTGTTGTTCTAATCTTGTTCTTTTATAAATTGAATAACCAGTTTGAAATCTAGTATTAGTGTTAAAATGAAACTTAATTTAATGTTAAATTTCCTAGCTTGGTGGTTGAGAGTTATGGGGAAACCTACCGTGATATATTTTAACATCATTTTCTGAAACTGTATTATCTTGTTCTGCCACCAGGGGGACTTATATTAAACCACATCAAAAGCAGTGGATAATGGTGACTTTAATCATGTATTATTGTAGCATTCACCAAGCTGAGATGCGAATCAAGACCTCATTCAATTGTAGGGGATCACACAGATCACTTCAATATATGTTAAGTAACTCAGAGATGTGTCTCCAGTTGGTGTTGTTACAAAAGATCTGGCATGGACATGGGGGCTTTTTTGTTCACATTCCCTCCCCAGGTGCCTCTGATCTCCCGGAGTGTAGCCTGCACCCCTCCACCTTCTACAGCTCAGACCAAGGAAACGGGAGAAAGAGAGCAACCTACCTTCTCCATGCAGTTTCACCAGTCCTTGCCTGAATGGCAGCTGTTCTGACTCACAGTTTAATCCGCACATTGTTGAGGCAGTTTATACAGTGGTGTAGTGGGGTAGGGTGATGGACTACCCAAGGCACCATCTTGGCCGGGAGCACAGCATCTCTTCTGCTCTCTGCCCACCCACTTCTTCAAATCTTTGCCAGCAGTGAATAGCATCTCCTACGTGCTGCTCGTGCCGGCCTTAGCTCTCTTCCTAACGTCACTTCCTGTTCACGGGGGGCATGTGCAGCAGGGGCACACAGCACCCTTTCCTCGCTACAAGCAAGTGCAGTTATACATGCCTACTAGTTTATAAAGTGATCTGCGTACACATGGCATAGCATGAATGGACCATGCGTGTGGTGCCAAGTGACATATGCAACTTCTAGAGCACTATTAGTTGTGCACTTTCCATGGCACACTTAGGCACACCCACTTGCACTAGCCATAGATCTGCTGTAAGTGATCATGCCTAACTGCGCATCAAAGAGGGTTTATGCAAGTATTCTGTAATGTCTTAGGCAACGCTAAGTACCATTATAGAACTGGCGCTCATCATGCCCCATTGTGGTGCCTAATTTGAGGCATTACTTCCAGTATGCACTTGCAGATAAAAGCAAAGGGATAGAAGCTAAGTGGGCCAATCTCTTCCTCCTCCTCCATCCCTGATCTTGGGATGAGATTCGGTGAGCATAAGTGACTGTCTCCATGACCTTGAATGTTCCCGGGGCTAAAGACTGATGCTCCCCCCCCCCCCCACTGAGTACAGTGCTAGGATGTTGATACTGTTGGCACATGAGCAGGTAACTACTCCTTCAGGTTTCTATTTCTATTTATTTTGGTAGCTCAGCATATTGAACTTACCTTAACAAACATCCCGGTAATGAGCTTGTGGTTCTGAGTTTCTAGTAACATTTGCAGAAAACACTTCCTGGGCATTGTCAAAGAGTACAATAGATCCAGGGGGAAAGAACTGGAAGTTTATGTGCAACATGCACAATGACCTATTTTTTTAAAACCATTTCTTAAGAACATATGTAGTATTGCCTGTCAGATGAGACACATTAATGATTGGTTTAGGGGGACGTCTGACTTTACTGCGACATCATTGGAGTTGTCCTTGCTGGCTCCGTTTCATGTGAGTTATTTCTTGCATGTGGCGGACCCGCGGCTTCGTCCTTTGTTGGCCCAGTACCCGATATTTGCACCGGCTCGACGAGCATGGAAGTGGGTTTGTAAACTTGCTAGATTGCCTGCTGAAGTTTCATTATACTTACCCATCCAAGGCAATGGAGCCTTTCAGCCTGGACTGCAAAATACTGTCTTCCGGAGGTGGGGTGTGCAGGGACTTCAATACCTATTCCACTTATTCTCTGAGGAGGGGAAACTGGCAACTTTTGCTGACTTACGTCGGACATTTACTTTACCACCTAATGATTTTTTTGCATATTACCAAATCCGACATTACGTTCAGTCTCTTCTGGCGCACCATCTTGAGGAAGATAACAGGGAGGCTCTTTCAGAATTCTTTAGCCTATCTGCACAACAGCGGATTCCGCTTCGATTTCACATAGTGGGGATCCGAGATGGGCACTCTGGCCCCAACTTGGACATCTTAGCGGCAACATGGGCTGAGGACTTGCACTGCACGTTAACGGCCCAACAGATACAGAGGACGCTGAAAAATATTCTGAAGGTGTCTCCTAATATTGTCCACTGGGAAATGCAGTTAAAAATTGTTTTGAGACTCTATATCCCGCCGGAACGAGCAGCTCGGATGAGGATTACTACAATTCATTCTTGCCCGAAATGTGCACATGCTCACGCATCATTGGGACATATGCTTTGGAATTGTCCCAAAATTCAACAGTTCTGGCAACAATTAGGGCACTATATCACGCGGCTCTGGCGGAGGCGTTGGCTCCCACAACCGACAGCCTTATTTGGACTTTATAATATAGCCACGCCCAAACCCAAAGGAATGTCAGCTTTTGTCACTCGAGTGCTTTTGATGGGGAAGAAAGCAATTCTTACTAACTGGCTGTCCCGAGAACCCCCTTCCTACGCTCAATGGAGAGCGTTGATGATTGTTCATGCGACACTGGAGCGGAGACTAGTGGGAGATTTGGATCGTGGACCGGGCCGCAGATTCTGTCAGACCTGGGAATGCTTCTGGCAGGACCTCACACCATATGCTCGCAGTAGACTCTTAAATTGTTAGGACTATCTTACACTCTCAGCCATAGTAGTGGCATTGGACTTTTTGGGGAGGGGAGGGAAGGGAGGGATGGGGGGAGGGGATGAACTTGCACTGTTCTTTTTTGGATTTGTATGCAACTTCTATTTGTACATTCTGGTTGAAATAATAAAAATCATTTGAACATAAGAACATATGTAGTGGGTCAGACCAATGTCCTTCTAGCCCTGTTTCCTGCTTCCACAAGGGCCAATCCAGGTCACAAGTACCTGGCAGAAACCCAAATAGTAGTAACATTCCTTGCTGCCAATCCCAGGGCGAGTAGTAGCTTTCCGCATGTCTATCTCAATAGCAGACTGGAATTTTCCTCCAGAAACTTATCCAAACCTTTTTTAAACCCAGATACACTATCCACTGATACCACATCCTCTGGCAACGAATTCCAGAGCTTAACTATTCATTGAGTGAAAAAATATTTCCTTCTATATGTTTAAAAGGTATTTCCTTGTTACTTTATTGAGTATCTCCTAGTCTTTGTAATATTTGAAAGAGTAAAAAATTGATTCACTTGTACCTGTTGTACACCACTCAGGATTTTGTAGTCTTCAATCATATCTCCCTTCAGCCATCTTTTTTCCAAGCTGAAGTTCCGTAACCTCTTTAACCTGTTCTCATATGAGAGGTGTTCCATCCCCTTTATCATTTTGGTATTTCTTCTTTGAACCTTTTGTAATTCTGTAATATATTTTTTGAGATATGGCTTTCAGGTTTTGAAGCCTACATTCTGCACCAGGGCTGTTGGAAGGGAAGGAGGAGGCAAGATGGGCTGGTATTTAGGGCACCCGACTAAGGGGATGCCACCCTGCTGCAAGAGTAGAAACAACCATATTGCTCCTTTGAAAAAAACAGCTCTGTGAAGAAGGGCACAGAAAGATTTGCATCTGCTTTATCTGCAGCTAGTTTTCCATTGTCATAAAAGTTATCCCAACAGTTGCTATTGACATAAACTTTGGGAGGACTATAATCCATGCTACTGATCCCAGAGCAAGCAGTGGCCTCCCCCTTGTCTGTCTCAATAGCAGATTATGGACCTTTCCTCCAATCCTTTTTTTAAAACCAGCTATGTTAACCACTGTAACCACATCCTCTAGCAACATGTTCCAACGTTTAACTATTTTCTGAGTGAAAATCAATGCCTGTTGGGTGAGATTTGATGATGGTGTGCAAGATTGGTTGATCAAAGTTTGGGATTTTTTTTTTGTTTTTTAAATTCAATTTTCTATACCATTCTCCCAAAGGAGCTCAGAACGGTTTACATTAATTTATTCAGGTACTCAAGCTGACCTCCTTTGCTTGGACTCTTCTGGTATAAGCAGTAGAGTCATGCAAGGATTGCGGGGCTGGCTCTTTAATAGCTTAGGTCTTCACACTGAGGACCCACACATTCACATGTAATAATAATAACTTTATTCTTCTATACCGCCATAGTCAGATAACTTCTAGGCAGTTCACATCAAAGAGGGCTGGACAATCGGCGAATTACAGAAAGCAAAGGTGAAGGTATAACATATTACACGTGGAATAGACAGAAGGAAAAAATACATTTAGTGTGGCTTCTGATTAGGAGATGAATCGGTCGAATAGTACAGTTTTAATTACTTTCCAAAAGGCACCTTAGCTCAGCCTGGCTCTATTGATGTAGTTACCCAGCCAGGACTGCTGTTTGCTTGCTTGGAACATGAAAGATCTGTCCAAAAAGGATTTGTATTTACAGTTGGTGATCACTGGGTATGCAAATGTGTTACAGTTTCTGATTGACCGTTGTGCAGTACGAAATGTGGTAGAAGATAGGAAGGCGCTAATCCCCAGGCCTGCTTAAAACAAATACATGCAAATTTGAACATTATTCGTGCCTCCATTGGCAACCAGTATAGTAATGTAATATTTTATTGGTGTGTTTAGTGTCCTTCTGAAGTTTATGACCATAGCAGCTGTTGGGAATCTTTTTTTGACAGTGTTAGTTGCCTGTTATCTTTTTTGGGGCCTTGTTGATTTTTGAATTTTGGACAAGGTAGGGTTACCATATTTTTCTCAGTGAAACCCCAGACACATGACCCCACCCTGTTCTGCCTCCAATCCTACCCTTTTCTGCCCAAGCCCCGCACAGTTCCACCTCCAGTTCCATCCCCACAAAGCCTCCTCTCTTCTTCTGGATGAGTTCCAGCCGCATCTGGAGGGCCTGGAGCATGCACAGATGTATGTGACAACATCTATGCATGCTCAGAGGCTCTCCAGATGCGACCGGAGCTCGTCAGGGCTTTCCAAAACCCGGACAAATGCCAGGTTTTGGAAAGTCCATCTGGGAGCCCAGACAGTCCTCTATAAAGAGGACATGGCTAGATTTTCCCAGACATCTGGTAACCCTAGAAAAGGAGAAGAGAGCACCTTCTTTTAACTCTGACATTTAAATCTTATTCACCATGATGCTGCTGGGGTTAGAAGCTGCTTTACAATTCATTTTGGAAAGAGAAGTTCTCTGTTTCCAGGAACCGTGGAGATGGCACAGCTTGTAGGATCCAGCAGTTTTGGGCTGGAATACGAGTCTCTGCCTTGCATTAAAAACTCTGTTAGCAGCAGAAGTTCTTAGGAACAGAATGGAAGTGCAAGTGAGGCTTTACACTTTTCCTAGGACTCTGTAATTTTCATGATAAGTTTCCAAGTTTAATAAAAATTTGATTTTGATCGCAAAATCTTAATTCAATGCGATTTACAAGTACTAGTAAAATTGGGGTAAAAAAAGAAAAAACACATTACTCAGATGAGACAATTAACACACCTGTGTACCAGACAAACACAGATGGAAAAAATGAAAAAAGGATTAAATACAATTTGTAAATCAAAACCAAAAGGTCAAGATGATGAAACAAAAGGATGGGGGAAAGGTTACCCGCTCAATATTCGCTTATCGACCTTACTATTACTCTAACGAGTATCCTGAGGAAGTAAAATAAGCATAACTCAGTTAAAAGCATCCTTAAAAAGCCAACTTTTCAGGAGATTTTTAAACTTACCAAGTAATTGTTCTTCCCTTATATTAATTGGGAGCGAATTCCAGATTTGGGTGGCCGTGACGGAAAAGATTGTGTCTCTCCTAGAATAGATGACTCTTAATGAGGGGACTAGGAGGAGTGATTTCTCTTCCGATCTTAAAGATTTTATCCCCTGGGCTGATCCAAGATGGCGTTCGGTACCTGTGACTGGTGAGACGCTGTGGGAATCATCAATCGTTCTTTTTCTTGAATACAGCTTTTCCTTTTACTGCAATGCCGAAGAGACGGGGTAAGAGCACTGCTGCAGCCTTGCGGCGCTCTGAACACCCCCCTCTCACTTCCATCGAGCAGTTTTTGCAGCGCCTTTAGAGGGAGCCTGCAGTCTCGGGGAATCGCCCGTTGGACCCAGCGGCATGGAGTGACGCCGACCCGGAAGTCCCAGGGCTAGACACAACTCTGAGCCCCGACCAGAGGATTCCACCTCCCCCACCACTGAGTGCGAGCTCGCCACGCGAAGGGAGTGGGCCAGAAGCAGCAGCACTCCCTGACCGAGAGGCTGTAACACCTGGGAGCCAGCAAGGAGAAGTCTCGATGGCCTTTCTAAGCCCAGAGACAGTTCCAGCGGACAGGAGATCTGAGGGAGGAGAAAAACCGGACCGGCAGACAGAGGGAAGTCAAGGTGAGCCATTTTCAACTTTACATGAGCTTTCCTTCAAATATGAAAAACCGGCTGAAGTGACTCTTGACTCATTATGGGACTTGGTTTCCAAACTGGGAGACTCACTAACTAAACAGATTAAAGAAGGTGAAAAGAATATAAGAATTCAAAAATAAACAATAGAGGAAAATAAACAGAAAATTTCCAATACCAAAGAAAAAGTAGGAGAAATTGAAAAACAAGTAATAATGATTAAATAAATTCAATCTACAATAATAAAAGATAATCAAGTTATTAGAAGAAAATTGGAAACAATGGAAAATAATTATCGGACTAATAATCTGCACTTGTTGAACTTCCCTAAAGTTCCATCTATAAACCCAAGGGAGATGATAAAAAGATACTTTATAGAGATATTAAATATTCCTGAGGAATCAATACCTCCTCTTACTCGGGTATATTATTTGCCTATTAAAGTAATGGATCAGCAAGCGGACGATCAGAAACAGGTTATACAAGACCCTCAACTAGATTTGACAGCAATTTTGGAAGTATCTGACAAAGATTTGGCTAAACCAGCAACTCTTTTATTATCTGTGGCGTTGTTGTCAGATAAAGATTGGATATTAAAAATGTTTTTTAAAAATAAAAATAAGGAGTTCCTGGGTTTGAAAATTCAAATATTTCCAGATGTTAGTAGAGAAACTCAGAACCGTAGACGTCAATTTCTTCTGATGAAAGCAGGAGTAGCACAGTTGGGTGGTATTTTCTTTTTACGCTTTCCATGTAAATGTATAGTAAGGTATCATGACAATAAATATGTGTTTTTTGAACCGGCTCAACTTACAGCTTTCTTGACGCTGAAACGTTTGGAAAAGGAAGGAACAACGTAATAACAACAACAAATGGATTTGATCAATAGAATATAAGCTCCTTAACCCAGTTACTAGATACCTTTTTTCTTGTATAGAATTTATTAATTGATTTCCTTAAAGTTCACTCATAAATCCTTGGATCATCCTTTTTTTTGAGGACTTGAGATTGTTTGAGTAGAGATTTATTATTGTGGAAATTATTTTCCTTTTTTTTTTTTAAATATATGTATGATCAGACAATCTTTCTGTACAAAATGTTTGATTTTGTTAAAATTCAAAAGTGATAAATAAAGAATTTAAAAAAAAAAAAAGATTTTATAGGCATACTAGTGTTTAAGCCCGTTACATTAACGGGTGCTAGAATATATGTCTGTCTGTCTTTCTTTCTTACTTTCTGTGTCTCTCCCTGCCCCTGTCTCTCTCTTCCTTTCTTTCTGTCTTTCTCCCTCCCACTGTCTGTCCTTCTTTCTTTCTGGTTCTCTCTCTGGCACCCTGTCTGTCTTTCTTTCTTTCTGTCTCGCTCCCTGCCTGCTGTCTTTCTGTGTGTCTGTCTTTCGTTCTAATACATTGCCTGCCTGCCTGTCTTTATGTCTCTCCATGACCCCCTTCTGTCTCCCCTCCCCCAAAGCAAACCAAGATTTCTCCCAACCCCCTTTCCCTCTCCGTCCCCTCCACTTCCCTGTGCAGCAGCAGCAGCTTTTCCCGCCCTTCCCTATGCAGAGCAGCATTTCACTCCACACACACACACTTCCCTGTGCAGCTGCAGCATTTCCCCCCACACACATACACTTCCCTGTGCAGCAGCAGCATTTCCCGGCCTTCCCTGTGCAGAAGCAGCATTTCCCCCCCCACACACACACACACTTCCCTGTGCAGCAGCAGCATTTCCCTGGCCTTCCCTGTGCAGAAGCAGCATTTCCCCCCCACACACATACACTTCCCTGTGCAGCAGCAGCATTTCCCGGCCTTCCCTGTGCAGAAGCAGCATTTCCCCCCCCCACACACACACACACTTCCCTGTGCAGCAGCAGCATTTCACCCCCCCCCCACACACACACTTCCTTGTGCAGCAACAGCATTTCCCAGCCTTCCCTGTGCAGCAGCAGCATTTCCCGCTGCCCCCTTCCCAGCCGCCGCATTTAAATTCAGAGAAAAGTGCTACACCGGTGTCTTCTATCCACTGCGGCCAACCCTAGTGGAAACAGGAAGTAGTCAGAGAGGGCGGGCCACAGTGGACAGAAGACGGCGAGGCCAGTGTTAGCGCGGTGCAGCGCTTTTTTCTGAATTTATGTTTAAATGATTTTTATTATTCCAGCAGTAAGAAGCAAATACAAACAGTAGTACCATTCAGGAAATAACATTTTCAACAATATAATCAGTTCCCCTCCCATCCCCCCTCCCCTCCCCTCCCCTCCCCAAGAATCCATGGCCAGTCCAACAGCTGAGAGTGGGAATAAAATCTTAAAGATTCAAAAGTCTACTGCGAGCACGCGGTGTGAGCTCCTGCCAGAAGTGCTCCCACACCTGACAAAATTTGCGTCCCGGGCCAAGAATCAAGTCTCCCACCATGCATCTCTCCAGTGTTGCATGCACTATCATTAGGGATCTCCATTGTGCATATGACGGGGGATCACGGGAGAGCCAATTGGTGAGGATGGCTTTTTTTTCCCATCAAAAGGGCTCTGGAGATAAATGCTGACATTCCCCTGGGTTTGGGCGAGGCTATATTATAAAATCCAAATAACGCCCTCGGTTGCGGAAGCCATCGCCTTCCCCAAAGCGATGTAGTATATAAGCCAAGATGTCTCCAAAACTGTTGGATTGCGGGGCAGGCCCAAAACATGTGACTCAAAGATGCGTGAGCCTGATTGCATTTCGGGCAAGAATGCGACGCAGTAATCCCCATCCGGGCTGCACGTTCCGGTGAAATGTAAAGTCTAAGAACAATTTTCAATTGCATTTCCCAGTGAGTAATATTGGGTGACACCTTCTGAATGTTCTTCAGGACCCGTTGTAACTGTTGAGCAGTCAACTGGCAATGCAAGTCCTCAGCCCACGCTGTCGCTAATATATCCAGATTCGTACTTGGTTGGCAATCCCGGATCCCCACAATATGAAATCGTAGAGGAATTCTCTGTTGGGCTGAAAGGCTGAAGAGTTCCGAAAGCGCCTCCCTGCAGACTTCAGTAAGGGCAGCCACTGGGAGGGACTGAACATAGTGACGGATCTGGTAATAGGCGAAGAGGTCATTAGCCTGTAGGTCAAAAGTTCGTTGCAGCTCGGCAAATGTGACCAGGCTCCCCTCCTCCGAAAACAGGTGAAAAAGATATTGTAGACCTTGTGCTTGCCATCTAAGAAAGGTGGCATTTTGCATGCCCGGCTGGAAAGCTCCATTGCCCAGTATAGGCAAATATAAAGACACCCTAGAAGACAATTTGGCTGTTTTACAGACCCATCTCCATGTCCTTCGGGCCGGTGTAAAAATCTCTGAATTTAAATGCGGGTGAGCCGGCGAGAAGGAGGAGGCTTTGGCGGTGGTGGTTTTGGCGGTGAGTGAGGGCGGGAGGGGGGAGTCACTGGCTGTGCTGTGTTTCTCCACTTTCTGATTTGTTTGGCCGCCGCATACGCACTCCTGCTGGCCACAGACCTACTGATGACAGATCAGAGATCACGGAAGCACGCAGGTAAGTGTGCATTCGCGGCTAGAGTTTTATTATATAGGATAAGGGATTAAGAGTCTTTCTAAAAATTCAGGAGCTTTGTTCGTTAAAATTTTGTGTGAGAGTAATGCTATTTTATATGTGATTCTATGGTTAAAGGGACACATTTTCAAGCCTCGGTGCAATTAACTCCTAAAACTCATTTTAATTGTTCATTGATTAACATGAAGCTGTCTTTAATGTAGTGTACTGACTGGCAACAACAGGCATTGATTTTCACTCGGAGAATAGTTAAGCTCTGGAATGTGTTACCAGAGGATGTGGTAACAGCGGTTAATGTAGCTGGTTTTAAAAATGGTTGGAAGAGACAGACATGGGGGAAGCCACTGCTTGCCTTAGGAGTGGTAGTATGAAATGTTGTTACTACACATTTGGGATTTTGCCAGGTACTTGTGACCTGGATTGGCCACTGTGAAGACAGGATACTGGGCTAGATGGACCATTGGTCTGACTCAGTATGGCTATTCATATGTTCTTTTTTGAAAATATAGGGGCCCTTTTACTGAAACTTAGCGTGAGCTAACAAAATTAATGCATGCTAAATGGTCAAAAGTAAAGGTTCTTCAGTTTCTGGCTGTGTTTTATTAGAACCTCCATTGCAAGATTTCAGTATTTGTGAATAGGTTGGGTTTTTTGTTGTTGTTGTTGTTGTAATATTAAAAGGATTTTTATTTTATGTGTAATGCCTGTTGTTAGGCCCATAAAATAGCATAAAATCTTTCCTTCTTTGATCAGGGAGATACAGGGAAGAAAATTAGGACTGTGGGGATGGAGAAAGAAGGGATGGTGAGGGGATGGGGTTACAAAGTATACTTCATTTCAAGGGTTGGGGTGGAAACAGGAGAAAAAATTGTTGCTGGGAGGGAATGAGGATGAATCTTTGTCTCCGCCTCAACTTTCTATAGCTTTGAAAATGCAAATCAACTCACGTTATCGCCTTCAGAGATCCAACCCCACCTTAAGCCTGCCTAGAATATGAGATCTGCACGTAGTTTATTTGCCTGGGTAAATTACTTTCCAAAATGAACCTCCTTTGGAGCAATTTTAGAACCTGTCGCACAGTCTTCTCTGCCTGTGGACGTTGCTGCATGTGTAAAGCAAAATTATGCACCAGCTGCTGCTTTCACAATTACCTCAGGAAAACTGCATACGTACATCTTTACACTTCTTCCGTGGCTTGCACAAAGGCCCTAATTCTATAAACGGTGCCTAGCAGATAGGCACTGCTCGATACAATTGTCAATTAACCGCTAGGCACCATTTGTAGAATCAAGCCTAATGGTGCCAAACTCAACTTAGGTGCCAGTAGGCTTCATAAAATTAGGCACCAGTATATTAGGCCAGGGGGTTTCTTGGCCTAATTTACTGGCACCTAAGGCAATCCACACCCAAACTCTGCACACCCTAAGCACGCCTACTTTTTGGGTAGACATCTGTAGGCCTCGGTGTACACACCTACATGGTGCTTACCGAGTTAGGCACCTAGCTAAAATTTAATTTTTTTTTAAATTGTTTTTTAAATGACATTGTTCAATTAATAGCGCCAATCGAACCAATTAAAAAATTAAGTTAGGCGCCTAGATCGGTTAGGAGCGCTGACCTAGGTGCCTAATGGAAGTGCTTTTTATAGAATTAGGGCCAGATTGTCTGGTTTCACTTCCATTTATATGTTTATTGGTACTGCTAAACTGCTCAATTTTTTAAAAGTGTCCACCCTAACTCTTCCCCTGGGAACACTTTGCTTGCTGTATGCTGTGTGGCGCAGTGGTTAAAGCTACAGCCTCAGCACCCTGAGGTTGTAGGTTCAAACCCATGCTACTCCTTGTGACCCTGGGCAAGTTATTTAGTCCCCCCATTGCCCCAGGTCCATTAGATACATTATGGCCCCCTCCAAGACAGACAGAAAAATGCTTGAGTACCTGAATAACTTCATGTAAACTGTTCTGAACTCCCCTGGGAGAATGGTATAGAAAATTAAATTAATATATCAGGTGGCCATTTGCATGAAAGCCTATTTGGGCATGGAAAGCACTCTCTTGAGCTTGTGGAAATGTTTTTGGACATTACCTTCTCCCACTTTGACAATGCAGCAGTCCTACATGCTGTAATTTAGTTGCTTCCTTTCCAATGTCACCCTCCTTTGTAATGTATTGTATCTTTCCCTCTGAAACAAGTTTCCCTTTGCTTCTCTGTACTGTCAAAATTTCTCCATTTTGCTACATGGGCCTCTTAACCTGTAAATCGCCTTGAATCTACTGAAAAGTGTGATTAAGAAATCCTGATTAGATTAGATTAGACTTCGGGATCCTTTTACTAAGGTGCACTAGCGTTTTTAGCGCGCGCTACGCACCCAAAACTAACACCAGCTCAATGGAGGCGTTAGCGTCTAGCGCGCGTGCTAAAACCACTAGCACAGCTTAGTAAAAGGAGCCCTTAATTTCTGGTGAATTGGCCTTAAATGCTCTTCTCCAGCCCCTCCCTTCCAGGCAGTCTGCACTCTGCAGGGGAGAGGGTGAGCTTGGAGCACACCAGAGCAGAGAACAGGGGCCTTGCTCCCTAACCCAGTCCCTTTTCTCCTGTTGATTTTGCCCTGGTCTGCTCACTCCCTCCGTTGGATGTACAGTTCTACTTCCCTATTCTAAACAAATTAAGCCATGCATAACATATTTATTTAATTTTCTATATCGTTCTCCCAAAGGAGCTCAGATCGGTTTATATTAATTTATTCAGGTACTCAAGCATTTTTCCCTGTCTGTCCCGGCGGGCTCACAATCTATCGAATGTACCTGGGCCAATGGGGGGATTAAGTGACTTGCCCAGGGTCACAAGGAGCAGCCACAACCTCAGGGTGCTGAGGCTGTAGCTTTAACCACTGTGCCACACAAGTCCCCTTCATTATTACTTAGCATATCTTACAGTTTTCAGTTTTCAACCCACATCCCCCTTAAATCCACCTCCAGTTCTGCAATTCCAGACACACATATGGGTCATCATTCATGCGACTAACTCACTTTGTGTACAGGGTAACATTCAGCTCTCGGTCATCTTCTCTGAATTACATTTTCAACATGCACATTTATGTCTCTCTTTCTCATGACCTCTTAAACTTGCTTGGCAGTATTCCAATTAAAGGCCATTCCATGTTTCACAACAGCCGCATAACATTCTTTTCTTTCCACACAAACATTTTTCTCTCTGCAGTATATTCAGTCTCTTTCTCAGCCACAGCAGGAAATCTGGCGAGTCCTTCTGTGTTCGTCCCATGAAAATATATTTCCTCAGTCTTGTTAAGAAGAGAGGACCACCTAGAACTTTGAGGAAATGTAGTACCTAATCAGAAATAATAAATTAGCATTAAAGTTTGACCTTTTAAACGCTTTTTGCTCTCCTAGTAATAGGAAAGACCTTGTCTGTAGGATAGTTGGTCAGTGATTTTGACTGTCCCTGATGCTATCATTTTATTTACCATTTATAGCCCACTGTAACCGAAGCGGATTACAAGTTGCATACACAGGTCAAAAAACAAAAATTCAAATACGTAAAACAAAACATTTAAATAAAATATATTTAAAAAAATTAATGTAAGCATTATAAAACAGTAACCTCATCTACTCTTTATACCCTCTAGAAATTACCAGATATCTTCTTCATGTAATACGTTTTTTGTAATTCTTTTGTAATCCACCTTGAACCGCAAGGCAATGATGGAATAGAAATCTCTAAGGTAATGTAATGTAAATTATGTATTTCCAGAAATGCCCTCCCAAAACAACCCCCTCCACAACAAAAATATGTTTCCATACAAATAACTGATCAAATAATTTCAACCTTCCAAGAAAGTCTTAACAAAACAGTGTTTTACTACTACTATTACTACTACATATCTGAAAATGTCTGGCAGCGCTATAGAAATGATATCTTTTAAATTGCTAAACATTAGCTCAAAGTCTCAAATAGCCTGGAAGATTATTTCACAATTTAGGCCCTGAATTTGAAAATGCACATGCACAGGTTTCAGATGAAATACATAATTGTTTTGCAGTTTCAGACTATCAAGCCCTTTTAGGTTGATGTAACTTTAAAGCAGTGAAAAAAATAAAAATAAACTGGTACATTACTATAAATCCGTTAAAACCTTAAAACATAAGTTTCAAGTTTATTTATGGCTTGATATACCGACCATCACATATATCTGGACGGTTTACAATATTAAAAATTAGAAAAATCTAATAAAATTTAAGATTTAGTTGAAATAAAATAAGAGGAGGGTAAAACTAAAACTATGACAAATTAAGACTTATTAGAGATGAACGGTACTAGGGGATAGGGAAGTTTAATTACAATATGTAAATAAAAACAAAAAGGAAGGACAGAGGGATAGGGAATAACGAGAGGAAGACAGGGATGGCGCTTCTTAAAAACTTTTTTTTTTCCCACTTATTGATAGGCATCTTTACAAAGAAATGTTTTAAGATTCATTTTAAATTTATTTAGGGAATTTTCATTGCGGAGATAAAGTGGCATTGAATTCCAGAGCGAGGGTGCGATTACAGAAAAAAATAGAATTTCTAGTATAGTATACCAGTAACCAATGAAGCTCTTTTAAAATTGGTGTAATATGGGCAGATTTTGAGACGCCTATTATAAGGCGTGCAGCCACATTCTGGACCAATGTGCGTATGTACAGTCTAGCAGTTGACATTCCCAAATACAACAAACTGCAATATTGTTTGTTATATATATCACTATAATTTACAGTATCTGTATTTGAGTTGTAAACTGCCTAGAATGGTAAATGCTTAAATAAATAAAATATTTATTCTAATTCTGATTTCTAGAATCCTTGAAGTTTTGTTCATGCTGAAAAAAGTAATGTTTAATTACACATTCTGATGTGTAAATCTGAACTAGATGCTACATATCTAGTTGATACAGTAGCACTAAGGACTTTAAAAAGCATTTCATTAAGATTTGTAATCCGCTTTGAACCGAAAGGTAATGGCGGAATAGAAATCTGTAATGTAATGTAATTTGCAGGTGTTGACATGCTTTGCACCTGAATAGAAAAGTCTTCCAAAACAATTTCTTCTTCCTGCAGCTTATACTGCCATGATCTTTGAACAGACTCAAATGTTTTGTCTGTTGTTACAAATAGCCCACTTCCTTACAGGTTACCTCTAAGACAGCACTGATGGCCCCCACATGATACCAGGATTAAGTCCCACTGGGCACCTGCAAACCCTGGTGTGGATCTTGTGTTGGGGAAAGTTTATGTTCAGAACCTGACATTTTACTGGAAGTAGTTGCAGTGACATATCACATACAGTTTGGGTGTTCTAAACTGAAAATCGTTGCTAAAAATAATAAAGGTTGAAATCATAAGTCGTGATATAGTTTCACCATATATAGTTCCTGGCCAACTAGACTTTCTGATCCTTGCTGACACTCTTTTCTGCAGTACCTTCCCTTGTACTCTTTGGGCTTTAGATGGGTGCTGGGCTTCTAGACTTCCAAAGGATCTTTCTTGCACAAGTGCAAGGACACACAGACACACCACAAGAGTCCCTGACTGTTTCTTAACCCGCAACATCCCATTTCTGCAGCCTATCTAACACTGTATAGTAACTGATCGTAAAGAAGTACAGGATAGCATTTGTTATAATGCCAAAATTTCACCAATGTTCACTACTTTTACCTAGTTACATCTGATGTTTGCATTTAAAAGTAAAAGCAGAAGAAAGATGAAAATGCCAATTCCTCAGTAAACCAATAAACCTGGAATAGGATTTTGCTATGGCAAACCTCATCATGCAAACAATGGATCATTTCATCTTAAATTTTGCTGTTCAATGAATAACCTATAAGAGTTGCCTGTGTAAATTACTGGTCTCCAGCCAAACAGAACAGTGATGAGTTGGGTTAGTTTGAAGTGGAGATGAAGCTGAAGTTGGTAGGAATTCTTGGTTAAAAGACATATGTCTCTAGCACAGGGGTGTCCAATGTCGGTCCTCGAGGGCCGCAATCCAGTCGGGTTTGCAGGATTTCCCCAATGAATATGCATGAGATCTATTAGCATACAATGAAAGCAGTGCATGCAAATAGACCTCATGTATATTCATTGGGGAAATCCTGAAAATCCGACTGGACTGCGGCCCTCGAGGACCGACATTGGACACCCCCGCTCTAGCACAACAGACTGCTGGTTATTCCAAGGAAATGTTTACATTGGAGTGACAGTTCACTGGTTTGATAGTGTTTAGAGAGGAAGACTGCTCGTCTAACCCCAAGACAAAGAACATAAGAACATAAGAATTTGCCTCCACTGGGTCAGACCAGAGGTCCATCGTGCCCAGCAGTCCGCTCCCGTGGCGGCCCATCAGGTCCATGACTTGCAAGTGTCCTTTATATCCTTCCATCCCTTTTGTCCTTCCTTATCTATATCCTTCTAACTGTATCCTTCTATATCCTATATCTTCCCTATTTATATCCTTCAATAACTTTTTCTTTCGAGAATTTATACAATTCCTCTTTGAAACCCTGTAAAGTACTCTGTCCTATCACTCCCTCCAGAAGTGCATTCCAAGTATCCACTACCCTCTGAATGAAGAAGTACTTCCTGGCATTGGTTCTAAACCTGTCCCCTTTTAGTTTCTCCGAGTGCCCTCTTGTTCTTGTAGTTCCCCACAGGCTGAAGAATCTGTCCCTCTCCACATTCTCAATGCCCTTCATGATCTTATATGTCTCTATAATGTCCCCTCCGAGTCTCTGCTTCTCCTGGGAGAAGAGCCCCAGTCTGTTTAGCCTGTCTGCGTATGAAAGGTTTTCCATACCCTTTATCATACGTGTAGCTCTTCTCTAGACTTTCTCAAGTATCGCCATATCCTTCTTCAGGTATGGCGACCAGTACTGGACACAGTACTCCAGATGCGGGCGCACCATTGCTCGATACAGCGGCATAACTCGTATTTTACGTTCTTGCCTCAGTTCTCAAAGATAGCGTAGAGAATGACATGGTGACAGAATTTGTCACTGACTCCGTTCCCGCGGATAACCACAGGAAGCCATCCCCATGTCATTATTTAAGGAGAGAGTATGAGTAGGCACAACCACTGACCCTCAAGCCTTGCAATGAAGAATGCTAGTGTAGAAGGATTGAGGTTGAGATAGACACTAACGAATGACAAAGGATGGTTTCCCGCGGTTCTCCACAGAGACGGGGATGGTGACACATTCTGTCACAATTTGCCATCAAATTAAAAATTATTAGAACAGGCAATGATTTCAACTTTGTGAAAGCCTTCTCTGTAATTGGCCAGTGTGATGATGATTACAAAGTTACATTACATTACATTAGTGATTTCTATTCCGCCATTACCTTGAGGTTCAAGGCAGATTACATAAAGGAGTTATCTGGACAGTTTCGGTGGTATTACATAGTGTTGCTACTGGGATTGAGATGATTCTTGCTGTATTAGTTTGTCTTTAAGGATTTCTTGAATAGCAGGGTTTTTATTTCTTTTCTGAAGGTTTTGTAGTCTGAGATCATGATCAGTAAATTGGAGAATTGGTAGTCTAGTTTTGCTGCCTGAATGGCCAGGAGGCATTGTACATTTTTTTTTCGTTTGACATTTCTAATTAGAGGGTGCGTGAATGGTGTATGGGTTCTCCGGTGTATGGATTCTCCTATGTCTGGGTATGGTTGTTTGGATTAGTCGGTTGTTCAAGTAGGCTGGGCAGTCTTCGTTTATGGTTTTAAATAGTAGACAGTAGAATTTGAAAAGTATTCTTGCTTGTATGAAAATGAAAGTGATGAAGTACACTAAACTACTGCTAATGTAGTTCATAATGATAAGCATTCTTTGCTATATGGAAGTGTTTCAGATAGAGATTCCCTTCAATATCTGCAACTCACTGGTCCCTCTCAGCTGTGCACTTCCTGACAAGAGGCCATCCTTGCTTGCTGCACAGCCAGCAAACCGGAGACCTTGCCTCTTTTCTTTCCCACTGCCTCTGCCACTATTGCTGCTTTGCCAAATCAGCAGAAATGGCAGCAAAACAAAATACAAAATGGAGAACTGCATCATATCTAACTTTAGCTGCTGGCCTTACCCCTACATTGTCACTTCTTGTTCTGGGGCAAAGCCAGCTGCTGCGGGTAAATACAGTGCAGCTCTGTGAACTTTTTCGGTATGGCGGTATATAAGAAAATTATTATTTGTACATATTTTGTTTTGCCACTGTTGCTGGTTTGGGAAGGAGCAGCAGCAGTGGGGATGTCGGGGAAGGAGCCAAATGCTGAAAGGAAGAGGGGAAGACAGAGGGATACTTGGAGGACAGAGGGCACATGCTGAATGGAAATAGGGAGGGAAAATGTTGGATGGAAGTTGGGAACATGCTGGATGGACATGAGAAGGAAAAAGGACACATGCTGAATGGAAGCAAGGACTAAAGGACAAATGATATGGATGGAAGTGGGAAGGACAGAAGGCAGACACTGGATGGAAGAGGGGGGAGAGAAGGCAGATACTGGATGGAAGAGGGAAAAGAGAAGGAAGATGTTGGATGAGGGGGGGAGGAAGAGGATAGCGCTAGTGAGAGAATATGGGGAAATGAAATAAGATACCCAGAGTGAGTAAAAGAGGTGAAAAGCTGTAGGTAGACACAGTAAACAGAGGGAAATTGAGGGTTAGATAGTAAAAAAAAATTAAATCTGGACAGAGGCAAACCTAGTGGCTTGCGGGAGGGCAGGGAGACAGAAAGAAGGGAAACAGAAAGAAAGGGGGAACAGGGAGACAGAAAGAAAGGGGGCATGGAGAGCGAGAATAAGAAAGAAAGGGAGGCAGGGAGACAGAAAGAAAGAAGGGGGCAGGGAGAAAGAAAGAAAATGTTGGAGGAGGGGAGAATGAGGTCTGGAGGAAAGGAAGCATACAGGAGGTTGAAAGAAGGGAAGAAATATTGGATGCAGTCAGAAGAAGAAAGTGCAACCAGAGACTCATGAAATCACCAGACAACAAAGGTAGGAAAAATTATTTTATTTTCAATTTAGTGATCAAAATGTGTCCGTTTTAAGAATTTATATCTGCTGTCTAGATTTTGCACTATGGCCCCCTTTACTAAACAGCAATAGCAGTTTTTAGCACAGGGAGCCTATGAGCGTCGAGAGCAGCACGGGGCATTCAGCGCAACTCCCTGCGCTAAAAACTGCTACCGCGGTTTAGTAAAAAGGGAGGGGGTATATTTGTCTATTTTTGTATGGTTGTTACTGAGGTGACATTGCCTAGAATCAACTGCCTTGACCACTTTGAAAAAACCTCTGAATATGAATGATAATTAACATTTTCTCTGCTTTTCAGTGTGCTTTGTGGGTTTTTTAAAATTTTATTGTTGGTAGATCATTTTGACTTGGTCATTTTAAAAGTAGCTCGCAAGCCCAAAATGTATGGGCACCCCTGTGGTAGATAATGAAGAGGTTCGTCTTTGCTGTCCCTTTTAAAAAAGAGTGGTGTTAATATGGGGGGGGGGGGCTTTTTAAGCTGCACTAAACATTTCATTACCTGAATTTTACTCAGAATAGTTATAAACTACTGGTGAATAAGTAGGTAAAGCAGGCAGATAAGGGCTCATGGAATTTTTTCCAACTTCAGAGACTAGAGAGAGAGTATGTGTGTGTTTCATTTAACACAGTTGTTCAAACATTAATCCTTTGTCTACTGGATAATTGTTATGTACTATATGTTGGATATTCTGATTCTTTGATGAGGAAATTGCAGTCATTATAGAAAACAGCTTTAAGACCAATTTATTCGGCAGTATCTTACCCTTATACCCTCACCAATCTATTGCATTTCTTTGAAGGGGTGAATGAACATGTGGATACAGGTGAGTCGGTTGATGTTGTTTATTTGGATTTTCAAAAGGCATTTGACAAAGACTTCTGAGGAAATTAGAAAGTCATGGGATGGGAGGTAATGTCCTATTATGGATTAAGAACTGGTTGAAAGACAAAACAGAGTAGGTTTAAATGGTCAATATTCTCAATGAAGAACGGTAACTGTGAATCTATTTACGTGAAAAGATTTATAAACAGCAAACAACTCACGATCCCACTCTTGTAAGTGGCGCAATCGTGCGTCTGACGCATGTCTTTAAACAGTTAAAATGAAGTGCTGATGTTAGATGCACAATTGCGCCACTTACGAGAGTGGGATTGAGAGTTGTTTGCTGTTTATAAGTCTTTCTACGTACATAGATTCACAGCGTCTTTAATATTATTTGTCACACAATATACTCTGCAATCAATATATTTTGTTGTTTATGAGGTTCCTGAGGCAGACTGAAGTGGCCAAAACATGTGTCGAGCTATTATATCAATAAAAGCAGAAGTTTGAAATAAGCACCTTGCTTATCTTGGACATTTCTATTTTTTGTTTGTTGGTCATTGTTTTGTGGATTGGACCCTCCTGATTTTGTCTGCATTACATGTCTTCTTGTGCTATTACATCATGCATGCTTGCCTAACCATTTTGTTAGTCATATCATATGTTAGCCATGCTTTGTAATACTATGTTTATCATTCTGTGTTTTGCTGAACTATGCTTGCCATGCTATGTTTCACCAGACCATGTTTTGTTATATTATATTTTTACCATGCTTTGTAAACTTTATTTTGCCAGCTTTGTTACACTTCCCCAAGTACATTAGATAGTGTGAGCCCGCCGGGATAGATAGGAAAAAATGCTTGACTACCTGAATAAATTTATGTAAACTATTCTAAGTTCCCCTGGGAGAATAATAATAATAATAACATTTTATATACCGCAATACCGTTAAGTTCTATGCGGTTTACAATAGATTAAGCGAGGTACAAATTGATTTAATTTAAGAGGTGGAAGAGGTGAGTTAATAGGACCGGAAATGCATTGTTGAGGAGAAAGAGATTAATAGGACTATGGAGGAGAAAGAAATTAATGGAGGAGAAAGAGATTAATAGGATTATGGAGGAGAAAGAAGATGAGTGGGTCAGTTGTCTAGATACTTTAGGAACAGTTGAGTTTTTAGACATCTTCTGAATTCCTCATAAGTAGTGGGCGAAAGCAGTTGATCTAGGTCTTTACCCCACAATGCTGCTTGATGTGAAAGAAGGTGTTCATGGTGTTTTTTCAGTTTACAACCTCTAACGGGGGGAAACGAAGTAGGAATGAGAGAATGGTAAAGAAGCGAATAAATAAATAAATAACATGTCCATGCTCATGACACACCTCCCACAAAGAATAAATTTAAAAAAGTGTGTGCAATTAGGAGCAGATTTTATAAATAATGCCTATGTTGGGCACCACTATGCACCTACATTAAGGATGCCTAGTGACACCTAATTAAAATCCTCATGCAACCCAGCTTGTTTTTAATTAGCTTAAATGGATAATTGAATATAACATTGAACTTAATTAAAATACATTTTAAAAAGTTAAACAATTAAGACCAAGATTCACTAAAGATAGCGACTCAATCGCTGTTGACCTATTCTCTGGCTGATTTTTAAACAGCGATTGATTCAATATCAAGTTTGCATGCAAATTCACCGACTCGATCGCTCAGTGAGCGATTGAGTCGGTGCAGAGCCCTGCCAGTAGTAACAGGAGAAGCAGCCTCCTGTCACTGCTGTCAGGGCGCCTGAGCCAATCAGGGCCTTAGGCTCATTCCCGTGCATCACATGATGCAGAAGGGCGGGGCCTAACTGCTGGCGGAGAAGGCGGGACTGAGCACACCTCCTGCTCCCAACTTAAAGGGAGGGAGGTGGCGATGAGGAGGAGACCCGACCCGAGGGGCCTGATGGCAGGAGGGAGTGGGCGTCCCTCTTGCCATTGTGGGTCACCGTGTGCTGGGGGGAGGGGAAAGAGCCGGTTTTTTGACAGGTCTGCCTGGTTTTCTTTTTTATGGGGCAGATATTTTGTGTGTGTAATAGAGGCAAAATATTTGTGCCATGGAAAAAAAGTCAGGCAGACCTGTCAGTAATACAGCAGTTGGGTTTTAGGATCATAAAACCTGATGAAAAATAGACAAGCAAATGTTAGTGAAGCAATTGCTTGGCTATTTTGCAAGGGGTTTTACAAATTTGCATGGCGGATCAGAAAATGGACGATTGAGGGAAAAAACAGGCAGTGGGCTGTTTTGTGGGTTGGGGAGGGGGGTGGTAGCGACAAGGAGACCCAACCCAAGGGCCCCGACGGCAAGAGGGAGTGGGTATCCCTGCTGCCATATTTTTTTAGCGCAGTTGGACGAGTGTCGGGTGGCAGGAAGGAGTGGGCATCCCTCCTGCCATGGGTGGGTTGCCGTGTACTGGGGGGGCATGTGTGTGTTTATCATGGGCGGGAGAAGCCGGTATTTTGATAGGTCTTGGTGGGGGGGGGGGCGGTTCTTTTTTTGGAGGCAGGGGCAGATATTTTGCGTAATACACGCAAAATATGTGTGCCATAGAAAAAAAAAACAGATAGACCTATCGGTAACACAGTTATGGGCAGGTCTACAGCAGTTGGGTTTTAGGATTGTAAAACCCGATGCAAAATAGCCAAGCAAATGTTAGTGAAGCAATCGCTTGGCTATTTTGCATGGGGTTTTACAAATTTGCATGGTCAGATCAGAAAATGGGCGATTTGAGGGGCAAAACAGCCGGTGGGCTGTTTTGTGAATTGGGTTGGTTAGCAGTGATCATCGATCGCTGCTGATGAATTGGGGCCTCATTCAGTACAGGTGTCCTCTGATGCCTACTTGAGAGGAATTAGGGGCCCCCCTTAATTTCTTCCCTGGGAACCACATATACTTCTTCACCTTTGAGTTTCACAATGCCACTTTTGCACTTCTTCCTATCACATGTAAAAGGAGTCTTGTCTCCTTGTTTTACCATGTTGGCTATTTTTCAGTCCTGTGCAAAAGACAAAGACTGTGGATTGGTGAAATGCATGTCAGTTGTCTTTTTGGCAGCTACAAGTGTGATTGGTTTTGTGAGTAACTTTGCAGAGTAATGGGTGGGAATGGCTGCATGGAGCACCTAAAAAAATAACAAAAAAAAACACAACACCCTAGTTTCCTACTTAACCTAATTACAACAATGAAACGTCCAAAACAGGAACCCCCCTCCCCCTATATTCTTTATTGAAAAAGGTAGACACACAGGTCCAAAACACAGTAGATCTACTAGAGAAAATGTACAGCAGTGGCCATACTGATCATAAGAATCAGGATCGGATTTACGATTTGGTATCAAACCCTCTCTGTGCGCAGACGGACTAGAGAATGACACGGGAATAAATCTGTCCTCACCTGCACAAGCCTCGAACACGTCAAAATCATAAGTGTTCGAGGATTATGCAGATGAGACTGGAGACAGCGAATGACATTTGTCCTCGTAGGCTCTATCACCGACCTCTGCAACCTGTCCTCAAAAATCCCCCAGCGGAAGTTCCTCTCAAAAAGAGAAACCACGGATGTTACGTCAATGGAGAGCGAAGAGGTGTTTGGTGTTGAAGCCCTTTCCCACTTTTAAAAGACGTTCTGAGACCATTGCAACCAATTTTAAGCAAAGAATATTAAAATGAAATAGGCATGTATGTGTTTCTCGCCGGGTTCTAGGCTGCCCTGTGCCTGTGACGTCTCAACTGTGCCGGAAACTGGCTGTGCTTGATGATGTCAGAGAGGAGCGGGCCGCGCTCCTGTAGGACGGTTAGGTGAGCGCGTGAGGATGCTGGGGCGGACGGGTGCGGTGGCAGCTGTTGGGCTTTGCGGGGCGCTTTTCATCGGTTATTGTATCTACTTCGACAAGAAACGGCGCAGCCACCCCGACTTTAAGCTGCGGTTGCGAGAGAGTGAGTAGGATGCGGTATGGCGGCCTGGGCCTTGCCGGGGGGGGGGGGGGGGTCGGTGGCTCTCTTTTTCTTGTAAGTTGATTTTGGGTTTTACATATTTGCACCGTCCTGCAGTGTCTTTCTTTCCACTTTGCCAACTATTATCTCTTGAATTCATTCCTAGCCTTCTCCCAGAGTTTTGCAAATTACAGGGCTTCTTTCATTTCTGCTGTTGTGATGGTCCTCAGGAGGGTAATCTGGAAAGCCTCCTCCCCCCATTTAAAATCTAGTAGCACAATTTCGGAAACGCATTGGAGCCTGTGCAACATACTTTCATGTGAAGGGCTGCTGGACGCTTTCTAGGACTTTTGTTACTGGCTTGCGATCGGGGAGCTTTGCAAATACGAGCCTATTTGTAAGTTTGATTTATTAGGAAAATTGGTAAAAACCAGCCCTGTAAAGTGTGTGTGTTTCTAATCAGATTTATATAGGATAGCGTGCAAAAGGCAATAAATCTGATCCAATCCAGGCACACTGGCACAGCAACTTGGAAAAGTGTATGATTACCGTAGGAGTTGGTAGTGGAGAGCACAGATAAGACCAACTTGCCACATCACTAGATTTCAAGAAGAGGTGGTCATTGCGTTTTTGGTTTTTTTAAATAATAAAAGTTGTGTAAATCTAATTTTCTGTGGTAGAGCCTTGCAGTTCTCCAGTAGCTTTATTAAAGTGTCAAATAAGGGATTGGGTGTAATGTTTGGAAACTGTAGACAACTCAGAATTATTATGTGTAAGTAGCATTGTTAATTTGGTAGGCTGTTATAATTAAAACTTTAGGAATAAGAGGTTTTTTTTGGGGGGGTGTTTACAAAAATGTTTACTAGTGTTTTAATCTCACAACAGATGTTGCTGGATTTCTTTTCTATCATTTAGGACACAGGTGTCAAAGTCGGTCCTTGAGGGCCACAATACAGTTGGGTTTTCAGGATTTCCACAATGAATATGCATGAGATCTATTAGCATACAATTAAAGCAATGCATGCAAATAGATCTCATTCATATTCATTGGGGAAATCCTAAAAACCCAACTGGATTGCGGCCCTCAAGAAAGGACTTTGACACCCCTGATTTAGGAGTTATCTTAGAAAAGGTACAAAAAAAACCTAAATGTAGGATATAAGATAAGCCAAGGAAGTGATGTGAGCTTATCAGGAGTTGCAAAGGTTTCTATTGATTATCTATAAACACTATTCTAAAAGCTGGAGTTATAATTTAGTATGGTACTTAAGTGTTAAAATTATAGTTTGGGAACCACATATACTTCTCCTTCACCTTTGAGTTTCACAATTCCACTTTTGCACTTCTTCCTATCACATGTAAAAGGAGTCTTGTCTCCTTGTTTTACCATGTTGGCTATTTTTCTTTCATTTTTCATCTTTGCTTTCCTGACTGTTTGACCCAGCCTCCCTTAACTTTTCAGATATTTTTCCCTGTCTTCCCCTTTCTGCAATCTTTTGTAGTTTGATAGCTAACTTCTTTTCCCTTACCTTCTTAGCTACTACTTTTGAGAACTAAAGTAGGCTTCTCTTACTTTTACTTACAAAATGGTTTGTTGCCATTACTATAACTCGTTTTAGTTTTGCCCACTGCTTTCCTACTTCTTTCCAATGTTTTGATGTAACCTGGAGACTTTGCTTTCAAATGAGCCCTCTCTACACCTGTCTTAATATTAAACCACATGGAATGGAAAGATCAATAGCGGTGCAAAATGGAAATTATAAAAACTTCATTAAAATTTGGGAACCATTAATGTCCTTTTGTCATGATTGATGCCATTTTTCTAATATTTCTATATTTAATATGTAAGATAAGGGTGGGGTGGGGGGAGGGTTTCTATTATATGAAAAATAAAATTACTAGAGGGATTTCAGGATGGGAGAGGGAGGGTTATATTTGCAATTATAAGATATAATGATAAGATGTACAAGTGGTTAAATCTATGTTATTGTGTTGCAATTTTTGTACACTTGATGAAAGTTTTAAAATGAATAAAGAATTTATAAAAAAAATAAAATATTAAACCACACATATGGTGATCACTGGATGTCAGATGATTGCCCACTATAACATCAGAAACTTTCCCCATTTGTAAGCACTAAATCCAATATGGCCCTATCCCACATGGCAACGCGATTCTCTAACCAGCACCTGTGACACGGTTACTGGTTAGAGAATCGGGGTGGTTAGTCATCTGTCCATCAGGACAGATGCAATTCTGTATGGGACGCCTGTGTTCGATTCTCAAAAGCCGCTTAGGCGGCGGCTGAGACTGGGCATCCTATACAGAATCCAGCCCCAAAAGTAAAAAAAAGCCCAGGACCTTTTGTTAAAGGTTGGATTATGCCTGGCGATCATTCAAGTCCTAAGCCTGCCCAAAACATGCCTCTAACACGCACCCTTAAGATTTGGATGCACTAGAGACAAAACAACCAGAATGATGTCTAGAAAGTCTGTTTTGAGAATTCACACTTGGACGTTTTACTAGTAAGACATCCAAGTGCTGGTTTATGCTGTCTTGGATGTCTCTTTTGAAAGTGAGCCCCATAGTTAATAAGAAATTATGTCCATCTAAATGTGTAGCAATAAAAAGAAAAAAAGAGAAGGAGAGAGTAGCTTCTAATGCTTAATAATAAAACAAGAGAAATCCAGGACAAATGTCCAACATTAACCCTGTCCCCAAAGCATTGTCTCTCTTTCAACCAATTAAATTCTCAAGTGATAATAAATTAACCCCCTTGGCTTCCTGAGAATGTATTAGCTTTTCTAGTTGTAAAGGATCCAAAAAAAGAGAACCCTTTTTCTTAATGCTCATGAGAAATGAAGATAGTAGTTGATTAGATTTATTCATTTTAATGCTGTTTTATTTTGTATCCACAGAAAGGCGAAAACAAAAGCTTGCCAAAGAAAGAGCAGGGCTGTCTAAGGTGAATTCCTAGTTTCAGTTGCAAATGGGTAAATTTTATGACTGTGTACATATACTTCTCCCTCCGAATCCGTGGTTTCAGTATTCGTGGATTCAGTTATTCGCGATTTTTTTTTTTTTTTTTTTAAAGCTAATTCCAGACATTCCCTGCCTCCCTTCCGGCATCCCAGACCTTACCTGGTGGTCTAGCGGGCTTTCAGGGCAGGAGCGATCTTCTTACACTCCTGCCCCATGCAGATCACTCATAGAAAATGGCTGCCGTTAGTTTCCGTCTTAGTCTCGAGAGACTACAGGAGCTCACTGCAGCCATTTGCTATGAGTGATCTGCACAGGGTAGGAGTGTAGGAAGATTGCTTCTGCCCTGAAAGTCCGCTAGACCACAGTTCTTCAACCGCCGGTCCATGCAGGGCCTGCGAGATGGACGCCGTTAAATTTCCTGCCCCGGAAATCTTCTGTTCCTCCCAGCCTCGGGCGATCAAGACAGGCTGCCAACGTCGGGCATTCCCTCTGTGAGTCTCGCATATGCGGAAACAGGAAGTTGGAACAAAATAGGCGGGACTCAGAGAGGGAAGGTCCTGACTTCGGCAGCCTGTCTTGATCGCTGCCCCTGCCAAGTCGCCGAAGAGGGCCGCGGGGAAGCTGCAAGTAGAAGGGAGATGGTCAGCGTGTGGATTGGGGCCATCAGCAGCGTCTGTGCTGAGAGTCTGCCCACGTGCAGGATGCGGTGGGTAGGGGCCTCCAGCTCGTCTTGGGTGGCAGGGCCTGTGGTGCAAAGCTGTTTTTGCCTGCTTGGGGGGGGGGGGGGCGGGTCACGAATGTGCAGGGCACAGCAGGAATAAGATCCTGGGGAGCCTTCAACAGTGGCTGTCTACTCTCCTAGCAGCTCTGTACTTACCAGGGCAGTGATTCACTTTGGCAACTAACGGACCCAAGGCTGCCTAAGGAAATCAATGCTGCAGGCAAGTACTGAGAGCTGCTGGAAGGAGAGGAAACCACTGTTGGAGGCTGGGAAGCTGCTGGATAAAGGGAGAGCTGCTACTGCACCTGGAGTGAGGTAGAAGGAGAGATGCTGCTGGGAGGGGAAGAGGGAAAGGGATGGGAAGAGAGCTACTGTTGGATAGGGGGGAGGAGGGAAGGGAGAAGGAAAAAAGGAAGGAAACAGCTGGCAGGGAGATTAGAGGAGGGAAAGGGGAGAGACAGGAATGATAAAGTACAGAGAGATTGATGCTGGAAAGGGGTCAGCAGAGAAATGGGAGAGGGATAAAGATGCTAGATCTGGTGTAGGAGAGATAAAAATGAAGAAAGCAGTGAAGCTGAAATGAATGATGTAAAAGGGAGAGAAGAGGCACAGGCTGGATGGAAAGGGAAAAGGGGCATAGAAAAGTCAGATACATATGGAAGGGGGAGAGGCCAGACAGTGGATGGAACGGGCAGACGCTGGAAGGAAAAGAGTGGAAAGAAGATGAAAGCAGAGACCACAAAAGGTAGAAAAAAATCATTTCTATTTTGTCATTACAATATATCAGATTTGAAATATATATCCTGCTAGAGGCATAACTGGGGACTGCAAAGCCTAACAGTATTCCTGTCATATGTGACTACAGTATTCTGTTAGCATGATATTTCTGTGTAGCATTCTGTAATAATTTGGCTTGTTCAGTTTTCTTGATAGTAGAGGGGATATATGTGAAGGGGAGGGGAGACAGGGGTTTTGTTGGTCCTTGCTCTGAATATTTATATTTATAAAATGACAGTTGTATAGAATATTGGTTCTTTTTATACTTTAATAAAATACGTTCAATATAAAATCATAACTGAGGCTTGTGCAGATGGGATCAGATGGTTTGTGGGGACCGAGCTTGCGGAGACGGGGCGGAAATGTGGTTTTTTATTTCAGTCTTAGTAGTTTGCCGGTCCACAAAATAATTCTTTTATTTCTGCCGGTCCACGGGTGTAAAAAGGTTGAAGAACACTGCGCTAGACCACCAGGTAAGGTCTTTGATACCGGGAGGAAGGCGGGAAGGTCCAGAATGAGGCAGGGGTGGGTCAGAGCTGGCCAAAAAGTTATTCACAGTTTTTCACACTTCGCGGTCCGGCTCTGCACCTAACCCCCATGGATACGGAGGAAGAAGTATGCACTATATATACTGTATAAAGTTAGTATACAATAAAGGATGTGTGTTAACAGTTTGTGCACATCATAGAAAATGTTATTTTGCTTATAGAATGTTAAAGCACCAGTCCTAATGGACCACACAGAGGTTTTGTTTACAGGATAACTGCAATAAATATTTAGAAGACTTATTTAAGTTCATTGACTCTATGGCTAGTTTATGCAGGGCATGAAGTTAGTCAGTGCTGTGTTAATTACCAATGATCACTAGGCCACAAGAGGAGAGAAAGGAGGCAGCAAAATAGCAGGAAGTGATATCTGCATCTAGTCCCCCATCTTTCTGCATTATCTTCATCTGGTGGTATTCTTCAGACATTATTTGACCATATAATACACTATGATCGCTGCTTTTGAGTAATAATTCTTTGAAGATACAATATAAGAAATCATTACTCCAAGATATAGAATTTTGTTCAATTTGTGCAGAATTCCCCCCTCTTAATTTATTTGATTTGTATACTGCTTAAATCCTAAGCAGTTTACATTGAATAGTGATTAGGTGCTACTAAGTGTTTTTCCCTTTCTGTCTTGGCATACTCACAATCTAATTATTTTACCTGGGACAATGGAGGGTTAAGTGACTTGTCCAGGGTCACAGAGAGTAACCCTAGGATAGAACATGCAACCTCAGGGTGCAGAGGCAGTAGTTGTAACCATTAGGCCACTCCTCTACGCCCAAGTCTAGACCTTATTATTTTGGTTTCCTCACTCCATCTCTATCCTTCCCTTGGCTTGATCTCCCCCTTCCACCCCTTTATACAAACATACAGTTTCGTTCTCAGACCCTGTTCATATTCAGAAACCCATGTTTTAGCTTTCCCTTCATCCCAGTCCTTTCTTTCTCCACTCCCTCTTACCAAAAGCCCCTTCCCCCAACTTGTTTTGCATTGGTCCTTCTCTTGTTCTCACTCCATCCTCTCTCCAGAGACACCTACCATAGTGTTAAACAACCAACAGGAGACTGAATTGGCCTAATCAACTTTAAAGATAGGAGGGGACAGGACTACTTTTGAGCTTGGTTGAAGCACATAAATTTAGTTTCCAACTGCCTCTCTTTTTGGCACCAATCATAGAATCTTGCAAGCACTCTTAAATAGAAAAAGAGAAAAAAAGGTGCATACAAAAACCTGGAAGTAGTATCAGCACAGCTTCAGAAGTAGTAGTAGTAGTATTAGTTTTCTAACCTGTACTGATACTACTTCCAGGTTCCTGTTACAAATCTCTGCGGGAGAAGGATTCTGAATTACTTGGTTGCTCAGAATTTCCCACAGGATTACAAGATTTTGGAGTAAACCTGTCTCAATTTTCCTTAGCTCTCAGAACCTCCCAATCTCTTCTCTCCCTTTTAAATCATCCAGTCTATTTCACAGGAACTTTCCCTATGCTGATGCATAAATCCATTTTCTGCACTAAATAAAATTATACAGGTAAACAGAAACCATTTTTACTAATATGCAGTTTTACAGAATGTTCCGATGTGATGTGATCATGGTGGAAAGGAATTTCTAGAACAAGCTGCATTACTTGTGTGGTAAATCTGCATAAGATGACTTTAATTTTGTATTTCAGTTACCTGACCTCAAGGATGCGGAGGCTGTTCAGAAGTTTTTCCTTGAAGAGATACAGCTTGGAGAGGAATTGTTAGCACAAGGTGATTCTTAGAATGTATTATCAAAGTAGGGATTAATCTTCTTGCTGATTTTGTTCTGTAGATTAATGCTTGGGTTACTGTGCAGCTCATTACATATTTAATGGCACCGTTAGTACATGATATTACTCAGTGGATTAAGTACCCCCTGAGATATCCAGGCTTGTTGCAGCCTATGCAAAAACCTAAGGAAAAACTGCTTCTTCAGTTTCTCTCCAGACCAGCACAGCTCACCTGACCTGTAGGTGGAGATAGAGAAAAACTTTTGGCTGTAGTACAAGTGGCTGTGCTGTCCCTAATACTCAGTCTGCTCTCAGTCTCCAGCAGGTTGTGTTAAGCTGTTGAAGTCTTCCCTGGTTTAGTGTAGGGCTGTTGGAAGTTGTTTAGTGGCCTTCTGGAGCTGGACTGAGCTTGAGGGGGCCTAATTTCTCCTTTTATCAACATTGGCCAAAGTGTTGGCGAACCACAGTTAAACACCAGCACAAACTCAGTTTTAATGATTCTCTTAATCCTGCGCAAGACATGTACAGAGGTGGACTGAACTGTGCTCAATAAGAGCTCACACCATCCACACCTGTGTTAGTTATAGTGACTGATAAATCTTTTTCTGTCTCCAGTTTCCCGAGCATTCCCATTTTTTTCTGCAAAAATGTTTGTTGATTTTGTGAACTTAACTGAAGCTCTTTTGCTACCAGAAGCCAAGGAGCCCTCTCATTCCCTCTGGCATTGTGTCAACTCAGACACTTGTTTATTTATTTATTCAATTTTCTATACCATTCTCCCAGGGGAGCTCAGAACGGTTTACATACATTTATTCAGGTACTCAAGCAGTTTTCCCTGTCTATCCTGGCTGGCTCACAATCTATCTAATGTACCTGTTTACATCCCATTATTTCACTGTTACCTATTTCAGAGTCACATAATGAGCTTGTGCATTTGCTGCTTCCCTCTCCTTTAGACTCATTCCATCTAGTGTAGAAAGCCTTCTAGATCATTGTCATCAACTTTTTACTGCAAATACATTAATACAACCTTGTGATATTCAAATGCCCTCTTCAGATAATGAGAATGAAGGCTGTACAGGAATATCTGTCCCTTCTCATTTCTCAGCAATGGAGGAGTCTTTCTAGGACATTTGTATCCACCATTTGTCCACAAGATGTCTAAAGTTCTCTTTCTGCTTTAGCAGGAAATAGAACCAAGGTTTTGGCCTCTTAAATATATAGGTGAAGGTGAAAAAACAGTGTGACAAGGCAATGGCTGCTGCCAGAAGGATGCTGGGCTGTATAAAGAGAGGCGTAGCCAGTAGAAGGAAGAAGGTGTTGATGCCCCTGTACAGGTCATTGGTGAGGCCCCACTTGAAGTATTGTGTTCAGTTTTGGAGACCTTATCTGGCAAAAGACGTAAGAAGACTTGAAGCGTTCCGGAAGAAATGATAGGAGCTTTGCGCCAGAAGACGTATAAAGAGAGACTGGAAGCCCTGAATATGTACTGTATACCCTAGAAGAAAGAAGGGACAGGGGAGATACGATTCAGACGTTCAAATACTTGAAAGGTATTAACGTAGAACAAAATCTTTTCCAGAGAAAGGAAAATGGTAAAACTAGAGGACATAATTTGAGGTTGAGGGGTGGTAGGTTCAAAAGCAATGTTAGGAAATTCTACTTTACGGAGAGGGTGGTGGATATTTGGAATGCGTTATTTCTGGGCAAGAATCCAAAGCTCTACCCAGTACTGTGCTTGGGCTCCAACTGTTGAACTCTCCATAAAAGCTCACTCCAGCCCATCCACACCCTCCCAGCCATTGAAGCCCTCCCCAGCCCATCCTCAACCAAAAGGCCATATACAAACAAGTCTGCCCAGTACTGGCCTTAGTTCTTCAGTATTTACTATTATTTTCTGATTCTAGATCCTCTGTGTTCATCCCACACTTCTTTGAACTCCGTCACCGTTTACCTCTCCACCACCTCTCTCGGGAGCACATTCCAGGCATCCACCACCCTCTGCGTAAAGCATATTGGAAACCCATACATATCAACCGTTAATCTACATGCAGAGTCCCATCACCTCCCATCCACAAAAAGAGGGGTTCTACACACACTAGTGAACAGAGCACTAAGAGTTTGTGACCAAGGCAGCCTTCAGAAAGAAAAGGACACCTTTCAGGACACATTTCTTACTAATGGCTACAGCAGGAGGACTTCCTCTCTAGCCCTAAAACTTATGGACAGCCTAACCCAGAAAATCAGCAATGGCCACCAACCATTAGAGTACAGTGCTGTGACAGAACAATAAATGGTAGGGTTTCCTTATGTTCAAGGAGTAACAGATCACATAGGGAAACTAGTAAAGAAAAATAGCATCAAAACAGCCTACTGTGCACCACAGAAACTCGTATCTACACTCACACATGTGAAAGACTGGTTACCTCTGCTCCAAACCCGTGGGGTGTACAAAATCCCATGCAACTGCGGCCAATCCTACATTGGTGAAACTGAACACACTATAAAGGAAAGACAGAAAAAGTACAAGAAACATCCCAAGCTATACAACACAGAAAAATCAGCTGTAGCCCTCCATGGCAGGAAAACCAGTCATATGATTAGATCTAAGAACACAAAAGTTATGAAGAAAGAAGACTGCTGGTGGCCAAGAAGAATCGAAGGACAATAGAGATAGCAAGATACCCAATAACTTCAATGAAGATAAAAGGGCTCTCCATAAACAAAGCATGGCAATCACTCATCCAAAAGAAATTCAGTGCAACAAGGACTGGGGTCAAAGGCAAACGCCTTCTCTCTCCATCTAAAAGTTTCTGGCAGAATTTAAATAATAAATGTGTTTTCTCTCTCTTCTCCCCCCCCATGTGCACATCTCATTCCCTCACACTCATGCTGAACAATTCTCCTTTTCAATTCCTGAGCTGAGTAGGTACCCCTCCCATGTCCCAACACGCTCCTTTGCCCCATGTTATCCCCTCTCTCCCTTTCTTGTTCCCTTCAGGGATGTCCAGCTAGGCATACTCCCCTCCATCGGAGGGAAGCCTTCCAGGTGAGCCGGGGATCCCAGTTACCTCAACAGTCCTTCCAGCTGGGCTGCTCCTTCCTGCCTCGACCTCTCCCTCTCTATTTTTAATTTGGATCGGATCGGCCCGCGTGCCTTATTTTTTTTTTTAAACTTTTGGGCCTATCTTCGCTGAGAGCGGTGCACAAGGCTGGCTGGCTGCCTGTTCCACGCCACTTCCCCCGAGAAAGGTTGATTCGTCTGCCTCCTCTTCTGTTTTCTTGACCATAGCGGCGCACCTGGTTGCCTGCCTGGTCCTGTGCTGCTTCCCACGAGAGCACACCAGATACATGCAGGCACACAGGTCTGCCAGTGCTAATTTTGTGCATCATAATTTTGCCATACTAACTTATACCCAGAATAGCATTCTGGCACATGTGCTGATTGTATGTGATCACATTGTCACACAACAAAAATTTAAAGGATATATAGTTTTGTCAACGCTCCCCAAAGCCTTTACGCCACATCCTTGCTATTCAGGGCATCAACCATGCATATCATGTTCGGTGTGTCATCATTTGATGAGTATTTCCATGTTCACACATCCAAGGACTGATAAACAGTAAATGCTTAATTTCAGCAATATTTGCAACACGGAACAGGTGATATACATTATCATATGTCCGTGCAACCTTTTGTATATTGGCAGAAACAATAGGAAAATCAAAATTTGAATTATAGAACACAGAAGCTGTATTTTGAGAGAGGTTTTGTCTGCTCCATTAGTCGCACATTGGCACAAGTTTAACTATACCATTGACGAACTAAACTTTTGTTTTCGAAACTTTCAAGAAAAGATGGAGAGGAGGTGATATTAACAGCCTACTCCTTCAAGCAGAACAGAGGGCAATCTTTGAGATTAACACCTTGACTCCTGCAGGTCTCAACTCTGAACTTGACTTTTGGTCTTTCCTATAAAATGTTTTCTACCAACAAACTGAGAGTTTCATGGCAAACTTCAGCTCACAGTTTCTATCAGAAATCATTATATTAATTTGGAAAAAAAAAAAAAAAGAGAAATCATTATATTTTTGTCCCATAAGTGATGCAGATATTGGGACATCACTTTACCCTCAGAATGGGTTTATTATCAGTTTCTGTTACATAGCAGTCCAAATATATGGTCATATCTTTTGGTTTGTACCCACAGAATTACTGATCTAACTGTTTAATAACTTTCCTTTTTTTTAAAAATGTGGCATTGAAGCTTTATCCCAGGACAAGCAGGCAGATATTCTTGACTGATGGGTGACGGCACCGACGGAGCCCCGGTACGGACAATTTTAGAGTGATTGCACTCTAAGAACTTTTTAGAAAGTTCTAGCTCGGCCGCACCGCGCACGCGCGAGTGCCTTCCCGCCCGACAGAGGCGCGCGGTCCCTCAGTTTCTTAGTTTCCGCGGAGCTAAGAAGACGCGTTTTCAACGGCTGTTGAAATTTTTTCCTAACTTGCCTTCCCGCTCGCGTAAACGTTTGGCTTAATTTGCCTTTTTTCTTTCTTTTATTTTGTTAAAAAAAAAAAAAAAAAAAATCTTTCATTTTTTTCTTCAATTTCGGTTTTCCCCGGCGGGGCCTTCTGCCACCATCGAAGCCTCGGCCTTCGATTTGGCGGAAGCCGTTTTTCCTTTCATGCCCCCTCAACCGGGTTTTAAAAAGTGCCAGCGGTGTGCTAGGCCTATATCTCTCACGGACCCACACAACTGGTGTTTACAGTGTTTGGGTCCTGAGCATCAGGCCTCTTCTTGCACCCGCTGTGCTACTTTGAAAAAACGAACTTTAAAAAATCGCTTAATTCAACAGCGATTGTTGTTCGGTGCCGAGATGTCCGACCCCTTTCCTTCGACTCCGGCTTCGGCACCGATTCAGTCGGCACCCTCGTCTTCGACGCCGCGTGATTCCACACCGGCATCTCAACAGTCAGGTAAGCCGGCTAAGAAGCCTTCCCCGCTGGAACGTCTTCCGGCCTCGAGTGCAGTGAGCCCAATCCTGCCGCCGGTTCGACGCCAGCGGAAGCGCTCCGCCCCTATAGAGGTGAGTCCCTCGACATCGGGCTCCTCATCTCCGGGGCGTCGAGCGGCACCGCAGGTACCGCAGAAGAAAAAAGCGGTACCGGTGCCATCCCTCGATGACCGCATTACGGCCATCCTTCAGGTGCAGCTGAAGGAGCAATTAGAACGACTCCTTCCTGCTATCATGACACCGAACCTTTCGGTGCCAGTTCGCACCGAGCCATCGGTACCGGTTGTTGAACAACCTGTATCGGTACCGATTGTGGAACCCGTATTATCCACTTCCACTGTTTCGGTACCGCTTCACCTAACCTCATCGGTATCGATGCCAGTCCTTGCACCGGAGCCGAGAGCTCACCATCAATCGGTGCAGACTTCGGCACCGGTGCGTCCGATAACTTCTCCGGACACGGTATCGATGAGGTCGGGTAAGTCGATGCGCAAAACCCGACACATGCAAACGTCGACACCTGAGTCTCGGGACCATTCTTCCCATGTAAGGGACCCTGATCTGTGGGGAGACTCAGAGGAACCCTTTCTTTCTGAAGGAGAATGTTCCTCAGAGGAGGAGGATTCGGCTGTCCCTGACCCATCCTCCAAACAGGCCACTTCCTCTTTCTCTAGTTTTTTGAAAGAGATGTGTGAGTCCTTGTCCATTCCTTTGGAGGCTGAATCCAAAAAGTCTAAAGCTTTTTTGGATGCCCTTGATTTTGATCAGCCTCCAAAGGAATTTTTGAAACTTCCCCTTCATGACATCCTGAGGGAAACTTTCTATAAGAATTTAGAGACTCCTTTAACTGTCCCAGGGGCCCCACGTAAACTGGATTCTCTATATAAGGTAATTCCCATTCCTGGGTTCGACAAACCTCAACTACCACATGAATCCTTATTTGTCGAATCCACCCTTAAAAAGACTTCAGGAGCCAGTGTATATGCATCTGTCCCTCCTGGCAGAGAAGGAAGGGCCATGGATAAATTTGGTAAGAGGCTCTACCAAAATGCTATGTTAGCTAATAGGGCTAGTAATTATGCTTTTCATTTTTCTTTTTATTTAAAGCATCTCCTTACCACCATGGCTTCTTTCGAGAAATATCTTCCTTCACGAAAGCATTCCGCTTTTCACACATGCTTGTCGTCTCTTCTCCAATTGCGTAAGTTTATGGTGAGATCCATATATGACACTTTTGAACTTACATCCAGAGCGACAGCAATGTCAGTAGCTATGCGTCGTTTGGCCTGGCTTCGGGTATCCGAGCTTGATGTTAACCATCAAGATCGGTTAGCCAATGCCCCATGTCTAGGGGATGAGCTCTTTGGGGATTCCATGGACTCAACCACACAAAAGCTCTCTGCTCATGAGACGCGCTGGGATACCCTGCTCAAGAATAAAAAGAAGCCTCCTCCGCCAAGACCATACAGGCAGCAATCGGCCTATCAACGCCGTTTCACAGCCCGTCCATTGCCTACCACTGCTCAACAACCTAGGCGTCAGAGGCAACAGCAACGTCAGCCTCCCAGACAACAGCAACAACAACAAGCTGTAAAACAACCTCCTCAGCAAAAGTCACAGCCCTTTTGACTTCATTCTCCGCAGTATAGCCAGTATCCCTATTCCTGCTCTCCTGCCTCAACCAATAGGAGGTCGACTTTCTCTGTTCCTCAGCCGGTGGGAAGTAATCACTTCGGACCAATGGGTCCTCAACATCATCCGCCACGGCTACTCTCTCAACTTTCAGACTCTCCCACCTCAAAGCCTGCCAAAAGAGTCTGCTTTGAACAGTCCTCAATCAGCCCTCCTTATTCAGGAGGTCCAATCCCTCCTCCTTCTGAACGCTATAGAGGAAGTTCCTCTAGATCAAAAGGGGCAGGGATTCTACTCCCGCTACTTTCTAGTTCCCAAAAAGACAGGAGATCTCAGACCCATCCTGGATCTTCGCGATCTCAACATTCATCTGGTAAAAGAAAAATTCAAGATGCTTTCTTTAGCCATCCTTTATCCCCTTCTAAATCAAAACGACTGGCTATGCTCCCTCGATCTCAAAGAGGCTTACACTCACATACCGATCAATGTAACCTCAAGACCATATCTCCGATTCATGATCAATCATTGTCATTACCAGTACAAGGTGCTGCCCTTCGGTCTTGCCTCATCTCCAAGGGTATTCACCAAATGTCTCATTGTGGTGGCGGCTTTTCTACGCTCTCACCACCTGCATGTATTTCCTTACCTGGACGATTGGTTGATCAAAGACACTTCTGCCCAAGCGGTCCTTCTGGCCACCAACCAAACCATCCAGTTTCTACAACTTCTGGGATTCGAGATCAATCTACCCAAATCCCATATCATTCCCACTCAGAGACTTCAATTCATTGGAGCGATCCTAGATACACTCCTCATGAGAGCTTTCCTGCCATCCAATCGTCTTCAGACCCTTCAGTCTCTATGTCACCAGGTACTTCCTCTGCCGTCCATCTCAGCAAGGCAAATGATGGTGCTCTTGGGACACATGGCATCCACAGTTCATGTCACACCTCATGCCCGTCTTCACCTGCGCACTCCTCAATGGACCCTTGCGACCCAGTGGTCCCAAGCGTCGGACCCTTGCTCACGACACATATCTGTGACATCATCTCTTCGTCAGTCTCTGCAATGGTGGTTGGTATCCTCAAATCTATCCAGAGGTCTTCTGTTCCATCAGCCTCCTCATCAACTAGTCATCACCACCGACGCCTCTCTGTATGCATGGGGAGCTCACTTGAACGAGTTCCAGACTCAAGGTCTTTGGTCAGCCCAGGAGAGGAAACATCAAATCAATTTCCTGGAACTCAGAGCGATGTTTTACGCCCTCAAGGCCTTCCAACACCTTCTCTTTCCTCAGGTCCTTCTGTTGTGCACAGACAATCAAGTTGCGATGTACTACATCAACAAACAGGGTGGGACAGGCTCTCGCCTTTTATGCCAGGAAGCCCAGAAGATATGGACTTGGGCCATAGATCACCATCTCTTCCTGAAAGCTATATACATTCAGGGGAAACAGAATTCCTTAGCGGACAAACTCAGCAGAATTCTCCAACCTCACGAGTGGACACTCGATCCTGTAACTCTACATTCTATCTTCGATCAATGGGGCACTCCTCAGATAGACCTCTTTGCAGCTCCTCACAATCATCAGCTGCCCCTGTTCTGCTCCAGACTTTACTCTCCACACCGTCTAACAGCAGATGCTTTTCTCCTCAACTGGTCGAATCAGTTCCTGTACGCCTTCCCTCCTCTGCCTCTCATGTTGAGAACCTTGTTCAAGCTCAAGAGGGAACGAGCCACCATGATTCTGATTGCTCCGAGGTGGCCCAGGCAACATTGGTTCTCCCTTCTACTTCAACTCAGTTCCAGGGAACCTTTTCTTCTTCCTCTGTTTCCTTCTCTGCTTACGCAACAGCAGGGAACCCTTCTGCATCCCAACCTCCAGTCTCTACACCTGATGGCTTGGTATCTCTCGGGCTGAACTCGACTGATACTCTTTTATCTCAGCCCGTTCGTTCCATTCTGGTTATGCTCAGACCGGACTGACACTGGAAGGTTCTGTCACGGCCCATAGAGTCAGAGCAATGGCAGCATCTGTAGCTTTCCTCCGTTCCACTCCTATTGAGGAAATCTGCAAAGCTGCTACTTGGTCCTCAGTTCACACTTTTACATCTCATTATTGTCTGGATGCATTCTCCAGAAGGGATGGTCACTTCGGCCAATCTGTTTTACAAAATTTGTTTTCTTAATGGCCAACCTTCCCTCCATCCCTCTTTTTGTTAGCTTAGAGGTCACCCATCAGTCAAGAATATGCTGCCTGCTTGTCCTGGGATAAAGCACAGTTACTTACCGTAACAGGTGTTATCCAGGGACAGCAGGCAGATATTCTTGCGTCCCACCCACCTCCCCGGGTTGGCTTCTTAGCTGGCTTATACTAACTGAGGGACCGCGCGCCTCTGTCGGGCGGGAAGGCACTCGCGCGTGCGCGGTGCGGCCGAGCTAGAACTTTCTAAAAAGTTCTTAGAGTGCAATCACTCTAAAATTGTCCGTACCGGGGCTCCGTCGGTGCCGTCACCCATCAGTCAAGAATATCTGCCTGCTGTCCCTGGATAACACCTGTTACGGTAAGTAACTGTGCTTTTTAATAATTCTTTTTCCTTTTTATTGCATAGTTATTTACTATAATCTATTGATAGATATATTGCATTATAGCTTTTTTATCATAGGAGTATCTTGTATTTATCAATAAATTATTTGATATTGCACAGATTTTGTATTCTAACTTACAAGAAAAGTGTTTAGATGTATACTTGTTATACACATATTGCCCATAAGATTTACATACACACACACACACACACACACACATATATATATATATTATATATATAATTATGTTTTTATTCATTTAACAGGCACAGAGTCTCAGATTTTTGTGTCAGTTTTTTATGTATTAGTATTTTATGTAGCAATTCTATATGATCTGATTTTTAAAATGAAGTTTTTATTTATATTTGTTTTAGGCACTTAAAGTAGAGCATGAAAGTATCAGTTACCAGACTTTTACTACTTTCATCCATCCGCTATAACTTTTTTCATAAAATTTAAGTTGTTCCCTTTCCATACAAATCCACCATGCATAGTCTACAAAATTTTGATCTTTAATTTTATGTGATTTTAAGTTTTATAGCTGCATCTGCTGTTTGAAGTTTAGTGGGTAAGCACACTCTTTGTCGTAGTTTGGTTTTCATGCCTGTATAGCATTTTATATCTTTTCTTTACACAATTCATTATGCTTAGTAACCTTTAAATCATTAAAAGTTTTTATAGGTTTATATAATCCTATTTAATTTACTGCATTTATTCAAGTCATTTTATGTGTTTTCAGCCTCATACACTTCACATATGTTCACACAAAACTTCATCACTTTACAGTAACAATAGGTGCACTCCACAATTATTTGATTCTGTTGATACATTTCTCACATACATCTCATTTCATCTGCTCTGTTTTTGAGGCTTATACATTGTAGTTGTTTACACACACCGCTTTTAAGATTGTCAATAATTACCTCATGCTGTCATTCGCTGTTTACACACATTCCAATGTCACACCATTTTATTTTACATGTAGTTTTTTTTCTCATAGTTTGCATAGTATCACGGTAAATACATTTTCTTTGAATTCACATTCATTATTTGAAGTCTGTGGCACATGACAAGAATATCCTTTCGCCCATGTCACTGGGGTGCGTAAACTAATTAATATTTATGGATCAAACACTTCTTAAATATATCATATGGAAATACACTATTCACTTTCACATACAGAACAGTCTCCATTCAGTCCTCAAACAAGTTACAATTCATGTCGTTTTCATGTCAAAATATTTCTAGCACTTGACTTCCCTTATACTCTGGTCAAAACCAGGTTTTATTATCCCATCAAGCCATATCAAAATTAGGTGCTACATAAATGCCATATATTTGTTCATGTGTATCATTTATTGTGCGGTCTTATACACACAATTCCTGTAGTAAAAATGAAAAAGATTTTTTTTAAACCAGTTAGTCTTTCTCAAGTTTAAATGTCCTTTTTAAGTCAAAATGTCCTCTTAATATCTTTTTTATTTGAACTTTCACCTCTACTACACTTGTTTTAATCAATCAAGCATGCTGCCACATGATGTCTTCAGCCGCCGTTTTATTTATGAGCTTTTCCCGCGGCGTCTTTTTCACTTCATCCACAGCTCTTACAGCAAGACGACTTTCACTACAGTACAAAATCAGTTTCTCTTTCAAACGAGCCTCTGTAAGTACCTATCATTTAAAATTTCTATTATACTTTTCATGTCTTACATTAGTTCTTAGCTCTTACCTTGTCGAGTTTGAAATTTCATTGTGGAGCTCCTTTGCCGGCTGTGACTCACGATTATTTAGCTTGCACTTAAAGGCTTTTGAATAGCTTGCACACACTTTTAAGTTTTTGTGTTTTAGGCCCTCCCTAAAGTCATCAGAGTAAATTTTAAACTTTTAAAATATGGTGGTAGTGTGCCGTTGCTTTCCTGCTCACTTCAAATGTAAATAGTTTCACCACTGAAGACTCTAAGTATCAAATATTAGTGATGTTATGCCACTGAATGTTTTAATGTATAGATAAATTTTGCTGCTATTCAGTCCTAAAATGTCTTTATTTGGCACATGCTTACTTTCGCTCTGGGTGTATGACTTTTATAAACATGCATCCCTTTCCTGTATGCAGTAATAAGCAACCCCTTTTTTTCACAATATCATTATTTCTTTGTCTTATTTATTGTCATCCCTAAGGGTTCATCCACACATTTTGTGTGTATTCACTTCCGCTTTCATTTTTACAAAATTCTTAGATATGTATAAAAGACTTAAGCATGTCCACATTTTTGGTTTTGACTGGTAAACACCATCCTTCCTCATATAACTTTAGATTTATTAGATCACCATTCACTCTGTACTAGAGAATGACACGGGGAAAAAATTTGTCTCCGTCACCGCCCCGTCCCCAGCCGACTATCCTCTGCTCCGCCCCGTCACCGCCATTCCCTTCACCGCCCCGTCACCGTCACCCCTTTCACCGCCATCACTTTCACCGCCACTGCCATCCCATTCACCGCCCCGTCACCGCAGCATGCATAAAAGCCTCAAACAGGTATGATTTTATATACTTATCTTTATTAATGTATAAAGGAAACATACTTTACAACTTAGTTAACTATACAAAAACAAAACACAACCTGTACTTTTAATTGTCCTTATTTTTTAACCCGTGGATGAACAACAAATCATCCACAATCTCTGGATTCAATCTAGTTCTCCTTTCTTCCACAGTCCTTCCTGCAATAGAGAATGCTCTCTCTGAAGATGTGCTGGTAGCTGGAATGCACACCCCTGACCCCCATCCCCATCATAATAGTAAATAGTACTAATTGTAATGCAATTTCTTCCATTCATTTTTCATGTACACTAATGTATATAATATTAATTCATTATGGTAACCACAAAATTAAAAGAAACACAAAGCACACTGTATGCAGAAAAAATATTAATTAATATTTGTTTCATTTTTCAAAGAGGTCAAGACAGATGACTAAAATATGCAATGTCACTTCAGAAACAACTACAGTGGTGCCTCGCATAACGGACGCCTCGCACAGCGAACGCTGCGCACAACGAACTTTATGTCTTGATTCGTACAACGAACTTCGTTTCACACAACGAAGTCGCCCGAGCTGCATCCTTCCGCGCAGGCACTGCGCTTAACTGCCCTCTCTCCGCCTGGCTCCCTCTTGCCCCCCCCGACTCCCCGACACGATCGGGGCAAGAGGGAGCTCAAGCCCTCTTGCCCCCCCGACTCCCCGACACGATCGGGGCAAGAGGGAGCCCAAGCCCTCTTGCCCCCCCGACTCCCCGACACGATCGGGGCAAGAGGGAGCTCAAGCCCTCTTTCCTCCCCGACTCCCCGACACGATCGGGGCAAGAGGGAGCCCAAGCCCTCTTGCCCCCCCCGACTCCCCGACACGATCGGGCCAGGAGGGAGCCCAAGTCCTCCTGGCCACGGCGACCCCCTAACCCCACCCTGCACTACATTACGGGCAGGAGGGATCCCAGGCCCTCCTGCCCTCGACGCAAACCCCCCCTCCCCCCAACGACCGCCCCCCCCAAGAACCTCCGACCGCCCCCAGCCGACCCGCGACCCCCCTGGCCGACCCCCACGACACCCCCAACCCCCTTCCCCGTACCTTTCTGTAGTTGGCCGGACAGACGGGAGCCAAACCCGCCTGTCCGGCAGGCAGCCAACGACGGAATGAGGCCGGATTGGCCCATCCGTCCCAAAGCTCCGCCTACTGGTGGGGCCTAAGGCGCCTGGGCCAATCAGAATAGGCCCGGGAGCCTTAGGTCCCTCCTGGGGGCGGGGCCTGAGGCACATGGGCCCAACCCGACCATGTGCCTCAGGCCCTGCCCCCAGGAGGGACCTAAGGCTCCCGGGCCTATTCTGATTGGCCCAGGCGCCTTAGGCCCCACCAGTAGGCGGAGCTTTGGGACGGATGGGCCAATCCGGCCTCATTCCGTCGTTGGCTGCCTGCCGGACAGGCGGGTTTGGCTCCCGTCTGTCCGGCCAACTACAGAAAGGTACGGGGAAGGGGGTTGGGGGTGTCGTGGGGGTCGGCCAGGGGGGTCGCGGGTCGGCTGGGGGGCGGTCGGAGGTTCTTGGGGGGGGCGGTCGTTGGGGGGAGGGGGGGTTTGCGTCGAGGGCAGGAGGGCCTGGGATCCCTCCTGCCCGTAATGTAGTGCAGGGTGGGGTTAGGGGGTCGCCGTGGCCAGGAGGACTTGGGCTCCCTCCTGGCCCGATCGTGTCGGGGAGTCGGGGGGGCAAGAGGGCTTGGGCTCCCTCTTGCCCCGATCGTGTCGGGGAGTCGGGGGGGCAAGAGGGCTTGGGCTCCCTCTTGCCCCGATCGTGTCGGGGAGTCGGGGGGCAAGAGGGCTTGGGCTCCCTCTTGCCCCGATCGTGTCGGGGAGTCGGGGGGGCAAGAGGGCTTGAGCTCCCTCTTGCCCCGATCGTGTCGGGGGTGCCAGGGACCACACGGAGTCACCCACCGTACCACCCGATTCGGGTAAGCGCAGGTATCGGTGGGTGGCTTATTTGCGGGGGGGTGCCTTATTTTACATTTTTTTCTAAAAAGGGGGGGCTGTCTTATTTGATGGCCCTGCCTTATCATCGGGGAAACACGGTAGAAAAAAAAAAAAAATGAACAGTTAAGTCCCAGTTTTTGCCGCTGAGACTCTGCCCTCTCTCACTGTAAAATTAGACTCTACTTAGTCTGTCTTTAAATTTAAAAAATGTGTGTTGTTTTAAAAAACAATTATGTTTTTAGATGTATCTAAATAAAAATAATAACCAAAAATTTATCTTTTTTTATGTCATCTTAGCATATTTTATGCTGCAGAACGAATTATTTTTTTTTACATGTATTCTTATGGGAAAACGCGTTTCACATAACGAACGTTTCGCATAACAAACTTGCTCCTGGAACCAATTAAGTTCGTTGTGTGAGGCACCACTGTATAGAAAAATAGACAAATATAATGCAAAATATAGATAACTGATATAAATTCTCAAAACTGACACATTTTGATCACTAAATTGAAAATAGTCATTTTTCATACAATTTTTCTATCACTAATCTTCCTCCACCCCATATATATTCCGCAGGTTTCAAAGAGGTCAAGGCAGATGATTTTATGCAATGTCACCTCAGGAACAACTATACAAAATAGACAAATATACCCCCTCCCCTTTTACTAAATCACAATAGCGGTTTTTAGCGCAGGGAGATGCGCTGAATACCCTGCACTGCTTTCGATGCTCATAGGCTCCCTGTGCTAAAAACCGCTATTGTGATTTAGTAAAAGGGGGCCATCGTGCAAAATATAGACAGCAGATATAAATTCTCAAAACAGACACATTTTGATCACTAAACTGAAAATAAAATCATTTCTCCCACAAGTGGACATGCTTAGTTACGTCAGCTCTAAGGCTGCTTTAACTGTAAGGTGCCTGAATCTAAGGCTATATGCTACCATTCTGTAAAGGAATCTGGGAGCCCATTCACTGCTATAGAATAGCGTTCCATGTACAGTCTCAGGGTGCCTACGAGGAAGAACCCACTTGGAGAATTCCCCCTTATTATTTTTAAGGATTATAAAAACAGAAGCAATAATGTGAAAAACAAAACCCAGCCTTAAAACAGGCTGAATTAATTTGTGAACCATTATTTAAAGGATACTCAGAAAAAATATTGTTTTTCCTTAACTTAAATGAAATAAACATATTCCTATCCGTCATTTGACTATAGCTAAGGGCAAAAGAACCTCTTAGAGCTGCAGTGAAATAGAAAAGTGATTTTGTTTTACTGTAATCTCTGCATTAAGTAGATTTGCACACCCCAAGCTCCTTAAATCCTGATGCACTTCTAGCTTTTCCTGTATCAGACTTTGCAAGATTAATAAATGGAGCATTCTTCTGCCTGCCAGTTAAAGGATGAAAAAAAAAAAAAAAAAGCCTATAAAGTTCAAATCACAGCTTGACTAAACTCGAACTTTTTTGATTTCATTCTTCCTGGCTGACCACAATAAGCACCAAGGTTGGGGAAGGGGTAAAACGCGGACCTCACGGACCTGGCAGACCTCGCGGATCTAAACCCGTACCGCCTTAAAAATCTGAGGTCCGTGTCGGTCCATGTCCGTGGCGAGAGCAAGCAGAATCAGGTCCAATGTCCGTGCGTTTTTTTTTTTTCTCAAATTGTATACCACTACACTTGCTGCTTTTACTTGCTTCGGGCCTTCCTCGTTGCTGGGACCTGCCTACTTTCTGTTTCCGTGAAGGCAGGACCCGGCAGCGAGGAAGGCCCGAAGCAAGTAAAAGCAGCAAGTTGTAAGCTTCCCTCCGGGGCTCTATTGTGTGCGTGCTGGCTTCCCTTCTCTTCCCTCCAAAACCAGAAGTAGCGTCCCGGGGGGGGGGGGGGGAAGAGAAGGGAAGCCGGCACGCATACGATAGAGCCCCGGAGGGAAGCTTACAACTTGCTGCTTTTACTTGCTTCGGCCCTTCCTCGCTGCCGGGTCCTGCCTTCGCGGAAACAGAAAGTAGGCAGGTCCCGGCAATGAGGAAGGCCTGAAGCAAGTAAAAGCATGCAAGGCAGGCGTCAAAATTTTCGGCGCGAGTCAGCCCGGGAATGAGCAGGATTAGCTGGGCGGTCATCTAAATCAGCTGGGGAGAACACTTACTTGTACCTGACGAAGTTTTCAGGCTATCAGCTCCTCCCAGTGAAATGAGTGAAAAGTGAATCCAATCGAGCAAAAAGAACTGACCAATGAAGAGCCTGTATATTAGGGGGCGGAGTCAATGCGGCAACGTGCAAGTCGGGTAGAGAGTTGGAGGAGACAGACCACATGGCGGAGACAAACATGGCCGCCGGAAAAAATCTGACACCCGGTCCCGAACCAAAGACACACGGTGAAGACAAGGTAAATAGTGGTACATAGAAGGGGGTACATTTGCCTGCGTGAACAAATCTTTTCACCGTTTTTGCGGGCGGTGAAAACTTTTGTCCCCGTGTCTGCGGCGATTTGGCTATGGAGTCTCCATAACCCGCAGCCACGCCGCGGTTCCCTGCGGGGATCGCTCCCCATGTCATTCTCTACTCTGTACGCCTCTTTATGCGTTTAACTCAGCATGGTTACTGTACAAGCACTCCAAACCTGTCACTTGAATACAGTTTTAATCTTGGAACACTGTTTGTTTTTTTCAAAATTAGTTACTTTCGAAATACTGATCCTCAAATTGTCTTTTGCATGACACCACAGCTTCTACCAGCTACACTGATTTCAATAGTACACGATTCTTTCTACTGCACAGTGTAGCTCTTTTGCATCATAATCATATCGACTCGCACACCTTTATTTATCATTAGGACCCTTGAGGAAGATGTTTAATTGAAACACGGCCCATGTCGGGTCCGCATCTGATCAACCAAATGTGGATTTGAATTGTTCAAAACATACATATATACGTGAATCTGAACTGTTTAAAACATTTGAACTGCTATTGTTTGAATTGATTTAATAAAGCACCTGCATCAAGTACATCGATTCTGCAGTTTCTTTTTGTTTTCTGAAAATATCATAACACATTTATTTGTGTACTGCAATACCTTGTGATCTATGCGGTTTACAACAAAATTAACCTAAACACAACAAAACATAAATGTAATATTACAAAAACTTGACAAATAAATGAGTTTTCATAGATTTCCTAAAATGTAAATAAGAGAGAGAATCAGACAAGCTCTTTATCCCTAATTGCAGTTTGGTATGAAAACTGCCTCTGAAAATATCTTTTGTGTATGCAGATGGAAATGTAAACAATGCAGAAATACGCACAGAGCATCTTGGATTAGCAAATACAAAATGATCAACGACATAATTTGCAGTAAGACCATGTAACACCTTATAACAAATACATTCAAATTTAAAAACAACTCTTCAAACGTATGCATTTGCCTTTTACCTCCACAATTCTGTAGCCCTTATGGGGTAATCGAGATCTGGATCCTGATGCTTCCAAACTATATTTACAGCGCTAAAGTGCTCATGGACTATGCTATGTGCGAGATGTGGTGTTGGAGGAGGGTGTGCCTCGTTCTTTCCAGGATCTACAGGCGGCAGATCTCTTGGAGGCTCGGGACTGGCTTTTCTACCGCCAGGTGTCTCATTATATCCGCTATTTGGATGCTGATACTTTGAATGAAGACAGGGCGGATGTGGTGTGCAAAACTCTGACTCTGTCCCGCCTGACTCGGATTAGCTTATCCTTTCATCAAGTCAATTTGGGCTGCTTTGCGGCCTCTTGGGACCCTGAGGTGGTGGCAGCTGTGTGGAATCAGGATCTCTCCCCGTCTGAACATATCACGGGCCCCAGAGTTCGTCTTCTTATGAAACATCTTCCTCGGATGACTCATTTTGTGGTACTGCAGGAGCAACACTTCAAGTTTCTGTTGCGGCTGCATGTCTCCCCATTCTGGGCCTATGTTTCTGGATACGCTTCTCATGCAGGCTTGTTTCACATGTTTTGGTCTTGTGACCGCATTCAAACATTCTTGTCTTTTGTAGCTCTGTACCTGCAGTCTGCTCTGCGCAAGCAGATTCCTTTGAGAGCAGATGTTCTGCTCTTTTCTCAGGGGGTTCATTTTGGGTTTGTCTAGAGAGGGGCAACATGTTATTGCAAAAGGCCTCTTTGTTGGTCTGGAAACGTATCCTCCTGTTGTGGCATCAAGCTGAAGTGCCGACCCTTACTATGTGGAGAAATGAACTGTTTACTCTGTTGAAATTTGAATACTTGGATGTTTGGAGGGGAGGTCCTGGGCCTTGGAGGAAATTCAAGAGAATATGAGCTCCTGTTTGGGAGGGATTGTCCCCTAAAGTTTGAAGTTCTTTATTGAATTTTTGACAATGGAGTGTGGGGGGGGGGGGAGATTGGGGGGAGAGTTCTGGTGGGGGGGTTTGGTTTCTGTGGGTCTTCATGAAGTACTGATGTGAAAGACCTGATTATTTCTGCTATTCCTCTTGTTAGTGGTTGTTGGTATGTTGTGACTTGTATTTGTATATCTGAAAAATTTAATAAAAATGATTTAAAAAAAACAAACAAACCCAAAACACAACAAACAACTCTTGCCTCAATAGAAAGCCATTGTAGCCTGCGATAATAAGGTGTTATATGGTCTGATTTCTTTAGCTTAAAAATCAGGTGAACAGTAGTGTTCCGAATAATACGCAGTCTCTGTAGGTTTTTTTGGTAACCAGCAAAATAAACAATTTTGCAGTAGTCCAGAGTACTTAGGATTAAGGACTGAATGAGTAATTTTAAAGAAGCTGTGTCAAAGTATGATTTAATAGTTCTCATTTTCCATAATGTTACATAGTATCATAGTAGATGGCGGCAGATAAAGACCCCCCAGTCTGCCCAATCTGATTCAATTTAAATTTTTTCTTCTTTTCTATTTCTGGGCAAGAATCCAAAGCTCTACCTGGTACTGTGCTTGGGTTCCAACTGCCGAAACCCTACTCCAGCCCATCTACAACCTCCCAGCCATTGAAGCCCTCTCCAGCCCATCCTCCCCCAAATGGCCATATATAGACTCAGACCAGTCAAGTCTGCCCAGTACTGGCTTTAGTTCAATATTTAATATTATTTTCTGATTCTAAATCCTCTGTGTTCATCCAACGCTTCTTTGAACTCAGTCACCGTTTTCCTCTCCACCACCTCTCTCGGGAGTGCATTCCAGGCATCCACCACCCTCTCCGTAAAGTAGAATTTCCTAACATTGCTCTTGAATCTACCACCCCTCAACCTCAAATTATGTCCTCTGGTTTTACCATTTTCCTTTCTCTGGAAAAGATTTTGTTCTACGTTAATACCCTTCAAGTATTTGAACGTCTGAATCATATCTCCCTTGTCCCTCCTTTCCTCTAGGGTATACATATTCAGGGCTTCCAGTCTTAACTCATACGTCTTCTGGCGCAAGCCTCCTATCATTTTCGTTGCCCTCCTCTGGACTGCTTCAAGTCTTCTTATGTCCTTCGCCAGATACGGTCTCTAAAACTGAACACAATACTCTCAAGTGGGACCTCACCAATGACCTGTACAGGGGCATCAACACCTTCTTCCTTCTGCTTTATACAGCACAGCATCCTTCTGGCAGCAGCCACCGCCTTGTCACACTGTTTTTTTGCCTTTAGATCTTCGGACACTATTACCCCAAGGTCCCTCTCCCTGTCCGTGCATATCAGCTTCTCACCTCCCAGCATATACGGTTCCTTCTGATTATTAATCCCCAAATGCATTACTCTGTATTTCTTTGCATTGAATTTTAGTTGCTAGGCATTGGACCATTCCTCTAAACTAAACTAAACCTTAAGTTTGTATACCACATCATCTCCACAGAAGTAGAGCTTGGCACGGTTTACAGGAGTTGGTATAGAAAGGAACTACAATGAAAAGTAGAAGGACTTAGAGAAGTTTAGAGGGACTTTGTATATCGATGAGGAAGGGGTCATTGCATTTTAGAGAAAAGCCAAGTTTTCAAATGTTTTCGGAAGAGTTGGAGGGAGGTCAGGCTCCGAAGCGGGGTAGTAAAGCTGTTCCAGAGTTCAGTGATCCTGAAGAAGAGGGAAGTCCCTAATTTTCCTACATGGGATATGCCTTTTAAAGAGGGGAAGGATAATTTGAATTTTTGAGTGGATATGGTGGTGTTGGGATTAGAGGAGTTCCAGGATAATGGAAAAAGGGGAGGCAGGATACCGTGTAGAGACTTGAAGGTTAGGCAGGCGCATTTGTAGTGAACCCTAAGGATTACTGGGAGCCAGTGAAGCTTAGACAGAAGCGGGGAGACGTGGTCATATTTGCTTTTTGCGAAGATTAGTTTAGCTGCAGAGTTCTGGATCCACTGGAGTCTATGAAGGCTTTTCTTTGTCAGGCTTATGTAGATGGAGTTACAGTAATCCAGTCTGGAAAGAATGATGGATTGTACGAGGACAGCAAAGTGATGATGATGGAAGCAGGATCTCACTTTCCTTAACATGTGAAGATTGAAAAAGCATTTTTTTACTAAGGAATTAAGATGGTCATTGAAGGACAGTGTGGAATCAATGATGATGCCCAGAACTTTGCATGAGTGTTCAAGCTGCAATGTGGTGCCAGAGGACAGTGAGATGAGGGTGGGTAGCTGATCTAATTTTGGGCCGAGCCAAAGTAGTTTTGTTTTGGTCTCGTTTAATTTCATTTGTACGGTGAGGGCCCAAGATTGGAGATTCGATATACATGAAGAGATGTTCTCAGAGAGATTGGTGAGGTTAGAGTCGGTCTCGAGGAGGACAAGGATGTCATCGGCATAAGTGTAAAGTGTTTCCAAGAGGGGACAGTTGGAGGAGTTTCAGGGAGGACATATAAACATTGAAGAGAATCGGGGATAGAGGTGAGCCCTGAGGAACTCCACGAATCGGTTTCCACGGAAGGGATGAGGAGCCATTCATGTTAATGAAGTAGGAGCGGGAACGTAAGAATTTTGAGAACCAATCTAAGACTGTTGAGTTTATGCCAATTTCAGAAAGTTGAAGAACTAGTATATCATGATGGACCATGTCGAAAGCTGCAGAAAGGTCGAATTGAAGAAGAACAGCGAACTTATTGCGAGAGTGAAGATGTTGGACCTTTGAGATTAATGAGGCCAGTAGGGATTCGGTGCTGAAGTTGGGTCTGAAGCCATGTTGGTAGGATAGGAGAATGGAGAATCTTTCAAGATAGGATGAAAGTTGGGTAGATATGATGGACTCCAGCAACTTGGTCAAGAGAGGAATATTTGCTATTGGGCGATCCTTTTACATATTTTCCAATCTTTTTGCCTACCCAAGGATCACTGATTGCAAATACAGGTCCTTTATGGACAGAACTTTGATGTCTCAAGCTAGCAACCTGGCTAGGCAACTACATCAACAGAGCTAGGCTGACCTATGTCACATTTCGGAAAGAAATTAAGACAGCACTATTCAACAGATTTATCTCCTAATCAGTTACCAGTTCTAAACGATTAACTCCATGCTGATAACTTGAGAAATACGTGTACTGTACAAACTGTATTGTATCGTTTTGTATTTTACTAATTGTAATCTGTAATTCACTGACTGTACTGTATCATCCTCGCCATTTGTATTCTGTAATTTGCTGACTGTCCAGCTCTCTTCACAGTGAACTGCCTAGAAGTCGTAAGATTATGGCGGTATAGAAGAAATAAAGTTATTATTATTATTATTCAGTGTCTACACTGTTATAAATCTTGGTATCATCTGCAAAAAGGCACACTTTTCCTTCTAACCCTTCAGCAATGTCACTCACAAACATATTGAACAGGATCGGCCCAAGCACCGAACCCTGAGGGACTCCACTACTCACCTTTCCTTCCTCCGAGCGCCTTCCATTAACCACCACCCTCTGACGTCTGTCCAACAACCAGTTTCTAACCCAGTTCACCATTTTGAGTCCTAACTTCAGCCCTTCAAATTTGTTCAAGAGCCTCCTATGAGGAACTGTATCAAAGGCTTTGCTGAAATCTAAGTAAATTACATCTAGCATATGTCCTCGATCCAGCTGTCTGATCACCCATGTTGCCTTGGATCTTGTAACCCATTAGATTTAAGGAAGTACACTATCCTTTCTTTCAGCAACATTTCCATTATTTTTCCAACAACCGAAGTGAGGCTCACCGGCCTGAAGTTTCCCGCTTCATCCCTGTGACAACTTTTGTGACTAGGGACCACATCCGCTCTCCTCCAATCTCCAGGAACCACTCCCATCTCCAGAGATTTGTTGAACAAGCCTTTAATAGGACCTGCCAGAACCTCTCTGAGCTCCCTTAGTATCCTGGGATGGATCCCATCTGGTCCCATCGCTTTGTCCACCTTCAGTTTTTCAGGTTGCTTATAAACACTCTCTTCTGTGAACAGCGCAGAATTTACTCCATTTTCTCGTGTTACTTTGCCAGACAATCTCGGTCCTTCTCCAGGATTTTCTTCTGTGAACACAGAACAGAAGTATTTGTTTAGCACATTTGCTTTTTCCTCATCACTCTCCACATATCGATTCCCAGCATCTTTTAGTTTAGCAATTCCATTTTTCATCTTCCTCCTTTCAATAATATATCTTAAAAAATTTATGTCTCCTTTTTTTTACATCTTTAGCCATTTGTTTTTCTGCCTGCGCTTTCGCCAGACGTATCTCTCTCTTGGCTTCTTTCAGTTTCACCCTGTAGTCCTTTCTGCACTCCTCTTGGGTTTTTTTATATTTCACGAACGCCAACTATTTCGCCTTTTTCTCCGCCACTAGTTTGGAGAACCATATCGGTTTCCTTTTTCTCTTGTTTTTATTTATTTTCTTCACATAAAGGTCCGTAGCCATTTTTATCGCTCCTTTCAGCTTAGACCACTGTCTTTCCACTTCTCTTATGTCCTCGTATCCTAAAAGCTCTTTCTTCAGGTACTTTCCCATTTCATTAAAGTCCGTACATTTGAAATCTAGGACTTTAAGTATCATGCGGCCGCTCTCCGCTTTAGCCGTTATATCAAACCAAACTGTTTGATGATCGCTACTTCCCAGGTGAACACCCACTCGAACATTAGAGATACTCTCTCCATTTGTGAGGACCAGATCCAATATCGCTTTTTCTTTCGTGGGTTCTGTCACCATTTGTCTGAGCAGAGCCTCTTGTAAAGCATCCTCAATCTTCCTACTTCTTTCCGATTCCGCAGACGGAACATTCCAGTCCGCATCCGGCAGGTTGAAATCTCCCAACAGCAGCATGTCTTTCCTTCCAAATTTTTGGATATCCACAATCAGATCCTTATCAATTTGTTGCAATTGAGTCGGAGGTCTGTAGACTACACCCACGTAGATAGAAGTTCCATCTTCTCTTTTCAGAGCGATCCATTTTGCTTCTTCCTCTTCCCAGATCCCTTGCATTTCGGTTGCTTGGATATCGATCTTTACATAGAGAGCTACTCCTCCACCTTTTTAACCATCTCTGTCCTTCCTAAAAAGATTATATCCTGGTATGTTTACATCCCATCCGTAGGATTCACTGAACCACGTCTCTGTGATAGCGACAATATCCAGATCTACACACTAAATGGTGAAACCTTAGTTAGGACCAAGGCGGAACGTGATTTGGGGGTGATCATTAGCAAAGACATGAAGACTGCCAATCAAGTGGAGAAGGCTTCATCAAAGGCAAGACAAATGATGGGTTGTATCCGAAGAAGCTTTATCAGCCGGAAGCCCGAAGTTATAATGCCGTTGTACAGATCCATGGTGAGGCCTCATCTGGAATATTGTATACAATTCTGGAGGCCACATTACCAAAAAGATGTGCTGAGAGTTGAGTCGGTTCAAAGAATGGCCACCAGGATGATCTCGGGACTCAAAGACCTCCCGTATGAAGAAAGGCTGAATAAATTGCAGCTATATTCACTTGAAGAACGTAGAGAGAGAGGAGACATGATAGAGACATTTAAATATATCACCGGCCGTATTGAGGTGGAGGATGATATCTTCTTTTTTAAAAGTCCCTCGGCCACAAGAGGACATCCGCTGAAAATCAGGGGTGGGAAATTTCATGGCGACACCAGGAAGTTCTTCTTCACCGAAAGGGTGGTCGATCGTTGGAATGAACTTCCACTTCAGGTGATTCAGGCCAGCAGCGTGCCGGATTTTAAAAGGAAATGGGATACACATGTGAGATCTCTAGGGGGGTAAATTCAAGGGGGTAGGGTTGTTGGAGTGGGCAGACTTGATGGGCTGTGGCCCTTTTCTGCCGTCATCTTCTATGTTTCTACCTCTAACATCAGGGCTTGCAGATCATGAACTTTGTTGCTTAGACTTCGAGCATTTGTGATCATCGTTTTCCAGTTATTTTTCAGCGGTAATCTCCTTTTTCGTATAGATTTTTGTTTTGTTTCACTTTCTGTTGCAATACTAAGAAGTGAGTTGCTGATATTGTTTACGTTGCAATCTTTACTACCATCACATCTTTTCTTTTGCCGAGGGTGGTCTCTATAATTCTCCTTCATACATACACCACCTCCACCTTCTAGTTTAAATGCCTAGAAACATATTGTATACATTTTTCGCAAGGTTTCTTTTTCCTGCTGTAGTAATATGCAGCCCATCAGTGCAATATAGCTTCTTGTCCTTCCATGCATTTCCCCATCCTCCTATGTACCTAAAGCCTTCTTGATGACATCAGGCTTTGAGCCATCTATTAAAGTCCTCTGTGTTTCTTACTCTTTGCTCTCCCTTTCCATATGCAGGCAGTATTTCAGAAAAAGCTAAAGTCTTTACAAAAGGTTTCAAGCCCTCACCAAGCTCCCGAAAAGCTTTCTGTGCTGCAAATGTAGAGTTGTTGGCCAGGTCATTTGTTCCCAGATGGATAACATCAGTGTTAAAATCCTTAGTTTCTTCCTTAATTATAATCAGTATTTGCCTTGAACTGGTAGCTGAGGATCCTGGAAGATATTTTCCAACTACCGAATCGGTATGGGCAGTCATTGATGGATTTTGATCCAGGATAACCCCTAAAATTTTGATGGTTTTGTTATATCAGGTAGGATATTCCATTCAGATCGATGCTTTGATCGATGTAGTTCTTACATGGAGTAGCATAGAAAAATTTAGTTTTATCCGATTTAAATTTGAATTTGAATTCAGTCATCTATTGCTCAGTCATAGTGGTTACAGTGACTATTAACTGCATTGCATGAGATAAAGAATAGAGAACTGGAATTGCAATTATGTCATCTGCATAACTGTAAAATTTAATGCCAAAAGTTTTTAGTCTAGAACCTAAAGATGTCAGGTAAATATTGAAAAGTAAGGGGGAAAGAGACCCCTGAAGGATGCCAAAGGAATTACTCGATTTATCAGAGAATATATTGCCAAATGAAACTTGCCAAATACGTGAATTGAGAAAACCTTGAAACCATTGGAAAACTTTACCAGAGATACCCATGGCGTCCAAACAATTGAGCATTTTATTATGATGCACCAAGTCAAATGCACTGCTAAGATCAAATTGCAGAAGCAAGGCCCCTTTACCTTTTACTAAGACGCAGTAGAGTTTTTTACTGCAGCCTGAAGAGCTAAATGCTCTGACGCTCATAGAATTCCTATGAGCGCCAGAATATTTAGCGCCCCAGGCCGCGGTAGAAATCTCTACTACAGCTTAGTAAAAGAGGACCAAAATTTTTTGTGTGCAGATCTGGCACATCGCAGTCCAGCACTTATGCTGTTTTGTACTAGCTTTCCTCCTGCATTAAAATAAAAAATGTGATCCTTATGCTGGATCGACAAGGAAGAAATAGTCATGAAATCCTCATTGTGCCGAGCCTTTTTGAGTCTCATCTGCCTGAATAACCTTATTATAATGGAATTGCATGTTTTGTGTGCCTTTGTGTATGGTAGGCTTGGTGCATGGTTTGCTGTCACTTTTTTACTTAAGATACCCACAGAATTGTACGCTAAAGCCAAGGAAAGCCCTAGAACACTTACTGCATTGGCCCCTAAATTTGTGGCTAGCCCAATGGCACTGCTTTCAAGTAGGTTTCCAGGGTAGTTGCCTCCTTGTTCTAGCAGGAACTTGGGGATGCTGTAAGCCTTAAGACAGTGTCTCTTCAAGGCATAGTGATGTGCCTTGAAGAGATTTCAGGTGTGCCATGAGAGATTCCAGAATTTTACTTCATTTTTAAAAATTCCCTTCATAATTATATACTAGAATAAATAACATGTACGTCACATATGTAAGGGTCTGTCAATGTTATGAGCGTCTATGTACATAAAGATTCAACTGCCCAGACAAGCATAATTCTTTGATGTGATTGGTCATTGAAAACTAACAGCAAATACAATAGAATCCCAATTAACCAGTTCTCGGGCAACCCGCACTCTCGCCCAATCAGCAAAAAAAAAATTGCTGGCAAAAAAAAAATTGTACTCCCTCCAACCCCGAAAGTGGCAGCAGTTGTGAGCTTCCATCCCCTGCCCCAGCCCCAGCCCCAAATCAGCAGCAGTGGTCCTGAGCCACTAGTCATCCGTCCCCCCCAGCCACAAAGCAGCAGCAGTGGTCCTGAGCCACTAGTCATCCGTCCCCCCAGCCACAAAGCAGCAGCAGCGGTCCTGAGCCACGAACCCCCTCCCTCCTGTCCTCCCTTACCCAAAGCAGCAGTGGCAGCCGGTCAGCAGAGGCAGTGCTGAACAGGCTGCTCATGGCCAGCCCCAGCAGGGCCTTTCCTCTGACTTGTTGCTTCCGACGTGGCAGAGAAAAGACCCTGATGAGGCTGGCCACAAGCAGCCTGCTTTACAGTGCTGCCTCTGCTGACCAGCTGCTGCTTTGGTAAGTGAGGGAAGTCCTGGAGGCCAGACCCCCATGCTGGGGGGGGGGGGGGGGGGAGGCAGGTCCATCAAGGGTGCAGGGGAGGGGAGATGGATGAATGGTGGATCTATAAGTGGGGAGGTGAGAAAGTGTCCCAGACAAAAGAGAAGGAACAGATGCTAGACTTACAAGTCAGGGTGGGGGGATTATTAGGCATCCACCAATCCACATGGGTTCTGGATAACTGAGTTTAAAAAGAGAACTGCAGATGGTGAATGATGAAATGTGTGTTTGCTTGTGACTATCGAGCCTTGTTTTGAGTTAATTTGCACTCAAAAACAAGCTCATCCATTGCATAGATTAACATTATTATTCTATCTACTTTAGTTTCACTGGTACAATTACCCATACATAGCTTAAAGAAATGTAATTAAAATAATAACTAAATTGTTGTTAGTTTTGCAATTTTAAAATTTACAATTATATTGTGCTGCGAAAAACGTTTGCTCCATTTAGGGTGCCGGAGCTAAAAAAGTTTGAGACTGCCCTAACAGCTCCAATGAAAACCATGATTTAATGCCTCTTAACTTGATGTTGGAATTAAAGAACTGCACGGGGACCACGGAAATCTCGCAGAGTCCGCAGGGATCTCCTTCAGATCCGTGAGATCCCCTCCAGACTCGCGGGGATGGGTTATCTTTGTTTGGGGATCCCACGGAGATTGTACCTTCCTCCGGCACATTTGCTTGCTCTTTTCAGGCTGCCGGCAGCATTCCTTCCTCCACGCTACTAGCAGCTGACCCTGAAGCTTTCTCTCTGAGGGAAGGCTTCAGATCAGCTTCCGGTAGCATAGAGGAGGGAAGGAATGCTGCCGGCAGCCTGAATAGAAAGGCTAGTAAGGAGCTGCACAGGCTTGGGGTGGGTGGAAAGAGATGCTGCATGCATTGGGAGGGGGATGTGGGGAGGGGGAAGAGTTACTGCAATGTCTAGGGCAGGGTTGGCAACCTGCAGCTCTTCTGCCCCCCCCCCCCCCCCAACCTACCAAAGTACCTGATGGTCCAGCAGAGGTCTTCGAGGTAGGAGCACAGCCCTTTTGTCCTGCCTCCTCATGTCTGCCTTCTAAAATGGCTTATGCGACCTCTTGTGGTATTACTGGAATTGCTGCGAGCACTCAGGAATGGTCCTGGCATTCATGTTAGAAGGCAGCTGCGAGGAGGCAGGAGCAAAAGGGCTACATTCTTACCATGAAGACCCTCTCTGGACCACAAGATAGCTCAGTAGGCCGGGGGGGGGGGGGGGGGGGGCTATCTTAAATATGATGAAGTGGAGGGGGCAGGGGCATTTTAGGGTTGAGCTGGTAATATCCTGCCCCCAAGATATCTTCTTTCCTCCCACTCCCCCAGCTGGACCCAGTGCCCAGGAAGGCCCTTGTGGGGAGGAGAAATCGTGAGTTGTGAGGGAGAGAAAAGGTTTGTGGCTTGGAGAGGGTAGAGAGACTTAACTATGGGTTTTGGGGGGGAGGAAGGGAGAGATGAGAGGTTCCAGAGACCTGCAAGAGGAGGGAGGGAAGGAGAAATATTGGATGGTGTGGTGGAGAGAAGAGTGGGACGGATGTAAAGGGATGCAAGAGGGAAAAATGTTTTGACGTGGAAGGAATGAAGGGAGAAGCGCAGCATGGCACTGGAGAGGAGGTGATAGAAGGAGAAATGTTGGGCATGGGGCTGGTGGGTAGGGGCAAAAGATACTACCCAAGGGCCAAGAGATGAGAGGGAGAAAAATGTTGGACATGGCTGTAGAGCAGAGGTCTCAAACTCGCAGCCCGCCAGGTACTATTTTGAGGCCCTCGGTGTGTTTATCATAATCACAAAAGTAAAATAAAACAGTTTCTTGATCATATGTCTCTTTAGCTATAAATTACAATATTATTATTAAGATTTAGCTAAAAGGAAATATTTATAAACCATAAAGAGTTTTACCTCATGCAAAATTGTAATTTCTTTAATAAGACATTAATTATTTTTTTCTGTGGCCCTTCAAGTACCTACAAATCCAAAATGTGGCCCTGCAAAGGGTTTGAGTTTGAGATCACTGCTGTAGAGGGGAGTGAGAGAGATGCACCCTGGATCCCTCTCTCTCTCTCCTTTGCAGCAAGGGAGGGAATTAGAGTGAGAGATGGTGGATAGTGAGAGAAAGGGAGACGTGTTGCACATGGGGGTGGAGGAGAGGGGAAGAAATGCGGTGCAGGAGTGGGGAGGGGAAAAAGAGAGAATGATCCAGGATAGAAGGGAGTGAGGATGCTGTACAATGGGAGGGAGGGAAGGGAGAAATGCTTCACCATGGTAGGAGGAACCAATGGACAGCAACCACTTGAAGTATTTGCAGCAGACAGGAATGTACAAAAAAGAGAGACTGGTACCAACACGATGGGAAAATAAATCTTCAGACAACAAAGATATAATAAAGAATTTATTGACCAAAATGTGTTAGGTTTAGGAAATGTATATTTGTCTTTGTGTTCAACAGAAAAGGAAATGCATTTCTGGTTTTAGATCTCCAGTGTTGAAGTACCTGTTGACCCTTGCTGTGGCTGGTGGGGTTCCCCAAGCACCGTCAGTTGAGGACTTCCTCCATTGGTCGGCCAGAATTTCCCTCCACCAAGTGTAGCAGTTGCTGGCAGCATCTCTGAGCCACTGAGGTGCCAGCATCTGTGACTCAGGGATGCTGCTGCCTGCCAAGCTTGGTAAAAAGGGCCCTCAGCCTACAGGGGAAGTCCTCAGCTGACATAGCTTGAGGATCCTCATCAGCTGGAGTATTTATATTTTATATTTACATTAGAGACTCTAGCAGAGACCTATTTACAAAGTGTGTACAGTATTCTTCCCAATTAATATTTCCAAATTAATAAAGTGTCTTTGCTTATTTGTAAATGGGTTTCTACCAGAGCCTTTAATTCAGTAGCATAATTAAATGAAATAACTACTTCTGAAGTTTATGGGGATGGAAGAGATTACTTACGGGGACAGGTTTGATTTCAGTTCCCACGCAACTCTAGTTGGAATGGCTGGGCTGGATAGAAAGTGGGAATAATCCTGGGTTGCTAGAAACAAAGTTGCTTAGGCCATCCCTGATTTGGCTGGAGCCAAAGGAACATAAGAAAACTGCCAGATCAAAGTAAATCTTCACTAAAATTTTATGTAAAATGCTGTAAATTATTATGTATATTAAAGTTTTGGAATTTGAAAGCAAGTTTTAATGTGAATCTTTGTCTTGTAGGTGATTATGAGAAGGGTGTTGACCATTTGACCAATGCCATTGCTGTGTGTGGACAGCCACAACAGTTGTTGCAGGTGTTGCAGCAAACGCTTCCACCACCAGTGTTCCAGATGCTTCTGACTAAGCTACCAACTATTAGCCAGGTAGAAATTTCTTTATTCCTGTTCTAGAAATGTGAATAACTATAAGCTTTCAATTAAAATAATATAAATTAATGAATTTTAAGAATACATAAAACATTGCATGCACATTATTCAGCTTTAAACAATAATCTAGTTTAATTAGTCTAGGTTATCTGAAGCTGGAATATTTACAGTGAATATCTTGTGACTAATCTTTTTTTTAAATCTTTATTCATTTTATAATCATCAAGTGTACAGAAAATATACACAACAAAACATCACATCACTTGAAAAATCACAAAAAAAATTTTAAGATAAGAATTATCACCCCCCCTCTTCTAGCCATTCCTATATATCATACTTTATAATATATATTAAATTATCTACCCCAAATATTAAATTACGGTACTAATACTCACCCCCTCCCTTTTCCCCCAATAGTGACTCATAAGGAAAAGCAACAGTTATTCTTTATTCATTATGATAACTTATTAATGGCCCCCATACATCCTTAAACTTATTAAAATGACCTTTTTGTACTGCAAGCAATCTTTCCATTTTATATAAATGGCACACCGAATTCCACCAAAAACTATTTGTTAATCTAGTACAATTCTTCCAGTCGTACGTTATCTGTTGAATAGCCACACCCGTAAGGATCATCAAAAGCTTATTATTTGCAGAAGATATTTGACTTTTATCTCTCATAGACATTCCAAACAATATCGTGTCATAAGACAATGCCACATGATTTTCCATCAAAAGATTAACTTGGTCCCAAATTGAATACCAAAAAGCCTTAATGAATGGACAATGAAATAGATGATCTAAAGTTCCCACTTCAATATGACAATGCCAATACCTATTAGACTTAGAGCAATCCAATTTTTGTGACTAATCTTGATAACTATAAATGTGTTAGGTTCTAAGTGTTAGACTTACTTTAGTATGCAGTCTGTTTAACTCTTCTGTATACTGAGTACTTAGTATGGAAGAAGTTTGAAAAAACTAATGAGTCGGTTAGAGTTAAAATTACCTGGTTATCTTAAAGAGAGGCTAAGCTAGGTTCTACGTTGCCATTTGAGTGGTTCAAGTAGGTTAAATTTAGCCAGTTAGTGCTGAAAATACATACAAACTGCCTTAAATAAAAACTCAGGGTGCGGGAGGAAATGATAGTTTTAACTACATAGTAACATAGTAGATGACAGCAGATAAAGACCCGAATGGTCTATCCAGTCTACCCAACCTGATTCAATTTAAATTTTTAAATTTTTTCTTAGCTATTTCTGGGCAAGAATCCAAAGCTAGAGAGAAGAATGCATCTTCTTTCAAAACAAATGTCCACAACCTGCCTTTATTAGAACCATCCAGTTATTTTGTGTTCAGGAATCAGTATTTCTTGGATATTGATTAGACTGATAGTACAGATTTATTTTTTTCTCTCTTGTTTTCTATAGCAAGTATTGATCATGTGGCAGAAAACATTTCAGTTTTTCAGAGTTCACACATGTACACCGCTGTGTTGGTGATGCAAAAATCTAATCATTGACAAGTAATAAAGCTAAGCTTTGCTGTGATAATTGTATGGGTGAATACAAGTTTCAAAGACTGCAGTGAAGAAAGTTAGTGAGCTTAAAGGAGGATTACTGGAGTTCTTCGAGGACAAACAGGCATAATAGTCTCACAAGTGGGTGACATCATCCACGGAGGCTCGTGCGGACACAGCCATAATGCCCTGTCACTGCAATGCCCCCACTGCTCATGCACCTTCCCACCCGATGCTTGAGCGCAGGATCAGCAATCATTTCATTTTCTGCAGAGAAGTTGACTTTTCAATCTCTCCTCGGTGCTTCAAACATTTTTTTGCCTTTTAGTGCCACAAAGCTCAGTCCTGGGACCATCCCTTTTCAACATATTCATAAGGGACTTGACCCGAGGGCTTCAGGGTAAAGTAGCACTGTTTGCCGACGACGCCAAACTGTGTAATATAGTAGGTGAAAGCAATCTCAAGGATAGTATGACGCAGGATCTGATCACATTGGAAAACTGGTCCTCAACGTGGCAGCTGGGCTTCAACGCTAAGAAGTGTAAGGTCATGCATCTCGGTAGCAGAAATCCATGCAGAACATACACCTTGAATGGAGAAACACTAGCTAGGACTTCAGAAGAACGGGACTTGGGAGTGATCATCAGCGCAGACATGAAGGCTGCCAAACAAGTAGAGAAGGCCTCATCCAAGGCAAGGCAAATGATGGGATGTATCAATAGAAGCTTCGTTAGCCGCAAACCTGAAGTCATAATGCCACTCTACAGAACCATGGTGAGACCTCATCTGGAATACTGTGTTCAATTCTGGAGGCCACATTACCGGAAAGATGTGCTTTGAGCTGAGTCGGTCCAGCGGATGGCCACTAGGATGGTCGCCGGACTCAAGGGTCTCTCATACGAAGAAAGACTGGGCAAACTGCAGCTTTATACCCTAGAGGAGCGCAGGGAAAGGGGTGACATGATTGAGACATTCAAGTACGTCACAGGTCGTGTAGAGGTAGAAAACGATATATTCTTTCCCAAGGGACCCTCGGTCACAAGGGGGCACCCGCTCAAACTCAGAGGAGGGAAATTTAGTGGTGACATCAGGAAGTATTTCTTCACAGAAAGGGTGGTAGATCACTGGAACAAACTTCCGGTGCAGGTGATCAAGGCCACCAGTGTGCTCGACTTTAAGAATAAATGGGACATCCAGTGGGATCCCTACGAAGGTCGAGTTAAGGAACCAGGTCATTAGCACTCAGACTTAATAGGGTGGGTAAATGGAGTGGCAGACTTGATGGGCTTTAGCCCTTTTCTGCCGTCATTTTTCTATGTTTCTATGTTCTATGTTTTCTATGTTTCCTGTTTTTTTACCTTACTGTTTGGAACAAAATTCCAGATAGGACAGCCTGTTTGGACAAGCAGTTCTGCAAAATCTTTTTAATACTTGAATGTCAATTCAGCCCTCCAACCCTTTGTTCTGCAGGCTCGCTTTTAATTAATTACCATTTTGAATTTCATCTGATGAGCCTGGCAGCTAGAAAGTTCCACATGTGAGAATATTATGCCTGCTTGTCCTCAGAGAAAGCAAAGTTACTTACCTGTAGCAGATGTTCTCCAAGGACAGTAAGCATCTATTCTCATGTCCCTCCCACCTCCTCTTGAGTTGGCTTCTTTGATTTTGTACTGTACTGCTGGTCCTTTGCTCAAGTGTCTGCTGGGAAGATACCTATGCATGTGTGTGGTAGGTGCGGTGCCTCAAAGATATAAAGTGACAGTGCACTAAGGCAGTGTCTGCACTGGGCTTCATGGTTGACATCACTCACATATGAGAATATATGTCTGCTGTCCTCTGAGAACACCTGCATAAAGGTAAGTAGCTTTGCTATATTGCTGTAAACAAACACTGGGATCTCCATATAAAGTTGTTGTTTTGGAAACATCTGCTGTTCTACAAAAACCCTTTCTTGTAGTTTGATTAAAGTACAGTACTTGGATAATACTGTGGTGTCTGTTATTGAAAGCCCTTTAAAGAGCTTCATTATGTCGGTGACATGACCAGCTTACTTGAGCCCTGTGGCCATGTGACAGCTGCTACTATAAACACCTTGTAAAATACAGAAAAAGATGTTTCTCAGATCGCAAGTTTCTGTGCCAGTGATTGCAGGATTCATTGCAGTAATATTCTGAACAAAACACGACACTACAGTTGCCCTTGAGTTGTCAGACATAGTATTTCTTTCAGTATAATAAATGCCTCTTGCCTCTGAAGTTTCAGTCACTATTGTGAATATGATGAAGTATGACATGTCCATTCTCTGGGTTTGTTTCTTTACAGAGAATTGTAAATTCACAGAGCTTAACAGAGGATGATGTTGAGTAAGGAACAAAAACAGCACCTGCTCTTTCCTAATGCAGAAGATGAAACAATGAGGCAAAAAAAATCCAAATGTGTTAGTAAATGGACAGTATATTGTATCGGAAGCTGTAAGAAAATTACCAGAGTTCAACTTTTTTGTAGGTGGATTTGGCTGTGTTATTTATTGATTTGATGGATGGGTATTTTTTTTTCTTTCTCATGTAGAAAAATCCCAGTTATTTGTAAAATATTACTGCATTCATTTACTAAAATATCAACATTGTACATAAAATAGCAGTATATACTATGTATCAAATGCTCATTTTGAGGTGGGGAGGAGCAAGATTAATGCAATAAAAAAAGATGTCTCCTTTTTTGTGTCTCCCATTCATGTCTACTTTTCAAAGCAAAATAATAAACAGAGTGAAAACCTTGAATTTTACAATAACAAATGATTCCATTAATTTTTGATCAAAATTGCTGTTGTGAGCAATTGTGTTCAGCATTTCCAGCCATCATATTAGGCTAACATGTTTGTTTTCCAATATGGAATGTTAAATATGGTCTCTTATAATTCGCATTAAAAGGCTGCTTGAATTAAGTGAATGTGATAATTTGCTTAAGTGGCAGAGTTTGCAATGGTTAAATATATGGCCCAAATTTAAATTTTTAGCAGAACCTTTTGTGGTAAGGAGCAAATTTCTCAACCAGTCAGATGGTTTTTTAGGATCTAAGAACTGCAATACTGGTTCAAATCAGAGGTCTATGAAGCACAATCCACGCCCCCATCCCTCCGATATTCAGCCAACGACCACATTTTTTAAAATGCCAATTGTTGCCAACTACGTTATCTCCTGACTAGTTTTATAGCCCGTTACATTAACGGGTGCTAGAATATATGTGTGTGTGTATCTTTATTTCTTTCTCTCTCTGTCTCCTTAGCTGCTTTCTGTATTTCTTTCTTTCTTTTGGCTGTCCACCACCACCCCTTGCGTGCTCCCCCTGTCCATTCTCCCTTCCTTTTACCTCCCCTGTGTCCACCATCACCTCTTCACTGCTCCCCTTATCCAGCAGCAGCCCTTCTCCCTTTGTTTTACCTCCCCCCTGTGGAGGGGTGAACCAAAATTCTCTTCAAAACACCTCCTTTAAAAAAAAATATATGTTACCTCAAAACCAATTTCTTTTTAGAACTGTAATTCATCTAGAACGCGAGCTCGAGTCGATGGCACCTATACAAAAAGTATGCATTGATAGTTCTTAGAATTTGTGCGGCTGTCAGGATCTGTTGTTTTGTGACTGCAGTAGCTTTTTGGTGCCCCAGACAACCACCTGTTTTTTTCCTTATAACTGCAGGATTGATCTTGCCCACTGGCACTCACATAGCTGGCTTAGGATACAAATAAGCAGATTTGATTCCTTCCAGCCCAGCTGCAAAATGCCCGAGATCATTGAACGCCAAGCATCTCCTGAATGACTTAACCCCTTTTGAATCAACCTCAACCTTCTCTGTGCAAAAAACCCCCAAAAACGCACCTCTGCCACACAGCAGCCCAACGTCACCAGCGGCTTGCACATGCGCACGGCTGCCTCGGGCGGAATGCCTTCTTAATGTCCCAGCGTGCGGCAGCGATGGGGCTCGCGACGACGCAGTTGCAAGCAGAGGCGATGCTTCCCCCAGACGCTTGGCAGCCCAGGGGCTCCTGGGCTGCACAATAGGTTGGGCACGGAGGCTTCCCCGATCCGAGCATGCATCGGTGCCTGACTCAGCAGCAGCACGCCTATAGGCTGACGGTGCTGCCAGACTTCCACGGGTGAGTAGGCTGCTACAGTCGCGAGCCGTGGTCTGGCAGGGCCCCGCGCGCTGCAGCAGCTGGTGGCTTTCCCTTCAGCTCGGCTCCCCAGGGACACTCCCTTTCCACTCCCCCTCCCCCTCGAAAGCGTGCGTGCTGCTGCCTACATTATGTCAAGATAGTGTTTCGTTATTTGGCGACAAGGTTACAGCCGGCTCCCTCAGCCCTCCTCCTGGAAGCCGACGACGTAGTAAGCGCGCATGCGCACTCTTGCCGCCACATCCTGACAGATCAGGGAACACGCGGTGCGATTGCGCGTTTAGCATTTTATTATTGTAGATATTTAGTGTTAGGCCATGTCTGGGCACCAACACTGAATATCAGCATTTTCTGGGCGGACTGGCATCCCAGAGCTTATACGGGCCCGGCTGATATTCAGTTGGGGCTGCGTAATGTGGTTTTAATCCTGTTCCCATCCTGCAGCCAAATGTTTGCTTCCCCAAAGGTGCCCCCCTCAGTGTGTAGGTATGGCACCCCTCCCCTCTTTTTCCTTGTTGTTTATCTTTGTTTTCTTTCCTATCATGATATTTTATTCCTGCCCCATCTTCCTTTTGTTCTTTGCCTTCTGTTCTTTCCAAGCACTTGTTTTATTGTCTCCCTTGTTTTTAACTCCCTTTTCAGAAACTTTTAGAATTGTAAACCGCTCAAGACATTTGATGTGCGATATAGAGGATAGATTCTGTAAGAATGTAAGGAAGTTCTTCATCCAGAGAATGGTAGAAAACTGGAACGCTCTCCCGGAGTCTGTCATAGGGGAAAATACCCTCCAGGGATTCAAGACAAAGTTAGACAAGTTCCTGCTAAACTAGAACGTACTCAGGTAGGGCTAGGTCTTTGACCAGAGGGCCACCGCATGAGCGGACTGCTGGGCATGATGGACCACCAGTCTGACCCAGCAGCAGCAATTCTTATGTTCTAAAATAAACTTGAAACTTTGTCCCTGGGATGCAGTGGGGACAGGAGCAAAGCCCCCTTGCTAGTGACTCCTCAAAATGGCTGCTGTAACGTTTTGCAGTAGCTCCTACTGCTACAGGAAGTACCTTGAGAGGTCACAGCAGCTGTTTTGAGAAGCCGTAAGCAAGGGGGCTTTGCTCTTGCCCCCTGATCGACCACCAGGGACAAAGGTAAACTTGGAGAGGCCTACCAACACTTTGTGGGTGGGGGGAGTTTGGCTGATGGGGAGGGGGCAAGGATTGGGGGCTCTGTGTGATATTAAATTTAAAAAAATCTTATGCAGGCCCTGGCTGAGTATTGGGATGGGGCCCACATCAAATAAGCGGATGAATTTAGGATAGCTTTTCAGTTGTTCTAAATTCACCCACTTATCTTATGTGAGCACCAGATGAATATTGTCAGAGCCCACATAAGTCCTGCCTCCTCCCTGGCACTGTTCCCTGACCAGCCCCCCAAAAAGTGGACCAGTCAAAGTCAATAGTCAATGGCACTGCTCGGTTTAATGCTGCTGAAAATCAGTGATTTAAGCAGACCAGAGCCTTTGAATATCGGGCCCAATGTCCTGTGACATGGAGTGGCTACAACAAGTAGCTATAAACAGAATCACGGAAAATAAGTATTTGTCTGCTTTAATCACAGAACCTCAGCGATACCACTTAAGGCTCAAGCATTTCATCACCTTAAGCTTTATGTGTCCACTCGTTATCAGTTCTTATTCTAATAGTAATTGTGCAAAACCTTTTCAAATTTTCTTATTCTTGTTTCTTTAAAAAACAAAACAAAACCAGGTACAGGATGCTAGGAATTGTTAAAAAAGGGATGGTTAAGACTAAGAATGTTTTAATGCCCCTGTATTGCTCCATGGTGTGACCTCATCTAGAGTATTGCGTTCAATTCTGGTCTCCTTAGCTCAAGAAAGATATAATGGCACTAGAAAAGGTTCAAAGAAGAGCAACCAAGATGGTAAAGGGGATGGAACTCCTCTCATGAGGAAAGACTAAAACAGTTAGGGCTCTTCAGCTTGGAAAAGAGACAGCTGAGGGGAGATATGATTGAAGTCTACAAAATCCTGAGTGGAGTAGAACAGGTATAAGTGGATCGATTTTTTTACTCCATCAAAAAGTTCAAAGACTAGGGGACACTCAAAGAATTTACAGGGAAATATTTTTAAGACCAATAGGAGGAAAAAATTTTTCACTCAGAGAATAGTTAAGCTCTGGAACGCTTTGCCAGAGGTGGTGGTAAGAGCAGATAGCGTAGCTGGTTTTAAGAAAGGTTTGGACAAGTTCCTAGAGGAAAAGTCCATAGTCTGTTATTGAGAAAGACATGGCGGAAGCCACTGCTTGCCCTGGATTGGTAGCATGGAATATTGCTACACCTTGGGTTGTGGCCAGGTACTAGTGACCTGAATTGGCCACTGTGAGAATGGGCTACTGGGCTTGATGGACCATTGGTCTAACCCAGTAAGGCTGTTCTTATGAATTGACTTTAGGCACTAATCTAGAAACTTAAAACTGATGATCATCCATAAATGCCTAGCAAGCAACCACATCTAGTGCAACCAAAATTAGTCCTATGTACAATAAAAAGGAAAATGTAAAAATGATACATTTTCTAAAACAAAAGGAGGCATAATACATTTTAAATATCTGACCTGTTGATACTTGAAGACTGCTGTAGCCTTCTCATATATAAGCCAGCGGACTGCTGCCACAGCAATAAACATATGTAAATATCAAATGGCACTGAGCACGAATTACATTTTAGGTGCCACTTGGCGCCATTGTCAAAAAGTGTCATTTATAGAATCACACCTGGCAGTGCCTAAGAGGGCTTAGGCACCACGGCATTAGGCCAGTTTTTCATGTGCCTAATCTGGTGTTGCCTAAGTCAACCACGCCTATTCTCTGCACATAATATACCTACTTTTTAACATTGGTGTCATTAAGCACTAGGAGTTTGACCAGAACACTTAAATTGCTTAACTTTTTGGGAGGGGATTGGCCAAAAACCAGTGTGGTCAATTACCACACCAATTAAGCAAATAAAAAAAATTAAATTTGGCATGGATCCCAAACTTAAGTGTTGCTAGGCAGCTGCGATTAGGACATCTAGATAGGGCATGGTCCATAGAATATGGCCACAAGTGTTTGCAGAAACATTCAAGGAGGAATACACAGTGTTTTAGAAAGATGATCCTAAAATCTATCTGTTATGCATTGACAAAGCTAAAACCCAGCACAATTGAGCTTAATATGTCTAAATAAAAACACCAAGCAAAATTTATTGCTCACCATTATTTGCAATATTTAGAAACACCACTTTTTTTTTTTAATGACTTACAGCACACACATTTCAAATAGTTTAGAACAGTGGTTCCCAACCCTGTCCTGGTGGCCCGCCAGGCCAATCGGATTTTCAGGATAGCCCTAATGAATATGCATGGATCAGATTTGAATGCCTGTCACTTCCATTATATGCAAATCTCTCTCATGCATATTCATTAGGCTAAGCTTGAAAACTCTATTGGCCTGGTGGTCCTCCAGGACAGGGTTGGGAACCACTGGTTTAGAATACTGAGGTCATTTCTTTTTAGATGTGTATAAAAAATTGTAGCTCTGGGGCTATCCATTGGTAATTTTGGAACAATATTTATCCTGTGAACAGACTGATTTTGGGGTCCCTGCAAGAAAATCGAGCTTTCTTTGCTGCAATAATAGAGTAACCTAATAGTTGGAGCAGCAGGCTGGCAACTAGAACAGTCCAGTTCAAATCGTGCTGCTGTTCCTTGTAATCTTGGGCAAGTTACCTAATTCTGTTGCCTCAGACACAAACATATGGGGAACAAGGAAATACTTAGTGTACCTAATGTAACCCACCATGAGCTGCTATTTGGGGGAAAAAAAGTGTGAAGTCAAAATATAAAATTAAAAAATGTTCCAGCAGAGGGCAGCATGTTTTAAAAAGAACTGTAGTGGTCTACATTATATTTCTAAAAAGAGGGAAGAGAGACCACCACACGGTATATTGTATAATAAGGTGAGCTACATAATGTTTATATGTAGCTCACCTTATTATACAGTATATATAAAATCAAGCTAGCCCCATCATCATAGTAACTCAGCCAAGGAGGAATAAAGAGCATCCCTGCTAAACTGATTACTGAAAACTGAATTCTGTTGTGTCCCTTCTGGATTCCATATGCTAGGTGTTCAATCCCAACCCCTAATCTGGGAATTGCAGAGATCCAACACTCTTCTGAGCACATGCTCCTCCCCCTTAGACTGAGAGCTAGAGCCATATCCAGTTTCAATTTCTGCAAGCAATCCATACAGAAGTCTTGAATTGCTAAGCTTTCTTCTTTTTTTTTTTTTTTTTTTTTTGCTTAAAAGTTTTTTTTCAGTGGCTTCAGTGCCTTGAGACCTCTTTCCAGTGGTCCCCTGTTGGAGGAAAGAATGCAGTCCCATGGAGCCAGACTGCTGCTTCACAGAGAAACTTGGATCAGTGGAGCCAGCCTGTTGTGAGCCACCCTTCTTAGACTCGGGGTCCATTCCCCTGGGAGTTTGCTTGCCTGCTGACCTTATGGGTTTAAGCGCAGGCTGTATGCATATGGAGTGAACACCCCACCCCCTCCAGGTTTCAGGGCACAGGCTGCATTTCTCACCCCCGATTGTGTGGCGAGGATCCGTGAGGGCGGAGGTCACAGTTGGTGAACGGCCGACTGGCAGTCCGAAGATCTTCAAGTCTGGTCCATTTGGAGCTATTCTGAGGCAGAAAATCCTTTTCTCCATTTTGCTGCTGTGTGAAAATGCTGAAAGGCAAGGCAATTCAGTAACTGTGAGTAATCCTCCATTATTTCCTATGGGAAATTCGGGGGTGGCTTGTTAAATGATTTAAAAGTCATTTTTCACAGTTTCACCTCCGCAGGCCCCAAATCACTTTTTTATTTTGGGATTTTATTTATCTTTGCCCTTCTTGGCGTGAATTTGCTTAGATTTTAAATGATCTTTTTTTTCAAAGTTGTCTTTCTGCCTCAAAAACCTCAATTTGTTTCAAACTTATTTGGGATGAACTCCCCAGCCCCTAATCTGTTGAATGTGTGTATTGATTGCACCAGATTGGCGCCAGAATAGCAACCGTGTACCGCATGCTGTAGTGCGCTGGGGGAGGGGAAAGGAGCTTCGGACTTCACCTCCTCCGGGTACTCTAAGGCTGGGGAGCCAGCCTGGGTCCATGACTTTAGAAAAAATCTTGCCCAGATGCTGTTCTGGAGTCTGGCACAAAACGCTTGCGTTCTGAATCTGAGGACTCTTTTGGTGTGGTGTGTGCCTCAACAGAGCCCTGCCATGGTTGTGAGGTGTGACTTTTCACTGGACTTTATTCAGTTCCTCTGGAAAGCGTATTCTTCAGACCTTGCTCATTTGACACAGCCAGCGGGCACATTGGGTCTTTCTCGGCCGGTTGCGCCGATGGCAGATTTTCCTTTTCGCAAGCCCTCTTGTCCATCTGTAGCAGACCTCAATGCAGTAGTTACCATTCATATATGCCTCTTCTGTTTCCTGACACTGCTTCTATATTGGATTCGACTGATACCCTTGTTGGGACTAGTCACCTTGGCTTCCATGAAAGTCCAGATCTGGGTGATGACCCTTCTATCTGCAGACTCTTTAAGCATCGCTCTGTCCACCATTTTATTGCTGATGTTCTGAAAGAGCTCAAATTGGATTCTCCATCTTCCACATCTCAGGCTTCAGTTATGGACCGTTCTAATGTGCTGTCTTCCTTTATTCCATCCCATCCACAGCTTCTTGATCTGGTTACAGAACAATGGGATACTCCAGAAAGCTCTTTCCAACTTTCTAAAGCAATGTCTAAGCTTTATCCACTGGCTCCTGATTTTCAGCAGGTTTTTGAACAGCCTAAGGTGGTGCAGTTTATCCAGCGTATGGCCCCTCCATAGTGATGAGGAAGTGATGCTTAAAGATTCTCAGGATTGCAAAGTGGACATTATGTTGAAAAAGCTTTTTGAAGTGGTGTTTTTAGGTATCAAAGCAGCGACAGCTACTTCCTTTACATAGAAACATAGAAAATGAAACATAGAAAATGACGGCAGATAAGGGCCATAGCCCATCAAGTCTGCCCACTCCACAGACCCACCCCCTAAGTCTGCTCTAGAGCCCCCCTCTAACTGACCCATCCGTAACTTCACCCTCTCAGGGATCCCACATGGGCATCCCATTTACCCTTAAAATCTGGAACGCTTTTGGCCTCGATCACCTGTATCGGAAGCTTGTTCCAGTGTTCAACCACTCTTTCAGTGAAGTAATACTTTCTGGTGTCGCCCTGAAATTTCCATCCCCTGAGTTTAAGCGGATGCCCTCTTGTGGCTGAGGGTCCCTGAAGAAGGAAAATATCTTCTTCCACTTCGATACACCCGGTGATATACTTGAACGTCTCAATCATGTCACTCCTCTCCCTACGCTCCTCGAGAGAGTAGAGCCGCAATTTGTTCAGCCTCTCTTCGTATGAGAGATCCTTGAGCTCAGAGACCATCCTGGTGGCCATCCGCTGACCCAACTCTGCTCTTAACACATCTTTACGATAATGTGGCCTCCAGAATTGCACACAGTATTCCAGATGTGGTCTCACCATGGTTCTGTACAACGGCATGATGACCTCAGGCTTCCGGCTGACGAAACTTCTGCGGATGCAACCCAACATTTGTCTTGCCTTAGATGAAGCCTTCTCTATTTGACTGGCAGCTTTCATATCTGCACTGATAGTCACTCCCAAATCTCGTTCTGTCACTGTCCTAGCTAAGGTCTCACCATTCAAGGTGTAAGTTCTGCACGGATTTCTACTGCCGAGGTGCATGACCTTACATTTCTTGGCATTGAAGCCTAGCTGCCAGGTCGAAGACCAACGCTCCAACAAAAACAGGTCCTGCGTCATACTATCGTGTAAATTGGAGCTGCTCACTATGTTACATAATTTGGCATCGTTGGCGAATAGTGTTATTTTACCTTGAAGCCCCTGAGTCAGGTCCCTTATGAATAAGTTGAAAAGTAGAGGGCCCAAGACTGAGCCCTGCGGCACTCTGCTTGTCACTTCCGACGTTTTAGAGAGGGTACCGTTTACCACCACCCTCTGAAGCCTATCACCCAGCCAATCCTTAACCCATGCAATTAGTGTTTCTCCCAATCCCATCGATTTCATCTTGCTCAACAGCCTACGGTAAGGGACGCTATCGAATGCTTTACTGAAGTCCAGGTACACTACGTCCAGGGATTTTCCCAAGTCCAGCTTCCTTGTTACCCAGTCAAAGAAGCTGATGAGATTGGATTGGCAGGACCTACCTTTGGTGAATCCACGTTGACTGGGATCCCGTAGATTCTCCTTATCCAGGATCGTGTCTATTTCCATTTGATTAGTGTTTCCATGAGTTTACACACTATTGATGTTAGACTCACCGGTCTGTAATTCGCAACCTCCTTTCTGCAACCTTTTTTGTGTAGTGAAACGACGTTAGCCGTTTTCCAGTCCATGGGTACTCTCCCTGTACTGAGGGAGAGATTGAAGAGTACGGATAGCGGTTCTGCCAGGACATCACACAACTCCCTGAGTACTCTGGGGTGTAGATTATCTGGTCCCATGGCTTTATTCACCTTGAGTGTTGTCAGTTCGCAGTAGACGTCACCGGGTGTAAACTTGAAATTCCAAAACGGGTCTTCCGCTTTTTGCTTTGTCTGTAAGTGTGGACCATGACCCGGTGCCTCGTTGGTGAAGACCGAGCAGAAGTACTCATTCAGAAGTTCAGCTTTTTCAGAATCTGATTCCACGTACTTCCCATCTGGTTTTTTTAGGCGTACTATCCCATCCGTGTTTCTTTTCCTGTTGCTAATGTACCTGAAGAAGGATTTGTCTCCCTTCTTGAGGTTCTGCGCTAGATTTTCTTCCACTCAAAGTTTGGCCTCCCTGACTGCCGTTTTGACCGCTGCAGCCCTGGCTGTGTATTCTAGTTTAGCTTCCACTTCATCCGTACGTTTGTAGGAAATAAATGCCTTTTTCTTTTCTTTAACAAGGCACGAGATCTCAGCGGTAAACCATTGGGATTTATTGTTTCTCTGCCGTTTATTTACTGATCTAACATAGAGGCTAGTTGCTTCATGTATGGTCGATTTCAGGGTTGACCACATAGCTTCAATATCATCCGTCACATCTTGGTTCTGCAGTGCCCTATGGACAAAATCTCCCATGCGTTCGAAGTCAGTGCCTCGGAATCTAAGTACCTTTGTTTTTGTGTTTGATCTAGGGAGACCTTTCCTGAGGTTGAACCGTACCATGTTGTGGTCACTGGAGGCTAGCGTATCTCCTTCCGAGACCTCAGACGCTTTCCCCATTGGTGAGTACCAGGTCCAGGATAACCTGAGCTCTAGTGGGCTGTAACACCATTTGTTTAAGTCGTGCTCCCTTTATGGACGTTATCAGCTTCCTGCTGCTGCTAGTCATCGCTGAAAGTGTGTTCCAGTCCGCATCAGGCATATTGAAGTCCCCTACCAGAACAGTGTCTCCTCGTAAAGTTATATTTTCAATGTCTTCAATTAGTTCCGTGTCTTTGTCATCCAGTTGTTTTGGAGCTCTATACACTACACCAAGATATAGGCATTTTCCTCCGCCCCTGGCCAAGTTCACCCAGAGGGATTTCCCAGTGTACTTGACATCTGTGATCCTGGTTGTTTTGATGTCCTCTTTAAGGTATAATGCTACCCCTCCTCCTAACTTACCCTCTCTGTCATGACGGAGTAAGTTGTAGCCCGGTATAGCAATGTCCCACCCATGAGAGTCCGTGAACCAGGTTTCGGATATTGCCACTACGTCCAGGTCGGCATTTATTATTTCGGTCTCCAATTCTAGAATTTTATTGCCTAAACTGCGTGCATTAACATACATAGCTCTCCACACTTTTTGTTTGATAAGTCCCTGTAGAGAATTACCCATCTGAGTCAATGTGACCCCTAGAGAATCATTTGCAGTGAGGGTACTTACCTCGGACCTAGAAGCAGAGTTACGACTCACCTCGTCACGATTGTTACTTACTGCTCTGCTATGTGAGTGGGGGTGTCAAAGTCCCTTCTCGAAGGCCGCAATCCAGTCGGCTTTTCAGGATTTCCCCAATGAATATGCATGAGATCTATTTGCATGCACTGCTTTCATTGTATGCTAATAGATCTCATGCATATTCGTTGGGGAAATCCTGAAAACCTGACTGGATTGTGGCCCTCGAGGAGGGACTTTGACATCCCTGCTTTACAGCATGTACCTGTCATACGAGATTGCACAATGCATCCTCTGTAGAGGTGCATGCCTGTCCTCTGCTGGTGCTGGATGGTGTGGATTATGTGGCGGACGCCCTTTATGACCTTTATGTCTCTGCTTATGCAGTGTCTGCATGCCGGACTCTTTGGATCCGTCATTGGGCTGGAGATGCTGCCTCCAAGGCCACTTTAAGCAGACTTCCTATCAAGAGCCAGCTTCTTTTTGGTAAAGGTCTGGATGACCTCATGATCAGTGTTGCCGAGTGCCACCCTAAGTCTCCCCCGTGAACAACTCTCGCCGGATATTGGAAGGGGATCATAGTCATTTTCATTCTTCCTGTAGGTTTTGTTAGGGATCCATGGGCTCTTCCTCCCAGAGATATTCCCAGGGCTACTGCACTCATTACAACAGTTCCAAACCCAGGCATCCTCAGGCCTCAGTTTCCTGAACAGCTACTGCTCCTAAAAATCCCCAATGATGCCAGAGGTCAGGTGGGTCTTCCTCATATCGGAGGTCGACTTTCTTGGTTTTACCAGGAGTGGATTCACATTTCCTCGGATCAATGGGTGCTGGACATCATTTGGGAGGAGCCCAAGATAGACTTCTTTTGCCTGCCTTCAGATTTGATTCTGGACTCTCCAGCAGGTCAGCCGGAAAAGGAATCCAGGGTCCACACTACTCTGCAACTTATTTTAGACATCAGAGCGATAGAACATGAATTGGGCTTAGGTTCAGGTCCCCCACTGGTAAATCCTGGGGATGGTGCCATGGGGGGAGGGGGGGAGGTTAGAGCATGGGTGATGTGGCTATTGTGCCAGGGATTGGATTTTTAAAAAAAATTTTTTACTGGGGATCACAAGGTTGAAAGGAATGGATGCTTGTCAGGGGGTTGGAAGTAGGACATAAAAATAAATGAAAGTACTAGATAAAAATTATAAATGAAAAGTCTACTAAATATTCTTGAGAGATGGAAACAATTTATAAATAGTTGAATAAAATTATCAACTTTTTAAAAAAAATATGTATATTTAATTGTTTTAAATTTTCTTTGGAATTTTTATGTATTTTTGAAATAATATTTTATTTTGCTATTTTGTTTTTGAAAGTATCTTACATTAACCTCCTCTTTTACTAATGCATAGCGCATGTTTTAGCACCGGCAGCAGCGGTAACTGCTCCAATGCTCATAGGAATTCTATGAGCATCGAAGCAGTTACCGCCACTGCTGGAGCTAAAACACATGCTATGCATTAGTAAAAGAGGAGGTAAATGAGTGGATTCTATCGGCCTCTTTTATAAAACCGCGCAGAAACTGCCCCGAAGCCCTTTATGGGCTTCGGGGCTGTTAGCGCAGAGCAGTCGCTAGCGCGGCTTTGTAAAAGAGGCCGTATGTGTATTGCAGATATAAACGGATACTTAATGGATACATAAGAAGAAGAATATAATAAATTAAAAAGTTAAAAGGAAACATCAAAAAGTTGTAAGGAAAAAATCTTGGATCACTAACATAACTAAGTAAAATAAGA